>NC_044909.1:8122558-9445876 GCF_001633185.2 Quercus lobata | reverse complement strand
AAACCTCTAAAATGTCCAAAATATCCCCAAAACCCAAAAATTACCAAAATAACCTAAAAACCCAAAAAATGACCAAAATGCTTCCTAAACCTAAAAAATGACCAAAATACCCCCTAAACCTTAAAAATGACCGAAATACCTTTGAAACCTTAAAATTACCAAAAATACCCCTGAAACCTAAAAAATGACCAAAATACCTCTGAAACCTATAAAATGATTAAAATACCCCAAGACCTAAAAAATGACTAAAATAACCCCAAAACCTAAAACAATGACCAAAATACCCCCAAAAACCTAAAAAAATGACTAAAATACCCCCAAAACCTAACAATTACCAAAATACACCCTAAACCTAAAAAATTACCAAAATACTCCCTAAACCTAAAAAATTACCAAAATACTCCATGAACCTAAAAAATTACCGAAATACCTCTAAAACCTAAAAAATAACTGAAATACCCCAGAAACCTAAAAAAATTATCAAAATACCCTAAAACCTAAAAAATGATCGAAATACCCCCAAAACCCTAAAAAAATGACCAAAATAACCCCAATTCCTAAAAAAAATGATCGATAAAAACCCCTGAAACCCAAATTATGACCAAAATGCCCCTAAACATGTAAAATGACCAAAATACACCTGAAACATCTAAAATTACCGAAATAGAGGTTTTAGGGTATTTTTGATGTTTCAAGGATATTTTTGACAAATTAAAGGTTCTAAGAGTCTTTCATTCATTTTATACGTTTCGAGGGAATTTTGGTAATTTTTTAGATTTCAGGGTTATTTTGATCATCTTTTAAATTCTAAGGGTATTTTAGCCATTTTTTAGGTTACGGGGGCATTTCTGTCATCTTTTAGTTTTAGGGTTATTTCGGTAAATTTCTGGGGTTCAGAAGTATTTTGGTTATTTTTAGGTTTTGGGGTATTTCGGTAATTTTTTTGGTTTCGGTAGTATTTTGGTCATTTTTAGGTTCCGAGGGTATTTCGGTCATTTTTTGGGTTTCAAGGGTATTTGGTATTTTTTGAGTTTCGGGGTATTTTTGGTTTTTTTTTTTTGAGGTTTTGAGGGTATTTTGGTCATTTTTAGGTTTTAGGGGTATTTTGGTAATTTTTTGGGTTTCGAGGGTATCTTTGTAATTTTTAGGTTTTGGGGGTATTTTGGACAGTTTTTGGGGTTTCGGGGGTATTTTGGTAATTTTCTAGGTTTCAGGGTATTTTGATCATTTTTTGGGTTTCGGGAGTATTTTGGCTATTTTTTGGGTTTCGGGGGTATTTTGGTCATTTTTTGGGTTTTGGAAGTATTTTGGTCATTTTTTGGGTTTTGGGGGTACTTTGGTCATTTTTTGGGTTTTGAAGGTATTTTGGTCATTTTTAGGTTTTGATGGTATTTTGGTCATTTTTTTGGGTTTTAAGGGTATTTTGGTCATTTTTTGGGTTTTGGGGGTATTTTGGTCATTTTCAAGTTTTAGAGGTATTTTGGTCATTTTTTTGGGTTTTTGGGGTACTTTGGTCATTTTTTGGGTTTCGAAGGTATTTTAGTCATTTTTTAGGTTTTGATGGTATTTTGGTCCTTTTTTGGGTTTTGGGGGTATTTTGGTCATTTTAGGTTTTGGAGGTATTTTGGTCATTTTTTAGGTTTTGGGAGGTATTTTGGTAATTTTTGATTTCGGGGGTATTTTGGTCATTTTATGAGTTTTGGGGGTATTTTGGTCATTTTTTGGGTTTCAGGGGGTATTTTGGTCATTTTAGTGGTTTTTAAGCATATTTGGTGATTTTAGAGATATCAAGGGTATTTTGGTCATTTTAGAGGTTTCATGGGTATTTTACTAATTTTAGAGATTTTGGGGATAATTTTGGATGTCCAAGGGTATATTGGTAATTTTGGAAGATTAGGGGTATTTGCATCATTTTAGGTATTTTGGAGGTCAAGAGGGTATTCAAGTAGTTTTAGAGGTATTTTGGTCATATTGGGTTAAATGGGTGGGTTACTAATTAAATGGGTTGGGTTGGTAATGGATAATTAATTTATATATAAACGGAGACCCATTTAATTAGTAACCCACCCATTTAACCCAATATGACCAAAATACCTCTAAAACTACTTGAATACCCTCTTGACCTCCAAAATACCTAAAATGATGCAAATACCCCTAATCTTCCAAAATTACCAATATACCCTTGGACATCCAAAATTATCCCCAAAATCTCTAAAATTAGTAAAATACCCATGAAACCTCTAAAATGACCAAAATACCCTTGATATCTCTAAAATCACCAAATATGCTTAAAAACCACTAAAATGACCAAAATACCCCCTGAAACCCAAAAAATGACCAAAATACCCCCAAAACTCATAAAATGACCAAAATACCCCCGAAATCAAAAATTACCAAAATACCTCCCAAAACCTAAAAAATGACCAAAATACCTCCAAAACCTAAAATGACCAAAATACCCCCAAAACCCAAAAAAGGACCAAAATACCATCAAAACCTAAAAAATGACTAAAATACCTTCGAAACCCAAAAAATGACCAAAGTACCCCAAAAACCCAAAAAAATGACCAAAATACCTCTAAAACTTGAAAATGACCAAAATACCCCCAAAACCCAAAAAATGACCAAAATACCCTTAAAACCCAAAAAAATGACCAAAATACCATCAAAACCTAAAAATGACCAAAATACCTTCAAAACCCAAAAAATGACCAAAGTACCCCCAAAACCCAAAAAATGACCAAAATACTTCCAAAACCCAAAAAATGACCAAAATACCCCCGAAACCCAAAAAATAGCCAAAATACTCCCGAAACCCAAAAAATGATCAAAATACCCTGAAACCTAGAAAATTACCAAAATACCCCCGAAACCCCAAAAACTGTCCAAAATACCCCCAAAACCTAAAAATTACAAAGATACCCTCGAAACCCAAAAAATTACCAAAATACCCCTAAAACCTAAAAATGACCAAAATACCCTCAAAACCTCAAAAAAAAAAAACCAAAAATACCCCGAAACTCAAAAAATACCAAATACCCTTGAAACCCAAAAAATGACCGAAATACCCTCGGAACCTAAAAATGACCAAAATACTACCGAAACCAAAAAAATTACCGAAATACCCCAAAACCTAAAAATAACCAAAATACTTCTGAACCCCAGAAATTTACCGAAATAACCCTAAAACTAAAAGATGACAGAAATGCCCCCGTAACCTAAAAAATGGCTAAAATACCCTTAGAATTTAAAAGATGATCAAAATAACCCTGAAATCTAAAAAATTACCAAAATTCCCTCGAAACGTATAAAATGAATGAAAGACTCTTAGAACCTTTAATTTGTCAAAAATATCCTTGAAACATCAAAAATACCCTAAAACCTCTATTTCGGTAATTTTAGATGTTTCAGGTGTATTTTGGTCATTTTACATGTTTAGGGGCATTTTGGTCATAATTTGGGTTTCAGGGGTTTTTATCGATCATTTTTTTTAGGAATTGGGGTTATTTTGGTCATTTTTTTAGGGTTTTGGGGGTATTTCGATCATTTTTTAGGTTTTAGGGTATTTTGATAATTTTTTTAGGTTTCTGGGGTATTTCAGTTATTTTTTAGGTTTTAGAGGTATTTCGGTAATTTTTTAGGTTCATGGAGTATTTTGGTAATTTTTTAGGTTTAGGGAGTATTTTGGTAATTTTTTAGGTTTAGGGTGTATTTTGGTAATTGTTAGGTTTTGGGGGTATTTTAGTCATTTTTTTAGGTTTTTGGGGGTATTTTGGTCATTGTTTTAGGTTTTGGGGTTATTTTAGTCATTTTTTAGGTCTTGGGGTATTTTAATCATTTTATAGGTTTCAGAGGTATTTTGGTCATTTTTTAGGTTTCAGGGGTATTTTTGGTAATTTTAAGGTTTCAAAGGTATTTCGGTCATTTTTAAGGTTTAGGGGGTATTTTGGTCATTTTTTAGGTTTAGGAAGCATTTTGGTCATTTTTTGGGTTTTTAGGTTATTTTGGTAATTTTTGGGTTTTGGGGATATTTTGGACATTTTAGAGGTTTGGGGGGGGGGGGGTATTTTGCTCATTTTAGAGGTTTTGGAGGTATTTTTCTCATTTTGTGGGTTTGGGGTATTTTGGTCATTTTTTGGGTTTTGAGGGTATTTTGGTCAGTTTTTGGGTTTTGGGGATATTTTGGACATTTGAGAGGTTTTGGGAGGTATTTTGCTCATTTTAGAGATTTTGGAGGTATTTTGGTCATTTTGTGGGTTTTGGGGGTATTTTGGTCATTTTTTGGGTTTTGGGGGAATTTTGGTCATTTTTTGGGTTTCGAGGGTATTTTTGTTATTTTTTGGGTTTTGGAGGTATTTTGGTCATTTTTAGGTTTTACGGGTATTTTGGTCATTTTGTGGGTTTCAGAGGTATATTGGTCATTTTTTGGGTTTTGGGAGTATTTTGGTCATTTTTTGGGTTTTAGGGGTATTTTGGTAATTTTTTGGGTTTTGGAGGTAT
This sequence comes from Quercus lobata, assembly GCF_001633185.2. Classification (NCBI taxonomy): domain Eukaryota; kingdom Viridiplantae; phylum Streptophyta; class Magnoliopsida; order Fagales; family Fagaceae; genus Quercus; species Quercus lobata. The sequence continues at coordinate 9,441,376 of NC_044909.1, read as the reverse complement.
TTTGGTCATTTTTAGGTTTCGAGGGTATTTTGGTCATTTTTTGGGTTTTGGCGGTATTTTAGTAATTTTTAGGTTTTAGGGGTATTTTGTTCATTTTTTGGGTTTTAGAGGTATTTTGGTAATTTTTAGGTTTTGGGGGTATTTTGGTCATTTGCTCGGTTTTGGAGGTATTTTGGTCATTTTTTGGGTTTCAGGGATATTTTGGTCATTTTCTTGGTTTTGGGGGTATTTTGGTAATTTTCGGGCTTTGGAGGGGTATTTTGGTCATTTTCAGGTTTTGGGGGGTATTTTGGTCATTTTTTAGGTTTCGGGAGTATTTTGGTCATTTTTTAAGTTTCAGGGGTATTTTAGTCATTTTCTAGAAATTTAGATTTTATGTTATTTATTTAAATTTTAGATGGGTTTAGTGGGTATTAGTGGGATTATCCATTTAGACCCATCTAATTAAATAACCAAATGAGTCTTTACCCATTTAACCCAAATATTCAAATGGGTTGGGTTAAGACTTATCCAAATAAGGTGGGTAATGGGTGGATTCATGGATATGGATAAAAATTGCCACCCCTTTCTATAGTCTTTCAAAATAGAAGTTTTCAATTTGTTATTTTGTCGTCTATCATAAAAATTGGAACTGTGGGGTGATGTGTAATTAGAATCTCCAACTTGCTGACAGGATAAGTCAATGATTATCTCAAAGAGGTTGAAACCATTGCGTAGGGAGCACCCAATATCATAGTATAAATAACTAGCTAAATATTCTTTCACCCTCATTTATACCATTATTTAACACACACACACACACACACATATATATATATATAACTCCACAATTTTGATGTGAAAATATCCCCACTTTTAAAATGTCTATATTTTAACACATACAAAGTAGATGTGAAAAAAAAATTGAAATAGCTGATATATGAGAATCAAAGTGAGAAGAACATCCATAGTAGAAGCCCACATGGACACCGAACAGCCAATTGCCATAGTTATACGACCTACGCCCCACTACTAAGGCTTTTTAGCTATTTCATGTTATTACATTTTAAAGTTCGTACTTGTTAATCGTTATAGGTCTCTGTACTCACAGGGTAAGCAATTTAACTTTATTAAAACCGTAGGGTTAGTCTAAAGTTAGTAAAAGACTAATTATTATTTATTATACCATTATTAGGTTCATAGTAAAAATTAATTTATATAGAAGAAATTTAGGATATGTTTGGTAACTGTTTTTTCCTCTTATTTTCTGTTTCTAAAAACAATTTTTTATTTTTGAGACTAAAAAACTTGTTTGGTAACCCAAAAAGAACAAAAAATAAAAATTGTTCTCAAAACTCAATTTGTAAAGAAACTGAAAACAGTAAAGCTGTTTTCAGTTTTTAATTTTCAAAAATCAATGAAAATACGCATTTAATTTAATAAATCTATCTTAATTATTTCATGAGTTAGCATTAGAGTTCAAATCCTAGTAACAACATATTTTAGTATTTTCTATTTTTTTTCAAAAAAAAAAAATTTCAACTAACCAAATATGTTTTTTATTTCAAAAAATACAAGAATTTTTTTTCTTTATATTCCCAAAAACAAGTTTTTGAAAATAGAAAACAAAAATTGTTACCAAACACAACCTTAATCACTCAATGATTTTTTTTTTTTGTTCAGAATGTAGACCTTTAAATAATTCCAACATATTCTTAATTGTCGCATAATACAAATTTTGCTACATTTTTACTATATAATAGGCAAGTTATTAGGTTGCATAAATAATAAAACCACGTTCCTCCTATATTTAGTCTATAGACATGTAAAGCTATCTGAGGCTTCAGAAGCAGAACAAGTCCAGTCCAGCAAGCCCAAGTAGAGCAAGTCTAGCAACCAGCAAGCCCAAGTTCAATCTGTCACAAGGAAGAGCAGATACGACTTGTAGTTTAGGGATTAGAGCATCAATTAAAACTGTGTAGCTTAGTAGAATGTTAGTAGTTCAGTTAATTACATTTAAGCACACGTGTCTCTAATCTATTGGTCATTAGGAATCCTGTCAAGCTACTGTTTTAGCGCCTAAATTCTGTTAGAGGCAGTTATGATATGATTAATTGTATAAGAGTCCTAATCACTTGTAATCTATTCGGTGAGGAATATTCATTTTTCAATACATCATATTCTCTCAAAGATTCTCTTCAGAATTTTCTCAGAAATTCACTTTCTTCTTCAAGACAAATGAAAATGGAGCGGTTTTTAGTCAATCTGGCCAGGCTAGGGTAGGTGTGGTAATTTGAGACCATGAAGGTAGGGTGGTAGCAACTTTAAGCAAACAAGTTCAACAGCCACTAGGACCTTGGGAAATTGAGGCCAAAGCTATGGAGGTTGGGGTTTCATTTGCTTGGGATGTTGGTACAGGGGAAGTGATCCTTGAATGTGACTCCAAGATCGTGTTTGATGCTCTCTTATTAGGTTTATGCACATCACATATGATTATCTCAAATATTTTAGCTGGGGTACATCATCAGCTCTAGGATTTTAGAGTAGCTCAAGTATCCCATGTGAGGCGTCAAGGTAATAAGGCAGCACATATTTTGGTTAAACATGCCTTTTGTAACCTGGATAGAAGCTAATTCATTGCTAATTGAGTCAGCTATTACTCATGATGTACTAAATTTATTTTTGTTAATAAAATTACAAGTTTCCTATTAAAAAAAAAAAAAAAAAAAAAAAGTCTATAGACAAATAAACTAACCACTCATTTTGTTTGTATTTAGTCCATAGACAACTAAACTAACCATTACCCACTATGTTTCTTTGTGAAAATGATTAAAAAGTGACGTGTAGTAGTATATCATCTGTAATATGTAATATATCGTTGATTCTATAGATAATTAAATTAAACGAGAATCTAGCACGTCCCCATTGCCGTTTATTATAGTAGTATTGCATAATATATCGCCCAAACAATGCAACAAGTTTCTCAAGAACTTTTAACTGGGAAACCACCTTTGCCAAATACATTACACACAATCAAATTAGGAGAACTGGAGAAGTAGTTGATCTCGGAAGCTCAACTATCTAATAACTTGTTTTGTTTGTGTTCCTATTGCCATTTCTCTAGTTCTTCACATACATCCCCTCCCAGTAAACCATTTATCTTGTTTTACTGTATTATGTTTGATTGGCAAGAATGTACACATCGAAATGCAAAGTTGAGAATTTCACTAATAAAAGCAAAAAGAGTTTTTATTTGAATCCTTAACAAGTATATTCAATACATTACTCAAGAGTGTGTATGTATATGTGTGTGTCTCTATATATATATAGAGAGAGAGAGAGTAAAAATAACCCCATCCAAAATAACTCTTTTCCAGTAATAGAAAAATAGAACGCATGGCCAAACTCTAGGGCACATGATGTACTAAATAACCTTCATCTGTCTCAAGTCTATACTCAAAATATGTCATTTGTTAAAGTTGTTGTGTAATTCAAAGTGACAAAAAAGAAAAGAGAAAATAAATTCTACGTCTTTGCTACTAAACTTGGTTTTTTTGCTCCATTTGTTTCGATGGAAAACCTTGTGTAAAGATAGTTTTTCATGTTTTCTAGTGTTTGGTAGCATAAAAAAATATGAGTCAAAGGAAAACTATCTTTGGTCAACATAAAAAGTATGGCTTATTTTTAGAGATTGTTTTCCATTAAATTTTTTTGGAAAACAACTATATCTCACAGCAAGCTAAATAAGGGAAGTTAGGAGGTTGTTTTTCAACTCATTTAAAGTTGCTACCAAACATTAGAAAATGAGATAGTTTTATAAAAAATACTTCTTGGAAAATGACTCGTTTTTTAGAAAACGTCATTGCTGAGACAAACAGCGCATTATAATGAACTCAATCCATGGTTTATATACTAGAAAATCTTTGGTCAATGGTAGACTAACTCGGGATGAGTTTACTTTTATTACAAGCCTATGATAGGTTTTGGTTTAGGTTTTTAAGGCCCTGATATGGTTTGGGCCACTTGGACCATGATATCACTAATGGTCCATTTGGTTGGAGATGAAATAAGGAGGATAGAAAAGAAATGAGAGAAAATGGGTGGGAGGGGTGTTTGGTTGGGAGGGGGAGGGAATTTTGTTGGGGCTAGGTGTTTTTCCTTGGGTCCACCAAAATTCTATCTCTTTAATTTTGAGAGAAAATAGGAGAGAAAAGATAGCGTCCTTGAGGCAAAATTTCTCCAGAGTTTTAATATTTTCATAAATGCAATTTCCATTTAAATAGTTGTTAAGAAAACTTGTGTTGTAGCAGGAGATAGTAGAAGTTGAGTGCAACCAAGCAAATCCAATATTTGCAATGGAGAGCATTTCGTCTGGACTTGACCTTAAGGGGATATGTGTTGGTCATCAATGGTAGCTCTAGGATTTTTTTAGGTGGGTTAGTAGTGGTGGAGTTAGGAATTTTTCATGGGGAACAAGTAAAAAAAATTAAATAATTTTTTTATATATTTATAGTTTCCATATTGTATACATTTAACAATAATCTAAAATAGTATTCTAAATATAATTTAGTATAAATATATATCAGTAAGACAACAACCATAGAATGTATAAACAAATATAATTAAATAACTAATCATACACGTAGTTAGTCTCTTGGAGTATGACTAATGGTAAATGTGAAACTAAAAATAAAAAATAGTAACTAACATTATTTTTTTAAACCATTCAAGGCAATGACACACATATACGCAACTATATTTCTATATTCTTTAACATTTTTATATTGATTTATTTTCTCATTTTGTCTTAAGGAATCTAATTACATGTTTAAATTTTATGTCTTTAAATTATATTCTAAATTTTATTGTAATTGACTACATATCAATTATTTTAGAGTAAACTACGTATTTGGTCTCTATCATTTACACCATATTTCAATTTGGTCTCTAACCTTTCAACTATGCTATGGATATAACTTATTTCTCACAACAAATTTCACAATTATTGAAGTAGTTGACTGTATAATGTGGACACAACTAATACTCACGAACCCACCACTCACAATCGACCTCATCAATTGTCTATAACATTATTGTGCAAAAAATTCTAAAAACTCTAGTTTCTCCACTAACATTTTTCTCTTCCATCTCTTGACTTTTTTACGATTTCAAACTTTTGATTCAATTGTCTATAACATTATTGTGCAAAAAAGTCTAAAAACCCTAGTCTCCACTAACATTTTTCTCTTCCATCTCTTGACTTTTTTACAATTTCAAACTTTTGATATTTTTTCTATAAACCCACATTTCTACTGCTTCGAATAATAGACAAAGATATGATGAATTCTATATTATTTTTTAAAAGCATTCAAGGCAATGACGCACATATACGCAAGTATATTTCTATATTCTTTAACATTTTTATATTGATTTATTTTCTCATTTTATCTTAAGGAATCAAATTACATGTTTAAATTTTATGTCTTTAAATTATATTCTTAATTTTATTGTAATTGACTACATATCAATTATTTTAGAGTAAACTACGTATCTCTATCCTTTACACCATATTTGAATTTGGTCTCTAACCTTTTCAACTGTGTTAATTTGGTCCCAAACTTTTCAATGCCGTTTTAATTTAGACTCTTACATTATCTTTTGGATGGAAATTGATGACGTGGTTAACAGCCAAAAAATAAAATTAGTTTCCATTAATGTGGCAATAAGCTAAATTTTTATTTTGGCTATTTGCCACATCAACAATTTACATCTAAAAGATAACGACAAAAACTAAATTGACACGATATTGAAAGGTTAGGAACCAAATTGATACAATTGAAAGGTTAATAGGAATCAAATTGAAATATGGTGTAAATGTAAGGAACCAAATACCTTTTTTTTTTTTAGAGAGTTTCAACATATGGCGTCTGCTCCTGATAATAGCTCTTTATCATCAGACTAAGACACCAATCGGTCTCTAACCTTTCAACTATGTTAATTTGGTCCCAAACTTTTCAATGCCATTTTAATTTAGACTCTTACATTATCTTTTGGATGGAAATTGATGACGTGGTTAACAGCCAAAAAATAAAATTAGTTTCCATTAATGTGGCAATAAGCTAAATTTTTATTTTGGCTATTTGCCACATCAACAATTTACATCTAAAAGATAACGACAAAAACTAAATTGACACAATATTAAAAGGTTAGGAACCAAATTGATATAATTGAAAGGTTAATAAGAATCAAATTGAAATATGATGTAAATGTAAGGAACCAAATACTTTTTTTTTTAGAGAGTTTCAACATATGGCGTCCACTCCTGATAATAGCTCTTTATCATCAGACTAAGACACCAATCGGTCTCTAACCTTTCAACTATGTAAATTTGGTCCCAAACTTTTCAATGCCATTTTAATTTAGACTCTTACATTATCTTTTGGATGGAAATTGATGACGTGGTTAACAGCCAAAAAATAAAATTAGTTTCCATTAATGTGGCAATAAGCTAAATTTTTATTTTGGCTATTTGCCACATCAACAATTTACATCTAAAAGATAACGACAAAAACTAAATTGACACAATATTAAAAGGTTAGGAACCAAATTGATATAATTGAAAGGTTAATAAGAATCAAATTGAAATATGATGTAAATGTAAGGAACCAAATACTTTTTTTTTTAGAGAGTTTCAACATATGGCGTCCACTCCTGATAATAGTTCTTTATCATCAGACTAAGACACCAATCGGTTTTTGATGTAGGCGAGGATTGAACCCCAGATCTCTTATTCAACCATCAGAAACTTTACCAATTAAGCTAACTGGAACCCACTTATATTATTTATTTTGATTACATGATATATATATATATATATATATATTTATATATATATATAGGCTAGTGCAATTATTCAAGTTTTTTAGGATAGGACCTATAAAATGGATATTAGAGGTGCTAAATTTAAGAGTATTTGCATTAGTTTATGCAGATGTTTTTGTCTCTTTTAATATAAGAAATTATTTTTTCTAATTATGCTAAAATAGAAACATAATAGGTATTGTAGGGACTGAATTGACCTAAAGCCCAAAAGATATGAACCAAGGCCCAACAAGCCCACAACAATAAATTTGTTAGAGAGAGGGTCTAAGAAATGAAGACTTAGTGAGTTAAATGTGAATCACAATGAGTTTGTTAGGGTTGGAACTATTGAGAAGTATAATTTGAAGAGAAAAATGCTCCTCGGTCAAGTCCGAGGAAGGTATGTTCTTATGTATATATATTTCAAACTTGTACATATATTAAGAGTTCTTAGTTACATGCAATTCTTTCCTTTTTCCTTCTTTTTCAGATGATCCCCCTGTAAAGGAATCCTTTTTCCTTTTATACTCCTTCTCCTCTTTCATCTTAGCCTTCCACTTGTTGATCAAATAACCCATCTTCCTGATACTTGTCCCATCAGAACTTTCTTGAAATCTTTGTGTGCAGCTGTAAAGCTAGAAGTCACTATTCAGGCATCACCTCCATATTAATGCGGCCAGTTAGTTAGGTGCAGAACATTCAATGTAGTGGTAGCAGCTTTCATCCCAGATATTTCTCAATTCTCTGTTGACTCACCTCTCTGAAGCTTATCCTCCCAAGCATGGTTGCCCACTGTCCAATACCTGCTGGATGGTCGGACTTCAGATTTCCACTCTGTTTCCCAAGGAAGTTTAGCCCCTCGGACAACATCACCTACTTGTTGTGACCAGCCCTCGTCCTCAGCCCAATAACCTACTTGCCCTTATTAATACTTGTTTGTCCTTGGGCTCTTTGGCATCCTCAAGTGTGGCTCATGGCCCAATACCATTATCTAAGTATCTTATCTCCACAGGTATTAGTTTCGTTTTCCATAGACTAAATACAAAAGAAAAGGTGTTAAATGATTTATGCTACCTGATAACTTATCTCTTATATATGAGGTAAAAATGCAGCAAAAAATTTTGTATTATTCTACAATAAAGCATATAGGTCTATATATATGAATAAACTCGCTACAATTTTTTATATGAATTGTTTATTTCTGTTGGCCTTAATATATGGTATAAGAGCAACCACATCAGTTAGTGTAAAATTTTCCTTCTATTTTACACTAAAAACCTACTTTTTCTATTTTACACACCCATTTTTACAAAACACCCACATCAATTTATTTATTCTACCCTCTATTTTATTTAATAATCATTTTTCTCACTTTTTTTATTAATTTATCTCAAACTCTCTCTCTCCACTCACGAGACTCCTATTCTAGACTCCTCTGAAACTCCTCTCTATTCCAACAAGCTCACGAAACTCCTCTCTATTCCAACAAACTCACTCCTCTCTGAAACTCCTTTCTATTCCAAACTCCTCTCTGAAATTCCGATCCAAGCACGATGCCGATCTATTCCATCTGAACTCCGATCCAAGCATGCTGATCCAAGCACTCCAATCCAAGCACGCCGATCCAAACACACCGATCCAAGCACTCCGATCCAAGCACGCCGATCCAAGCACTCCAATCCAAGCATACCGATCCGCCACAAGCGGCAATCTACAAGCGCCAATCCACTCTCTCTGTCTCTGTTGGTGTGTCCGCGTGTGGGTGTGTTTGGTTTTGTGGTGTCTATGGTTGATTTTGTTGTTGATTTTGTGGTTGATTTTTTATTTTTTATCTGTGGGAGTGTGTGTGAAGAAGCAGATGATGGCGTTGGTTTTGCAGATGCATATATGCACAGTTATTATAGCTCTTGTGCATTTATGCATAATTTTACACCCACTGATGTGGGTGTTTTTTTGGTCAAAATGTGTAAAATGAGTTGCTTTTTGTATTTTGCAAGACTATCCATGGACCGATGCAGTTACTCTAAGTAATAACTAATCCTAAACTAAAAATAGCAGAAAAGTCCTATAAAAAAAAATAGCAGAAAAGTCTCTTTTTTTTTTTTTTTTCTTTTTTTTCTTTTTTTTGACAGTAAAACGATAGAATATAGCGGAAAAGTAGGCAAAAAGTAGACCCAAAAAAAAAAAAAAAAGCATTTAGCTAGTCCATAGGTTCACAACCCTAATTATTTTTCAATCCAAAACATCAATTTTTCTGACAGAACAAAATGACCAATAGAAAACAAACTATAGACAGCAACAAAGAAATTAACTTGGAGCCATGTACACAAAGGTGCCAGCAAGTGAAGTCCAGGGACTCTAGTTGGATGAATTTGACTTCAAAAGCCTAGCAGTGTCCAAATCAAAGATGTGAGCCTCGTACTCTTGATCCAATAGAACATATATTCTTACTAGATCATAGTGCATATAAGTAGGGACGAAATCATGACTTGGGGTTGGGGGGTAGTTTTGCTACTGTCTGCGTGCGACAACTCCAAGTGTTTTTTTTTTTTTTTTTCCTTTTCTTTTCTTTTTTGTCTTTCATGGGTAAAATTTATTGATTAGACTTATTTTTTTTTTTAGCTTTATTATTGGCAATTTTTGTTGTAGAGTTAATTGTTTTGGGCTTGTATATTTTGTTTTAGATGTAAAAATTTTTTTATGGCCTTTAAAAGGAGGAAAAATGTTAGAGCAACAAATTTATTTACAAATTACTGATATGGTGAGTGGTTATTAGTAAATATAAATGTGATATAAGTGGTGGGCTCAAATATGAAAGAGTAATAATTTGTACCTCATCGGTTTGTAAAAATGTTATAGAAAAGTTTGTGATTGCAGTATTACTTTCAGGGGGAAAAAAATGATATTGTTAAGAGGGACAAAGTATAATTTTATAGAATAAAATTTCTAAAACTAGTACCTATATATATACTAGTAATTTTTAATAATAAAAAAATTGGGGGAGCCATTGCCCCCCACAACCTAAGTGTGCCTCTGTCCCTGCATATAAGATAAAGCATTTGCCACACCTTTTATGATGTTGACTCTCTTAATCCAATCAAATTCCTTTGTTCCTTCCTCACTATTTAGTAAATTCACCAAGCCTCCTCCTCCCAAAAACTCATAAACCAAAAGAGAGACTTTAGATGTGAACAAAAACCATACAACTTCACAATGTTACGATGTCTTATTTCTATTGAGGCACGAATCTCGCTCATGAAGGCTTTTTGATTGGATTTCTCATCGTCAAGTAGTGGTGAAGTTTCTTCACAGGAATAACTTGACTTTGCTGGTAAGACAGCTTTGTAAACACTTCCATATCCTCCCACTCCAATGCAATATTTGGAATTGATTTCCTCTATAGCTTCAATGAGCTTTTACACCATTTTCCAGAATGTATTGAGGAAAGCCAAAGAGCAGAGTAGCATGCACAAAAGGGTAGGCTAGCGAGAGAGCAACCCTGTTTCATATTACTCAAGCTATGAGGAGGAGTTGGTTGAGAGATAGTTTCTTTAGAATTAGTAAGAAAGATGAGGAAAGAGAGGAAAGAGAAAAAGCGTTTGTTGAGAAATTTTTTTTAAAATTTTTTTATTGATTAGTTTTTTCTTTTTTAAGATTGGTTAGTTTTTACGTTAAAATGTTTTGGATTTTAAAAAAAAAATTTAAATGGGTTTCGAGTTTTAGGTAGGGTATGGATATCCATGGATAATATATTCGGGTAAGATTCGGGTATGTATATTAATCGATATTAATAATTGGGTATCCATGGGCAAACTTTTCGGGTTGGGTATGGGTATACCCAATCCATATCCTACCCATGGCCATCCCTAGTTGTTATTGGTTTTAATTTGAACCCGTCGGTAAAATTACTTTTTTGCCACCAATAACATCCCGTAACAATATTCCATTTAAGATTTGTTGAAAAAATGTTGTGGATGTAACATTTCTCTCTTCTTCTTTTTTTCTTGTTTTTCATTCGATAAAAAATTATTATTTTATTTATTGGCTAATATTTGAGCTTAATTAATACTATTGCAATAAAAAAAAAAAAACTCTATTGGTTAAAATTTGAGGGCATTTTTTTACTTAGAGGCCTTAGGTGACCGCCTCATTTGCCTATACTATAATGCTGGCATTGACCAGAAACTTGTGACTTGTGTGTTTCTTATGAAAAAAAAAAATACTAGAAAGTGTCAGTTTAATGATAAAACTCTAGTTAATTTTTCAAATCTAAATGTTTTTTTTTTTTGAGAAAGAACTTATGAATTTCATTAACGTAATTGAGCTACATCCAACTGTAAAAACTGAACAATATGGATTGGAACATCCTCCATCCAAACTTGGAAATCTGGTATGCGTAAAGCATATTTGGCCAGATTATGAGCTACACTATTGCCATTTCTCATAACATGAGAATACAATACTCTTCTAAAATTTTTTCCATACTCTTTCACATCTTCAACCAGCAGACCCCACGGCAGTAAGGTTTGTTCTTGTGCCTTCAATGCTTGAATTAAGTTCAACGCATCACCTTCAAGGATAATATTCTGGAAGCCCAGCTCATGAGCAAAGGATAGGGCCTTCAACGCAGCCAAAGCTTCCAAGTCCTCTGCCTTGAATTGTTGGCTTAGTTTCTCTGCACAGGACGCCAAAACAGCCCCCTCCGAGTCTCGAATCACCACTCCCACACCAGACGTCCTTGAGGATTCACCATTTGCTCCATCAAAGTTAATCTTAACAAAACCGGTCGGCGGTGCCGTCCATATATTTTCTCCCCTGCCGCTGCACTCTACTTGAACCTCTGAAGCCTGCAGGTTATTTCGGTACTGCACCAAACTGATCCGTGCAAGTGCAGCAACCTGATGGAGCGGGCTGGACTGCAGCATTAAGCGAGTCTTGTTCCTCTGATTCCATACTCCCCATGCCGTGAATGCTAGAAGTTCCAGAGATTTCCCTTCATCAACCATCCATAGCAGCAGCTCCTTGACAGAGACAAAGCCAACCTCATACCTGAATCTCCACATACTCTGGTCTGACCACACTACATCCAGTTCCGGACATAACCATAGTGCATGAAGCGGGTCCTCCACAGCATTCTTACACCTCTCACACGTTGGGTCTTCAATGATTTTTCTTCTCATCAAGGCTTGTTTGGTTGGCAAAGCAAAGCGGCAAGCTCTCCACAGAAAATTTTTCACCTTTGGAGGGGCTCGCATCTCCCAAATTTTTTTCCACAGCCGCTTCTCATCTGCTGGAGGTGTTGGCTGATTTGATTCCATCTCCTCCTCCTGTTTTAGAAATCTATACCCCGACTTACAAGTATAATTTCCCGTTGGAGAATACGGCCAATAAAGAGAATCCTCTGCTGCATTACGGCTGAGTGGAATTTGCTTAATCAAGTCTGCATCTTCAGTCACAAACAGCCCATCTATCAACTCTTCATTCCACCTTCTTGTGATTGGATCAAAGAGAGTAGCTACGGTATGCTCCTCAAAGCTCTCCAAGGGACAGATTGGCAGCTGCGTTGGGTGTTTTCTTGGCAGCCAACGTTGCTGCCAAATGTTTATTTTCTCACCATTACCTATTCTCCATAGAGCCCCTCTTTGAATGATGTCTCTCCCTCTAAGGATACTTTTCCAAGCATATGACCCCATCCTAGAGTCGGTAGCCTCCATAATCGTTGAATTTGGGAAGAAACGAGCCTTAAATACTTTGTAAAAAAGTGATGAAGTATCATTACATAGCCTCCAAGCTTGTTTTGCCAAGAGTGAGTCGTTAAACATAGCAAGGTCTCGGAAGCCCATTCCTCCAATAGTTTTTGATTTTGTCATTTCCTCCCATTTAATCCAATGGATTTTTCTTCGATCACCTCGTTGGCCCCACCAAAATTTCTTGATTAAAGACTCAATTTCATTACACAAACCCATTGGCAATTTGAAACACCCCATCGTGTAGGTAGGGATGGCTTGTATGACTGCCTTAAGGAGTACCTCTCTCCCCACTTGTGAAAGCAATTTAGCTTCCCACCCTTGAAGCTTCCGCCATACCTTCTCTTTTATGTAATTAAAACTTGCCTTTTTACCTTTGCCAACCAAGGAGGGCAGCCCAAGGTATTTTTCATAGTGCAAGATTTCAGGAACTCCAATGGCCACTTTGATTCCATGCTTCTCCTCCTCTGGTACAGACTTACTAAAGAACAGTGAGGTTTTACTTCTATTCATTTTTTGTCCCGAGGCTTCCTCATACTCCTTAAGGATATTCAAAACTTTCCCACATTCCTCCATTGTTGCCCTGCAAAAAATCAAACTATCATCTGCAAAGAGCAGATGTGTTAGTTTTGGACCCCTCCTACAAAGGGAGTATCCATGGATTTCACCTTGTAAATCAGCCTTTTTAATTAAGCTATTCAATCCTTCCGTACAAAGAAGAAATAGGAAAGGAGATAGTGGGTCTCCTTGCCTAATGCCCCTTGTAGGAAAAATTGTCCCATATGGATCACCATTTACCAACACCGAGTATGATACAGTTTTCACACGACCCATGACAAGATTTATCCATCTCTCCCTAAAACCCATCTTCCTCATAATCCCCTCCAAATACGACCACTCCACCCTATCATATGCTTTACTCATATCCAATTTTAATGCCATATACCCATAATTACCTCCCCTAAAGTTTTGTAAGCTGTGTAGTGTTTCAAAGGCCACTAGAATATTGTCAGAAATCAAACGCCCTTTAGTGAAAGCTGATTGGTGTTCAGTGATAATGGATGGAAGTATTTTTTTAAGGCGGTTTGCAAGAACTTTAGAGTAAATTTTGTAAAGGACATTACAAAGACTAATGGGGCGGAACTGGTGGGGAAATTCAGGGGAGTGTAATTTCGGCACAAGAGTAATAAAAGTATGGTTCAAATTGGTTGGTATTGTACCTGAATTTAACCAAGACAGAATGGAAGAGGTAACATCCTGGTTCACTGTGCTCCAAAAATGTTGGTAGAAGAGCGGGGGCATACCATCCGGGCCAGGAGCTTTAAGGGGCGCCATTTGTTTTAGGGCAATGGCAACTTCACTTGCCTCAAACTCACGACACAAATCACCATTCATCTCTTCATCAATCAGTGGTTGTACATAATCCAACACCCCAGTGGATACAATCCCCTCTGAAGCAGTAAATAGAGACTTAAAATAGTTAACCATCACTTCACCCATATCTTCATGTCTGGTTCTCCATACTCCAGCCTCATCTCTAATACCCTGCAAAAAAATTTTCCTGAATCTCCTAGAAGCACAACAATGGAAATATTTAGAGTTTTTGTCCCCTTCATTAGCCCATAGGATTCTAGACCTTTGAGCCCACATCGTGGCCTCCCTATCTTGCATCACCTCAATCTCTTTTTTAATCTGCCTGACCCTAAAATTATTACCACTCACCATTGCTATCCTTTCTTCTTTGGCTAGGGATTTTTTCAATCTGTTCAACTCCATCCTAACATTACCAAAAACATTTTTCTCCCATATCCCCAACTCTTTTCCACACTTCTCAATTTTATTCAAAATATTACTCTCTACACTTCCATTACTTCCTCACAACCCGAGTTTGAAAGCCACATTTGTTCGAACCTAAAATTTTTTTTCCGGCTTGGAGGAATCAAACCCGATGGGGAGATGAATAATGGGATATGATCCGATGAAGAGCAAGACAAGTGATACACCCTTGACCCTCCAAACATCATAAACCAACTATTATTAACCAAACACCTATCAAGCCTCTCCCAAATTGAAATCCCGCTTTCAAAGTGTTTGCTCCATGTAAATTTAGGTCCCTCAAAACCCAAATCCATGAAGCCACATTCATCAATCACCTCCCTAAACTGCTGCATCAGATAATAAGGTCTTCTAGCTCCTCCTTGTTTCTCCTCTTGTTTTATAATCTCATTAAAATCTCCAAGACAAAGCCAAGGCTTCTCAGGTTGTGAGTTTAGAGCTCTTAATTTGGCCCAAGCTTCATGTCTTCTCGCTGTATCAGGTTCCCCATAAAACCTAGTTAATCTCCACTCATTATCCGTATTTTTATTGATCACCGCATCAATATAGTGTCTATCTGAATCTTCCACCATCAAATTAACTGATGCTTTCCAATATAGAACTAGTCCACCACTTCTTCCCACCCTCGGTACGACCCATCTATGCTCAAAACCAATACTTCTCTGAACGAATTCTAGCCTTGCATCATCTGTAAGTGTCTCGGCTAAAAACACCACAGAGAGATCTTTTGCCCGAATAACATCACCAAGCTCCCTCACTGTATGTAGGTTCCCAAGCCCACGACAGTTCCATGCTAAGCAACTCATGGCCCTTGGCGGGGCTGACCATCAGCTCCCGCCACTACAAAGAATTTTTCATCATCATTGACAACTACTTGGAGACGTTTTGATGAACCTGTCATAAGGGATACCTCAGATGCCGCCATTCTTTTTTTTCCTTGCACCTTTACTTGTGCTGCCGTGTTACTCTTAGGCTTAGGTCTTTCTCTTCTTGTCCAAGTACG
Source organism: Quercus lobata (assembly GCF_001633185.2). Lineage (NCBI taxonomy): Eukaryota > Viridiplantae > Streptophyta > Magnoliopsida > Fagales > Fagaceae > Quercus > Quercus lobata. Next base: position 9,425,950 of record NC_044909.1, on the reverse strand, counting down.
TGCTGCCCTTGGAGCTTGGAGATTGTGAACATCAATAACAGTAGCATCACGTGACAACTTAAGTGAGGGATTGCCACTTGAATTCTCACGTGCACTAGGGTTAGAGAGTCCACTTGGAATAGGGTTTTTGTTGTGAGCTTTCCTGCTTGAATCCACTAAGTTTGCCGCCCCAAACTCTGCTGCCAGACATAACTCCTCATTACACGCCACTTCTTCAGTTTCAGTTTCCTTAGGGGGAGTAAATACTCCAATAATCTCATCCTTTAAATTGTTTTGGTCAACCGTATCTTTCCTCATAATTGTGTCTCCTTCATTACGCTTTAAACACACCACGTCCTCATCTTCAATTCCCTCATTATTGCTCCCATTATTGCTACACGTTACCTCCTGTATCTGATCCGTTACACCTCTACTGCCTGCATCGGAGTTCTGTCCTGAATCACTTGCCTCCGGTGTACTTGATCTGACCTTCTTCTTCGCTGCATAGAACCCAGGGACAGTGATAGCATAACATCTGGCCGGAACAAAAGGCAGTGCTCGCAAGTATGGCCCAAACTCACGTTGTTCTGGTTTGAGTGTACCCTCACTATCAATCCACAGATCACAATCTTGATCATCATGAGTAAGTCTCCCACACCAATAGCATATGTTAGGCAGTCTTTCGTACTTGAACGCTATCCATACTTGCTTCCCTCCTTCACCTATAGACACTAATCTTCCTTGGCACAAAGGTAGTGACAAATCAATGGACGCCTGAATACGAACAAAATGACCTCCATCGAAAAATTTTGGGTTCATTGGCACGTCAACCTCCCCCAAGACGCTGCCAATTTTCTTCGCCGCCTCTACTGTCATATACTTAATCGGAAGCCCATGGAGTTGAACCCACAGTTTCGTCTTCTCAAATTTTATATCCTGAAGAGAGGATTCATTCTCGTATCGATTCATGACCACTAGATGTTTATCAAACGTCCACGGCTCACCTTCTAAAATTCTATCCACAACTTCCATGTTGTCAAAGAAGAAAAGAACTTTATGGTCTCCAAAGCTCTGAATCTTGAACCCATTCTTGGCTCTCCATAGCGGGTTAAACGTCTTCGCTATGACCTCCATATTGATTGCTCGCCTAGTCAAAAACTTGGCAGCAATAGCAAATTTCTGACTTCTATCATCATCAAGTAGGCAGCAGCCCGGTCCCTCTCTATCCGATAAAGTGAGCTTATTCCAAGACTGAGCCAAATCTTCCATTCTCTCACTCGCTCAAAACTGTTTCCCCACCCCCAAAAAGAACCCAACAAGCCTAGGAATAACAGTGTTACTCCTAGGATACAACACACCTTCAAAGAAGGGACTCACCAATTCTACTGTGGAAAGAAATTAGAGAGAGACCTAACTTCTAGACTCACAGAGAAACCTTCAAATCTAAATGTTAATAGTCCCTATCATCTTATTTAAATTTATTTTGTTGATTTAATTTTACAATAAAGTTATAAGAAATTAAAAATAATTTATATAATTTCATTTATTTTTCAACGAAAATGTACATATTTCTTGTTATCTAGTCATTTATCTATTAGTAAAACAGGATCCTTGTAAACATGCATTGTGTTTGACTGGTTAACTTGACTGGCTATAACTGCAAGTTTATAGCTAAATTTTGTCCATTAATTCATACATATCTCCTTTACTTAAAATGGCACAAGCTTGTGACTAGTATTGATGGAAATAACCTTTATTGGTGTGTGGATTTGAAATGGTTAGGTCTTAGATGTAAGACATTATTCAAATTACATAATATCACAAGTATTATTGTTTGAGAAAAGTAGAAAACTTCTTGAAGTTCAAAGCACATTATGCGTCAATTCATATCATATGATTATACTAATAATTGTTTCTTAAATCCCCCCTTTTTTTTTTGCGGCGAAGAAATTTAAATCTATCAAATATATACAAATAAATAAATCCCTTGATATTATTTTAAAGCCTCAAAATCTCATTATAAGCATTAGCTTCACTTATATCACTTTGGAAGGTGGTGGAGACCATAGACCTTCGAGGTTATTGATTCTTTTATAATAAATTTTAAAGGGCCAATGTGGTGGGCCTTTTTGTGATTGTGGATTGGGCTGCCTCCTGCCACACTACGGTCCAAAAGTTCTGGGTAAGAAAGTCAGGACCGGTCTAATTGCAACTCACCTCAGACTAGCTTGTGCGCAAACTAAAACTCCTTTGTTGAAACTTTGGTCACATGCCCATGGCAGACGAAGTTGTTACAAAAGAGTTATGGCAGGCAAATACAATATAACAATAATAAGAGAAATACGCTTGCTGTTAAACAAAATAAGTAAAGGGTTCCTAATTAAAATAAAGAACAGGACAACACAACAACAAGAAACACATTATAAATGAAATGGCAAAAATAAAAGATAAGTAATATTGATGCTTAATCAATAAAATCAAAGAAGAAATGGTTAGTCTGTTGTGCTTAGTCGCATTACGAGACTAAGACCAATGAGGGAACCACTTCCTCAATGTGGGTAACCTCGCAGGAGGATCCAGTTATAGAAATTATCCACTTTGAGAGAATAGGCCTGAATGGCTTATTCCCAAATGAATCCTTTATCTTTAACAGATAGTAGGCTTTTAGAAGGAGAGAAGGGATTAGCTTATTGGTGCATGTATGCCATCCTATTCTCTCTATTTCTTCTCTTTCTAACTCTCTTTCTTTTTCTTGGCTTCGTAACTTTGCTTTTCACACTCTTTTCTTTCTTAGTTCTTGCTCATGTGGTGTTATGGTGATAGTTGTGTTGTGATACTGTGACTCTCTCGTTGTGATTGTTGCTATGTTGATGGTATTTTGCATGGCAGAGGCTCCTTATAAACTGCCTACCGTGACAGTTTTTTTTAGCATTTCACCCTTAAACCACTTTTGTCTGGGTGTGGGTGTCCTTCTAGACCATCCACTGGTTTGTTAGCTACCTAGCCATCACCATTTACCTATACTGGCCGTGCCACGTCGCATTACTAGACAAATAATTCTATTTTGTTTGCTTGTTCATCGTGGCATTCCTATCCGTAACAGGGTGGACATTCTCTCTCACTATCCCTTATGGCATGCACCTAGTGGTTCCAACTCATCCTTCCCTCTTTTGGGTGGTATGTCATCCCATGAGAACATTTCCCCCAAAAGAGTTTGAGCAAGAACCCCAGAATAGGCTCCCCCCTTCTCCCCACCACTAGACCATACCCTCTCTTATCTTTGGGTCTTGTGCGTGCTCCACTTCCGTGTGTGTCCAAAGCTTGTCTGCTGCTCACGTGTTTGCCATGGCCTGGAGGCTCATTTGTGCATTCTGCCGCTCATTATTGACTTCTTGTGGCATGAACTGTTTTTTGATCCTTCATTCTTTATGGCTTGCTTCCTAATCCTTGTTTGATTATGGGCTTTTCTCTTCTTAACCCACTCTTTGCTCCTTCCGTAGGCTTGCCAGTATTCTTGCCATGCCATCCTATTATTCTTGCTGTGGTGTTATTTGACTTGTGCTTGTTGGGCCTGCTGTATGCTTTTCTTTCACTTAATTACGGTGACCTAGTATTGTCATTAGGCCTATACTCATGCTACTTCGGGCTTTCTTAACCCATTCCATTGCTTACGGACTTCTTCAACCCATTTCTCCCTCCTTGGGCATCCTCGACCCTCTTTCTTTCCTTGGGTATCCTCAGCCCATTCCAATTTTGCATTCTTATGGGCTTTTGCTAACTCTTTTGGGCTTCCCTATCCCAATTACCATATCCTTTACCTTTGGGCTTCATGAGCTTTCTATCAACCCCTTACTCACTTATTTCATTCCTTCGGGTTTACTTTGGCCCATCCTTGCTTTCTACTTCACATAATGCCCATAGGTTTACTACTTCTTTCTCTAGGTGCCTTTAGGCCCGCTTGCTTCTTTTGAGATCCATTTATTATTTTATGGGACTATGATCCATTATTCCTGCCATTCGGGTTTAATGGTTTTTTCTCCCAATTTACTAACTCTTTTCTACCCATATTGTTGGGCTTCTTCCTGCTATTGGGCCTTCCTCCCAAAATGAGCATCAACAGCCAGTAAGCTTTAAAAGATGAGAAGTTCTGTTTTTTTTTTTTTTTTTTTTTTTTTTTTTTTTTATAACTTTTCATACAAAAAATTATATTATAATTGGTATTATTAGCCAACTAATTTGATATGTCTCTTGCAAAATCAATCATCGTGTGAAATTTGAGTCACCTTTATCTAATTTGCCACTAGGGGTGTCAATGTTTGACCTAACCCACGAACATGACATGAACCCAACACAAGTTTTTGTGGGTTAAGGTTGGGCCTTAATGGGTTTGGGTCATAAACGGGTCGACCCGAAAGCAACACAATAATAAACGTGTCATAAGCAGGTCAACTTGCATAACCTGCAATAGACACGTTTGACACGCCAATTTATTTGTGTCAATCCAAAATGACCTACGTAACACAACCTGTTTAACTCGTATAACAGATAAATATTCATTTTATTTTAGATTTGTCAAATGCCTTTTATATCCAACATATATTTTAAATTTAAAAAGAAAAGTGAGTAATTACAAAAACTTATAAGGAATATAATTGAAAATTGAAACTTTACAAATCCTAGATCTCTAAACCTTACAAACCCTAAATCTCTAAACCTTCTTATAAGTATCTAATTTTTTTTTTTTTTTTTTTTTTTTTAATTTCAGCTGTACTACTTACTCTACCATCTTATAGACTCATACCCAATTCTTAAAACTCAGAGTCTCAAACCAGTTATTGCTCTCTCTCTCTCTCTCTCTCTCTCTCTCTCTCTCTCTCTCTCTCTCTCTCTCTCTCTCTCTCTCTCATGTGTTTAGTGAGTTTTAGAACTATAAAAAACCGTTTTCTTCGTGTTTCAAAATTTTGTAGTAATTTTTTCTACATAATGTTTTTGTTCTATAAACTTCGAACCCATGTGCCGTTATTAATATATGAGATATATTAATTGTTGATTAAGGCCACGGTTGTAGCTTTTGTCTTGTGTCGTGTGTTTTTTTAGGTGTTTGTATTAGTGTTGGACACCGTCTGCATATCTTGCAAGTGGGTTTATTGAGATAGTTTATAAACTAGATCTGATAGGTATTGCTTTTAAAACTGTTGAGGCATGATCATATTTTGTAACTACTAATACTTATATAGATATATATATATATTTGGCATAGAACTTGCACAAATGAAATTAGATGAGCTTGTGGAAGATTTTATGAATTTGGATATCAATAAAGAATCTATGGATGATAATCGTGGTCATAGTTAGGATTAGTCTACTATACCAATTCTTTCAATATTGATACTTAGCATTTGGCGAGTTCCAAGGATATTATATTTTTGTTAAACTATGTTATTTCATTTTTGTTAAACTATGTTATTTTGAATTTGGGTTGAAGTGTATGCACTTCTTTTAGAGTGTAAAGAACTTATTTCTAGATGAATGTTATATTTTTGTTGAACTATATTATTTTGAATGTGGGTTGAAGACTTGAAGTGTATGCACTGCTTTTGGGGTGTAAAAAAAATTTCTAGATAGATGTTATATTTAATATTATGTAAGTTGAAATGAGTTATGTTATATTCATGTCAACCCAACACGACTCGTTTATTAAGTGTGTTAAATGATTGGGTCAGGTCAACCCGCCTTATTAACAGGTCAGGATAAGGTTGAAGGATCATGACACGATTATTAAATGGGTCGGGTTAGGGTTGAGTCATTTAGTCGAATATCCCTACCTTAACATGACATGAACCCGACACACTAATCTGAATTGACACCCCTATCTGCCACTAATTAAACTAGTAGAAAAACGTGGAATTGCACGTATGGGTCTGTGTCCGTGTTTGGTTTTTACACTTTGGTTCTTACTTGATGCAATATGGGTCATGTTGTTGGCAACTAAATGAATAATTCTTTTTTTTTTTTTTTTTTTTGGTAAGGACTAAATGAATAATTCCACTGACACACTTTCACACTTACTTTAACAAATAGCCAAAGTGTGTATATTGGCTTATTCATTCTACCAACCGGAACTTTTCACACCAAAGCAAAAGCTCTATATAACTGGGAAAACAGAATTTCACTGACTTTGAAGTAGAAGGAAACAAGGCATGAAAGCTTGAACGTTTCTTTAAAACGAAAATTATTACTTTGATTGAATTGGAGAAAAGGCATTTGTTCTTGTATTCTAATACAAACATGACATTAATTCTTAGAGGACGTACACACCGACAGTATATAGAAATGTTATCTTCTTTCCTTCAAGGGGAAAAAAAATAGTTGCATATTTACATTGAAGTATAGATGAAGCTTTAAACCAACAAGGCATTAGTTTTCTTCATCAGAGTCAAAAGAATGTCTCTTACTCAAAGATTTCAACACCTCGACCCCATTGTTAAGTGTGTTGATACACCCCTTTTTTAAGGTTGGTTTAAAGCCCAAAGGCCCAAATATGAAAGAGGAGTAAGGCCTAAGAATAGGTCCTTGAAAAACTCAATAAGACATAGTCTGTGAGTATGTTAGAATTTAAGAATAAATGATAAGGCCCAATGATGGCCCACCACCCTTTGAATGAGGAATAAAACAAGGGAGGTAGCCACCATAAAGAGGGCTCTTCAAAAGAGCAAACATGGGTTGAGAATGGCCTAAAGGTTGAGAAAGAAAGCAAAGTCAGAAAATGAGCTTCTATAGGATTACTTGAAAACAAGAAATAACATCCGCTTGAAAACGAGAAAATAACATCCAATGGGTCCAAAACCCTATAAATGGAATTAAGCCCATGAAGCCCAAAGTGTCCTTAAAAAAATAAAGAGAAGCCAAATACCTTCTGAGAAAAATGATGAAAAGAAACAAAAGATAGCAACAGATAGCCTTGGCAGGAATTGCATAAAAAAGAAAGAAGCCAAAATTAGAAAAGAGTCAAACGTAGCAAGGCTGCGGGACTCTGCCATCTTGCAACCCAGCCGATGCAATGGAGGTAGGGCCCACTGCTGATGAGATGCAGAGGGAATAGTTTGGTGGAGAGGGAAAGAGCCTAGATTTGGTATCCAGCTAAGACTACTTTTGGAAATATGCTTTGTTGGGAAAGCATTTTACCAAATAAGGAAAGGGCAGGTGGGAGCCATCTGATGCATAAGCTGAATTTCACCCAAAATAGAAAGATTGTTTGTCGCAAGGCATAAGCTAAAGCCCCTTAGCATTGTACCTAACTAAGCATGGTCAGAAGATAGTTAAAGGGTGCCTAGTTGACATGGGTAGTGGGCAGGCATCATGCAAAAAGGCTGAACACCTCCAACGGACAAAAGCATGGATAAGGATGAAGTCTTAAGGGTAAAAATAGGGATCAAAGTTTGGGTATAAAAAAGGGGAACAATATCCATGGAGTAACACAGAAATAAAGTAAAAACATACGAGGAAATAGGTAGAGAAATGAGGAAAAAGCAAAAAGGGAATTAAGGATAACCTAGGCAATCAAAAGAGAGATTAGGATATTGAAAGAAAAGAAAAAACGGAAGAAAGTAACATTTGAGACAAAAGAAAAGTAGAGTATTCACAACAGGAATGTATAGCATGCATCAATAGGAATCATTAAAAGCATGGATAAGGATGAAGGCTAAAGCGTAAAAATAGGGATCAAATTTTGGGTATAAAAAAGGGGAACAGTACCCATGAAGGAGTAACACAAAAATCAAGTAAAAACATATGAGGAAATAGATAGAGAAATGAGGAAAAAGCAAAAAGGGAATTAGGAAGAAAATCAAGGATAGCAAAAGCGATCAGAAGAGAGATTAAGATACTGAAAGAAAAGAAAAAAGGGAAGAAAGTAACACTTGAGACAAAAGAAAAGTAGAGTATTCACAACCGAAATGTATAGCATGCATCAACAGGAATCATTTCCCTCCCCCAGAAAGCACAAAACAAAACTCTCTGCAATCTCCTAGGAATGACTACTTTGACTCATGTTCCAAACCATACAACTTTATAACCTTATTTGGCAATAATGTTGTATGAGTTGGGATTAAGATCTTTTTAGTCAACATCTTGCTAACACTTTTGCTCATAATTATATCTGTTGGAATCTTTATTATTTTTCTCTGTTGTTAAGTGCATTAGTTTTTCATTTGAATTAATCATTATTCTACCATGTATACATATATATTTTGTATCTTGGAGTGTTCTTTGCTTTGTGCACAGATTGGTTCCTTGGTGCATCCTGCAGAGAACTTGACCCAAATCTCCACCCCTACCTGCAGAAGCCTTGGCCCAAAAGCACAAAAAATGCACCAACAAAGTGCTTGTACCATTACAAGACTAGAGCTTAGGCACACTTAAGGAACTAAGCGGCGGTGTAGAAGCCCCCTTGTTCACTTCCCTTAGCACAGAACGAGTTGTGGCTGCATCTGCCATTGCTGAAGCCAATTTTGAGTTGTCTTTTGACTTATGGGAGAACTTATTCTGCGCATGTTTTCCACTAGCAACCTTAGAAACATCAGGCGACTGATCGCTGCTTGATTTTCGCATTTTGGCAACAGCCTTGATTTTGCCTTTGCTGAATTCATACTTTTGCATGTCATAGATGAGTTCTTTTTGAAGCTGCTTATCAGCAACCAATGTCATCGTTCTCATTCTTGTAGTCCTTGAGAAAGATTCTGAGGTATTCCACAAGAGAGCCTATGAGGGGGCTGTTATTACTTTCAGATAGCTGACGGGGATGGAATTTTGGATAAGGCCCTTTCTGACTGCTAGAGTTATAGCCCTTCCTCTAGTAGCAGCTGCAGATGCTCCTCCACTATCTCTGCCTTCTTCATCAATGTCTGCTATGGCAGATGATGTTCCACGGTTGGATGGGATTCGTACTCTTTGCAAGCAAGAATTTGGAAAGCATCCTGCTTTCTCAATTAAAATGCAGATTTTATATTAATTAGAACTTGTAACAAAAACTGACACATAGATGATTAGTCAGACGCTCCTAATCAACCCGAACAAACCCAAATGAAAAGAGAAATTGGTTATTTAGTAGGGAAGTCTGGAACAAACAAGATAGGTAAAATGATGACATTGTCCCTATGTATTAGTATTTGACATGCTTTTTCACTAACTGCTACAGTTACAAAGGAGCTGCACCCCCTTGATGAGCTTGGTATTAACTTGTTAAGAAATATTTCATGAATACATTAATATGAGGGCTCGCAGTTACATAGGCACTAATCCAAGAGATCACCCACAAAACACAAATTTGCCAGCAAAACAGACTGTCCAATAATATCTTCTATATCAAGCATACCATCAGATACTGCAGCAAGAATCTCTGCACAACTTTGCAAAGGTGGCCAAAAGGTTCTCTGGAGCCATTTGTTTCAGCAAAGAAATATAAATGTGCATTCTTTTATATCTCAAATTCTCATGATTGCCCCGGGAAACACATACGCTAATTATAAATCTGCATTTCAATTGCAGATCTGTTCTTGCTGAATATAGTGGGGCAAAAAAATCAGCTCTACACTCGTGAGCCCTGAAAATCAGTATGTCCACTGTGGACAAGGCTGGCATTCAGAATGAAAATGACTTCCACAAAACTGTTATATGCAAGTAGAGGTGCCTTCACTGCAAACACATTATACATTAGAGTCAATACCCAACAACAAACATGTGGTACCAACTTCAAATACTGCAAATATAATTGCTTGTGAGAACCTTTTCACCTTTCAAAATATTTCCATAAAGAGCAAGTGGTCTTATCTTTTCTGATTCGTCAACAAGTGACAAAAGAAATCGATGGAATAGCACTCCTCCCAGTACACGTATTCTCTCTGATTATGAGAAAAAGGTCAATACTCTCCCACGTTAGCAATTATCAAAAGGGAAACAAAGAAAAGCATCAGAAATAACAGAACACCAGAAAAATTGTACCTGCAATAATCTTGAGAGCAATATAATTGTCTGCCTTCTCCCAAGTTCACATGGATCACAAAGACACTCATGATCTTTGCTATATAACTGTTGACTTAAAAACAATTTGTTAGAAACTTAGGATGAGAAACAGGTTAATCAAATTTGATCACTTTATCTCCTCCCAAAAGTTTGTTTAAATATCATATACTGTTATATCATTTCTGTTGATCATTTAAAGGCCTTACCAATCAACGAGAGCAGTATACCAAACACAAAAATCTGCCATCATTACCACCAGATTGTTGCGTAGAGCAGCACAATCACTCCTTTCAAGCTCCTGGAATAAGACATGCAAAGTCTGAATTTTGCTTCAGTTGTTATTCAGGGGCAGTGACAGATACTTTCTACGGAAAGCAATAAAATATATACTCAAATAAATATCTTTTAATACAAACACACATACAGCACTAATACAATAACTTGGGAATAATGCTATATGCATCAGTTGTGCCTAATGAATTCTTTGAATCAAAGTTAGGTTAAATACACAAAATTAGAGAGTTTTGTAAGCTGAAATTTCTTACCAGATACAAAGAGAACCCATCACAAAGAGAATGGCTTTAGGTGAAAAGGATTGCTTAAGAAAAGTCACATAAGAGTATGTCTTTCTTAGATATCCAGAGGAGTTGTCACGAGGATAATTTTTTAATGAGTTTTCAAGAAAATAATTTTTTAAGATCATTGTAATTGAATAATGCCAAGTCAATGACCAAACCTGTACAAAAAGAGTAATAAAATTATTTGCAAGTTTTCCATCAACGATGAAAATCTTCCCCATTGTCACCCAAGCTTGAATATATAAAGAAGGGACTGTTGGTTTTGGAGAAACTGTGGGGCCTAGCAATTTGTTCAATTTGGGATCAGAATTGCCTGAGGTTATTATGGTGTGTAATAGCGGAGTAATGGCATTCACATCAGCAGACTTGACAAATAATAACCAATATCCAATTATATAAACTGCTGTGACTGCTTTTAATAATAACCTGGCTGCTTTCTTGCCCTTTCTACTAGGAGGTGTTAAAAAGTTCCCATCCTTTTTTGCTTCTGGAACCTATGAAATACACTTTCTAAAATGTGTGAAACTTTAGAGAGAAGCTGGCCTCCTCAGGATTTGAAGCTTTCTGCTTGCACAAAGTCCTAAGTGCTTTTACATGAGCATTAATCTGTAATCACATGTACCAATTAAGTACACATGCAGGTGCAAATATTAAGGAAAAAAAAGAAACACACACAAACTTACCTACAATTTATCTAATTGTAACTCAATATACAACCTAAAAAGAAACGTCACAAGCAAGTACATGTCTTTCAATCAATGCCTGCAATTTATGAACTAAAACATATGATCAACTCCTTGAGTTCTACAGATCAAAAAAAAAAAAAAAAAAACATCTTAAGATCCATAAAAAGCTATTGAGCTTGATCAGTGTGAGTTGGGCAAATTCATCAGAGTACTTTTACCATCAAGCTGTACTGATGGCAAACTACTGTATTGACCAATAAAGCATTTTAGACAACAGAAGAGAAACAAAATCCTGATTGCAACTAAATGCACTGAGTTTTTTATTTATTTATTTATTTTATATATATATATATATAAAAGTAGCTGGATACACTAAATGACAACAAGTAGTAGATACCTCAGTTGAATGCATGTGAAACTCTTCAATTCGTTTAAGCAAGTTATCAGCCAAATCTGCTGCAGGTTCTGGAGTCAGCTCCATAGAGACATTAGAGATTGTTCTTGAGCCATTTGTCTCAGCAAAGAAACACAAATGTGCATTCTTTCAGATCTTGAATTCTCATAATTACCCCTGGAAACACATATAACTAGTCATAAATCTGCATCTCAGATTCTCAGTTGCAGATTTGTTCTTGCTAAATATAATGGGGCATACCAACCTGATGGTAAAAAGTTGGCTCTCCACTCGTGAGCCCTGAGAGTTAGCATCTCCAATGTGGGCACGGCAGTCATTCCACAAAACTCTCTCACATGTCTTTGCATCAGAGAGGCTAAACTCCCCTTCCTTGGCATCTAAAAATTTCAAAGCCTCCAATAATTGAGTCTTTTTGCATCCGACATGACCAAACTCAATATGGTTCCACTGAATGATATCTTCTTTCGAAGCCTTCAATTTTTTGGCAAACACAAAACTAGGTGTACCAAAGAAAGAATGCCGATTCCACCAAGAATGAACTCTATCTGTGAACCCATCCGTCTTTAACCACATATTCTCAAACCTAAACGGACTTTTCCCCCTCGCCATTCCCCCTACCTCCACTAGAATTGGGAAATGGTCTGAAACAAGGCAAGGTAAAATCCGCTGGATCACATCCGGATAGTGCTCCTCCCAATCATGAGACACCAAAGCTCTGTCTATCCTAGACATCGAAGACTGATTTGAACCGCTAGACCAAGTATAGCTCCCTCCCTCCAAAGGCAAATCAATGAAATTAAGATCCTCAATGAACTCCAAAAATTGTTCCATAGCTGGAGTAAGGCAAGAATTACCCAACTATTCACTCGGAAAACGAACAATATTAAAATCCCCAATGCAACACCAAGGAATGTTCCAGTATTGCTGAATACCTACCAACTCGTCCCGCATTTGCCCCCTCACATTATTATCATGTGGGCCACCCGATGACCAGTTGCTTGCTTCTTTTAGCGGTTCTCTTTTTGATTGGTCTAGGGCTTGGGGACTCACCTCTAGTGATTCTCTCCCTTTGTTCCTTAGTTCACTCCTTTGTAATTAGCTCTTTCTGTCTGTTTGTTTTTGTTTGTTTCTTTTTCTGTACTCTTTGTTCTGCCTTGTGTTTTTTCATGAGGCAGCTTTTTGAATATGCATCTTTCTTACTTATCAAAAAAAAAACATGCATCACCAAATTCAAAGGCTGCAAATATGATTGCTGGTGAGAACCTTGTCACCTTTTAAAATACTCCCAAAAAGGTAATCAGCAAGTTGTCATATTTATTCCAATTCATCAATAAGTGACAGAAGAAATCGGAGGAATAGCACTCCTCTGCATTTCACGTACTCTCTCTGATTATGAGAAAACAGTCCATATTCTCCCTAATTATTAATTATCAAAAAGGAAACAAATGAAAAGCATCATAAATGACAGAACAGCAGACATATTGTACCTGCAATAATCTTGAGAGCAATATAAATGCCTGCCTTCTCACAAGTTCACATGGATCTCAGAGACACATTATGGTTTTTGCTACATAACTCTTGACATCAAAATAATTTGTTAGAAACTTAGGATAAGAAACAGGTTAATCAAATCTGATCCTTTTATCTCCTCTTGAAAGTTAGTTTAAATATCAGATACTCTTATATCATTTCTGTTACTCATGTACAGGCCTTACCAATCAACAAGCAGAATACCAAATGCAAAAATCTGCCATCATCACTACAATTGTTCCGTAGAGCAGCACGGTCACTATTTTCAAGCTCCTGGAATAAGACATGCCAAGCTCAAATTTTGTATCAGTTGTTATTCAAGGGAGTGACAAATGGTTGCTACAGGAAGCAGCAAAATATAGCCATATCTTCAAATACACACACAAATGTATAAAGAAGGGGCTGTTTGCTTAAGAGAAATTGTAAAGCCTGGCAATTTGCTCAATTTGGGATCAGAATTGCCTGAAGTGATGATGGTGTGCATTATCAGAGTAATGAAATTAACATCAGCAGATGAACAAACAATAATAACCAAAGATCCAATTGTATAAACTGCCGTGACAGCTTGTGATAACAACCTGGCTGCTCTCTTGCCCATTCTCCATTCTACTAGGTGGGGTAAAAAAACTCCCATCTTTGTTTGCTTCTGAAACCTCTAAAATATAGTACTTTTCTAAAATGTGTGAAGCTTTAGAGAGAAGCTGGTCTACCCATTTCATAACAAGTGTATCAGCCACCTCAGGATTTAAAGCATTAACAATTAAGTGCACAGCAGCACATGCAGGTGCCAATATGAAAAAAAAAAAAAAAAAAAGCAAACTTACCTACAAATAGTCTAATTGAAACCCAATATACAACCTAAAAAGAAACATCACAACTCACAAGCAAGTACATGTCCTTCAATCCATGTGAGCTGGGAAAATTCATCAAGCTCTACTAATGGCAAACTACTGTATTGACCAATAATGCACAAAGTTTAAATATATATAAAAATAACTGAATACTTTAAATGACATCAAGTGGTAAATACCTCAGTTGAATGCATGTTGAACTCTTCAATTCGTTTAAATCTGTTTCAGGTTCTGGAGGCAGCTCCGTAGAAACATTAAAGATTGTTTGTAAGAGCAAAACACAATCCCCAGCCCAAGCAACATAATTTGATTCTATACCCTCTTCTTCTGCATATGAATCTCCTTGTGCAAGTGGAATTTTGACCTCACCTGTTACTCCATGCTTGTCAAAGAGCTGCCAACGATGATGGAAGAACTCCTAGTCCACTGCTTTAAAAAATATGCCGAAACCTCGGTGAACTTAGGGCGAGTTTGGATTTTTCTTAGAAGGTTTCTGCTTTTGCTTTTTGTCTCAATTTTTTTTGGCAATAATATAACTTTTAGCTTTTTTGTCAGACAATCTGCTTACTAGAAGTGAATTGAAGACAACAGATAAAAAATTAGAACTTCTTCAAAAAAAAAAAAAAGTAAAATTAGAAGATTGAGTTGAAAGCAGGCCAAAATTAGAAAATCTAATAATTAATTTAGAAAATATATAATAAAGAACGGGTTGTTACATGTAACTAGCAGCCAGTAGAAAGTGAGTGCCTACTTTGAGTGAGGCAAAATAGTTTTGTTTTCTTTGAGTATTGGGTTTCGTTGGTTTTTTGTGGAAAGAGTGGAGCAGTGTCTGAGTGATGGAGAAGTTAATGGGCTCGTGGGAGAAGCTTTCTCTTTCAGAGTCGGGAGGAGATAAGTTTACTGTCCATGAGTCATGGACCATGAGGATCCCGGGTTGGGGGTTTTCTCTTAGCAGCAAAATTCCATACAAGACGGGTTTTGAATATGGAAGCCATAGCAAAGACATTCAAACTTCTGTGGAGGACGAGAAAGGGTTTCGAAATCAGGGATATGGGCGACCACATGGTTTTGTTTGCATTCCCTGATGTAACAGACATTGATAGGGTCCTTCAAGGGGAGCCTTGGATGTTTGACAAACACCTGGTGGCCTTAAAAAGAATGGAGAAAAGCGAAGTCATAAGAGAGTTGGACTTCAGTATCACCAGTTTCTGGGTGCAAGTTCATGATCTACCACTCCGAAGCTCAACAATGGCAATAGCAAAAGAAATTGTTTCGATAGCGGGTCAGGTGGACATGAAGGCTTCTGAGGAGGGCGACTCTAATAGTTTTAATTTCCTGAGGCTTAGGGTAGCAGTGGATACGTCCAAACCTTTATGCCGAGGGAGAAAGATTACTATGGCTGATCGGAAGGAGGGATGGGTTAGGTTTAAACATGAGAGGCTACCCAATATATGCTATTGGTGCGGTAAGTTGATGCATAGTGACAAAGAATGCTCGCTGTGGGAAAAGAGTAGAGGTACTCTAAAAGTGGAGGATCAACAGTTTGGAAGCTGGCTTCGTGCTCCAACACCAAACCCGTCTCGACGAACTGTGATTCATGTGGCCGGGATTGACGAGGAAGAGTTGAGGAAGGGTGATGGTGGGCAGGGTGATGGAGTTCAGGCTGGGTCTGAACCAGACCAGGACGGGGAGAGGCTGATGGACCGGCACAGAGAAAGAGAAAAGGGTAGTCCGGTGGGTGACGTTCTCGCCGATATGGCATTCCCGAATTTTCCGGATCGTAATAATGACGTCCTTTCAAATATGGAAATTATCCCTACCAATCAGGAATTTTTGAATTCAGTCAATAAGTTAAAGAAGCAAATTTTAAGGCGCAGTTGGAGGATATTGATGAGAAGATGGCTAAGTTTGATAACGTAAAGGTTTTAGGGGGCGCATCTGAGGTGAGTTTGTCAAATAGGAGTTCGGACAAGGTAGAGGGGTGAAAATGGCCCATTAGCATTAATTTTTGAAATATTTAGTAACAGAGCACTGTTTCGGAAATAATTAGGGAAATACCACTTTTTCTGAAAACGCCGCTATAGAGCCCGAAAACGTCACTATAGGGCTTAAAAAACGCCACTATAGGGCCCCTTGAACCTGTTATGGGGACTTATAAAAAAATTTTGCAGGAAAACGCCGCTATAGGGCCCAAAAACGTCACTATTGGGCTTAAAAACGCCACTATAGGGCCCCTTGAAACTGTTATGAGACTTATAAAAAAATTTTGCAGGAAAACGCCGCTATAGGGCCCGAAAAAGTGGTATTTCCCTAATTATTTCCGAAACAGTGCTCTGTTGCTAAATATTTCAAAAATTAATGCTAATGGGTCATTTTGGCCAGGTAGAGGAGTTTGATAATAGTGGGCTTGCATTGTTGGGCCCGAATAATTATAAGAATGCAACCCATGAGCAAGTCAAGCCCAAAACGAGGGGGTGGGTCTGTAGAGAGCAAAATAGAAGTGAGCCCAAAGGAGAAAGCTCTTCTCTGTTAAAAAAGAGAACAGCCAGGGAGGAGGATGATATGGAGTCCGAGGAAGTCAAGAAAAAAATGGCTAAGGCCTGTTCAATGATATCGGTGGAGGTTGGTTCCCAGCCCCACCGGCAACAATGAATCTCTTAGCGTGGAACTGCCGGGGGCTTAGGAACTACCGAGCAGTTGGAGAGCTTGTCGATATAGTGCAAGCGCAAGGTCCCACGATTGTATTTTTGTCGGAAACATGGTCTAATCGAGATCATATGGAATGGGTTCGTCGTCAGTTGAAGTTTGATGGATGTTTCGTTGTTCCTAGTAATGGTAGAGGAGGGGGTTTGGCTTTATTATGGAAGGATGAGGATGTAGTTTGGGTCGATAGCTTCTCGAACTATCACATAGACACTATTATGCATGGGGGCTCGGAGAGGGCATGGCGTCTAACGGGTTTTTATGGTGAACTCGAAACTAGTAGGAGGGGAGATGTGTGGAGTATGTTACGCATGTTAAGCTCCAAACCAGCCCTCCCATGGTGCTGCATGGGCAATTTTAACGAATTTTTGGAAGTGGAAGATAAGCGTGGAGGTGCCCCACGGTCACACAATCTCATGCAGGCTTTTCGTGAAGTGCTTGATTATTGCAAGTTTGTCAACTTGGGATATTCAGGACCAGACTTTACGTGGCATGGGAAACAAAGGGGAGAGTTGGTGTGGGAGCGCTTAGAAAAAGGAGTTGCAAATTATGATTGGCTGAACCGGTTTCCCGCTGGTAGAGTAAAGCATCTTCATTGTTTTACTTTGGACCATAGACCAATTTTGTTAGCACTAGATTCGAATGGTGAGAGCCAAAAATGGAATCGTAAACCCTTTAGATTTGAAGCGATGTGGACGTCCGACCCAGGATGTAGCAACACTATTTCAAGAGCTTGGACTCGCCAAGCTGATGGTACACCCATACATAGAGCAGTTACAAAGCTGAAATGGTGTAAAAAGAGTTTGAAGAAATGGAGCAAACAACATTTTGGCAATGTAAAAAAATCAAATAAAGAAGATAGAGGAGCTATTGTGGAAGGTTGAAGAAGAATCTGTCAGGAATGGGAATCGTCAGGAGGTGGAGAGGTTGAAGGCAGAGTTATTTACGCTTTGCAATAAAGAAGAACAAATGTGGCATCAAAGATCTAGAGTCCAATGGCTTAAATATGGTGACAAGAACACCAAGTTTTTCCATGGGACAGCCACTCAAAGGAAGCGGCAAAATTTCATTAAGGGACTTAAGGACAACGACGGTGTATGGCAGAAAGAGGAGGGAATAGTCCCAAAAATGCTTATTGACTATTGTACTGATTTATTTGCTTCATCAAACCCTCATAACCTTGACAGTATTTTAGATGGAATCCAGGAAGTGGTCACATGGGAGATGAACTCAAGCCGTACAGCTCCTTATACGGCAGAGGAAGTGGAGATTGCTATTAAGGATATGGCACCTTTAAAAGCTCCTGGCCCATATGGTATGCCTCCATTATTTTACCAGACTTACTGGTCTGATGTTGGTATGGATATCACTCGAGCTGTTTTATCTTGTCTTAAATGTGGCTCTATTTTAAACTCTATAAATCACACTTTCATTACTTTAATTCCAAAAGTAAAAAATACAGAGAAGGTTTTAGAGTTCAGACCAATAAGCCTGTGTAATGTGATTTATAAAATTGTGAGCAAAGTTAATTCCAATAGACTAAAACCTCTTCTCAATAAAATCATCTCCGAAACACAAAGTGTTTTTATTGCTGAGAGGTTGATTACTGACAATGTTTTGATTGCTTTTAAGTCTTTGCATCACATGAAAACAAATTGCACAGGAAGAACAGGCTTCATGGCTCTAAAGCTTGATATGAGCAAGGCCTATGACAGGGTAGAATGGACTTTTCTGGAGAAAGTGTTGTTGAAGATGGGCTTTCATAATTCTTGGGTAGCTTTGATCATGGAGTGCATCACTACTGTGTCCTATTCCATACTGGTAAATGGGGAGCCACAAGGAATGATTTCACCAACTAGGGGAATCAGACAAGGAGATCTATTGTCTCCCTACCTTTTCCTTTTTTGTGCGGAGGGATTGAATGCTATCCTAAAAAGGGCTGCAGATAATGGTGATATTCATGGTTTCTTAATTTGCAGAAGAGGACCGAAGCTGACTCATCTCTTTTTTGCAGATGATTGCTTATTATTTTGCAGGTCTACATTGGAAGAGTGTGATAAAATAAAAGAGCTTCTAAACATTTATGAAGTGGCATCGGGCCAAAAGGTAAATAAGGGCAAGACTACTCTCTTTTTTAGCAAGAACACGAAGGCTGCAATCCAAGAAGAAATAAAGGTGTCACTTGGTATTCCGGTAATTCAACATTATGAGAAGTACTTGGGTTTACCCTCCTTTGTTGGTCGAAACAAGAAAGCTTGCTTCACATAGATTAAAGAACGCATTTGGTCGAAAATGCAAGGATGGAAGGAGAAATTGATATCCCAAGTCAAAAAGGAGATCATGATTAAGGCGGTAATCCAATCAATTCCAGCCTATTCATTGAGTGTTTTCAAGCTTCCAGTTAGTTTATGCAAAGACATCGAAGCAATGATCAGAAAGCTTTGGTGGGGGCAAGGTGAGGCGAAGAAAATCCATTGGGGAAAATGGAATACATTATGCAGCTTCAAATCTGTGGGTGGAATGGGTTTTCGTGACATCCAAAATTTTAACAAGGCTATGCTTGCCAAGTAGGTCTGGAGGCTACATCATAAAAGGGATACTTTGTTGTATAAGGTTTTCAACTCTAAATATTTTCTGGAGGGAAACATCTTGGAGGCGTCTATCCCTTCAAAATGTTCTTATGCATGGAGTAGTATTTTGCAGTCCAGGGATGTGATTCAGAAGGGGGCATTTTGGAGGATTGGTGATGGTCGTACTATTAGTATTTGGGACCATAATTGGTTACCTGAACCTGGTGGAAGAAAGGTAATCTCACCAAAGCTCTGGGGAGGATTGGATAAAGTATGTGATCTTTTTTATCCAAATACCAAGGTGTGGACTGTTGAGTTGTTGGATACCTCTTTTTACCCTTGGGAAGCAAATGTGATCAGAAGAATTTATGTGAGTAGTCTGTGCCATGAGGACTGGCTAGTGTGGCCTTGGTCACCTGATGGAAGCTACACGATAAAGTCAGATTACCATATGCTTGCAAACGAGGCCCTCAATTCATCTCCCTCTTCCTCTAATGGGGTGTCAAAGAAGATATGGACTGGTATTTGGAAGATAAAAGCTCCCTAAAAAATTAGACACTTCATTTGGAGAGCGGCTAAGGACTCCTTACCTTCAAGGAAAAACTTGGTTCGGCGGCAGATCAAGGTGGACGAGACGTGCTCCCTTTGTAATGAGCACCAGGAATTAGTATTGCATGCTTTGTGGTTGTGCGATCATGCTAAGGCAATGTGGAAGTCGGTGCTCTTTTTTGCGAGGTTGTATTAGAGGAATTTCAGATCAGTTTGGACCTTATGAAGGCTATTTTGGAGCAAGGGTCAGCTTTCACAGTGGCATTATTCTCAACCATTGCATGGAGTCTATGGGAGAGAAGGAATAGAATCCGTGAGAACCAGCCGTCGTGGCCTCTCCATGAAATTGGGATCAAAGCAAAAGCGATGGTGTTGGAATTCTTTGATGCACACGCACAGGTCCCAAGTTCAATGCCACGGATTCCTCAGGTCAAATGGTCACCGCCTCCAGTGGGTTTTTATAAAAGCTAATTTTGATGCGGCTTTGTTTGAGGAGAGCAATTTCGCCGAGATAGGAGTGGTCATCAGAGACTGTTCTAGTGAAGTAATTGGTGCCCTAAGTCAGAAGATCTTATTGCCTCAATCTGTCGAGCATGCAGAAGCTTTAGCAGCGAGCCGAGCGGTGAAGTTTGCAATAGAGTTTTGCCTTTTTGAAGTGATCTTTGAAGGAGATAGTTTACGGGTAATTGCTACTATAAATTCATCTAGAGCATGCCACACCATGTTTGGTCACATTGTGGAGGAGATTCGTTGTCTTAGTTCCTCTTTTGTCAGCTGTCAATTCAAACATATTCGTAGGGAGGGTAATTCCTTGGCTCATGCCTTGGCTAGAAGAGCAGTTATAACTACAGATACTGACATTTGGGTGGAAGAGCTACCTACAGACTTGAATGATGTATTCCAATGTGATTTAAGTTAATAAAACTCGCTTATCTCTTTCTCAAAAAAAAAAAAAAAAAAAAAAATGATGTTTTCATTTGGTAAATCATTTGGTATTGAAGTTTGGCCATGCACTCTACGTTTTTTTTATTAGTCTAAAATGTAAATTGCACTCTCTAAATTTGATTGAAACTTATTTGACATTTTCAACTTTATTTTCATTTAATTAATTTCTCTAAATTTCAAATTTATTCAATTCATTCATTTTGTCCAATTATCTTTAAAAAATTTTGTTAAGTATGCAATTAACTAATAAAAACATTTTTTGAAAAAAAAAATCTTCCATAAAAATTTAAAAAATAATTAAAAAAAAGAAATTGCCTTTTAAATTTTTTTTATTTGTTAATTACATACTTAATGTAAGTGCACACTTTAGTTCTTAGATCCCAAGATGATTGGATTAAGGCCCAAAGAGCCCAATACAATAAATTTGTAGAGAGTGGGCCAAAAAGCTAGGTTTTAATGAAGTGGACAACGCCCAAAATGGACCTAAGATGGTAAGAGAGCGAGGAAAAACAATAAATAGGCAAAAGTGATGCGCATAAATTCTTCCTCGGCAATGTCCGAAGGGAGTAGTTCTTGGATATATTGCCCTTGGATTTGATTACAGTTACTTCTCTTAATACTAAGGTGTTTTCTTTACAGATTTTCCTCCCCCTTTCCCATTGGAGGGTCTCTCACATTATATAGCTCCCTTTAAGCGATCTTAGCCCTCCATTTGTTGACTGCCTGGTCCACCACTTGAGTGTTTGTCCCATCAGACACCTTCTCAAACCTCTTGTGAGTTGCAACGACCAAGGCAGCACTGTTCAGGGGTCTTCTCCACATAAATGCAGCCAGGGGGTTTGGTGGGATGCATTGAATGTGGAGGCAGCCACAATCCCTCTAATAATGTCAAGGCTAATCCCCTCTCCAAAGTCTTTTCTCAACAGCAAGCGTGTGGCCTCTTCAACATGATATCAGGCTCCTCGCCCATGGACATGACACGTGGCACAGGTATCTTACTTAAATTCCTATGCCCCACAATAGCCCCTCAAAACTCCAGTTTTTCCCTTATCCGAAGAGAAAATGGGGTTTTGACCTTGGCATAGTAATCCCGCACGTTCCTTAGACTTCCACACGTGAAAGCGCTATTTCACATATCACGTAACTGTTCTGGCGCTTCAAAGTCCACAACGTTCATTAAATGCTCTAGCGATACTTTGTTCCCCGCATCCTACGGTGAGATGGAGATCCTACAGCTGGCGTTTCTCCTCAAATTTTGGGCGGGATAACTCCCACCCAACTTCACCTCCTATATAAGGCGCCTAAGGGAGTCATTTTTCCCACTTTGCAAATCTTCAAGTTCTCCAGAGTTTCAAACTCACAAACCTTCAAGGCTTTCCAAATTTCCAAGTCCTCTAGATCTATAAAAAAAAAAGTTCCTAAACCTTTTGAGAAGTTCAAGAAGCCACCCTCGTGCTTATTTTTATAAGTTCTTTATCTTTTAGGTTCTTTTTCTCCTCAACTAGTCTTCTCGGCCTTCTATTCTCTATTTCCTTCCTTTAAAAGTTTCTTTCCATTTCACCTTAGTTTGCTTAGATGGGTAGGTTTTCTCCCCTCGTAGATTCCTCCGCCGGTATGGAGGGATTTAGGGCCAAATACCACATTCCCTAAGTAGCCCTGCGGTACTATGCTCCGGATCGATCAAGTGCTTACCCATGGGAATGAGAGAGAGGTGGTCATTCCCATGATTGCCTTCATAGAAGAGGGGATGACACTTCTTATGGGTAGGGTAACCCGAGATTATTTAATCGCCCATAGGTTGTGCCCCCACAAGTGTGCACCTAATCTCTTTAGGATTTTAGGTAGTGTAGATGCTCTCAACGAGCAAATGAGGCTAAACCTCACTTGACACGACATCGTTTGAATATACGAGTGCCACCTGCTTGGGGACGCAAGGTGATAGGCCACAAACTGAATGACCCCTTGTGATAGAAATTAATTAATTAATTAGCCAAGTTATTAATTAATCAATTTATCATGCATATGCGTGATAGCACAAACAAATCACCAATAAACTAAATATGCAGCGGAAAATAAATAACACGGTGATTTGTTTACAAATAGGGAAAACCTAACGGCAAAAACCCCACCGGGTGATTTTCAGGTCACCACTCCCGAAATTCCACTATTATCACAACAAGTGGTTACAAGTAAAGCAATCCTAGTACCTTACCAACCTACAGTTGAACCCTTACCCCAATACCCAATTGGACTTGTTCTGTAGTGACAGTTCCCCTTTCAGATGCACGACTCCCAGTACGTGACTAACCAATTGCGCGGATCCTAGTACGTGACTTCAATCACCAACTAAGAAGGTTATTGGTTGCAAAGTTCTTCAGTTCATCCACACGATGAAGATCAAGAAGATGCTTGGTCACAAAACCTTACGGTGCACATACACAGCAACTTATTCAAGAGAAAGAGATGAACTAGGGTAAAACTTCGTCTCCGATCACAATTTGCTTGAACAGAGTTTGCTCAATACTTGTGCAACTTGTGAACACTTTGACGGCCCTTAAACTGATCCTTTTATATGTCTAGGTTTAGGAGAAAAGAAGGCCCAAAGACATATTCACGGATCCCAAGAAAATCATATTGAAATTCTGAAAATATTAAACCTCGACAGATAGCAAGTGTCAAGAAGCTGTCGAGCACACCGAATGCAAAACAGCTTCCTTAAGCTCAATAGATGCAGCTGTCGACCAGCTGTCGAGTTTTAATGATTTTGCACTCTGAACTTATTTTCTTGAACAGACTTGAAAGTTTCAATACTTGATCTTGAAACAAGGTTTCTTGAAGTATTTAAAACATCCTAAATCTACCCAATTACAAGTAAAGTGCGTTTTGTCAAAGGATAAGCCAATTACATAAAATCATGACATATGTTCTTAACAAGTGAAACACATATGTCCTAACACAAGGTATTATCTTAAGTCTAGATCCTCAGTTTTCAAGCTCATCTCGTGCCTCCCTAAATCCAATGAAGGATTGAAGGATGACTTCTTGATAGACTCGGGGGCATGGCACGACGGTCTTCACTGCCCAATTCAGGAGGGAGAGCCTGGTGGGATGCCTTAGGCTTAGGTTTCCTCCCTTTTTTTTTTTCTTACATGGGCATTAGATTTGCAATTTCACCGCTATCTTCTTTCTTTTGGTATTCTGTTTACTTTTGATGATGGCTTTGTTATCCTAATCGTGTTTTTACTTCTTGGATGTTTTTGTAGATAAAAGACATGTAGCCCATAACCGCAACCTCGTCAACCTCACAGCCTTAACAAGGTGCTAAGGTATGAAGTGTCTATGAGTGAATACAAGCAATTGAGAGTTGTCCACCTCATCCTCGACTTCAAGCCCTGTCGGATAAGTTCCAGGACATGGGCAACGCGATAAGAGTAAGCAATCCTCAGCTAGCCCGGATCAACGTCTCAATAGTGCCCGATTTTCTAGCACGAGAAGATATCTCGCCAATTGAGCTGCCCTTCCACCGTTCTCCTCATGAGGTAGCGGCTCCGAGGGAAGAAACAGTCTCCTCGTGCCTGTCGCTCGAGGCTGAGATTGATCAATTTCTCCTTGAGGAAGAATGAAAGGTGCAAGAAGAGCCTGTAGAGATCTCAGACTCTGAGGGTGAGTTTGACAGGTCCTCCGTAGTTCGCTCCCCCAGACTCGTAGTTACCCTAATGGATAACAGTTCTGAGGAGGAAGAGGAGATGGCCTTGAACCCAAAGAAAGACCTGAAGGAGCTCCTTGTAGGGAGGAATAAAGGGTCGTCATCTAAGGATGCCCCAAGGCCTCAGCCCCTTCCTGCTCTTCCCCTTCCCCCTCCTCCTCCTCCTCCTCCTCCTTCTCCTCCTACAGTAGGCTTACTCCCCGTCCCCAACTTGAAGAAGAAAAGGAAGGAGAAGGAGGTTGCTAAGGAAGGAGAGCTGATCTACCAAAAGGAGCCAAAGCAGCAAAAAATGACCAAGGGCTAAGAGTGGGCCTCCTTAGTGGAGAGCAGGGAGGACCAGAACGTGGCCGAGGTGCGCCACCAAAACCCTGCATGGGGCCTTCGACTGGAATTGGATAGGGCGTCCATTCCATAGAACTCCTCCATCAGGGAGTTCCAGAAGGGGCACGCCCACTATTTGGCTAAGGCCCTACAGCAGCCCCTCCTCCTTCTGAACAATATGGCTGCCTTGAAATACATGAGGCAACCAGAACTCTCTTTGTCCCTAAAAAGAGATTTAACCCTGGTAAGTTCCTTGGCATGCCTTACTAAGGGCATTCCCCTTTCTTCTTTCTTCTTCTTCTTCTTCTTCTTTTTTTTTTTTTTTTTTTTTTTTTTTTTTTTTTTTTTTTTTAATAACGCACTTATCTGTTGTTTACGTGCAGGCTACGTAAGAGGTTTTTATGGCTGAGGAATAGGTCAAGGATGCCAAGAACGAGGTCAGGGTTAAAGCCAACCTCCGCACCAAGGTCGACAAGGCCTTGGGAGCCACTAAGTAAGAAAACTAAGAGCTCGTCACTAAGCTGACCTCAGAGGAAAGGGCATGGAAGAGCGCTGAGGCCGGTCTGAAAAATGCCCAGGACTAGGCTGAGGATCAACTCAAGGAACTCTATCATACTGAGATAGAGCTGGCCACACAAAAATAGCTGGTTCTAGAGTTGAAAGCTGATCTGCAAAGGGCCAAAGAAGCAACTCGGATGGCCGAGGAAGCGGTGAAGGCTTCAAAGCAGGTAGCCTACGACCTTGGAGTGCAAGAAACCGAGGTCCGATTGGCGGAAGAGCTGGCTGAGGTCTGCAGGGACTACTATAACGAGGTGTGGATGGAGGCCCTCAACCTTGCAAGCATCCCTACTACCTCCAAGTGGAGGCAAGTTAGGAATGTCTACTATCCTCCGGACATTCGTGAAGTCCCAGCTAAACTCCCACCTCCCGCTACTCTTCCATCAGTCTCTTCCGAGCAACCCCTTATCACCCAAGCCTCTCTTCCCCCTCCCGAGGTCTCCAAAGGGCCTGGCCAAGTTGGTGACCAAGGTCAAGGGGCTGAGGTAGCCAAGGATAAGGGTAAGGGCAAGAAGGCTAAGACCAAGGATGTCATTCCCAAAGTCCAAGATGCTGCTTCTGAGGTAAGGGAGGCTGAGACCAAATCCAAGGAGGCTGACCCCAAGGCCACTAACCAACCTTCCTCTAAGCAGGGTAGCAAGGAAGACCATCCTCCCAAGGCCAAGGCTTAGTTTTAGGATCTTTTTCTCTTCTTTTTTTGTACTTTTCCTCTTCTTCTTTTTTTCTTTGTTGTGGCAGTTTGCCACTGTTTATGATGTACCCTTTTTCTTTTGTTTAATGAAAAGACATCAATTTTTGCTTCATGAATCTTTATTTTCTTTGCAATATTTATCTATAGTTGGTGTAGTTATCATTTTGCCCTCTGATGAGACTTGAGAATGATGATGCTTTTAAAGGTGAATACCCAGATTTTAACAAAAGCTAACAATAATGAACCGTTGCTAATTCACATGAATTAAACGCATATAAACAGTGAGAAAAATGCCTATGTGCTAGTACTGAAAACTGTGTAACCCATAGGGGGGTCTAAATTTTTAAAGAGAAACATAACACTTAGAGAAATAATGAGAAGTATCACTTTACCTTAGCCAATTTAATACTTAGAGAAATAATGGGAAGTGTTAATTTACTCAAGGCATGTAGTCTGAGGAGCCAGGCATGGCTAAGGTTTTGCTTAACACTTAGAGAAATAATGTCAAGTATTAATTTACCCATGGTATGTGGTCCGAGGAGCCAAGCATAACCAAAGTTCTATTTAATACTTAGAGAAATAATTGAGAGTGCTAATTTACCCAAGGCATGTGGTCTAAGGAGTCAGGCATGGTCAAGGTTCTGTTTAACACTTAGAAATAATGTGAAGTATAAATTTACCCAAGATATGTGGTCCAAGGAACCAGGCATAACCAAAGTTCTATTTAATACTTAGAGAAATAATGGAGAGTGTCAATTTACCCAAGGCATGTGGTCTAAGGAGCCAAGCATGGCCAAGGTTCTATTTAACACTTAGAAATAATATGAAGTATTAATTTACCCAAGGTATGTAGTCCAAGGAGCCAGGCATAACCAAGATTCTATTTAATAGTTAGAGAAATAATGGAAAGTGTAAGTTTACCCAAGGCATGTGATCTGAGGAGACAGGCATGACCAAAGTTCTGTTTAACACTTAGAAATAATGTGAAGTATTAATTTACCCAATGTATGTGATCCGAGGAGCCAGGCATAACCAAGATTCTGTTTAATACTTAGAGAAATAACCAAGAATATTAATTTACCCAAGGTATGTGGTCCGAGGGGCCAGATATAACCAAGGCTCTGTTTAATATTCAAAGAAGCAATACACACAACACATATGTCATAAATGAAAATATGGCAGAGCTGCCCTTCATTAATAATAGTACCTTCGCATGTTATTTACATTCCAAGGTTGCGGTACAACTTTTTTTTTCTAGATCTTCTAGGAAGTATGCTCCTACGCCTTCTACAGAGGTGATACAGTACGGCCCTTCCCAATTGGGCCCTAACTTCCCCCATGTTGGGTTCTTTGAAGTGCCCACCACCTTCCTCAAAACTAAGTCCCCTAGGTTCAACGGTCTTAACTTCACACCAAAGTCATACCCTTGCTTGAGTTTTTGCTAGTAATATGCTAATTGAACCATGGCGTTTTCTCTCTGCTCCTCAACTAGGTCCAGGTTCTTTAATAGTAAGTTTTCATTGCTACCTGGGGTGAATAACCTAGTCCTCAACGTTGGGAATCCAGTCTCCAAAGAAATCACAGCCTCGGCCCCATAAGTTATTGAGAAGGGGGTCTCTCCTATTGACCTGCGAGGAGTGGTCTGATATGTCCAGAGGACATGTGGAAGCTCATCTACCCATTTGCCCTTTGCATCATCCAACCTTTTCTTAAGTCCACTCACTATGACCATATTAACAACCTCAGCTTGCTCGTTCCCCTGGGGATAAGCTAGAGTGAAGTACCTATTTGTGATACCCAATTCACCACAATATATTCGAAATGCCTTGCTATTAAACTGAAGCTCGTTGTCTGAGATGAGGGTATGAGGAATCCCAAACCAAGTGACAATGTTCTTCCACACAAACCTCTTGGCATCCACATCTTAGTGTTTGCTAGTGGTTCAGCTTCAACCCACTTGGTGAAGTAATTAGTGCCGACCAGAAGCCATCTCCTATTTTATGGTGCCTTAAGGAAAGGTCCCACAATGTCCAAGCCCTACTAAGCAAAAGGCCAAGGACTCGAAAGAGGATTAAAAACGCCCCCTGACTGATGAATGTTAGGAGCGAATCTCTGACACTGGTCACACTTCTTCATGTATTCTTGCACTTTCCTTTGCACATTGGGCCACCAATATCCCTGTGTGAGGGCCCGGTGAGACAAGGATCTGTCTCCTGTATGGCTTCCACAAATTCCCTCGTGCAACTCTTCTAGAAGTAGTTCTACTGCTTCGGGATGGATACATAGCAAATACGTCCTAGAAAAAAGGTATTTGTACAACTTTTGGTCCTCGGATAACCAAAATCGCGAAGCCTTCCTTCGCACCTTGTCAGCCTCGCCTTTCTCCTCGGGTAGGATGTCATCTTTAAGGAATAAGACAATAGGATCCATCTAACTAGGTCCCGCCCTCAGTTGATGAATCTAGACCTTCTTCCTCTCCATCTCGGTAAGGTTGCATAGATCCTCAACCAGGATGACTTGAGGTAGACTCTACGCCGAGGAGGTCGCAAGAGTGGCAAGGGAATCAACATGCATATTTCTGCTTCTAGGGATTTGGTGTAAGGAAAAAGAGTAAAATCCTGATTGCAAATGTCTAGCCCAGTTCAAATATTCTTACATTCTCACATCCCTGGCCTCCAGTTCCCCCTTCACTTGGCCTACAACCAACATCAAGTCTGAAAACATCTCCACTACTCTTCCTCCCATTTTTTGAACCATTGACATCCCCTCCAGCAAAGTCTTGTACTCGGCTTCATTATTCGTGGCCGAGAAGCCCAGCCCTAGGGATTTCTCAATGATGATCCTTTCAGGAGATATCACAACTAGCCCCACTCTTAATCCGCTCTGGTTTTCTGCGCCATCTACATACACCTTCCAGGTAGAGGTTCCTGTAAGGAGATCATCCCAACTGACTTTCCATCCATGCTCAGCCTCTTGCCACTTTCTTCAAACGAAGGCTCAACGAACTCAGCTACTAAGTCGACGAGGACCTGCCCCTTTATGGAGGTGCGAGGCATGTATTTGATATCGAAGGCTCCTAGGATCGTTGCCCATTTTGCAACCCTCCCTGTGTAGTCAACTTTCTGAAGCAGTGATCGGAGAGGGAGTTAGGTTACAACCACAACAATATGAGCCTAAGAGTAGTGTGGGAGTTTCCGCGTAGTATGCACTACTATCAAGATAGCCTTCTTCAGTGGTAAGTAATGGACCTCTGCTTCATGTAATGACTTGCTCACATAATAAATTGGTCTCTGCACCCCATTCTCATCCCGCACCAGTGCCAAGCTCACCGCATGTGAGGCTACAGCAATGTAAACGAACAAAAACTCGTCCTTCTTGAGCTTGGACATAATAGGTGGCCGAGAAAAATACTCCTTCAATTGTTGGAAGGCCGAGGAACACTCCTCTGTCTATTCGAATCCCTTCCACTTATGCAATAGTTGGAAGAAAGGCTTACATCTGTCCACTGATCGAGAAATGAATCGATTCAAAGCGACAATCACCCCAGTC
Organism: Quercus lobata; assembly: GCF_001633185.2. NCBI lineage: Eukaryota > Viridiplantae > Streptophyta > Magnoliopsida > Fagales > Fagaceae > Quercus > Quercus lobata. The sequence goes on along the minus strand of NC_044909.1, from coordinate 9,396,299 downwards.
AACTTCTGGACCTCTTTAGGATTCCGAGGAGGCTACAGGTCGTAGATTGCTCAAATCTGATCTAGGTAACCTCTGCTTCATGTAATGACTTGCTCACATAATAAATTGGTCTCTGCACCCCATTCTCATCTCGCACCAGTGCCAAGCTTACCGCATGTGAGGCTACAGCAATGTAAGTGAACAAAAACTCGTCCTCCTTGAGCTTGGACATAATAGGTGGCCGAGAAAAATACTCCTTCAATTGTTGGAAGGCCGAGGAACACTCCTCTGTCTATTCGAATCCCTTCCACTTATGCAATAGTTGGAAGAAAGGCTTACATCTGTCCACTGATCGAGAAATGAATCGATTCAAATCGACAATCACCCCAGTCAACTTCTGGACCTCTTTAGGATTTCGAGGAGGCTATAGGTCGTAGATTGCTCAAATCTGATCTGGGTCGATTTCAATTCTGCAATGGGTAACCATATAGCCTAGAAATTGCTAGAGCCCACTCCAAAAGAGCACTTAGCGGCATTGAGGCGTAGTTTATGTCTCCTCAGTATCTCGAAAATATTTCCAAGATCATTTATGTGCTTAGACTCCGCCTTACTTTTTACCACCATATCGTCTATGTATACCTCAATATTCTTGCCCAGTTGTGGTTCGAACATCCTGGTCATCATTCTCTGATAAGTAGACCTCGCATTCTTCAACCCAAAGGGCATCACTTTGTAATGATAATTTCATATAGGTGTAAGGAAAGAAGTTTTCTCCTGATCACCCTGAGCTAACGATATCTGGTGGTATCCCTGGAAAGCATCCAAGAAGCTTATTCAAGGATGGCCCGCGGTTGCATCCACCAGCTGATTTATCCGAGGCAAGGGGAAAGGATCCTTTAGGCAAGCCTTATTTAAGTCCATGAAGTCAACACACACCTGCCATTTCCCACTTTTCTTCTTTACCACTACTATGTTGGCCAACCACTCGAGATAAAATTCTTCCTTTATGGCCTCAGCCCGCTTAAGTTTGAGCACTTCTTCCTTGATAGCATCAGAATGTTCTTTGGTTGAGCGCTGAGGTGGTTGCTTTTTGAGAAGGACAGATGGATTGACGTTTAGATGGTGACAAATGAAGTCTGGATCCACCCCGAGGGCCTCGTAAGTGCTATATGCAAATACATCAACGTTTTTTCTGAAAAAATTTATCAGCTCTTCCTTCTCCTTAGAAGGTAGCTGAACCCTGACCTGGAAAAATTTCTCCTTGTTGTTGCCAATAACAATTTTTTCTAGTTGCTCACACTTAGCCCCTTCTGCCGTTGCCCCCGGGGACAACTCCAGTACCCCTGATTGCTATAAGTCCTTCGCCACGGAGGCCGAGGACTTTCCCCCGATCTGATGTCTGATTGCGGCTACCATGCATTGCCTGGCCATGGATTGGCTCCCCACCAGTTCCTCAATCCGTCCCCAAGACAGATATTTCACCTTCAGGTGCAGGGTGGAAGATACAACCTCCATGGTGTGAAGCCAAGGCCTTGCCACAATGGTAGTGTAAGGGGAATAGGCATCTACCATGATGAAGTTCACTTCCACCACCTCCGTCCCTGTCTAAATGGGTAGTCGGATTTGGCCCTTTGGAAAGACAACCTTGCCGTCAAACCCTATTAGGGGGCAGTCATAGTAAGTCAGGTCCTTGGACCTCAGCTTCAGTCCCTTAAACAAGTCAGGGTACATGATCTCTGCATATCTGCCCTGATCTACCAACACCCTCCATAAAGTCCTACAATCCTCGGTAGTGTGCCCTCGTTCCTAGTGGTATTGGTAATGAAGACTTTGGTTGCGCTTCGTGGGGTCTCCCCCCATCCTGTTTGGCTGTATGGCTCGTTCTTGATTTTTTCCAAGATTTAGTGTACCAGCTCTTAGAACACAGTACTAACTACCTGAGTAATAGTTAATCCAGAGTGCCCCGCAAAATCTCTTCGAGGTTGACCGTTATTATACCTGTCTGACCTGAGATCCGTTCTGTCCTGAGGGACCATCTTAACCTTCCCCTTTCCCTGTTGCTGGTCTCCCTCGACCCGCTTATACTCATCAATGCGATCCATGAGCCTACGCACACTCCTGACCGATTTCCTGGTCAAAAACTTTCTCAAATCATGCTCGACTGACAGGCTGACCTTGAAGTTTCTTATGGCCACGTCGTCAAAGTCCCCGTCTATTTCATTGAACATCTCCCAGTATCTGTCAGAGTATGTTTTCAAGGTTTTCCCCTCCCGCACCGCCATGGACAACAAGGAATCCAAAGGTCGAGGAACCCTGCCGCAAGTCACAAAACGAGCCCCGAACGCCTGAGTAAGCTGTTTAAAGGAGTTGATAGAGCCTTCCTTCAAGCCGTCAAACCACCTTATCACCACGGGCCCCAAGATGGATGGGAACACTTTGCACATCAAGGCCTCGCTCTTGGAGTGCATAGCCATCCTCTAATTGAAATGGCTCACATACTCTACGGGATCTGTTCTCCCATTATACAAGGTGAACATTGGCTGAGTAAAGCGTCAGGGAAGTTTTCCCCCTCCAATTCTACATGTAAACAGTGATTTGGAGATCTGGTTAAAAGTCCTACTCATAGCATCATTGCCCAGACCTTTGCGAGACAGACTCTTGCTCCTCTGTTTGTAGTGACCGTCTTCATCATATGAGAAAGACTCATTAGAAGGAGTCCGGAACCTGGGCTTGTAGCTACCATCCCCCTCATCCTCAGAAGAAGGGTCGGAGTCTGAAGGAGTCCTTCATCACTCGCGGTGTAGCCTCCTGCAAAGACAGTCAATCTCTAACTGTAGGCTCCTGGTGTTCTCCTCGTGGGATAGGTGACTCCTTCCTCGAGACTGGCTCCTGTTAGTATGCGTGGTGTGTACACTAACCTCTCAGTCCCTCCTCTGCTCAAGGTTGAGGAACTGATCCTGACGTTGGGAACCAATAGTCTCCTCCCAGTCCTACCTTGATCCTGCCATGGTTGGACGTCAAACTCATTGAAACTCAAGCCTCCCCACAGACAGCGCCAATTGTAAGTGCACGCTTTAGTTCTTAGATCCCAAGATGATTGGATTAAGGCCCAAAGAGCCTAATACAATAAATTTGTAGAGAGTGGGCCAAAAAGCTAGGCTTTAATGAAGTGGACAACGCCCAAAATGGACCCAAGATGGTAAGAGAGCGAGGAAAAACAATAAATAGGCAAAAGTGATGCACATAAATTCTTCCTCAGCAATGTCCGAGAGGAGTAGTTCTTGGATATATTGCCCTTGGATTTTATTACAGTTACTTCTCTTAATACTACAGTGTTTTCTTTACAGAATTTCCTCCCCTCTTCCCGTTAGAGGGTCTCTCACAATATATAGCTCCCTTCAGGCGATCTTAGCTCTCCATTTGTTGATTGCCAAGTCCACTACTTGAGTGTTTGTCCCATTAGACACCTTCTCAAACCTCTTGTGAGTTGCAGCGGCCAAGGCAACATTGTTCAGGGGTCTTCTCCACATAAATGCAGCTAGGCGATTTGCTGGGATGCATTGAATGTGGAGGCAGCCACCATCCCTCTAGTCATGTCAGGGCTAATCCCCTCTTTGAAGCCTTTTCTCAACAGCAGGACCTCCTCTAGCAATGTGCCACTAACGTGGCCTTACTGTCCGAGTGTGTGGCCCCCTCAGCATGATATCGAGCTCCTCGGCCATGGACACGACACGTGGCACAGGTACCTTACCTAAATTCCTATGCCCCACACTTAAAGTATAATTTTTTTTTTCCTAATAAAATCGAATGAAATGTCTGAATTAAATAAATTTAAAACTTTAAAAACTTAATTTAACAAAATTAAAGTTAGGCATCTAAAATAAATTTCAATCAAACTTATAAAATGCAATTTGCATTTTACTCTTTCAGTTATTGGACAAAGTTATTTACAATTACGTCGTTCTATATCTTGACCCTATAAATAGCTCTCTTTTAAAAATAAATAAAAACCTTATAAACAACAAGCGAGCACTAAATTGATTAACACGCATATGAAATTTCTCAAATAAAAACTCCTCGTTTTATTAGTGAAATTTCTCAAAACTCTGCATTTTCATGTATACACTCTTACTAGTCAAACACAATAAAATAACTAGTTATTGAAATGGTTTATTGGGAGAGGAGTATATCTGAAAAGGTAGAGCAACAACAATGCACAAACAGGCGAACACAAACAAAATGCAATTAGACAGTTGAGACTCTGAGATCAACTACTTCTCCAAATGTGATTGTGTGTAATGTATTTGGCAAATGTGGTTTTCGAGTTGAAAGTTCTTGAGAAACTTGCTGCATTGTTGGACGAGATTGTGGAATGGTGTGCAAGCAAGCAATTGCTATCTTTGCAATGGAGAGGACTTCCCCTGCAACTTCATTAGTAGGGAGTGAAAGTCGTTGGTCCAACACATCCTTCAATAGTAGATCACCAATTGTAATTGTTGGTGATGACAGAGATGATATGAGATCTTCGGAATGCTTGCCCATGATTATTTCTAAAGTCAACACTCCAAAGCTAAAGACATCACATTTTTCGTTGACTTCCATTGTGTATGCAAACTCTGATAAGAAAATGAATTAATCAAAATCAAAGCAGTGCCACAGTTAGTAATAAAATCTGAACATGACTTAAATTTGGTCCATGCATATGCAAATTGTAAAATATATCAATTTTTTTTTTTTTTTTTGAGAATAAAATATATCAATGTTATGATAATCATTTTTTAGGATCGATATTCATGGAACTTATGCTTAACACAATTGGTTTTTTTTTTTTTGGAGAAAATATGCTTAACACAATTAATTTTCTGTTTTTACCATCTTTTAAATTTTGATTGGCTGTAGGAAAAAATAATAATAATAAAGGGGGACATGCACTAGTTTCTCATTCAAACTTATTATCTATAGAATCAGCAACATACTAAAAACTGATATTTCTCTCAAAAAAATAAAAACCTTAAAGACTGACAAGACAGTTTTTAATTATTTTTTATATAGAAACATTTTTTTTTCTTTTTCTTTTTCTTTTTGATAGGATATATATAAACATAATAGGTGTTAGTTTCGTTGTCTTTGGACTAAATACAAAAGGAAAAGGGTTAAATGATTTATGCGACCTGATTACTTATCTCTTATATACGAGGTAAAAATGCAGCAAAAAATTTTGTATTATTCTATAATAAAGCATATAAATCTACATCCACCAAAAATAAATAAATATATAAATAAATAACTAATCAAAAGTTACATCAAGTGGAACTTAAGCTCATCTCATATATATATATATATATATATATGCTAAAAAAAATTTATACGAATGGTTTTTTCCGTTGGTCTTAATATATGGTATAAATAATAACTAATCTTGAACTAAGTTTAGACTAATTGTAAGGTTGTAAATGAGTTAGGGGCCAAAATGGCCATAAAATCCTAACTATATAGTTAGTAGTTCTAGTTACCAAAGTATATTTTTTACTAGCATCTCGAGTCTAAGAGACTCGATTTAGGGCCTATAAATCGAGTTTTTGAGACTTGATTTTTATGGGTTGATCACATCTGATGTGGCATTTTTTTCCACGTGGTGCTGGAAATCGAGTCTCTAAGACTCAATTTCTAAGCCAAAAATTTTTTAAAAAATTTTAAGTCTAATGTACAAGCCGAAATACCCAAAAAAAAAAATTAAGAAACTCCAAACACATCCATCCCAATCCTAGATACTCAGATCAGAAGGAGAGAAAGAGCTCAGAGGGAGAGAACCTCACTAGCGCGGCCTAAACCTTACCAGCGCAGCCTAGGGCTCGCGCCGGCCTGCGTATCAAAGGGAGAGAACCTCACCAGCGCGGCCTGGGGCTCGTGCCGACCTGCGTCGCGCGCGGCCTGGGGCTCGCACTGGCCTGCATCGCGCACGGCCTGGGGCTCGCTCCGACCTACGTCGCGCATGGCCTGTGGCTCGCGCCAGCCTGGGGCTCGTACCGACCTGGGTCGCGCGCAGCCTGGGGCTCGCGCGAGCCTGGGTCGCGCATGGCATGGGGCTTATGCGAGCTTGGGTCTCTAATCTCGATCTTCTCTCTCTTTCTATTTCTGTTTTTTTTTTTTTTTTTCCTTTGGGTTTTTCTCTGATGTTCTGGTGTTTCCTCTGATTTGTTCTTATTTATAAGGGTTAGAAATCGAGTCTTAGAGACTTGATTTCCATGTGGTCCTTGTGGAAAAATATGCCACATCGGATGTAATTAGAGCATGGAAATCGAGTCTATGATACTCGATTTATAGGCCAAAATCGAGTCTTTTAGACTCGAGATGCTAGTAAATAATATAGTTTGGTAACTAGAACTACTAACTATATAATTAGGATTTCATGGCCATTTGGCCATTTTGGCCAGAGTTAGGTTGTCTACTTTACAAGTAGTGGCAGAGCTAGAATTTGTTAGAGGGAGGGGGCAAGCTAAATATATTGACAAACCGTAGACAACAAAAAATAGAATTTAGCAAGTCCATAGATTCACAACTCTAATTATTGGTCAATCCAAAACATCAATTTTTCTTACGTACAAAAAATGACTAATGGCAAACTGCTAGTTAGACAAAACATAGATAGCAACAAAGAAACTAACCTGGAGCCATGTATCCAAAGGTGCCTGCAAGTGAAGTCCAATTGGATGAATCAGGCTTTAATAGTCTTGCAGTGCCAAAGTCAGAGATGTGAGCCTCATATTCTTGATCCAATAGAACATTCTTACTAGATATATCACGATGAATTATAGAAGGTGAACAATCATGGTGCATATAAGATAATGCATTTGCCACACCTTTTATGACGTTGGCTCTCTTAATCCAATCAAATGCCTTTGCTCCTTCCTCACTTTTTAGTAATTTCACCAAGCTTCCTCCTTCCAAAAACTCATAAACCAAAAGAGAGTGTTTTGGATGTGAACAAAAACCATACAACCTCACAATGTTACGATGTCTTATTTCTATTAAGGTATGAATCTCACTTGTAAAGGCTTTTTGATTGGATTTCTCACCATCAAGTAATGGGTGAAATTTCTTCACAGCAACGGCTTGACTTGTTGGCAAGACAGCTTTGTAAACACTTCCATATCCTCCCACTCCAATGCAATATTTGGAATTGAAATTCTGCGTAGCTTCAATGATGTTTTCATACACCATTTTCCCATCATAACTCCATATTGCAAAAAGATTATCATTATGTGCTTCTCTTGGCTTGTCTTCTATTTTCTTCACCCTTCGACAAAGGAGAAGTGAAACTCCTACAATGACAAATATGATAAACAACGTGCCCAAAAGTGAGGGTAAAATTATTACCAAAAATTGGTTGCTCCTCTTCGACAGAGGATTAGGAATCAGTTTTAAGCATGCCTTCAAACCAACAACATTACCACACAAGCCTCTATTATTTTGCAATGCTGCAATTGGAGCCGTGTGGAAGGCTGTGATGTTAGGAATAGGACCCTCTAGCTCATTGTAGGATATATCAATAGATGTTAAGCTTGCACTATCGTCGAATGTGGATGGGATGGAACCAGAGAGATTATTATGAGAGAGATTCAATGTTTCCAACTGTTTCATTCCTCCAAGCTTTTGTGGTATCTCTCCTACCAGCAAATTCTTACTAACATCAAGACTTTGAAGAGACTGCAAGCTTCCTATATCATAAGGAATACTTCCATCAAGTGTATTTCTGCTTAAATTCAAGAACAATAATCTTGAGCACTCTCCAAGTTGTTTGGGGATCAAGCCACTGAGATTGTTTGCTGCCAAGTTACAATGGTCTAAAATAGATAGCATTCCAATTTCTGAAGGAATGTTACCTGAAAGTTGGTTATTATTCAAAAGAAGTTTGAGCAATGACTTTAGGCGCCCCAGATCCTTTGGAATCTTTCCCACTAGATGATTTGAAGAGAGGTCAAGGACGCCTAGCATTGTTGCGTTGCCAATTTCAGGTGGTATACTACCAGAAATCTTGTTGTTGGAGATTTTTAGGTTTGTCAAGTTATGACACTGCCCCCACTTTGATGAAAGCTCACCATACAGATTATTACTACTCAAATCAATATAGTTTAAGTTCGGGTAGATGTCAAAATCTTCTGCTATATTTCCTGTCAGATGGTTTCCATCAAGTCGAACCCGAAAGAGACTACTGCAATTTTTCAAGCTTTTTGGGATAGGACCTATAAAGTGGTTATTAATGGCACCAAAGTAAACAAGTGTTCCAGATTGGCATATTTGTGGAGGTAACTGGCCTACAAAATTGTTGTCAGATAGTTGCAAACTTGTCAAACGGGTGAGATTATTCATTTCTACTGGAACAGAACCACTTAGATGGTTCATCCCCAAACCCAATGTGGTGATCATGGTCAAGTTTCCAATGGTGGATGGAATTGATCCAGAAAGTTTGTTTTCTTGAAGGACTATGATAGACAAGGCAGCTAGGTTTCCAAAAGAAGCGGGAATTGAACCACTTAGTTCATTCGAGTCCAAAGCTAATGTGGTAAGCTTGGTCAAATTTCCAATCGTGGTTGGAATTGGTCCAGAAAGTTTGTTTTCTGCAAGGAGTAGGTCAGACAAGGCAGCTAGGTTTCCAAAAGAAGCGGGAATTGAACCACTTAGTTCATTCAAGAACAAAGCTAAAGTGGTAAGCTTGGTCAAATTTCCAATAGTGGTTGGAATTGGTCCAGAAAGTTTGTTTCTATGTAGTTTAAGGTCAGACAATTCAACCATCTTTCCTACGGAAGCAGGGATTGGACCAGTGAGACTATTATTTAGTAATTGAAGTACCCACAGATGTTTAAGCAATCCTAATTCCTCAGGAATGGAACCAGAGATATTGTTGGAATAAAGGTAAAGTTGTTGTAACTTGCTCAAGTTTCCAATGGAAGAGGGAATTGGACCAATGAGAAAATTAGATGACAAATCAAGTTGAGTGAGAGATCTCATCATTCCAACTTCTCGGGGTATGGAACCAGAAAAACTGTTGTTTAAAAGGTATAGTATGTTTAAGTTGCCCAACTTTCCAATTTCTTGAGGAATAGATCCCGAAAGTTCATTGTTTTGAAGCTGAAGAAAAAATAAATTGCTCAAGTTTCCCATAGAAGCTGGGATGGGGCCTCTGAGATTATTTACATCTAAAGCAAGTTGAGTTAGATCTTTTAATACTCCTATCTCTTGAGGGATGGAACCATTGAGCATATTATTGGAAAACCAAAAGATTTGAAGACTTGTTATTTGGAGTATCTCGGGTGGAATTCTTCCTGAGATATTATTGCGAGACAGATGAAGAAACAGGAGTTTGGAAAGGTTACCAATCCTGGGAGTAATGGTGCTAGAAAGATTATTGTCAGCCAAGTCAAGATGGGTCAGATTGGAAAGGTTGAAAATACTGTCAGGAATGGTTCCATAAAACGAGTTTTTTGATAGATCAATAGTAAGGAGGTTGGGAAAGGATGAGAAATTAAGGTTGTAAAGCGTACCTTTCAAACCAAAACTTGACAGGTTTAAGCGAGTGACACCCAACTCCAAGTCATCGCAAGTAATTCCAACCCAATTAATGCATGGGCGGTCTCCAACCCACGAAGATAGGAGAGATTTTTTTTGGTTGTCAAGACTGGCTTTCCAGTTTAGAAGAGCTTCTGCTTCCTTATAAAATGCTTTACCTACTTCAGCTGTAGCAGCCATAGAAGGAGTTGTGGAGGAAGCAAAAGTAGCAAAATGGAGCAAGGAAACCAACAAAACTACAAGGCTACAGAACAAGACTCTGAATGCCATGACTCTTGGTAGCTGTTTGTGTTTGAGCTTGGGCTGTGTGTTTTTGTGTCTGTTATTTGAGAGGAATATTGCGTTTTTGCATGCATGGGTTGATGAAGAATTTGGCTACATGGGTGAGGAATTTATAGACAAAATTAAGGAGAAAATGGGCAAATGCCCTTTTCTCCCAAACTAAGCAGCGTTTTGCCCCTTTTTCTAAACTAATTAGGGAAATGCCCCTCTTTTATAACTCGATTTGAGATAAATTGAGTTTAAAAAAAAAAAAATTATGGAGCCCTATAGCAGCGTTTTTAAGGACCTATAGTGACGTTTTAAGAACCTATAGTGGCGTTTTTTAACTCGACCTCTATGAAATCGAGTTATAGGCAATTTTTTTTTTACCTATAACTCAATTTTATAGAGGTCGAGTTACAAAACGCTACTATAGGTCCTGAAAACATCACTATAACCTTCTTAAAAACGCCGCTATAGGGCCTAACTCTATTTATCACAAATCAAGTTTCAAAAGAGAGGCATTTCCTTAATTAGTTTGGAAAATGAGGCAAGGAACTACTATTTTTGCCCGAAAAGGGCATTTGGCAATTTTTTCCCGAAATTGATTAAAGAAACCAAATCTCACCTCAAGGACCTCAAGGTTTATGTAGTGTTTAACCCTTTTACCTTTTAGACCTTGCTACCATTCTTATAGCAAGTTGATGTAATTTTTTTTTTTTTTTTTGGAATAGCTACAGGTACAAACTATTTTATTATATTTGAAAAATAGTTTGTGTTTGTAGTATTAATCTCTTTCTTTGGTTGATGTGACTCAAAATGGTCCCTATCATTTTATAAATGCCCTAAACAAATGACTCCGTTGATTCTCAAATATTCTAGATGTTAGTAGTCTTTTTTTTTTTTTTTTAATTAATGGATAAAAATAAAATGTTAGTCATATTAAAGGAATTAAACATGGCAATTTGGGGTCAACTTGAGAAGAGGCCAAGTGGAATTAAATTATACAAAAGTGGCCGTATCAAACTTACTTAAAGGTTCAACTTTGTGGGATTATCTTAATCCCAAACTAGTTTTTGAACAAGAACCTTACCAATTCCAAAATTATATGAATTGAACAAGAGCAAAAAAAAAAAAATCATAAGAGATGTCAATGTCTTCATTAAATTGCACCAAATGTTCAAACTCAAGAATTAAAACTCAAATGGCATGAACTGTTTCATGATTTTAATATTCAAAAATGTAATTTTGAATGGCAAAAAATTGCCAATGGGTGAAAAAGACCCATTAGATTTTATGTTTTTATTCAAAGATAGAGAATATAAGAAACTATGTATGTCCTATTACCAAGTTTCCATTAATTCTACTATCTTTGAAAATGATCCATGTTGGTTGTTTGGATCTCATGATCTAAGAAAATTCTCCAAGTAGATGGTTCAATTCAAAAATTATGATGATTCATATGAAAACTAAAGCAATTTTAGTCAATTATATGGCTTCCATTTGTTAAAATTCCATTCAAACAACTGGTCTCCTCGATCAAATTAGTCTTGAATTAGGCGCTAATATTGTAAAATATTAGTAACTGTTGAGGGAAAGTCACAAACCCATTATCAATTGTTTGTCAGATTCTTGCCAGAAAAAGTGTCATTTGGGAGTCGATTTTGTATTCGAGGCCGCTTCAGTTTGGGTAAGGAAATGAAATATTTCCGTACTGATTGATAGCGGTGTACTGTACAGGATTACTGCTATATATATATATTTAGTTATTTATATAAGTATGAATTTATTAATTTTTATGTTTATCAACATAAAAATTTTAATTTAAATATTTTACAAGCCTAAATATTAGCTTGTGTATATTAACCAATATATTAGTATAAATAATATATTTAAAATAAATTCAAACTTTTCATTTTTTTTTTTTTGGTACAAGTCAAAATACACAAAAAAGTCATGTATGAACCTATAGTGGCATTTTAAAATGTTGCTATAACCTATTTTTTAAAAAAATAAAAATTCAGCCTATAGCAGCGTTTTATAAACTCCACTATAGATTATGGATTTATAGTGGCGTTTTTGTTACGATACAATAGTGACATTCATAGCTGCCACTATAGCCCACATGGACCTATAGTGGCGTTTTTTGGACTTCTAATGGCGTTTCACAAACACCACTATAGGGTATAGACCCAGTTCTTTTAGTGAATGGCTGGTACAGTATGTTTTTCCAGTATGACCGTTGCTAGTACAATATTGACTTCCCTAAACAAAAATAGTCCGATTAAATTATCAAGTGTAGTGTAAAAGATAGAGATCCTACTATATCATTCTTAGTGCAAAGACACTAGTTAAGTTCGTAGGCTTGCATCCCAACGTGTTGATTTCGTAGGAAAATTATTAAATACTCTGGGAATACTATAAATGCGTACTCCCTTTCTCACATGAATTGTAAGTCTTACCATAAATTTAATTAGTGTGACTCACAGTTATGTAAGAGAAGGAAGTACACATTTATGGTACTCCGAGAGTACCGAATAATTATCCAATTTCGTAAGGGATGGCTTTAATGCGTGTCAACCCATTTTGTTGAACCTACTAATTGATGGATTATCACCCAACCTGGCCAAAGATAAATGAAACCAATAATAGTGCGGTAGAATAAGAAAGGCAAAGACAAATTGTATGCCATAATAAATAACTGTGGAAGTCTTGATGATATTGTAAAAGAAGCGTTAGAACTTAGACCCACTGAAATTGATGTCCAGTGACTCCAGTCTATATTCGACTCTGCAATATTAAAAAAGTATTGGTATTATTAAGTGGCATGGGAATTATTAGATGGCCAAGTACCTTCTTTTTTTTTTTTTTTTTTTTGGATGGCCAAGTACGTTGATTTGGTTTATTGTGTTTAAAATGTGGAAAACGTTAATAAATGATATAAGAACATTAGTTTAGAAAATATTTTTAGAATTTTTATTTTAAAAAAGAAAAAAGCAATTTTTTTTTCAAAATTTTATTTATCTTGTAAATGTGATATCAAAACTTTCATAAATAATCCATTAACAAATATCCTAATTAGGATCACTCGTTCACCGAACTCTTAAAATATTATGCAATGGACACAGGGGCATTTGTTTATGACATAAAATAATTATCACAATTAAGGCTAAAAATAGTTGTTTGTACAAGTATTATTTATGGGGATAAAGCTACTTGTAATACTAAAAGAAATGACGTCATATATGACTTGGTATGGCCATAACATTTTATTTTTTTTATTTTTTTGAGAAAGAGTATGGCCATAACATGTATAAGTTTTGTAATAATGGCATGCGTGTCTTGGCGAAAAATGCCATGTATAACACACTTGTAGTTTCAAGTAAGCTTTTATAAAATTGTACTCTTTGATTTAGTTCAAGCAAGTTATTCATCAAAAAAAAAAAAAAAGTAAGCAAGTTATTAGTTGTTACTTGTTACTTGTTAGTCACAATTCCTTAGTACGTTTTCAATCCAATTTACTTTATGCTTGTTAATATTTTCATGTTTGTTGCAATCTTTCCACAATAAAAACTAAAAGGTACTTTCAATTGAGACATTGTGCCAACCCATCTCAAAGTTAAATGCTTACAGAAATAAATTCGTTAACCAATAATTTTTTTTTTTCAAATAGTATTTTTTAAAACAGTAAAATTTGTAGTAATTTTAGTATTTTTTTTTTTCATTTTAGTTTATTAGTTTAATTAGATCTGGCCCTTTGTGATTGTAATGGGTTAATAATATACTATTGGAAATGGGAAAAGGAATGCCATTAAATCGATTCTAACTAAAATTTTCTTTTTTATGGGAAATTTGAAATGTTAATATTCCTTATCTTTCTATAAATGCCTTTTTTCACTTCTTTTTGGTTGCCTGAATAAATTCTCTTGATGATTCTTCAATCTAGATGTTTGTATTCAAAGTTCCCGTAAACTAGACTTAATTGTTGAATACATGTATACATGACTTAAACTTCTCGCAGTCACTTTGATTCTCTAATATGAACGTATACGTCGGACGGAAGTTCAAGATTTAAGTTGACTACAAAACAAACCTTAGCTGATTTTTTTTTTTTTTTTTTTTTTTTTTTAAATACAAACCTCATACTAATATGGACCAAGATTTCTTGGATTGTAGAACATATAGAAATTGATCAGACAAGTTCCTTGAAACATCTTCGGAAATAAGATCGTCAAAAATCAAGACGAATGGCTATAAATCTTAATCCTTCAGTCCATCGACCTTTTTTCTAAAGCGTATATTTGACTATATAATTTGGCTTTTGTTATGGATTTAATTATTCAACAAGATTGTTGGAGATTTTAAATTATTTTTAAAATTTTCATTTCCTTTTTCTTCAAATAAGTAGAAATTTTTTGTTAATCTAGCAATTTAACTATTATGAAATCAACATCCTTGTCAAAATTCATGACATATTTTACCTATATTGTAGGTCATATTTTGATGTGACGGTTGTGCGTGTTAGGTTGAGTTTAACCTCTTTCAGACCTGATAGAAGGAGAAAATGGGCAAATGTCCCTTTCAAAAACAAAATCTAGCATTTTGCCTCATTTTTCAAACTAATTAGGGAAATGCCCCTCTTTTGAAACTCAATTTTCTCAAAATTGAGTTATAAAAAAAAATAAAAAATAAAATTGGAGCCCTATAGTGGCGTTTTAAGAAGCCTATAGTGATGTTTTAAGAACTTATAGTGGCGTTTTGTAATCCGATCTCCATGAAGTCGAGTTACATACAATATTTTTTCTTTTTTTTCCCTATAACTCGACTTCATGGAAATCGGATTACAAAACGCCATTATAGGTCCTTAAAACGTCACTTTAGGATCCTTAAAAACGTCACTATAGGGCTTAACTCGATTTTGAAAAAATCGAGTTTCAAAAGAGGAGCATTTCCCTAATTAATTTGGGAAATATGGCAAAATGCTGGATTGTTTTTTTGAAAGGGGCAAAAGCCAATTTTTTCCCCTGATAGAAACATAAACTTTGTTTAGTGGGTTTTAATTAAGGATATAGAAATGTGTTCATCCATCATGAAAAAAAAAATATCTAGGATTTGTACACACATTCTCACATGTTCACGACTTCATGCATTTCAATATGATTTTGTGGATATCCACATGTGGGGGCTAATTAATTAGGAAGTATTGTTAAAAGCAGTATTCACTGGGCCTATGGCCCTATCCGAGGACGTTAGACCATCCAAGGAGGCCCAAATAGGGCTATGGGGGGAATAAAATCAAGAGAGGAATAGAGACAATGTGAGATGGGTCCAATAAGCGTCTGAGGACAAAAATCTTCTCGGCAACGTGTGTCCGAGGTAAATCTAAGTGTCATACCATCACAGACTTACTTCAGAGTTACACCACAACTAAGGATTGGACATTGGACCAGGGATAAGGAAAGAAAGGTTAACAAATATCTTCAAAAGCTGCTACCTCCACATTAAATGCCTTTCAACCAACTCTTTGACCGCATTAATGTGGAAATGATGCCTGAACAGTAATCAAGCAGCCTTACAGCTACTGGTTGATGGTTCTAGGAGATGTTGGATGGAACAAGAAGAAGTCCCCCAAATCTAACCTACACGTGTGTGGTAAGGATGATACCATGATTGCAATATATAACCCAAAAGAATGCACTGAGAAAGAGGATTGGAACTCATATACAATTTCTGTCTTAAGGAAAACCATATGAAACAAGGAACTTAGTTTGTTCCGAGGATAAATTTGATAATCTTATTTGTGTCGAACCATCTTGAATCGTTGAAATTAATCATTTTCCTTCTGGGATAAATCTAGTTCTTCTATCCACACTCTACAAATTTATTGTTTGGGTCATGAGCGTTTGAGCCCAATCCGGTTTTGGGATCAATACAATTTCAGTCCCTACACCACACATCTTAGAATAGGTGGCATTGCATGGTTTTATTTCTTGCATTGCATGTTATCAACTTATTTGGTTCATGACTAACCCTTTTGTGTCTTAGCTTTGATATTTTCAATTATGCGACCATTATCTGCATGGAGTTTTTTTTTAGAAAAGAAAAAAAAATTATATGTTCATGTCCTTATTTGAGAATTTATGATAAGTAAGTGAGCTTGGTTATATTGGCCATTTGTCTCTAAAAGACAGATTTTAGTTTGGGCAGGGTGAGTGCCTACCACATTATTAACTTAACCCTGGCCCTTAATTTATATAATCTAGAGTAAGTTTGTAATATTTCTTTTTAGGATGGAAATGAAACCATGTAATTCTTTTCTTCAATTGTGTTTAGAGACAAAGTGTTGTAATTTGTTTTCCTTTGACAAGTAACGTAATTTTCATTATTTGATTAATAAAATTTATAAATTTTTCTGTAAATTAATAAATTAATTAATCAAATCACGACTATATTGTAAATCTATTAAATTAGGGTAATCATTATCAATAATAGAGTATTCTCATTGAGCTCAACGGCGGACAACAACAAAAATGAGCTATACCGGCGTTTCAAAACCACAACTGTAGGTCTTTGAAACGCTGGGAAAATCCATGTTTTTCGTAGTAGCATTTTGCACCCTCTGACACAAATTAATTTACTTCCCATAAAGCAACCACATATTTCATCTTTTCCTACACAAAAGATGGTGATTAGTGGGTCTTATAAAATATTTATTAAAATGTTTTTTGTTATATTTGTATACTAGAAATGGATATGTTTCTCAAACAAAATAAGTAAATGCTATGGATATAACTTATTTCTCATAACAAATTTCACAATTATTAAAGTAATTGACTGTATAATGTGAACACAATTAATACTCACGAACCCACTACTCACGATAAACCCACTACTCACGATAGACCACTATAACATTATTGTGCAAAAAAGTCTAAAAACTCGTCTCTCCACTAACATTTTTCTTTTCCATCTCTTGACTTTTTTACAATTTCAAACTTTTGATTCAATTGTCTATATAACATTATTGTGCAAAAAAGTCTAAAAACTCTAGTCTCCACTAACATTTTTCTCTTTCCATCTCTTGACATTTTTACAATTTCAAACTTTTGATATTTTTTCTATAAACCCACATTTCTACTGCTTGGAATAATAGACAAAGAAATGATGAATTCTACGTTATTTTTTAAAAGCATTCAAGGCAATGATGCACATATACAACTTTGCAAGTATATTTCTATATTCTTTAACATTTTTATATTGATTTATTTTCTCATTTTATCTTAAGGAATCAAATTACACGTTTAAATTTTATGTCTTTAAACTATACTCTTAATTTTATTGTAATTAACTACATATCAATTATTTTGGAGTAAACTACGTATTTGGTCTTTATCCTTTACACCATATTTTAATTTGGCCCTCAACCTTTCAATTGTGTTAATTTGGTCTCAAACTTTTCAATGTCGTGTCAATTTAGTCTCCAACGTTATCTTTTTGATGGAAATTGATGATATGATTAACAACCAAAAAATAAAATTAGTTTCCATTGATGTGGCAATAAGCTAAATTTTTATTTTGGCTATTTGCCACATCAATAATTTACTTCTAAAAGATAACGACAAAGACTAAATTAACACAGTATTGACAAATTAGGAACCAAATTGACACAATTAAATGGGTAAAAGGAATCAAATTGAAATATGGTGTAAATGGTAGGAACTAAATACCTTTTTTTTTTTTTTTTTATAAAGAGTTTCCACCTATGACATCCGCTTCTGATAATAGGTCTTTATCATCAGACTAAGACACCGATCAGTTTTTTGTGTAAGCGAGGATTGAACCCCATATCTTTTATTCAACTATCAAAGACTTTACCAATTAAGCTAACTAGAATCCACTTATATAATTTATTTTGATGACATGATATATATATATATATATATATATTGTGCAAGCCTGAAATGAGACTGTTGGGCTCAACCTCACTTGGGCTCACAATTTATTTATAAAGTGGGCTTCAGGATTTCCTACTTTGGGTCGTTCTCAATACAGAAACTCAAAGTAATATTCCTCCTCTCTTCCTAAATGACTATTTTTTCTCCCTTTTTTCTCCCTTTTTTTCTCAACCCCTTCTTCTTCCCCAACTTCTTCTATTTATAGCTTTAAGTTAGTGGAGAGATCATGATTACTGCCATTGTTAGTGCAATTGAAGGTCCAATATTATCTGTTATAAATAGATGTTTAGGTGAGAGTGGAATGTAACGATTATGGCCTTGGAATTTGGTTCCAACTCAGGTGAATTTGCTCGGTAGTGATGTTCCCCGAGCATCCTATGGTACGCCCGGACAAGGTTTCACTAATTGTTCGGG
The DNA here is from genome assembly GCF_001633185.2 of Quercus lobata. Lineage (NCBI taxonomy): Eukaryota > Viridiplantae > Streptophyta > Magnoliopsida > Fagales > Fagaceae > Quercus > Quercus lobata. Next base: position 9,378,123 of record NC_044909.1, on the reverse strand, counting down.
AAGTTTTATGTCGAGCATAGTTCAGGAGCCGAGGCCCAAAACTTGTATTCTTTGAAGGCTATTTCAAGCAGAGCTTAGGGCGATGGGACCGTGCCATTGGGCCTGAGCCCAGGGCCCATCTGGGTCTTGGGACCTCGGTGCCGTACATTAGCCCCCCTTGATTCATACCCGGTTGCCGGGAAGAATCAAGGAGCCAACCGAGCCTTTTGGTCTCGAAAGTCCTATGGCCAAGGACTCATGTGGTTATGGCTTCTCATTAATGCTCTTCTCAAAAGACGTGCTGTTCCGAGGCGCCAGGTTCAGTTGTCATTATTGCCTAACGGTTCGCGAACCGAAGCGACACACGTGTTGGTTATCTTTGGCATTTGCAGGGTCGTTCATGAATCGCGCTCATTTATTGCTTGATTAAACGTTCCCATGCCCTTTTCTGATCCTATAAATAGCTTTCTTCAGAATATTCTTTCATTTTTTCCACCTCTAATCTCTTGAGCATACTCTCTGCCGACCACTTCTTTGTGCGCTTACTCACCAGCCCAGAGTTCCTTTCTCCCTTAGAACCCAAAGTAAGTTCTCTTCCCCTTCCTATTCCTTCAGCTTATTTCTTCGAGTTCCCTTTCATAGCATTAAGTATCATAGATGGGTTACTCCTATCTCCTTGAGGCCCTAGCTGCCTTGGCCACCTTTAGGCATAAGTTTAATATTCCCGATGACGTGGAAGTGGCTTACTGCCACGAGAGTGAAATCGCTCTCCACCGAGGGCATGGTACAGCCTTTTTTTCTTTAATGGCAATTCTAGAGGGTGGGGTTAGGTTCCGCATGGATCCCCTTTTGATAAACACACTTAGGTACTACGGGCTGTGTCCCAACCAGCTTCTCCCCAACTTTTACCAGGTAGTTAGCTGCGTTAGTAGGTTGAACCACACCTTTGATTTACAGTTAGATTACCATGATATTAACCATATGTATAGCCTCTGTCGGAACAAAGCTTCCAATTTTTTACCTAAAAACTAGAGATAATCGGGTACGGTTGATATCATGCCTACCTGATTCGAATAGGAACTCCGCCGGGGAGTTTGTCCGGGTGCACGACAACTGGTTTGCCGAGGAAGTCCCCTACCCTCTTTCACGGCATGAAGTGGGTTTGTACCAATCTCTTGATCTAATCGTTCTTCCCCTCCCCCCTTTTTCCTTCTCTTTCCTCTTTACTGAAGTAGATTTTCGTTATCGGATATTATTATAACATTTGTTCTTTTACAAACGGCAAAGTGTTCGTTCCGGACATCAGAACAGTCCACATAAAAGACTTGAACTTTATCTTCCGCTCCGAGGTATTCGTGCACTGGGACGGACAGCTCCGAGCATCGCACCTGATCCTCAGAGTAAAGCTTGTTTATTCCACCTGGCAGTCCTTCAAGCAGGCACTATTGGTTGATAGTCCACTGCTGTCGTACATTGACGTTCGGTACGCGAATTTCTTGCCACCGAAACTTACGACCGGGGAGGCGAGGGAGTTCGAAATGCGCTACACCTGCTCGGATGAGCTAGCTCCTTTGTGGGACGAGTCTGCAGAGCGCGTGTCTCGGGGCCTTCGAGAGTTAGCTCACAAGGCTATTCAATAAGAGGCCCCTGTTCAAGAGCAAGCGCAGCCCGAGAACCCTGTTGCGAAGCCCGAGCATCTAGCGCTTGAAGCGACCGACTTGTCGGCTACAAATACCCATCCCGATGAAAACATGGTGGCAAGGAGGGTCATGACCATTGATCATTTCATGCCCGATGCACGACAACCCACCCAGCCCCCACCTTCTCAGGGTCGGAGCCAGGTGCCTCCCCCTCCACCCTCTTCTCAAGCTGGACGAGCCTGGAAAAAACAGAAGGTTGCTGATCAACCATCTACGGGTCCGGGAGACGCTGCCGTCTAGACTTCTCCCCGGCCAACAAGGGGCATCATCATTCACGAGCCGCAGACCCAGATCGGTCCAGGGGTTGCATCCTCCTCCCAAGCCGCACCAGCGTGGAAGCCTAAATTTTTGCTGGACAGCAAGCCTTTGCCTTCAACCGCCTATGTGCGGATATGGGAGAAAGGCGAGGGTGGCCGCATTACCCAGACCCTGGCCGAAGGTCTTATTCTTCCCGACGACGTGCATGCTTTCAAGGACGGGTCGGAGGAGTCCGTGGGGCGTCGGTTAGAGTGGCATACTATTGCGGTAACTCCTTGTTCGTCTATTACTTTCTATACATTTTTTTTCACTTCCGTACTAACTTCTGTGTTTGTCAGGCTGCTCAACTGGCTCACATATTGGCTGGCCGTGCAAGGGATCTTCCGAGGAGTCAGCAGCCAAAACAGCAAAGGAAAAACTAAAGGCAGCTGAATTTTCCGAGAAGAAGGCTGCTGCCGCGGAGAAGAATAGAGCACTGGCGAAGAAGAGATGCTCTGAGCTCCTGGCTAAGCAGAACAAAACAGACGTGAAGCTAGCTGAAGCCATTAGCCTCACCACCTCTCAAGCCTTGGAACTCACCAACCTGAGGGCAGCCCTGGAGGCCTGCGAGTAAAAATGGTACAACGAGGGGTTCGCCGACGCCGAGAAATTTGCGGAACCGATGGTGGCCCAAGCTCGGAGGCTGGGTTTTGAGGCTAGGTGGTTTGCCGCCCTTCAAGCTCTAGGAGTTCCCGAGGATTCCCCCCTAAGAAACCCCGGCCAGATTCCCTTCCCGAGCCCCGTTACCACTATGCAGGACCCAACATTGCCCGCTGAGGAGGAAGAAACGGCAAGCATGAGGGAGCTGGTGGAACAGATTGATGCTCACGCAGAGCCAGATGAGATGGAAGCCACCAGCATCCCAACTGTGCAAGACCTACTCGGTGAGGACCTGCATTTTCCCGTGACCGACCAGCGGCAGCACGAAGTGACAGATCCAACTCGGCCCTCCACCTGATTAAGTTATTTGCCGCGCAGCTTTTTCATGCTTTTACTTATTTTTACGGCATTTTTTTTTTGTTTTATTATTGGTATATTTGCCTATGTCACCGGGTTGTGGTGACTGAACAATTTTCTCATTTCGCGGGGATGACCCGTAAACGGTTGCTGAGTTTTGGCGATGAGATATTAACTCTGCTTTTAAATTCTGCTTTTAACTTTTTGAATGACGTTCTACTCGTTGCGTGTTTGCTTAGATTATGTCTGTGCCGCCTTTCTTTACCTATTTTTGTGGTTTCTTATTCTGCATTAAGTCGGTCCGAGAGCTGCTCGCTCGGTAGGTTAAATCATGCCTTAATATATCGCGTTCATACAATGAGATTTAGTTTCCCTGACCGTAAATGGCCTGATGCCCCAAAACCTGTTGCACAGTGTTTGGATAATCCGAGAATGAAATTGCAGTTAGTGTTTGTAAGGGTGTTAAGGTTTCTACCTGCTCGGAGATTTTGATCGAACCGAGGATGAGGCTTCTGTCCTTAGATTTTTTTTTTTTTTTTTTTTTTTTTTTGTAACGATAAGGTTTCCACCTGCTCGGCGATTTTGATCGAATCGAGGATAAGGCTTCTGTCCTTAGAGTTTTTTTTTGTAACGATAAGGTTTCCACCTGCTCGGTGATTTTGATCGAACCGAGGATGAGGCTTCTGTCCTTAGAGTTTTTTTGTAACGATAAGGTTTCCACCTGTTCGGTGATTTTGATCGAACCGAGGATGAGACTTCTGTCCTTAGAGTTTTTTTTATACAAAACATGCAATTCTCTTAATGTGCAATGGCGGCATCGAAAACAGCTTAGACAAGTAACTTCATCATTATCTTGACTTAAGCAAAGTACAAAGTTTTGACTTACACTTCAGTATATGGATGGTCACGGGTAAAACTTCTTTAAGTTGTTTGCATTCCATAGCCGAGGGAGCGGCCTCTCGTCAAGATCTTCCAGATAGTAAGCCCCCGCGTCGGCGATGGCGGTAATTCTGTACGGTCCTTCCCACGTTTGAGCAAGCTTCCCTGCAGCTACGTCTCGCATGTTTCCCACGACCTTCCTTAGCACCAATTCCCTGGCACTGAATTCCCTCCCCTTTACATCTCGGTTGTATCTTTGGGCCAATTTCTACTAATACTCCGCGAGCCGTATGGTTACAGCCTCCCAGCATTCTTCTAACCAGTCCAAGCGCTCCATCATCAGGTCGGCGTTCTGGGCGAGGTCAAATCCTGCGACTCATGCACTGCACAAGCTCACCTCGGTTGGTATTACGGCCTCCGCCCCATATGTCAAAGAGAAAGGGGTCTCACCCGTGGATCTTCTAGGAGTCGTATAGTAAGCCCATAAAACGTTAGGTAGCTCTTCAACCCATCTCCCCTTTGCCCCGTCCAGCCTCCTCTTCAACCCGTTCAAAATCGTCTTGTTCACTGCCTCAGCTTGGCCGTTGCTTTGAGGGTATGTTGGAGTTGAATACTTGTTCTTAATGCCGAGATCGCTGCAGAAGGCCCGGAAAGCTTTGCTATCGAACTGTAGCCCATTGTCTGATACTAATGAGTTTGGTACCCCAAACCTTGTGACTATATTTTTCCATACAAAATTTTTCACGTCGATATCCCAGATGTTGGCTGAGGCCTCGACTTCTGCCCACTTCGTGAAATAATCCACTGCCACCAATACAAAACGGCAGTTACCTGTTGCTCGGGGAAAAGGGCCGAGAATGTCTAGCCCCTATTGTGCGAACGGCCATGGGCTGTTGACGGGGTTTAGACGACCTGCTGGCTGGTGGATCAGAAGGGCGTGCTTTTGGCATTGTTCACACCTCCGGACATATTCCACGGCATCCTTCTGCATTTATGGCCACCAAAACCCCTGGGTCATCGCCCTATGCGCTAAAGACCGTCCCCCGACATGGCCACCACACACTCCGTCATGCGACTCGGTTAGAAGTTCGTTCACTTTCTCGGGATGTAGGCATAAAAGGTAAGGGCCTGCAAAAGACCTCCGGTACAATTTGCGATCTGCTAACAGCTAGTACCGGGGAGCCACCCGACGAATCTTTTTGGCCTCCTTTTCATCGTCCGGAACTTTATCCTCGGCTAGGAAATCTATAATCGGGTTCATCCAGCACGGATTGGCCACTAACACCGTGGCAACCTCAACCCTGGCCTGGTCATCATCACTTTTCACCTCGATGCTTGGCTCCCTTATAAGCTCTATTTTGACTAGTCGAAGTGTATCCTCGGTAGTGGATGAAGCCAACGTGGCTAGCGAGTCGGCATGTCTGTTTTGTGCCCGACCTACCTGGGCCACCTTCATTGTCCCGAACCGGCCAATGATCTACCTAGCTGCACTCAGATAGGCTTTCATCCGAGAGTCTCGAGCTTCAAAGCTTCCTATGATTTGATAAACGACCAGCCGAGAGTCCGAATAAATCTCAACATCTTTCGCGCCCAAATGCAATACGGCCCTCAACCCAGCCAGAAAGGCCTCGTACTCGGCTTTGTTGTTTGAGGCCTTTAATCCTAATCTGAAGGAGTGTTCTAGTCGTATGCCCTCCGGGGTGATTCTGAGAATACCGGCTCCGGCCCCCATAGCATTCGAAGCGCCGCCTACAAACACTTTCCACGGATGACTTTCTGCATTACAGATTATCTTCCCGTCATTCTTAGGGGTGAATTCTGTAATGAAATCAGCAAGAACCTGTCCCTTTACCGAGTTTCGTGGTCGGTACCTTATGTCGAATGAACCCAACCGAGTTCCCCATTTGGCTATTCGACCCGTAAAGTCCGATCTTTTTAACAACAACTGCAGGGGATACTCGGTGAGGACGAATACCGTATGAGCCTGAAAGTAATGCGGCAACTTCCTCGTGGCGTGCACCAGTGCCAAAACTAACTTCTCCAAGGGCAAGTATCTCGTCTCGGCATCTACTAAGGTTTTGCTTATGTAATACACTGGTTGCTGTACTCCTTGGTCCCTTAGTAACACAGCACTCACGGCATGGTCGGACACCGAGAGGTACATAAACAAATCCTCCCCAAATTTCGGGGCTGTTAACATGGGCGCTTTTGCCAAGTATTCCTCCAGTTCTCGAAAAGCCTTGTCACATTCCTTGTCCCAATGAAACCCCTTCCATTTCTTCAGAAGTTGATAAAACGGTCTGCAGGGATCAGCGAATTTTGAGATGAATCGGTTTAGGGCGGCTAACATCCCGGTTAGCACTTGTACTTCCTTGGGATTGCTTGGCGGTCTAAGGCGATTCACGGCCTCTATCTGGTCGGGATTGGCCTCTATCCCCTGAGTAGAAATCAGATAACCCAAGAACTTGCCAGCCCCCACACCGAAAGTACACTTCTCGGCGTTCAAGCGCAACTTATGCTGCTGGAGTATCTCAAATGCTCCCCGGAGGTCTTCCGTATGTTGCGACTCCTTTCTGCTCTTTACCACCATGTCGTCAATGTATACTTCTACTGTGCACCCAATTTTCTCTCGAAACATCCTCGTCATCATCCGCTGGTATGTGTCTCCGGCGTTCTTCAATCCAAACGGCATGACTTTGTAGTGATAGTTTGCACTCAGGGAGATAAATGCTGTCTTTTCTCGGTCCTCGAGCGCCATGGCAATCTGGTGGTACCCCTGGAAAGCATCCAAGAAGCTCATCCTCGGCTGCCCATATGTGTTGTCTACTAATTGGTCAATCTTGGGCATTGGGAATGGATCTTTGGGACATGCCTTATTCAAGTTTGTGAAATCCACACAAACTCTCCATTTACCATTCTTTTTCTTCACTACCACCGTATTTGCTAACCACCTCGGGAAGAATATTTCTCTTATCACTCCTGCTTCCTTCAGCCTCTGGACTTCCAAGTTCACCGCATCAACATGCTCATTCGATGCTCTTCTTGGTTTTTGCTTTTTCGGGGGGAATGATGGGTCCACGTTAAGCTTGTGGACAATGAACTCGGGATCTACGCGGGCACTTCATACGGACTCCAGGAAAAAACATCCACGTTCTGCAAAAGGAACAATAACATCTCTACCTTTTCTCGGTCATTCATGCTTGTGCCTATCTGGAAATACCTGTCAGTGTCCGGAAAAATTCTAACCTTCAAAACCTCCTCGGCAACGTCCGCCCCCGCTTCCCCTTGAGGCTTCTATAATTGATTGCTATAAAGTTTCTTTTTCAGTCTCCTCTGTTTGTCCGAGCTATTCGCTCTTCCACCTAACCGCGGCGACAAGACACTGCCTAGCCACTCGTTGGTTCCCTCGCACTACGGCGACTCCATACTCGGTGGGAAATTTCACTTTCACATGTAGGGTAGACGGAACGGCCTTCATTGCGTGAATCCACGGCCTTCCCAGGATTGCAATGTACAGTGAGAACGACCGGACTACTATGAAGGTCACTATTACTTCCTTGCCTTCCATGTCCACCGAGAGAGAAATTTGCCCTTCGGGAACCACGACTCTTCCGTCAAACGAGACCAGCAGCGTGTCATACTTCGCCAAATCCTGACTCTTCAATCGGAGCCCTTCGAACAGATCCGGGTACATCACATCGGCTCCGCTTCCTTGGTCTATCATCACTCTTTTCACCAAGAACCCGCTTATCCGAGCTGTTACTACCAACGCATCATCATGAGGTTGGATCGTCCCTTCCAAGTCTTCTTCGCCGAAAGAGATGGTTAGCCGACCAACTTTCATCCTCTTCTCGGGTGATTCTCCTTCCGTGCAAGCCACTGTCAGTACCCCTTTAGCTGCTGCTGTACCTCTCGGGGTAGTGTGGATGACTTCGATCACTCCCAGCGGTGGTGGGAGGGGATTCCTTTTCTGCTGAACACCCTGGTCGGCCTCCCGGTCTGCGGAGTCCACTACAAACTCTTTCAGATACCCTGCTTTTACTAGCTGCCCGAGATGATCTTTTAGTACCCGACACTGCTCGGTGGTGTGCCCTTTGTCCCAATGGTATGTGCAATACAAGTTTTGGTTCCTCCAAGATAGGTTACCCCCCATTTTGTTCAGCCACCTGAAGAACGATTCGTTCTTAATCCGATCTAGAATTTTGTGCACAGGCTCTTTCAAAGCCACATTAACTCCTTCAATTTGCGCCTCTGGTTCCTGCATCCTGAAATCTTTTTTCGGTCTTGCCGGGATAATGTCCTGCCGAGATCTCCCGAGTAACAAGGCTTTCCCCTTATTTTGCAGCCGATCATCTTCCAGGCGTTTATACTCCTCAATGCGTCTCATAAGTTGCCTCATATCCTCGAGAGGTCTTTTCGTCAACAACTCCTGTAATTCAGAATCTTCGAGGAGCCCCATCCTGAAGGTGCTTGCCGCTATCTTCTCATTTCCTCCACCGATCTCGTTGTAGAGTTCCCAGTACCGACTGGCATAACTCCGAAGGGTTTCACCGACCCTCATCTTTATGGAAAGTAGCGCAACCATCGGCTGCGGCACTCGGTTGCATGTCACGAATCTACTGCCGAACTCGTGGATCAGCTCGGCAAAGCTACGAATGGAGCCTTTTCGTAACCCATTAAACCATCTCAGGGTCGTGGAGCCGAGAGAAAGGAATACCTTACACATCAACGCATCATTGTGCGCATGCAAGGACATCATGTGGATATAATGACTGACATGCTCCACAGGGTCCGTCTTCCCATCGTAGGAATTGAATGGCGGTCTTGTAAATCTACTCAGCATAGGGGCCCGTTCAATTTCATCAGAGAATGGTGACCGAGCAGCCCTTCGTAAGGCTCGGCTTATGGCGTCCATGGCAGCATTGTGGGGTCGCTGTTCTTCTGGCGAATCCGATCCTCGGTGGTCATATCCATGCGAACGTGAACGGTTCCGGCGATGACATGTCTCTCGGGAGTGTGAGTGATTCCTACGCCAGCGTGATTCTTGAGAGGGTGATCGATTTTGGAATCATTGTGTACCAGATTGGCTAGAGCCCTCTTCGCCCCGATTTCCCGTGCTATCATTTCCCCTTTGCCAGTGATGGTGGTCCCTTTCTTGGCGTCGACCCCTTGCTTCCAACTCTAGATCCATTACTAGTCTGCACAACCGCTCCAACTCTCGGTCTCTATCATCATACTACCCGTGTCCTGAGACACCCGACACCGTTCGGCGGGTCTGATCCGACCCTTCTCCCAGGCCAGACTCTTCCTCTCCTCGCAGGCGCTCCCTATCCTCTCCCCTTTCTGTCTTCTTTCCCGCCACGTGGATCCCCGAGAAGATCCCACGAAACCGCTCTGGGCATGCCCTCCCGAACGTCCCTCGGACATTTCCCTTATTTGAGTCTCAGTCGAACCACAGCTTCGTAGGAGAGCCCCACGGTGGGCGCCAATTGTGCAAGCCTAAAATGAGACTGTTGGGCTCAACCTCACTTGGGCTCACAATTTATTTATAAAGTGGGCTTCAGGATTTCCTACTTTGGGTCGTTCTCGGCACAAAGAATCAAAGTAATATTCCTCCTCTCTTCCTAAATAACTGTTTTTTCTCTCTTTTTTCTCCCTTTTTTCTCAACCCCTTCTTCTTCCCCAACTTCTTCTATTTATAACTTTAAGTTAGTGGGGAGATCATGATTACTGCCATTGTTAGTGCAATTGAAGGTCCAATATTATCTGTTATAAGTGGATGTTTAGGTGAGAGTGGAATGTAACGATTATGGCCTTGGAACTTGGTTCCAACTCAGGTGAATTTGCTCGGTAGTGATGTTCCCCGAGCATCCTATGGTACGCCCGGACAAGATTTCACTGATTGTTCGGGAAGTTTTATGCCAAGCATAGTTCAGGAGCCGAGGCCCAAAACTTGTATTCTTTGAAGGCTGTTTCAAGCAGAGCTTAGGGCGATGGGGCCGTGCCATTGGGCCTGAGCCCAGGGCCCATTTGGTTCTTGGGACCTCGGTGCCGTACATATATATATATATATATATATATATTTGAGATTTTGGATGTAATTTCATTAGCATATAATTCTTTATTTATTTTGTTATTAATATTTTTTAGATTAATTTTTTACTTTCAATTTTAACTTATAATCTTATCCTCTCCTAGGGAAGTAGAAATCCTAGCTTGGCCATTATTTGAGATTCACAAGCAAGGGACTCTCTCTCTTTATCCATTAAAGATGAGAATCAAAAGAGGTCCCATTGGGTCGCAATTCTCACCCTATCAAATTGGTTTACATCAAGCCTAACTTTGTATAGGCTAGTGCAATTATTCAAGTTTTTTAGGATAGGACCTATAAAATGAAAATTAGAGGCGCTAAATTTAAGAGTATTTGCATTAGTTTATGCAAATATTTTTGTCTATTTTAGCATAAGAATCTATTTTTTCTAATTATGCTAAAATAGAAACATAATAGGTATTAGTTTCGTTTTCCGTAGACTAAATACAAAAGAAAAGGTGTTAAATGATTTATGCTACCTAATAACTTATCTCTTATATATGAGGTAAAAATGCAGCAAAAAAATTTGTATTATTCTACAATAAAGCATATAGGTCTATATAGATAAACCTGCTACAATTTTTTATATGAATTGTTTTTTTTGTTGGCCTTAATATATGGTATAAGTAATAACTAATCCTAAACTTAAAAATAGCGGAAAAGTCCTATCCAAAAAAAAAAAAAAAAAAAGGGAAAAGTCTTCTTTTTTTTTTTAACAGGAAAACGATAGAAAATTAGCGGACAAGTAGACAAACAGTAGACCCAAAAAAAAAAAAAAGCATTTAGCTAGTCCATATGTTCACAACCCTAATTATTCGTCAATCCAAAACATCAATCTTTCTGACAGAACAAAATGACCAATGGAAAACTGCTACTTAAACAAACTATAGACAGCAACAAAGAAATTAACTTGGAGCCATGTACACAAAGGTGCCTGCAAGTAAAGTCCAGTGACTCCAGTTGGATGAATTTGACTTCGAAAGCCTAGCAGTGTCCAAATCAAAGATGTGAGCCTCATACTCTTGATCCAATACATTCTTACTAGATATATCATGATGAATTATAAGAGGCCAATAATCATAGTGCACATAAGCAGGGACGGAACCATGACTTGGGAGTTGGGGGGTAGTTTTGCTACTATCTGCGTGCGGCAACTCCAAGTGATTTTTTTTTTTCCTTTCTTTTTTTTCTTTAATGGGTAAAAGTTGTTGATTGTACTTAATTTTTTTTAGCTTTATTATTGGCAATTTTTGTTGTTGAGCTAATTGTTTTGGGCTTGTATATTTTGTTTTAGATGCAAAAAAATTTTTATGGCCTTTAAAAGGAGGAAAAATGTTAGAGCAACAAATTTATTTACAAATTAATGATATGGTGAGTGGTTATTAGTAAATATAAATGTGATGTAAGTGGTGGGCTCAGATGTGAAACAATAATAATTTATACCTCATCGGTTTGTAAAAATGTTATAAAGAAGTTTGTGATTATAGTATTACTTTTAGAAAAATTAATGATAGTGTTAAAAGGGACAAAATGTAATTTTATAGAACAAAATTACTAAAACTAGTACCTATATATATACTAGTATTTTTTATTTTATTTTTTTAAATTTGGGGGAGCCATTGCCCCCCACAGCCCAAGTGTACCTCTGTCGTCCCTGCATATATAAGATAAAACATTTCCACACCTTTTATGATGTTGACTCTCTTAATCCAATCAAATGCCTTTGCTCCTTCCTCACTATTTAGTAAATTCAACAAGCCTCCTCCTTCCAAAAACTCATAAACCAAAAGAGAGCCTTTGGATGTGAACAAAAACCATACAACTTCACAATGTTAGGATGTCTTATTTATGTTAAGGCACGAATCTCACTCATGAAGGCTTTTTGATTGGATTTCTCACCATCAAGTAGTGGTGAAGTTTCTTCACAGCAACAACTAGACTTTGCTGGTAAAACAACTTTGTAAACACTTCCATATCCTCCCACTCCAATGCAATATTTGGAATTGAATTCCTCTATAGCTTCAATGATGTTTTACACCATTTTCCCATCATAACTCCATATTGTAAAAAGATTATTATTATGTGCTTCTCTTGGCTTGTCTTCTGTTTTCTACACCCTTCGGCAAAAAAGAAGTGAAACTCCTGTAATGACAAATATGATAAACAATGTGCCCAAAAGTGAGAGTAAAACTATTACTAAAAGTCGGTTGCTCCTCTTCAATAGAGGAGTAGGAATCAGTTTTGAGCAAGCCTTCAAGTCAACAGCAATACCACATAAGCCTCTTTTATTTTGCAGTGCTGCAATTGGAGTAGTGCGGAAGGCTTTGATGTTAGGAATAGGACCCTCTAACTCTTTGGAGGATTTATTAATGGATGCCAAGCTTGCAATATCATCAAATCTGGATAGGATGGAACTAGAGAGATTCAATTTTTCCAATTGTTTCATTCCTCCAAGCTTTTGTGGTATCTCCCCTACCAGCAAATTCTGACTAACATCAAGAACTTGAAGAGACTGCAGGCTTCCTATATTAGAAGGAATACTTCCATCCAGTATTTTCTGCTCAAATTCAAGAACATTAATCTTGAGCACTCTCCAAGTTGTTTGGGGATCAAGCCACTGAGATTGTTTGCTATCAAATTACAATGGTCTAAAACGGATAGCATTCCAATTTCTGAATGAATGTGACCTTAAAGTTGGTTATTGTTCAAAAAAAGTTTGAGCAATGACTTCTGGCACCGCAGATCCTTTGGAATCTTTCCAATTAGAAGAATTAGAGAGAGGTCATGGACACCTAGCATTGTTGCGTTGCCAAGTTCAAGTGGTATCCTACCAAAAATCTTTGTTAGATTAAGATAGATTGACCCTAGTTAATTAATTCAATTACACCCAAGTTGATTAATTAAGTCAAATTACATGCAAATCGTGAAGGCACCAACAAATCACCAAATAAACTAAATGCAGCAGAAATTAAATTGACACAATAATTTGTTGACAAATGGCAAAAACCTCTTGCAAGACAAAAACCTCATCGGGTGAACTTAAGGTCACCACTCCCAAGAATCCACTAATCAATTATCAAGCAATTACAAGTATGAGGAATCTTACCACTATCCTGTCCTATCTCAAAATACCAACCTACAGTTGAACCTTAATTTCAATACCCAATTGAACTTGATATTGTAGTAGTCTTCTTTCATTTGTTGCATAAATCTCTAATCTGTGACTAACTCCTTTGCACAAATCCCAATATATGACTAACTCCAACAACTTGAATGATTATCATTGGCTGCAAAGTTCTTCACTTCATCAACAATAAAGATCAGGAAGCACTTGGTTATAAAGCCCTAAGACATACAAACGCAGTAAATTCACACATAGTATATGAGTTCTAGGTATCTGTTTCCGTGTGTGATGACTTTTAAAATAAGCCTTATATATGACTAGGATTATGAGAAAAAAAAAAAAAAAACCCTAATCAAACAAGTTATCATGGGCTGAATTTCAGATCTGGAAATTTTGAAATAGTAGATCTCAATAGATCGAGCTGGTGCCGAACTTCTTCATTAATCCTTGATAACAATATTTGTCGAGTATCTATCAAGACTTAATGAAACAGCTTTTCTTCACTTGTTTCTTGGATCAATCTTCATGCCTTTAATGAAACCACTTGATATGTTTGAACAACATACTTCTTGGTACATTAAACCTAACTTAGATCTATCCAATTACAAGTGCGTTTTGACAAAGGATTACCCAATTACATAAAAAAATTGACCCTAACATTCTTGTTAAGATTTTTAGGTTTGTCAAGTTAAGGCACTGCCCCACTTTGATAAAAGTTCACCATACAGATTATTACTACTCAAATCAATATAATTTAGGTTCGGGTAGATTTCAAAATCTTCAGCTATATTCCTATCAGCTAGTTTCCATCAAGCCGAACCTGAAAGAGGCTTCTGCAGTTTTTCAAACTTTTTGGGATAGGACCTGTAAACTGGTTATTAGTGGCACCAAAGTAAACAAGTGTTCCTGATTGGCATATTTTTAGAGGAAACTGGCATATAAAATTGTTGTTAGATAGTTTCAAATTTGTCAAACTGCTAAAATTATTCATTTCGACCAAAACAGAACTAGTTAGTTTATTCATCATTAAAATCAATTTGATGAGATTGGTACGCGGTCGAATTGATCCATAAAGTTTCTTTTCATTAAGTTGAAGTTCAGACAAGGCAGCTAAGTTTCCTATGGAAGCAAGAATTGAACCACTTAGTTCGTTCATGAACAAATTTAAAGTGGTGAGCTTGATCAAATTTCCAATAGTGGTTGGAATTGGTCCAGAAAGTTTGTTTTCGTAAAGTTGAAGTTCGGACAAAGCAGCTAGGTTTCCTATTGGAAGTGGGAATTGAACCACTTAGTTCGTTCTTGAACAAAATTAAAGTGGTAAGCTAAGTCAAATTTCCAATTGTGGTTATAATGGTCCAAAGAGTTTGTTTAAGATCAGACAATGAAGTCATCTTTCTTTCCTATGGAAGCAGGGAAAAAAAAAGTTCTAGACCTCTATGGTAGTTGTCAAGCGTCCTAATTACACCCAACACTTTAAATTAGCGTTTCACAAGGAGATGTGAGTTCCCAGATCTGGGTTCATGATCAAGATCATCTGGGTAAAATATTTCATTAAAATTGAGAAATTAATTTTTTACTCAAACACTAATGTGTCATTTTTATTATTATTTTAGTGTTTATGTCAACTTCAAGTATGCCAACAATACATATTGTTTGCCACATAAGCATTTTGCATTAGTAAGTTGACAGTCGGGGGTAGGGACCAAATTAATTATAAAACAATAAAATAAAAATAGTTACTACCAAAATATAGAGACCAAATTAATTATGGTTCTAAAATGTAAAAGGACTAAAATAGTATTTTGGCATATTATTAAAAAAAAAAAAAGTATAAGGGAACTGTGGAAAACATTAATCATCTGTATTATCACTTTCGATATAAACCTTTGGATTTTTGTCCAGAGTTGTTCTGGCACTTTCTGATTTCCTTCTCAGTGTCTTGATCATGGCTTGACAATTCATGGATTGGAGTAGAGTCCTATCACCGAGGTTGTCAAAATCAGGATCCTACGTAGAATCGTTGAAGATAAGTGGGATTGTAGATCGTAGGATCGAATCATGAATCGTAAGATCCTACATATTTTTAGATTTAAAGCAAAAAACAAATTGATAATGACTTTGTATGTTGAATAATCATGTAAAATATAAATTTAAAAAAAAAAAAAAAAAAAAAAAAAAAAAAACAAACAAACAAACAAACAAACCTAAGATTAGCATCATATAATGTAATTTGTATGTCATACATCGCTAAGTCTATGCTAACAAAACAGATATATTTAAGTTTTGACTCAATGTATCTAAAAAATTCAATAAATGTTTAATTAGCAATCAAATACTAAAATATTTTCCAAGTTCTAAGTTCCAAGTTTGAAATCCAAAATAAGTTAGCAAATGAAAATTAGCTAAACTACAATATGAAATCTAAAAGTAAGATGAATATTAAGGTGAAGTGAACATTTAATTATTCCCATTCTAAAGTTCTTATAACCACCGTCCTAAATTTCTAATCTTCATCATCCATTTCATTATCTATGTAGACATTATATATTTGTATACTAGAGTTGCAAAAGGTATCAAGATACAATTTCATACTCAACTATTCAAGTTATACCACTTAGCAACAATTAAAGAGCATGCTCAAAAAAATCAATCAATCAATATACAAATACAAGCATAACTGATAAAATTATATATAAAAAAAATATTTTAGTAATGTTAGAACACAAATTAGTATATTAATCAAACAAATTTAACAACATTATAGCTTAAAAGACAGCAAAGCCAACATCAAATTCTTCATTTAGAAATAATGAAACATTCCTTGATTTTGATTACAAGTGAACTAGAAACTAAAAAACATTTACTTAGGTTAACATAATTTTATAAAAATAAAATTAAAGGTCATACCATCACAATATGAAAAACTAAAAACCCTTAAAGCTTCATCAAAAAAAAAAAAAAAATTATCCCATTAAAAAAAAAAAAAACAAAAATTAATTTTTGGTAGGATCGGTAGGATCTCATACAATCCTACGACCCTACACGATCTTATGTACGATCTTACCATTTTTACGATCCTAGTGCGATCCTACGATCCAGATCGCGATTATGACAACCATACCTATCACTGTCTGTCGTTTCACAATTCTTTTTGCTACATTATTCTGCAATTGAATACATCACCTAATTTTCAAAAAAAAAAAAAAAAAAATACATCACCTATATACAATTAAACTTTTAAAAGAAATAAACTGGTTAAACCTAAGGAAAATTAGGATTATTTTGGATTAATTGGTGTCTGTCCTTTCAAAGAGAGGAAGGATTGTGTGTCGGGACCATTGCGCTAAATTTTGAAGGGCAATGACCTTTGGATTAATTGGCATGTCGTAATGTTGTTTAAACATCAAAAACTGTTATTTAAACAACATTAACAAATACCCCCTTAATTACACTCTCTCACCAAGCTCAAA
Organism: Quercus lobata; assembly: GCF_001633185.2. Lineage (NCBI taxonomy): Eukaryota > Viridiplantae > Streptophyta > Magnoliopsida > Fagales > Fagaceae > Quercus > Quercus lobata. The sequence continues at coordinate 9,361,626 of NC_044909.1, read as the reverse complement.
CACATTACTTAACCCGAAGTACCACTACAAAAAAAAGGTCTAACTCTTATAGTGATAGTGGGGCTTTAAGCAATGGGAAAGAGTTACACTTACACTCAAGAAAAGTTAATAAATTGTATTGATAGATTATATACCATTCGTCAGAGCGTGAGCTGTGTCATTCTACCTCAAAACCAATTAGTGATGAGGAAGACACACTCAAATCTTTTATGGGCTCCGACATCACACCACGCATACCAGTTTTTAGAGTGGTTGTAGGGAGTCAAATTGTGGTCCCCCAACACAATTATTAAAGAGTAATATTAGAACCATAATTTTTGTCACAACTTGCTCACGCGGCAAGTCGTGAATGGTGGAATTATTGTAAGGTTTTTAACTTTATTGTAAGGTTTCTCTACAAGAACTTGAATCCAAGCACATCAAACTATCAAAGCATCATATCCACAGCTAATGATTGTATCATGGTAATTCTCTATCAGAATTCCTATATATGCATTTACTTGAATTCATAAATGAATAAGAGCTTAAAAGGTGAATCTCAAGTCACAAAACAACTATTATTTAAACCAAGGAGCCTTCAGGCTCTAAAAGCAGTGAAAAGACAGTGTCATAGATCAAGGTGCAACTTAACTACTTATTCAACAAAAAATTTAAAAAATAAAAAATAAAAAGGTGCAACTTAACTGACTATAAAAGTCTAAAGCATAACGTTCTCCCTCAACAGAATGCAAGAGAAATGAATTAAATTAAATTGACTGATTCGTTCTACAAACTGGCACTTTTGCTTGGGAAAACAAAATTTCATGGCTTTGAAGTAGAAGGAATCAAGGCATGAATATTTTCTGTAAAATAAAAATATATATATTACTTGGATTGAATAGGAGAAAAGGCATTTACTCTTTTCTTCTTCTTTTTTGACACAAAAAGGCATTTACTCTTGTATTCTAATACAAACGTGGCATTAATTATTAGAGGACATACACACCTACAGCATACAAAAATGTTATCTTTCCTTTAAAAAAAAAATAGTATATTTACATTGAAGTATAGATGAAGCTTTAGACCAATGGGGCATCAGTTTTCTTCATCAGAGTCAAAAGAATGTCTCTTACTCAAAGATTTCAATACATTTACAGGTCGATCACATTGGGAAGTACTTGCACCATTACAAGACTTGAGCTTAGGCACACTTAAGGAACTGAGTGGCGGTGTAGATCCCTTGTTCACTTCCCTTAGCACAGAACGAGCTGTGGCTGCAGCTGCTGCATCCGCCATTGCTGAAGCCAATTTTGAATTGCCTTTTGACTTCTTGGTGAAATTATGTGCATGTTTTCCACTAGCAACCTTAGAAACATCAGGCGATTTATTGCTGCTTGATTTTTGCATTTTGGCAACAGCCTCGGTCGCTGTTGATTTTGTCTTTGCTGAATCATACTTTTGCATGTCATAGATGAGCTCTTTCTGAAGCTGCTTATCGGCAACCAATATGTCATCAATCTCATTCTTGTAGTCCTTGAGAAGGATTCTAAGGCATTCCATGAGGGAGCCTATGAGGGGGCTATTCTTGCTTTCTAATAGCCGTTTCAGCTCTATAAAGATGGGGATGGTATTTTGGATAAGGCCCTTTCTGACTGCTTGAGTTATAGCCCTTCCTCTAGCAGCAGCTGCGGATCCTCCTCCACTATCTCCGCCTTCTTCATCAATTTCTGCTGAGTCAGATGATGATCCACGGTTGGTTGGGAGGCGTATCTCTTTGCAGACAAGAATTTGGAAAGCATCCTGCTCCTCAATTAGAATGCAGTTTTTACATTAGAACTTATGAGTAACAGAAACCAACACAGATGATTAGTTTAGTAGGGAACTCTGGAAAAACAAGATAGACAACATGAAAGTTGAACAATTGTTATAAATATTTTAATAGAGAAGGAGCACTTGGTTTACATATTCACTATTAGGTAAGATGATGGCTGTGACCTTCTGTATTAATATTTGTTCACTAACTGCAACAATTATAAAGGAGCTAAACCCCCTTGATGAGCTTGATATTAACTGGTTAAGAAATCTCTCACGTATAGGTGCACATTAATATATTCCAAGAGAGCTCACCCACAAAACACTAATTTACCTGCAGAACAGACTGTCCAGTAATATCTTCTGTATCAAGCATACCATCGGATGCTGCAGCAAGAATCTCTGCACATAACTTTGCAAAGGTGGCCAAAAGGTGCTCTGGAGCCATTTGTTTCAGCAAAGAAACGTAAATGTACATTCTTTTAGATCTCGAATTCTCATCACTACCCCTGGAAACACATGCAGTAGTTTTAAATCTGCATTTCAATTTCAGATCTGTTATTTCTGATACTTCTCATTTGTTTCCCTTTTGATAATTTCTAACCAGGGAGAATATTGACATTATTCTCATAATCAGAGAGACTATGTGAAATGGAGAGGAGTGCTATTCCTCAGATTTCTTTTGTCACTTGTTGACGAATCAGGAAAGATAAGACAACTCGCTGATTACCTTTTTGGGAGTATTTTAAAAGGTGACTAGGTTCTCACAAGCAATCATATTTTCAGCCTTTGAAGTTGGTCATGCATGCTTGTTGGGTGTTGACTCTAAAGTTTAATTTGTTTGCAGTGAAGGCACCTCTTCTTGCTTATAACAGTTTTGTGGAAGCCATTTTCATTCTGAATGATTGTCATGCCCACAATGGTCATACTGACTCTCAGGGCTCACGAGTGGAGAGCCGGCCTTTTTCCATCAGGTTGGTATGCCCCACCATATTCAGAAAGAACAGATCTGAAATTGAAATGCAGATTTAAAACTACTGCATGTGTTTCCAGGGGTAGTGATGAGAATTCGAGATCTAAAAGAATGTACATTTACGTTTCTTTGCTGAAACAAATGGCTCCAGAGCACCTTTTGGCCACCTTTGCAAAGTTATGTGCAGAGATTCTTGCTGCAGCATCCGATGGTATGCTTGATACAGAAGATATTACTGGACAGTCTGTTCTGCAGGTAAATTAGTGTTTTGTGGGTGAGCTCTCTTGGAATATATTAATGTGCACCTATACGTGAGAGATTTCTTAACCAGTTAATATCAAGCTCATCAAGGGGGTTTAGCTCCTTTATAATTGTTGCAGTTAGTGAACAAATATTAATACAGAAGGTCACAGCCATCATCTTACCTAATAGTGAATATGTAAACCAAGTGCTCCTTCTCTATTAAAATATTTATAACAATTGTTCAACTTTCATGTTGTCTATCTTGTTTTTCCAGAGTTCCCTACTAAACTAATCATCTGTGTTGGTTTCTGTTACTCATAAGTTCTAATGTAAAAACTGCATTCTAATTGAGGAGCAGGATGCTTTCCAAATTCTTGTCTGCAAAGAGATACGCCTCCCAACCAACCGTGGATCATCATCTGACTCAGCAGAAATTGATGAAGAAGGCGGAGATAGTGGAGGAGGATCCGCAGCTGCTGCTAGAGGAAGGGCTATAACTCAAGCAGTCAGAAAGGGCCTTATCCAAAATACCATCCCCATCTTTATAGAGCTGAAACGGCTATTAGAAAGCAAGAATAGCCCCCTCATAGGCTCCCTCATGGAATGCCTTAGAATCCTTCTCAAGGACTACAAGAATGAGATTGATGACATATTGGTTGCCGATAAGCAGCTTCAGAAAGAGCTCATCTATGACATGCAAAAGTATGATTCAGCAAAGACAAAATCAACAGCGACCGAGGCTGTTGCCAAAATGCAAAAATCAAGCAGCAATAAATCGCCTGATGTTTCTAAGGTTGCTAGTGGAAAACATGCACATAATTTCACCAAGAAGTCAAAAGGCAATTCAAAATTGGCTTCAGCAATGGCGGATGCAGCAGCTGCAGCCACAGCTCGTTCTGTGCTAAGGGAAGTGAACAAGGGATCTACACCGCCACTCAGTTCCTTAAGTGTGCCTAAGCTCAAGTCTTGTAATGGTGCAAGTACTTCCCAATGTGATCGACCTGTAAATGTATTGAAATCTTTGAGTAAGAGACATTCTTTTGACTCTGATGAAGAAAACTGATGCCCCATTGGTCTAAAGCTTCATCTATACTTCAATGTAAATATACTATTTTTTTTTTAAAGGAAAGATAACATTTTTGTATGCTGTAGGTGTGTATGTCCTCTAATAATTAATGCCACGTTTGTATTAGAATACAAGAGTAAATGCCTTTTTGTGTCAAAAAAGAAGAAGAAAAGAGTAAATGCCTTTTCTCCTATTCAATCCAAGTAATATATATATTTTTATTTTACAGAAAATATTCATGCCTTGATTCCTTCTACTTCAAAGCCATGAAATTTTGTTTTCCCAAGCAAAAGTGCCAGTTTGTAGAACGAATCAGTCAATTTAATTTAATTCATTTCTCTTGCATTCTGTTGAGGGAGAACGTTATGCTTTAGACTTTTATAGTCAGTTAAGTTGCACCTTTTTATTTTTTATTTTTTAAATTTTTTGTTGAATAAGTAGTTAAGTTGCACCTTGATCTATGACACTGTCTTTTCACTGCTTTTAGAGCCTGAAGGCTCCTTGGTTTAAATAATAGTTGTTTTGTGACTTGAGATTCACCTTTTAAGCTCTTATTCATTTATGAATTCAAGTAAATGCATATATAGGAATTCTGATAGAGAATTACCATGATACAATCATTAGCTGTGGATATGATGCTTTGATAGTTTGATGTGCTTGGATTCAAGTTCTTGTAGAGAAACCTTACAATAAAGTTAAAAACCTTACAATAATTCCACCATTCACGACTTGCCGCGTGAGCAAGTTGTGACAAAAATTATGGTTCTAATATTACTCTTTAATAATTGTGTTGGGGGACCACAATTTGACTCCCTACAACCACTCTAAAAACTGGTATGCGTGGTGTGATGTCGGAGCCCATAAAAGATTTGAGTGTGTCTTCCTCATCACTAATTGGTTTTGAGGTAGAATGACACAGCTCACGCTCTGACGAATGGTATATAATCTATCAATACAATTTATTAACTTTTCTTGAGTGTAAGTGTAACTCTTTCCCATTGCTTAAAGCCCCACTATCACTATAAGAGTTAGACCTTTTTTTTGTAGTGGTACTTCGGGTTAAGTAATGTGTTTGAGCTTGGTGAGAGAGTGTAATTAAGGGGGTATTTGTTAATGTTGTTTAAATAACAGTTTTTGATGTTTAAACAACATTACGACATGCCAATTAATCCAAAGGTCATTGCCCTTCAAAATTTAGCGCAATGGTCCCGACACACAATCCTTCCTCTCTTTGAAAGGACAGACACCAATTAATCCAAAATAATCCTAATTTTCCTTAGGTTTAACCAGTTTATTTCTTTTAAAAGTTTAATTGTATATAGGTGATGTATTTTTTTTTTTTTTTTTTTGAAAATTAGGTGATGTATTCAATTGCAGAATAATGTAGCAAAAAGAATTGTGAAACGACAGACAGTGATAGGTATGGTTGTCATAATCGCGATCTGGATCGTAGGATCGCACTAGGATCGTAAAAATGGTAAGATCGTACATAAGATCGTGTAGGGTCGTAGGATTGTATGAGATCCTACCGATCCTACCAAAAATTAATTTTTGTTTTTTTTTTTTTTAATGGGATAATTTTTTTTTTTTTTTTTTTTTTTGATGAAGCTTTAAGGGTTTTTAGTTTTTCATATTGTGATGGTATGACCTTTAATTTTATTTTTATAAAATTATGTTAACCTAAGTAAATGTTTTTTAGTTTCTAGTTCACTTGTAATCAAAATCAAGGAATGTTTCATTATTTCTAAATGAAGAATTTGATGTTGGCTTTGCTGTCTTTTAAGCTATAATGTTGTTAAATTTGTTTGATTAATATACTAATTTGTGTTCTAACATTACTAAAATATTTTTTTTATATATAATTTTATCAGTTATGCTTGTATTTGTATATTGATTGATTGATTTTTTTGAGCATGCTCTTTAATTGTTGCTAAGTGGTATAACTTGAATAGTTGAGTATGAAATTGTATCTTGATACCTTTTGCAACTCTAGTATACAAATATATAATGTCTACATAGATAATGAAATGGATGATGAAGATTAGAAATTTAGGACGGTGGTTATAAGAACTTTAGAATGGGAATAATTAAATGTTCACTTCACCTTAATATTCATCTTACTTTTAGATTTCATATTGTAGTTTAGCTAATTTTCATTTGCTAACTTATTTTGGATTTCAAACTTGGAACTTAGAACTTGGAAAATATTTTAGTATTTGATTGCTAATTAAACATTTATTGAATTTTTTAGATACATTGAGTCAAAACTTAAATATATCTGTTTTGTTAGCATAGACTTAGCGATGTATGACATACAAATTACATTATATGATGCTAATCTTAGGTTTGTTTGTTTGTTTGTTTGTTTTTTTTTTTTTTTTTTTTTTTTTTTTTTTAAATTTATATTTTACATGATTATTCAACATACAAAGTCATTATCAATTTGTTTTTTGCTTTAAATCTAAAAATATGTAGGATCTTACGATTCATGATTCGATCCTACGATCTACAATCCCACTTATCTTCAACGATTCTACGTAGGATCCTGATTTTGACAACCTCGGTGATAGGACTCTACTCCAATCCATGAATTGTCAAGCCATGATCAAGACACTGAGAAGGAAATCAGAAAGTGCCAGAACAACTCTGGACAAAAATCCAAAGGTTTATATCGAAAGTGATAATACAGATGATTAATGTTTTCCACAGTTCCCTTATACTTTTTTTTTTTTTAATAATATGCCAAAATACTATTTTAGTCCTTTTACATTTTAGAACCATAATTAATTTGGTCTCTATATTTTGGTAGTAACTATTTTTATTTTATTGTTTTATAATTAATTTGGTCCCTACCCCCGACTGTCAACTTACTAATGCAAAATGCTTATGTGGCAAACAATATGTATTGTTGGCATACTTGAAGTTGACATAAACACTAAAATAATAATAAAAATGACACATTAGTGTTTGAGTAAAAAATTAATTTCTCAATTTTAATGAAATATTTTACCCAGATGATCTTGATCATGAACCCAGATCTGGGAACTCACATCTCCTTGTGAAACGCTAATTTAAAGTGTTGGGTGTAATTAGGACGCTTGACAACTACCATAGAGGTCTAGAACTTTTTTTTTCCCTGCTTCCATAGGAAAGAAAGATGACTTCATTGTCTGATCTTAAACAAACTCTTTGGACCATTATAACCACAATTGGAAATTTGACTTAGCTTACCACTTTAATTTTGTTCAAGAACGAACTAAGTGGTTCAATTCCCACTTCCAATAGGAAACCTAGCTGCTTTGTCCGAACTTCAACTTTACGAAAACAAACTTTCTGGACCAATTCCAACCACTATTGGAAATTTGATCAAGCTCACCACTTTAAATTTGTTCATGAACGAACTAAGTGGTTCAATTCTTGCTTCCATAGGAAACTTAGCTGCCTTGTCTGAACTTCAACTTAATGAAAAGAAACTTTATGGATCAATTCGACCGCGTACCAATCTCATCAAATTGATTTTAATGATGAATAAACTAACTAGTTCTGTTTTGGTCGAAATGAATAATTTTAGCAGTTTGACAAATTTGAAACTATCTAACAACAATTTTATATGCCAGTTTCCTCTAAAAATATGCCAATCAGGAACACTTGTTTACTTTGGTGCCACTAATAACCAGTTTACAGGTCCTATCCCAAAAAGTTTGAAAAACTGCAGAAGCCTCTTTCAGGTTCGGCTTGATGGAAACTAGCTGATAGGAATATAGCTGAAGATTTTGAAATCTACCCGAACCTAAATTATATTGATTTGAGTAGTAATAATCTGTATGGTGAACTTTTATCAAAGTGGGGCAGTGCCTTAACTTGACAAACCTAAAAATCTTAACAAGAATGTTAGGGTCAATTTTTTTATGTAATTGGGTAATCCTTTGTCAAAACGCACTTGTAATTGGATAGATCTAAGTTAGGTTTAATGTACCAAGAAGTATGTTGTTCAAACATATCAAGTGGTTTCATTAAAGGCATGAAGATTGATCCAAGAAACAAGTGAAGAAAAGCTGTTTCATTAAGTCTTGATAGATACTCGACAAATATTGTTATCAAGGATTAATGAAGAAGTTCGGCACCAGCTCGATCTATTGAGATCTACTATTTCAAAATTTCCAGATCTGAAATTCAGCCCATGATAACTTGTTTGATTAGGGTTTTTTTTTTTTTTTTCTCATAATCCTAGTCATATATAAGGCTTATTTTAAAAGTCATCACACACGGAAACAGATACCTAGAACTCATATACTATGTGTGAATTTACTGCGTTTGTATGTCTTAGGGCTTTATAACCAAGTGCTTCCTGATCTTTATTGTTGATGAAGTGAAGAACTTTGCAGCCAATGATAATCATTCAAGTTGTTGGAGTTAGTCATATATTGGGATTTGTGCAAAGGAGTTAGTCACAGATTAGAGATTTATGCAACAAATGAAAGAAGACTACTACAATATCAAGTTCAATTGGGTATTGAAATTAAGGTTCAACTGTAGGTTGGTATTTTGAGATAGGACAGGATAGTGGTAAGATTCCTCATACTTGTAATTGCTTGATAATTGATTAGTGGATTCTTGGGAGTGGTGACCTTAAGTTCACCCGATGAGGTTTTTGTCTTGCAAGAGGTTTTTGCCATTTGTCAACAAATTATTGTGTCAATTTAATTTCTGCTGCATTTAGTTTATTTGGTGATTTGTTGGTGCCTTCACGATTTGCATGTAATTTGACTTAATTAATCAACTTGGGTGTAATTGAATTAATTAACTAGGGTCAATCTATCTTAATCTAACAAAGATTTTTGGTAGGATACCACTTGAACTTGGCAACGCAACAATGCTAGGTGTCCATGACCTCTCTCTAATTCTTCTAATTGGAAAGATTCCAAAGGATCTGCGGTGCCAGAAGTCATTGCTCAAACTTTTTTTGAACAATAACCAACTTTAAGGTCACATTCATTCAGAAATTGGAATGCTATCCGTTTTAGACCATTGTAATTTGATAGCAAACAATCTCAGTGGCTTGATCCCCAAACAACTTGGAGAGTGCTCAAGATTAATGTTCTTGAATTTGAGCAGAAAATACTGGATGGAAGTATTCCTTCTAATATAGGAAGCCTGCAGTCTCTTCAAGTTCTTGATGTTAGTCAGAATTTGCTGGTAGGGGAGATACCACAAAAGCTTGGAGGAATGAAACAATTGGAAAAATTGAATCTCTCTAGTTCCATCCTATCCAGATTTGATGATATTGCAAGCTTGGCATCCATTAATAAATCCTCCAAAGAGTTAGAGGGTCCTATTCCTAACATCAAAGCCTTCCGCACTACTCCAATTGCAGCACTGCAAAATAAAAGAGGCTTATGTGGTATTGCTGTTGACTTGAAGGCTTGCTCAAAACTGATTCCTACTCCTCTATTGAAGAGGAGCAACCGACTTTTAGTAATAGTTTTACTCTCACTTTTGGGCACATTGTTTATCATATTTGTCATTACAGGAGTTTCACTTCTTTTTTGCCGAAGGGTGTAGAAAACAGAAGACAAGCTGCATTTCAATTTCAGATCTGTTCTTTCTGAATATGGTGGGGCATACCAACCTGATGGAAAAAGGCCGGCTCTCCACTCGTGAGCCCTGAGAGTCAGTATGACCATTGTGGGCATGACAATCATTCAGAATGAAAATGGCTTCCACAAAACTGTTATAAGCAAGAAGAGGTGCCTTCACTGCAAACAAATTAAACTTTAGAGTCAACACCCAACAAGCATGCATGACCAACTTCAAAGGCTGAAAATATGATTGCTTGTGAGAACCTAGTCACCTTTTAAAATACTCCCAAAAAGGTAATCAGCGAGTTGTCTTATCTTTCCTGATTCGTCAACAAGTGACAAAAGAAATCTGAGGAATAGCACTCCTCTCCATTTCACATAGTCTCTCTGATTATGAGAATAATGTCAATATTCTCCCTGGTTAGAAATTATCAAAAGGGAAACAAATGAGAAGTATCAGAAATAACAGAACACCATAACAAATAGTACCTGCAATAATCTTGAGAGCAAGATAAATGTCTGCCTTCTCACAAGTTCACATGGATCACAGAGACACTTCGTGATCTTTGCTATATAACTGTTGACTTCAAAACAATTTGTTAGAAACTTAGCATAAGAAACAGTTAATCAAAATTGATCCTTTCATCTCCTCTCAAAAGCTAGTTTAAATATCAGATACTGTTCAAATGGTATATCATTTCTGTTAATTGTTTACAGGCCTTACCAATCAACCAGAGCAGTATACCGAACGCAAAAAGCCGCCATCATTACAACAAGATTGTTGCGTAGAGCAGCACAATCACTCTTTTCAAGCTCCTGGAACAAGACATGCAAAGTTCAAATTTTGTTTCAGTTATTCAGGGGGAGTGACAAATGATTACTACAGGAAACACAAATATATATCCTCCAATTGATATCTTCAAATACACACACACACACACACACACATATAACAAGTATCTAGGGAATAATACTATATGCATCAGTTGTGCCTAATAAAATCTTTGAATCAAAATTAACTTAATTATACAAAAATAGAGTTTCTATAAGCTAAAATTTCTTACAGATACAGAGAGAACCCTGTCACAAAGAGAATGGCTTTAGGTGAACAAAATTTTGTACCAAGGACAGCTTCTTAATGAGTTTTCAAGAAAATAATTCTAAGACCATTGGAATTGAATGATGCCAAGTCAATGACCAAACCTGTACAAAAAGAGGAATATAATTCTTTGCAAGTTTTCCATCAACAAGGCAAATCTTCCCCATTGTCAGCCAAGCTTGAATGTATAAAGGAGGAGCCGTTTGCTTTAGAGAAACTGAAGGGCCTGGCAATTTGTTCAATTTGGGATCAGAATTGCCTGAAGTGATTATGGTGTGTAATAGCGGAGTAATGGCGCTCACATCAGCAGACGGACAAACAATAACCAAAGATCCAATTGTATAAACTGCTGTGACTGCTTTTGATAACAACCTGGCTGCTTTCTTGCCCTTTCTACTAGGTGGGGTAAAAAAGCAACCATTTTGTTTTGCTTCTGAAACCTCTAAAACATACTTTTCTAAGATGTGAGAAGCTTTAGAGAGAAGCTGGTCTACCCATCTTATAACAAGTGAATCAGCCTCCTCAGGATTTGAAGCCTTCTGCTTGCACAATGTCCTAAGTGCTTTTACATGAGCATTAACCTGCCATCACATGTACCAATTAAGTACACATGCAGGTGCAAATATTAAAGAGAAACAAAGGGAAAAACACATACTTAAACAAATAGTCTAATTGTAACCCAATATTCAACCTTAAAAGAAAACACTAAAGCAAGTATATGTCATCAATCCATATGTGCAATTTGTGAGCCAAAACATATGATCAACACCTAAGTTCTATAAAAAGCTATTGAGTTTTGATCAGTGTGAATTGGGAAATTCATCGGAGTTCTTTTACCATCAAGCTGTACTGATGGCAAACTACTATATTGACCAATAAAACATTTTAGACAACAAAAGAAAAGGATCCTTACTGCAACAAAATGCGCACACACACACACACACATAAGTAACTGAATACACTAAATGAAATCAAGTGGTAGATACCTCCGTTGAATGCATGTTGAACTCTTCAATTCGTTTAAGCAAGTTATGAGCCAAATCTGCTGCAGGTTCTGGAGGCAGCTCCGTAGAAACATTAGAGATTGTTTGCAAGAGGAAAACACGATCCCCAGCCCAAGCAACAGAATTGGATTCTATACCGTCTTCCTCTGCATGTGCATCTCCTTGCGCAAGTGGAATTTTAACCTCCCCTCTTACTCCATGCTTGTCAAAGAGCTGCCAATGATGATGGAGGAACTCCCAGTCCACTGCTTTTGAAAGATATGCTGACACCTCAGATAGAAGAAACCAAGCACCCGGTGGTGCTGTCCACTTCTCTATCGGCATAGATTGCCTCAACCAGAGAGACTCAGATGTCTTAATAATATTCTGAAGTGCCAAAACAATTTTGTGCTTAAGCCGTTTCTTCTTACCCAAGCTTGCACAAATTTTCTTTACCCAAGGTGTCACCTCCCCATTACAAATTCCTCTCAAAAGACCCAACACTCCTTCAGGAAATAAAAACTCCATTTCTCTTTCTGAACTTTTAGCTTTGAGACTTGAATCGCTTAAAACAGATCCATTTTGAAAAAAACCAGCCGAAGCAGCTCCAGATATTCGGTCCAGTACCAATTCTAGAAACAAGTTCTCGCACTCTTCTTGAATACTGGATTCATTATCAGTTATTAAACGTGGAACTGAATGAAGCCACTCAGTAGTAACACTTTCATCTGAGAATTTTCTGAAAGCCTATAACATCAATGCAGATTCCACCATAAGTTCAATATATGCTTGCTAAGAGGTATACTAGCAGATGCAAGGTAAAAATATATAAATAAAACCAAACAAAACCAAAAAAACAAAAAAAAAAATGTAATTAATGAGGTGCAAGCATAGTTACTTAGACATATCCAGGAATCCAGATTATAAAAGTTAGGATAATATTATTTCACATTATATAGAAAAACGATCAAAGAATCCCCTTGAAGCCAAGGACACCCAGATTTTTGCCTAGAGTATTCATAATTCAATTAGCAACCACCATAATTATAATAGACATATCCCAACAACCTAAATAATCATCACTAACGTAACAATTACTTTAAGCTAATCCAAAATAGTACTTGAATAAGATATTTGTGTTCAAGGTTGACAGTACACGAGGTCTATTCTAAAAAAGTACACAAGTTGGCATGGCAGGTTAAAGTGTCCAAAAGCACAAATTGCCACAACTGTGTGTGTATGCGATGGCACAAACCAATTAGATATCATATACTAATCGTAACAAAAATGACATTATTCAAATCAGAAAACGGCAGATGAAGCAAAGCAGTGAATGAACCTCAGAAAGAGCTGAAATTGCGGCTTTCCTTATGCTAACAAGAGGATCGGAACAAGCCATGCCAATGGTCTTGAGCACAACTTCATCAAAGGCACCACCTAGAAGGGCAGTCAACTTGGTAATCAGAAGAAATGTAGCCTTCCTCACTGCTGCCTTCTCATCCATACACCTTTTTCTCAAAAGTCCATTGATATCAGCTTCCACTCTTCGCTCTTCTGCCACATTGCCAAACCCCATAACTTCTTTCAACACGTCCCGACTCCTATCATCACCAGCCAGAAACCCTACCAGCTGTGCCAAATTCGACAAAGCACGAGCACGGATTCCACCAATAGTATCCGAACAACGCTGTATCAAAGCCTCCATACTCCTCAAACCCCATTCACTCTTCACTTCACCATCCAATTCCACACCCAATGGATCCTTCAATGACATCAGGAGCATCAAAATAAGATCAACCCCCAAGAGCCTCAGGCTAGCCTTTCCTTGTGTCATCTTCAACACATACTCCACAAACCCAATTTGATCATTGAATTCCATCACTTTGACAATCTCCATGATTGACTCCACAGCTAAAGCCCTCAGCTCAGTCTTCTCCGGCGCCTTCTGCACCAAGTACCTCGGAAGATTCACAACTGCTTTCTTCACTCCATCTGAACTTTTTGCCACTCCCATCATCCTATGCATCACAAATTCCAAACCAAACGTCCGTGCCAACGATTTAGACCTAAGAATCAACGGTGACAAAGACTTCAACACTTCAGCAGCAGTATCCGCCTGCTCTCCATGCTCAGGCCTCAACACCTCGCTCAAAACCCGCGAACACAAATCAGTTATTCTGTTATAGCTAACAGAATTGCCACACACTTCAACTGCCATTACCGGAATCTCAACAACCGTTTGTACCAAAGACTTCAAACTGTCAGGAAACCTATCCAAATGAATCAAACCCATTACTGATTCCAACTTTTCAAGCACTGTGAACAACTTCCCAATATCAAATTCACTCTCTTCAGACTCACCCTCATCGACACCCAAACTTTTCACGTTATTCCTAGATCCCCTGCCTCGCCCTCGGCCACCACTGCCACCCTTTCTCTTCCGATTAGCCACAACATTGTGAGACCCCTCACCAGTCTCAGACGTGCCCCGAGGCCGAGGCTTGAGATACCGGCGAATAGAGCGAAGGAGAGAGAGAAACGACATTGGAGTGAACAGAGTGAAAACAGGGGAGTTTGGAGAGAGAAGCAGAGAGAGGTAGACATTAGAGGCCAAGAGGGACAAATGGGTGGGGCCCAAGTCCATTGTAGAGGAGATAGGAAGGACGATATGGGTTGGAGACAAGGATTTCGACGACAGGTCTTCGAAGAAACTGTCAAGGGGTTCGGAATCATTGGAATTGGTGGCGCGGCGAAGAAGGGTTTGTAGGTCTAAGAGAGTGGATTCAGAGAGGTATTGGGGGTTTGGATTTGTGGGGTTATCGAAGAAATGGCGGATCTCTTCGAGTTCTGCGAGTATTCGAGATATGGCTTCCTCCATGGATGAGAAGCAGAGGAGATCTTGAGGTCAGTGACCAATGTGACGATTTTGTTATCTGCTTTTGGTTTTTTGTTTTTTTGTTTTTTTTTTCACAGAAAAGGTTTGAATTTTGGCATTCCCGCTTAAGGGGTTCTTTACGACTGTGTTTGGCTACGGTTGAAGGAAGAGGAAGGAAAAGAAATGAAAACACTTTTCTAATGTTTGGAAATAGGGAGAAAAGAAATAGAGAGGAAATGGAAAGAACAATGTATGCTTTTACTTTTATGCCTACGCATGAATTTGAGAGAGGGAGTGAAAGTGATGGGCAAAAATGTAATTTTAAAAGTTCAAGTGAACTTTATTATTTTCTTTCCAAAATGAGAGTGGGTATGTTGTATGTATGGAATAGGTCTCTCACAAGTACAACAAGTGAATTTCATTGTGAGAGCATCTACAGCAGTGGAGCTAAAAATTTAGCTTTTTAACTCCACCAAAAGTTACTTTATCTATTATACCTACACACATGCTGCAGCAGTGGATCTATTTTAGCTATCAACGTAATAAAATAAGATAAACATCACAATAAAATAATATATCACCTACAATAAAATAATATATCCCACTACCCAAAAAAACAACCCAGCACCACCCACAACCACCTCTACCATCAGCCACCGCCACAATCGCACCCAATCCCACAACCACCACTACCACCACCACCACCACCACCACCACCAGACACAACCAAACCCACAAACAAAATAAAAAATCAAAGCACCATCATAGTCACCAATCCACCATCACAGCCACCAAACCCACTGGAAAAAAAAATCAAACACCGTACCACCAAACCATAGCCACAACAACCACCATCGCCACCACCACAGCCACCAAACCCACAGGAAAAAAAAAATCAAACACCGTACCACCAAACCATAGCCGCAACAACCACCATCGCCACCACCACAGCCATCAAACCCACAGAAGAAAAAAAAAATCAAACATCATTCCACCACCACAACCAAACCCATATGAAAACACATTAAAAATTAAAAAAAATTAAAAAATAAAAAAAACAAACAAACAAACTCAATCACAGCAAAAAGAATAGAGAGATGGCGTGGGTCTGATCGAAGGACTGGGCGGAGGCATGGATCGGCGGAGTGGGGAGGACTGGGCGGCGTGGGTCTGATCGGCGGACTGGGCGGAGGCATGGGTCTGAGGCGTGGATCAGCAGCTTGGGGCTTTAACCGGTGACGTTGAGGCCGGCGAAGGGGCACGGATTGGGCTATGGGGCTTGGGGAGACCGACGATGGGGCTTGGCGTGGGTCGGCGGAACAGGTCGGCGGTAAGGGAGTTGGCCAGTGAGCTGAGGGATGAGGGAGATAAAGGAGGCCGGCGAGCTAGAGAGAAAAAAAAAATTGAGGAAGAAAGAAGAAAGAAGAAAGAAGAGAAGCCAGAGAGAGAGAGAGGGAGAGAGAAAAGGAAATGATTATTTTAATGAGAGAAGAGAGAGAGTGTAATAAAAAAAAAATTAGCTTTGAGCTACAATGCACATCTAAAGATAGATGTGCACTGTAGTTGAGGAGCTAAATCTTTTAGATTTAGCTCCACTGCTGCGTGATGGTTTTTTAGTGTTTGGGAGCTAAAAAATAGCATTATACCTATATAGCACCACTGCTGTGAGTGCTCTGATAGGAGTTAATTATTACCAAAATTGGCTGATTGCAAAATGTGGCCGCACACTAATTGCCAAAAATTAATTGTTTTTCCAATTGGGGTATGTTTTTGTAAATAAAAGTTTTTGTTCGTACAATTATTCTGAATTAATATATATATATTCAAACCAAACAACAACAACAACAACAAATATTTTTCTGTCATTTTTAGTATTTGGACCAAAGTACGAAACACATAAAACGAGTCATTTTCCATAAACAATTATTTTAGTGTGAAATCTCGTTGCTTCGTCAAGTGAGCTAGAGCAATTGTCATGAGAGTAGGGGCAGAGGGAGGGGCAATCCCCCGAGGGGGGGGAAGGGGGCTGAACTTCCAAAAATTTATCTAATAATAGGTTAATATTACTATATTGTACAAAAATATCTTATTTGCCCCTTACACCACAAAAGGACAAATAACTTTTCTCTTTTTTTAAGCCACAGAGCGTTCCAATTGGCAATTGTAAATGGTATATATAGAGAAAATTTAACATAAAGACAAAAAAAGAGGCCAGCAGCCGGACTTGTAAAATCTTACAATTGCAAATTTTTTTGCAATTGTGTTATAGTTCCATCCTAAATGTAGGATGGCACTGTAGCACTTTAGTAAAAATTATAATATATTTTAATTGATAAAGTGGAAGAGGGATGGGGAAAAGAAAGAGAGAAAGTTGTATTAGAATATATTATATTATTTTAGTGGATAATATATATTATTTTAATAAGTAGAATAGGAAAATAAAATTTGGGATGTTGGTTGTGTTGTAAAATGGTATGGTACAATTGATAAAGTAGCTTTTTGAGATGATAAAATAGAATAGGATGCAAATGCTCAAAGCATCATCATTGGTGGTGCCAAAAATTTCACAATTTGGCACCACAAAAAGTTGTTTTATCTATTTTACCACCTCACTTTATAAAACACTTAACATCAGTGATTTTATTTTAGCATTCAACACAATAATATAATATATCTACTACAATAAACAACAACCACTACCAGCAACACAATAAAAGAATATAACTTTTAATAAAATATTGTTTTTTAACATCTTAGCTACGGTGCACAAACATCTTTGGTTATGCATTGTAGCTCAACAACTAAATTTTTTGGCTTTTCCTCCACCATTGCAGTAGGCTTTTTAGTATTGATAGTGTTAAAAATAGTAATATGGCTTTTTAGCCCACCAATACTAATGCTTTCACATAAATAGACCTGTACTCCAACAATTTTTATATTAAAATAATGATAGAAATGAAAAAGGATGTTTTATATCCATTGTTTTTACATGTTAGTGACCTCAACATTGATTTTACAAGTTTCAACAACTATTGTTGAAAGAAAGTTTTCAGCAATGAACATAATTAAAAATTAATTGCACAATCAAATGGGAGATCAATGAATAAATGATTGCTTAGTCACATATATTGATAAAGATATATTCAAGACTATTGAGTGTGAAGAAATCATGCAGTGGTTTCAAAATATGAAAAATCATCAAGAGCAATTGAGTAAATTAAACTAGGTGTGAAAAAATAAATAAGATTTTACATTTTATATTAGATTGTGTATGAGAATTTCATTAGCATATAGTTGGTTATTTACTTTATTATTAATATTGATTAATTTTTTTTAGATTAATTTTTTACTTTCAATTTTGTCTTTTAATCTTATTCCCTTAACCCAAATTTCTGGTTTCGCCACTACATGGGAGAATTTAGAAATTGTGTACTCGACATGTCCAAGTGTTGAATAAAATTCAAACTAATTTGCTATTTTGGCTCCCTCAATCTTATTATATGTCTGGTTTTCACACATGTAATTTGGGTAAGGGAAAAACAACAATGTTTGTTCCTTCTACAAATTCTGTCTAGAGTCTTGTCTTTAGGAGTGGTTTGAAGCAGTCTCCTATGAAAATCAAAAGAAAAGTCAATCAGTGTTTTGTAGTTTGCTCTCAACAGCGAATTAGGCTTGATAATCTCTAGAATCCGAATAGGATGCTACTAGCACTCACTCTGGTTAGTTTCTCAGAAAGTGTTAATCTGGGCACTGGTTTGGAAAATCTACACTAGTTGTGCATGCTATGCCACTGTACATGTCAGTCAAACTTCTTTTGCTTCTCCCAGATGAGATTCTTTCATTACTACCACAACTGATTACAGCAAAAATAAGAATGTGCATTTGAATTTGCTTTTTTTTTTTTTTTTTTTTTTGGCTTATCATGTCTTTTAAAAACCTCACTTTTTCTATGTATAATTGTACTTCTGCCCACTTTTAACGATTCAGCAAAAATTTAATCCAAACGCAGTGTTCTGTTCAATTATTAAGAAGTTAATAAGTGTTTCGACTGTTAATTTTGTTTTCAGTAGAATGACACAACAAAAGAGCATCATGCCCTCCTGTCCCAACCTGGTGGTAAATAGCCAGTGTAAGAGCTCATTCTGAGAGCCCAATGGCCTCAGAACAAAGAAAGAATTCTAACCAGAAATGACCTGCTTTTGAGAAATTCTACTTTATAGCTGTACGCTTCAGTGCATATTATGCTACCAGCACACAAACAGATCCCAAACAATGACACCAATAAAGAACATGTATTAGTCAAGGAGGAAGAATTACCTCTCTTGATAGGTAACACATACAAGATCGCTTTAATCAAATCTGAAATCAGATTGAGTTGGCAGCTGCGGCAAAACCTTGACAAATTCTTTCACATGTCTATTTGATGCAAGTCAGCATCAAATAAGTTAATACATTACCTCAGAAACTGTGCATAATATTAAGGGTCCGTTTGAATTGAGCTTATTGTTGCTGAAACTGAAAACTGAAAACTGAAAACACTGTAGCAAAATAATTTTTAAATGTGTAAATAGTACCGTGGGACCCATTTTTAATATTTTTTAATACGTGAACAGTGTCAGCACAGTGCGTGAACAGTGTATTCACTGTTCATAACAGTAAAATTTGTCCCCCAAAGTCAACAAATGCGGGCCAAAAAAATAAAAAAGGGAAAACGTGAACTGGAGAAAACGCAAACGCAGAAACGCGCAGCCCAAATGCCCTCTAAATAGCTAAATGACACCAAATAAACAATCTATAGCTTTCAATGGCACAACTAAGCTACAAGTCCCGACTCATAAACAATCTATAGCATAATAGTGAGGTTCTTAAATCTAAAAGGTGTTAAGTTATTTAAGTCTGGTTACTGCACTCATAATTTTGGCATATAGGACTCCAATACTGTGCAAAATGAGGACAGAGAGATTATTAAATAATTAGGGTGGCAAATTGACAAATAATTAGGTAACGGTTTGTTGAATTGACGATTAAGAGTAAAAGTTGGAGAGAGAATCATGGACGAAATGGGAAATTAGCCATAATTTTCCAACTATCTAGTTAGTAGGTCCGGTTTCGAAAGTAATTAATTTACTAACATCTCGAGTCTAAGAGACTCGATTTTGGGGCTGTAAATCAAGTCTCACAAACTCGGTTTTTATGTTCGGGTGAGATCTGATGTGGCGTTCTTGCCACTTGGCATCCATCTGGAAATCGAGTCTTTGAGACTCGATTTTCATTTGTTTGTGACGTGGCAATTTGACGTGGACTCACGTGGAAGCCACCTAGAAACCGAGTCTATAAGACTCGATTTCTAATAGGGGATTTTTTGAATTTAACGCTCTGTCTTTCCAATCTCACTCACCCTCTCCTCACTCTCCCAACCACATCAGTCAAACCCTCTCCACTCTCACTCACCCTCTCATTCTCTCACTCTCTCAGCCTCACCGACACCGACGCCGACCCCGACCCACTCACCCTCTCAGCGTCACCGGTCGGACCCTCTCACTCTCTCAGCCTCACCGACCCACTCTCACTCACCCTCTCACTCTCTCACTCACCGACCCACTGTCGCACGTCCCTGTCACCCTCTCTACTCTCTCACTTACCCTCTACTCTCACTCAGTCTCCAGCCTACGCAGTATTTGGAAATAAAAAATAAAAAATAAATAAAAAAAGGTGAGTCCCTTTATGCATTTTGCAAAGTAATCAGTTTTTTTTTTTTTTTTTTTTTTCTATTTTGGTTTTTGTATTGAATTTCTAATAGAACTGTTAAAAAAGATAGAAGCTTTATTGTTTTTTGAGATTGAATTGGTATGTGGAATTGGATTATGTTTCTAGGTATGTTTATATCTGCTGAGGATTCAATTTTAGTGCTTTGTTGATCAAAATTTAGTTTTATTTAAGTTTAATTTGGTCAGTTATGGTAAGTAGCTGAAAAATTTTAGTCCAATATAATCATTATTTGTACTTGCATTTTATGATAAAATTTTAATTTTTAGTGGTAGATTGATTAAGCCGATATAATTTTGTGGTGATTTTGTTGCTTAATATGTTATGCTTGCATTGATTTGTTGAATTTAGGGGTACTGAAGTTGGTTGTTTTTCAATGAATTTGAACTGAATCTTTTTTGGATTGATGGAAACAGACTAGAATTTGATAATTAGACCAAGGAATTTATAATCCTCCTTAGGTATATCTCTGTCAATGGAAATTGGAAATAAATGTTGTGAGGATATCCTTATTGACCAATCTTCCCTTATAGATCTTGGCAGGAAAGGTGACCATTTTACCAGCCTAGATGGTCTCCATTCTGATACTGACAACAATGTTCTAGAGTGGCCCCTTGTTTAAAGTGGAATACCATTTGTCAACAAGTCCTTGGAAATACTGTAATTTGAGTCTCTGAACTGTGAGGTAAGTGGCTGTAAAATATCTGAAACAGCACTTACTGCTTATTGCTACACTTTGCTTCAGTGTATTTATGAACATTAATATACTTCATTTGGATTCTTCCAGGTGGTCACATTTTCCTGTTGTTGAATTATGCATTTAAGAAAATGCATTGTATTTTATGTAGTTTTGTGTTTGTAATCTCGTAAATGAGATGGCATATTGTTTCCTTGAAGACATATGATTGAAATTGCTTACTTGCATCGAATTTTCTGGAAGTAACTGAAGTGGACACTTCCAGAGCAGTGTATGACATATTTCTATTAAGCTTGGTGAAATGTCCATGTGTGACCTAACATGGACTCATTGGAGTAATGTATATTTGAAGATATACTGAAGAAAAAAAAGTGATGGAACCTTTTTGTTACGAATTTGTCATAACAACGGAGAAATTATTTTTATAAAAATTGAATGGAAAATCTATTAGGAGGGTCATTTCTATGTTTTCATACTATTTAGATCTTTTTATCTATGTTTATTGGTGATGTGCTTCCTTGTGCATGGGTGTTTATGACATCTATGGTGGCATTTTTATGATTATGTGTCATTATGGGAGCATGCTTATTAATCATATGATGAATGCATAACGATTTTTTTTTGGGTGAGATGTTTAGCCCACAAAATTATTAGCTATGATGTGTCCTGCTTCTGTTTGTTTTTTCCACTGTTAGTTGTTAGCTTTATGTAATAGCCTTGCTACAAAGGAAATGAAGAAATAATGTAAGAAGGATCTTGACATTGTGGTTAGCAATATTTCAACAAATTGTATCACATGCTTTTCTATGGAAATCTACATTTTTTCAAATGCATTGCTTTAACTTCTAGAGCCCAAATTGTATACAAATGGAAAAAAAATTAGGCTAAGGTTTGATCAATAAACAGCCTACAATCGAACATTTTAGGCTAAGTTTTTTTAGTTAGCTGGTTCTAGCTCAATCGCTAATCGAAGTGGAGCAAGATGTAATACAAAACTTGACCTAGTTAGAATTGTGGGAACTGAGGTAGGCTATGCATCTATTATATTTTTAAATGAATAGCTGCTAGTGCTCGATATAAAACATTCTTCTGTCTTTGCTTCCTCTACCCTTCTACTAGGATAGGAAATCTTCTTTGTACTTTTCGTAAGGCGACTATGAAGGTATAACCCCAAGTATTATAATTGTGCCACTAAGGATAAATGCACCTATAACCCTTAAGGTAAGTATTGAAGTTAGAAGTTGTTTAACACCCTGTATGACACAAACTTGTTACAAAGTGCATAAGAGG
This sequence comes from Quercus lobata, assembly GCF_001633185.2. Taxonomy (NCBI): domain Eukaryota; kingdom Viridiplantae; phylum Streptophyta; class Magnoliopsida; order Fagales; family Fagaceae; genus Quercus; species Quercus lobata. The sequence continues at coordinate 9,339,264 of NC_044909.1, read as the reverse complement.
AAGCCCAGTTTTGACCATTTGATGATAAAGGCAATAAAGTCATTATTAATTTAATTCTTTTTGTTGGAGAAGGTACTCGCTAGATGTTAAGAACTACTGATTGACGTTCTCATTACAACATCTTGCTTAGCCTAATCCGCCTTTTGAGAATTTCCACATGTTGGTCAGGAATATATATGCTATTGGATATTTACCTTTTTCTTGGCTTAAAGGCACAAAGCATAATGTATATGTGAGAAACGTTGTTTTTTTTCAAACAAAGTGGCTCTCAAAGAATACTGGTCTTAACTAGTAGTAAGGATATTTGTAGTAGCTGTACTAAGTGTACATGGGATTTAGCAGCAAGCATCCATTAACGACATCAAGACCTGTAAATAAAAGCTTTAGGGTATGTGGTTTTGTCAAGTTTTCAGAATTATTTTGAAGGATGTGTGCCATCTCACATTGCAGGCAACAAAGTCTTTCATGAGGATCGGATGGAACTAGTAGTGGTCTCTTTTGTTTTGTTCTTGTTTGTGGGATTGTTCTGTTGCTTGTTCTTCTTGTTCTGATTTTGTAGCTTTTAAAAAAGGGAAACTAGCCCTAGTTCATCGCATCATTATGGTTCAAGTGTTGGAATAGATTCCCACTTTGGTCTTTGCATTAAGAACTGGATGTTTCATGTGTGGAACAAATTTTGGTCAACTGAATTATCTTTGCAGAATACTGAATCATTCTTAGACACCCAGTGTAACTTTAAGTATTTTTTCTTTTAGTGCAAATGAGGAATATATGTAGTCGACCTTAACTAATCTGTTGAGGATCTGTAGCTAACCCCAAAAAATTTGGGACCCTGGCCTTGTTGTTGTTATCATAGTTCAAATGAGGGATACTAAGAGAGAGAGGTGGTATATGATGAAAGAATCCACAAGTAGCTGTCCTTTTTCTCAGATTGATATTTATAACACCTACTATGCCTTAGAATGTGTTTGGATGGAGGCAGAGGAGGGGTGTAGAGAGAGAACAATGAGAATGGTTTAATAAGCCATGTTAGGATTTTTTTAGAGGGGGAGGGGGAAGGTTTTGAGGGGATTTGGGACAGCTTTCTTACCCCTTCAAACCCTATATTTTTAATTCCCTCAATTTGGGGGAAGTTGGAGGGAGAAGAGAGGGGAGGGGTTCCACTTATATAAAGAATGTTTAAATTGTCAATTTCGCCCTGATGATGTCAATTTATATCTATTTCTTTAAAACTAGAAAATGAGGATAATAATGGCCAAATTATATGATCATTCCCCTCCCCTCTACTCCCCCAACTAAAATTTTTAAAATGTCCAAACAAAGGGGAAGGATATCTATTCCCCTTCCACTTAATTTTTAAAACATTCAAATAAGGAGTAAGTTTAATCATAACCCTCCCCTCTCCTCCACTCTCCTCAATTTCTCCTCCTTACCCTCTACTCTCCTCTCCCTCCAAACTTCCAATAGACTTTATATACAACATGAATACTGAATGTAGTGATCAATATACTCTTTTGAATATTTGAACTTAGCAGGCCTGATTATTAACATTTTATCTCTTCTTTTTTCATTCATTGCTTAGTGTCTTGAGAAATTTTGCTTTTTCACGTATTTTTTCCCCAAGATGCTAAGACGACAAAAAATTGTCTTAAAAAAAAAAAATGTGCCTAGGACAAGTATGCTGCCCTCCCAATTACTAGGTAACCATTAACCAAGACTGAGATCCACTTTCCCTTTTCCCAGCATTTTCTTTCGTAATGGGTATCAAGTTTTCTAGAATGATAAGACCATCTGCCATCTTGGGGTGTTCTCATGCCCCTAACATATTTCATATTGGAGGCAATTTGAAGGAAGGCAAAGCAATTAACTTAGTCATTCTTTTAGGGTTTTTTAGGTTCAGTTGATCTCTTGAACTTCTAGGTAAGTGTTATGGCTCTTCTTGTAGAAAGAGTGGATGTTTCTCTTGAACTTCCAGGTAAGTAGCCGAAAAATTGACATTGTTGATGTGTCAAAATTATTATTCATAAGTTAAGAAGTGGTATGTGTAGGTTCAAATAAAAATTAGTAAGAATTTGTGAACTCAATAGGTATGAAAAAAGTTTTCAATTTTTTTGTGTGTATGTAACGCACTTTGGGTAAAAACCAAGTATGTTAACAGGGTTTTTAGAGATGTCATGTGTTTCTATGAGAGATATGAATGATTAGCATAATGGTAATGGTAATGGTATTAGAATAATGTGTTTTTGTGAGTTGGCAATCATGTATTGGTTTTTATTTCGGGTTAATATAGATATTAATTTTTTCCTTACTACTAACAATCTATAGCATTAGTGAGTGTCAAATTTTGTGTCTATAGATTTTCTTGAATAATTATCATTTAATAGTACCCTTTTCAATTGATTAAAATAGGTATGGTGGTCTGGTGGAGTTGTAATTAGTGTGAGAACAAGGCAATACAAGTTTCCTATATATAACTATAAGAAATTATCAAGGATCAACATTAAGTTCATATATATATATATTTGTTTGGTACTATGCCAGTGATAAATAAGCTCATTACATTTGTTTTTAATTTTTTAATTTTTTTTTTTTGAGAAAGAATAAACTCATTACATTGATTTGAGAAGAATGTAAAGGGGTTTTTTTAAGCAAGACCAAAACATAGTAGATGAAATGTAAGTTTTGTCAATGTAGTAACAAGGATTAAGGGGCTCTAAGACTTTATGATTAAGAGATATCAAACAATTGGAGTTTTTGATATATTGGATCAATAATTCAAAGAGAATGAGAGAATGGAGGTGATGTAAATCATAGGATAAGAGTATGGTGGATTAAGAGGAGAAGCACAACATGAGTATTGTATATTATAGAATGCCTATTAAGTTAAAAGATTTTTTTTTTTTTTTTTAATTTAGAAAGACGACTATAAGATCAATTATGATCTATGATATTGAATGTTAGGTTGTGAGAAAAACAACATATTCATAAAAAGAGTGTAGCTAAAGGAGAATGTTAAGACATATGAGTGAACATACAAAGAAAGATGAGATTCGAATAAGGGAATTTTTTTAGTTTAATTTGGTCAGTTATGGTAAATATGTTACTAAGAATAGAGAAATTGGAGATATATGTATATATATTTATATACTTGTTGGGTTGCTGAGGATTTAATTTTTAGTTGTTTTATGGAAAAAATTTACTCTGATTTAGTGCTTTTTTTTTTTAATAATTACAGTAACATTGGCCTACTAGGTTACTGAGGATTTAATTTTAGTCCTTTGTTGGAGAAAATATACTTTGATTTAGTGATTATAGAGATGTTAATAATATATATACTTTTTCTCTAAAATCAGTATTGTTTAACATGAATGTAGATCATGTCATGTTCAGCTCAACAAAAACTCACCCGGGTGAACTTAATTTATGATTTTATAAACCAAACAATTAGTATTGTCTAACATTATTGTGTTAAATTTTATTTAAGAGCCATTTTGTTGACATTAGCTGGTTTGATGTGAATCAATCAAAAATTATGATATTAGATGACATTCATTCATAGGTAATGTAAAGGTTATTAGGAAGAAATCAAATTGGTGGAAATTTATTTTCTTTATTTAAAAAATTGTTTTAAACAGTATAGACTCAATCATGAATAATATAAATGATGACATGAAGTTGAGTTAAATAAAACTAAGAAAATAAAGTAATTGCTTGTTATTCATTGGCTTTGACCTTGGGAAGATTATGTTCAAGATATAGGAAATAGAAATGACTTCATTGTGTGCAACAATGTTAAACTATCTAGACGGGGAGACACTTGAATTTACATTTTTCTTTCTTCCTTTTTCTTAATTGGGATCTGCGTTTTCAGGTGAGGAACCCTCCCTCATTGGAATGGGCCCTGATAACTTGATAAGTAAAATTGAGTTCTCCATTAATCAAACATGCTTTATCATTGGCATAAGTTGGTTCTATTCCTTTTCACTGATCATATTCTTTCTATTGATTGGGTTAAAAAAATCATCTTGTGTATGACAATTTCGACATGAAATTTCTGTATAATCTTCTTGGGAACTTATATTTTATGTTGATCATAAAAATTATTTGGCTTTGAAGGCGTTTTTTATTCTTTTGATGGATGCTATCTAGTACTAGTGGCTTATATATTTAGTTTTCCTTGTTTGACAATGGTACTTACCTATTAATTCAAATGGGAGTTAAAATCTGTTGTCAGTTGGTAGGGTTCTTTCTGAAGTATCTGCCATAGGGCTATAGAATTAATTGCTGCCTACCATGTACAACTCAGTCGATATTGAAGTTGTTTAGGGTCATGGGAGTTAGAATATGAAATCCTTGGAAGGGAGGGAGTTGGTGAATAATGCAAGGGAGTTGAAAAACTAGTTTTAGGAAGGAGCAGTTATACGAAGGAAAATAATTGTATAGAATTCATTTTTTAAATTCAAGCATTAAGAGTGAAGTAAACAATACAAAATTGCTACTTGACAGACTCCCATGTCTCCATCTGATGGCCAAGGCTTCTGCCACAGTACTTTGACTACATATTTTTTCTATGCAATTTTGTTTTGTTGATTTTACTTTGTAGTTTGTAGGTCTTGTGACTTTATTCTCCAGGGAATCTTTTTTTTTTTTTTTTCATTTTTTTAATAGACTTTATATCATTTGGATGAGCTGACTCCTTTATTTTGTATATCTTAATTTGTATATCTTGTGACTTTATTCTCCCATGAGCAAATTGGATTCAACCACGTTGACTTTGAAATTGTAATTTGTGGCAAGTACTATAAAGATTTAAATCAACCCATTGCTATCTTGCTTTGCTTTGCTTTGATGGCAAGATCATATATAATATATGAATTCCAAGTATAATCAAAATTCAAATTGAATCCAAAATAACTTTTAATTGTAGTTTAATTTTACGCTAAATGTCCATTTTAATTTTCTTATTTTCTGTACTAAGTCAGTCTTTAATACTCAATGCGAGAACCACTTCACTGATCAGCTAGATAATATGATCACCTGTACTCTTGTTGAATCTTTTCGTACATAAGCATATGTTAAACCTAGTACAATTATTAATAAATTGTTAATATAGGCTCAAATTCTATAGTTTTTGTGTTAAAAAACTAAAATCAAATCCAGTAAGAACTAGGGAGTATTGATTGACTGATTGAATTGCAGCTCAATTCAATCAGTCAGCCCATATTTTTTTTACTTTCCATTCAAAAATCATAGGCAAGACAAATGATTGACCTGCAATAATTTTATCATGGTCTATAACAGGCTCTCTATATGTGGAGTAAAATGTGGGTAAACATGCACTATGGTCCATCTCCATGTTGTTTGACTGAGGAGCAGACCTCATCTTATAAACTTCTTGTTGGATTGCTAGGCCTTCACATGGATAGGATGCCAAAAATGTAGACCAAAACCATAGAACTATTGTCAATATCATTGTACTGCTTTCCCATGCGTATTTCCCTTCTCGGGTGACACCCTCACATGCAGTTTGTATTTTGGGAGGAACAATTTCAATGAGACTAAGCTGTCATATTTATTCGATATTTATTTTTTGGGTTTTAGGGGAAGATAATAAAGTACTATTAATATATAAGCAAGGTATAGATATACACTAGAAAACATTCCTTAATTACTTCGTCTTCTTTGGCATGTTGCCGCGTGACACTTGGCATATTTGTGGTCTAATTAATGGAATTGAATCATGTGGCATTGTCGTATTAGTCCCATACATACATGCCTAATTGACTGATTGGTGTCACTTGATTGTTCAATGGTCTTGGATCCTACATATGCACTCAAACATTAATTGAACATTAACTATGAAAACAAATATGGAATAAAGTGAAAAGCTACATGATTCGGGAAATATGATACACATGATTTCAATGTTTACATCTTCAAAGACCAATGATATATGATATGGATAATGTTCATGACACATGGGACATATTAAACTAAAATCAATGTTCATTTTGGATAGCTAGAAATATATATATATATATATATATATATATTTCTGAGTTAATGGAATTCAAGCGTTTGAACATGTGTATTTCAGCACTCAATTCCTTGAGAATGGCTTCTATGTCGTCAAAAGTAACATTTTGACCTTGTACAAGTACAGCATGATATTCTTATAAATTTTTTGTTTTTTTTTTTTTTTTAGGGGAATCTTATAGTAATAAGTTCATTCGATCCATTTTCCTTGTTTCATTATGTATTATTATTGAGAATATTTCTTAGGTTGTTTTTGTTTTTTTTTTCAATAATGTCTAGTATGTGCTAATTGCTTATCATTCTTGTGCAGTATGGCTACTGCAAATGCTAGACAGATTAACCATGAGCAGCCTAGCCCTATTGACACGTCAGTGTTAAAGTTGCAGGCCAACCATCGATCAGAAGTTATTTTGAATGGGCAGGTAAAACACAGCACTAAAGATTTAACGAACGTACACGCATTTAATTCATACAATATACATGCACTTGCTGTCATATGTTAATCCATTGTTATGTTTTGTGCAGGATCCAAGGTCCCTTACCTGCCATAACCGTAGTGAAGAGTTCTCCAATCGAGAACCAATGGTGGATGACCGAGTCGTTGACATCATTAAGGCACTTGGTTTGGAGGGACTCCTCAGGACTTTGGGTAGAGAGATTGATCATGGCCTGATAACGGCCTTAGTGGAGCGATGGCGGGCCGAGACTCACACCTTCCACATGCCACATGGTGAGGTTACCATCACATTGCAGGATGTGGAGGTTCTTCTTAGGCTTCCTGTTGATGGTGACGCTATAACAGGGAGCACGCAAAAAGAATGGGAGAATGTGTGCCATGAGTACCTTGGCTTTCGACCTACAAATCAAGACCATATGCAACTTACTGGCTAGAGGATTCTCATCAAACAGCTTTTGGAGCAAGTTGTCGATCCATTGCCGCCTAATGTTGAAGAGGATCAACTGCATAAGTACGCATGATGCTACATCCTAGCGCTATTGGGGGACACAATCTTCATGGACAAATCTAGTGATAGGGTGCGTCTAATGTGGGTGCAGCAATTGGAAAACCTTTGCAACCCACGAAGGTACAGTTGGGGAAGTGCTTGCCTTGCATGGTTGTACCGAGAGTTATGCAGGGCAAGCGATAAGAAAGCCAGTTAGATTGGTGGGTGCTTACTGTTGGTCCAGTATTGGGCGTGGGCCAGGTTCCCCTATTTGTGCCCGGCAGTTGAGCGTGGCCCACCAATGGGTGCTTATGGTCCTCCAGTGCATGGTCCACTGTCCCTTAAGTAAGTCTCTACCTTAGTAACTTCATATACATTATGTGATCATTACCTAAGCCCACAATCATGTAACTTGAAATATAAATTTTTATTTTTATTTTAAAGGCTTCTACGAATTATTTATGTCAACATTTAAAAATTTTAAACAGAGTTTCAATATATATGATTACGTTAATATACTCTAATTTTGTGATTGTCATATGGCTTGTATGTGCTCTTTTTTTATAAGGACTTTCTTATTCTAGTGATATTATTAATTGAGTAAATTTCTATAAGATTCTCTTAGTAGTTATATGTGATTACATTATAGTTTTAATCATAATATTATCTTAGTAGGAAAGTTGTAGATATTGATCCCCTGTTCTTGATTGTAGGTGGGTGTGGGTCCCAAACAAGAAAAACAGGCCCGCCCAGGTCTTCAGGGACAGGTATCGGGAGCAAATAGCTTTAATGTTGTCAAGCCAGGTATGAAAATGCTTTGTTCAACATGTTCAAGAACAAGATATACATTTGGTGAACTTTGAAATATAAATATAGTTGCCTAATGTGTTGCATACTTGTTTTTGGGCTGTTGTAGGTGGTGTGGCAGCCGTATAAAGCTGAATACGAGAACCTTTCGCCGTGGTGCGTTGCAGGGAGGACAGTGTGGACGGCAATGGTGCCGCTTGTATGTTTCCATCTAGTAGAGATACATACACCGGATCGTGTCGTTCGTCAATTTGGGATAATCCAAGAAATTCCCTGCGATGTTGACACTGACATAGTACTTCATGCCATTGATTTAAAGGGGAAGGTCGGTGTTGATTGGATGCAGAAACATGCTATGCATATCACGGAGTGGGGTAATCGCCTTCAACGACGTTGTCAAGCAGTGCTTGGTGATATGCCTCCACAGCACGAGTACTTCGGTTGGTTCAAAAGGGTAACTCGAAGGTTCATCGAAATCCCTGGTGCTAGATTGATTCTAATGGTAACTTCTCCATGTGTTCTACGTCTTACCGTACTTGTTACTTAGTTTACCACTGTTTAGAGAACTCTTCTTATGTGGTCCAATGTCTGCTTAGCATCAAACCTCCCTTTTAAATTGTTGTCTGCTTAAGATTCCTTATAGACAATTTTGTTGATTTACCTTATAGAGAACTTTGTTCATATACAAATCTAATTTGAGATGCTCTAAGGTCATATCTTCTATTTCAGCCTTTAGAGTTATAGTATACATTCTTCTTTCCATTTTTATTATTTTTAATTTGCATTTTTTAGAACATGATATCCGCTAGCTACATCTTTAATACAAAATATAATTTCAATTTAGTCCAATGTAACACTTGGTATCCCTATAATTTGCAATTATTAGTTGCCGTATCAATTTGGAACCAACCTTTATTTTAGTATTGATTGGCTTTGTTGATTTTGGTATTGCATTACTAATATACTTGGTTTTTCCATGTGCAGATTTAAGGATATCTTTGTATGTTGACGCGTCACCCAGTGGGCACAGAGGACTACAAGGACATTATTGATGTGCTGGAGGCAGTGCATGAGATTGGCCGTGTACAACCTCCGGAACCTGAGGCCCCGAACGAGGAGGCAGCTACTCCTGTGGCAACACCTACTCAGAGGCCAAGCACTACTGAGAGCCCAAGCACAAGCACAGCTCCTGCCGGACGTTGCTCTCGTCCACCTGTTGCTACCCCTCAGGTTTTCCCTACCCTCGATCCCTCTCCATCCTCCTCACATCCATCCCTTAGCCCTACCATCCCTTCACCCACCCCACATCCATCCCTTAGCCCTACTATCCCTTCACCTACCTCACATCCATCCCCTAGCCCCACCATCCCTTTATCCACTCCACATGAGTCCCCTAGCCCCACCATCCGTCCACCCACCCCACATCCCTATCCTGGGTCTGGCATTTGTCCACCCACCCCACGGTCATTTCCTAAGCTGTCACCTATTCCATCCTTTGACCTAGGTATTGATCAAACCCCTCTTGATTTGCAACAGGACCCACCCTCCCACAGTACGTCTACTGGCCCTTCTTCAGCCATCAACCCACCCCATGTTCAGGCTGAGCAGGCTGTTGGGTTACCTGCAGCGGCAGAAGGTCGGCCAAAATGCATATCTAAGGCACCTCCTTATGGGACAGGGGAGCACAAACATGGACAGAAAGCTGGGCCCAAGGCATTTGACAAATGACATGCAAGACCTCCTCCTCATTATACGAGAAAGCTTAAGGTTCAAAAAAGGTAACTCAAATGATACCTTATTCCTTTAACTGGACATTTCAATTTGGTGTTGAAAAGTTCATGAAATTATTTTTGTGGCCAAAATGGTTTTAATGTACATTATTGGAACTAGGTGAATGATACAGTTGGGACATTAGCTGGAGGTAGATATTCATGTGTTTGTGAATGATACAATTGTCGCTGCTGTTATCTTGGAGGTAGATATTCATGTGTTTGTGGTTATCTATGGTTCTTTTGTTATTAAGGAATACAAGTTTAATTCCCGCTTCCTTGCTTATGCATTACTACAGCCAAGTCCTTGTGGAAATCAGTTTCTGGGTTTTCCTCTTCAAAATTGCTGGAAGTGCCAACTGGGTTTTCTTTCTCAACATTTAAAAAAACATCTTTTATTTGCCATACCAGCAATTTCTAGCTTATCTAACCACTGGGGCTGCTACCTATTTTCTTTGAGCACCAGCTTGTGAAGAATAAAGGTTTTGATTCCTGAAAAAATGGGTGATTTTCAGTGTGAATGGTAAAGTTGAAATCTTTAAGTTCAAAATATTTTCTTTATGCTTGTTGGTAGAGAAGATTTCTATCTTCAGTTTCTGATATATTGTTGGCTGCAGATCTGGTGAGTGGGCAGACCATATTACCTTACAAGCAGCAGCTGATAAGGTCTGCTATTTTTTCCTAAAGCATCATAAGCTGTAATTTTTTTATTTTATTTTATTTTATTTGGTAGAAGATTTAGGTAGTATTACTATTTCATGGCTGCATCATAATTCATGCCTTTCGTGGGGGGTAGTCATATTTAGTATGGAACAAAGGTAAACGAACCCATTATGTGTCATTTGGGAGTGCCATATTGAAAAATTGTGTGACCTCTCAGAGGCTATTTCCATACTTTCATCAAAGTGTCCTTATAGATTATGGCATACACCTAGGACTGCCCTTGGTTTCATGTACTTCAACATCAGTAGGTAATAAACAGTTGCCTATTAACATGCACTTTGCAGGAAAGATATGCCTTTTGACATCATTCAGAGATACTTGTTTTACAACCACTCCTTTCTTGTCTGACATGACTGGCAAGGAGGTAGTTGCATTCAAGGAGTTTCAGAAAATAATTCAGTTTCCACAGTTGAAAGTTGTCAAGGTAATCTCTAATCCCTTCTTTTAGGCCATCTCCAAAATGTGGAGGATTTGTACTATCTATCAGCTGCATGCCATAAAATCTCTCTCTCTCTCTCTCTCTCTCTCTCTCTCTCTCTCTGTCTCTCTCTTATTAAATATATCTATGTTTTGTATTTTCTTTATATTTCAATGTAGACAACAAATACAGCAAATAATGATTGATTTGAAGGAGCTTAAAATGTTACTGGATGCTCTCTAAAGTGAAGCTATATAATATTAGGTTCATAAATTTGGTTTTTAGAGTATTCTATGATTTTTCACTGAAAAGTTCTATACTTACATGGGGCAGGATTATTATTATTTAATATAATTTATAAATTGATCTATGTATGACTCAAAACCTTGCAATAAAATTCAGACCCTACTAAATTCAGTACTAGCATTTTTAATAAAAGTATGACTATGCGTATGCTTGTCTGGTTGTCAATCAGAAGATTTGGTGCTAGTAATACTGCTTATTGTTTCTGTTTCTATCTAAAGAATCTTCATGTGTTAAATAAAGGTATATGCAGCTGATCCTCTATTGTTCTTGTATGTTTTCAAAACATTCTTATTTTTCCCTCTTCCTGGAAAGGCTCAGAATGCCAAGAGATTGAGGCATGTCACTGATGAAATTGGTGTAGAAGTCATAAGCCTCCAAATGAGGTACATTTTTATTTCACAACTTCTGCTCGATAAGACTTAACGCTACCTGCCAACTCTTTGTTGTTTTTTATATGTCTTTTTGTGTGTATAGGTGTGTGGCACATGGCATATGTTTGTATGACTATACTGCAATCATACAATTTTCAAGGTTGAGGCATGCTTATCTGTAAAAGCTGGAAAGGGAGAAAACTGTCCTTTAAAAGGGATAACAATAAATAAAAGAAGCAAGAAGATAATAGTGCCCAAGGATGGGAGTTTGAAAATTAATGACCTTATTGGAGTTTAGTAGCTCAAGAAAGCGGATATCTCTGATTGTAAGAAACATAAAGGTGCTGACAGCTTGTAAGCCAATTCTTATTTTTACTCTTTTATTTTGTAAGTGGGCTTGTCCCTGTTGTCTATTGAGAGTGTTCTCGGGCTAGCAGGCCTTATGAGCACATAGCCTTAGTCTAGGCCAAAATCTTATCAGCACTGTTTTTTAAGCATGTCCCAGTTCGTACGTCCTAAAATGTGAGCCTATGCGCCCCTGGCAGATGAGCTCTACTAAGCCACGCAGGCTGCCCATTGCATTATCTGGTCTAGTACCAATTGCATGCAGTTTTCTGTTCCATGATTTTTTCGCATTCTAGTAGGAGCAATTTTTAGATAATTGGAATTGCAGTTTAGTCATCAAACCTGAAATGAATAAATTATTAGACTCGAAATATCTCGTACATATATCAGTACTGCATAATAATGCTGGTTCTCGTAACCTGTGACCAATGTTCCTATTGGCCTTTTTGTTTCAGTTACAATTATTTTGCTTCTCCTTTACTTTGTTCTATCTTAACTGTCAATCTGGGATTTAGAGATAATGATGTCTCCCTCAGAAGTTTTAATTTTTTCATTTTACTTTCAGGTCCTTGTACATGCTGTGTAGGCTGTGTGCATGCATTAACGAGAGCTAACTATCTTGCTTCAAGTTCTGTTTCAGCAGCAGCTGTAAACTTGTTGCATCAATGATTCTTTGTTGACAAGATTCTTCTTGCTTCCTCAGGTCTTCCATTTCTTTATAGTTTCTCCATTTCCTGAGGCAAGTGACTATGTTTTGAGCTTTTTTGGTTATTGGCAGTGTATAGAGATTTTCAACTTGTGATGCTAATGGTTAGTGAACTTTGTGCAGGTATTGAAGAAGTTGCTCAAGGATGATGCCATATCCAAAGCAAGGATTAATACTGAGGTTGGTTACTTGATACAATTAAATTTGTAAATGGCTGGTGGGTGTGTTGTTTTCCATGGCATGACTTATTTCTAATAGGTTTCTAATCTTTTTTTACTGAAAAGGCTTTTCGTCAAAATGGGCTTAAAGCTTCAGGTCGTGGGTTCACGTCATAACCCACACTGCCAGAAAATCAATAATTGGGTTCTCAAAGTTACTCACAAGTTCATCTTTTGGAGGTTCATATGGAGACACGTTTTCAAGGTCTGCTTCAGCAGCAGCAAGATTAACTTAGCTTTAATGATTCTATGTTTCCAAGATTCTTCTTGCTTCCTCAGTTCTTCCATTTCTTTATATTTTTTCCTAGGGGGTACTAGAAAGAAATATAAAGAAGTGGAACACTTGAGGTTGCAAGAAGAATCTCGGCGACAAAGAATCATTTCAGCTAAACAGAATCTTGCTGCTGCTGAAGCAGAACTTGAAAACGTGCCTCCATATTAGATTATTCATTTTGGTATGTGTCAATTCTTGCACCTGATCAGAGTAAGCTGTCAAAACGGCATGGTGCAACTTCTGTGGGTCAGGTAATTAATCTTTATTGCTTGAATTTGTACTTCATGCAGAAGCTGGGGTATCAGTTGTTCTTCTGCTCTCCTTTTTGGTCATTAGCCTTTTCTTGTTAGCCTATAATTTCTATAAGGATAAACATTTCCAGCTTTACTACCATCTTACAGATCAGGGAGATGGGGTATCTACCCCAAGCAATGGTGAACTAGTTGGCACTTTTAGGTTGGGGAGATGGCACCGAAATTGAATTTTTCACCCTTGAGCAACTTGGTTAGTGATTTTGAATCCTCTATCTATCTATCTCTCTCTCTCTCTCTCTCTCTCTCTCTCTCTAGAACCATGCTGATAGGCTCATGAGGATAAAAAAAATACTAAAATTTTAGCGTGTATTTGGATGAGCTTATTTTGCTTTTTATAAAATAAACAGTATAAGGATGCAATCTTACCTGAAAAAATCGGAGGCTTTAAAAGGCTGTGCATAAACCCGAGGTCTTATCTTATTGCTTCCTAAGGTCCCATAATATTCCTAAGGTAGCATCTTGGGACCACCCCCAAGGGATTCATCCTTAGAGAATTAATGTCTCCTACTGAGGTAAATGAAAATGGCCCTGTTGACAATTATAGTTACTCTGAGCAACGGTTGCAGCATGTCTCTGAGTCTGAACACATTCTGGAGAACGATGCTGCAGAGTCAAATGGTTTACTTCAGAATACAGTGAATGCTGTACAAGACCACCTGCCTCCCAATGCTGAGGAACCTATTGGAGAGCCTCAAAAGCACACTTATGCTTCAATTGTATGTGGTAAATCTTGCAATTAGCCATATTTATGAGGAATCCTTTAAAACATGAGACTGATTTTGTTTGTTCGATTATTTTGGAAGTTACGGGTAGCTATAGGACAACCCACAGAAGCAGTAGCTTCACAGCCTTCTGCTAACAAAAACTTGCCTCTTACCTCAGAGTGGGATCATGCTTCACAGCCCACTACTCAACAATCACATTTTTCATAAAATACATATGAAAGGTTTGTGGCGGAGACGGCAGAGGAGGTTCCTATAATGGAAGATGAAGGTATTCTTTCTAGGTCTCCTAATATTTGTTTCCACTACGGTATTAAGACAATAGATTTTCTTAAGATTGCATAGGATTTTTTTTTTTTGGCGGAGGGGGGACTTATATGTTTTTTCTCTTAGGGAAGATTTCATTAATTCGCAATTACTTTTAAAAGTGTCGTTTATGTTTCAGCATGTGTTTGATTTTATGTATGGATACTCGTAGGTGAAATTAGGTCTGTTTATGTGAGAAATTTGCCACCTACTGTGTCTGCTTCTGAAATTGAGGAGGAATTCAAGAATTTCGGTACACTCAGTGATGAGGGCGTCGTCGTTAGAAGTCGTAAGGTTCATACCCTTGATATCTCTATTAACTGTATTAATGCATTTTAGCTTCAAATTTTATGAAGCAAAAAATTTCTTATTGTGCAGGATGTTGGTGTTTGCTATGCATTTGTTGAATTTGAAGATATGACTGGTGTTCAGAATGCAATCAAGGTGAATATGCTTTGTGAATCCTTGATATAAAAGATCTATTAGTTGCCTTAATCAACCCAAGTATTTTATTCAAGATTGAAAAAAAAAAAGGCTTTTAACGTATTTTCTGACATAAGCCTTCTCGCTAATACTTTCTCAACTCGGTTTACCTCATTCCAAATTTCCAGTTTATGTGTCCCTTTTCTGGTGGCATTAAGCTATTTTTCAGCTTTCTTAAATTTTATAAATTTGATATGGTTAACCTTAGATTAAAATTTCTTTTTTGGGGGGGAATTTCTTTGATTTTTTAATGAATCCTATTAATTATTGAGAGGAAAAGGGTTTTTATATTAAAAAATTTCTTTGATTATATTTCTGTAGGCGGGTTCTCTTCAGATTGCTGGACGACAAGTATACATTGAAGAGCGGAGACCAAACAGGAACATTCCATCTCGGGGAGCAAGTATGTATTTTTTCTCTTTCAATTTTATTGAATTTCATGAAATGCCATAAAATTCCTTACATTTGAAGAATTAGCGCATTGATCTATATTACATTCTTCTTCAACGGTGAACTATATTTATAATAGGACCTGAGGTGGCCTATTAGTGTCATTGGAAGGGGCTCTAAGAATCCCATATATATATATTGCCGTGTTCATTTCCCCTTTTGATTAGTTTATTATTTGAACTTTAAATTGTAATTTTTTTGAGCGATTCTGTGTGCTGCTGCTTGAGTGTATAGATTTCTTTTTATTTTTATAAATTTTTAACTACTTAGAAAAAAGATGTAAATAAACTGTTTCAGCTTATGTACTGATGGTCTTTCTGTGTGACATATAGCCACTAGACAAGGATTTTTGGTTTGGCTTTTCCCACTCCATTATGCAATTATGGTATCCATAGCTTGAATTTCTTGATGATGATATCTTGTTATTAAGCTTGTGATATGGTGAGAACTTAGAGAGCGTTTGGATTGCGCTGAAAACCAGCGCGTTTACGCTTTTTAGCTTTTTTTTTTTTTTTTTTTTTTTTTTTTTTTTTTTTCACGCGTTTTTTAGCTTTTTAAGTGCTGCAGTTACTGTTCATGTACTGTTCAATAAACAGTAACCACAAATTTTGACTTTTCCAATTTGTTTTAGCCAATCACAGCACATCGTGTACTGTTTACGGACCCACAAATTTCACTTTTCAGCAACTTTTTCATTAAAAATGGGTCCCACGATACTATTCACACATTTAAAAATTATTTTGCTACAGTGTTTTTCAGTTTTCAGTTTCAGTTTTCAGCTGTATC
The DNA here is from genome assembly GCF_001633185.2 of Quercus lobata. NCBI lineage: Eukaryota > Viridiplantae > Streptophyta > Magnoliopsida > Fagales > Fagaceae > Quercus > Quercus lobata. The sequence goes on along the minus strand of NC_044909.1, from coordinate 9,323,286 downwards.
CAAACGGACCCCTAGTGTAGAAGAAGGGTCTAAAAGAAACTCTAATGACAGACAATATTAATGCCAGGAAAAAGATAATAGGATTGAAGTTGGAACAATCAAATATCAATTTCTAGATTTAAAGAGTTCAAGAAATATTCAAATATGAGATTTCATGATGTAGATAAGAAAAAGATGTCTACAACTCAAAAGAGGCTTTTTATAATATCCTTTAGTAATCTTAGAATCCTAGCCATTCATCTTATAGAAATTAAATCATAACCCACTAACTTCTTTAAATGTCATGTGGACAGTCACATGACCTTTTAAAATATTAGAGACGTAATGATAAATTAAACATAACAGAGAGAAATAAAACATATTGGACATATGGGTTTCTTTCTGGGTTGGAGAAAATCATTCTTGAGTCTGGCTTCAAATTTCCATTATCTATTGGAGTTTTCGAATAATGTTTTTCATCCTTTCTTTCTTTGTCGTCTTAAGTACATCAAGAAATAGCCTTAATGTGCCAATAAAAATTTATGCATAACAAGTTGAAGAACCTTTCTTCAATTGTAACACGAATAAGTCATGTGTAATAAATTACCACCATCGAGCGCCATGCGACTTCTTTCTAAAACTCAGCTCAACCTCATCTTTGCATTTCTTGAATCTTGTTGAATTAAGTCTTGCTCCATAAAATCTTCCCAAACACAATCAAATCTGGTATCTTTATCTTCCTAAACTGCTTAGCCCGTTAGGGGTGAAAAGCCCCTGGATTACTCGGTAACTAGTTCTGGCCCCCAAGGGATTCATCCTTGGGATGCGATGGGGGGACTACACATACCCGAGGGAGTAGTCAAGTGTTCAAAGACGTATGGATACCCTCGTTTCTCACAAAAAAGAAGCTGTGCATAAGCTGATGGAGAAATTACGTTAGGATCTTTAACTAAAATCAAAGAGACCATGAGCTAGGCTAAAGCTAATTTTCTTGTTAATGAAATGCTTTGTCTAAGCTATAACATATTTAATAGTATATTCCTGATAAGGCTTTTTTGTTGATTTTTTTAGGTTGAAAAGCTTGGAAAAGATTGTCTAATTAACTGTGCTAAGACAAGCATGTCCTCAAAGTTGATATCTGTTGACAGTGACTTCTTTGCAAATCTGGTATGCTGATTTGTTGTACATGTGAATGTAATATGGATTTTTTGTTCCAAGAATCTAGATGTCATTGAAATTGATATGCTTTCTATACTTAAACAAGGCATCTGTGTATCGTTGGCTTCTGATGAGTGTTGAGTGTGTTTTATTGGTTTTTGTGGGTGTTTTGGAAAAGTTCAGAATTAATGCTATAAATTTTGGATGTGGACATGCATTATTGAACAAGTTAAAAAATGCAATTTCAGCTACTTATTATCAAATCGAGTACTATCCTATTCATGTTCTCATATAGGTGTAGTGGTATGCGTACACTTGAATATGTTTGTATCTCTTGTTGGGTGTTTTGTATTATTTTAAATTTCCTTTTGGACGTTAATTTAGTCCTTGCCTAATAAATTAAACCATATGTGCATCGGCACATACCAATTTCCAAGTCTTCCAGAATTCCCATATAATGACTGGAAGCAGTGAGGTCTATGATTTGAGTGAGGTCGCTTGGTTGAGGCTGTGTGCTCAATTTTGTCTTAGAGAATGCCTTGTTAGACTTGGACATGAGACCTTATTGCGCTTCTTGTCATGTTGGCATTTGATTGGTTTGAAGGCATGTGTTCCCAACTTAATTAATGGATATTGTAGAACATTGATCCTGAATTTCCAGAGTGATGAGGGAGGGAATTGTTGGAATCTATGTTTAGCTCTTTCTTTATTCAATTCAAGTTCACACATCGTTGATTCTCCGCTGCATGTTTATGATAATTTTACTGGATTTTGGACAGGTTAACCATTATTATTCTGGAAATGATTGTGTACTATTGATGGATGATGCAGGTATCAACATTTGTTGATATGGAAGGAGAGGAATCATTTGATTCTTCACTGTTAGGATATGCAGATGAAGTTGTTGAGGAGCGCATTGCTGATGATGATGTGATATTGATAAAGGGGACTAAAACTACAAGTGCGGTGAGTAATTTATTTTAGTTTGAATTTGGATTTAGTTTTGTGTTTGGGACCCAGTTGCTTGTAATCCTTGTGGAATTCCTATGGGCTTGACAATGAGTGCTATACCTCGGTTAAGTTTGATTATTGATATCCTATGCTAAATTATATTCAAAGAATGATTTTATTTATTATTTTATATTGGTAAGTTACACAGTATGTGAGGATGTGCCATTGAGCTATATTCAAAGAATGCTTGATATAAAATTTCACTTATTTATTTATTTAATGTATTGATTGTTACATATTAGTTACACATTGAGGAAGTGCCATTGATGTGTTCTTTTTACAGCAAACTTTCTCTAGGTTTCCTTGATCCTCCGAGGGGCAAATGACTATATGCTTGATGACATGGAGAGATCTCTGCATGATTCTCTTTCTATTGTTAAAAGGATCCTTGAATCCAATATGGTAAACTTTCTCTTTCTTTAATACATGATTATAATTTTGAACTCTTTAGTATGTTGTTTCTTAATGTTGCTCTTTGTGATTAGGTAAGATATTAGATTATGGTTGTATTGGTTTAATTCTTAAAATGATATGGGAAAATCAAATAAGATGGTTTTGTTATTTATTTATTTATTTTGAATGTGCTTTTGTTGTTCGGACATTAGGCAACTAAAGAAATTATATCACTAACTCTGTTAACCAAATTGTTTGGCAATTATGTCAAAATCTGCTTTGTGGGCATTAAGCTTTCTATTGTATTTGCCGTTAAGCTTTTTGTGGATCTTAGTGGCACAATTTTTTATTAGTTTAGAGTGTCTGTGTGGATGGATAGCAGAATTTTCTCAATGTTGGCTTCGTGGAATTTGGTTATGTACATTTGAATTTGGTTATGTACATTTGAATTCTACATAAATTTGGCCTTTTTTTTTGTTTAATTTTTCTAACTTTTTTTGTGAATGACATTGTTTATCTTCTCATGAATTTTCTTTTATTTTATTTTTTATGCAAATTGGATGGCTGGAAGGAAGTAGTCATAGAAGCTCTTAAATTATTCGAAGGAAATGAAGATCAGGCAACAGGGTTTCATGTGTTTGGGGGTTGAAGTTAACATTTATTTTTAGACTTCAATTTTTGTGGAATAATGTTTGGTTCAGTAATTTAATTGCAAATTAACAAATTGAAATTTGTGTACTTGATACTAATAGCATTCCTTTAAAGCTATTTTGAACTCGCTCAATCGGTGGTGTAACTTGCAATTCAAATGAGAGAAAGTAAACAAATTTCAAATTTGAGCTTTTAGACTTGGTGTGGTTCTCTTTAGTCTATAATTTCATTATTTTTTCCTTGCAATATATGGAGACAAATAACCTAATTCATTGAATTTGACTCTTGCAATTTCTACATTGTAGTTAGTTTTATGCACAAAATAGAAAAGTTTTCTTAATTGTTATATTTCTCGTGACTTTTTACATCTATCTGTTTCTATTTAAAGCAAGAAGCTATAAAAATATAATTTTTTACTTGCCTTTTGAAATTAGTTCTCAACTTGGAATTAAAAAAAAAAAAAAAAAAAATTCCGCAATAGAACTCAAGTATCTTATACTCGATTTCCTTAAATGGAAATCGAGTCTCTTCCACTGGGTTTTTTTTTTTTTTTTTGGCAGTTACTCCTGCAACAGTAAACCAGAATTGGTTTTCCCTTCCCTTGCAGTAGTAAACTAGATCCAGAACACATCACATGGGCAGCGGTAAACAAGTAGATACAAGTAGATGATAGTGGTTAAAGGAAGCGTACATCATATGCAAACAACTGGATTAAAACAATTACTATTCATGGGCATTATAGTTGCCCTGTTAGCACACAAAAACATTCAATAGTAGCTATCATCACTTCAAAGGAGGGCCCTGTGGTTGAACTTGCCAAAGTAGTAGCTACTAATGCCAAAGTAATATCATTGCTGGCATTATAGGCAAAAGCTGCACAATGCAACTAATGTAACCAGTACAATGGACAGTAAATAGTTAAATTACAACAACATTCGACAATAAACAAAATAACAACTAATAAATACAACATAGTCTACATATTCACCTAACACTTGTCCATACTAAACCATACTAATACAACATACTCTACATAGTCACCTAGCACTTGTCCATACTGATACAACATACTCTACATAGTCACCTAGCACTTGTCCATACAGAAGATAACCATAAGTCCCATGTACAATGTCACTTAGCAAAATTGAGTCTCTGCTCGCCTGACAAAAATTAAAATACGGTCATTAGTTTCCAAATGCAAAGAACAATAACAAAATGAAATTCTGAGTATATTATATAAAAACAGTGAGGGCACTTGCCTAGTTTATAACACTACCACTTGTCGAAGCCCCACAGGAATTGGGACAGCTTCTACGGTTATGCCCCTCTTGATGACACACTCCGCATCATTGCCACGGTTGAATCTCCCTCAAGTCCGGATCTTCCCTCTGGCTTCCCCGTTCTCGCCGTACCCCATCCATTTCATTCCTTATTCTTGACTTCACAGGATGACCTATGCCTCGTAACAGCTGTGGGTCAGGCACCCATCGTGGTCCACGAATGTCCTTCCACAATGACTCTGACTTTGGCACCACAAAATTATGTGAATATGTGAGAATGACGTTGTTCAAACTGTAACATAGGTCAATATAGCTGGTCGCATTGACATGCAGACCTTGAAGAACTTTAATTGCATGTGAACAAGGGATCTTCAAGTTTTACCACTTTCCGCAACCACATGTTCTAGCAAATATGCGCACTTCATGACTTTGGTTTCCCCCTCCACCACTATGGTCGTTGTACGGGGTAACCACTTGATATACACCATCTTCATGATTAAAATTCCTCACAGTGTGTCCTGCAATTTTCTGCTCATTTCTTTTATAGATCTCCATTGCATAATCACTCCACACCTTATGTCGAGAGAGATCAGAAGTAATTTGTTTATGTCGATCGTGGAAATATGCAACAAGTTTACACCAAGTGAACTCAACCATTGCAGCAATGGGCAAACCGCGGGCACCTTTAAGTACCCCATTAAAGCACTCAGAGATATTGGTTGTCATTGCCCCGTAACGTCTTCCACCATCATGTGACTGGGTCCATTTCTCCACATCCTTACTCACTAGATATGTGTATGGCATATAACGTTCAATCCGACAATCAATAGGGTCTACACCCCTTAGTAAATTAATCTCGGTCTCCTTAATGGTTTGCATTATGGACTCAAATTTAGCTTTATGAGTCACATATCCAGCTTTCAAGGCCAATGCCTTTAGAGTCGGGTTATCAAAGTGTCTGTTGAAGTTGCTAGCAACATGTCGAAGGTTATATCTGTGAAATACCTGTTCTATTCCATCCCGACCTCTAGGCCACTATCGAATGGCGCATTTGATACCTTTATGTCGGTAAGAAATAATGCAAATGCCCCTTTCAGGTATGACATGCTCTATCGAAGTCCTGAGACACTCTAAAAACCACCCCCAACTAGGCCCTGACTCCTTGTCCACAACAGCAAAGGCGGGAAGCAAAACCTTTTGGTTAGCATCAGTTGCCATTGCAATCATCAATACCCCTTTGTATTTACCATAAAGATGAGTCCCATTAATACTAATCACTGGCTTGCAATATTGGAATGCAGCAATGCATGGAGCAAATGCCCATATATACATAGTGCAGTAACGTAGTACCTTCGTATGGCCTAGGTATGGTGTGATAGCTGTACTGGGTACCTGAGTCCTGATCCAAGTATGCCAACAACAACTTTCGCAACCTTTGGTAAGACTCCTCCCAATCCCCAAATATCTTAGCAATTGCCTTTTGTTTTGCATCCCATACTTTATAGTAAGAAAGCTCATGATTATACTTTGTACATATGATCTCCCAGAGCTCATCAATACATGCAGTGTGATTTTTTTGTAATTTTCCCACAATTTCTGATGCAACAAAATTAGAATCCATCATTTTACCGTCTCTCTGTAGGCCAAAGGGTATACAAGTGTGTAGACCCACATAAGACGTGACCATCCACAGACTATTGAATTTAGCTTTTATGAATGCCCCAACATACTACTTGCAGTTGTCGTCAACACATGTGGCGCACAATTTTGTTTTGGTCGACCTCCGGATTATAAAATTTCTATTATCATTTGCTGCATAGATTATCAATGCACGCTTCACCGCCTCTTTATTTGCAAAAGTCAACCCTTTACAAAAATGCATCCCATCTTCCCAAGTAGAAACAAATGGTATCTGAAGACGTGAAGGATCAACCATATCTTCCCAAGTATTTGCGTAGAATGAGTCGGAAGGAGGTCTGTAGCCAATGGTCGTATTTCTATTATGCTGGACACCAATATCATCATCTACATCACCTTCATCATGGTACTCCATATTTCCTCTTCAAAATTGGGAACGACTTCATGGTCATCCACATCGTTCTCAAAGTTGCCTTGCTTAATACTCTTTTCGTACTCATCCACATCATCAACATTTTCACCATCATTTGCAGCATGATCTTCGTCTTCCTCCTCTAAATGTGTCTCCTGAGGATAGAGGGTTTCACTAGTATTGGCAACATGATCTTGAGATGGGAGCGGATAACCTCCCATTGTATACCCTCCCATTGTACACCCTCCCATTGTAGTGCATCCATTATCTAGGGTTGTAAATTGTAAAGCCGTAGTTGTTTGTTGCACCACCTCAGTAGTGTTGTCTGCAAGCGCCTCCAAACTTACATACAACTCAGCAGCATTTACTTGGGGCATTTTCTGGATCCTATTAAACATAATCTTTACATGTTTATCTTCTTTGATCGCCATATACCCGTAATTTATCCATTCATGAAGGACTTCTTTTGGGTAACGATAAATAATCTTGATGTCATACCAAGCAGGGTTCAAATTCAATTCCTCCATTATTTTCCTCTTCAAATCATTCAACGTCTTCAACTTACGTCGTATCATCATGCAGTAGCATTCGATACCCTCCCTTCTAAATGGTAATCCGTCAATCCCTCTAGGATTGTCAAGGGGTCCACCGAAGTATACATTTATATCAATATTCTTTAGAGATTATGAACCTATTAGAGAGTTAAGTATAATATGTTAGTGACAGATAACTTCGAAATCTAAAGCAATAATGATAAAGCCTAATTATGCACCACAAGATTTGGTAACTAAGTTAAAACTCTTGAAAGGAAAAACAATTCTACGAATTCAACTACTAAAGTTTTAAGGCTTAAGGTGTTGTCAAGAATTATAATAACTTCTTTTTTTGGATCACAGCACATAGATGAGTTTTTATTTTTATTTTTTGTTTCTATTTTAGGTAAGAGAAAGGCTTCAACATCTTCATTTCGTGACTGCCCTCTCTCACCAAAAAGTTGTTGTTATTGTGCCTTGTATAGTTTGTTTAGATTTTCTACAAATGAGAATTCACAACCTAAAAATTTACATAGTCAACAAGAACATTTTACTCAAGTGAAAATCTTGAAGATAATATAGCTATGCCAATTTCAAACGGTCGCATTTCACTTATTTAAAATCCAAATTGAATCAAATTATATTCGTTTTGAAGTCCTATATGCCTACTTTTCAATGAAATAATTTTCACTGCAAAATTCATTATATAAAGATGGTGAAAAAGCTATGAACAAAAAATCATCAACTTGTCATATTTTGATAGTTTTGTCATCTTTTAACAGCTTTCGAACTAGACTTAACCCTAACAAAATGATATTGATACAACACAAATTTGAACTGTTTAGGCACTAGGATTTGCCAAGATTGAATAAGAGAGAAAAAGAAGAAAATCTCTCTCCATATTTCTCTTCATGCATGTCTGTTCCATATTGAATACTGTTATAAAAACCATTTCAATTTAATTATTAGAACGGAATTTTCAATATTGTACTATTTCGACATACGAAATTCACAAGGACCCCTTAAAAATCCACAAATGATACGATGAGAAAAAGCCCCATAGAACAAACTTTTATGAATAGAAGAGATTCTAATGTATATGACACTTATGTATGGCATCATGTAGTTTTCTCTTAAAAACTCTCATAACTCCCAATTATCAACCAAAAAAAAAAAAAACTCTCATAACTCCCTCAAGTCACAAAATTTTCAATTAAGCTCATGGATTCACATTTCACACTAGCATGTGTATCACTAGTTGACCACTGGCATGTTTGTTAGACTATAATAGGCACTGTAATGTAATAGTTATTCCTATGGTTTAATTGTTCAATAATTTGGTTATATTTTTATTACGGAAAATAGTCATTTCTTTTGAATTGTTATTCTTTAAAATGAAGAATAACTATTCCTTTTTAAAAGGGTTGTAATAGCTACTTCTTAGTAGGTTTAATAATTTCTAGCATTAATATATCTCCATATAAACAAATTTTCCATATCCACTTAACAATTATGGAAATAATAAAAAAACCATAAAAAATAACTTCTCTCTCAAATTTAAAATATATTTTTTTCTAGGAAATATAATTGTTTTAGTGAGATATTTCCTAAAATAAATCTTAAATTTTATTCTAATGTTACAATTTACAACCAAACTAATGAATATGTTTAGTTATTCCATTATAACATATTTTATTCCTAGTAATAAAGATTACCATTCTTGTTGTTATCCATATTCAGTATACCAAACATACCTTAAGTACAATGCATTAAGTGTAACAAGATCAAGCATGTAGTGTGTGAAACAAATTAGAGAGAAAGTTACAAAAGCAAAAATATGTGAGGTAGGATTAGGAAATTGGACTCATTACCTCAAATATAACAGTTTGGCAGATGCTATTATCTAAAGAGTCACATTAATTATATAACTCCACATCTCCTATATGTTGTTTTAAAGGCATCAAAAGTGCATCTTATGATTCATATTTTTTTGACATTAGACCCTTTTTGTGTTTTGTGCACCACATTTTATTTAGTGAGATGGTTATATATGACATTCTCTAATAATTAATTTATTAGTGTATCATCAAAATAAGTAACGTGACATTTAGGTCACATGATCAATTACTCTCCAACACTCACACAATTCTACAACTTAACTAATTTGCTAGGGCACGAAAGTGCTCAAGTCAAGCTACACTAAGTAAAACAACACGAACAAAGTGTTCTATGGCCAACCAATGGGCATGACAAGAAATTGAAAAGTAAAAAATACTGTGTGAGGAATTTCTTATCAACTGATAATTCGCATGACAGAGCAAGGTTGTTTTTCAGGGGTGAAGTTGAATATATGAAAAAAATTTAAATCTAACTTGTATTATATACAAAGTATATTACTTGGTTCAACAATGGTGGATGGTTTGGCCATAATGTACATAACATTGAAACTTAGAAATTGAAATTCATAAACAAAGTATATAGCAATATGTAGAATCTTTGAATGATTTCTCTCAAATTATAACAACGATAAAGTTTTCTGTAATCCTATATAAATGGCCAGAGTGCCTTAATGTAATTCAGTTAGTCTTTTTGCAATAACATAATTCCATATAGTTTGAAAAATTCGTTCATGAAGCACATTTTTACACGCACTTCTGTTGCATTTCATCATTCGTACTGCTTAATTTCTTGTCTTCTTTCCTCGTGTTGAATTGAAAATTTATCCAGTTATATATCTAGGAGAGGGGATTCAACGCTACATTCGAGCCGGTCTCTTTGAAGAACTTCGAGTACCATGCTATACCTAACCTCTCTTTTGCCACTTTTCTTAGTCCAAGATCTCAGTTTCCATAATCAATCCAAATCAATTATCTAGTTTACAATGTGGAACTAAATACAATACAAATAATTTGTACTATTTTTTATATTTTACTTTATACTCTACAAATTACAATTATTTACCTTGTATTTATTTTACTTTTTACATAAAATAATTAAAGTTTAAATGAACAAAAAAAAAAAAAAAAAAAAAAAGACACAGGGCAAGTTGTTATTTACCATATGTTTTCAATTTTCACGGTTTCAAGGCACAAAAGGTGTTGTTGCTCATAATTGGCCCAAAGCCATATGTGTATAGTACTAGCCGTTGGGTTAAATTCAGGGATTAAATGATCATGCGGTTCTCATCAAAAAAAAAAAAAAAAAAAAAATGATCATGCGGTGTGTCTGCCCAAGTAAACCATGAGTCAGTTGGGTCTAAGCTAAATCCAGGCCGTCCACGTGCAAGAAACACACAATTTTGAACTAATTATACTTAGGGATGGCAATCCAAGCCCGACCTGCAGTACCTGGCTCGACCCGACCCGCCCTAATGGGTCGGATTTTACCTAGCCCGATAAAGAATAGGGTCAGGTATGGGTTTAAAAAAACCAAAGTGCATTTAGAAAGGTTAAAAATGCTAGAAGTAAAGAATCTAAATCTTCTGTCTCACTCTTTATCTCACTCTATACTCCACAAATAAAAACTTGACATATGTACATCTATTTTATTAATTGCTAATTTTCAGCCTTTGTTATTTCAGTTACCTTAATTAATTGAAAATTAAAAAAGACACAATAGCCAACACATCCCCACCATCGGCACCACCACCATCTTTATATGAGCCACATTCCCCACAACTACCAACAACAACCATCGCCAACCCCATTAGCAATTGCAGATGTGGTCAATGCCGCCAAACACAACCATCCACTGTTGCCATTACTGGGTATTGGTATTTGTTATCATTGGCGGATGCCATCATCTAAGCTATTAAAACTTTTTTTTCACATATCTAAAGAAGATAAGGTAGCAGTAGGTACCCATCATAGATTTGAAGAAGAAACTTGTTTCTTAGAATATGATGTCAATATTTTCTGCTCCAATGTTTTTTCCGTTGGTAGTGGATGGTATACAAACTATTGGTTAAGAACGGCTAAAGACTTAGGAAAGAAAGAATAAAGAAGAAACAAAAGAACAAAGGAAGAAAAATGTTGCTGGTGACCTGTTGTTGGTGATAAGTGGCATCGGAGAAGGATGGTAGTGGTGCCGGTGGTGGTGATGTGTTGGCTATTGGGTCTTTTTTAATTTTCAATTAATTAAGGTAAATGAAATAACAAAGGCTGAAAATTAGCAATTAGTAAAATAGATGTACATGTGTCAAGTTCTTATTTGTGGAGTATAGAGTGAGACAGAAGATTTGAACTCAGAAGGAAATGTATTGGAAAGATTATTGTAAGAGAAGTCGAGATAGGTGAGTTTAGAAAGGTCTCCAATACTATCGGGAATAGTTCCATAAAGCGCATTTTGTAAAAGACAGAGTATGGAGGTTGGGAAAGGAAGAGAAGTTAAGGTTGTAAAGCGTACCTTTCATACCAAAACTGGAAAGGTTTAGGCGAGTGACACCCAATTCCAAGACATCGCAAGTAATTTCAACCCAATTAATGCATGGGTGATCTCCAACCCACGAAGACAGGAGAGATTTGTTTTGGTTGTCAAGACTGGCTTTCCAGTTTAGAAAGAGCTTCTGCTTCCTTATAAAATGCTTTACCTACTTCAGCTGTAGCAGTCACAGAAGAAGTTGTGGAGGAAGCGAAGGTAGCAAAATGGAGCAAGGAAACCAACAGAACTACAAGGCTACAGAACAAGACTTTGAATGCCATGTCTTTGGTAGCTGTTTGTGTTACGGAGGGTGTGTATCGAGAGGGGATATTGGCGTGTCTGCAAACTTTGCGTGCGTGGGTTGATGAAGAATTTGGCTACTGGCTTTATAGATAGAATAATCCAGTGCAACTTCTATTTTTGTTTACTGGTTCTGAATTTTTTTTTTCTTTTTTCTTTTTTTGAATTCTACTGGTTCAGATTTTGGTCCTTTGGGAATTGTGGTTGTTATTGGTTAATGAAATACAATTGGAAATAGGAAAGAACGCAATTACAGTGTTTCTCCATTAAACGATGAAACCCGAGTAGTCCGTAACTACCTATCATTTTATAAATGCACTTTTTTCCCCTAACTAAATAAATGCACCATTTTTTTTTTAACAATGTGGTAGTTACAATTTACAACAATTGGAGAGGGGGACTGGAATCAGGGTGTCTTAATGCATTTGGAGGCCTAAGGTGAAAACTATTTTTTAAATGACTTTTTTTAAAAATAAATTTAAATATTACTTAAATGCTATTCTTTTCCTTTTAGATGCAAAACTACTAAATAAACTTTTGCATTTTTGTTCTATTAAACATGTAGAATCATGTAGATTTTTTTTTTTTTTTTTTTTTTGGGAAAAAGTTTATAGAAAAAAAAAATTTGACAAAACTTTTCACTCTTGTTGATATGACAAATTGATATAATAGTAAGTAAAAAAAATGATGTTATTGGTGACAATCAATATAAGCTTGTCAACTCAACTGTTGTGAATTTTTTTTGGGTATGTAGCCTTTTTTTTTTTTTTTTTTTTTTAAGAAATGCTATATCCACAATATTTTCATAACAAATTTTAGAAGTTAAGTTGTTACTAATTTTAATTTGAACCTATCAGTGAAATTATTATTTTTGCCACCAATAACAACTATTAATAATCTGTCACTTAAGATTTGTTAAGAAAATATTATGGACGTACCATTTCTCTCTTCTTCTTCTTTTCTTATTTTTTATTTGATAAAAAATTATTATTTTATTTATTGACTAATATTTGATGAGATTAATTGATACTATTATAATAAAAGAAATAACTCTATTGGTTAAAATTTGAGGGTATTTTTTTACTTGGAGGCCTTAGATGACCACCTTATTTGTCTATATTATAATGTGAGCATTGACCGGCATCTTGTGACTTGTGTGTTTCTCTTATAATTAAAGAATAAAAACCAGAAAGTCAGTCTAGTGACAAGATTCTGATTAATTTTTCAAATCTAAATCATTATAGCCCACTTAAATCTTGATTCCGCAAGGAAAGAGAATGGAGGCAAGAGATGGTGTCGGTGTAATTATAGCCCACTTAATTCTTAATGGCATGCATACGTTCATTTTAATTCATTGGACGAATAAGCAGATATTATTAACGCAAAGAAAATAGCAATCAATAGCAAGCTTCCTCCTAATTACAGAAACAAAATAGGGACAAAGGAATGAATAAAAATTACAAGATAAAGAGCACTTAGCTAAAAAAAAAATTTAAGTTTGTGCAGTCATATTTTAATTCATTGGTGGTAATATTTGTCTTTAACTTAATGATTGGAAACAGTGTCTTTAAGAACTTAAAGTCAAGTCTAGATTCAATAATTAAGTCTAAGTCTACGGTTTATAATACATTACATAACTAGAGTACAACTACAAAAGAGTCTAACCTTTATAGTTGTAGTCGTACTCTGTTTATTATAAATCCAGTTTAAAACACTAATATTACTATTTTCATGTGTGTTCTAATAAGTATTATGGTTTACTAAAAAAAAAAAAGGTCTAAGTCTACGGGAACTCTAAGTCAAGTCTAGATTCAATCATTGAGATTTGAAGAATCAACACGGGCATTTGTTCAGGCAATATAAAAAATAAAATAAGGGTAAATTCCATTAGCGTGTTTGAACAAATGCCGACCAGGTCCAAAACTTTTCAAAACTAACAAATTTTGTTCTTAAAACCAATTTAGTCTCTAAAAAGTTGAGAAAAAAAATAACTAACCGTTTAGAGACTAAGTATGCTTTAGGGACCAATTTGACTAGTTTTGAAAAGTTTTGGACCTGTTTTTGACATTAGTCCAAACCTCGAAATATGTTAGTGGAATTTACCCTAAAAAAAATAAAAAATAAAAAATACCAATAACAACAAGAAGTCGGTTATAAAAAGAAGGGTAAGAAGGGTCTGATGAGGGAGTAACTCTAGAACATTTATTAATGATTTTTTTTTTTTTTTTTAAATTGACATCACTTTTGTAGAAAATAGAAAAAATTGTCAAAAGATAAAAATTTTCTTTTAACTTTTTCCATAAAAACTTTTTAAATATGATTCACTAATAAATACCCTTGAAGCATTTGTTAACAAAATTCTAAAAAGATGGGGACTATTTTCAATTTGGAACAAGGGAAGAAAGTGTCAAGTTCAATAATTTTATTAGCACTTCTTTCCGATTCTAATTGTGTTTTTTTTAACTAATTACTATCACAAATGACCAAATATGAACCATCACTAATAACAAAAGTCTTAATATTAAAATTTGGGGTTGATTCTTGATTCTCGATGAACAGATTAGTTAGGGTTAGTCACATGTTGAATTAAAAAAAATAAAAAATAAAAAAAGGTTGGCCATATGTATTCTTTTCCTCTATTTATTCTATTTGAAATTACACTATATTTTACTTCCTTAATTGACATGTCCTTTCATATATATAGAGTTTCAACTTATAGCGTCGGCTTCTGATGACTGTGCTATTTATTATTAGACCAAGACACCAATTGATTTTTGGTGTATAGATGGATATTGAACCTCAAATATCTTATTCAATCATCAAATACATCATTTTTTTTTATTACTTCTACTAATATTATTTTTGTCTCCCTCTACCTTTGTCATTTCGTTAACTTCAATCAAGTCATTTTTTCCTACTGGTACGTTAACCACTCTCTCTTCTTTTCATCAATAGGAGCTACCCCAATCTTTAATCGAATTTCTTCATTTTGAATTCTATCTTTCTATGCATTTCCATATATGCCTCTTACCATTCTCATTTCAATTACACTTATTTTATGGATATGTTACTTCTTAATAGCCAAACATTCAGTACCAAGGAGTATAGCTAATCATATAATAGTCTTACAAAATTTTCCCTATAACTTGTATTATGCAATCTATTAAGTATGTAGGAATAGATAGAAAATTGTGATATTTTGTAACACTTAGAATCCTAGTTAGTCTAGTATTGAATGCGTGTTAAAGTACATGACGAGTCAAGATTCAAGCTATGAAAGACACAAGAAACTCAGATGATGTTAATGATGGACCTATATGAGAACCAATATAAGCTTGTCAACTCAACTGTTGTGAATTTTTTGGGGGTATGTAGCTTTTTTTTTTTTTTTTTTAAGAAATGCTATATCCACAACATTTTCACAACAAATTCTAGGAGTTAAGTTGTTACTAGGGATGGCCACACCCATTGGGTAATGGATATCCAACCCTGCCCGATCCAAATATTTCGGGTAATACCTAGTTCTTCATGGGTAGAGCTTAACTGGGTAGGGTATGGATATTACCCGAATTGTTCGGATAGGGTATGGATATTATCCAAACCCGACCCGTATTTAATAAAAAACACCCTAAACCTCTCTCGCCGTCACTCACACTCTCTTTGCCTCTCCAGACCAGAGCTATTGACCTACTCTCTTCTCTTCCCAACCCATCCAAGCACGTCTCTTGGTCAGTCATAGTAGCATTGATCCACCATGTCTGTGAATCACTGATCTTGGCCTCCATCAACACCTGCTGTCCTTGGCCCACCTCTATCTCCACCACCCTCTATCTATGAATCGCTGACACTCAGAAGTTATCCAATAGTAGAATGTATTGAGGAAAGCCAGAGAGTAGAGCAGAGCATGCACAAAAGGGTAGGCTAGCGAGAGAGCAACCCTGTTTCATATTATTCAAGCTATGAGGAGGAGTTGGTTGAGAGATAGTTTCTTTAGAATTAGTAAGAAAGATCAGGAAAGAGAGGAAAGAGAAAAAGCGTCTGCTAAGAAATTTTTTTTATTGATTAGTTTTTTCTTTTTTAAGATTGGTTAGTTTTTACGTAAAAATGTTTTGGATTAAAAAAAAAAATTAAATGGGTTTTGAGTTTTAGGTAGGGTATGGATATACATGGATAATACATTCGGGTAAGATTCGAGTATGTATATTAATGGATATTGATAATCGAGTATCCATGGGCAAACTTTTCGGGTAGGGTATGGGTATACCCAATCCATACCCTACCCATGGCCATCCCTAGTTGTTACTGGTTTTAATTTGAGCCCATCGGTAAAATTACTTTTTTGCCACCAATAACAACCAGTAACAATATTCTGTTTAAGATTTGTTGAGAAAATTTTATGGATGTAACATTTCTCTTTTCTTCTTTTTTTCTTGTTTTTCATTTGATAAAAAATTATTATTTTATTTATTGGCTAATATATGAGCTTAATTAATACTATTGCAATAAAAGAAACAACTCTATTGGTTAAAATTTGAGGGCATTTTTTTACTTAGAGGCCTTAGGTGACTGCCTCATTTGCCTATACTATAATGCTGGCATTGACCGGAAACTTGTGACTTGTGTGTCTCTTATGAAAAAAAGAAATACTAGAAAGTGTCAGTTTAGTGACAAAACTCTAGTTAATTTTTCAAATCTAAATGTTAATAGTCCCTATCATCTTATTTAAATTTATTTTGTTGATTTAATTTTACAATAAAGTTATAAGAAATTAAAAATAATTTATATAATTTCATTTATTTTTCAACGAAAATGTACATATTTCTTGTTATCTAGTCATTTATCTATTAGGAAAACAGGATCCTTGTAAACATGCATTGTGTTTGACTGGTTAACTTGACTGGCTATAACTGCAAGTTTACAGCTAAATTTTGTCCATTAATTCATACATATCTCCTTTACTTAAAATGGCACAAACTTTGCATGCCTCGGATCATCTCCCTATTCTTCTTCAAACAAAGGGTTATTCAAAGCATAGAGCAAATGGGGGTGGAGGTTTTAAATTTGAGGAAGCTTGGCTTATGTGGGAAGAGTGTGATGTCGTGGTGGAGAATGCATGGACTATGCATGGGAATTAGGGGTTCGGGTTATCACAAGTAAAACAGAAAATTGATGCATGTGGGATGGAACTAAAGACGTGGGGTGCTGGAAAAACAAACCCGGACAAGGAAGCTATCAAACAGCTACAAAAAAGACTTGATATTTTGAATTCAGGGGAGATCACAGAAGCTTCTAGAGATGAGTACTTGGCTGTTTCAAAAACTTTGGATGATCTATTACTCAAACAGGAAATATTTTGGGCTCAAAGATCAAGAATATCATGGCTCAAGCATGGGGATAAAAACACAAAATTTTTTCATGCCAAGGCATCACAAAGGAAGCGAAGGAACCACATCCAAAAAATTACAAAATCTGATGGTGGATGGGTCGAGGAGGAGGAGGATATAGCTAGTGTGGCAATTGATTATTTTAACAATTTCTTTGCTGCAGGTAACTGTGACCAAATGGAGGAGTGCCTAAGCAAGGTGACTAACAAAGTGACCCCCAGTATGATACAGACTCTGTCCAGTGACTTTAGTGCAGATGAAATAAAGGCGGCAGTGTTCCAGATGGCACCAACAAAGGCACCTGGACCTGATGGTATGAATGCTCTTTTCTACCAAAAGTTTTGGCATATTGTGGGTGATAATATTGTTAGTGCGGTGTTGGATTTCTTTAGCTCAAGCTGTATGGCATCTGGACTTAATCATACTAATATTGTGTTAATTCCTAAAGTGAAACAACCTGAGAAAATGTCTGATTTTCGCCCTATCAGCCTTTGCAATGTCATGTATAAAATTATTTCTAAAGTCTTGGCTAACCGTTTGAAGCAGATTCTCCCCCATGTTATTTCCCCTACCCAAAGTGCTTTTGTTCCAGGGAGGCTTATCACAGACAATGTTCTGTTAGCATATGAAACACTCCATGCCATGCACATTCAGAAAAAAGGGAAGAAGGGTTCATTGGCCTTGAAGCTAGACATCAGCAAGGCTTATGATAGGGTGGAGTGGCCATTCCTGAAAGGCATTATGGTGAAATTGGGATTTCCAGAAAGGTGGATCAGTTGGGTGATGGAATGTGTGACTTCCCCATCCTACTCTATTCTCATTAATGGGAAGCCGTATGGTAACTTGCTACCCTCTAGAGGGCTCCGTCAAGGTGATCCTCTATCACCATATTTGTTTCTCTTGTGTGCTGAGGGCTTTACTACTCTGCTGGAGAAAGCTGTACAGGAGAGACGAATTAATGGAGTTTCTATTTGTAGAAGGGCGCCTAAACTTACCAACCTGATGTTTGCAGATGACTCATTGCTTTTTTGCCAGGCCACTCTTTCTGAAGTTAGTGTGATAATGGAGATTCTCCAAGTTTATGCAGGTGCTTCAGGCCAGTCTATTAATTTGGAAAAATCCTCTGTGTATTTTAGTGGCAACACTCCGTTGGAACAAAAACAAGCAATTGGATCTACACTGGGAGTGAAGGAGGTGGTAAGATTTGAATCGTACTTAGGCTTGCCTACATTGATTGGTCGTGGAAAATACCAAACTTTCTCCTATATTAAGGATAGAGTTTCGAAAAAATTGCAAGGGTGGAAGGGGGCGATGTTGTCTAGGGCGGGAAAGGAAGTACTTATAAAGGCGGTAGCCCAATCTTTACCCACATACACGATGGGGGTCTTTCAATTGCCATTGAGAGTATGTGATGAACTCAATGCCTTATGTGCAAAATTCTGATGGGGCCAAAATGGAAGTGAGAGGAAAATCCATTGGAAGAGTTGGAGCTACTTATCTAGGCCTAAGAAAGAGGGTGGTATGGGATTTCGTGACTTGCGGAGCTTTAACCTTGCTATGCTTGCCAAGCAAGGTTGGAGATTATTACAGGACCAAGACTCATTATTGTTCCAATGCCTTAAAGCCCGTTACTTCCCACGGTGCCATTTTCTTGATGCCTTGGAATCACAAAACTGCTCTTATACTTGGAAAAGTATAATGGCAGCTATGCCGATCTTGAAGCAAGGATGCTGTTGGAGGGTGGGTAATGGCTCATCAATTAGAGTTAAATTGGATAAATGGATACCCAACCAACCTACTAACAAAGTGCTATATCCTAGTCTTGTGGAGGAAGAGGATTGGATGGTAGAAGATCTTATTGACTCGGACCTTAATTGGTGGAACAAAGAGCTAATCATGTCAAACTTCCATAGAGAAGATGCTGAGGCAATTTGCAGGATTCCATTGAGCCATAGACAGGTTCCGAACTCTTTATACTGGTTGCACACTAAGGATGGAGTGTATTCTTGTAAATCTGGGTATCAGGTGGCAAGACGGTTGTTGAGAGAGGATGGCTGGACAGAGTGTTCGTCTGGTCCAAGTGGTATGCGGGTTTGGTCGAAATTATGGCATCTTAGAGTCCCTAATAAGATCAAGGTGTTTGGGTGGCGAGCTTGTCAGGAAATCCTCCCAACCCGGGTGAATCTAGCCAAAAGAAGAATTATCCCTGATAACTTATGTCACTGCTGTAGAAGCTGTCCTGAAACAAGAGTGCATGCACTATGGGAGTGTGGTGCTGCCCAAAACGTGTGGGCGAGGTGCTTGGCTAGAATTCAAAAAATTCCTAATGACCAACGTGACACCTTGCAGCTGTTTGAAGAGCTTATGGATAGACTTTCACGGCTGGAGTTTGAGCTATTTCTCGTACAGGCTTGGTTTATATGGAATCAAAGAAATACAGTGGTTCATGGTGGGGCTTTTAAGGAACCGGGTTGGCTTAACAAAAGAGCAACTGAGTTCTTGGACGAGTTTCATAACTCTCAAGTGCAGCTGTCTACTTCAACTCCCACGGTGTCAAGAAATAGTTGGCAACCTCCTCCAGTTTCTGTCTATAAAGTAAACTTTGATGTCGCCATTTTTTCAGAGTTGAACTGTTCAGGTTTTGGTGCAATTATCCGGAACGATAAAGGGGAGGTGATGGCAGCTATGTCTGTCAAAGGACCACCTGTTACCTGTAGCGAAGAGGCAGAAGTCCTTGCTTGCAGGAAGGCGCTGAAGTTCACAGTGGATGCAGGCTTCTCAAACGTGATGCTTGAAGGGGACAATGAAACTGTTATGCGGACTATTTCTTCTTCGTCTAAGAACCACTCCTGGCTGGGTAATATTTATGATGATATTAAATGGCTTATGCGTGGGTTGCAAGTGCTTTCTGTTAACAGTGTAAAGAGGGGGGGTAATGAGGTAGCGAATATACTAGCTAGACATGCTAAGAATACTGTTGATGGGATGTTTTGGTTAGAAGACTCCCCTCCCCCAGCTGTAGCTGCTTTGTACTTTGACTCTATTCATATTAATGCATAATACATCACTGAGGTGGCTTTCAAAAAAAAAAAAAAATGGCACAAACTTGTGACTAGTATTGATGGAAATAACCTTTATTGGTGTGTGGATTTGAAATGGTTAGGACTTAGATGTAAGACATTATTCAAATTACATAATATCACAAGTATTATTGTTTGAGAAAAGTAGAAAACTTCTTGAAGTTCAAAGCACATTATGCGTCAATTCATATCATATGATTATACTAACAATTGTTTCTTAAATCCCCCCCCCCCCTTTTTTTTTGCTAAGAAATTTAAATCTATCAAATATATACAAATAAATAAATCCCTTGATATTATTTTAAAGCCTCAAAATCTCATTATGAGCATTAGGTGTCGTTGTGGAATGATTGAATGACTTTTCATTTTATAAGTGCTATTACACTATAGGTTTTATAACTGTTTGAATTGTTAGCTTCACTTATATCACTTTGGAAGGTGGTGGAGACCACAGACCTTCGAGGTTATTGATTCTTTTATAATAAATTTTAAAGGGTCAATGTGGTGGGCCTTTTTGTGATTGTGGATTGGGCTGCCTCCTGCCACACTACGGCCCAAAAGTTCTGGGTAAGAGAGTCAGGACCAGTCTAATTGCAACTCACCTCAAACTGGCTTGTGCGCAAACTAAAACTCCTTTGTTGAAACTTTGGTCACATGCCCATGACAGATGAAGTTGTTACAAAAGAGTTATGGTAGGCAAATACAATATAACAATAATAAGGGAAATACGCTTGCTGTTAGACAAAATAAGTAAAGGGTTCCTAATTAAAATAAAGAACAAGACAACACAACAACAAGAAACACATTATAAATGAAATGGAAAAAATAAAAGATAAGTAATATTGATGCTTAATCAATAAAATCAAGGAAGAAATGGTTAGTTTGCTATGCTTAGTCACATTATGAGACTAAGACCAATGAGGGAACCACTTCCTCAATGTGGGTAACCTCACAGGAGGATCCAGTTGTAGAAATTATCCACTTTGAGAGAATGGGCTTGAATGGCTTATGCCCAAATGGATCCTTTATCTTTAACAGATGGCAGGCTTTTAGAGGGAGAGAAGGGATTAGCCTATTGGTGCATGTATGACATCCTATTCTCTCTATTTCTTCTATTTCTAACTCTCTTTCTTTTTCTTGGCTTCGTTACTCTGCTTTTGTGATACTGTGACTCTCTTGTTGTGATTGTTGCTATGTTGATGGTATTTTGCATGGCAGAGGCTCCTTATAAACTGCCTGTCGTGACAGTTTTTTTACCATTTCACCCTTAAACCACTTTTGTCTGGGTGTAGGTGTCCTTCCAGACCATCCATTGGTTTGTTAGCTACCTAGCCACCACCTTTTACCTGTGCTGGTTGTGCCACATCCCATTACTAGACAAATAATTCTATTTTGTTTGCTTGTTCACCGTGGCATTCCTATCTGTAACAGGGTGGACATTCTCTTTCACTATCCCTTATGGCATGCACCTAGTGGTTCTAACTCATCCTTCCCTCTTTTGGGTGGTATGTCGTCCCGAAGAACATTTCCCCCAAAAGAGTTTGAGCGAGAACCCAAGAATAGGCTCCCCCTTTCTCCCCACCACCAGACCATACCCTCTCTTACCTCTAGGTCTTGTGCGTGCTCCACTTTCATGTGTGTCCAAAGCTTGTCTGCTGCTCATGCATTTGCCATGGCTTGGAGGCTCGTTTGTGCGTTCTGCCGCTCATTATTGACTTCTTATGACATGAACTGGTTTTTGATCCTTCATTCTTTATGGCTTGCTTCCTTCAAGGGCTAGTCCTTGCTTGATTGTGGGCTTTTCTTAACCCACTCTTTGCTCCTTCCGTAGGCTTGCTAGTATTCTTGCCATGCCATCCTATTATTCCTGTTATGGTGTTATTTGACCTGTGCTTGCTGGGCCTGCTGTATGCTTTTCTTTTGGGCCTGCTATATGCTTTTCTTTCACTTAATTACGGTGACCCAGTATTGTCATTGGGCCTATATTCATGCTACTTTGGGCTTTCTTAACCCATTCAATTGCTTACGGGCTTCTTCGACCCATTTCTCCCTCCTTGGGCATCCTTGGCTCTTTTTCTTTCCTTGGGTATCCTCGGCCCATTCCAATTTTGCATTTCTATAGGCTTTTGCTAACTCTTTTGGGCTTCCCTATCCCAATTACCATATCCTTTACCTTTGGGCTTCATAGGCTTTCTATCAACCCCTTACTCACTTATTTCATTCCTTCGGGTTTGGTTTGGCCCATTCTTGCTTTCTACTTCACATAATGCCCATGAGTTTACTAATTTTTTCTCTAGGCGCCTTTAGGCCCGCTTGCTTCTTTCGAGGCCCATTTATTATTTTATGGGCCTATGATCCATTATTCATGCCATTCGGGTTTAATGGTTTTTTCTCCCAATTTACTAACTCTTTTCTACCCATATTGTTGGGCTTCTTCCTGCTATTGGGCCTTCCTCCCAAAATGAGCATCAACAGCCAGTAAGCTTTAAAAGATAAAAAGTTTTTTTTTTTTAATCTTTTTAACCTTTTCATATAGAAAATTATATTATAATTGGTATTATTAGCCAACTGATTTGAAATGTCTCTTGCAAAATCAATCATCATGCGAAATTTGAGTCACCTTTATCTAATCTGCCACTAGGGGTGTCAATGTTCGACCTAACCCACAAACATGACACGAACCCGACACGGGTTTTTGTGGGTTAGGGTTGGGCCTTAATGGGTTTGGGTCATAAACGGGTCGACCTGAAAGCGATACAATAATAAATGTGTCATAAGCAGGTCAACTCGCATAACTTGCAATAGACACGTTTGACACGCCAATTTATTTGTGTTAAACCAAAATGACCTACGTAACACAACCTGTTTAACTTGTATAACAGATAAATATTTATTTTATTTTAGATTTGTCAAATGCCTTTTATATCCAACATATATTTTAAATTTAAAAAGAAAAGTGAGTAATTACAAAAACTTATAAGGAATATAATTGAAAATTGAAACTTTACAAATCCTAGATCTCTAAACCCTACAAACCCTAAATCTCTAAACCTTCTTATAAATATCTAATTTTTTTTTTTTTTTAATTTCAGCTGTACTACTTACTCTACCATCTTATAGACTCATGCTCAATTCTTAAATTCAGAGTCTCAAACCGATTATTGCTCTCTCTCTCTCTCTCTCTCATGTGTTTAGTGAGTTTTAGAACTATAAAAAACCGTTTTCTTTGTGTTTCAAAATTTTGTAGTAATTTTTTCTACATAATGTTTTTGTTTTATAAACTTCGAACCCATGTGCTGTTATTAATATATGAGATATATTAATTGTTGATTAAGGCCACAGTTGTAGCTTTTGTCTTGTGTCGTGTGTTTTTTTTTTTTTTTTTGTATTAGTGTTGGACATCGTCTGCATATCTTGCAAGTGGGTTTATTGAGATAGTTTTAAACTAGATTTGATAGGTATTGCTTTTAAAACTGTTGAGGCATGATCATATTTTGTAACTACTAATACTTATATATATATATATATATATATATATATATATTTGGCATAGAACTTGCACAAATGAAATTGGATGTGCTTGTGGAAGCTTTTATGAATTTGGACATCAACAAAGAATCTATGGATGATAATCGTAGTCATAGTTAGGATTAGTCTACTATTTGCACCGATTCTTTCAATATTGATACTTAGCATTTGGCAAGTTCCAAGGATATTATATTTTTGTTAAACTATGTTATTTCATTTTTGTTAAACTATGTTATTTTGAATTTGGGTTGAAGTGTATGCACTTCTTTTAGAATGTAAAGAACTTATTTCTAGATGAATGTTATATTTTTGTTGAACTATATTATTTTGAATGTGGGTTGAAGACTTGAAGTGTATGCACTGCTTTTGGGGTGTAAAAAAAAGTTTCTAGATGGATGTTATATTTAATATTATGTAAGTTGAAATGGGTTGTGTTATATTAATGTCAACCTAACACGACTCATTTATTAAGCGTGTCAAATGGTTGGGTCAGGTCAACCTGCCTTATTAACAAGTCGAGATAAAGTTGAAGGATTATGACACGATTATTAAATGGGTCGGGTTAGGGTTGAGCCATTTAGTCGAATTCCCCTACCTCAATATGACATGAACCCGACACACTAATCCAAATTGACACCCCTATCTGCCAGTAATTGAACTAGTAGAAAAATCATTTATTTTCCACTGCTTTGCTTGATTTGGTCTTTGTTATTGTGACCTAGACTTGTTAAATTGGACTAAGTAATAACTTGACTAATTAACTAGGTTAAATCAATTGTTTTTAAGGGGTCTAAAAACCAACAAGTGGTATCAAAGCATGTAGCTCTTTTGTTTTAGATCTTTTTATCTAAGAGCTGATCCTTGACCCTTGTTGTCATGGATAATTTGAAGTGTCTTTTTGATCATGTTTCTGCTCATGCTTCTGTTGATTTTATTGATGCCTATGAAACTCTTCGTAAAGAATTATTGAAATCTATGAAAATTGCTAAGAAATTAAAGGAAGAGTTAAAATTGGCTAATCTTGAAAAAGAGGAATTGATTGTTAGATTAGATGAATCCAATAAAAAGAATGAATTTTTGAGAAATCAAATTTCCTCTCAAGATGAGAAGATGAAAAGCTTGGAACAAGAGTTAGTTGAATCTAAAGCTAAAATTGAAAATTTGACTTGTACCAAGTCTGCTGTTGATAACAGAAGTGTTTCTGTTTCTCTTAAGCCTAAAACTGAGAAAGTTTATATCCCTCCTTTCAAGAGGAATAATAAAGAAAAGGCTTATTTTGCTAGGTTAGATAAAGGTAAAAGTTCTGATGTTGACGCCGATATTTCTAAACCTATGTCTAAACCTATTGTTAGAGAGCATAATAAATCTGTTTTTGTGCCTACCTATCACCTTTGTGGTGTAGTTGGTCATATTAGACCAAATTGTTCTTTGCTAAGGCAAAAACCAAAATCTGAGACTAGATTTGTTGTTAGGAATACTAATGTTCCTAAATTTGTTCCTATTTGTCACTTTTGTGGTATCCATGATCACATTCGTCCTAATTGTCATAAACTAAAATTTAAGCATTCTATGTTTCAATCTAGGATTTGTGATGATATTTCTCCTACCATAAGTCCATATAAATTGTTTCATATTCTTTTGAAAAATTTGAGCTTGTTGGCTTGTGAAAGGAATTTGCAGGATTTCAGTCTCTCTCAGAAGATTGGTGTAATTCCTCAAATACACTCTGCTTCTCATGGATCTTCCCTTACAAAGCCGAAGACTCGTGCTATATGGGTGAGAAAAAATTCTCTAAAGTGAGTGTTGCTGACTTGTCCCTGATTTAATTCTTTCAATTGTTTGTGGACATGTCTTGTTAATGTTTTTGGTTGTTTTGTTTCTTTTAGAATTTTTTTTTATTTAATAAAAAAAAATCCAAAAACATTGAAAAATTTTCAAAAAGAAAAAAATATTTTATTTTGAGTCTTGTTTTATTTTTCTTGAGGATTACATGAATTATGATATCTCTCTCTTGATTTAGAACATGCTTGACATTGTGGAGAAACTTAAATAGTATGTGTTCTATAAGTGCTAAGCTATTTCTAATTCTGTGTAAGTATGTACTAGTTTGTATATGTACTCATGGGTTAATTAAGAAATTGATATTTCTTGTTTGTGTACTCTCTATAGCTTAGTTAAGCACTGTCATGCATTGCATTTGCATTGTTCATTTAGCATAATGTGTGCTTTTTGTTTTGGTCATAAATTTTTTAAAACCAAAAAGATTTTTGTGTTTTGTATTTCACATCTTGGATTTATAATCAAGGATTGGCCATATTATCTTTACATAACAAGTTTATGTACCTTGTTTAGCTTGGATGAGCTTCTTGTATTGCACTTTACTAGTTTGAGCTTTGTAGTGCATGTTGTGTGGGAGACGTTTATAGTTTTTGATCACTTTGTCTTGATCTTGAAGTCACATGTCTTTGACTGTCGGACTTGAACCTTTTGAGAATGGCATAAATAACCATCTCACCACTGTTCACTAGCCAATCATGAATACCTTAGTGCATATCATAAGATTTTGTGCTCGAGAAAGTGTAGCACATGCACAAAAAAGAACATAAGGTGAAGTCTCAGTTTAAATTGCTTAATACTTAAAATTGGTGTGTACTATTAGGCTTGATGCCAAAATCACATGACTTAAAATTGGTGTATATTATGAGGCATAAAATCAAGAAACTTACATGATTGCAAGCTTGTTTTCTAGGAGATTTGGGAGTTATATGATGTAACTCTTTAGGTGATAGTCTCTTTCAAATTCTATTTGATGAATTTTGTAGACTTTGTGATTGATTTCTATTTACATATCATCTCATAGTTTTTGCTAGTTGCACACACTACACAAGTTACTCTTTGATAAACTTGGTACATTATATTGTGTGTGATCTTGTTGTGGCCATCCAAGATTAAAGTTCCTTGATTTTGATGCAAAATGTGCTTAATGTTTGAGTTTTTGAGGACAATTGGTTGAAAAATTTGTTTTTGAAAGATCTGGGTTGAATTCAAGTGTTTTTTAAAAAAACTTTTAATCTCATACTCATGCATTTCATTCATGAAATATTATGCTTTGAGGAGTTTCTGCATTAAATTGCTCTGTTTTTTCAAAAATTTAATTTTTCCATGCATCATTTATGTTTAGGATTCACATGCATTCCATTGTTTTCTGTATCCATCTTGTAGTTTTGCAGTCATATCTCTCATTGTTTTCACACATAACATGCATACACTTTGCTAAATTGGGTACTCAACTTGATTTAAAAATTGAATGATCAATTTTTGAGTTATGTACTTTCTAGTATATGCTATTTTTATGTGTGAATTGTAGAAAATTATTTTCTTAAGAGATATAATGGATAATCAATGAGCAAATATTTTTTCTACTTATGCAACTGTTTATGGGTCACATAGTGCCATGTTTGCATTTTATTGAAAGAGAGAATATTTTTTGTGTATCCTCAACTTAGTTTTTTTTTAAAACTTGGTTTGTGTCTTTTTATTTATCCCCAACCCCTTTATTTTTCCCCAAAACTGTTTTTCCCAACATTTGTTTTGTGTTTCCTATTTTTATAGGGGGAGAAGCTTGTTTTTAACCTGTGTTGTTCATAGGGGGAGTTGTCTCTATTTTCTATAGAGTTGAATTGCTTTGTGTTCCTGTATTTCTCTATTTTCTCTTATTCTCTGTTGCGTATGTTTTCTGTCGACCTTCTGATTGGGTTGTCTTTGTCAATACGTGACAAAAAGGGGGAGATGAAATGTGAGAACATGTGGGAATCCTGTTTGTTTTGTTTAGGGGGAGATAAAATTGTTTTTCAAAGGGGGAGAATATAAAAACTTATTAATGTATCTAACTTAGGGGGAGAGTTAGTTTATTTTTTTAATGTTCTGTTTCATATTATTGTATATATGTCTTTCTTTCCACACATGCGGTGATATGTTTGTTGAGTGTTTCAAGAAAGACAGGTGCATTCTGATCAAGAACTTCTACCTTTTCTTGCAACTTCTAGGTTAGGAGTCTTAGATTGGGATTTGTGATGTAATTGGGCATTTTATTGTATTGGGTTGTTCTTGTATTTGAGCATTTCATTTTGTATGAAAGTTTTGTCACAAATTGCCAAAGGGGGAGTTTGTTAGGTTCTAAATGTTTAGAACAATTGGCAAATCATGAACACAAACTTGTCTAGATATAGATCTTAGAGTCTATAGGTTTTATTAGATAATGCTCAATGTGATTCAAGTCAAGATTCAAGAACATACAAGCTGCAGGAAGAAGATTTCATAATCTGTCTGGTTCGATCGATCGAAAGACAGGCTCGATCGATCGAAGTCGTATCTGCAGAATTTTAATTAAGTCCAAACAGCAGTTCAAGCCCATTTAGGATTAGGATTTCTAATCTACTTCTCCCAGTATATAAAGGAAACCCTAAGCACGTTTTTATGTAGCTTTTTAGAGAGAAAAGAGTGTGCCTCTTTTGTATTTAGGGTTTTGTTCCTAAAAAGCTCTCTTATGTCTTCTACCAGTGCTATTCCTTGAAGAATCTCAAGATCCGGTATTGTAGAAGTTGCTGCCTTCTCTAGTCATCAAAGTTGCTGTCTTGGAGTCACAAACAGGAGAGTTTGTGTTGCTAAACCTTTGAGTGGGATCTCAAAGTCACAAACGGGGGTGTTTGTGTTTTGCAAAGGCCAAAGAAAGAAGGAGTCCGTGGATTCGGAGCTTGCACGTGATCGTGTCAGTAAGTTCTATTGGTTGGTAGCAATAAGAAGTCGAGCGTGGAAGCTAGTAAGTCTTATTGTATGAACTTCGATTCTTTCAAGTTAGTGGATTCAAGTTTACCTTGAGGATAGCTAGGTCAAATCCTCCCCAGGTTTTTACCGATTTGGTTTCCTGGGTGATCATATCTTGTGTTATTTATTTTTCGCTGCTTTGCTTGATTTGATCTTTGTTATTGTGATAACCTAGACTTGTTAAATTGGACTAAGTAACAACTTGGTTAATTAACTAGGTTAAATCAATTGTTTTTAAGGGGTCTAAAAACCAAAATCTTCAAATGAAAACATGCCAAAAGCCAATGTAAAAAATAATGACTATGTAAGGCCTAAGAAAAGGAACTTCAAACGTAGGCCAAATGGAAATCAACCTTAACATAAGACCCACTCTAATCAAAGAAAGAACCAAGCACACCATCCTAAGCATTCTCCAAATAATGGCATCCACCCTAATAATAGCAATTATGCATGTTTTGTATGTGGAAAGCCTGGACATTTGGCTAGAAATTGTCGTTTTCGAAAACATGGGCCTATGGCTCAAGCCAATGTCATTGAAGAGCCTCTTGTGGCTATGGTTACTGAGATTAATATTCTCGAAGGCTTAGGAGGGTGCTGGATTGATTCTGGGGCAATCAGACATGTTTGTTATGATAAAACTTAGTTCAAGACCTACACCATCTTGGATGAGAAAAAGAAAATTATGCTTGGTGATTCTCATACCATTGAAGTTGTGGGCATTGGAGAGGTGCTTCTCAAATTTACTTCTAGAAGATAAGTCACTTTCAAAGATGTCTTTCATGTTCCTGACAGTAGAAAGAATCTAGTTTCTAGTTTTTTGTTGAATAAGGCTGGTTTCAAACAAGTCTTTGAGGCTAATCATTATGTACTCTCTAAAAAGGGCATGTTTGTTGGCAAAGGCTATGCTTGTGATGACATGTTTAAACTTAATGTTGAGATGAATGAAAATTCAATTTTTGCTTATTTGTTTCTTGTGTGAATGTTTGGCATGATAGATTATGTCATATTAATAATAAATATATGAAAAATATGAGTGGTTTAGGTTTAATTCCTAAACTTGAAAATGAACTTGAAAAATGTGAAATTTGTAGCATGACTAAAATTACTCAAAAGCCTCATAAATCAATTGAAAGAAATACTGAATTACTAGAGCTTATCCATAGTGATATTTGTGAATTTGAAGGACATTTGACACGTGGAGGTAATCAGTATTTTATAACCTTTATAGATGATTTTTCAAAATATTCATATGTCTATCTTATGAAAAATAAAAATGATGCTTTTGAAAAATTATCAATTTTCTTAAAAGAAGTTGAGAATACTTTTGATATAAAGGTTAAAAGGTTTAGAACTGATAGAGGAAAAGAATATGATAATCTTGGTCTTAATAATTATATTTAATCTTTTGGTGTTGTTCATGAGACTACTGCCCCTTATTCTCCATCTTCAAATGGAGTAGCTGAACGTAAAAATAGGACTCTTATAAATTTAACTAATGCTATGCTTGATAGTTCTGGGGCTCCTAAATATTTTTGGGGTGAAGCTATTTTAATTGCAAAGTTTGTTTTGAATAGTGTACCTCATAAAAAGACTTTTTTAACTCCCTTTGAAATATGGAAAAAATATGAACCAAATCTGAATTTTTTCAAAGTTTGGGGTTGCTTAGCATATGTGAGGCTACCTGACCCTAAAAGACCTAAACTTGGGGTAAAGGCTTCTACATGTGTATTTTTGGGTTATTCTTTATATAGCACAACTTATAGATTTTTTTTATATTGATAATAATACAATAATTGAATCTAGAGATGCAATATTTCATGAAAATAAATTTCATTTAAATATAAAAATAGTGGGGGTTTTGAACAACAAGGGAATTTTGAATGTTCAACATCTAAGTCAAAAGATGTTAATGAATATGAGATTGAACCTAGGAGGAGTAAAAGACCTAGAATTGAGAAGGTTTTTGGTCCTGAATATTATATGTATAATTTACAAGGTGACCCTACTTCTTTAGAAGAAGCTTTATCTTCTCTTGATTCAGGTTTCTGGAAAGAAGCCATCAATGATGAGATGGATTCTATTATCTCTAATAATACTTGGAAACTTGTAGATTTACCTCCAAGTTGTAAAACAATTGGATGTAAATGGGTACTTAGAAGAAAATTAAAACCTGATGGATCTATTGAAAAATTCAAAGCAAGGCTTGTAGCTAAAGGTTTTAAACGAAAAGAAGATATTGATTTTTTTTAATACTTTTTCTCCTGTTACTAAAGTTACGTTTATTAGATTATTGATTGCTGTAGCAGCTATTCATAATTTGATGATACATCAAATGGACGTAAAGACGGCATTTCTAAATGGAGATTTAGAAGAAGAAATTTACATGGACCAACTAGAAGGTTTTACAATGCCAGGTAATGAGCACAAAGTATGTAAATTATTAAAATCTTTTTATGGTTTAAAACAAGCACCTAGACAGTGGCATGAGAAATTTGATCAATGTTTGCTTTCTAATGGTTTTAAAACAAATGAAAGTGACAAATGTATATATTATAAAACTTTTGATGATGTTCATGTTATAATTTGTTTATTTGTTGATGATCTTCTAATTTTTGGTCCTAATATGGATATTATAAATGCTGCCAAAATGCTTCTTAAGAATAACTTTGATATGAAAGACTTAGGAGAAGCTAATGTGATTCTTGGCATGAAAATTTCTAGAACTTCAAATGAAATATTTGTAGATCAATCTCATTATATAGAAAAAATTTTGAAAAAATATAATTACTTTGATTGTAAACCTGCAAGTATTCCTTTTGACTCTAGTGTGCATCTTTGTCCTACCAAAGATGAAAATGATATTTAAAATCAAAAGGAATATGCTAGTATTATTGGTAGTTTTAGATATGCGATTGATTGTACTAGACCTAATATTGCTTATGCCATTGGAGTTTAGCAAGATTTACTAGCAAACCTAATTTTGAGCATTGGAATGCCATGACTCAATTAATGAGATATTTAAAAAGAACTGTGCACTATGGTTTGCTATATCAAAGATATCTTGCTGTTCTTAAAGGATATAGTGATAGTGCTGCCCCTATTGGTAGAGTGCACAATAAATACTATAATGGTAAATCTAGATCTATTAGAAGAAAACACAGTACTGTGAGATCATACATAAACAATGGTACCATAAATGTTGATCATATTAGTACAAATGATAATATTGTAGATCCATTAACTAAAGTTCTTGCTAGTGAAAAGATCTGGATAGCATCGAAGGGGATGGGACTTAAGCCCAAAGAAGAATAAACTACCTATGAGGATACCCTACCTAGGGATTAGAGATCTCAAGAACTAGGTTCAAAAGGGAAAACTAATCATAGAGTAGTTTGATTAACATGCACTAAATATATGTATGAGTAATAATACTCATGTCCCTCCCTATGGTGTGCGTGCATGTATCTTGTAACGTTATATAGGATGAGTTTTTATTTATTTAAAAAAAAAAAAAAAAAAACTCTTAATGTGGACTATAGCTCTTATGAGCGGGATGTTAGAGTTACAAGAACATCCTTGATAGCCACACCTAAGTAAGCATGGAAGTGAGGCCGCTTCCTTTAAGAATAGGGCTAGTTCTCTAAGTAGCTCATGGATGCTGGGATTAAGCACACAGTTGTAATGTGCTGGCTTAGAAGCTCTAAGTAGAGTACTAGTATATTATGTGTGTGATGTAATGTTTTGTATCCATAGAAAAAGTTATAGTTCAAGACTTAGATCACTATTAACTTTGGAACAATGTTGCTGAAACACTAAATGAGGGTTCAAGCCATTGGCACTCTCATTATGCATAATGTTCTACTTAACCCAGAAAAAATTGTTCTTATATATATATATATATATATTTACCTATTTATTTTTTATAAAAATAAATGGGGTATTGTTGGATATTTTTATAAAAAATATCATATTTATTTTAACACTCATTTATGTGAATTGAAGAAATCAATTATCCCTTAATGTTAGATATGTTGATTGCTAAATTTTGAAATTCAAATATAATTCAAAATTTGAATAGCTATTGTCAATGGTTTTAATTAGGAAATTTCTGAACATTAACGTGATATTAATACCATAATTGCCAGCATATTTGTTTTTATTACATATATATACTTTCCATTCTAAACGTTTTATATTCAAACGTTCTTATTTAAATATGACATAATAACATCATATATGGAAGATTTTCAGCACTTAAATGTATAGCTATTGCTGATTAATTTATGTTATAATAAGTTACCATATATACACAAATGTTTACTATTTGGTTTAATGGAAAGTGGTCAAATAGCTAGCAATTTTTTGTAACATATATTCAGAAAAAAAAACTTTTGAAAAGGTATTGTAATAATGGGCCATTAAATGCTTGGCATTATGATCCTTTCTTTTTTTTGTTCTCAACGTACAAAAGGTTTTGACCAATTTATATAATATATATATATATATATATATATATATATATATAAAGAAAGCTATTGATCACACATTGATTTCAATAATTTTATGACCATTTAAAGTTTTAAAAATAGCAAACGTTTTTATCTTTTGGCTAGGGACAAGCAACATGTCTGGCCCTATATATATGGAAAGAAATAAAAGTTTCAAATACACACATTTTATTTTTGAATTACAAAGCTGTAGACTTTTCAAAAACAATTTTTTATTGTCCTAAACATTTACCATCTATTGCTTCTTACTACTCACAAAAGTATTCTATCTTTTACAAAATTTTCTGGGAAAAGAAATTACTATAGAGAGCTTATATCCTAAAAGCAGTGTAGGCTCGCAAGGATAATCAGCAAAGGTGGCTGGGTTGTTGTATCCTGGGAACAACGTGCAGAAACTATTTGTCTAACTACATCGGCTATACCGTAGACGGTACAATTTGTCTCAAGACAGTGACATGGTCCATGCCTCATTTCCGCTACCTCTTTTTGGTAAAATCAAATTGTAATTTCTAAGGAAAATTCAGGTGTTATCTCTCCTTTATTTCCAACAGTAACTTTAGTGGGTCTTAACTTTTAAGGATACAGAAATGTGTTCATCCATCATGAAAAAACTATATCTAAGATTTGTTCTCACTCACATGTTCATGCATTTCAATATGATTTTGTGGAGATCCACACATCTTAGAATAGGTTGCATTGCATGTTATCAACTTATTTGGTTCATGATTAACCCTTTTGTGTCTTAGCTTGCTATTTTTAATTATGCGAACATTATGTGAATATATGGAGTTTATTTATATATATATATATATATATATATGTTGATGGCTTTATTTGAGATTTTATGATAGAATAAGTGAGCTTGGTTAGATTTTAGTTTCGGCAGGGTGAGTGCCTACCACATTAACTTAAACCCTTAACTTAATTTATACTATCTAGAGTAAGTTTGTAATATTTCCCTTTACTTCTTTTTAGGATGTAACTCAGAAATGAAACCATTTAATTCTTTTCGTCAATTTTATTTAATAACAAAGTGTTGTAATTTGTTTTCTTTTGACAAGTTATGTTAATTATCATTATTGATTAAATAAAATTTATCTTATAAGTTTTTCTAATCTTTCTGTAAGAGCTTCCACATTGGTGGAGCTATTTTTTAGCTATTTGGCACAACCAAGCTACTATATCTATTTTACCTTCTTACTTTATAAAACTTCCAACATCAGTGGTTTTATTTTAGTTTTCAACACAATAAAATAATATAAATAATACAATAAAATGACAAATATTTACTACAATAAAAAAATTCATTTATTTATTATTTCTTTATCTATTCTTCTATATCTCTCTTTTTCTCTCTTTTCAATCCACATCCAATCCTTACATTAGATCGGAAAACATTGCCCACAACAGCCACATCGAAAAACACCGCCCACAACAACCGCAAACAAAAGTATTGGATACATATGATTACTCGGCCACAACAGCCACAAACACTACCCATAACCACTAAGCTCAAGAACAGAGAAAGCATCAATGGGCTTGACAAACAAAATCCATCATGAACACAACCATTCCCAACCAATACTTCACTTAAATGCCATAACCACACACATAAAACACCAAAGACACAAGAACCCACAGCTCTTGAAGTAACCTTGTAAACAAAATACCCCCGAAAATTTCATCAATTTTGCCAAAATGCCTATAGATTGGAAAACACAAGCCCATTGCCACAAGCACAAACATAAGCCCACTGCCCACTACAGATCGAAAAACACAAACACAAACCCACATCAACACTGGACATGAGATAGCAGAGAAAGGGTGGAGCTCGAAGGTTTGGCCTTTAAGGTGGAGATCTAGAGAGGGAAAATGCGAGATAGAGACCCATGTTGGCACTGGGCATGAGATAGTAGAAAGAAAGGGGGGTGGGGTCGTGGAGGATGAAGAGAGCGGTCGCATTGGGCTAAGGCTTCGGTTGGCACTGCGCAGGGGCTTGGTCGATGGCAATGGGTAGAAACGAAGAGTGTGAGGACTGAGTAGAGAGGAGCAACGGGTAGAAATGGAAAAAAGGAGAGAAAAAGAAAAGAAAAGAAAAAAATAATATTAAAATATTTTGATCAGTGTGAACGCAACATAAAATAGCGTGTATATATATATATACCTTTAAGTTACAGTGCACAACTATCTTTGGCTATGCATTGTAGCTAAGAAGCCAAAATTTTTGGTTTTAGCTCCACCAATGCAGCCTTATTGTTGCAGTTGGTGGTGCTAAAAATAGAAATATAGTTTTTTAGCACCACCAATGTAAATGCTCTAAATCAATAAATTAATCAAGTGACTAATATATTGTAAATCTCTTAAATTAGGGTAATCATTATCAATAATAGAGTATTCTTCTTGAGATCAATGGCGGAGCCAAGGGGAAGAGGCAAGGTAGTCAATACCGTACCAGTACCGGCCGTACCGGCCGTACCGGTATGTATACCAATATTGAAACATCAACATTTCGTATCGGTTTAAATACCGGCCGTACCGGTCATGTATCAAACATATTGGACAATTTCGGATAATACCGGCCGGTACTAAAAAAAAGTTTTTTATTTTTTATTTTTTTTAAGTTTTGTAATTTTTGAATTTTTATTTGGGCAGAATGATAACTTATTTGCATTAACTTATTAGTATTATTTGTTTTCTTAGTATGCAATGGTAACTTTTAAGCTTTCTATTTTTTATATTGTGTGTGTGTGTGTGTGTTTTTTTTTTTCTTTTTCTTTTAATTGATACTAAAGTCTAAAACCATGAATAATTACTTATGAATTGAGGAAATGTTTTATGGTAAACTTTTATATTTATTATAATATATATATATATATATATATATAGACACACACACGCACACACACATACACACACACACACACACATACATACATATATATATATATATATATTTATAAATATAAAAAATAGCGTTAAACCTGAAACGGTATACCGATATTGACCGGTATCCGAAATATATCGTAACGCTGGCCAAACCAGTACAGCCTCCGGTTCAATATTGACTCCCTTGGGAAGAGGGCACACTACAAAAAAATAAAATAAAATCAAGCTATATTGAATTTTCTAGCTAAATTGCCATTGTTGGTCTCTGAAGCACTGAAAAAAACCTTCTTCTTTTCTTTTTTTTTTTTTTTTTTTTTTTTTTTTTTTGGTAGTGGCAGTTCCCTCCTTCACCCCCAACTCCCCAAAATATTGATCTATTCTATTATATTAGAAGCATTTTGCACTCTATGACACAAATCAATTTACTTCCCATTACGCAACCACATATTTCATCTTTTCCTAGACAAAAGATGGTGATTAGTGGGTCTCACAAAATAATTAAAAAAAAAATACATCAATATCTTTCATAGATATAACTTTTTTCATAAAAATGTTCACAATGGTTGAAGTAGTTGATTGTGTATGGTGGATACAAATAACACTCATGGACCCATAAGGCCACCATTCACAATCGACCACTTCAATAGTCTATAACATTATTGTGTCCAAAAGTCTAAAAACTCTTGAGTCTCCACTAACCTTTTTTTTTTCTTCCTACTCTTAACTTTTTTACAATTTCAAAAAATAAAAAATAAAAAATCTATAAACCCAGATTTTAACTACTTGGAATAATAGACAAATTATGAAATGATGAATTCTACATTTACAAGAAAAGTGTAGTGACAAGAGCTGGATTACAGTCAAAACCTCACAAAGTGGGATGGCATTCTCTCACTTGTTCTTTGCGGATGATTTGATCCTTTTCGCGAAGGCGAATCATGTGAATTGTTCCACAATAAGGGATGTGCTTGATAGCTTTTGTGCTCAATCGGGACAATCCATTAGCGAAAGTAAGTCAAGAGTTTATTTCTCTCCAAACATAGATGCGGATACAAGAGAATCGTTGTGTGACATTTTGGGGTTCCGGTCAACCCCAAACTTTGGAAAGTACCTTGGCTTTCCTATAAAGCATCGTGGAGGTAACAACTAGGACCTAAACTTCATTTTGGAAAGGGTCAAGCAGAAGTTGGCAGGGTGGAAAGCCAACCTATTATCCCTTGCTGGCAGAACGATACTCATTCAAGTCTCTACATCCGCCATTCCTGCTTATGTCATACAGTGCATGGCCTTGCCAAAGAAGTTGTTGGATGATATTGATAGATTTAATCGCAACTTCCTTTGGTGATCGTCAGAATCTTCAAGAAGAACTCACTGGGTGGGTTGGCAAAAAGTGACAAAATCTAAAGAGAAAAGGGGCTTTGGAATTCAATCCACTAGGGGAAGGAATCTAGCTCTTCTTGCTAAGCTTAATTGGAGATTTCAGACAGAAAAGGATGCCTTGTGGGAAAAGGTGTTAAGAAGCAAATATTGCACTAGCCGGAGGTTAAATGCTAGAAACAAGGACAAGCTCCCTTGTTCAAGAGTTTGGCAAGCTATTCAAAAGGGCAGTGAGGTCTTCAACAAGGGCATACTTTGGATTCCGGGGCGGAATAGCAATCTAAGGGTCTGTTTGGATATAGCTGAAAACTGAAAACACTGTAGCAAAATAATTTTTAAATGTGTGAATAGTACCGTGGGACTCATTTTTAATGAAAAAGTTGCTGAAAAGTAAGGTTTATAGATCCCGTGAACAGTGCATGGGACCCACTGGTGTGCCCTGTTCACACGGAAAAGTCAACAATCACAGCTCCAAAAAAAAAAAAGGCAAACGCAGGACTTGGGAAGTGCAAAATGCACTTCCCAAACATTTTGCACTTCCCAAATGCTCACTAAGTCTTTGGTATGATAAATGGGCTACAAAGGTCCCTTCAAGGGCTTTAATCCAAGGTCCTCTTGTTGAAGAAGAAGAGAAGCTAAGAGTAAAAGATGTATTTGGACTGCACGAATGGGATTGGTAAAAAAATCTCCTTCCAAATTCCTTGTGATATTCTCATGAAAGTTAATGCCATGCCTTGTTCTACGAGATCATCACTTGAGGAAGATAGGCTGATTTGGAATGGAGATAATCGAGGTGATTTTGAGCTTAAATCAGCTTATACAATTGCCACAAGGTGCAGCGAGGAGGAAGAGGATTTTATGGGTTATTGGGTTTGGAAGGTGGATTCTTTACCACGGATTAAGGCATTCATGTGGCAATGCTTGCATAATAGCATTGGTGTGGGGGATTGCCTTGTGACAAGGCACCTTAGTGAGTCTGATAGTTGCCCTCTTTGCCAAGGGGAAGCCGAGATAATCATACATAGGCTTAGGGATTGTGAGATAGCAAAAACTACTTGGAATAGGTTGGGAGTGCTGTCAAATAGCAGGTTCTTTGAGGATAATCTCCACATTTGGCTTGAAAAAAATTGTAAAGACAATAATTATAGAGGGGCCAATCAGCCACCATGGAGATTGTTTTTCCTTTTGTCATTTGGTTGCTGTGGAAACAAAGGAATAATGCTATGTTTAGAGGCCAACACATACGGGATGATGTTCACAGTGAAGCTGTATTCCTTGCTTTTGAATTTCTGCATTGTGCTTTAAATCCCAGTCTCTCAGGTAGCAAAAAAATTATATAGGTCAGATGGGAGAAGCCCTCGCCTAGCTGGGTTCGTCTAAACACCGATGGTTCAGCCTTAGGGAATCCGAGATGAGCTGGTTGCAGGAGAATCATTCGGAATGAGCA
The DNA here is from genome assembly GCF_001633185.2 of Quercus lobata. Lineage (NCBI taxonomy): Eukaryota > Viridiplantae > Streptophyta > Magnoliopsida > Fagales > Fagaceae > Quercus > Quercus lobata. The sequence continues at coordinate 9,284,478 of NC_044909.1, read as the reverse complement.
TGGAGATTGGCTTGGAGGGTTCTCTAGGAGCATCGGGATTACTACTAGTTTTATTGCGGAGTTTTGGGCGCTTCGCGATGGCCTTAACATGTGTCTTAATATGCATTTTCTTGCTATTGATGTTCAGATTGATGCGAGAGCTATTGTTGATGCTGTTTGTAATTCTTCTTATGCTAATCGGGTGGTTATGCCTATTGTTGATGACTGCAGGCAACTGATTTCCCAACTACCCCAAGTCCGGATCGGGCATTGCTATCGTGAAGCAAATTATTGTGCTGATTTTTTAGCTAGAACAGGTGCCATGCAAGCTAGTAGTTTTATTATGTATCAAGACCCGCCTGTGGGTCTGATTGAGCTTATAAGATTGGACAAAGATGGAATGTGTTGTAACAGGGTTATCCTTGAACTTGCTGCTCTTCTTTAGTTTTCTTTAATGAATTTCCTCTTTACCAAAAAGAATTCTACATTATTTTTTAAAAGCATTCAAGGCAATGATGCACATATACAACTTTGCAAGTATATTTCTATATTCTTTAACATTTTTATATTGTGTCCGTTTTGGATTGAGCTTATTTTTGCTGAAACTGAAAACATTGTAGCAAAATAATTTTTAAATGTATGAATAGTGTCGTGGGACCTATTTTTAATGAAAAAGTTGCTGAAAAGTGAAATTTATGGGTCCATGAACAGTGCACGAGTGCACTGTTCACAATTGACTTGGTCAAATAGTGCAGATGGGAAAAAAAAAATCAGAAAACGCAACCCAAGATTCAGCGGAAAACGCTGAATCCAAACGGGCACATTGATTTACTTTCTCATTCTATCTTAAGGAATCAAATTACATTTTTAAATTTTATGTGTTTAAATTATTCTCTTAATTTTATTGTTATTAACTACGAATCAATTTATTTGTATTATTTATTTTAATTACATGAAATATTATTTTAGTTAATTGAGATTTTAGATACAATTACATTAATATATAATTCTTTATTTATTTTGTTATCAATATTTTTTAGAGTAATTTTACTTTCAATTTTATTTTATAATCTTTTCCTCTAACAGGGGATTAGAAATTCTAGCCCTACCATTATGTGAAATTCACGACCAATTGACCGAGGAACTCTTTTTCTCTATCCATTAAAGAGGAGAATCAAAAGAGGGCCCCTCAGGTCGCGATTCTCACCCCTACACCATTCGAATTACGCCAAGTCGTTCTTAGAGGGTTGACTTAACTAATAGTCCCTATCATTTTCTGTCATTTTATTTGAAGTGTCTCTTCCTTGAACTATGACAAGGCTAGGGCCGCTTCCTTGACAACCTGGACAACTTGTCTCAATCTGGAGCCCATCCAACGGGCTTAATAATTTGTCCAGCTAGTTGGAAAAGTCTAATCCAGCTTCTATTTGGGTTTAGTAAGTACTATTTTAGAATCAGTCTGAAATTCTGAATAGCATTACTGTTTAATTTAGCAAATAGCAACTTCTCGGCTTTCTTTGCAGGATAAGAACTTTGTTAGTATTATTAATTAGGGTTTTAAAAACGTTTGCCCTTATATGCTAGTAAACCATTTTAGAAATTATTTTTGTGAAAAAGTGATTAACTTTTATTTATTTATTTATAATTTTTTAATTTTTCATAAAAAATTTTCTAAAATTGAGGATTAATGTATGCCTTAATAGCATTAACCCAATCCACTTATTAATTAATAATAGCCACCGAGACTTCCTTAAATTTATGTGGAAAGCATGCGAAACTAAGAAAGAGTTTATGTGGAAAGCACGCGAAACTATGAAAGAGTAAATTGTATTGGTTAATAAAATACATTGGGAATTGGGAAGGAATGTTATGAAAACAACAAAACTCGATACAAACTTCTTTGGAGCAGGCTAGATAAGGTTTTAGTCTAATTTTGACCCAAAAAAAAACTATGTTAACCAAATTATTTCTAAAGAGTAAAGACTCTTATATCAAATTCAATACTTTATTTTTAAATTATTTTTTATGTATATATTTCTTATCTGCCTCTCCCCACTTATTATTTTTTCCTCTCTCTCTCTTTCTTAACTCAGAATCAAACCACTCAATGGGTTTGTCGTCGCTAATCTGGGTAGATTTAAGAGTTTGCTGCTGATTCTAAATCGTGTGAGAAACACACACAAACAGAGAGAGAGAGAGAGAGAGAGAGAGAGAGAGAGAGAGAGAGACTCAATGGAAAAGGAGAGAGTGAGTCAGATGTCAAATAAAAAATATAAAAAAAATTTTAAAAAAATTTCTTTTTACTCCGGTGATGAACAAGGGTTCGATAATTGTAGCATAGTACTATTAATTTTTTTTTTTTCTAATTTTTTGAGCCTAATGTAGGTGTTATATGCTCAGTTATGTATATAAATTTTTGGACAAAGTTAAGCTATAAAATTTGTTGTAGCCTAAAGTTACGACGGTACTCAATAAAATAAATATTACTACATATTTTGAAAATCTAACCGTTGAATTGTATATTTTTTATACTTTTAATACACATGTCAAATTTTATGTCAATTGGATATTATATACTATATGATCTATAAACTTATATTTTATGCAAAATTTTAAACTACAAAACTAGAAATTTAAACAATTTTTTATGGCATAGCTATTGATCTTTAATTTTCTAGAAATTTTGCAAACATAGAGGATATAAGAAGAAGATGTAATCAAATGATGAAATTCTCAAAATTCACCTCCAATAAAAAAATATTGAGTAAAATTGTAGCCTTAGGCTACAACCAATTTTGTAACTAAATTTTATCATAAATTTTTTGTTAAATTTAGCATCTAGTAAGCCAAATAAATTTAAGGCGTAAATGCACTTTTAGTCCCTATATTTTTCACTTTTTTCATTTTAGTCCCTACATTTTATTTTTATCACTTTTAGTCCCTAAACCAATTAATGCGTGACATTTAAGTCCTTACCATCAGCCAACTAACAGGAAAAGCTGAGGTGGCAGACGGAACACCCTATTAGCTAACAAGGAGTTGATGTAGCCCTGATGTGGCGATTAAAATATGCCACAATAGCATTTTAATTTTTTTTAAAAAAAGCCATGTCAAATAATTTAAACCAAAAAAGAAAATAAATTAAAAAACAAAACTTAAAATTATTTTTTTAATAAGAAAATAAGAACTTGTTCTTCGTTCTTCATGTTCTTCCCAAATCCAAGAAATAAACCCAGCACCCATAACCCAACCACCACGGGACTACCACAACCCAACCACCATCACAATCAATCCCACCCAATCAACCCACAAAATAAAAACCAGAAAAATAAAACCTAGAAAACCAGAAAAATGAAACGTAGAAGACCTAGAAACCTAGAAAAATAAAACTCAGAAAACCCAGAAAAATGAAACCCAGAAAACCCAGAAAAATAAAACCTAGAAAACCAGAAAATTAAACCCAGAAAACCAGAAAAATAAAACCCAAAAAACGCAGAAAAATGAAACCCAAAAAACCAGAAAAATAAAACCTAGAAATCCAAAAAAATAAAACCCAGAAAACCAATCAATCCCACCGTTGTTGGTGACGACGAAGGGTGAAAAATAAGGCTGATCAGTGGCAACGCATGTGGAGGAGAGGTCGGTGATTTCTGGGTTTTGTTTGTGTGATCTACAGCCCGATGAGGTGGCGGCAAGGTGGAGGAGAGGCCGGTGGTTTGGAGGTTAGCCGCATATTCTAGAGAGAGGAAGAGAGGCTAGAGTGAAAGTGAGAGTGAGAGTGAATGATGAAGGGAGGAGAGGCGGCTAGGTTAGAGAGGAAGAACTTAAAATTATTTTTTTAATTTATAGTTCTAAAGGAATAGCTATGTTAGAGCTGCTGGGTTTATTTCTTAGATTTGGGAAGAACATGAAGATCATGTTCTTATTTTCTTATTAAAAAAATAATTTTAAGTTTTGTTTTTTAATTTATTTTCTTTTTTGGTTTAAATTATCTGACATGGCTTTTAAAAAAAAAAAAAATTAAAATGTTGGCATATTTTAATTGCCACATCAGTGCCACATCAACGCCACGTTAGCTAATAGGGTGTTCCGTCTACCACCTCAGTTTTTCCTATTAATTGACTGACGGTAAAGACTTAGATGTCACGCGTTAATTGGTTTAGGGACTAAAAGTGATAAAAATAAAATGTATGGATTAAAATGGAAAAAGTGCAAAATATAAGAACTAAAAGTGCATTTACGCCTAAATTAAAATGCTCCAAAGCCCAACCTCTATGAACTTTTTTTTTTTTTTTGGGAGAAACAACCTCTATTAACTAAAATGCCCTACTCGGTATCATTTTATAAATACTTTTTTTTTCTCTATTATTTTATGGGGTTCTTTTTATTTTATCTTATATTTTTTGCCTGCCTGAATAAGTGCCATCAATAATTGTCGTAATAGCAATGTTAAGGATATACAAATTTTTCTCTGCAAAAAAAAAGGACATACAAATTTTTGCACTTTTTTTTCTACAACTTGTTGAAATGTTTTTATCTTCTCTTTTTAGTTAGACCGATCGAAAGAGCTTGTTGAAGCATAATTATATTATAATTGATTTAACATCAGTTTTACATAAGCCTACCGCTTATTTCTCACTAAAAAAAAAAAAAAAAAGCCTACCACTCACATCTCTTTTACTATACATTAATCACAATATGTTGTGAAATTTTTCAGGTCGAAGATCTAGGTTTTTGTACTCATAGTCATAGTAAACTCAACATTTCTAGTAGTCACCCTTGGTGATCATCCAAACTCTGCGATGACATAAAAACATTAAGAAAAAAAAATAAAGTTAGCACATTTCTTTTACAACTTATTGAAGTGTGTATTTTTTTTTTTTTTAGTAATAGAATTTGTTGAAGAATTAAGTTGTAATTGATGTAATATTACTTTCACATAAATTTACCGTTCACATTTTTTTTTTTTACTAATCACAATAGGCTATTAAATTTTGGACAAAGTTTAGTGACAAAATTAGTTGTAGTCTTAGACTACAATCTTACTTAATATATTTTTATTAGTAGTGAATTTTGACAAATCCATCATTAAATTACATCTTCTTCTTATATGCTCCATGCTTGCAAAAGTTTTAGAAAATTAAAAATTAATAACTATGTCATCGATAAATTATTTTAATTGCAAGTTTTTGTAGTTTAAAATTATGCATAAAATATAAGTTTATAAATTATATAGTAAATAATATCTGATTGACACAAATTTTGATGTGTACTAAGAGTACAAAGAATATGCAATTCAATGGTTAGATTTTCAAAATATGTAATAATGTTTATATTATTAAATAAGGTTGTAGCCTTATTGAGTAAGGTTGTAGCCTAAGGCTACAACCAATTTTGTAGCTAAACTTTATTCTTAAATTTTGGAATTAAAAATAAAAATTTTTGAACTCAAAGTTCATGTAAACATGGTCTCAAAAAAATAGTTCTTGTAAACTCAACTTTTCCTAAAGTGACACTTGGTGATTGGCCAAAATGGCCAAATATCATTGTTGGCCAAAATATGTAGTGAGCTACCACCGTTTTAGAACTATATAGTAATCTACCACTATTTTGAAACTCGAATTCCTCACACTCAAGTTTTCCATGAAACCCGAGTTCCATTAAAAATTGCCTCCTTGCACTACAAAAAAATGGGGCTATCCCAGCGTTTTCAAAACCGCTGGGATAGCCCTAAAAAGCGCTGGGATAGGGTCAAAATTCCTATCCCGGCGTTTTTTTTCCCGGCGCTTCAAACCGCTGGCTTTTGAGTGTGGGGATAGGGTCACGCGGACCTGTACCAGCGCTTTTCGAAAGCGCTGGGATAGGTCCCGGCGCTTTCAAACCCTGTTCCGGCGTTTTTACTTGTGTTGGGACAGCCTTTTATGAAAATGTGAATATAACCTATATCAGCGTTTTTACTACTTGTGCCAGCGCTTTTGAAAGCGCTGGCATAGGTTGTACCTATGCCAGCGCTTTTGAAAGCGCTGGCATAGGTTGTACCTATGCCAGCGCTTCTAAAAGCGCTGGTATAGGTCATGGATGAATAAAATTTAAAAGGCCTATACCAGCGCTTTCAAAAGCGCTGGCATAGGCGGTACCTATTCCAGCGCTCTCAAAAGCGCTGGGATAGGTCATTTTTAATAAAAAAAAATTCCAAACCCTATTCCAGCGGTTTTCAAAGCGCTGGGATAGGTCTTTTTTTTTTTTTTTTTAATTTTATATTTTTTGAGCACCTGTAATGTACCTACAATACATATTTTCCAATACCTATTTTATAGCAACGGTAATGAACTACAATTCATATTTTCCAATAGCAAATACAATAACACATTAAACCAAGAAACTAAATATATTTAATTACACCATATCTATAATTACATCCCAAATGTCTAGAATGTTATATATACACAAAATGAAACATCCCAAGTGTCTAGGATGTTATGAGGCGCACCTACACTACAATTTCACCATTGCACATTGAGTTTCAAAAATATAAGTCACAAAACAAACAATACTCCTAATAGAAAATACTCCACCTTGTCTCTCCAACAACCACCCACCACAGCATACTATATGTATTTACTTAGACAAAATACAAGAAATTGACAACAATATGTTAACATTCACAAAACAAACAACACTCCCAATATATTCCACCTTTTCTCTCCATGCAAGCCACCTGCTTGCTCCTAAACAACAACCCACCACATTATTTTACAATTTAAGGGAATTAAGAAGTAGATCTTACTCACCCTTTAGCAATCCCAGTGTTTGCCCATGGAAAGAAGAATGTAAACTTCAAACAAGCTGCCACTCCTGCAAAAGAGAAATGACCATTGCTCACTACTATGATAACTTAAATGACGTAAATTAATCCAACTAGCTTTTAACCTGCGTAATGCGCAAGATCATTTTATGTATTAATGAGCTTACTTTCAATATAAACTTAGTTCTCATGCTTCCACTACATGCATTCAAACCTAAATAATGGTAGCATATTTAAACATATAGTATCCAATATCCCCTAAAATTTTTAAACATCTCTTCAAATCACTTCATGTGTACTTCCCTCATTCCAAATGCACCACATCAAACACAGTGGGACAATTGTGCAACAAAGCTACCCTTTCCTTTTCCAACCCACCCCTTTCCAACATTCCATAAGGCACAACATGGTTTTGGGCATGAAACAAAACGTGCAAAACAAAGCAAACACCAATAATCTCTATAATTTCAATAGAGAAATAAAAGCAAATCACTAATTTTAAGAAATAGAGAGAAATAAATTGTAATTTATTAAAAAACCTACCCAACCTAGGGTAAAGTTTCTATATGTCACACACAATTAATAGAACTTCAAACACACAAATTCATAATTATCAAATAATTGATGCTAAGATGAACACATGTCATTCCAATAATCCAAACTCATAGGGAATCCTAAAAACAAATGTGGATAAACATAAACTCACTTATGTATTTTCACCTTAATTAAATTGTAGTTCAAGCTTTCCAAATTTTTGTGATGGAAGAAGGGAAATTTATCATACAATTTCATAACACAAAAACCATTATATGAGACTTCTGTGTCTAACTTATAAGCAAAGACTAAAGAGTCCTAGGTTTAGTAGTAAAAAGTTTAATGTTTTGTTTAGTTCAAATGATTTTAAATACTTAAGTGAATATAATTCCAATAATATCATAGAAATAGAAGAAGTCCAATAATATTCTTCAAGAGATAGTTAATTTAAAATTTTGAACACATATAGTAATTTGAAATTTTGAACACATATAGTATAAGCGTTCATTCATAAATTCTAAATAATTTAAACTATAAGCTTCAGCAATTCCTAATTGGAAAATATAATGGATCAAGTATTGTCATTATAAAAAAAAATTAAACTAAAATAACACAATGATGATAGTACAAGAGTGCTAAACTTTATTCAAGACGTATTATGCTGGCCATTATTGGTTTATAACTTTTATAAGTCACATGGCATTTATGTGACACACCTCTATTAATTATTGTTAATAGCATATGGATTAAAAAAAAAGGTTTGTAATTAAACCAATCTTCTTCTTTTTGGTTAAATAATTTAACCAATCTTAAAGCACAAGGTATGTGATTAAAACAATAGAGGTGAGAGAGTAGTTGTTGAATTATAGTTCATGCAAGTTGAGTAGTGAAGATTTCAATGTAGGGGATTTGCTACTCACAGTCACTTTTGGGCTCCCCGAACCTCTATCTGAGGATTGTGCAAGACTCTCAATATCCAACACAACCGTTACTGTTTTATCTATGGCTGTAATGTCAGTCTGCAGAGTTAATCAAATATATGTATGTATTAGAGGTAAAAATAAATTGTCAATAAGAACTAGCTAGTAATCTGATACTCATACTGTCATGATTTATTCTATTCAACAACCAGTAGGTTACAAGTTCTCTTTCTAAATCTTTATCTATATCTTAAGAGAATAGCATATCAATTTTAACAAATTAAAAAACATAAAAACAAAATTTAAATCATTGTGGGAAAGGGAAGCTTTAGCCTGAACCCTCAACAGCTCATTATGAATCCAAAAGACAAGATAAGGCCACAACACACAAACACACATGCTAAAAAATTTCACCCCTTAATTTGAACCACCTCTGAAGTATAGGGTTTAAAATGTAATTTGCTCTAAGATTTATTGATATTTGTTGCCTATTTATTTCTCAATATGATAGACCACTTTTCTATAGTCTTTAGAAGTGACTGCAGTCACTTCTAAAGACTGCTTTAAACTATACTAATAATGGCTGTAATCACAAGAAATTCATTAATCTGAAACAATTTGGTGAAATAATTATTATGTATCATTAAAGGTAATGTATGAAACACAACCAACTTAACTAAACTAAGTCTTATACCAATTAATTAATTTAGGATAATCCTTTAATTAAAATGAAAGAAAATAGTATATTCTAAATGACATTTAATCATTAAAAAAAAAAAGTGGAGTGGCATTTCAAGTATATGCTTTTCTTTTTATCTTAATCAAAGAAGTATCTTAAATAAATGTTATGTTCACTCCACTTTGAATGATATTTAATACCCCTTAAGCATACTAGATTTTTAAGGCTGCAGCAAGAAAAGCGAATGACAAAGAGAAAGATTAGTGACTTGTGATTTATCCACTAAAATTGGGGGGGGGGGGAAGAGAGAGAGAGAAATACGTCAGAAAAAAGAATGATAATTTAAAATAGCTAGGTTGCCATTAATAGATCGGTAAGAGTTCGTGAAGTAAAGCATTTCAAGCATCTACACAATTTATAGACATGAAAAATTATAGTACTAGAACCAAAACAACCACCACCACAACATAACAATAATTTTATTTTTTTTGGATAGGTAACAACTTGACAATCAAAATTTAGATCTGATATGAAATCAAAAATCAGCATGAGTACCAAAGAGATTACAATAGATTCAGTAATATCACCCAATCAGACAGAAGGGCATACGGCAAATTTTCTAAGAAGAATGCCCGTGGTACAAAAAAGAAGCTTTGTTTTTTCACTCCTGAGATCACAAAATTAAAGCAAATATAAGTGATACAGTTGACATATATATATATATATATATATATAACGTGAAAGGTACATTTTAATTGGCACTGCTAACATGATTACTACTTCAGTTTAGTCCTAAGTATACTGATGGTGATCAGTAACTCTCTCTGCTAGTTTATATACCCACACCAAACAAAACATCAAACACTTGATTCTATATACTATAAAGAACATCTCAACCTAACACGTCAACATCAGATTACTAACAAAAGAAAAACCCAAAAAGAAAGACACATAAGGCAGGATTTGAAATTACAACTGAACTCCAAAACTGTATGTCTTTGAAAAAGATTTAAGATAAGTGAAATGGATTGTGTCAAACTATAGAATATTGAGAAAATAACAATAAAATGCAGTCAAAGCAATATAAGATGATGCCTCTGATATTATAAGCACCATTAAAAAACAATTAGTGGAGCAGGCATATAAACACCTTGCACTATCAAGACGGACTTGATAACCAACCAAAGAACCATCCTAACCTGGTGAAGGTTCACAACACTCATCAGCAACTCTTTCAGCCACAGAAATAGCCTACAATACAACATAGCAAATATAAACTACAGTTGCCAAGTAAGAAATAAAAGCCTGCCCTGTGTTTCAGTATAAAGCAATCTCAAAATTAAAATTATTTGCAGAAAATTATGCAACAATCTATCTCCTAATGATTAACATAGCAGTCTTATAACATAGTATCAACCAGTCCAGATTAAATATGTTTTTCGAGGATTAATAACAATAATCACACAAAGGATGGTTAACAAACAATGAGGATAATAAGTTAAATAGAGATAATATGTTTCCACCAGTGCATTTGCAGCTGTCATATTGCCTCATAATGCCCCTAAACAAGGCTCAAATAGATCTGCAAGGTAGAGCCAAGCAACCAAAGCCACCATCAAGACAATATTTGCAAGGGAAAATGACTACCAACTACACGATTTCAAGCAACAGGGTAATGATTTTAAGTGTAATAATCAGATAGATGAAATATTTTAAGTTATACCAATTTCCTTATATCAGAGAATCGAAATTAAAAAAAAAAAAAAATGTACAGAGGCAGATTAACGATTTTTGATGTAAACCTTAGAGAAAATTTTTGTTAGCACTACTGCCACCTACAGTTCCTCCAAAATAGAGCAAACTTTAACCAAAATAAAAAATAAAAAGCCACAAAATGAACTAAACTTTAACCAAAACCAAAACTAAAACCCACACAATCAACCAATAGTTACACAAAAATATACACATAATCCAAACCAAACTTCAACCAAAATCAAAAATAAAAAACCAGAAATTTAACAACAAATATATATACAAATATTGCTACAAAATAGAAATGAGAGCTAGAGAGACTTACCTTGCTTTGTACAGAGGTAGATTAACGATTTCTAATGTAAACCTTAGAGAAAATTTTTGTTAGCACTACTGCCACCTACAGTTCCTCCAAAATAAAGCAAACTTTAACCAAAATCAAAAATAAAAAGCCACAAAATGAACTAAACTTTAACCAAAACCAAAATTAAAACCCATACAATCAACCAACAGTTACACAAAAATATACACATAACCCAAACCAAACTTCAACCAAAATCAAAAATAAAAAACCAGAAATTTAACAACAAATATATATACAAATATTGCTACAAAATAGAAATGAGAGCTAGAGAGACTTACCTTGCTTTGTACAGAGGCAGATTAACGATTTCTGATGTAAACCTTAGAGAAAATTTTTGTTAGCACTACTGCCACCTACATTTCCTCCAAAATAAAGCAAACTTTAACCAAAATCAAAAATGAAAAGCCACAAAATGAACTAAACTTTAACCAAAACCAAAATTAAAACCCATACAATCAACCAACAGTTACACAAAAATATACACATAACCCAAACCAAACTTCAACCAAAATCAAAAATAAAAAACCAGAAATTTAACAAAAATATATATATACAAATATTGCTACAAAATAGAAATGAGAGCTAGAGAGACTTACCTTGCTTTGGGTAGGGTTTGTGGTTTTGGGTAATATTTTTGTGTTTGAAATTTTGGAAAAAAAATGGTGGGTTTTGAGTAAAGAAGAAGAGAGGAGGAGGGGAAATGGGTTAAGGAAGAGAGAGAGGGAGAGGAAGAGGGAGAGAAAATGTGGTGAGAGGAAAACATCTGAAGCAAAGAAGAGGGAGACCAAAAACGAGAGGCCAAAGTTGTGGTGGGAAGGTGAAAAAAATAAGTGGGAAGTCTGAAAATTTTTAAGTGGTACGAGGGACCTGTCCCAGCGTTTTGGAGAGGCCTGTCCCAGCGTTTTTAAAAGCGCTGGGACAGGCCTCTTTTCATAAGGGAACGGAGAGCCCTGTCCCAGCGCTTTTAAAAGCACTGGGACAGCTCATTCTCCGTACGAAAATGGAGAGACCTGTCCCAGCGCTTTTAAAAGCGCTGGGACAGCTCAATCTTATAAGGGAATGAGAAAGACCTATCCCAGCGCTTTTAAAAGCGCTGGGACAGCTCATTCTCCATACGGAAATGGAGAGACCTGTCCCAGCGCTTTTAAAAGCGCTGGGACAGGTCATTCTTATAGGATATGAGAAAGACCTGTCCCAGCGCTTTTATAAGCGCTGGGACAGGTCTCTCCATTTCCGTATGGAGAATGAGCTGTCCTAGCGCTTTTAAAAGCGCTGGGACAGGTCTTTCTCATTCTCCATAATGGAAATCAGTAACCCTATCCCAGCGCTTTTGGGCTTCCTATACCAGCGTTTTTGAAAAACGCCGCTATAGTCCTCCTATGGCAGCGCTTTGTAAAGCGCCGACAAAAAGCGCTGGTATAGGCTTATCTATTACGGCGGTTTGTAAAAACGCCGGGAAAAAAACGCTGGGACAGGACGATTTTTTTGTAGTGTTGGCAATGGCTGAGCTGGACTTTTTTAATTTTGAAATACCTATCAGATAGCATACGCAACATCTTCCACAACAGCAGCCTTTAATCCTAGGACGCTTGCTCTAAAGACTACTTAACCTTAACCTTAATTCTCTCGTAACTTTAGAATCTTCAAGTCCCCTCATGCTTCCTCTAAAGAGTCTTTTGAGGAAGACTGTGTAGCTCGGTTTCCACAATAACCTCCATCGCAATCTCCTCCTTAATTTTATCAATAATAATTTTGTGTGCAATTTTACATAAAATATTTTCTCCATTACACATTAATATTATTAGAACACTCAATTCAACACCGTCATTGGTCTAAGCATAAAGATTGGTCTCGCTAACTTGGATCCAACGTCAAACAAAACCGAATGCTAGTCTATGATAAAGATTGTCCATCTTCTGTATAATTGCTTTGCGTGTATGAAGGTTTGCTTTGCATGTTCGTACCGTTGGTGGACTAAGAATTTTCTATGACAATTTTTGGTTTGTAAGACGCTCCCCATTGGTCAATGAATACTCGAAAAACTGCTTCAAATTAAGCATGGTCAAGTGCCTGTGCTCTGCATGACAGGGGTAGGGCAAGGCCAACTCAATGAATTTGGGGCCCCTAGGCGAAAGCTTTAAACAGGGCCTTTTATTATATCTAATTATAAATTCATATATTTTTTTCAATTAAAATTTATTTTTCTTGCTTTTTGAGAGGCAAAATTACTAATTAAATTTTTGCATTCAAGTTCCGCTAACATTTCCTTCTCAATTGATAATATTGCTAATCCACTTAATTTTTCTTGTGACATAGTTGATCTTAAATAAGATTTTTTTTTATTTTAATTTTGAAAAACTTCTTTCTGCGAAAGCAACTGTAATAGGTATAGTTAGTAATATTCTGACAGCAATACATGCATTTGGAAAAAATTCTAGCCTCTTTATATAATTTAGTACATTAATTAGAGAGTTTTCATTTATTTGCAAAACTTCTTTTAAAACTTTGATGTGTGAGAAAACATTCAAGATTAAGACAATTTTTTTTCAAACTATCCTCATCTAGTGATTTTAGTTTTTCAAAATTAAATAAAAGACCAAAAATATTTTCATATATTTGAAATTGTTCAAACCTACTTTCAATTGAAGAAATAGCTTGATCTACTATATATAAAAAATAATTAATTCTAAAATATTCTTTAGCGGATTGTGTTGTCTCATCATTGACATTCTCATCAAACTGTTTCTTCCTACGAATTATATGTTTTTCACGAAATAGAGGCTCTATTTCCATTTTGGTTGCAATTTTCATAGCAGATGTAAATCCATCTTCTCTATTTTTTTTTTAAAAAGACATGAGACCTTTTAATTGATCTATAGCAACATCAATATGCATGTTTTTCGATTGTAAATTTTTACTAACAGAGTTAACAGCAAATAATATGTCATAACAAATAGTCATTGCTAGCAAAAACTCAAAACTTTCAATCTCATATGTTGCTAAACAATCAGCTTCACTTTTTGTTTTAGGATCTTCACTTGTTTTTGCCAACTGTAACAAAGCATCTCTTATTTCCAGAACTTGAAATTTTATTGCTTTCACACTTTCAATTCGACTTTCCCAACGTGTTTGTGACAATGGCTTAAGAGTTAAACCTGTCAAATTATCTTGTAAAATTTTCCATCGCTTTGTAGAAGAAGAAAATAGTGTGTATATACATTGTACTACTCCAAAAAAAGATATAGCTTTAGGACAAGAATTAGCCATATCACATAAGACAAGGTTGAGATTATGACAACCACATGGTGTGTAAAATGATTTAGGATTTATATCAAGAATTCTTTTTTGTACCCCTTGTTTTTTCCCTTTCATATTAGACCCATTATCATATCCTTGTCCACGTACATCATTAATATCAAGTTCAAGATTTTTTATTGCATTTATAATTTCATTGAAAAGACCTTTTCCAGAAGTATCATCTACCTTTGTATCATTTGTAACTTAGATGAGCATCTCTATGCACAACTAAGCAAGTGAGATTTGTGGCTCGTGTTTGTGATGAGTATGATTAAGTTGTCTCTTAAACTTAACACTCATATCACTCTTTTTGACAGGAAGAACTAAAAAATCCTAAGAGAAAAGCATAAATAATCATCTCACCACTGTTGCCTGCCAATCATAATATGACACTTGTATGCTTCGGCATAGCAAAAGCGCAGTGTCAATGACATTTGTGTGCTTAGGCATAGCAAAATTTGAATGTCAAATATCATTAGGTAATTCTTTTCTCTCTCTAATAAGCCCATGCATGATATGTTTAAAAGAAAAATATGCAAAGAAAAATCAAAAGCAAAAAGATCAAAAATACTTTAAATATGATTGCAAGCGTGTATTCTAGGAGATGTGGGAGTTATAGGATGTACCTCAAAGGTGATAGTCCCCATCAAGCAGTTATGATTGTGTGTGAGTTAAAGATTTTCTCACATCTCAAATCGTCATAACATGCATACACTTATGCAATCTTGCAATATTTTTTTCACACACAACACACAATATTCTTTGCTATTCTTGATACATGTGCAAGTAACAATGTGATTTGGCCATCACGAGGTTTTACATGTATTAATGTATGTTCACTAAACTGTCTTGACTTGTTTTTTGAAATATAAAATTGGTTAGACTTGTTTAGTGCGTGTGTGTGTGTTTTTGAAGATCCATGTGCTTAAATTTTCATTTGAGAGATAATTTTGAAAGCTTAATATGTTGATTGGATCATTCGTTGAGTTGCATGTTGGATTGCATTCATGTCTATGTTTTTCACATCTCGAAAAACTATTTTTTTTAAAGCTGGCTCAACACCTCCTCAATACCTCCTCGATAGCTGCCTATCTGTCGAGCTTCCTAAAGCTTTTTCTTATCGTAATCTCACCTGCACCTTGATACCTGGTGGATCGATTGAGATTGGGTCTGTATGCTCGATAGCTTTAAGACACCTGGTGGATTAATCGAGCTTCTGCTCTTAATTCTGATGAGTTGATCCTCGATACCTCCTCAACACCTTAGCTGTCGACGAGCATTTCCTCAACACCTCCTTGACAGATCGCTCGATACCTGCATCTGTCGAGATTTATTGGCTTTCCTATATAAGGCCTCTGCGCGATCCAGTTTTCATTTCCATCGATCTCTCTCTCAATACTTCTCTGTTTCTCTCCTAAAAACATTCCAATCTCACTCCAATCTTGGTTCTCAAGGATTTTACAAGGTTTTTCAAGTTTTTCTTTACTTGATAAGCTTCTAATCCTTTCTCATTCATGCATTTCATGTTTTGAAACCTAGGATTTGGGGTTTTTGAAAATTTTTGGGGTTTTTCAAAATTGATGAGCTTTCATTGAAATTTTGGGTTGTGTTTTCACTTAAATGTGTTTAAAACCTCATACATTGCATCACATTAGCATTATAATGGTATTGCCATGCATTTAGATGTGTATTATATGTTTGTGTGCTGATAGGTTTGGATTGGGCTGAGCCCATGATGCAATTTCCTTTGCATGTCACATGTTCATGCATTTCTCATGCATACGTACTTCTTTTCAATATATTTGATATATTTAAAACTATTTGGGACTTTTATGATTGTCATTCTTTCTCTCCCTCTCTATTAGTTTACGTTAGTCGTTTCTATGGCACCTAAACGTAAATCCACTCCAGCCCGGAACCCTCTACGTTCCGGTGCTTCTTCTTCGTCTGATCCTACCCTATCTCATATCCGGTTCCATGATGATGATGCCTTTAAGGCATTTTCGAAGAACTTTTCTAGATAAGGCATTCATTCGGAACGCCAAGTCACCTTGACGAATTTTGCAGACACCGACCTTCCCTCTGTCATTCACAATAGGGGATGGGAGTCACTGTGTGACGTCCCAGTCACCTGTCCTCTCGTGCTTATCCAGGAGTTTTACTCCAACATGCAGGGGATTGATCGGTCAGTACCTCTTTTCTTCACTTGCGCTTGAGGTACGCGCATTCCTATCACACCGCAGTTGGTTGCAGATGTACTTCGGGTCCCTAGGATAGAGTTTCCTGACTATCCTAGTTGTGAGCATCTGAGGACTGTGTCCAGGGATGAGCTCATGTCTGCTTTCTGTGAGCGCCCTACTACTTGGGGTGAGCGTCTTTTTACACCATGTCAACCTTTTGCTAAAGGTCCTAGATTCATGAACATGGTGATGAATTTTGTTTTGCACCCTCTTTTTCACTATAACTCCATCACAGAGCCTCGTGCTCAATTTTTGTTGTCTCTTCTTGAGCATCTTACCATAGACTTTCCTTCTCATTTCATTTTGTCTATTATAGATGTTCATCTAGATTTGGCGTCCTGTGATAAGCTCATCTTTCCTTCCGCTATCACGAGGATTCTAAGCCATTTTTCCATTCCTTTTCCCTCTTCCAACCATTTTACCGTCATGTGTGCCATAGATTACTCTACCGTTAAACGTAGCGAGGCCCAGCTTCAATTGCGACAGTCAGATTTAGCAGCTCCTTCCTCCCGTTCTGCTCCATCCCGTTCGGCTCCATCCACATCGGCTCCTCCTTCTTCTTCGGGCGATCTGTCTTTAGGAGATATCATGGCACAGCTGCAGCGCATGGATGCTCGCCTCGATACACTCTCTACGAAGTTGTATCAGGTGAACGTTCGTGTCGGTCGTATTGCACGATGACAAGCGTCCATAGGTGGTTTTGCTCTTGAGGCTACTCCTTCACCACCTTCTCCCATGGCTTCTGCTTCAGAGGATGAGGATAATGATGATGGTGATGACGATGATGCTTCGGATGATGCTGATGGATATGCTAGCTCTACTGATGAGATGTCTACTTAACACTCTTACCCTTTGTCATTCGTGACAAAAAGGGGAAGTAGTTTTGGTATGAGAGTAGTCCATCTTAGGGGGAGAGTTAGTATAGGACCATTTTGTTAGGAGGAGTGTTAATACTTTTGAGGGATGTAGTGAAAATAGTATGTATCTTTTCTTTTCTTTCTTTTTAGATATATTACTCTTGTACATGAGGTCTTGTGACCATTTATAGACATACATTGTACTTATCTCTTTCTTTATATTGATGTATGTTTTTCTTTCACCTACCCCTTCATGTGTTGTTTCTTTTCTTCCTTTATAGACATGTTTCTTATACTTGTATGCAATCTATTATTTCTGTTTCACACAAAGATATCTTGATGAGTTTTGTTTAAAGTGTATCAGAAATACAGGTCGTCAAAGTCTACTTGCCATAAACTCTCTTCTTGCAAAGTTTTTCAAGAGTTTGTGTTAGGATAGATTTTATTGTATTCAACAAGTGAATATGAGTTGAGTGATTTATGACTTCTCTCATATGTTCATTTGTTTGTTGTAGTTTTGTCATGGATCGCCAAAGGGGGAGATTGTTAGGACATATGTGTTTCATGTGTTAAGAACATATGTCATAATTTTATGTAATTGGCTTATCCTTTGACAAAACGCACTTTACTTGTATTTTGGTAGATTTAGGATGTTTTAAATACTTCAAGAAACCTTATTTCAAGATCAAGTATTAAAGTTTTCAAGTCTTTTCAAGAAAACAAGTTCAGAATGCAAAATCATTAAAGCTCGACAGCTGGCTCGACAGTTGCATCTATCGAGCTTAAGGAAGCTGTTCTTCATTCGGTGTGCTCGACACCTGCTCGACAACTGCTCGCCACCTACTATTTGTTGAGATTTAAGATTGTCAGAATTCCAATATGATTTTCTTGGGATCCGTGAATGTGTCTTTGGGCTTTCTTTTCTCCTAACCCTAGACATATAAAAGGATCAGTTTAAGGGCCGTCAAAGTGTTCACAAGTTGCACAAGTTTTCAGCAAACTTTGTTCAAGCAAATTGTGATAGGAGATAAAGTTCTTGCCCTAGTTCATCTCTTTCTCTTGAAGAAGTTGTTGTGTATATGCACCGTAGGGTTTTGTGACCAAGCATCCTCTTGATCTTCATCATATGGATGAACTGAAGAATTTTGCAACCAACAACCTTCTTAGTTGGTGATTGAAGTCGCATACTAGGATCCGTGCAATTGGTTAGTCACGTACTGGGAGTCGTGCATCTGAAAGGGGAACTGTCACTACAGAACAAGTCCAATTAGGTATTGGGGTAAGGGTTCAACTATAGGTTGGTATGGTTCTTGGATTCCTTTACTTGTAACCGCTTGTTGTGATAATAGTAGAGTTTCGGGAGTGGTGACCTGAAAATCACCCGGTGGGGTTTTTGCCGTTAGGTTTTCCACATTCGTAAACAAACCACCAGTGTTATTTATTTTCTGCTGCATATTTAGTTTATTGGTGATTTGTTTGTGCTACCACGCGTTTGCATGATAAATTGATTAATTAATAACTTAGCTAATTAATTAATTTCTATCACAAGGGTTCATTTAGTTTGTGGCCTATCACAAAGAAAAGAAGAAGGGGACAAACGTCACGAAAAAAATGTCACAGTTTACCACTTATAGCGGTAGATTTAAAAAACGTCACTAAAAATAAAGGCCGCCTAAACCCAGATTTCTTGTAGTGGGGGGTCAACCAATTAGTGCTATTGTTCCCATTCAGCGACAACCCTCTTGAAATTTAGCAACAACAATCCTACAGATTGGTGTCCAACTGCAATCAAGGAATCAATCACGAGCAAATTAAAAAATATTACTAGTGTCCGTTTGGCAACAACTTATTTAGCTAAGCTAAAAACTTTTTGCTGAAAAGTGTAGAATAAAAGTTGAATAATAAGCTGAATGGAACAATGAGACCCATGAATAATATCAAAAATTGCAGTGGGGCCTATAAATAGTTGAATTAGGATTCCTATACATATTTTGACTTTTATTTAGGTTTTTTTTTTTTTTTTCCTTTGTAATTCTCTATCATTATTTTTTTTTTCTTCTTTTATGCATTGATAATTGGGAGTGGGAGTATTGAACTGAATGTTTTCGTTGGAAACACCTGTGAGATGTCAACCAATTGAACTACAATATTTTTAACCATTAGCGGCTCCACATGCAAGCTAGGATGGTCACAGGACCACCTTGACTTGCACCTGACTTGCAAAAAAATGTATATATACAATTGCTAAAAAAATATTATATGTTAAACTAACTTATTGAGACTACCCTAATAAAAATGTTGAACACTCTAACTTGAGAATTATAAAAATTTGGTTTCAACAAAAATAAGAGTAATGTTACATTTACAACATTTTTACAATAATTTCACTACAAATTCAATGTAGTAAGTTGTTACTAATTCTAATTTGACCCAAATACCAATATTATTTTTTTACCCACCAATAACAGTTTTTTGCATAAAATTTATTTTAAAAATGTTGTAGATGTAGCATTACTCCAAAATTAATTCTACCCCCCAAACATAATCCTTAATCCCTTTTATAAATTAAAAAAAAAATTCTTAAATAACAACAATAAATTTTAGCCCAAATAACAACAAACATAAACCAAACAAAAACAATACAAGACCAAACAACAAGTATTTTTCAACCTATTCAATAAAATAATCTCTAATTTCATTTTTCTTTAAAAAATGTTACTAAGAAAAATTTTGTGGTTGTGAGTTCTCTTTGATGGTGATGACAATTATACTCTTTTTGGCTTTGCAATCGCAACAATTTTGCTCTCTTCAATGACTTGACTCACAATTGTAACAAATATTCAAGTTATCGCTTCATTAGATTTTGTATGATTTAAATTTCTTAGTAACCACCCTAAACAAAATTCCTAAAACCGCCACTGTTCTTAACTATCATTATGTTTCTTAGTTTGATTAAAGTTTCTCAATGTATATTATATACCATGTAATAAAAGTTAGGCCTAAAAAATATAGCTATGTGAAGTTAAATTCTTATTAAATATGATACTTTACTTTTAAAAAAAAAAGAGAAAAAAAAAAAAAAAAAAAGGTCTTTTCAAGGGTTACAAAAGTATAAAAAGCTCTAAAAAAAGATTAGTAGTGAACCCTCAATAAAAGTGGGTTGAAACAAGTCAAGATTTTTTGTAGTGGGTAAAAGCATTTTAGCCAAGTTTCAAGAAATTTGAACATCTACTCTAACCATAGTTCTAATGGAAAAATACATGTTTGTATCGTATACAAAACATACGTAGCGGAAAATTAACGAATTTACTTCATTCGCAATTGATAACATGTACTATGTAAATTTCAAAATACAAGAACAGGAGAGTGTACCTTGGTGTGGTGAATTTCAAAAACAAAGATTAGAAGTACTTGGGAACACTTTTAATCTTCACTCCAATTCCACTAACGCCCAAGAAGTGTGGCTTCTCAATCAGTTATATGTGTTTGTTCAAGAGAGAATTAGAGAGTGTCCAATACTTGCATACAAACCATTTCATGTTCCTTCAAAATTCTGAATATTTCTCTCCTTATAACTGATTATCTAAGTGGGCTAGCCTTTTAGGCCTTTCCAATTGGGCTTTAGTATGTGGCTTGGAGTGGGACCAAAAGGGATCAAATAAGACACTAGCTCCAATAGGTGTTGGGCTTTTCTGTCAACTCTTGACAAGTCCAAAGTTACCATTAATTATATTTAATACCACTATACAAATATAATTGCACTCTAGGCCTTATTAATAAATTATATCCTAAGACTTTATTGTACATGCAACCCCTTCATAAAATATTCGTAGTAATACAAAGTTATGAAAGTAGACTGCCACTTTGTAAATTACTACATCTTAATCCTTGAGTACCCAATTTTATCCTTTAAGTTATTCATCATATATTTATGAAATCCAATTTCATAAATATATACTTTAGTAACTATTTACTAAAATAGTTAGGCCTAATATTCTGAATAACAAAACTTATTAAACTTATTTCAAGGGAATATTTTGTATCTCCGTTAAGAGACTATGAATTCCATCTTGAGAATATATGTTCCATCAACACTAAATGTGGTTGCCCAACATACTGAGATTTTGACCGTTACTTTAGATCTCACTCCTAATATATCAAAGCAACCTACACTTCACATAAATCACATATTATGCATCTCATGGACTATATGATAATGTCTGAATATTCATGATACTATTATTTTTAGATAATAATAAAACAACTTTATTAATTACAACATTAAGTCATACATAATGTCATACATAGCATCATACAATAAGATTTAAGGGCACTAATTCTAACAATCTCCCACTTGCCCTAAAGACTATTGCGCACTAATCTAACTCCCATTCCCTCCAAATGTGACTCGAAAGTCTTTTGAGGCAAGGCTTTGGTAAAGGGATCTGCTAGATTATTTGCACTTTCTATCCTTGCAACTACTACATCTCCACGAGCAACAATGTCTCGAATGATGTGGTACTTTCTCTTAATGTGTTTTCCTTTCTTATGATTCCTTGGATCTTTGGATTGTGCACCCGCTCCACTATTGTTGCAAAACAATGTGATAGGAACTTGCTCCATTCTCACAACACCAAGATCAGAAAGGGATTTCTTAAGCTAAACAACTTCCTTTGCCGCTTTACAAGCAGCAACATATTCAGCTTCCATGGTGGAGTCCGCAATACAAGATTGCTTAACACACAACCTGAAGTGGACTTTCTGAAATCTGGATCTAATTAAAAATCTGAATCTGTATAGCCAATAAGAATCAAATCCTCACACCGATAAATAGGCATATAATCTCTTGTTCTCTGTAGATACTTCAGAATATGCTTTACAGCTTGCCAATGTTTTGGTCCTGGATTTGATTGATATCGGCTGACCATGCCAACTGAATAACAAATATCTGGTCTAGTACAAAGCATGGCATACATGAGACTTCCCACTAGAGAAGCATAAGGAACTTGTCTTATCATATCTTCTTCCTTTTGAGTCTTAGGCCTTTGGTCATCAGACAAAGGAACTCCATGTCTGAAAGGAAGTAATCCTTTCTTGGAGTTTTGCATGCTAAACCGTTCTAGAACCTTATCTATATATCTAGCTTGTGATAAGCCTAACATCTTATTATTGTGATCTCGCCAAACCTTGATCCCTAGAATAAAGTTAGCCTCACCCAAGTCCTTCATATCAAATTGGCTTGACAACCAAACCTTTACTGATGACATTACCCCTACACCATTTCCAATGAATAGAATATCATCAACATGAAGCACTAGGAACATTACTACTTTATCTAGATGTCTTTTGTACACACATGGTTCATCAAGATTTTGTTCAAAACCAAATGACTTGATTGCTTGATCAAATATGATGTTCCATGATCTAGATGCTTGCTTAAGTCCATAAATGGACCTTTTCAACTTGCATATCATATGCTCTTGGTTCTTTGCTATGAAACCTTCCGATTGCCTCATATAGATTTCTTTTCAAGATTGCCATTGAAAAATGCAGCCTTGACATCCATTTTCCAAATCTCATAATCATAATGAGCAGCAATGAATAAGAGAATTCTGATAGATTTAAGCATTGCAAATGGTGAAAAGGTTTCTTCATAATCAATACCTTCTTTTTTTAGTATACCCTTTCACTACTAGGCTTGCTTTAAAGGTTTCAACATTTCCACCTATCCCTCTCTTCCTCTTGTAAACCCATTTGCAACCAACTAGTTTAGTGTCATTAGGCGCCTTTACTAGATCCCAAACTTGATTGGAATACATAGAATCTAATTTAGATTTCATAGCTTTGACCCAATGATGTGTATCTATATCATTTATTGCTTCTTGATAAGTGTAAGGATTAGTTTTGGCCTCCTCTAAGATAGCTTCATAAGTTTCTACCAGACTTATAAACCATATAGGTGGCCTTACAATCCTCCCACTACAACGAGGCACCTGTGTACTAGACATATCATAAGTAGCATCTTGTGGTGTATCTAATACAACCATATTATCCCTAGTTTCATCCATTGGTTGTTCACTTACAGGTTCATTCATTACAACCAAAACAACTCTATTTCTAGGAGTATAATCATTCATATAGTCATTTTCCAAGAATTTGGCATTTGTGCTAACAAACACTTTATTATCTTTATGACTATAGAATAAACCTCCAACAGTTCCTTTTGGATACCCTACAAAGAAAACCACTTCTGTTTTAGATTGTAACTTGTTAGACTTTCCTTTCAACACATGTGCTGGACAACCCCAAATATGGAGATGTCTCATACTAGGCTTACGCCCATTCCACAACTCTACAGGTGTTTTAGGAATAGACTTCGAAGGTACTAAATTCAGAAGAAACATGGTAGAGTCGAATAACTCAACATGGACCTAACCATATCTAAAAGAGTCCTATTCCTTCTTTTTGCTACACTATTTTGTTGTGGAGTTCCAGGTGCAGTCAATTGGGATACAATCCCATTTTCAGTTAAGTAATCCTTAAAATCCCTAAGAAGGTATTCGCCACCACGATCAAATCGAATGGCCTTTATGCGTTTACCCAATTGATTTTCAACTTCAGCCCTAAACTCTTTGAATTTTTCAAAGGCTTCGGACTTCCATTTCATTAGGTACACATAACCAAATCTAGAGTAATCATCAGTAAAAGTAATAAAATACTCATAGCCACCTCTTGCTTGGATTGACATAGGACCACATACATCTGAATGTCCTAGTTCTAGCAAATCTTGGGCTCTTCTACCTTTTGCATTAAAAGGTCATTTGGTCATTTTGCCTTCCAAACAAGATTCACAAATTGGAAATTGGCTCTAAGAGACCATCTTTGATCAGTCTTTGAATTCTGTTTGAATTAATATGACCCAAACACAAGTGCCAAATATATGCATCACTAGTAGAAATAAATTTTCTCTTTAATGATTTTACATGAGAGTCATTATCTAATTCAGAATTATATAATTCATGCTTATCAGGAGTTAAAATATAAAGACCATCCACAATATTGCCAGGACAGATAAACACTTAACCCTTCTTTATTACAACATTGTCTTTAAGGATAACACAATATCCATGTTTACCTAAATAAGTTGCAGAAATTAAATTCCTACGAACATTAGGTACATATAGACAGTCTTCCAATATTAAAACCCTAGACTCAAAGCATAAATTAAACACTCCAACAGCTACAACCAGAATCCTGCTCCCATCAGCCAAACTAAGAAACAATTCCCCTTCATTAAGCTTCCTGGTCTCCTGGAATCCCTACAAAGAATTGCAGATATAATTAGTACAACCTGAATCCACACACCAGGAATCCATGGGATTTTGTGCTAAACATATTTCAAGGAGGAATGAACTTTTCATACCCTTATTGTTGGCAGCCCTGAATTTTGGACAATTCCTCTTCTAATGTCCTTCTCACCACAACGGAAACATTTTCCTTTGGTTTTCATTCCCTTGTCGGCAACGCCTAAGGCAATTTGCTTACCATCTTGCTTGGTGAAGTCCTTATTCTTCTTCTTCTTACCCTTACCTTTCTACTTAGGTTAAGAAGTAGAAGCTTCAGCCATATTGGCATCAACACTAGATGTACCAAGAATGCCTTCTGCCACTACCATCTCATTCATTAATTCAGACAATGAATAAATCTTTTTGTTTATATTATAATTAAGTTTGAATTCCTTGAATGATTTCGGTAGTGACTGGAGTATCATATCCACTTGGGATTCTCCATCAATATCGGCACCTAAAACCTCTAATGTATTTAGATTAGAGATCATTGTAAGACAATGCTCCCTCATTGAATTTCCTTCAGCCATTTTGGTATTATAAATTTGCCTCATGGTTTCTTGCCTTGTAGAACGACCTTGCTCACCAAACATCTCCTTCAGACTTACTGAAGCTAGTTCTACATTCTGCATTTGATGCTGTAGAACATTTGAGATAGATGTTAGGATGTAGCATTTGGCCATTTCATTATATTTCTACCAATGATCATATTGTTGTTTTTCCTCAGAAGGAGCATCTGATGAAGGAAAGCTAGGACATGGTTGAGTAAGCACATATTTGTGCTCTTTAGCTGTAAGAACAATGTCCAAATTTCTTTTCCAGTCAACATAATTGGATCCAATCATTTTGTTTTGATTAAGAATAGTAACAAGTGGGCTAAATGATGCCATGATCAAAGTTGAAAACAATAAACATGAATATAATAAGTATACTAGACATTATCAATTTAGCATATAAGCATATAGTATGGAACCTTAATAAAACCATAATATAATATATGCAACAACAACCCAATCCCATATTTCATATCCCTCAGCATAGAGTGAACATTAAATACTATGATTGATTGAGAACTATTTTCATTATTGGTGCTATCATGATAACTCTTGTCAAACACTAATAATATGCCGTTATACATTTGGCCTCTAAATAATTATAGTAAGAACTCAACATAGACGATACTATAATATTTAGTCTAGCATATACCATTGTCTAGAATCATGTGTAGCCACATTTCATCCCCTTAATAGGCTTATTTTGTAGTACCACGATACAAAACACCCTTTGCATGGAATGCAAAGCTAGAAGCTATGACAAGGTGTTTGATCAAACCACTATAAACCAGGAAATTCAATCTTGTAGGACCATGAATGCTAAGCTCGAAGCAAAGACAAAGTATATATTTCACACTACTATGAACCGACAATGGAGGCCAAGAGATCCAACCCTTGTATCTCCCTCCCACTAGATGTTTTTTATTTTGTAAATATGTGTAATCTAATCACACACAGCCTTGCACTTTATACATTTGAAAACACTTAGAAAAAATTCAAAAATCCCTTCAGAGGCATTTTCGCGAGAATCTCGCAACTAAGCTCTTCCCACGAAAATGAGTTAAGGCAAAAAAGTGAAAATACAAAATTCAGATAGAAACTTTCATGACTGTTTCGCGAATAAAGCTTACCCGCGAAAAATTTTGTGCTTCAAAGGAATTTTTCGCGAGTAATTTCACAAGAAAGTTACCCGTGAAAAACGTGTGTTTTCAGTTTTTTAAAGTGCAGATGTAGACAGTTTTCAACGGTTTTTCATGAACAAACAACCACCATATGAACATAATAGATGGAATTTGATATCAAAACTGAATTCCATTGATGTTGTAGCCTTAAAGTTCAATTCAACGTACTTCAATTCAAATTTAAAGAACATCATAACATCAATATCAGTTTTTATCAAACTATAGTTTCAGCAACCATGTAGAAAATTAAATACATATATAATCTTCTAACATCATGAAACTATTATCCCTAATTCTAAAACTCACAAAACATGTTATTCAGATTCAAAATTAAAGACCACTCTAATGCCATTTGATGGAAAAATACATGTTTGTATCGCATACAAAACATACGCAGTGGAAAATTAATGGATCTAATTCATTCGCAATTAATAACATGTACTATGTAAATTTCAGAATACAAGAACAAGAGAGTGTACCTTGGTGTGGTGAATTTCAAAAACAAAGATTAGAAGTACTTGGGAATACTTTTAATCTTAACTCCAATTCCACTAACGCCCAAGAAGTGTGATCTCTCAATCAGTTATATGTATTTGTTCAAGAGAGAATTAGAGAGTGTCCAACACTTACATACAAACCATTTCATGTTCTTTCAAAAGTCTGTATGTTTCTCTCCTTATAACTGATTATCTAATTGGGCTAGCTTTTTAGGCCTTTCCAATTGGGCTTTAGTATGTGGCTTGGAGTGAGACCAAAAAGGATCAAATAAGACACCAACTCCAATGGGCCTTGGGTTTTTCTGTCAACTTTTAACAAATCCAAAGTTACCATTAATTATATTTAATACCACTATATAAATATAATTGTACTCTAGGCCTTATTAATAAATTATATCTCAAGACTTTATTGTACATGTAACCCCTTCATAAAATATTCGTATTAATACAAAGTCATGAAAGTAGACTGCTACTTTGTAGATTACTACATTTTAATCCTTGAGTACCTGGTTTAATTCTTTAAGTTATTCATCATATATTTATGAAATCCAATTTCATAAATATATACTTTAGTAACTATTTACTAAAGTAGTTAGGCCTAACATTCTAAATAAAAAACTCATTAAACTTATCACAAGGGAATATTTTGTATCTTCTTTAAGAGACTATGAATTCCATCTTGAGAATATATGTTCCATCCACACTAAATGTGGTTGCCCAACATACTGAGATTTTGACCATTACTTTAGATCTCACTCCTGATATATCAAAGCAACCTACACTTCATGATCAGGTTCATTATTCTCTCAGGATTAAGAGTTCATGTAAATAGAAGTCGTGAGATTTATTATTCATTTAACAATCATTAGGAGAATAATAAATCTCACAGCAGTCCAGTTCAATATATCTTAACTCTTAAGATATATCAACTAGAAGTCTTCACTTCCATGATCAAGAAAAATCATCTTAGTTGATATGTTATAGTCTTCACAAATGAAATACCCAATTTCATTACCGACTACGAACTAAAATTCTGAGTTAACAAAGAACTTGTGGTTTATATCTTTTGTGGCTTTTCACATAAATCACATACTATGCATCTCACGGACAATATGATAATGTCCAAATATTCATGTTACTATTATATTAGATAATAATAAAACAATTTTATTAATTACAACATTAAGTCATACATAATGTCATACATAGCATCATGCAATAGGATTTAAGGGCACTAATCCTAACAAGTTCATTTTAGGTAAAATTCTATTAGCTAAGTTTTAATAAATTTAAAATTCTACTCCATCTAGAGTTCTATTTCCAAAAAAAAAAAAAAAAAAAAAAAAAAAAAAGAGGAAAAAGTTATTTTAATTATTTTGATTATCTATCATAATAATTTTACATTTTGGAATCATAAAATTTATACATTACATACCATCATTATGCATTGCATTTTGATAATTTAATCTAGATAAAACTCTATTAAAGTTTGAACAATATTTTTAAATTAATTTTTTTTCTTTCATATAAATTTTAATTTAATCCTTGCATTGCAGGTGACAAGTATTCTTTCAATTGAATTATAATTTGATGTCAAGTTTCTTTAAATTTTTTATATGTCATTCCAATTACACTCAAAATTTGTATCAATTACATCATACAAGTTCATGCATCTAAAATTAGAAAACAATATAAGAATTTATTTCAAATTTATAAGTATACGTATAGGTAAATGCTGTGAATCTATTCAATCTATTTTATTAGGTAATTGTGATTATTTT
The DNA here is from genome assembly GCF_001633185.2 of Quercus lobata. Taxonomy (NCBI): domain Eukaryota; kingdom Viridiplantae; phylum Streptophyta; class Magnoliopsida; order Fagales; family Fagaceae; genus Quercus; species Quercus lobata. The sequence goes on along the minus strand of NC_044909.1, from coordinate 9,255,692 downwards.
GGTTGAGAATGTGTACAAGCGTGTGTCAAATTGATTAGGAGAAGATAAAACGTGATTAGTTCCTATAATATATAATAAATAATTATTGTGTTTCAATTACAAAGCTTTGCTAGGCCCGTGCAATAATGCAATCTACTGTTATGGACCTTCGCCGTAAAAAATAAACTTAATATTGTGTGATCCAATGGGCCACGAATCAGATATTAAACTGATAAGATCATATGCTACAATTGATCTTAGCCCAAAGGCCCTAAAAATATATGATTTTTACAGTTCCTCGTACTTTTTTCGGTGTGGGACTAGAACAGCTTCCCATAATTATTTCTAAAGTCAACACTCCAAAACTAAAAACATCACACTTCTCATTAACTTCCATTGTATATGCAAGCTCTGCCAGGTAAAAGAATTGACCAAGGTCATAGGAGCACCATTATTAGTAATAAAAATATAAACATCACTTGAAGTTTTTTTTAGTAATAAAAATATAAACATAATAGGAGCACCATTGTATATGCAACGTCACTTGAAGTTGATCCATGCATATGAAAATTGTAAAATACATCAGTGTTCTTAATATCATATATATATATATATTTTTTTTGGCTGAATATTCTGAATATCATATGTTAGGATCCATTCATGGGACGTGCTAGATTCTAGTTTAATTTAATTCAAAGTTATTAATACCGTTTCGGAGCCCGTTTCGATTTGCCCAGTGGAACGGAATATTTCGGTACCGGCCAATTTCGGCATACCGTTTCAGGGTGTTTTGGGGTTCCTAAAAAATAATTTATATATATTCTTGTAGAACATAAAATTGTCAATTCTAATAAATAAATAACTAAATATCAAATAATACAAATCATTTAGTCTTAACTCTTAAGTCTTAAACATCAACATAACATCAATTTAACATACACTTAGTCTTAAGTCTTAAGTCTTAAACATCAATATAACATCACACAATAAAAACATTTAACATTAATTTAACATAATATTACTACTCCTCATCATCATCCATGAAAAAAGGATCAAATTCATCATCAAAAGAACTCCCACAAGAACTACTAGCACCCATTGGAAGATTTGTCAAGACATGTTCATTGTTGTTGTCATCATCATCATCGTCATCAACATCAATAGTTTCAAGTTTAGCATCCTCTTCCACATTCACTAGGGTTGCTGGTTCATTAAGACAATCCTAATTTATGTCATCTGGATTAAGAAGTGCAGGTTCTTCAGCCACCCAATCTCCCATCAAGTCAATGTTATCCAAGCTTATAGGATCCATTGCATACTTATTCCTTTGAATGTTCCTACCAAAGAAAATATTAAACATTAGTAACATTTTATAAATTATAATTATTTGAAAGTACATTTCATTTACATATGAGTAACGATTATAAATTTACCTTTCTCGAAGCCTCAAATTATAATGGACAAAGACCAAATCATTTACTCGTTTATGTTCCAATCTATTTCTCTTTTTTGAGTGAACATATTCAAATGTGCTCCAATTTCTCTCACAACCAGTTGCACTACAACATTGACTTAGCACACGAATGGCAAATGATTGTAAGTCTGGAGCTCCAAGTCCAAATTGCTCCCACCATGAAACTACAATAACAAATAAAAATGTAAAATAAGCATTGCTCACGTAATCTTACAATAACAACTATAAAGGATAAGTAGACATATTGAAAGGAAAGACTATTAAATTATTAATGTTTACCTGGATTTAGTCTCTCTCGTTGGCGGATTGCTAGTGATGTGCCAAAGTCACAAATTGATTTTTTGTACTCATCAAGTTGTGAACTTATTTTGTCTTGAATGTCAGGATCAGGAACCAACCTCATTAGAGTGCTTAGCAACCCTCTTTGAACTTCATTTTGGCTTTTAAATGAAGGCCTAAAGTATATTGCAGGGTTAAGAAAGCAACTTGCTGCATGCAGAGGACTATGAAGTTGTTTGTCCCATCTAGTATCAATAACTCTAACATAATGTCCATACAAAGAAACTTTGTTCTTCAACCTTCTTTTTATTTCCTCTTTTGATTTGTCCATTGCTTCATACAAGTACTCCATAGCAGGTTTCTCATCCCCATCAACAAGACGAAGTACTCTAACTAAAGGCTCACTAACTTTCACTATGTGCTTGCATTGAGACCAAAACGCATAATCTTCCAAAACAATTTTACTTATCTCCTACCCAACGGTAGTCTTAGCATGGGGGCATGAAAGCCATTTATCACAAGTGAACATTTGTCTCTTTTTTGAACCTTAGCATGCTCTGTAGACTTAAGAAGTTAGTGGCAAACCTTGTAATTGCAAGACGACATAACTCTCTTCCATTTGTAAAATCTTGCCTCATCAAGTCTAAAACAACTCCATGGTTGTAATGAACTTTATTATCTTTTTTGCCTTCTTAATTGCTTGATCAACAAGAGGGAACCACCTAGGATTAGCAATATTCTCCAACATCAAGTCTATACAATGAGCTGCACAAGGAGACCAAAATAAAGTACCATACTTCTGCTATAATTTTTTTCCAGCTTTTTTATAGGCAGAAGCATTATCTGTAATCAATTGCACAATATATTCCACACCAATTTCTTGAACAACAGAGTCAAATATATTAAACAAAGTTTCAGCATCCTTTGTAAGGCCTGAAGTGTCAATAGATTTCAAGAACATGGCTCCCCTTGGACAATACACCAAAAAATTCATTATTGGTTGTTGCTTTTGATTTGTCCACCCATCAGACATCAGTGAACAATCATATACTTTCCAATCATTTTTTATATCTAACAAAAAATCATTAACTTCATGGACAGCATTTTTCAAAAGGGGTCCCCTTAACTCATAAAAAGAAGGCCCCTTAAATCCCAGCCCAATAGCAGCAATGGAATCAATCATAGGTTGATAATAGGGTGACTGAGATGCATAAAAGGATACATTAGGATGATACCACCATCTTGCCACATTCATTTTTGCATTATCAATCATTGCTTTTGTAGCCAAAGCACTTCTAATAGAGGGTTGAGCACCAGGAGTTGTTCTAGGAACAAAATAACTCTTAATTTTCTTCTTTCCTCTTATTTGACACATATCAGTGTCAACATCCTTTCCTCTAGGTTTTCGTTTACCTAATGTTTGAGGGAGACTATTTTCAACAACCCTAACCTCATCCTCCTCCTCATCAACATCATATGGGTTCCCAATTTCTAATTGAATCCTCTTTTTAGTTTGTTTAGATTTTTTCAAGTCTTCAATCATTTGTTTCATTTGAAACCTAATATCAGATGAAACCTTTTTACATGGTTCAACTTGACCCCTAATCCCAGCAAGATGATACTTAAGTCTAGTAATACCACCCCCTTTAATCAACTTATTACAATGCAAACATATAGTGTTATTTTTTGCATTAGGCACTGCACGAGCATGAGCCTATGCGGGATCATCTGATCTTGCAGGGGCAGAGGCCACAGAAGCAGAGGAAGTACCTGCACGGGCATGAGCCCATGCGGGATCCCCTAAACTATGATGAGCCATAATTTACTGTTCAATGAAATGAAATGAAATTCAATCAAATGCATGAACAGCCATATATAGTTAATGAACAAACAAATCAAGTTAAGAAAAAAACTAAACATGGTTTGGCTGAAGCTTGAATCCAAGAGAGTGAGAGTAAAATTTATGAAGTTTACCCAATTTGTTCAATCACATATCTTAACAAACAAATCACATATCTAATATCTTAGTAAGTTCTTAAATCTTAACCACAAAACAAATCATAAGAAAAAAAAATTATGATTTGGCTGAAGCTTGAATCCGAGAGAGTGAGAGTAGAGAAAGAATACCTGATTTGGCTGTTCAATCCGAGAGAGTAAGACTGTGAGAGAGTCAGAGACAGATGAGTATGAGAGAGTCGAGAGATTGAGAGAGCACAGTGGTGAAGGATTAGCACTAGCGGTGAGCACACTGAGCAACGGCAGTGAGCAGAGCACGACGGCAGTGAGTGAGGGATTTGAGAGTGAAAGTGAAATTGAAAGAATGAAAGAAAAAGGGTCTGAGATTATGTCTTTTAGTCAAGTCCAAAACGGTGTCGTTTGGACGTTTACAAATTTTTTTTTTTTTTTTAAATACTCCAAATCTTGTACCGGCCGAAATTCACCGGAACGGCTGGAACGGACTGAAACTGCCCGAAATTTGACCCGAGGTGGAACGGGGGGGTTTCCAGTACTGGTTTGCATACCGGTACGAAAAATTTCGGCCGTTCCGGCCGGAATGGAACGGTATTAATAACAATTATTTAATTATCTATAGAATCAAATATCTATAGAATCAACGATATATTACATATTATACATATGATATACTACTACACGGAACATTTTAATCATTTTCAGAAAGAAACATAACGGGTGATGGTTAGTTTAGTTGGCTATCGACTAAATACAAATGAAATGAGTGGTTAGTTTATTTGTCTATAGACAAAATATAGGAGGAACGTGGTTTTATTCATTATTAATGCAATGGGCACATAGCTTAAACAATGAATTAGAATACACGGAAGCTTGGTTTCTTGTAATAAAGTTGTGTGCATATAATTAAAGTAGATGAGATCTAGCAATGCGACCATTGCTTCCTTTTGGATAGAATCCACCGGGTTTTTTCTCATCACCAGAGCCATACACAATCCTCAATATCTCTTCTATGGTCCTGTCAAATGCAACAGAGTCTGCATCTCTAGCAAGCACGTTTCCATTGATCTTTCCTTCAGCACCTTCAACTAGAGGAATGACAAGGCCTTCATCTTTGTGACCTTGATGTCCAAGCCTATCTCTTAGTTCTGAAAAGTGATTTGTAAAGTCTCCCATAGTTACTCCATATGGTGACAAGCCTATCTCTTAGTTCTGAAAAGCGATTTGTAAACTCTCCCACAGTTATTCCATATGGTGACACTATCTTCTTTGCATGCTCGTATAGGTATGCTAGAATAACAGCATCTTGGCCTAATTCCATGCCTAAAAGGCCTGCAACAAGTTGAACATACACAAGTAGACATTGTTAGAATAATGGTTTGATAATTTTTGGACAAGTAGTAATTTATTATGATATTAAAATAAATGTTGTGAATGTACTCCTGTTTCCATGCTCTACCGATCTACTTCTCAAATAATAAAAAGCGTTGGGTTTACATTAAATTTGGTGTAACTTTTATCAACGTTACACTACTCAATAACTATATATATTAAATTTAAATTTTGAAAAATCCACTGTTAAATAACTTGAATTACATTGTCTCCTTTTATCTTATATGTATGCAAAACACAAAGATGATCAGAGATTAATTATTATCTCATTTATGAAATGCTTAAAATTCAATACTTTAAAAATAGTTAGAAAAAAAAATGATACTGCTAACTAAAAAGTAAATTATATTTAGTTGATACCAAATATGGCTTGTACATTAAAAATATAGAAAACATATATAATTCAATAATAGGATTTTTAAAATTTTAATATAATAAAAAAAATTATTAGGTGAGTTATATGAAATCTAACTTGATTATGGACCATTAAAATAATTACAAATTTCATTTGTCAAGTTTTATTACTGTTTGTGTGTAATAATAAGTATTACTGTTTCCTCAAACAAAAAAAAAAAACAAAAAAAGGATGTTTATCCCATATTGTGTTAGAGTTTCAGTCCGTATAACCCAGGCTACTACTACAAAAGTTAGGCCCTTTTGTACTGGTACTCTAGTTATGTAATACATTGCAAGCCTATTTAAAATAAGTATTACTATTTCCTCAACCAAAAAAAAAAATATATATATATATATATATATATCATTTCTTAGCATAAAAAATTAGTTTATTCTACCAAAAAAAAAAAAATGTTAGTATATAACTGTGTATATATATACACACACATGCACATAGAAGCAATAGATTATTGATACTGTCAGTTTTGCAGAACATTACTAGGGATCAAGTTTAAATCTTGATTACCCTTCTAGAACTAGGGGCTTTGAGTTTTGGAATTGTTCCAACATAGCCAGTAAGTCCAACATAAGGAATAAGGTAAGATGCAAGGAGGAAGTGAACTCCACTGTTATAAGGATCAAAAGGTAGAGACAACTTTTTCCCTATTGCAGCATCAACTGTTTTTGCAAATGATTCTTTACTTTAGTCTAATAATGGTCTTGGAAATCCTTTAACGACTTTTTGAATGGCTTGCATCAAGAACTTAATAGTTAGTACCATGATAATTTTGATTATCAAAAAAGTACTATGATAATTTTTTAAAAATATTTATAGCTATGATAGGATTTAAAATCTATAGTACCTACATTATGATAATTATGATAATCGTTTATCATTATGTTAAGATATCAATGTGTTTCTATTCAATATAGGTGGTATCAAACCCAAATCCCTTATTTAAGGCCAAAAATATTTATCAATCAAACTAACTGGAACCCATTAGCCATTAAACCCAAACTAAAAAGCCCAAAGAAAATTGAATAATGATTTTAAAAGAGAAACCTTAAGTGTCCAACTTCTTGGTAAGTAAATTGCAGGATAACATCTTGGGTAAAATTATCTAAATTTGCCTTTTTAGCACCAAGGGGTGTTGGGCCTCCCATGGTTAAATTTGGAGCAACTTTATCTAAGCCATAACCCAAAGCGCTATACAAAAAGAATTCAACTTCAAAGAATTCTAAATTTAGAGGAAATTCCAAAAGATCCACGTCTACTTTTGCAAAACGTATATGGGTGAATTCAAAAGAATAAATTTTGGGGAGGAAGAAAAGGGAAATTTGTAAAGTGGTGATGGTGGCTGTGCTAGTAGCAGTTAGTGCCATCATTTTTTTTTTTTTAATGTTAATGTTTGTATTTATATATAATCTCTAGATAGTTATATTTAGCAAAATTCCACATGGCTAAGTAACACTATTGCTTATATTTAGAATAATTCCACATGGCTATCTAACTTAGCATCAACAGTTGGATCTGGGGATTGGTATACCAACCCCTTCCTACTGGACAAACTCAAATACAAGAATCTTCCTCCTGTTACATGTTTGACCAAGCCTCACCTTCTTATTCTCAGAATTTTCCTCCATTAGAAAGTCTAATGTAAAAAAGTTGTTGAATCTAATAATATCCCTTAGCTTGTTGTATCTTGTGTTGTGTTCTATTCCACATTTCCATATTGTCTTTTATATGTTTCTAGTAATATACATAATCAACCAATTTCCAACCTTGTTTGATATTCTAGGATAAAGGGTGGCGGGGGGGGGGGGAAATTGGTGGTGGAGAGGATGGAGGCTTTTTAGGGCGTCCAAAAGTCTCTAGATACAGGAATTGTTTAGCTTAGTTGTTGAAGAAATCTCCTCCAGATTGGAATTTGCTCACACAGAAGCGGTCCAACAATTGAAAAGGTTATCAAAAAAGCTTCCTCCTTTATAGATTCCAGGACCAGGCAAACAGATATTGCAGGCATGATAGAAAACCTTCCCTCAAAAATAAAAGACCAAATCAAGAGCTTGAATCTTTCCAACCCTAACCATTAAACACCAACCCTTCATTACCAGCTGGCTTATAGACTCCAGAATCATGCTTTTGACATGTCAGTTCCAGACATAGCCCAATCCAATGATGCGTTGCTGATCCAAGTTGATCCGGGAATGACACCCATGTGTACCTTTGTCCCAAGACAACTCAGCAAAGATCAGATGACTAATATAAGAAGGGGGGGGAGCAACTAATCACAAGAAAGGATAGCAAAAATAGAGGGTGCAAGAAGATTATGGAAACTGGTTGATTATGTATATTACTAGAAACATATAAAAGACAATATGGAAATGTGGAATAGAACACAGCACAAGATACAAAAAGCTAAGGGATATTATTAGATTCAACAACTTTTTTACATTAGACATAAGCAACACTGAGAGACATTTTACAATCCTTCACTCTCTCTTGCCTCTTTAGAATTACAAGAACTCTATTTATAGACCACAGAGGTTGAAGATAATGTACAATATACATATTAGAGAAAGTAGGGGCCGGCTTCATGGATTGACAAGTGTCCAAAGCATAGTGGCGTGGCTAGATATACATCCTCTTCCAGATAACTTTGTAAAAGATGTCAGGATAAGATCAATGATAGAGATGCTATATGTTGAGGTTGGCTAACAAGTGTCAGGCAAGGTGGGGGACATATCTGTATTGATAAGTTTACTTAGATATCTTTCTGACAGGGAGGAGATATGGTACTGTTGGGAGTGGTACGTCTGAAGACATTTCTAGGACTTTTAACTTCCTTTTTTTTTTTTTCTTTTTTGGTTAAAGGTGTCTAGTCCCATCCATCTCTTCCTTGGAACCATTCTTCATCAACGTCATCATCAAGATCATGATTATGATAGTGCAGGTCATCATATCCAATAAGGGGATTTGGCATTTCTCAATGATCTTCATATGGCCATTGTTGCCTACAAACATCGGGATCAGTTGGTATTATTTCAAGAAAAATACCTTTATTAAGGGATTTTGCCATTGTGAGAGCATGATAACAGGATATCCAAGAACCATCCAAATGTGTGTGGAGAGTACCATCTGAATTAGTAACCCAATACATCTCAGCAGGGTGGAAAATTCTTTGTGCTCGAATATTATTCTTGGAATTAAGCTTGGTGACTAAACATGTTGAAGTGATTTTGTGGCCAAATATGGGGTGTTCTATTTTGGGATACTTTATCCATTCACCATTATGAGCATCATTTTGCAAAATTTCAAACCAGAATTTATGAAAATGTTTATTTCCATGAGGGAAAATATAGTTGTAAAACTTTGGTTCAAAATGAAGACACAAATAATACTCATTGAGTAAATATCACATATAGAGATAGTGTGCAACTGTCCAATTGGTTATCCAAAATGCAAAAGGGGTTTTCCATGGTTGGTCTATATCAAGGAAAATATATCAAGGATAATAGCAAGGAAGTGGCACTGATGGTTTTTAAGGTAATCATGGAGGATTTTAATAATTCTTTTGGATCTGGCTTCAAGGGTCAAGGTCTTGATTTGGTCTTTTATTTCTGAGGGAAGGTTTTCTATCATGCTAAGGATATCATCAGGATTTGTAGAGGAAGAGCCTGAGGACGAGGAAGGATATGTAATAGGACATACATAAAAGGGTGGAGGAATAATAGTGGTATTAAGGACTGGGGGTTTCCTAGAAAGGTAATCAGTGATAAGGTTATCTTTACCTTTAATGTGCTTGACTTGGAAAGACCATTGTGAAAACTAATTTGACCATCTGAGTAACTGGGGATGTGGGAGCATTTTCCTTTTGAACTGGAGCATCTTAGGAAAAGAAGACATGTCCATTTCTACCAAAAAATTATGTCCAAGGAGATGGAACTAAAATTTTTCAATTCCATGTTTGACTGCAAGAATTTCTTTGAAAGTAGAGTGGTAGTGAAGTTCTGAGGGCTTGAATGCACCACTTTTATAACCACAAAAACTCCTTTAGCCATCAATCTCTTCAAAAAGAGCTGCTGCCCAATATTCATCACTTGCATCTGTCTGCAATATCCGTTTGCCTGGTCCTAGAATCTGTAAAGGAGGAAGTTTTTTTGATAACCTTTTCAATTGTTGGACCGCTTCTGTGTGAGCAAAATTCCATTATGGATGGGATTTCTTTAACAATTGAGCTAAACAATTCCTGTATCTGGAGACTTTTGGAATGAAGTCTGACATGTAATTTACAATTCCAAGGAACTGTCGTATCTGCTTGGCACTTGTAAGCTTGTTTGGAAATTCACTCAAAGAGGTAGCTATGTGAGGCTGCAAAGTATACTTTCCATCTAAGATATTTACTCCCAAAAAATCTATAGAAGACTGTCCTATGACCATTTTCTTTTCTAAAAGCATTATTCCTTGAGATTTTACTAAATTATAAAATTCAGTGAGCAACTTGGCATGGGATTGTTCATCTTTTGAGAACAAAAGGATATCATCCACATAGATTAATGCATTGGTCAAAAGTGGCTGGAACAACATTATCATTGCTTTTTGGAATTGGGATGGAGTATTTTTGAGACCAAAAGGCATGACAATCCATTGGTAGTGGTGGTCTGGGATGCAAAAAGTTGTCTTGTATCTTTCTTCTAGATGGACTCCTAATTGCCAAAATCCTGCTTTAAGATCAAACTTTGAAAATACTTTTGCATTTGAAAGATGCTAGAAAAGAGCACCTTGTTTGGCAAAGGAAATTTGTCATCTACAAGAAAGTGATTAAGATCCTGGTAATTGATTACCAATCTGAGTTTGCCTTAAACTTGCTCAGCATGCTTATTAATGTAGAAGGCTTCACATGCCTAGGGAGAAGTTGTAGGTTCAATGAGGCCTTCAGAAAGGAGAGTAGATAGTTCCTGAGTGGCCAAGGCTAAATGTTCTGGGTTCATTCCTCTGTGACTGGCTCTTGTGGGGTTGACATCTTCATTTTTCTTGAATGGAAGGGATATGAAAAATTTTGGGTTTTTCCACAAAGGATTTGGATTTTTGAGGAATTCAGAATGGCTGTTTGCACAACAGTTGTTAATAAAATGGAATTTCAAAGAATCAAAGGGGTCAACAGTAAATAAATGGGGTACTTGGGTCCAAGTGAGAAGATGTTGTTTGTGCATGAGTCCTTTTAAAGACCATCTGAGACTTGGTATTTGATGAAGGAGGTCAAATCCTACGAGAAGGTCTCTGCCTGTAAGGGGGGATCCAAGGACTTGGTGTTTAATGGTCAAGGTTGGAAAGATTCTGATGAGGATAGGCTTACTTTTTAGGGTAATAAGGAATGTTTCTCCATTTGCTGCTCTAAACATTTGGTGATGGGGTAGCCAAAATTCCTCAGGTAAAATTTTAAGATGAAGAATTGTTGTTACTGCTCCTGTATCGAATAAGGCTATCACCGGAATAGGTCTAGAGTAGGTATCAAGGAGAAAGTGTACTTGGGTTATGGGTGTGGGATTGGTCAGGGTGGCTATAATTGGTTGGGATGTGTAGATGGTTTGGATTTCTGGGTCTGAATCATATTCACTATCTGGATCTGAATCTTCTTCTGAAGTAGAATAAGCCATGACTGCTAAAGCTTGAGGGGAGTAATCATCATCCAGGGAAAAAAGTGACTCCACATCCAAGAAAGGAATATCATCTGCATGGATCTAGGCTTGTTCAAGAAGCTTTGCTACTTTTTCCTTTTTCGAGCAATTTTTCGCAAAATAACCTAGTCTTCTGCATACAAAGCAGACTTTCGAAATTTTTCCTTTAAACTGCTTCCTTCTAAGAAATTTCCATTTTTTCTTCCTGAAAGTTTTTTTTCTTTTTTCCTGCATAATGTCTCTTCTTTCCAAAATATTTTTTGAAATGATCTCTTTTTTTCTATGGACAGGCACAATTTTTCTCATAACACTTTATCTGCAAGTTTTTTCTAATGCAATTGTCTTTAAGTTTGCTAAGGACCTTGTCAATTTCGGAAAGAAACTTCCTCTGATTACAGAGCTTTTCCAGAGAAATGAGCACATGCTGATAAATTTCTCCCAAGGAAGCTTGTTGCAGGGTTATTTTTTGGAGATTCATCATACGGAGAGTTTCATCTCCCAATGGTTTTGGAAGGGAGTTGAGAAAAGTATGCTTGGCGTTAACATCATCCATGCCATTAAAAGAGTAGTATCTCCTTGACATTCTGTCAAAATGTTTCTCCAAATCTTTCCTTTCAAATGAGCAACATTTCATCAAGAGGAATTCTTCTCGTGCTACTTCCGTGTAATGAGTCACTGAGCCAAGAAATTCATTATGGACAATTGTGAAAAAATCTTCCAACGCGTTGCATTGGGCTGCCTGTCTTTGTCTGTATTCTCCTAGATTGATCCACCATTCTCTTAGTCTTTCTGTAATCCTTGCCACAAATTTAGCAATAATCTGGGAAACAATGGCATTCAGGGCTTGAAGTTTAGCAATACACCAGGAATACATGCTAAATATCTCATCATGCCATCCGGAAAGAGGAGCATTGTCTAGGGTGAACAAATGTTTTGAGTCTGTAGTTGGCGAGTAAGCCAACCTTGTTTGATATTCTAGGATAAAGGGTGGTGGGGGGAAAATTGGTGGTGGAGAGGATGGAGGCTTTTTAGGGCGAACAACATCATCTTCTTCTTCTACTTTTGGTTCATCATCCATGCCATTAAAAGAGTAGTATCTCCTTGACATTCTGTCAAAATGTTTCTCCAAATCTTTCCTTTCAAATGAGCAACATTTCATCAAGAGGAATTCTTCTCGTGCTACTTCCGTGTAATGAGTCACTGAGCCAAGAAATTCATTATGGACAATTGTGAAAAAATCTTCCAACGCGTTGCATTGGGCTGCCTGTCTTTGTCTGTATTCTCCTAGATTGATCCACCATTCTCTTAGTCTTTCTGTAATCCTTGCCACAAATTTAGCAATAATCTGGGAAACAATGGCATTCAGGGCTTGAAGTTTAGCAATACACCAGGAATACATGCTAAATATCTCATCATGCCATCCGGAAAGAGGAGCATTGTCTAGGGTGAACAAATGTTTTGAGTCTGTAGTTGGCGAGTAAGCCAACCTTGTTTGATATTCTAGGATAAAGGGTGGTGGGGGGAAAATTGGTGGTGGAGAGGATGGAGGCTTTTTAGGGCGAACAACATCATCTTCTTCTTCTACTTTTGGTTCATCATTCACCATAAACACCTCTTCCAGGCCAAGGTCAGAATCCTTGATTACTGGAAGCACTAAAGGTTCTCTCAAGTCATTAAGGGTGAAGGTTTTAAGGAATGATAAAATTGGGTTTGGGGGATTAGGGTCCATCGCCAACATGTTCATATCTGGAGGTCTTGAAAAAGCACCAACAGTTGGATTTGGGGATTGGTATACTTGTGCTTTATCTTTTTTCATGGGAGGAATGTCATTTTGAGGGCTAGCTTGTGGTTCTAGTTGGGGTGGAACTGGATGTGCAATGCTGGGCAAAATTCCACTTGGTCTAAAAGGATTACGATTAGGATGTGTCATGACTAATGGTTTTAGGTTTTGATAAGGAGAAGTTGATGAAAATGGTGAAGTTATAGGCATGGCTATGTCTTTATATAATAATTGCCGAGGCTGGTAAGGCGTATGAACATGCATTGGGAGTATCTGAGTAGCTTCTTTTTGTGAACCTTCCATAGATTGGAGTTGTAGCTACAACTGTTTTTTCTCTTTTTCTTTTTGTCCAATAAGAGGAAAGGAGAAAGACAAGTCCTTGACTGTAGATGCAATGATTGCCAATTCCTATTCAACTGCCTTGATTTTCTTCTTTAAATCTTCAATAAGAGAATTGGAAGATGAAAAGGTATGAGTAACTGCTTCAGCCATCCTTTGTTGGTTATCCAAGATTCTTGAAAGAGCTCTGTTTTGTGCTACAACATTTTCTGCTTGCCAGTTTAAAGCTGCTTCTGTCGAAGAGACCTGTTTCTTAGTTCAATTTGAATTAGTTCCGACAGGATTTTTTATTTTCCAGACATGTTTGGTATTGTTTTGGGGGTGGTCAAAGCTTTCTAGTGGAGGAAAATTCTAAGAATGAGAAGGCGAGGCTTAGTCAAACATGTAACAGGGGGAAGATTCTTGTATTTGAGTTTGTCCGATAGGAAGGGGTTGGTATTTTGAGTTTTGGGGAAGAACTTTCTGGTAGTATGGGATTAATGGAGATTTCTAGTTTTGGTCATGATTTTCTTTGCATGAAGAGGGAGAGGGAGAGGTTTGCTTTTTGGTTCTGCGGTAGAGAACATAATAATCAAACTTTCCAGTGGGTTCTCCCAGAAGGTCAACTTCTGGATCTCCTGCTTCATATCTTTCTTTGAGCTTTTGCTGGGAAGATTTTTTCTTTCTCTTGGAATAATCTTCTTCAAAACCTTCTTCCTCTTGGTAGTCAACACAATCACAAATATCCCACCATATGTGACTAGAGGGTGATTTCCCTTCATAACAAGGCTTTCCATCTTCTTGGAATGCTTTGATTTGAAGACCATCTTCACCAACATAGGATACTGGTTGAAGCATAGCAATTTGAGCTGGAAAGACTATTACATCCTTCTTCGCTGGTGATTCTGTCAAGAATTTTGTCTCTACTTTACCATTTGCTTTTCTGATAAAGAAAGGATCTTTTGACTGAATCGGTTTGGTTGCTTGATGAAGCATCTCATATTTCGTAATCCATGATTCTGGAAAGAGAGAAGTCATCTGATCTTTACTGAGTTGTCTTAGGACAAAGGTACACATGGGTGTCATTCCCGAATCAACTTGGATCAGCAACGCATCATTGGATTGGGCTATGTCTGGAACTGCCATGTCAAAAGCGTGATTCTGGAGTCTATAAGCCAACTGGTAATGAAGTGTAGCAACAAATGTATCCTGCACTTGAGAAGCTCCTGTAATTTGGACTTGTACTTTAAGAGCATCACAAAGATGAGGATCTTTAAGAGACATATTGAAGTTAGGAAAAAGGGTCACAAAAATTGTTCCCACATTTAAAGTGGTCTGGACCGTCCCTATGACAGCTTTTTGATATTCCAAAAATCTGGAATCAAGAAGTGAAATTCTAGAGACTACAAGTGTAATACCTGGTTCCAAAAAAATAAATAAATAAGAATTTTTTTTATATAGGGGTAGCTTAGTAATTTTGATATTGGGGTTAGCAATATATATATACACCTTATGTCAAAAACCCTAGCCAATCCATATATACCAACCGAACTATTTAACTCCTTGTGCTTAGTTAACATTCTTGATTAAAATTTCTATTAAACCACATCTTGGCTATACAGCCCTCTCTCTTGTTCTCACTTTCTCTAAAACCTGGATATGTTTTCTGAGAGGATGGTGAATAAAATAATGGCTGTTGGAATATGAAATCATTTTCTTGGAGTGGTCTAATCAGATAGTGTTTAGTGTGATATGTTTGACAAACCTTTCAAGTCCCAAGATAACCTTTGTGAAATGGAAGAGATGTGATTGAATGAGATCTGGCTTATGGGATTAGTATTTGGGCACCAAATTTTCGTAGATATTATAGTGTGCCATCACTGGAATAAGGGTGTAGAAAATCACAATCCTGCAACAGTGATGACCAACATTTTCCTACATCTACCACAGAGAGAGTTGACTGCGCCGCCACAGCTACATTCTCAGCACACGAATTTTTGCCATTTTATTGCTTCCGTAACTCAAACTTAAAATTGGGTCTCGAACAACTCAAGAAACTAGCTTGTCCTCGTGTTTCAACTCTAGGCCTTGCCCATTTACCGACCCTCTACTTTAGCTTCTTATTTAGAATTGAGAAAGGATTGCATCGACAGTCTTGGCTTGCCCAAGTCTAGGTTGAACTCCTAATTTTGGTGTCACTTTGGTATGGCTTTTGGAGGTAAGTAACCTTATCCTAATTGGTTTTATTTTGCATATTGTAACTACTAAAAATTGTTTATAATTGTTACAATTTTATTTCTATTGTATTACTGATTTCAAGTAAAGAATTATCACAAATATATCTAATTACTGAATATATGATGTATTTTATTTAATGGTTTTTAACTATACTCATTCAAAGTAAAGAATAAAGAATTTTCACAAATATATATGAGCATTGAATATAAGATTTATTTAATTTAATTGTTTTTTTAGCTATATTGATTTAAAGTAAAGAGTATAGAAATATCACAAATATATTTGAATATTGAATATATGATTATATATATGTATTACAATAAGATATATTTTTGTTAGAAACTATGATTTCATATATATGATTATGGACAATCTGACTATGAATTGATTCTGATACCCAAACCAATGGGGGTTATTCATTGGTACTCTGATACCCAGCCAATGGGGGTTATCCATTGGTATTCTGATACCCAAACCAATGGGGGTTATTCATTAGTACTCTGATACCCAAACTAATGGGGGTTATTCATTGGTATTCTGATGCCCAGTCACGGGGATATAGTGTGACCATAGTCATAAGATTGTTAAGAATATAAATTACGTTTGAAGTTTTGAACTATTTTGAGTCTTTAAAACTACATATGTGATTTGGCAATGTTTTATGTAGTTGAACTATTTTGAGTCACTAAAACTGCTTATGTGTTTTGGAACCTATTGTAAGTTATAGCCTTTGATATATGGAAAACTGACTATTTTCTAAACCACCTATGATATATTTGTAAGATTAAAGTATATGATCTTTGTGCAACTTATTATTTTAAGACTATGAATCTTCTTCAGTTATTTTGAAAACACATAGTATGTTATAACTTTTGAAGACTCATATTACATCTTATTACTTTACGGATCTATTGCTTGATAGAACTTATTAGGATTTTGGTTACTTATTGAGTTGTCAACTCACCCCCATTTTTCCCCTCCAATTTTAGATTGTGAAGAATTGCAAGTTTTGGGAGTTTTGATGTTGTGTTGTGAGTAGGAAAAGAAGCTTAGTGATTTTGGGACTGGATGGTCTTCTAATAGTTTTATATTTATTGGCCAATTGGCATTATGTACATGAGGTTTGGATTTTGTTCCTATTAAATTATTGGAGATCTATTTCATAAGAAATTGTTGAGGTATTTTGGATTTATTTGATTTAATTGTTGAGGATAAACTTTAGTTGCAAAAAAAGCCTTGCACACTTGTAGGGTGCTTACTTTATAAGCGTGCGGCAGTTGTCACGTGCTTGTCTTTATACTTGGGTTCGAGGAGTGACAACAAGAAGTCCCTTTCTTCCATGGAAAGTTAGCGCCAACCTTACTGCTCCAAAGTGAAGGTGTGTGTATCCCTGTTTCTACCATGGGATTACAAATTCTCTAGGAAGGGCAAGGGTTATGAAATTTTTTGTTTCACTTGCTGGAATATTATACTGGTCAAACTTAGAGGCTTGGACATACTCCTTTACAGTGGAAGACTGAGAGGGACCTAACAATTTTCTTATGGATTTTTTGAAAGAAACTTGAGGTTTATCAAACACAGTGTAAGGATTTACAATAGGAAAATCAGTAATAGGGATTTTACTATCCTCAGGTGCATGGGAAATTTCATACAAGTAGTCTAGCCTATTTACAGTAGACTTACGAAGAGAAAGGTCAAAAACAAATTTAGTGGTATTAGTTACTTCCAAAGATGGACTTGCCATGATAGTTTCTGATAGAAAGAACTATTTACCAAAGACCTATCAAGTCTAAAACACCAACTCCAAGCTTAGACGTCCACAAGGAGACAATGGCAAATAAGATTCTCTAAGGACCTTAAGAGCAAACTCCTTAGTGTTCTACTTGATTATCAAATCCAGTATTCTGATGTGATTAATATAGAGGATCCACGTAATGTGGCAACTGCAAACCACAGAGCATACTAATCAGGACAATAATCAAAGTATACTAATCAAAGGAGAGAGAAACTAGTCACAGGGCTCTGATACCAACTAATATAAGAAGGGGGGGAGCAACTAATCATAGAAAAGGATAGGAGAAATAAAGGGTGCAAGAAGATTATGGAAACTAGTTGATTACGTATATTACTAGAAACATATAAAAGACAATATGGAAATGTGGAATAGAACACAACACAAGATACAACAAGCTAAGGGATATTATTAGATTCAACAACTTTTTTACAAGTTAGATTGATGTTGATGCTATTGTTTATATTTAGAATAATATGGACATTGTCTTTGCATGGTTAGGTGACTGTTGAAAAGGGGGGGCGGGGGTGTGATTTGAAAAGGTAAAACTAATTCTGTATTATTTGAGTTGTGAACTTATGATATATTGATGCTAATGTGGACTTTGTAAGAACCAACTCTAAAAGCTAAATCAGCCCTTGCATCATATATAAAAAATACATAATTTCATAAAGACATGTATATTCTAAATTCAAATCCTATTAGTAGTAATTTGTTAAAAAAGAGAAAAAGATGGATTCAAATCCTATTAGTAACAATTTGTCAAAAAAGCGAGAGGGAAAAAGATGGATTCAAATCCTATCAATAACAATTTGTTAAAAAAGAGAGAAATATATGGATTCAAATCCTATCAGTAACAATTTGTTAAAAATAAAGAAAAAGATGGATTCAAATCCTATTAGTAACAATTAGTAACTTTCAGGTCTCATACATGATTTGGTTACCACCAATTGATGGAACAAGTAGGTTCTCCCTTACGGTATAAGTCTAATAATAACCAATTCTACCATATTCAGTCAAACCTACTAGATGATAGATTTTGATATTTTATGTCATTGTTAATGTATGATTTCTTTTAAATGGAACTTAATGGACTTTAGAAATTTGTTCCCATCTTATTGGGACTTAAAGAAATGGACTTTAGAAATAAAAATTCTTAAGAATGTAGTATCAGATACAAACATACAATCTTGCTCAACAAGATACAAACATACAATAGGAGCACCTAAGTGTAAATGAGACCTAGGTAAAGGCTTTATGATTATATGAGAAAAAAAATAGGAAGCGATCGACTCCTAAGGTAATGCTCCATTTATAAGCTCGGAAATTTTGCTATAAAGAATGTAATTACTAATTAGGCATTTGTAATTAATTAATTTATAACTCAAATGATGGAACAAGGAACTTTTTTTTTTTTTTTTTATTTCAAGGTGAAGATATATATATATATATATAGAAAGTATATTACATAGTTCAATAATTGTAGATGGCTTGGCCAGAATGTACAAATTATTTTATAATATCTTTACAAATTGTTGATTTGACAAATTTTTACTAACTCTTATTTGAATCCAACATTGTTATCACTTTTTTACTTATCAATAACCACTCAACACATTACTAGTTTCTAAAAAAAATTGTAAAATAATTTTGTACTTTTAACATTTTCAATATAAATTTGAAACTCAAAATTAAAATTCATAGACTAATTATATAGCCATATAACTATACAGAATCTATGAATTTCCTCTTAAATTATATAGAGAGAGAGATGGTTGTCCTCGTTTTTCAATGAAGTGCAAAACGTCGTTGTTTTAGTCTTTTAGATATGGGTCTGAGTGGCCCAAATCCTGTGAGTCTCTACTGTTAAATGTTTTAATAGGCAGGCTCATAGAGTTTTGGACTTGGAAAGCCCTGTCAAATTATATATGTTCTCAGAATTTTTATTTTGATGAGATGTTCTAAGAATTTTTGTTAAAGAACTTTTGAATTATAGGTTTGGGTTTGGGTTTGGGTTTGGGTTTGGGCTTAAGTCGGTTTGGCTAGGAACCAATTCTAATACGAGAAGGATTAATATTTGAGAGAGTTTTTTTTTTTTTTTTTTTTTTTTTTTTTAAAAGAGAGTTTCAACTTATGGCGTCCGCTCCTGATAATTGCTCTTTATCATCAGACCAAGACACCAATCAGTTTTTGGTGTAGGCGGGAATTGAACCTCAGGATCTCTTATACAACCATTAGAGACTTTACCAGTTGAGCTAACTGGAATCCACTATTTGAGAGAGTTGAGAAGGATTAATATTTAATACATATATGTACACTAAAAAAAAAAAAAAAAGTTGTAGGTTGCCTCCACTCAATACCATCACAAATCATAGTACTAGCTTTTCCTTGAAGAAAGAAGAATAAAAAATGCAGTCCGCTGTTAATGCAATACACAGGTAGTCTTTGTCTTTTTTTTCTTTTTTCTTTTTTTAATAAATTTTTTCCTTCTCTTTATCACTCTTTGTCTGTATTTTATTTTCTTAGCAAAAACATACTAGTAGTTAAAAGTAATTTAGTTTATTAAGCAAACAAACATTAATGGTTGAGAAGAATGAAAAAAGTTTCAATCTAGTCGTATTTACTATTGGTTGGGGCCGTTATGAGAAAATTTTTCCTTTCAATTAGGACTTAGAAATTTTGTTTTTATTTTTATGGGAATTAGGACTTAGAATTAGAGTATACTTTATTTTTTATTAAAAAAAAAAAAGGAATTAGTGTATGCTATTTTAACAACAGTAATATAATTGCCCAGTTTGTAATGTAATATCAATGATCCAGACAAAGAATGCATATTTGTATTAAAGTTTATTGTGTCAAATTTTTATTTAAAAACAAGTTTAACTTTTTTCATCGAATTAACATTCTGATTTTTTTTTGCCATTGAATAGTTACTTTTTGTTGGTGCAAACACAATAATAATGGAAACAACACAAAAAGAAACAGAATAATACGTTGAATATTATTAATTTGAAGATAAGAACACAACACTATTTGGACTGAGGCGCGGCAATAGCTCTTTAAGGAGATTCAAGCCCTTGGTTGGCTAATCTTTGTAACCAATACAGACCTTCTCTGACTTGTCTCCCCTAGGACACAACAACCCAACAAATGTTGTCTAGCTAAAACAGCTTCTGCACAAAGTGTTCAAGCCCAAAGCTCCACCAGAAAAACACCTTTCTTTGGCCTGAAATCTCTCAAGTATTTAGGAATATTATCACTCTCTCACACAATAATCTTTACTTTTAACTATTTTCTTCATTCACTCTTGATATGAAATTAGTCCATAGTATAGCCATATATATAGTCTTCCAACCCTTCACATAACCTACATGTTATTTATTAATTTAGAAAACTTCTCTTAATTTATTTAATCTAACTTACATACAAGTAACTCTTTCTTTAACAAATTATAACTCATCTCTTTATTCATCGTCAGTTATTTTGAGTTTCAACATATTTAATTTAAAATGTACTAACATTCCCCCACTCATTTTAATATTAAATTCGGAAAATGAGAGATTACCGGGCGAAGAGGGATTATTATGCATCATGAAGGTGTGCTCTGCATTGAACCTTCACTTAGTGAAACAACAATCTCTACTCCAGAGTCAGTAGTGGTCTCTGACTTGAACTATGACTGCTTAAGGGAAATAAAGTATTACTGCTCACATATAATGATCCAGGTGTTGACATGAGCTTTTATAGCCAGTACCTTACGGCCATGTACTGATCCCAGTTTCATGAGTGTATTTGAGATTAAGTCCAAATCTCATAGGGAGCAGCACCACCCCCACACTCACATAGGTGAGATTTTGTCAAGGGTGTTCCTGTAATTCTGACACCCCACTCATACGAGCTACAAATTTCATTAAGAGTTTTTTACTCAACCTTTCCACATTACAAGATAAATGTCCTACATCATAGGGATGAACAATTAAAAAATTATTTACAAAATAAATAATTTTAAAAAAATGAATAGTGCATTTCTTACGACCATCGTATGATTCGTTTTTCCCATTGAACCCAATTCTCAAGATCTTTGACCCTTGGGTTGGGTATCCTCATACATGGCTCATGATTCTATGGACTTTAGTCCCATCCCCCTCTATGTATTCCAGACTCTATCTTTCGCCAAGGCCTTGGTAAATGGATCTGCAAGATTATCATTAGATTTAATATAATCCACATTTATGATGCCACTACTCAAATAAGATCGCATGATATTGTGCTTTCTTCTTATAGGTCTAGATTTACCATTGTAATATCGGTTTTTAATTCTACCAATTACGGCAGTGCTATCACAATGAATTAATATAGGTGGAATTGGCTTTTCCCAAAGTGGAATTTCATATAACATATCTCTAAGCCAATTTGCCTCTTCACTAGCAAAAGCTAATGCTATTAATTCAACTTCAATTGTTGAATTAACAATTATTGTTTGCTTTTTAGATTTCCAACAAATAGCACCACTACAAGGTAAAAATATAACCAATGGTAGAGAGAGAATCACCTGACAAAGTATTCCAATCGGCATCACAGCAAGTTATTTTTTATAAAATAAGCCATAACTTTTGGTACCAATTAAATATCTTATAGCTCGCTGAATAGCTAGCCAATGATCTTTACTAGGCTTGCTAGTAAATCTGCTAAGCACTCCTACTGCATATGCAATATCAGGTCTAGTACAATCAGTAGCATAATGCAAACTACCAATTATGCTAGCATAATCCTTTTGATTAAAAATCTCATCATCATTGTTCACAGGAAATAAATGAACACTAGAATCAAATGGAGTAGCTACACTTTTGTGATCATGAAAATTATATTTTCTCAATATAATGTGATTGATCAAGATATATTTCATCACATGTTTTTGTAATTTTCATGCCCAAAATGAAATTAGCCTCACCAAGATCTTTCATATCAAAATGGCTTTTAAGCATATTTTTTGTCTCATTTATAACATGCATATTTGAGCCAAAAATTAACATATCATCCACATAGAGGCTAATAATAACATGTAAATTATTCCAAGATTTAGAATAAATACATTTATCACATTCATTTGATTTATAACCATTCTCAATCATGCAAGAATCAAACTTTTCATGCCACTACTTAGGTGCTTGTTTTAAGCCATATAGGGATTTAGTTAGCTTACATACCTTGCTTTCTTGTCCAGGCTCTACAAAGCCTTCGGGTTGATCCATATAAATCTCTTCCTCTAGGTCCCCATTTAGAAAAGTAGTTTTTACATCCATTGGATGAATTTTCAAATCAAAAATTGTAGCAATAGTAATTAACAATCTAATAGATGTAATTCTTGTTACCGGAGAAAATCTATCAAAGAAATCAATATCAGCTTTTTGTTTAAAACCTTTTACAACAAATCTAGCTTTAAACTTATCTATTGATCCATCCCGTTTCAACTTTTTTCTAAGAACCCATTTACAACCTATGGTCTTACAACTTGGTGGAAGATCTACTAATTTCCAAGTTCTATTAGAAATTAGAGATTCCATCTCATCGTTTACAACCTCTTTCCAAAATATAGCATCAGATGATGTTAAAGCATCTTTTAAATTTTGGTGATTTTCCTTAATGTTAAAAACATAATAATCAGGACCAAAATCCTTTACAACTCTAGCTCTTTTACTTCTTCTAGGTTCCATTTCAAAATTTTCTTGATTTAGTAAATGTAAAGTAGAAGAATTAGGTTGTGACAAAATATTTTCTTCACCCCCACTATTTTTCAATTTAAAAGGAAATTTTTCTTCATGAAAAATTGCATCACCAGATTCAAAAATTATTTTGTTTTCAAGATCAAAAAAATCTATAGGCTGCACTATTAATCGTATAACCAAGAAAAATACAGGTAGTAGCTCTTATACCTAATTTAGGCATTTTAGTATCAGTAAACCTTATATAAGCAAGACAACCAAATACTCTCAAATATCCCAAATTTGGCTTATGTCCTTTCCACATCTCAAAAGGTGTGATATGTGACTTTTTTATGTGGCACCCTATTCAAAACATGACATGCAGTTAAAATAGCTTCACCCCAAAAATGTAAAGGTGCACCAGATTCAATTAACATGGCATTTGTTAACTCAATTAAAGTTTTATTTTTTCTTTCAACCACACCATTAGAAGCAGGTGAATATGGTGCAGTAGTTTCGAGGATAATTCCCAAAGGCTGAACAAATGAGTTGAATGCACTTGATTCATACTCACGACCTCTATCACTTCTTATTCTTTTTATTTTTCTACGAAATTGATTTTCAACTTCTTTAAAAAATCTTGAAATTTTTCAAATGCATCATTTTTATTTTTCAACAAATAAACAGTTGTATATTTTGAGAAATCAATAAAAGTGATAATATATCTATTTCCTCCACGAGTTAGAATTCCCTCAAATTCACATAAATCAGAGTGAATTAACTCAAGCAATTCGGTATTTCTTACAACACTTTTATGAGGCTTTTTTGTAATCTTAGCTTGACTACAAGTTTCACATTTTTCAAAATCTTTTGACTGTCTTGGAATTAATCCTAAACTACTCATGATTCCCACATATCTACTATTTATATGACACAAACGAGCATGCCAAAAATTAATAGAAGAAAGCATATAAACTGAATTGGTAGATGTTTTATTATTCTCAACATTTAATTTGAACATTCCATCACAAGCATAAGCCTTACCCACAAATAACCGATTTTTAGTGATTACATAATTATCAGATTCCATAGTTTGCTTGAAGCCAGCCTTGTTAAGCAAAAAACTTGACATCAAATTCTTCCTCATGGACGGAGTGTAAAGTACATCTTTCAATGTTAGCACACGTCCAGAAATGAATTTCAATTCAACCTCACCACTCCCAAGAACCTTGGTTTTGCTAGAGTCACCAAGCATAACAGTTTTTTCTTCTTCAAAAGGAGTGTACAACTTGAACCAATTTTTGTCATAGCAGACATGCCTATTAGCACCATAATCTACCCATCATCCTTCAACATATTGCACCATATTGATGTCTGTAATCATAGCCACTAAAGGCTCTTCAGTTACATTAGCCTGCGGGACAGATTCACGTTTCCGAAATTTGCAAAATCGAGCAATATGCCCACTCTTGCCACAGACAAAACATGATCTATTAAATTGATCATGTGAAGGGGGTCCTTAGTTCTTATTGTAATTTTTATTCAAGTTTCCCCTTCCTTGAGGTCTATTATTATTTTTGAAGGCTCTCTTTTTAGGCTTCAATTGACCATTTCTAGGAAAATGATTTTTGGGCATATTATTATTGGTTGAAATAAGGTTTACCTTTGTGGTGGAATTATCATTGCACTCTTGTGTCATGAGTGCATCTTGTCCTCTAGCCTCCTCCTCCACACGAATGTGTGTGATCAAAGTCTCCAAGGATGTCTCCATTTGTTTGTGCAGCAAAGTCTTTTGGAACTCCCTCCAAGATTGTGGTAGTTTATCAATTATGCCAGCTACCACTAAATTGTCTCCAATCTTTATGCCTTCGGATCTCAATTCTGCCACGATCATTTGAAAGTCTTATACTTGATCCACCACTGATTTTCCATCCACCATTTGGTAACGGAAAAATCTA
This sequence comes from Quercus lobata, assembly GCF_001633185.2. NCBI lineage: Eukaryota > Viridiplantae > Streptophyta > Magnoliopsida > Fagales > Fagaceae > Quercus > Quercus lobata. The sequence continues at coordinate 9,230,734 of NC_044909.1, read as the reverse complement.
CTAGCAGCATACTTCTTTGCACCTGCCTCTTCGGTATCATACTTGCTTTGTAAAGCTTTCCAAATTTTCTTAGCAGAATTATAAGTTGTATCATAATAATCATAGAAATGATCGGCAAGACAATTCAAAAGATAAGAGCGACAATTATATTCATCTTTTGTATACTTATCTATTTTTTCTTGATGGAGACTATATTCTTCCTCACTCATCTCATCAGTAGGAACTTTTGATGGATTCTTGTCAGTGAGGATGTAGGAGACTTTGAGAAGACTCAAGTAGAAGAGGACCTTTCCTTTCCACCTCTTGAAGTGGGCTCCCTTAAAGCGAAAGGGCTTGTTGAGATCTCCAACAGGTTCATTTGATTTCTCTTGTGTAGGCTCCATGTATTGAATCTCCTTAAAATTATTGGTGCAAACACAATAATAATGGAAACAACACAAAAAGAAACTGAATAATATGCTGAATATTATTAATTTAAAGATAAGAATACAACACTATTTGGACTGAGGCGCGGCACTCGCTCTCTTTAAGGAGATTCAAGCCCTTGGTTGGCTAATCTTTGTAACCGGTGTAGACCTTCTCTGACTTGTCTCCCCTAAGATACAACAGCCCAACAAATGTTGTCTGGCTAGAACAACTTCTGCACAAAGTGTTCAAGCCTAAAGCTCCACCAGAAGAACACCTTTCTTTGGCCTGAAATCTCTCAAGTATTTAGGAATATTATCACTCTCTCACACAATACTCTTTGCTTTTAACTATTTTCTTCATTCACTCTTGATATGAAATTAGTCCATAGTATAGCCATATATATAGTCTTCCAACCCTTCACATAACCTACATGTTATTTATTAATTTAGAAAACTTCTCTTAATTTATTTAATCTAACTTACATACAAGTAACTCTTTCTTTAACAAATTATAACTCATCTCTTTATTCATCTTCAGTTATTTTGAAATTCAACATATTTAATTTAAAATGTACTAACATTTTTAAGAGTGTTCTTTCTTATTACCTTTCATCACTCCCGTAGCCCATCCTACACTTATTCAACATATAGTGCTTATACTGTCTGCAACTTGCACCATGTTTAGATAATTGCTATGATTCAGCCCAAGCAAAAAAAAAAAAAAAAAAAAGTTGATATGGGTCTCAAAATTATTAGCATAACTTGTTGTTAACTCGTTCAATGCACGAGAACTATAACAAAAAATATATATATGATACTATATACTTGCATATTATTAAGATTTGTCTTCAATACAGTTTTGAAAAAAATAACCGGATACTTTTTGTTAGTCACAACTACGTTGTAATTTGTACTCTTACATACTATCTTATAGGAGATTATTTGATTCATCCCAGCCACTCAGAATATTTATGAAAGGTTTAACAAAGAACAAATACAAGCACACTCTTATTTGTTCATGAAAAATACTTATACATGCATTGCTAATGAATAATTCAATTTTCTTGACGTCTGTTAATAACGCTTTATTTGTAACGTATATATTTCTTTCAGATCTGAATCAGAGTGGGCTTATCTTCCAGTACCCGTTCTCAGTTTCATTCTACACAAGTTGTCGGAACCCATATACCATGCTTGGTTTGCTCATGTTTGTAAACAATGGTATCTAGTTGCAAAGGACTACAATAAGGCAAAGCAGAATTTGCATAAGGCACTTCCAGTGCTTATGATCTCATTAACAGGAAACACAAAACAAAGCGAGCTATATATGGGATTACTGAAGGAAAAATATTCAATAACTCATCTCCATCTGTTTTGACTTTACAACAAGTAAAGTTATTGCCTTTCGTTTTAACATTAGAAATATTAAAGTGTGGCCATTTGATTGGTTAATTTAATGGTACAGTAAAGTATTGTGTTATCTAATAAGTCTGTGGTGTGGACCTGTGGTTTTGTCTATTAGTTGAGATTTTTATGAAATATAAACACAAAGACAAAACACATATATAACAATAACAACAATGGCAAACAAAACCATAGTCATCAATTACAATAGGGATTGGTGCACGGTTCTCGGTTGAACCAAATGGTCCGGTCCGATTTTTAAAACCATAATCGTGCGTGAAACAAATTAGTGAGCAAGTTACAAAAATATGTGAGGTAGCTTAGGAAATTGGACTCATCATCAAATACAATATCATAGTAGTTTGATTGACGCTACTATCTAAAGAGTTACATTATATAACTCCACATCTCCTATATGTCATTTTTAAAGGTATTAGAAGTGCATCCTATGATTCATAATTTTTTAGATCAAGCATATTTTTTGACATTTAACCCTTTTTGTGTGTAGTGTACCACATTTTACTTAGTTTTGTGATACCGACTTTTTTCTATAAGTATACGGATAATTGTAACATACAGACTGGTGGTGAGATAGTTGTGTGTGTGTATATATATATATATATATATATATATATATCCTTCTCCCATAATTAATTTTTTAGTGTATAGCCAAAATAAGTGAAATGACATTTAGGTCACAAGATCGATTGCGGTCCAATACTCCCACAATTCTACAACTTAACTAATTTGCTAGGGCATGAAAGTGCTCAAGTCAAGCTACACTAGGTACAACACGAACAAAGTGTTCTATGGTCAACCAATGGTACAATGCATGACAAGAAATTGAAAAATAAAAAATAATCTATGTTATGTTCTTTATATTAAACCAAAAACAAAAGGCATACATGCACTATGCTAAATAAATAAATGCATAAGATATGCATGACAACAAGAGTGTACAAGTGCTCCTAGGATATTGATGTGGAACGATATGCAGGTTGAGGTGTAAAAAAAAAAATCATACTTTAAATGGGAAGTACTCAAATAGTGACAAATAAAATGACACTCAAGTCTTGGGATCCTTTTAATTTGCACCCATGTAGCAAAAGTATTAGGCTGTGAAGGTGAAAAGGCATGGGCCCTACATTGTCTATAGAGAGGCTGAGAGGAAATAACATTTCCCTAAAACTGTGTTAAAATTTAAATAACTCAAGGCTTCTAATAACTAATTGAGTAAAGTCACATGACCTTGAAACTTCAATTTTAGAGAGCTCATCCTAAATCCTTCTCTTGATCTTAAAATGCAATATTTTGACAATACAAAACTTACAATATAAATATATATATATATATATATATCCAAACTAAAAAGACCCTTGAGCAATGTATTGAATATACTTAATATATAAAGATCAAATAAAAACTCTTCCTGGTTTTATTATTGGCAAAATTCTCAATTCTGCATTTAGACTAATACAGCTTGCCAATAAAACATAATACAATAAGACAAGATAAATAGTTTACTAGAAGGGATTATATGTGAAGAAGTAGGGGAATGACAATGGTAACACAAACAAAACAAGCTATTAGACAGTTAAGCCTCCGAGATCAACTACTTCTCCTAATGTGATCGTGAATAATGTATTTGGAAAATGTGGTTTTTGAGTTGAAAGCTCTTGGGAAACTTGTTGCATTGTTGGGCGAGATTGGGGAATAGTGTGCAAGCAAGCAATTGCAATCTTTGCAATGGAGAGCACTTCCCTTGCAACTTGATTTATTGGAAGTGAAAGGCGTTGGTCCAACGCATCCTTCAATAGCATATCACAGGTTGTACGTGTTGATGATGAGAGCGATGAGATCAGATCTCCAGGATGCTTTCCCATGATTATTTCTAAAGCCAACACTCCAAAGCTAAAAACATCACACTTCTCATTAATTTCCATTGTGTAGGCAAGCTCTGCAAGGGAAAATAATTGATAAAGGTTATAGCAACAACATTATTAGTAATAAAATGTAAACACTACTTGAATTTGACCCATGCATAAGAAAATTGTAAAATATATCAATTTTATTGATATCATATGATTGGAACTTGGATCCATTCACAGGACTTATGCATTGAACAAAACCTTTAGCTTTATGAATTGGCTGAAACAGGGAAGGACATGTGCTAGTTTCTCGTTTAATTTTATTATCTTTAGAATCAAAGGTATACTGCATGATACATATGATATACTACTACATTTACTACAATCAACTTAAAAACTGATTTTCCTTAAAAAAAAATTAAAAAAAAAATATAAAAAAAAAAACCTTAAAATTGACTTTCACCTTTTAAAAAAACTTTAAAAATTGGCTGAAACAGGAGGGGGGGGGGGGCATGTGCTAGTTTCTCATTTAATTTTATTATCTATAGAATCAAAGGTATACTATACTACATGTTACATATGATATACTACTACATTTACTACAATCAACTTAAAACTGACTTCACCTAAAAAAAAAAAAAAAAAACTTAAAAATTGACTTTGCACTTTTTTGTCATTTCTAGAACGAAACATAATAGTTGATTAGTCTGCGACCTGATAACTTGTCTATTATGTGGTAAAAATGTAGCAAAATTTGTATTATGTGACAATTGAGCATATATTAGAATTATTTAAAGGTTTACATCTAGAACAAAATAACCTTGCAAGTGGCTACATTTTTTTCCATATGAATTTATTTCTACTACGGACCCAATCATGGTATAAGTAATAATTAATCTTAAACTAACTTTAAACAAACCCTACGATTTTAACAAAGTTAAGTTGCTTACTCTATAAGTACATAGACGTGGGTATGAACTTTAATATGTAATAATAGGAAAATAGTTGAAAATCTTAAAGTAGTTGCTTTAGATTTGCTAAAATAGCATAAGGCCTAAAATTTTGCCAATAAAACTTAAAAAACACCCCTCATCTGGTTGTGAATCCATGTGACAAAATAAGATATTGCTATAGTGCTTGTCCAAATTTAAGAAGAACTGTTGCTTATGCATTTTATTATTTTATTCAATTTTTGGTAGGTAATTATTGTGAGTGAAGAGAGAGAAAATTTTAAAAAATTTTAAGAAAATTAATATTTTAATAAAATATAGTATAGAATAAATAATTAGCTATGGCTGTTTTGAAAAGTAGTTAGCTAAAATAAAAATAATTAATTTTTTATTCTAAAATAGGTTGTAATAACTTGGGAAATTGGTTGCTTGGTGTCCATGTCGGCCATGATTGAAGTTCTCCTAACTTAAGCTTGGAAAAATATTTACGCTATTATATTGGGTGCTCCCTGCATAAGCTTGGAAAACTTTTTATGCTATAGACAACAACAAAGAAACTAACCTGGAGCCATGTATCCATAGGTGCCTGCAAGTGACGTCCAGTTGGATGAATCAGGCTTCAAAAGCCTAGCAGTGCCAAAGTCAGAGATGTGAGCTTCATATTCTTGATCCAATAGAACATTCTTACTTGATATATCCCGATGAATTATAGGAGGCGAGCAATCATGGTGCATATAAGATAAAGCATTTGCCACTCCTTTTACCACATTGGCTCTCTTAATCCAATCAAATGTTTTTGCTCCCTCCTCATTGTTTAATAACTTCACCAAGCTTCCTCCTTCCAAAAACTCATAAACCAAAAGAGAGTGTTTTGGATGCGAACAAAAACCATACAACTTTACAATGTTACGATGTCTTATTTCTGTTAAGGCACGAATCTCGCTCACAAAGGCTTTTTGATTGAATATCTCGCCATCAGGTAGTGGGTGAAGTTTCTTCACAGCAACAACTTGGCTTGCTTGCAACTCAGCTTTGTAAACACTTCCAAAACCTCCCACTCCAATGCAATATTTGGAATCGAATTCCTCCGTAGCTTCAATGATGTTTTCATACACCATTTTTCCATCATAACTCCATATTGCAAAAAGATTATCGTTACGCACTTCTCTTGGCTTGTCTTCTGTTTTCTTCACTCTTTGGCAAAGAAGAAGTGAAACTCCTACAATGACAAATATAGAAAATAGCGTGCCCAAAAAAGAGATTAAAATTATTACCAAAAATCGGTTGTGCCTCTTAGATGGAGGATCAGGAATCATTTTTGGGCAAGCCTTCAAACCAGCAACATTACCACACAAGCCTTTGTTATTTTTTAGTGCTGCGATTGGAGCCTTGCGGAAGGCGGTGATGTTAGGAATAGGACCCTCTAACTCATTGTAGGATATATCAATGGATGTCAAGCTTGCACTATCACCGAACGAGAATGGAATGGAACCAGAGAGATTATTGTGAGAGAGATTTAATGTTTCCAACATTTTCATGCCTCCAAGCTGTTGTGGTATCTCTCCTACCAGCAAATTCTGACTAACATCGAGACTTTGAAGAGACTGTAAGCTTCCTATATCAGAAGGAATTCTTCCATGGAGTATATTTCTACTTAGATTCAGGAACAACAATTTTGAGCATTGTCCAAGTTGTTTGGGGATCAAGCCATTGAGATTGTTTGCTGCCAAGTTACAATGTTCTAAAACAGATAGGATTCCAATATCAGAAGGAATGTTACCTGAAAGCTGGTTATTGTTCAAAAGAAGTTTGAGCAATGACTTCAGGCGCCCCAGATCCTTTGGAATCTTTCCCACCAGATGATTTGAAGAGAGGTCAAGGACGCCTAGCATTGTTGCATTGCCAATTTCAGGTGGTATACTACCAGAAATCTTGTTGTTGGAAATTTTTAGGCTTGTCAAGTTATGACACTGCCCCCACTGCGATGAAAGTTCACCATATAGATTATTACCACTCAAATCGATATAAATCAAGTTCGGATGAATGCTAAAATCTTCAGCTATATTTCCTGTTAGTTGGTTTCCATCAAGCCTAACTCGAACGAGGCTACTACAATTTTTCAAGCTTTCTGGGATAGGGCCTGTAAAATGGTTATCAACGGTAACAAAATGTTGTAGTGCTCCAGCATGGCATATCCGTTTAGGCAATGGCCCAGTAAAATTGTTGAAACTTAGTTCCAATTTTATGAAATTGGTAAGATTATTCATTTCGAGTGGAACAGAACCACTTAGTTCGTTCATGAACAAAGCTAAAGTGGTAAGCTTGGTCAAATTTCCAATTGTGGTTGGAATTGATCCAGAAAGGTTGTTTTCATAAAGTGTAAGATCAGACAATTCAACCAAATTTCCTATGGAATCAGGGATTGGACCAGTGAGTCTATTACTTGATAATTGAACTACCCATAGATGTTTAAGCAATCCTAATTCCTCAGGTATGGAACCAGAAAGACTGTTGGAATAAAGGTAAAGTTGTTGTAACTCGCTCAAGTTTCCAATGGAAGAGGGAATTGGACCAATGAGAACATTAGATGACAAATCAAGTTGAGTGAGAGATCTCATCATTCCAACTTCTCGGGGAATGGAACCAGAAAAATTGTTGTTTAAAAGGTATAGTATGTTTAAGTTGCCCAACTTTCCAATTTCTTGAGGTATAGATCCCGAAAGTTCATTGTTTTGAAGGTTCACATTGGATAAATTGCCCATCTTTCCTATTTCAGGAGGAACAGATCCTGAAAGCTTGTTAGATTGAAGGTGAAGAACAAATAAATTGCTCAAGTTTCCCATAGAAGCTGGGATGGGGCCTATGAGACTATTTTCATCTAAAGCAAGAACATTTAATTCTCTCAATGCTCCTATTTCTTGAGGGATGGAACCATTGAGCATATTAGTGGAAAACAAAAAAGTTTGAAGACTCGTTAATTGGCGTATCTCGGGTGGAATTCTTCCCGAGATATTATTGCGAGACAGATGAAGAAGCAGGAGTTTGGAAAGGTTACCAATCCTGGGAGTAATGGAGCCAGAAAGATTATTGTCAGACAAGTCAAGATGGGTCAGATTGGAAAGGTTGCCAATACTGTCAGGAATGGTTCCATAAAACGAGTTTTTTGATAGATCAATAGTAAGGAGGTTGGGAAAGGATGAGAAATTAAGGTTGTAAAGCGTACCTTTCAAACCAAAACTTGACAGGTTTAGGCGAGTGACACCCAACTCCAAGTCATCGCAAGTAATTCCAACCCAATTAATGCATGGGCGGTCTCCAACCCACGAAGATAGGAGAGATTTGTTTTGGTTGTCAAGACTGGCTTTCCAGTTTTGAAGAGCTTCTGCTTCCTTATAAAATGCTTTGCCTTCTTCAGCTGTAGCAGCCACAGAAGGAGTTGTGGAGGAAGCAAAAGTAGCAAAATGGAGTAGGGAAATCAACAAAACTACATGGCTACAGAACAAGACTCTGAATGCCATGACTTTGGTAACTGTCTGTTATTACAAAATTAAACTCGAGATGGAGAGGGATATTGCATGTGTGTTTGCTGCAAGCATGGGTTGATGAAGATATTTTGGGTACAGTTGTAAGGAATTTATAGATAGATTTACGCCAAGTCGTGTGATGTAGAATTTTTCAATTTTAGAAATTTTCATTTTTTTTTCTTTGTTTGATGGGATTCAAACGGTAGCAAGATCTAAAAATGAAGAATAATGCTACCGTTCTTAGCGGGTTGATTTAACTCGAATTAATAGTCCCTATCATTATATAAATGCCCCCTTTTTTTTTTATGTGAAACTCATTACTTTAAAAAAACTCAAGACCAACTACATGACATCTTGGGCCACCAGCCCTTCAATACAAATTGGAACTTCCTCAACCCACGCGTAATAGTCTGGCACGCTTTTAGCAAATTGGGCTAGCGTGTGTGCAACCTTGTTTCCTGACCGGCCCACATGGCTAAAGTTTACATCTCTAAACCCATACAGCTGGGACAATGACCCATTAATAATATTAACAATAGAAGCTGGGGCCTCTGTACATCGTTGCATGGCGTTCACGACAGTGAGGGAATCACTTTCAAACAGGCAGTCTCGGATTCCCATCTCCCATGCGAAGCGGACGCCTTCCTCCATTGCTTTAGCCTCTATCTCAACAGCACCCAACGGAGCCTTTACTTGCTTGCTAAGTGCTGCCACTACCTCTCCGTGGTGGTCCCTTATCACCACTCCAATTCCAGCTTCCTTTTGCTGAGTAAAAACTGCACCGTCCATGTTTGCCTTGTACCACGGAGGCTTGGGAGGTTGCCATCTTACTTCCACAGAATCTTTGAAGGGCCGTGTAGAATAGTTAGCCATCACAAAGTTCTCCAAGAGCTCTTTTGTCCACCCAACGAGGACGGACGCTGGTTTTCTGCTCTTTCCGTGGCGCACTTCATTCCGGTTCATCCAGATGCCCCATGCCGTCGTTACCATCAAACCCACGTCCTCCATTGGCCACTGCTTCACGTTTCGGGCATACCACAATAAGTCCAAGAATTCCGGGCAGTTGTCCATTACCTTATCCGTATTCATCCCTGCTTCCTTCCATACTTCCTTCGCACGGTGACAGTGCCAGAGTGCATGGCCTGTTGTTTCTTCAAGGCTTCCACAAACCTCACATGTACTATCCGCCGTTATCCTTCGCCAGAAGAGATTAACCTTTGTGGGTAAGATATTCCGGCAAGCACGCCACGTGAAGCTTCGAATCTTATTAGGGACATTCAACCGCCAAATAAACTTCCAAAACTCCTTCATCCGTGTTGAGTTTGAGCTCTCCTCTGCGTCATTGCCAGCTCTCTCTTTAAGGGCCAAGCTATAAGCTGACTTCACCGTGAACTTCCCTGAAGGAGTTAGCACCCAGATAATATTATCATCAGGCAGCATTGGGCTCAATGCAATGGTAAGAATCGATTCCACATCCTTGGCCATGAGAGTTCGCTGTAAGGCTTCCAAGTTCCATTCTCCCCTTTGGTGATCGATTAACGAAGCCACTAATAGTTCTTCCCCACCACTCGGGCATGGTGTGACAGCTTTAAAAGTGGAGGATAAAGGGAGCCAGCGGTCTCCCCAAATCCGGACTTTGGCTCCATTTCCTATCCTCCAACGGCTCCCATTCCGGACTAACTGTTGTGCAGCAATTATACTCCTCCAAGCATATGAAGGTCTTGTCGCCACAGTGGCTGAGAGAAAGTCTCCATGTGGAAAATATCTAGCATGGAAGACACGGTAGAAAAGTGAAGTTGTAGAGGTTTGAAGGCGCCATCCCTGTTTGGCTAGTAAAGCCAAGTTGAATGCTTTGAGGTCCCTAAAACCCATACCGCCTGTTTCCTTAGGAGTGCACATCTTCTCCCAGCTAAGCCAAGCCATTTTGTCAACCCCATTATTTTGTCCCCACCAAAATTTGCGGACCATACCAGCAAGCTCATCACATAAGGAATCTGGAAGTTTGAAGCAACTCATAGTATAAGAAGGTATTGCTTGGCCCACTGCTTTTATTAAAATTTCTTTGCCCGCATTCGATAGGAGTTTTTCCTTCCACCCTGAAAGTTTTTTACGCAGTTCGTCTTTTAGATCATGGAAGGTGTTCTTCTTGGATCGCCCAACCAATGAAGGCAATCCTAGATATTTTTCATGCTGGCGGATGACTTGAGCTCCAAATCTAGACTTTATTTCCTCCTGTATTGCCCGCGGAGTATTTTTGCTGAAAAATAGGGCAGTTTTGGCTTTATTGAGTTGCTGTCCTGAGGCAGCTTCATAAACACTGAAAATGCGCTGTAACTCATCACATTCTTCCAAAGATGCTCGACAAAAAATCAAGCTATCGTCGGCAAAGAACAAGTGGGAAATTCTTGGGGCTCTCCGACACACAGCTACACCATTGATATTTTGCCTTTCCGCTGCACGACGAAGTAGTGCTGAAAGACCCTCTGCACAAAATAGAAACAGATAAGGAGATAATGGGTCCCCTTGGCGAAGGCCCCTAGAAGGGACTATTCTACCTCGGGTTTGCCCATTAATGCGGATAGAATATGTGACAGTAGTTATGCATCTCATAATCACTTCAATCATTTTCTGATGGACACCCATTTTCCTCATAATATTCTCCAAGCAAGTCCATTCTACCCTATCATAGGCTTTGCTTATGTCCAATTTTAGAGCCATCTCCCCCACCCTCTCAGACTTCTTTTGGCTAATGTGGTGCATGGTTTCGAATGCAACTAATACATTATCAGTTATAAAACGCCCTTTGGTAAAAGCACTCTAATTTTCACTGACAATAGTTGATAAAACACTTTTCAATCTATTAGCAACAGCTTTGGAGGCTATCTTGTAGGCTACATTACATAAACTAATTGGCTTGTATTCAGTAATTTTTCTAGGGTTTTGGACTTTGGGAATAAGAACAATCTGTGTGTCATTATAGTTAGGAGGAACAATACCATGATTCAGGAAATCCAGTGCAGCTTGAGTGACGCATGTGCCTGTGAGCGACCAGAATTTCTGATAGAAAAGGGGTGGCAAGCCGTCCAGACCTGGCGCAGTATTGGGGTGCATTTGCTTCAGTGCTAGGGCAACCTCTGAGGCCTGAAACTCTCTGGTTAACAGCAGGTTCATTGCATCCGTGACTGTAGGTGTGATGGCATTCAAAAGTTCTGTCATATCTCCCGGCTGAGTGGAAGTAAATAATGTGGAGAAATACTGTGTAGCGACATACTCAATATCATCCATACCCTCCTGCCATAGCCCATTCCCATCCTCCAGCCCCTGAATCCAATTCCTTTGCTTCCTGTTCGAAGCTTTTGTATGGAAGAAACTAGTATTACGATCCCCTTCCTTCAGATAAATATTCCGAGATCGTTGTTTCCACATGACCTCTTCTATATCCAACCAAGAGTTTAGAGACTGCCTGACCTGCCGGATGGTTTCCAGATTGTGCTCCGGGTTGGTTTCCAGTGCTTGGAGCCTATTTCGAAGTGATTTGATCCGGTTTCCAACATGGCCAAATTCCTGCTTGTTCCACTGAGTGAGACGAGCATTACATGAGGAAATGCAATTCTGCAATGGATGACTTGTAGATACACCAAGGCCAGACTCCCACGCTTCACTTACAACCTCCGCACACCTTGGATCACGGAGCCACATTGCTTCAAACCTAAATGGCTTTCCACCTTTATGTCGCCTTTCCCCCCCTTGATTCCACCGAAGAGCTAAAATACAGTGATCCGACGCAGTGGTCGACAGATGGTATAACTTCGCATTTGCAAATTTTAAAAACCATTCCGGCGTGGCCAATGCCCGGTCTAGTCGAATCCACCAACTATCTCCATTTGCAAAAATTTTGTTCCAGGTAAAACGTGGCCCCACATACCCCAAGTCTCTAAATCGGCATCTGTTTATTGCATCCCGAAACCTTTCCATCTGTTTAGGTGACCTCAGATTGCCCCCAAGTTTTTCAGCATCACTAACGATCTCTTTAAAGTCCCCCATACACAGCCAGGGGAGATGGTTTGAGCTCCCAAGTCTTTCTAGAATACGCCAAGTCTCCTCTCTCCTACTCGTTTCCAATTGCCCATAAAACCCCATGAACCTCCACTTCCCTGCGCCATCACTCCCTCCCACCTCTGCATCTATATGCCACGGTCCGAATGTTTGAACATCCACCATTATTTCCTTCTTCCAAAGTAAGGCCAATCCCCCTTTACTCCCATTGCTAGCCACTACCAGCCCTTCTGTGAATCCGAGAGTACGCTTCTTTTTAGTCATCTCTTCCTTGGATAGCTTAGTTTCCATGAGGAACACTAAACTGGGATCTTCAGAGGCTATAACCTCTTGGAGTTGTCGAACTGTTCGGAGGTTTCCAAGCCCCCGACAGTTCCAGCTTACAGCATTCATTGATCTCGGCGGTGCTGTCTCGCAGCCACCGCCGTTTCTGTAAACTCCATAGCCAGCATCTTACTTACTTCAACCACCTCGGCTTCCATTTTTTTCTTCTTTGACGTAGATACCGTGTTTGTGTTTGCATGGTCATGTGCACGTTTATTTCCTGCATGTGCCTCCTCCAGATTTGGATTATTAAACTTAGGCCCAGTGATGATTCTTTTCCAAGTTCTAATAGTTGGGTTATTTGCAATAGGCCCATTACCCAAGCAGCCCATATCATGTGGCCCATGGTCCAAAGTCCCCTCCACGTGAAGTTCATCCTTTCTCCTCTCTGTCAACGTGTTATCAGATTTTCCTTTATTCCTGCAAACATGATTATCATTAGTAGCATTTGTAACCGAAGAAAGATCAGTGCCGTTACGGATTTCATCATCAATCTCCTGGATATGCGCCTCAAATTTCTCCCTGTTAGTAAGAATGTCCGTGATTTTCGCCTTTTCATTCAAAGTCGAATATTCCTTGGGTGATTTTCGCCCTTGTTTTCTCCTTGACTGAATTCTGAATAGTTGCCTTTGTTGATTTTTTGAATTAGATGTTATCAGTTTCTGTCATTTTATATAAAGTATTCTTGTTGATTTAACTTTACAGCAAAGTTGTAGGAAATTATTTTTTGTTACTGACTAGTAAGCGGCTGTGATTGATTCAAGGGGAAAAAAAATGGTACTAAGCTAGGGCAAGGGCCCCTTGATTGACGGAAATAAATGGTACCAAGTTAGGTCTAATCTAGCTATTTTACAACATTTATACAAAATGTTTATGTGGCCAACCTTTTATTGATTTTCATTTGAGTTGGTTGTATTATCACCCTACCATGTACAACTGTATAATAGGCCACCATATATTTCAAAAGGTACTTTACTCAAACGAAAGAATGAGCACAAGTTCATGCGTTTTGGCAAAGAGTGTCGTATAGTTTTAACTTTGCATGAACTACTATTATACAGAGTGATCAAAAAGTGAGTCAAACGAAGTCTTTGTTCCCACTAGCTAGCTATAGTACATATATATCTTAAGCCAGATAATCATAGTTATTTAAAAGACTAAAACTGTGATTTGCTAGCAAAAGAATTCCTCTTAAGCCAGATAATCATAGTTATCTAAAAGACTAAAACTGTGATTTGCTAGCAACAGAATTCCTCAAATGTGTGGTGGCCACATGACTCCATTCTATAAGTTAGATGTATTAGGGTTCATCATTTCATTGGGTCAAGGTCTTCTTTTCTTTTTTTCTTTTTTTCTTTTTTTTATGAACATTGGGTCAAGGTCTTGTTAATCCAAAGACTTTTGTAAGTCTGTATTTTCAGGACAAAGTAACCTAATCATACTAGGATCATGATAGAGTTAGGCTAGATTCTCTATAAATACTATAACTGTACAATGAAATCAATTTAATTTGTTATCTTCTTAGAATAAGATGTTAGGTTAAGTTCCCTATAAAATTTATCGACCATGTAGTATTGTAAAGTAAAATCAATTTATTTTGCTCTCTTCTCATATTGTGAAAAAAAAAAAGTTTATAAACTATTTTTTTTTCACAATTATTAACATGATCTGTTTTATATAAACTTTTTTTTTCACAATTATTAACATGATCTGTTTTAATTTATGCATAATAAATTCATACAAAATGATATTATTCAATCATATTATATATTTATTGCAAATATAGCAAGTATGGCATTACTAGAAAAAGGAGAGAAAAAAAAAAGAAAAAGAAAAAGAAAACATGACCTCCTAATCAATGAAGAAGCAAATCGATAGGACTAATTGATATTATTCAAGAAGTTTTTTTTTTTTTTTTTTTTTTTTTTGTGACAAGATAGCTAGGAGAGCATTTGCAGCAGTGTAGGTATAAAGCTATAATGCTATATTTTAGCTACACTAACACAAAATTGATGCTCCAGTAGTGGAGCTATATCCTTTTTTTTTAGCTCCACGTGAACCGTGCACATCTATCTACAGATGTGCACTGTTCATGAGGGCTAAAAAAAATAACATTATTTTATTCCGGTTTTTTATTAAAAAAATGCCTCTCTCTCTCTCTCTCATTCACACTCATCTCATCTCTACAATCTCACTCTCTCAACTCCAGTATCTCTCTCAACCTCACTCTCTCAACGTTGTGCTCCGGCTGCTGGGTCGTGGTTGTGCTCCAGCCTCGTGGATCGAAGTGGCTTTCCGTGGATCGTGGTTGTGCTCCGTGCTCGTGGATCGAAGTGGCTTCCCTCACCTCCACTCCGCCACTAGGTCGTGGTTGTGCTCCGGTGTGCATTGGTATCGAGGTTGAGATCGGTGTGTGGTTTTGACGTTTGGGTAGCTGGATTTGGGTTTGGTGGGTTTCGGCGTTTGGGTTGCTGGATTTCAGGAATCACGATGGAGATGGTGGTGGTGGTGGGTCGTATAGGTGTGGGTTCGATTTGTGATGGCTAGGTCTGATTTGTGATTTGTGGTCGTGGGTTCAATTTAGGGTTTTTTTTTTTTTTTTTTTTTTTTTTTTCTGCTGCTGTGGACTGGTGGTAGTGGTTGTGGGTGTGGCTGATGGTAGAGGTGGTTGTGGATGGTGCTGTGGATGTTTTTTTAGTAGTGGGATATATTATTTTATTGTAGTGGTTATATTATTTTATTGTGATGTTTATATTATTTTATTGTGTGGAAATCTAAAATAGATCCACTGCTGCAGCATGTATGTAAGTAAAATAGATAAAGTAACTTTTTGTGTAGCTAAAAGGCTAAAAATTTAGATCCACTGCTGTGGATGCTCTAAGAAGTTTAATGTGGTGTTTCTGTGTTGTCTCATCTGTCCATGAATGAGTTAGATAGGTTGTCCTATCACCGAAGCCATCAACAAAGTGCGTGGCACCCCCACCCTGAAGAGTCTCTATAATATTAGTATGTTACGTCTGATTTGGTGCCAATTTTCCATTGAAATTTGAAAGATCTGTGCAAAGAAAGAAAAAGTGGTGTGTGCGTGAAAGATAGAGAGAGAAAAGTAGTGTCCGTGTGTAATGTTAGACTATCAGTATGTGGATATGTGTGACACATCCTAACCTTATTCACATCCCAAAATTCTATCCATAGAATTAAGAAAATTGAAATGTTAATATACCTCAATAAATTCCCTCGTTGATTCTTCATTAAACTAGTTGCTTGTATTCAAAGTTCCCGTAAACTAGACTTAATTGTTTAATACCTGTATACATGGCTTAAACTTCTCGTAGTCACTTTGATTCTCTAATATGAACGTGTACGTACGTCGGAGGGAAGTTGTTCAAGATTTATATGTTGACTACAAGCAAACCTTAGCTGATTTTTTTTTTTTTTTTTAAATACAATCCTCATACAAATATGGACCACGTTTTCTTGAATTCTAGAACATATAGAAATTGATCAGACAAGTTCCTTGAAACATCTTCAGAAATAAGATCGTCAAAGTCAAGACGAATGTTATAGACCTTAATCCTTCAGTCCATCGACCTTTTTTTCAAAGCGTATATTTGACTATATATTTTGGCTTTTGTTATGGATTTAATTTTTCAACAAGGTTGTAGGAGATTTTAAATTATTTTTAAAATTTTCATTTCCTTTTTCTTCAAATAAGTAGAAATTTCTTGTTAATCTAGCAATTTAACTATTATGAAATCAACATTCTTGTCAAAATTCATGACAAATTTACCTATTTTGTAGGTCATATTTTGATGTGACGGTTGTGCATGGTAGGTTGAGTTTAACCACTTTCAGGCCTTATAGAAACATAAACTTTGTTTAGTGGGTTTTAATTAAGGATATAGAAATGTGTTCATCCATCATGAAAAAACAATATCTAGGATTTGTACACACATTCTCACATGTTCGCGGCTTCATGCATTTCAATATGATTTTGTGGAGATCCACACATCTTAGAATAGGTGGCATTGCATGGTTTTATTTCTTGCATTGCATGTTATCAACTTATTTGGTTCATGACTAACCCTTTTGTGTCTTAGCTTTGATATTTTCAATTATGCGACCATTATGTGCATGGAGGTTTTTTTTTTTTTTTTTTTTTTTCCTGAAAAGAAAAAAAAAATTATATGTTCATGTCTTTATTTGAGAATTTATGATAAGATAGGTGAGCTTGGTTATATTGGCCATTTTTCTCTAAAAGACAGATTTTAGTTTGGGCAGGGTTAGTGCTTACCACATTATTAACTTAACCCCGGCCCTTAACTTAATTTTTATAATCTAGAGTAAGTTTGTAATATTTCTTTTCAGGATGGAAATGAAACCATGTAATTCTTTTCTTCAATTGTGTTTAGAGACAAAGTGTTGTAATTTGTTTTCCTTTGACAAGTTATGTAATTTTCATTATTTGATTAATAAAATTTATAAAAATTTTCTGTAAATTAATAAATTAATTAATCAAATCACGACTATATTGTAAATCTATTAAATTAGGGTTATCATTATCAATAATAGAGTATTCTCCTTGAGCTTAATGGCGCACAACAACAAAATTGAGCTATACCGGTATTTCAAAACCACAACTGTAGGTCTTTGAAGCGCTGGGAAAACCCATGTTTTTCGTAGTAGCATTTTGCACCCTCTGACACAAATCAATTTACTTCCCATAAAGCAACCACATATTTCATCTTTTCCCACACAAAAGA
The DNA here is from genome assembly GCF_001633185.2 of Quercus lobata. Classification (NCBI taxonomy): domain Eukaryota; kingdom Viridiplantae; phylum Streptophyta; class Magnoliopsida; order Fagales; family Fagaceae; genus Quercus; species Quercus lobata. The sequence continues at coordinate 9,213,438 of NC_044909.1, read as the reverse complement.
TGGTGATTAGTAGGTCTTACAAAATATTTATTAAAATTTTTTTTATTATATTTGTATACTAGAAATGCTATGGATATGTTTCCAAAAAAAAAAAAAAATGCTATGGATATAACTTTCACACAACAAATTTCATAATTATTGAAGTAGTTGACTGTATAATGTGGACACAACTAATACTTACAAACCCACTACTCACAATCGACCACAACAGTTGTTTATAATATTAGTGTGCAAAAAAGTCTAAAAAGTCTAGTATTTTTTCTATAAACCCACATTTCTACTGCTTGGAATAATAGACAAAGAAGTGATGAATTCTACATTATTTTTTAAAAGCATTCAAGGCAATGACGCACATATACGCAAGTATATTTCTATATTCTTTAACATTTTTATTTTGATTTATTTTCTCATTTTATCTTAAGGAATCAAATTACACGTTTAAATTTTATGTCTTTAAATTATATTCTTAATTTTATTGTAATTGACTACATATCAATTATTTTAGAGTAAACTATATATTTGATCTCTATCATTTACATCGTATTTTAATTTGGTCTCTAACCTTTCAACTACGCTATGAATATAACTTATTTCTCACAATAAATTTCACAATTATTGAAGTAGTTGAGTGTATAATGCTCACAAACCCACCACTCACAATCGACCACATCAATTGTCTATAATATTATTGTGCAAAAAATAAGACCCATAAATAGTACAATTGAAAACAACTTACTTAACTGAAATTGAAAACTTTTTACTGAAAGTACTATAAAAAAAAAATAATAACAATAAAAAAATAAAAACTAAAAGCTAGTTGAATATTAAAATAATACCCATAAATAGTACTAAAAAGTGCAATAAGACACATACATAGTAGCAAAAATAAATTAAAAACCTCTAATAAGCTATTAGTTTCATCCTTCCCAAGCACACTCTAAATGGATGAAGTTTAAGTTCAATGCATACAATGCATACAGTGCATTAGACTCATTAAAATAATGACACGTGATCAAAATTAGATACTAGCTATAAATGCCTATCAGATACCATACGCAGCATCTTCCACAACAGAAGCCTTTAATTCAAGTCCCCCTCATACTGTCATACATCCTCTGAAGAGTCTTTTGAGGGAGACCGTGTATCTCGGATTCCACAATAACCTCCATCGCAATCTCCTCAATTTTATCAATAATAATTTTGTGTGCGATTTTACATAAAAATATTTTCTCCATTACACATTAATGTTATTAGAACGCTCAATTCAACACCGTCATTGGTCCCTTTCAAAAAAAAAAAAAAAAAAAAAAAAAAAAAAAAAAAAACACCGTCATTGGTCTAAACGTAAAGATTGGTCTCGCTAACTTGGATCCAACGTCAAACAAAAACGAATGCTAGTCTATGATAAAGATTGTCCTGTATAATTGCTTTGCGTGTATGTAGGTTTGCTTTGAATGTTTGTACCGTTGGTCGACTGAGCATTTTCTATGACAATTTTTCGTGTGTAAGACGCTCCCCATTGGTCGATGTCTACTCGAAAAACTGCTTCAAATTAAGCTTGGTCAAGTGTCTGTGCTCTGCATGTCAGGGGCGGGGACCATGGTGCTCTACTTGTTGACGCAGGAGCGAGGGAGGTCAACCAATTAGTGCTATTGTTCCCATTCAGCGACAACCCTCTTGAAATTTAGCAACAACGTTCCCACAGATTGGTGTCCAACTACAATCAAGGAGTCAATCTCGAGCAAATTAAAAATTATTACTATTGTTTGTTTGGGAACAACTTATTTAACTAATCTAAAATTTTTTTAATAATATCAAAAAGTACAGTGGGACCTATTAATAGTGTAATTACGATTCCTATACATATTTTGACTTTTTTTTTTTTTTTTTCCTTTGTAACTCTCTATCATTTTTTTTGTTCTTTTTTTATACATTGATAATTGGGAGTGGGAGGATTGAACCGGATAATTTCGTTAGAAACACCAATGAAATGTCAACCAATTGAACTACAATATTCTTAACCACTGGTGGCTCCACATGCAAGTGACCCTGGCTTGTGTCTGACTGGCAAAAAAGTGTATATATACACTTGCTAAAAAAATATTATATGTTAAACTAATCTATTGTAACAGAAGAGAATAAAATATAAGCCTGACGGGCCTGTGGTAATGGGCCTACCAGATTGGAATTGTTGGGCCGATGTAGAGATGATCCAACGCTCATTGAAGGCCCATCGCTGAAGGACATAGTAAGGGCCCTTGATCTAAGGTCTCTATCGCTCATTGCCTAAAACGCCCTAGAATCCCAATATGGAAATCCGAGCACAAGGGTGATTCTAGAAGACACGCACACTGAAAGTAGATCTCCTCTACAAGGAAAAACCTTGCTCACTACGCTCGGAAAGATTCAAGTAGAGTTCTATAAGGAAAAGACTTCCACACCAAGGAGGAATAGCCGATCATCTACTACTATAAAATCCCCAATACCTTCACAAAAGAAGGTACGCATAATTTACCCTCTCTAGCACTCTAGAGTTCTGAGAATAATTCTAACTTGACCTTTGGAGAGTATTTGGCCGGCACCACACTGGTGCTCTCTAAGGTCTTCGGTTATTTTGTTGTGCAGGTTCACTTTGAGTCGCGAGTGCTGTGTGACCTATTGGTGATATTTTCGGCATCATCAGTTGGCGTTGTCTATGGGAAACGTAGCACATTATCGCTTCCTAGACAAAAGAGTTACATGGTACTCACTCACTCAATGGCAACCACTAACGACGTTCAAGAAGAAGAAGCCCCCACGACTGCTCTTGAGAGACAGGTTAGGACGCTCGCCACAGCCGTGGAACGCCTTACCAAACAAAACCACGACCTGGAAGAGCAGTTGAACCAGAAAAATGCAGCTCCCAATAACCAAGGAGCAGATTAAGAAGGGACCAGCACTGAAAGGAGGAATCAAGAAGGACCACAGGCTAGCAACACCCCAAGCAAACCAGAACGATGGGACACGAGCCTCCCTTCTCTTGCAGATACGGCTCCGCCACCCATCATCGCGGAGATGCAGGCGATAAAAGAACAGATGGAAGTGATGATGAACGCTCTCAAGGGACGAGTGTCCAGTGATCTTGACGACCTTGTCAACCGGACTGACTCACCATTTACGACCACCGTCAACTCCTTCCCCCTGTCAAGTAAGTTTCGCATGCCACATATGGATAGTTATGACGGGGTCAAGGATCCTTTAGATCACCTAAAGACCTTCAAGACCCTGATGCACCTTCAAGGAGTGGCAGACGCAATTATGTGCAAGGCCTTTCCTACAACCCTAAAGGGCGCGGCAAAGATTTGGTTTAGCCAGCTAGCACCCAACTCCATCAGCACCTTCAAGGAGCTAAGCGCTCAATTTACTACACACTTCATCGGAGGACATTGGTATAAGAAGTCCACAGCTTGTTTAATGAATATCAAGCAATGAGAGGAGGAGACGTTAAGGGCCTACATATACCGCTTCAATAAAGAGGCGCTCTCGATCGATGAAGCCGACGACAAGATACTTGTAGCAGCATTCACGAATGGGCTGAAAGGGGGTAAGTTTTTGTTCTCCCTATACAAAAACGACCCAAAGACCATGTCAGAGGTGCTTTACAGGGCCACCAAATATATGAATGCTAAAGACGCGTTGTTGGCCCGAGAAGAGAGGCCCAAGAAAAGAGAGAGGTAAGAAGACACCCGACAGGACCAGGGGCGGAAGAAAGGCAGGGTAGGAGAACGAAGGGAGGAGAGACGCTCTAAACCCATGGGGGGAAGATTCACAAGTTTCACCCCATTAACCGCCCCGATAGACCAAGTCCTAATGCAAATAAAGGACGAAAGGGCCCTGACGTTCCCTCGAAAGCTGAAGAGTGATCCCAACAAACGATCTAGGGACAAATATTGTCGCTTCCACCGTGACCATGGTCACGACATAACCAATTACTACGACTTGAAGCAGCAGATTGAAGCCCTTATCCGACAAGGAAAGCTGTAAAAGTTCGTCAGTAAGGAGAGAACAGATCCACCCCCACAAGAACAACACCCCCGAAGGGAGAACGAGTAACCAAGACCCCCCATAGGGGACATAAGGATGATAATCGGAGGAACAGCTGCAGCCGGGTCTTCAAAAAAGGCTCGCAAAACGTACCTCCGGATGGTACAGAGCATTCAGCTAACGGGCACCGTACTGAAGATAGCAATGAGAGAAGGCCCCATTATTGGGTTCTCAGAAGAAGATGCACGACGCCTGCACCATCCACATGACGATACTCTCGTCGTCAGCATGAGGGTAGGAGACTACAACATGCACCGGGTGTTGGTCGACAACGGCAGCTCAGCCGTTATCTTGTATTATCCGGCGTTCCAGCAAATGAGGGTGGACAAGGAGCGATTAATGCCGACAAACGCCCCACTCGTTGGTTTCGGAGGAAGCTGGGTATTCCCTTTGGACGCGGTCACGTTATCGGTGACGGTAGGCGATTACCCCCAGCAAATCACCAGGAACGTAACATTCCTGGTGGTCGATTGCTCGTCTGCCTACAATGCTATCCTCGGACGACCCACGCTCAATTCGTGGAAGGCGGTAACCTCAACTTACCACCTGATGATCAAATTTCCTACGGATTATGGAGTAGGAGAGCTGCGCGGAAGTCAAATGGCCGCACAAGAATGCTATGTGGCCATGATGGAGATGGAAAACCAAATCCAGGCCTTGAACATAGAAGAGCACCGAACGGTGACGGAACCAACAGAGAAGCTAGAGGAGATAACTCTTGACAACTCCAATCCAAATCGAACAACCAAGATTGGAACGCTCGCTAACCCTGCAATCCGTCAAGAGCTCATAACTTTCTTAAGGAGCAATCAAGACGTGTTCGCCTGGAGTCATGACGACATGCCAGGAATAGATCCCTCGATCATGGTACACAAATTAAATGTGTTACCTTCCTTTTCACCCGTCCGACAGAAAAAGAGAGTGTTCGCCCCGGAACGAGACCGAGCAATTGCGGAAGAAGTCCGCAAACTACAAGAGGCAAGCTTCATTAGGGAAGTCTACTATCTCGATTGGCTGGCGAATGTAGTGATGGTTAAAAAAGCAAACGGCAAGTGGCGGATGTGCGTGGACTTCACCGATCTTAACAAAGCGTGCCCCAAAGATAGCTATCCCCTTCCAAGGGTCGACGTCTTAGTAGACTCGACGGCTCAACACCAGTTACTAAGCTTCATGGACGCTTTCTCAGGTTATAACCAGATCCGCATGCACGAAGCTGATCAGGAGAAGACTTCGTTCGTAACCAATTAAGGCCTCTTCTGCTACAAAGTAATGCCATTCGGCCTAAAGAATGCGGGCGCAACATACCAAAGGCTGATGAACAAGATGTTCGCACAACAAATCGGGAGGAATGTCCAGGTCTATGTCGATGACATGCTAGTGAAGAGCCGAAAGGAGGAAGACCACCTGGAAGATCTTAGAGAAACATTCGGCACGCTTCGATCCTATAACATGAAGCTCAATCTGGAAAAATGCGCCTTCGGCGTAACAGCAGGAAAATTCCTAGGATTCATGGTATCTCAAAGGAGGATTGAGGCTAACCCGGACAAAATCCGAGCCATAATAGAGATGGCTCCCCCGAGAAATGTGAAGGAAGTACAAAGCCTTAACGGCAAGGTAGCGGCATTAAATAGATTCGTGTCGAGAGCCACGGACAAGTGTTTGCCCTTCTTTCGCACGTTAAAGAAGTCTTTCGAGTGGACGGACGAGTGTCAGCGAGCATTCGAGGAGTTAAAAGCCTATCTATCTTCACCACCTCTGCTGAGCCCCTCGCAACCAGGTGAAGAACTCTTCCTCTACTTGGCTGTCTCCCCTGTCGCAGTCAGCGCGGCCTTAATCAAAGAAGAGGACGGGGTACAGAAGCTAGTATACTACGCCAGCCGGGCGCTCCGCGATGTTGAAGAAAGATACCCACCTATGGAGAAACTCGCCTTTGCATTAGTCATGGCGGCTCACAAGCTCAAGCCCTACTTTCAAGCCCATACAGTGAACGTAATGACCGACAAGCCCTTGCGAAGGGCATTGAGCAATCCTGAAGCTGCAGGTCGAATAACGTTGTGGGCAATAGAGTTGAGCGAATTTGATATCAAGTACCGCCCACGTACAGCTATTAAAGGACAGATCGTAGCTGACTTCATAGCAGAATTTACTTGTGACGAAGACAAGGGGGCAGAAGAGTCCCCTCAGTGGAGCATATATACCGACGGATCATCTAATAAACGAACCGGCGGGAGCCAGCATCGTACTGCTGTCACCTGAAGGAAACAGGATTGAATGTATGGTCCGTCCTGACTTCCCCACCACCAACAATGAAGCGGAATACGAAGCAGTGGTAGCAGGCCTCGACCTAGCCAAAGCCGCAGGAGCCGCGAGCGTAGTCATTTACTGCGGTGAACGGAGATTATGAATGTAAGGGGGAAAGGATGAAGAGATACATTGATCAAGTAAGGGCAAGAATCGACGACCTAAAAGCCAAGATCATCCAAATCCCCAGGGGCGAAAATGAGCTCACCGACCGCCTAGCCAAAACCGTTTCAACAGAGCATATGATAACCCCGAGTAATGTACTTTCTTTTGTTCAACTTTCTCCACTAATAGATCCCGGCAACATGCAGGAGATATGCTCCGAAAGCACCTGGACCACACCGATAGTTTCATACTTGAAGAACGGGGTACTGCCAGACGGAAAGGAGGCAGCAAGAAAACTGAAGGTCCAGGCGGCAAGGTTCGTCTTGATAAAAGACATCCTGTACAAAAGAAGTTTCTCCTGTCCATATCTAAGATGCCTGGGTGCCAAAGAGGCAGACTACGTAATGAGGGAGGTACACGAAGGGATCTACGGGAACCATTCTAGATCGAGGTCGTTGGTGCACAAACTGGTACGAGCTGGGTATTACTAGCCAACCATGCAGAAGGATGCCGAGGCTTACGTTAAAAGCTGTAACAAATACCAAAGATTCAGCAATATTATCAGACAACCAACCGAAGAGCTGACCCCAATGACGACTCCATGGTCGTTCGCTCAGTGGAGACTAGACATTATGGGACCTTTCCCAACGATGGTACGACAGTTGAAATTCCTGGTAGTGGGTATTGGCTACTTTACAAAATGGGTAGAAACGGAAACTTTGGCCACCATCACGGAGAAGAACATTAGAAGTTTTGTCTGGAGGTGCATCATATGCAGGTTTGGTATTCCTAGAGTCCTTGTCTCGGATAACGGGAGGCAGTTCGACAACGGCTACTTCCGTGATTTTTGCTCACAGCTAGGGATAAAGAACCACTACTCATCACCCACCCATCCTCAGGCTAATGGCCAGGTTGAAGTCAGGAACCGATCCCTGCTTAAAATTATCAAGACTCGGCTCGAGAGGACAAAGGGCATATGGCCTGAAGAATTGCCGAGCATACTATGGGCATACAGGACAACGACGAGGACCCCAATAGGAGAGATGCCATTCCGACTTACTTATGGGAGTGAGGCGGTCATCCCAGCCGAAGTTGGGCTCACGAGTTACAGGGTTCACAACCATGACGAAAGCAGGAATGACGAAGCAATGCGGCTACAGCTGGACCTGATAGACGAGATTAGATCGGCGGCAGAACAAAGGCTTGCTAGATACCAGGATCGCATGGCCAGACACTACAACTCTCAGGTTCAACACAGAGACTTCCAAGTAGGAGACCTCGTACTCAGGAAGGTCATGGGTGCAACTAGAGACCCTACACAGGGAAAGCTCGGCCCCAATTGGGAAGGACCTTACCGAGTTACGTCATGGCAAAGGAAAGGAACCTACCACCTGGAGACGATAGACGGAAAGAAGCTGCCACATCCATGGAATGCCGAGCACTTGAGAAAGTACTACCAGTAGTAGTAAACACGGCGAACAGCAACGATCCCCCAATTGACCAGTTTATTTTAAGCTTTTTAATTATTAGTTTTTCTTCAACTATTTTTGCTACAATCTATTTGTGCCTTTTTAAGCCCAATGGGGCAGGTACTTTTCCCTTACGCATTTCTATTAAAAAGAATAATCAGATACAATTTTGATTTCCTACATGGATTTTTTATCATTATTATTGTGTCCACAAAGTGGACAGATCACCCTATAAGGATGACGACTTAAAGTCCCAAATAGACGGATACAAAATAAAGTCTACTAAGTGGACGGATCATCCTACGAGGATGACGATTTGAAGTCCAAAATGGACGGATCAAAAATAAATCCACAAAGTGGACGGATTATCCTACAAGGATGACAATTTGAAGTCCAAAATGGACGGATCCAAAATAAATCCACAAAGTGGACGGATCATCCTACGAGGATGACAATTTGAAGTCCAAAATGGACGGATCCAAAATAAGTCCACAAAGTGGATGGATCATCCTACGAGGATGACAATTTGAAGTCCAAAAAGGACGGATACAATACAAGTCCACGAAGTGGATGGATCATCCCACGTGAATGACAATTTGAAGTCCAAAATGGACGGATCCAAAATAAGTCCACGAAGTGGTCGGATCATCCCACGTGGATGACAATTTGAAGTCCAAAATGGACGGATACAAAAAAAGTCTACAAAGTGGACGGATCATCCCACGTGGATGACGATTTGAAGTCCAAGACAGTTCCACAGAGTGGACGGATCATCCCATGAGGACGACGAATTGAAGTCCAAAATGGACGGATACAAGATAAGTCCACAAGATCGACAGATCATCCTAAAGGATGACAACTTAAAGCCCAAAATGGACGTAGACAAAACATGTCCACAAAGCGGACGGATCATCCCAAGAGGATAAAAGTTTGGTCCAAAGTGGACAGATATAAAAGCAAGACCAAAAAATGGACGGATGAAAATTTAATGTTCAACTTGGACGAACTTAAAACTATCCCACGGGGTTGACGGGTTTCCAAAAAATGAATTCTTCCGACAAAAAACCATCCCCATACATGCCGGACCCAATAGTAACAAATAAGTGGACGGGTGTAAATAGGTCCCACAATGACAAAATTCAAGTACAAAATTAAAAAGTTCAAAAAATTAAAACATTCAGCATATAAAACGGAGTGAACGGATGCATTCGACAAAAAATAGGCCCTTAAAAGGAAATGTTTACATATCATCAGCAACGGATGAAAATTGTTCTCCAAGTACATAAAAAAAAATAAAAAAATAAAAAAATGAATAAAAAAAAATCTAGCTACCGAACTTTGTCCTCATTAACGACGAACTGAGGGACCGTTTCCATATCAGGCTGAGCTTGTGCAACTTTTGCCGATGCTGACTCCCCGTCACCAAGGACATCGTCATCAGCAAAGAGGTCATTTGTATCCTCTGAAGTAGCAGGTATGACGGATGTCTAAGCAGGGTCTTCGACCTTGAACTTTGAAACGTCCAAATCCGGATAAGCTTGCTTGACCAGACGGATGGCATCCACGAAACCTTGATGGAAGGAGTCACCTAGTTCAGTAATCAGGGCGTCGGAGTCATGGTACTCACGAACCGCGACGTCCTTAGCCTGACGGATTTCATTTTTCAGTTCTTCTATCTCCTTGTCCTTGCTCTCAAGAGTCTTCTTTGCCTCTTCTGTCACCTGTTCAAGACTTTTCCTTGCCTTCTCTGAAAGCTCGAGCTTCTTCTCCATCTTGGGTTTCCAATTTCGCAACTGATTAAGCTCGTCCTCTGTCTGCTCCACTTTCGCCCGTACACGATCCAGGGCCGTCTCATGGCTGAGGCACCGTCCCATCAGCCCCTTCATCATGACCATTGCCTAAAAAATAATAATAATGGTAGTTAAAAAAAAAAAATAGAAGTAATTAGCATTGGTAAAGTAGACAGGCTGTCTTACCTGTGTAATAGCAAAAAGGCCCGTCTCACCCATGGCCTCCGTCGAATGGTTGCCTAGGTCTTCATAATCCTCCGCCGACATGATGGAGGAAATCTGTTCTAAGGCATGCTTAGAATCTTCCCGAAGAAGGATGGGCGGCTTCTCTTGATCCTTCCACGGCCCCTTCATGAGGCCTTTGCCGACCTCGTGCTTGATTGGAGTGGTCGTCTTCGGAGGCTCCGCCATAAGTCCCACAACGGGTTCCAAGGACACTTTGGCCTTCTTGGCCTGACGATCCCCTTTGGGTTGTGTTTTCCTCTTGACGGACGGATTACTTGGGCCCGTCACAGGGGGAGCAACATTGCCGGTCTTCTTTGCGGCTTTGGATCTAATCAAAGCTCTCCTCTTGGCGTTGTCCATTTCTAAAACGTCGGGAATGTTAATTATCAAAATAAGATACGTAACTTATCAAAAATAGGGTGACGAACTTACACCTTCTAATCTGTGCCTCGTACTTGACGGCAGCTGGTGTTGGTTCTGGTCTGTCACAATACCAATGAATGGTCTTAAGTGACACCAACTTCGCCCAAGTCCTTTCCTCCGGCTGGGTCTTTGAGAAGATTTTTTCAAGGAAGGCGAACTCCTTAATGTCAACTTGGGGGCGTCGTCTAACTGCAAAGGAGGAAGGACAGTTAAATTGTCTTAAAACATACATAATGAAATAAAGTTAAATTTTTAGGACGGTCCATACTAGATGGGTGTAATATGCCCCAAGTGGTGTCGACGGGCATGTAATCCGTGTCCCCTGGACGACACATCCAACTGTCACCCTCTAGGAAGAAGTAACGGCTCTTCCAATCCCTATTTGAGTCCGGCGTGTCATAGATGACCTTCAATAGCGGACTCCTGGGAACGAAGCTATATATTCCCCTAGACCTATCAATTTCATCCGGACGGTAGCAATGAAGGAACTCCCTAACCGTCAGCCTCTTGGCGTCGTCGGACATTGCGCCGTACAGAATCTCCATCGCTATGAAGACCCTCCAGGCATTAGGGGAAATTTGGTTCACGGATAATCCCAAATATCGAAGGAGCTCACGGTGAAGTGAACTCAATGGGAACCTGAGTCCGGCCTTCAACATTTGCTCATATACCCCGACACCCTCTACCCCTTCATAATAACATCTCTCTGATTTATGGGGTAGACGAATGGAAATATTGTTTGGAATTTGATAGTTATCCCTAAATGTTTTGAAGTGCTTTTCTTTGATAACGGACGAGAAGTAATTCACCGTCCACTCTGGTAGCATGACGAACTCCCTGAGCCCATCAGCACCGACGACGGATCTAACAATCTGTTCCTTATTGTCATCAAAGCCCTCGTCTTGTTCAACCACCTCCGTATCCTCATATGTTGAGGACAAGGAGGAGGAGGACGGACTCCTATCATCACCAGGACTATCTTGCTCTCTATGACCGGACGGATATACTTCCTCGTAATCTAGCCCGTCACGAACAACCAACTGATTACTGGACGCACTAGACATTTCCTACACGAAACGACAAGAACCTAAGACTCTGACGGGTCTATATGTTCATAACGGGTGTGGATAGTAAGGTAAATTAAAACAAGATTGGTCTTGAAAAGAACACTTACCAATTTTATGAGTGAAACGAGGAAGTATAGCGCTGACGATTGAAGCAACTAGACGGTTCAACCTCTAAAAAAATATGATGGATAAGTTCTGACAGGTGTGACGGGTGAGCTCTGACAGGTTAATTTTTGCTGAAATTGGAGAAATGAGAAGGAAGACTCCCTTATTTATAAGGAAGATTCACGGAAGCCAAAGCGACACTTCGATCCGAGATAAAACCCAATCAAGTTACAACACGTGTCATCATCATTAATGACTTCCTTACAGCCTGTCAGTAGTTGGTATGTTCGACGGTTTCCTCATTTGCACCGTCATCCTAGCTTGCATCAATCCGTCAACCCATTGTAACTGTAACCTTAAAACCTCCTTTTTAAGTCTCGTTGGTCTCATTCTGTCATAAAAAATTATCCGTCACGCCCTTACCTTAGGATCGTCACCCCATGGTTCCTTTGTTTTAAACTGACGGACTCTTGGGGTGAAAGGGGCAACTGAAGAGGATAAAATATAAGCCTGACGAGCCTGTGGTAATGGGCCTGCCAGATTGGAATTGTTGGGCCGATGTAGAGATGATCCAACGCTCATTGAAGGCCCATCGCTGAAGGACACAGTAAGGGCCCTTGATCTAAGGTCTCTATCGCTCATTGCCTAAAACGCCCTAGAATCCCAATATGGAAATCCGAGCACAAGGGTGATTCTAGAAGACACGCACACTGAAAGTAGATCTCCTCTACAAGGAAAAACCTTGCTCACCACGCTCGGAAAGATTCAAGTAGAGTTCTATAAGGAAAAGACTTCCACACCAAGGAGGAATAGCCGATCATCTACTACTATAAAATTCCCAATACCCTCACAAAAGAAGGTACGCATAATTTACCCTCTCTAGCACTCTAGAGTTCTGAGAATAATTCTAACTTGACCTTCGGAGAGTATTTGGCCGGCACCACACCGGTGCTCTCTAAGGTCTTCAGTTATTTTGTTGTGCAGGTTCACTTTGAGTCGCGAGTGCTGTGTGACCTATTGGTGATATTTTTGGCATCATCAGTAACCACCCTAATAAAAATTTTGAACACTCTAACTTGAGAATTATAAAAATTCAGTTTCAACAAAATAAGAGTAATGTTACGTTTACAACATTTTTACAATAATTTTACCACAAATAACAACAATAAATATTAGCCCAAACATAGCATTACTCCAAAAATATTTTTGCCTCCCAAACATAATCCTTAATCCCTATTATAAATTTTAAAAAAATCTTAAATAACAACGATAAATATTAGCCCAAATAACAACAAATATAAACCAAACAACAAGTATTGTTCAACCTATCATATAAAATAATCTCTAATTTCATTTTTCCTTAAAAAAAGGTACTAAGGAAAATATTGTGGTTGTGAGTTCTCTTTGATGGCGATGATAGTTATACTCTTTTTAGCTTTACAATCATAACAATTTTGCTCTCCTTAGTGACTCGACTCGCAATTGTAGCAAATATTCAAATTATCGCTTTATTAGATTTTGTATATTTTAAACTTCTTGATGATCACCCTAAACAAAATTCCTAGAACTGCCATTATTCTTAACTATCATTATGTTTCTTAGTTTGATTAAAGTTTCTCAATGTATATTATATACCATGTAATAAAAGTTAGGCCTAAAAAATATAGCTGTGTGAAGTTAAATTCTCATTAAATATGATACTCTACTTCTTCTTTTTTTAATAAAAAGTTGGTCTTTTCAATGGTTAAAAAAGTATGAAAAGCCCTAAAAGAAAATTAATAGTGAACCCTCAATAAAAGTGGGTCGAAACAAGTCAAGATTTTTTGTAGTGGGTAAAAGTATTTTAGCCAAGTTTCAAGAAATTTGAACATCTACTCTAACCATAGTTCTGTTTAGATAAAACTCTATTAGGTAAGATTTAATAAATTTAAAATTCTACTCCATCTAGAGTTCTATTTCAAAATAAAATGAAAAAGTTATTTTAATTATTTTGATTATCTATCGTAGTAATTTTACATTTTGGAATCATAAAATTTATACATTACATACCATCATTATGCATTGCATTTTGATAATTTAATCTAGATAAAACTCTTTTAAAGTTTGAACAATATTTTTAAATAAATATTTTTTTTCTTTCATATAAGTTTTAATTAAATCCTTGCATTGCAGGTGTCAAGTACTCTTTTAATTGAATTATAATTTGATGTCAAGTTTCTTTAAATTTTTTATAAGTCATTCCAATTATACTCAAAATTTGTATCAATTACATTTACATACAAGTTTTTTTTTTTTTTTTTTTTTTGGTAAGAACATACAAGTTAATGCATCTAAAATTAGAAAACAATGTAAGACTCTCGTTCAAATTTATAAGCATACGTATAGGTAAATGCTATGAATCTGTTCAATCTGTTTTATTAGGTAATTGTGATTACTTTGGTTGAGAATGTGTACAAGCGTGTGTCAAATTGATTAGGCGAAGATAAGACGTGATTAGTTCCTATAAAAAATAATTATTGTGTTTCAATTACAAAGCTTTGCCAGGCCCGTGCAATAGTGCAAGCTACAGTTATGGACCTTCGCCCATTAAAAGTAAACTTTATATTGTGTGATCCAATGGACCACGAATCAGATATTAAACTGATATGAACATATGCTACAATTGATCTTAACCCAAAGGCCCCAAAAATAAATGATTTTTACAGTTCCTCGTACTTTTTCGGTGTGGGACTAGAGCAGCTTCAAAAACTTTACAGCGTTGAAGTTCACCAATGGGGCTGTGTCCGTGTGTGTGGTTATTACACTTTGCACCTTGCTTAATGCCACTCTTCTACAAACTGGCACTTTTTAATTATCACACCGAAGCAATAGCCGTATCAGCCTGGGAAAACAGGATTTCGTGGCTTTGAAATAGAAGGGAACAAGTAATGAAGGCTTAAACGTTTTCTGTAAAATGAAAATTATTACATTCAGATTGAATAGGAGAAAAGGCACTCTTTTTTTCTAATACAACCGTGGCATTAGAGGACGTACTGCATACACGCCTATAGTGCACAAAAATGTTCTTTTCTTTCTTTTTAAAATATACATTGAAGTATTGATGAAACTTTAAACCAATAAGGCATCAGTTTTCTTCATCAGAGTCAAAAGAATGTCTCTTACTCAACGATTTCAATGCATTTAAAGTTCGATCGCATTGTGAAGTGCTTGAAACATTACAAGACTTGAGCTTAGGCACACTAAGAGCACTCGCACCAGCCATTGTATTTGGCACGATTTATTCACTATCTGCAACAATTACAAAGGACATGTACTTGCTGGATGAGCTTCATATTAATCTGTTAAGAATTATTTCATGTATAGGAGCACATTAATATGAGGTCTTGTGGGTTACATAGGTACAATATTACAAGAGAAGAGAATGGATGAGCTCACCCACAAAACACAAATTTACCTGTAGAACAGACACTCCAGTAATATCTTCTATATCAAGCACACCATCAGATGCTGCCGCAAGAATCTCTGCACAGAACTTCACAAAGGTGGCCAAACGTGCTCTGGAGCCATTTGTTTCAGCAAAGAAACATAGTTGTGCATTCTTTTTTTTGAATTCTCATCATTACCCCTGGAAACACATACACTAGTTATAAATCTGCATTTCAATGGCAGATCTGTTCTTGCTGAATAGAGTAGGGCATACCAACCTGACGGAAAAAATTCGACTCATCATTCTCGAGCCCTGAGAGTCAGTATGTCCATCGTGGGCATGGCAGCTAGAAAGCAAGGGTGCAGTTCCAGGGCCGCCGCACCTGTACAAGACTTGTGGCGACACAGCAACGCTCATCTGACGGGCCGATTAGGCCTTTTTTTTTTTTTTTTTTTTTTTTCAATTTGCACCTATACGGGCTGATTCGGCACCAATTCCGGCAGAAATCCTGGTTGAAATACATGTTAAAAAAATAATAAAAATAAACTTGTGGATTGTATTCTAATTTATGAATATCATATTTTAATTATTATCTACTATTACTCTTAAATTAGTATATATTTACCATTATATGAAAAAGTATGCTTAGTAATATATAGAAAATATAAATAAAAATATTTTTAATAATTTTTTAATTACTGCACCTACACCCTACTTTTTTCAAAAATTATCGAGTCCTACACCTGCACCTGCACCCGCACCCGCACCCAAATCCGAATCCGGAAATGCGTCCGTGCTTCATAGCATGGCAGTCATTCAGAATGAAAATGGCCTCCACAAAACTGTTATAAACAAGTAGATGTGCCTTCACTGCAAACACATTATACATTAGAGTCAACACCCAACAACAAACATGTATTACCAACTTCAAAGACTGCAAATATGATTGCTTGTGAGAACCTTGTCACCTTTTAAAATACTCCCGAAAGGGTAATCAGCGACTTGTCTTATCTTTTCTGATTCATCAACAAGTCTAATGACAAAATAAATCTTTATAAAAAATAAAAAATAAAAAGTGACAAAAGAAATCGGAGAGAATAGAACTAGTTCTACTCCTCTCCATTTCAGGTGTAGTCTCTCTGATTATAAAAATTGACACAGATGAAAAGAATCAGAAATGACAACCAGGACAGATTGTACCGGAAATAATCTTGAGAGCAATATAAATTCTGCCTTCTCACAAGTTCACATGGATCACAAAGACAGTTCACGACACTTCATAATCAATTCAAATCAATTATCTAGTTTACTATGTGGAAGGGGAATTAAATACAATATAAATTATCTGGACCACTTTTTTTGTTTTACTTTATACTTCGCTAATAATAATTTACTATGTATTTATTTTTATTCCTTCATAAAATAATTAAAATTTAAACGGAAAGAAAAAAATGTAATACATGACAAGTTATGACTTGTAATTAGTAGAGTATTAAGTCCAACTAAAAAAAATTAGTACAAAGGATTTTTTTGAGGAGTACAAAGGATTCGTAATTGAACCAAATCATATGTTTTCAAATTTCATGGGTTTCAGGCGCAAAAGGTGTTGTTGCTCATAATTGGCCTAAGGCCCTAAGTGTATTGTACTAGCCGCTGGGTTATATCCAGGGATTAAATGATCATGCGGTGTGTGTGTCCAAGTAAACTATGAGTCAGTTGGGTCTAAGCTAAATCCAGGCCATACATGTGCATGAAACACACAAGTTTGAGCTAATTATGCTTCCTTGGCCATTATATTTTACTCTTTAAGAATGGATCAAGCATGAAAAGAGACGTTGACTCGACTCCCGATTGTCAGTTGACCAAAACTATGATAGGAAATCTTTCAAAATATTGTATGGTTACTCTTAAGAAAGAAATTGCTTGTAGGGGTGTCCACGAGTCAAGTATGGGTCTAGATTGAACAGCTTAACTGTTAGATATATCATGGCCTAAGTGACCTAAACCATTTCATGGCCCTAGAGGCCTAAATCCAAACCTATTGTAAGCTCATAGAACAAGCAAACTAACCCAAACTTTATATAGGTTTAGCCTAAAAATTTTTAGAATATAAACTCTATCCATTAGGCTCATTTTAAAAAAACAAATTCAATGGCAAAGATTTAGCTCTCAAGAAGTTTCTGTTATGGACATAGGCCATTAAGCCGAACCACATTAAAATATTGCTTACACTCTTTATTTACTCTCTCATCTCCTTCAATAATTCAACAACTATTGCAAGTAGCACGTTTTATTTTTATTTTTTTGTAGAATTAAAAAAAAAAAAAGGGCTTATGCATGTGGTCACGGTTCCTTGTCCACTTAAACCCCGTTGATAAGTGACATGAGACTACCTAATCATAGTGGGACATGCCACTACTTGAATCTATAGCACCCAAACTTGCATGTGTAATGAGTCACGATAGCTTCCTACCACTAACCTAAGCCCTCTAGTACTAGTGCACATTTCAAGTATAGACTCACTAAAAATGGTGGTTATTTGGTACATTTTGTGGTCTCAAAGTCCGGTCAAGCATTTGCTTCTATACTAATAGAAGGAGTTATTTTGCATAGGTCATTTTAACCCCTCTCTCTTTCTCTCTCTCTCTTTATATATATATATATATATATATATCGAATGTTCAAATAGTGTGTAAAAGACCTCTGAACGTTTAGACTCCCAATTTACAAATTATCAACACAAGCTTATAATTATAATCAAATAATGTATGTGCAGAATATAAAAATAAGCTAAAACAAAATTAGTAAAACAATCTAAACCGAAATTAATCACAACCACAACAATAACTAAAAGGCAAAGATTAAGGCAAGAGAGATGCAAAACACAAAGACAACACAGCAATGTGTTATTAAAGAGGAAACCGAAGTCCTTAGCGAAAAACCTCTCCGCCACCCTCCAAGCGGTCAATAATCCACTAGAGAATAAAGTTAAGATACATGAATAGCAGAAGACCCTCCAAGCCTAATCTACCCAGTGCACCTAAGTCTTCCAAGCTTCTTGCTTAACTGGGTTACGCCGAACCTTGTCTTCTCTAGCTTACAGGATCCCGCAATAACCCATTGCATAAACCAAAATGAATTGGTCTCTTCCGAATTGCTTCCCAAGCACCAAATAACCTCCTCATAGATATCGGTATGGTGAGATAAGAATTTGGCTAATGTACCTCTCAAGGATGTATCAATGGAAAGGGTGAGAGTAGAGGAGTTTGGAGAATCAAATGATGAAAATTGTGGATGAGTCAATCTTGTTTCTCTATAGGGTTTCTCTCTCAAAATTCTCTCTAGAAACTCTCTACATTTTGTGGATGTAAGGGTATTTATAGTAGGGTGAGTGAGGAATACGAACAGTCAGTTTTCATCAAACAGAACATTCTAGCGACTTGAGCTTGCGACTTGAACGAGTCGCAAGTTTGAGTCGCGAGCTAATTGCCTAGTATAGTCTGGAAGTTTTGTCTTGTAGTGCTTTAGCTGGTGTGACCCTTTAACTCCCTTGCATGCTTCATACGTGTGCCACCTTTGGCGACTCGCCAATCGTGAGATCCAGTCGCGAGACTCTTCTTGAGTGCACACTCTTGAGCTTTTCTTCACACTCTCTCAGACACTACCCTTATATGATTCCCACCTAAACACAGGATTTCTAAATATTGAATTACAAGCAAATTTGGTACGAAATAGAGCCAACAAAATGATTGATTAATTCAACCTTACATATATATATAGGGCTAGTCCAAGTTATTGCAATGATAACTTCAATGCAATAAACTATAAGTTCGAAATTTTTGTTGCAATAGATTGCAAAAATAATACACTCCTTAGTCCTCACTCAATCACTTACTTAGCCACAAGCATTGTCACTTCACTCACAACACACACACACACTCAATCACTTACTCAGCCACAAGCATTGTCACATCACACACACACACACACACACACACACACACACACACACACACACACACACACACACAACACACACACACACACACACACACAGCATTGTCACTTCACTCACAACACACACACACACACTCAATCACTTACTCAGCCACAAGCATTGTCACTTCACACACACACACACACACACACACACACACTGTACTTCACTCACAACACACACACACACTCAATCACTTACTCAGCCACAAGCATTGTCACTTCACACACACACACACACACACACTCTCTCTCTCTCTCTCTCTCTCTCTCAACTACAAATGGTTTCAGGCTAATCCAAAGCTAATTATGAGTGGACTGATTACAATGACAATTGCCATATGTGCTCACAAACCTTCAGAACTAATTCAGAACTGAGGGATCATTTAAGGACTCACAACCAAATGAAATTCAAATGCTTCAAATGTAAACACACATTCAAGACCAAACTTGCTGAGCGAGAAGACCATAAGAAGAATTGCAACTGCTCTAATTAAGAACTAAGAAGTAACCTTCTACCTAGCTAGCTACCTATCAAAGCATAACTTCCAATAATCCTCATAATGAATTATATATATATATATATATATATTTAGAGAGAGAGAGAGAGAGTTGCACTTTGCCAACTGATTACCAATGTTCCACTCATGGGAGTGAAAATAATAATAGATGTCACATCTCTGGCTTAGATGTGAGACTATTTTTGTATGGAGTTGGTGGTCCAAGAATTAAAATGAGGAAGTGAGGAAAAATGATCACAACTTTGACTCAGAGTAGGACCTTAATAAAAAAATTAAAAAAAAAAATTATTTATTTGAATATCTTGTATTAAAAGGCTATTACTTTACAAAACTTATTGCAATAGATTACAGATAATTGACAAAAATAATTTGGTTTAAATTATTGCAACAATATCTTTGTTGTAATAGATAATTACTTCATGTTTGTCATTGTAATATATTATAAAATAATTGATATCAGGTTATGGCTATGATATTAGGCCTGTTCACAAGTCAAGCCAGGTTGTCGATTTTGGACTCAGCCTAGACCCAACTCGTCGGTGTCGGGTGGAGGACCGAAGGACCCGAAACTAATTACCAACATCAATCGATCGTGTCAGTTTCGGATTTGGGTGATGCTTAGGTCGGTTCGGTTAGTGGTAAAGTTCGCTAGGAATAGTAAAATTGTTGTCGAAAACTACAAAACTTCACCAAAATCTGCAAATGTTTCATCGGAATCTACAAATTTTCGTTGAAATTTGCTGTGATTTGGCCAGATCAGGCTAAATCCCACTAAACTTGGTCAAGATCTCGTTGGATTTGGTCGAGATCTCGCCAGATCTAGCTTGATCTTGCCGAATTTGGCTGGATTTCGTATATAGCTCTGGTCAGGTTGGGATGGGTGGCTTGAGTTTTGGAGAAGGAAACTCGCCACTCAACCTGCCAGTGTCGATTCTTGAAAAGGGAGACCCACCGCCAACCTACGGGAGCTTTGGTTCAGGCTGGAATTGGGTTGACATCGACCGATTTAGCCAGGTTTTCAAGCTTTAGTCGGGTCTGGATTGCCCTAAATGATATATTCCAGTTTTATGTTTGCCATTGTTATAAATTGTAAAATAATTTATATAAAGTTATTACAGTGATAACTTTATTGCAATAATCTATTAGTTCGAAATTTTCTTTCTAATAGATTGCAAAAATAACTAGGATTAAATCAACGCAATGCTCCACTAATTTCTTTTTTAGGGAAATCATGGCCAAGAGGTTGACAAGAACCTCTTTGTAAATATACTCTTATTTCATTCTGAGCATTAGGATGAAAAGATGAGACATTTTCTCATGGCCTAGGATCTGAAAGAAGATTATTAAAGTGCAATATGAATTTGCTTAGAAGACGAATCTTGTAATATAAGTGATTTCCTTTTTAAAAAAAAATTGTTCATAGTGCTAGCAAAAGAATAATGGGTAAACTATAAGTTCATTCTATATATTCAACTTAAGCATTTAATTGTCACATTAATCATGTTCAATAAAGTATTTAGGTATTACTTTAGTGCATATGCGTGTATACAAAATGTATCACATAAATTCAACAAATTCAGTTAAAGACTAAAGTAAGCACAAATAGACTAATGATTTGAAAATGTGCATTGTTTGGAAGAAAAAAAAAAGCTATTTTAGAAGTGCTATGTCCACAATATTTGTTTGGACAATTTTTGAGCTAATAATTAATAATTTGATTTGGGCTAATTTGTATTTGTTTGGACAATTTTTGAGAAGTGCTATGTCCACAATATTTTCACAACAAATCCTAAATGATAAGTTGTTACTGGTTTTAATTTGAACATACTACCAAAATACCCTTCCTCTCCAAACTAAATACTCTTCCCACCCATTTTTCTCTCCTGTTTTCTCTCATTTATTTTCTGTCTTCCTTATTTCACCTCTAACCAAACAGACCCTTAGTAATATCATGGTCCAAGTGGCCCAAACCATATCAAGGCTTTAAAAGCCTAAACCAAAACCTATTATAGGCTCGTAATAAAAGTAAACTATCCCGAGTTAGTCTACTTTTGACCAAAGATTTTCTAGTACATGAACCGTGGATTGAGTTTATTGTAAAAAAACAAGTTCAGTACGTAGCAAAGACGTTGACTTTATTTTCTCTTTTCTCTTTTTTCACTCTGAATCACTCAACAACTTAAACAAATGACATATTTTGAGTATAGACTTCAGACATATGAAGGTTATTTAGTACATCATGTTGCCTTAGAGTTTGGCCACATGCATTCTATTTTTCTATTATTGAAAAGAGTTATTTTAGATGGGGTTATCTCTCTCTCTCTCTCTCTCTCTCTCTCTCTCTCTCTCTCTCTCTCTCTCTCTCTCTCTATATATATATATATATATAAACCTAAAAACACTCTTGAGTAATGAATTGAATATACTTGTTAAGGATTCAAATAATATAAAACTCTTTTTGGTTTTATTAGTGAAATTCTCAACTTTGCATTTCCATGTATATATTTTTGCCAATCAAACATAATACATTCTTGCCCATCAAACATATTATTAGGAGGGGATGTATGTGAAGAAGTAGAGGGACGGCAATGGGAACACAAACAAATCAAGTTATTAGACAGTTGAGCCTCCGAGATCAACTACTTCACCAATTCTCCTAATGTGATTGTGTGTAATGTATTTGGGAAAGGTGGTCTCCCATTTGAAAGTTCATGAGAAACTTGTTGCATTGTTGGGCAAGATTGTGGAATGGTGTGCAAGCATGCAATAGCAATCTTTGCAATGGTAAGCACTTCTGCTGCGGCTTGATTCGTTGGGAGTGAAAGGCATTGGCCCAACACTTCCTTCAACAGTATATTACAAGTTGTAAATTATGTTGGTGATGACAAAGATGAGATATGATCTCCTAGATGCTTTCCCATAATTATTTCTAAAGTCAACACTCCAAAACTAAAAACATCACACTTCTCATTAACTTCGATTGTATTTGCAAGCTTTGCCAAGGAAAAGAATTGACCCAGGTCATCAGGGCCGGCTCAATGGTATAAGTCATTGATGCGGCCGCCTAAGGCCTCATGTGAAAAAAAAGGCCCCTAAATTTTAACCATAGTATTAATTAAACCAAAATATTAATCAATAAATAAAATAATACTTTCTTATCAAATGAAAAACAAATGAAAAGGATAAAGAAATGCTATGTCCATAACATTTTTCACAATATTTTTACAAAAAATTTTAATAGCATATTGTTAAAGGTTGTTATTGACAGCAAAAAAATAATTTTAGTGGCAGGTTCAACTAGAAAACAAGAAGCAACTTAACACCTAAGATTTGTCATGAAAAATATTATGAATGTAACACTTCTAAAAGAAAAAAGAAAAGAAAGAAAGCAATTCACAAAAAAATTCACAACATTTTTCACAATAGTCAAGTTAGCAAATTTTTACTAGTTTTCAACTAGATTCACCATTGACATCACTCTTTTACTCACTACTATTAATCTGCCACATCAACAAATGTAAAAAGTTTTGTCAATTTTTTTGTGTTTATAAACTTTAAAAAAAAAAAAAAAAAAAAAATTCTACGTGATTCATATTGATTAATAGTAATTTTATATATAAAACAAGATAACCAATTTTCGCCTTAGGCCCCCAAATGCATCAAACCACCCCTGTAGGTCATAGGAGCACCATTATTAGTAATAAAAATATAAACATCACTTGAAGTTGGTCCATGCATATGAAAATTGTAAAATACATCAATGTTCTTAATATCATATAAATATATATATATATATATATATATTGGCTGAATATTCTAAATATCATATGTTAGGAATATCATATGTTAGGATCCATTTATGGGACATGTGCTAGATTCTAGTTTAATTTAATTATCTACAGAATCAAATATCTATAGAATCAATGATATATTACATATTATACATATGATATACTACTACACGACACTTTTTAATCATTTTCAGAAAGAAACATAACGGGTGATGGTTAGTTTAGTTGGCTATGGACTAAATACAAACGAAATGAGTGGTTAGTTTATTTGTCTATAGACAAAATATAGGAGGAACGTGGTTTTATTCATTATTAATGCAATGGGCACATAGCTTGAACAATGAACCAAAAAACACCGAAGCTTGGTTTCTTGTAATAAAGTTGTGTGCATATAATTAAAGTAGATGAGATCTAGCAATGCGACCATTGCCTCCTTTTGGATAGAATCCACCGGGTTTTTTCTCATCACCAGAGCCATACACAATCCTCAATATCTCTTCTATGGTCCTGTCAAATGCAACAGAGTCTGCGTCTCCAGCAAGCACATTTCCATTGATCTTTCCCTCAACACCTTCAGCTAGAGGAACCACAAGGCCTTCATCTTTGTGACCTTGATGTCCAAGCCTATCTCTTAGTTCTGAAAAGCGATTTATAAACTCTCCCACAGTTATTCCATATGGTGACACTATCTCCTTTGCATGCTCGTATAGGTATGCTTGAATAACAGCATTTTGGCCTGATTCCACGCCTAAAAGGCCTGCAACAAGCTGAACATATACAAGTCAACATTTTTAGAATAACGGTTTGATAATTTTTGGACAAGTAGTAATTTATTATGATATTAAAGTAAGTGTTGTGAATGTACTCTTGTTTTCGTGCTCTAACAATCTACTTCTCAAATAATAAAATGGGTTGGGTTTACATTAAATTTGGTGTAACATTTATCAACGTTACACTACTCAATAACTATATATATTAAATGTAAATTTTGAAAAATCCACTATTAAATAACTTGAATTACATTGTCACCTTTTATCTTATATGTATGCAAAACATAAAGATTATCAGAGATTAATTATTATCTCATTTATGAAATGCTTAAAATTCAATTTTCTTTTACTTTAAAAATAGTTAGAAAAAAATGATACTGCTAATTAAAAAGAAAATTATATCTAGTTGATACCAAATTTGGCTTGTACGATAAAAATGTAGAAAACATATATAATTAAATGATAGGATTTTCAAAATTTTAATATAATTAAAAAATTATTAGGTGAGTTATATGAAATATAACTTGATTATGGACCATTAAAAGAATTACAAATTTCATTTGTCAAACTTTATTATTGTTTGTATGTTCTAATAAGTATTACATGTTTATCCCACATTGGTTGTGTGTGTTAGAGTTTCAGTCCGTATAACCCCAGACTACTATTACAAAAGTTAAGCCATTTTGTAGTGGTACTTTATTTATGTAATATATTATAAGCATATTTAAAAAATAAGTATTATTGTTTCCTCAAAAAAAAAAAAAAAAAAAAAAAAAAAAAAAGCTTTATCATTTCTTAGCATAAAAAAATAGTTTATTCTACAAAACAAAAGGGTACACTACAAAAAAAAGGTTCTATAGCCACGTTTTTAAAAACGTGGCTATAGAACGATTTGGCCTATAGCCATATTTTTTTAGGCCTCGTTTTCAAATGTGACCTAAACCCCATGATTATAGGCCTAAGGGGTTTATGGTCGCACTTTTTTAAACGTGATCTATGGCCACAGTTATTGATGAATTTTTTTTTTTTCCCGTGTATGGTGAAACATGTCTAGCTAATCAGTGCAATATCAATTTGTCACAAATTATTCAAAACACATCTTACTAAAAATAAAAATTAAAAACTAAAAAAAAATTATTAAAAAAGTCATTGTTGCAACTTCTTTTAATTATTTTTTGCATATAAAAACTTTTATTGCAAGTCATAAATCAGAGGTGATTTATCCTCACAACAGTTAGTTCAGACAATCAATCATAATTACAAACATCTCAAGCACCAATGGCAATACACCTACAACTGACACTCGTGAACCAAGACATCACTCAACATACCTTTAACCCACCTAAATATTCCCTGTTATTGATGTTTTGTTTTTATTTTTTTCACGTATGGGTGAAACACATCAATGTCGAAACTTCTTTTAATTATTTTTAAGCAAACAAAAAAAATTTTATTGCCAGAACTGGATTACCTGGTTTCCTATAAACAAACACCCCCCTATCCCCAATTCCTCTAGTTACTATCAAAAAGAATTTCACCCAACTAAGTTACCACTATAGGCAGGGACGGAACTAGAATTTGAAGTCGAGAGGGGCAAATATAATTTTCTTGAGAGGGGCAAATATAATTTTTCATAGACTTCTTTTCTAAAATCTTAAATATATACCTATTATTTAATATTTTAAAAAAAATTGGGGGGGGAGGGGGGCCACAGCCCCCCTCTTCTTGAACATAGTTCCGTCCCTGACTATAGGCATGTACTTATCCAAAAAATAAAATTACCACTATAGACAGGTATCTTCTCTCCAATTATTGATACAAATCTCACTTTTCAATATAGATTATAATTCCTTATGACCTTTTTATTTTGGCTTGATTCCTTTTGACCCTTTTTTCCCCTTTCTAGTTTGGACCTCTTAACTTTTCCAGGCTAAGATCTGCCTTCACTTGCTACCACCTACCATATTGCTCATTAAAATCTCAAAATCATAATGAGACAATGAAACCAACCCTTAATATATTTTTATACATATATTGGCTCTTAAGCTTCCCACTTCTTATACCAAACAATCAATGAAAAATTAAATTAATAAAGCACACAAGCTACTCCCAACAATATACACGTGGTAGCACAGCATTACTATAACCAAACAAAACAAGGGTGCACATAGCACAATAGATTAAGAATAACTTTCTCTAATTTATTTCTTTTAGAAAATTTGGTGGGCCAGATGTTGGCATAACACATCATACGGCCCTTAGCACATAACAAACAGCAAATTAAGGAAAAAAACTTGGTTTTCATTAATTGCGGTGTCACCAAAACTTCACAGATATTTCACTTTTTTGTCACTTGTTGCACGGCCAGATTGTGTATTTGCGTGTTTGAGAGAGATTTTGGCGGTTTCAAGATGATATCTATTTTTACCTTATCAACAACCTCTGCTGACCAAGACATTAGCAATAACAACCTCTGCCTACCCAAAAAAAAATTAAGATTGTGTATTCTTTACATCTTTTTCTTTATTTTTTTCTCAAACTTTTTCTAAGCGACTAAAAAATCTCGAAAGAAGAAAAAATAATTCTCGAAATTCTCTTTTCTTTAAGTCAAAATTTCCTATCAACAAAACAAACTCAAGAACTTCTACAAACATCGAAATTCTGTTTTGTTTCCCATCAAAACTTCCTATCAACCAATCAAACTCTAGAAAATTCTAAAATTTTAAACATATATATATTTTTTGGTTTAAAACAAAAATCTGAAGCAAAAAAGAAAATAAACTAAAAGAAAGAGAAAAAGAAATTGTCTTTAAAAATTTTCTTATGAAACAAACAAACCCTTCAAGAACAACGTTAAAATCTCAACATTGGATACATAAATACATAGATATAGAGAAGAAAAAAAAACCTACATGATGGATTGAAGATTGTTAGGTTAAGGAAAGCCCGATCTAGAAATGCCGTCCTCCACCGTTGGGAAATTCGACGGAGGCACCAATACCACGATGCTCTCTTCCTCTTCCACTATCAGTCTCATATCGTTTTCTTCCTCTAAAAAATTGAAAGAATGAAAGAAAAAGAAAACCCAAAAACAAAAATTGATGGGTTTCTAAAATCTAACTAATGAGAATGTAGGTTAGAGAAATTGAAGAAGAAATATAAAGGAAGAAGAAAAAGAAGAGGTCGTGGTTGGGATTTTTTGGGATTTCTCTTTTCTTTTGTGTGTGTGAATGAAGAGAGGCACAGGGAAAATGAAGCGATTCAGAGGGTGTGCTAGGGTTAGTAGGTTTTTTACTATACTATTTATATAAAGCCTAAAGCCGGGTTTTTAACCTGCAGTTATAGGCAAAAACTGAAGCCACGTTTAAGAAATGTGACCCCATCCCAAACTAAAGCCGCGTTTTAAACACGTGGCTTCAGACTAAATTTAAAGTCGCGTGTTTAAAACGCAACTTTAGACTAAATTTAAAGCCGCTTTAGGTAAGCTAGAGCTACATTTTATAAATGTAGCCATAGTTAAGATTAAAAAAAAAAAAAATGAAATAGGAAGGTCCTATAGCCGCGTTTTTTAAATGCGGCAATAGCTCCACCCCTGAAAATGCGGCTATAAACACTAAAAATGCGGCTATAGACATATTCTATAGCCACATGTTTAAAACGCGGCTTCTTTTGCCCACTTTAAGCCGCGTTTTTTAAAAACGAGGCTTTATGCCGTTTGTAGTCGCGTTTTTACAAACGCGGCCTAAGACCTGTGTGTTTTGTAGTGGTAGTATAAGCAATAGATTATTGATACTACCTGTTTTGTAGAACATTACTATGGATCAAGTTTAAATCTTGATTACCCTTCTAGAACTAGGGGCTTTGAGTTTTGGAATTGTTCCAACATAGCCAATAAGTCCAACATAAGGAATAAGGTAAGAAGCAAGGAGGAAGTGAACTCCACTGTAATAAGGATCAAAAGGTGGGGACAACTTTTTCCCTATTGTAGCATCAACTGTTTTTGCAAATGATTCTTTACTTAAGTCTAATAATGGTCTTGGAAATCCTTTAACGACTTTTTGAATGGCCTTGCACCAAGAACTTAATAGTTAGTACCATGATAATTTTGATTATCAAAAAGAGTACCATGATAATTTTTTAAAAAAAAATTATAGCTATGATAGGATATAAAATCTATAGTATCTACATTATGATAATTATGATAATTGTTTATCATTATGTTAAGACATCAATGTGTTTCTATTCAATATAGGTGGTATTCAAACCCAAATCCCTTATTTAAGGCTAAAAATATTTATCAATCAAACTAACTGGAACCCATTAGCCATTAAACCCAAACAAAAAATCCCAAAAGAAATTAAATAATTATTTTAAAAGAGAAACCGCAAGTGTCCAACTTCTTGGTAAGCAAATTACAGGATAACATCTTGGATAAAATTATCTAAATTTGCCTTTTTAGCACCAAAGGGTGTTGGACCTCCCTTGGTTAAATTTGGAGCAACTTTATCTAAGCCATAACCCAAAGCGCCATACAAAAAGAATTCAGCTTCAAAGGATTCTAAATTTAGAGGAAATTCCAAAAGATCCACGTCTGCCTTTGCAAAATGTATATGGGTGAATTCAGAAGAATAAATTTTCGGGAGGAAGAAGAGGGAGATTAGTAAAGTGGTGATGGTGGCTGTGCTAGTAGTAGTTAGTGCCATCGTGTTTTTTTTTTTTTTTTTTTTTTATGCTAATGTTTGTATTTATATATAATCGCTAGATAGTTATATTTAGCAAAATTTCATATGGCTAAGTAACATTATTGTTTATATTTATAATAATTCCACATGGCTATCTAACTTATCTACAATCGTATTATTCTAATACGATTGTAGATAAGTTAGATTGATGCTGATGCTATTATATTGTTTATATTTAGAATAATATGGACATTGTCTTTGCATGGTTAGGTGACTATTGAATGGGGGGTGATTTGAAAAGGTAAAACTAATTATGTATTATTAATTTGAGTTGTGAACTTATGATTTATTGATGTTAATGTGGACTTTGTAAGAACCAACTATAAAAGCTAAATCAGCCATTGCATCATATATAAAAAATACATAATTTCATAAAGGACATGTATATTCTAGATTCAAATCCTATCAGTAGTAATTTGTTAAAAAAAAAAAAGAGAAAAAGATGGATTCAAATCCTATTAGTAACAATTTGTTAAAAAAGAGAGAGAAAAAGACTATCAGTAACAATTTGTTAAAAAAGAGAGAAAAAAATGGATTCAAATCCTATCATTAACAATTTGTTAAAAAATAAAGAAAAAAGATGGATTCAAATCCTATCAGTAACAATTAGTAACTTTCAGGTCCCATACATGATTTGGTTACCACCAATTGATGGAACAAGTAGGTTCTCCCTTACGGTATAAGTCTAATAATAACCAATTGTACCATATTTACTCAAACCTACTAGATGATAGATTTTGATATTTTATTTTATTGTTAATTTATGACCTCTTTTCAATGGAACTTAATGGACTTTAGAAATTTGTTCCCATCTTATTGGGACTTAGAGAAATGGACTTTAGAAATAAAAATTCTTAATAATGTAGTATCAGATACAAACATACAATCTTCCTCAAAAAGATACAAACATACAATGGGAGCACCTAAGTGTAAATGAGCCCTAGGAAAAGGCTTTATGATTATGTGAGAAAAAAAGAAAAGAAAAAGGAAGCGATCGACTCCTAAGGTAATGCTCCATTTAAAAGCTCGGATATTTTATTATAAAGAATGTAATTACTAATTAGGCATTTGTAATTAATTAATTTATAACTCAAATGATGGAACAAGGAACTTTTTTTTTTAATTTTTTATTTCAAGGTGAAGATATATATATATATATATATATATATTGTAAGGACGCAAATCGTAACGAACCTAACTGTGTTGGGTTCGCACGTGAAAAGGCCCAAACAATGTCATTTGTAGAGCGTGGGTTTGAAAGGCTAGGTCTTGATCACCAGGTGGTGGGTTTTTCATGGTGTTCATACAAGGTTATGTTATCTTCACCCCTGGAGTCTTTCTCCTGGAGGTGGGCTGGGAGGCTCTGGTTTTTGGCCATTTTTCCCAGCCAAGTCTATAGATTACTCACTTTTCCTTTTATATTAGCCCGTGTCCACTGTCCTTCGTCCACGTGTAGGGTTAAATCTTCCAAGACTGATACTTGTCCCATCAACCCATACCCAAAGTCGTTGGGGGTGGTTGTAAAAGCCAAAGAATTCGGTTCCGTCAGGTGCAGAGCATTAAATGGTAGTAAAGGCAGCTTTCCACAGATATTTTAGATTTTCTTTCAAACTTAGTCCTATACCGTTTTTGCCCCTCTCTTTGGTGGGACGTTGGGTTTGCCGAGGACAGAACTGTCCTCGGCTGAATTGCAAGGTTATCCCACCGAGCTTGGGCTACAGCCTTTCCTTGGCTTGGGCCTCTAGCCCCCTTCACGGGTAAACGAGCCCGGCCCATGAATTATTTGGACCCCACATATATATATATATATATATATATATTTATATATAAAAAAAGTATATTACCCAGTTTAATAATTATAGATGGCTTGGCCGGAATGTAAAAATTATTTTATAATATTTTTACAAATTGTTGATTTGACAAATTTTTACTAACTCTTATTTGAATCTAACATTGCTAACACTTTTTTACTTATCAATAACCACTCAACACATTACAAGTATATAAAAAATTTGTAAAATAATTTTGTACTTTTAACATTTTCAATATAACTTTGAAACTTAAAATTAAAATTCATTGACTAATAATATAGCCATATAATGTGCATGAAATATATACAATAAAGTACTCACATATCTACATGTTTAGCCTTACTTTTATGTTATTTTGTGACTGATTATATAATAACTTTGTGTTGTAGGTAGCAAGGGCTTTATGTGCAAAGTGGGGCTAGGCCAATTGAATCAAGCCAACTTACATCCAGCCAGGCATGAATTCAAGAAAAGACCAACCTAATTAAATTTAAGTCCAATTGGAGCAAGGAATCAAAAGAAATTTGCACCAAAACCAAGTCCAATTCAGATTAGGAATCCAGACTGCACATCAGTTAGTATTTTTAGCATAACTTTTAGCTCAGATGTCCAATTGAGATGATTCAAGTTGGGCTGAAAAGTTAACTTAAAGGGCTACAACTTTTTAGTTTAGCAAAAATCTGAATTCTGAAGTTAAGTGGGCCAAAATAGTCGGTTAATTGAAGCCTAAAAATCTGAGATTTTCTCCAAACGGGAATTCAACTTGTAATAGGATTCATTGACCTATTTAAAGGCTCTTTAGGAAAAAATTCATGGGGGCGGAGGCTAGTGCTAGGGCTGGGGGCTATACATAGAGAGTGCGGCTACTTCTTTGGTTTTCTTCCATAACAGTTAGTTTTATTTTATTTGTCTAGTTTAATGTTTAGTATTTTATTTTTGTGTTTTCTTTCAATTACTATGAGGAGCTAAATTTATAATTAGGGTTGAGGATGAAACCTTGTTAAGGATTTTCAGTAATATTTATATGATTTGATTTTTCCCACAATAGTTGTTCTTTATTGATTTAAATTATTCTTGCTTCACATCAATTGACTAAGATGAAATTCTATATATGAGTTCAATCATTTTTTTCTCATGATTTTGGATATGTCTTAATTAATTGAATGCTTTGTTTATTAATTCTTGATTATAAAATTGGATATCGCTTGTAATTTGTCTGTCAATGGATACAATTTATGATTTGATTTTTAGAATTGAATATATCTTGTGATTTGTTTGGATACAGATACAATTGATGATTTGATTTTATACTTAAGAAGCGAAGAAGAACATGCTTTTGATTTTTAAAATAAGGATTTTAATGATGATATTTTCCATGATAGCAAGATTGATTTCTAGATTATCATGCAGTGGTTGGGAAAAATTAATGATCATAAATATATGCTGATATGATTTACAAGGCGGATTCCAAAACCTTAATTCCTTTCCCTTAATTGTTTACATCTTTTTATTGCTTTATATCTTTTGCTTAGTTTAACTATTTGCTTAATTTTATTATTTGTTTAGTATATTTAATTGCCAAAAAAAAAAACCAATTTTTGTTAAACTAGATTAGGATTAATTTGGTTAAGGTTTAATTAATTTTCCTACATTCATACAAGTCCCTATGGGTTCGACCTCGTTCTTGTCCAACTATATTTCAGTACGGT
The DNA here is from genome assembly GCF_001633185.2 of Quercus lobata. Classification (NCBI taxonomy): domain Eukaryota; kingdom Viridiplantae; phylum Streptophyta; class Magnoliopsida; order Fagales; family Fagaceae; genus Quercus; species Quercus lobata. The sequence continues at coordinate 9,181,103 of NC_044909.1, read as the reverse complement.
TCGTACACTTGTGAGTATTTTAAAATTTCACAACACCATATAACCATACAGAATCTATTAATTTCCTCTTAAATTATATAGAGAGAGATGGTTGTCCTTGTTTTTCAATGAAGTGCAAAACGTCGTTGTTTTAGTCTTTTAGATATGGGTCTGAGTGGGCCCAAATCCTGTGAGTCTGTACTGTGAAATGTTTCAATAGGCAAGCTCATAGAGTTTTGGACTTGGAAAGCCCAGTCAAATTATATATGTTCTCAAAATTTTTATTTTTTATATATATTTTTATTTTGATGGGATGTTCTAAAAAATTTTGTTAAAGAACTTTTGAATTATAGGATTGGGTTTGGGTTTGGGTTTGGGTTTGGGTTTGGGCTTGGGCTTAAGTCGGTTTGGCTAGGAACCAATTCTAATACGAGAATGATTAATATTTAATACACATATGTACAATATAAAAGTTGTAGGTTGCCTCCGCTCAATACAATTACAAATCATATTACTAGCTTTTCCTTGAAGAGAGAAGAATAAAAAATGCAATCCGCTGTTAATGCAATAAACAGGTAGTCTTTGTCTTTTCTTTTTCTTTTTTTTTAATAAAATTTTTCCTTCTCTCTGTCACTCTTTGTCTGTATTTTATTTTCTTAGCAAAAACATACTAGTAGTTAAAAGTTGATGGTTTTTAGACCCCTTAAAAATACAATTGGATTAACTTAGGTAATTAGTCAAGTTGTTACTTAGTCCAAATTCCAAATCTAGGTTATCACAATCAAACAATCATATCATGCAAAGTAGCGGAAAGATAAATAATACAATGATATGATCGCCCAGGAAACCAAACCAGTAGAAAAATGGGGAGGATATAACCTAGCTATCCTCAAGGTAAACCTAAATCCACTATGAAAGAATCGAAGTTGTTCAACAGGACTTAGACCACTAACATCCTATTGCTATCCACTAGTAGAAACTTACTGATATGACCACGTGCAAGCTCTGAGACCACGTATTCCTTCTTTCTTGGATTCTCCAGCAAGTACAAGCACACCCGCTTGTGTTTCTTTAAGTTCTTATGGCAACAACTAAATGATCATCAAGTTCTTGAACGAATCTCCTTCTTGATAATCCTAAGCTTGTGTAAAGGAAAACTCCTCAAGATCTCACAAGATATTTACACAAACAATAATATAAGCAACACTAAAACATGGCTAGGGTTTGCCTTATATACCTAGGGCAAAAACATAAAACTCTAAACGTTTTAAATGAACTAGAGTTGAGTTGAAATTCTGCAAAAAAACGCATCTAACCCGATTTTCGATTGATCGAGCCTAAGTTTCGATCGATCGAACCAAGTCGAGAAGCAATATTAATTTCTACATCAATTTGTTCCAACTTTACATAAGTGAACCAACTTTGAGCAAGTCTAAACACGACTAAACATCTTGTTTTGACCATGGTTTGCCAACAACACACATTAGAGTTCTAAATACATAAGATCCTAATTCTTTAGAACCTAACAAACTCCCCCTTTGGCAATCCGTGACAAAACACAACCAAAAGCTCAAAGTTTACAAAGAAAAGCCCTTTACAAAAAAATGCTCATAAAAACAAATCCAATCCTAACTACTATCCATCAGTTGCAAGTGTAAACACCAGCTCAATTGAATCAACATGTATATTTCCTGAAACACTAAACAAAATACATAACCGCATGTGTGGAAAATACAAGTAAACAAAATAAATTCTTGATTTCAACCAACACACAATAAAGACATATAGCAATGAATAACTCATAAATATAAATCAATAAGCAGTTGAAACAAGAAACATATAAAGCAATAAGAGTATCTCCCCCTAACATGAACAGCCCAACAAAAATATGGCAAGAGCTAAAAAGATAAAATACAATGTGAAGCACCTAGATAAAAGTGCCTAAGTATGTACTCCCCCTTTTTGTGACGGAATGCCAAAGGACAATCAAAATCCATCATCAAAAACAGGTGGCAGTGAAAATCGTTGAAACTGTGCCAACTCCGCACGCAAAGCACGGATCTCATCAAGCACGTCCACCAAAATCTGTCCATGAGCCACTTGAACGATTAAGACATGGTCCAACATATGTTGAATGTCTGAATCATTCGAAGTAGTCGGTGGAGGAGCATCAGCATCATCAGCAACAGCATCAGATGCCTCAGCAGCATCAACACCTGTAGAAGAGGAAAGCGGGGGAACAACACCAGAAGACACACCTCTAGGATGCGTAGAGCCAACTCTCAAGTGAAAATCCCTTTGCCTAAGGAAGGTGGCACCTATGGGAGCTATGACATGAACGGGCTCACCAGCAGGGAAATCGGCTACACCGAGAAACAACAAAATCCTATGAATGAAAATAGGATGGATAAGAGCATGCGCTATGGCAAAACTCCTATGAACTTCGTTCAAAGAATAAAGAAACAGATGTGGAAAGCTAATAGACGCACTAGACACAAAAGCGTACAAAAACACACATCGCTCAAGAGGGATGGTGTGGAGATGAGAAATAGGCCACAAAGAATGACACGCTATCCTAAAGAAAAGATAGGCAATCTTAGTAAGCTCAGCAAAAGTGATCCGAGGATCAAAACCCTACTAGATAGAAGACCCAGTGATGTATGACATAACGTCATCTAAGGATGGAGACTCCTCATAGGGATAGACAGGCTCTCTAACGACCGGAACCCCAAGAGCATCAGCCACTATTCGAAGAGTAATGGTGAACTCAATACCTCGTATCCAACTCCTAACAAGGGTGTTGGAATCATAGACGTGGCAAGAGAGATTCGAGAAGAACTCTCTAATCAGGGTGGTCGAGGGTGGATGATCTACCTCTAACAAGGACAGCCAACCTTGACTCTCAAGGTTTGCCCTAATGGCAAGATCTATCTCATCTAACACAACAGAACGCTCAGCCTAAATTTTACGCTTACAGTTCAGTTTCTCAAAGGCCTCTCTGCTTTTGTCATTCCTAAACACCTTACTCTTAGAGGGAGACTTAGAGGAAGTGAAGAAGGTCCAATGGGCTCTAGTCTTCCTAGGCATGGTGCTAGGATAAGGACCAAGACACAAAGAAAGAAAAAGAAAAACCAAGGGCAAACTGCAAGTTAGCACAAAAAAAATATAGAACAAAAAATCTATATGATGCATGGACAGTGTAAATGTCGTGATGCATGCTCTAATGCAGTGCAATTAAGTTCAAATTCATAAAATTGGCTTGAGCATAGAGTTTCTAACAAAACCCCCAAATTTTGAAAAACCACTTGTTCAATTTGTTATAAATTGACGAATTGATTATTACACATTAGAGAAAACAGGTAAAAATGATCAATTACATCAAAACAACAAGTCAATTTCATCAATTAAACCGAATTTGAACAAAAACCCCAATTCGGGTTTAATACAAGCCTTAGAATTTTTAATTTATCACAAAACCTCAAATTGATCAAATTAACCAACATAGATCATGAATATATCAATATAGCAACAAAACCCATTGATCAATTTCACAAAATAAGGCTTGATTAATCAAAAACCCCAATTTATGCATAGTCCGAAAATTTACCCATAAATCATGAAAGAATGCATGAAAACATGAAAAACAATGCAAAAGAAAGGGTAATATGGACATACCGACTTATGGAGAGAGAAACCTTGCAAGAAATTAGGAGGAAAATGACAAAAAATTTGTTGTGGAGCCTTGCCAAGTCGGAGAGAGAGAAAAAGTTTTGAAAAGTTTTTGAAAAAGTGGTTTGAACAAGTCAAATATGAATTTTTAAAAACCTTATTCCCAAAATTCGATTGATCGAAACAGACAGAGACTCCTTAATAATTTTAAACACAATTTTGATTGATCGAAAAACAGATTGGATCAATCGAAACAGGTAGAGACTCATTAACAAAAAGAGTTTGAAAAATTTTTTAGAAACATCTCAAAGCATTGAAATTGATGAACAAAATGCATGAGTATGTGATGATATGTTTTTCAAAAATAACAGTTTTAAGCCCAGTTTTCCCAAAGTCAAAATTTCATACATTCTCCATAAATTTTCAAGCATCAATTTTGTTTTGCATAAAAACTCATAGTATTTGCAAACTTGGTTGGTCAGACCAAAGACACACACAGTAACACGTACAATGTTTAGCAAAGAGTAACTTGTGTAGTGTGTACAACTAGCAAAAACTTGAGATACATGTGAGGTGATATGAGTATAGCAATTAAACGCAAAGTTTACAAAATTCATCATATAGCATTTGAAAGAGACCATTACCAAAAGAGTTACATTATATAACTCTCACATCTCCTAGATCATAAGCTTGCAATCATGTAAGTTTTTTTTATTTTGCCTCATATTTTACACACAAATTTTAATTATTCAGAAACTTATTAAAATAGCCGGAATAATGTACACACCAATTTTAGCAATTATTTGATTTAGCATTAAGTCTAATAATGTATAACCAATTTTAGCAATTATTTGATTTAGCATTAAGTCCAATAATGTACACACCAATTTTAGCAATGAAATCGAGACTACACTTTCTCGAGCACAAAATTTTACGATATGCGCTAAGATGTTCATGATTGGCTAGTGAACAGTGGTAAGATGGTTATTTCTGCTTTTCTTCAAAAGTTCAAGTTCGACAGTCAAAGACATGTGACTTCAAGATCAAGACAAAGTGATCAAAATTATAAACATCTTTCCTACACAACATACACTACAAAGCTTCAACTAGTAAAGTGCAATAAGTAAATTCATCAAAACTAAACAAGATACAAAAGACATGTTATGTGAAAATAAATTGACCAACCTTGTTTTCAAAAACCAAAAAAATAGTGCAAAACACAATTTGCTTCCTTTTTCTTTTCTTTTTTTTTCTTTTTTTTCTTTTTTTTTTTATTTGAAAAAGATAAACAAAAACAACCTAGAATGAGATGCATGAATGTTATGCAATGCAAATTCGAGAAATAGAGAAAAACAAAAACCAAAGAACAATGGTCACAAAGAATAGCAATGAAGTACAAGGACCATGTCAAAAGGACTCAATTAGATTGAGCCTTTTGCATCCAAAACTTTTTAGATGCACCACGAGCATTGGAGTTCTTATTCACATGGGAATGATTTCCAACTCCAGAATTGGAATAAAGGTTTAAAGCCTTTATTAATTCACCAATGAGTACCATAGGATCTTGTGCTTGAGGCACATGTGCTTTTGATTTGTTTGCTCTCTTAGCAGCTTGCAGCTTGTAACAGTTTGGACGAATGTGTCCAAACTTTCCACAAAAATGACAAACTTATGCAGGCTTATCATGTGACTTGTCCTTAGAAATGGTAGGCTGCTTAGGTTTAGACTCTTTCAGATCAACCCTAATCTTCTTAGGAGGTGTAACTTCTAAGGGCTTGACAACCTCAAGCACAACCTTACTCACAGGGAGTTCAGAAGAAGATGAAAGAACAAAGATAGTGGAATTGGGTGTAGACACATTGATGCTTTCTACAAAACCTAACCCAATTTTATCAGAAGGAAACTTTTGAACACTCAGCATATGATCAAGTTTGAAACTAGCAAACCTATTAGATTGTTCTCTAACAATAGAAAGCTCATGTTCCAAATTCTTAACTTTATCAAGTAAAAGCATGTTCTCAGTCTTCACATTATTCAAAAGTTCAGTAGCATCAAACATTTTAACAAGCAAATTTTTCTTATCAAGCTCAAGAGATGCAATTTTCTTCAAGCCTAATTCAACATTCATAGCATCCTTTACAGCAACTTTGCAAGTTTATTGTAGGCTTTTTGAAGATTTGCCTCCTCAAAGAGTTCTTCATCAGAAGGGTTCTCTTCAGCAGATACGCTTTCATTGACTACAACAATAGCAATGAAAGCAATGAAGTTTCCATCCTCGTCACAACCAGACTCATCATCAGAAACTTCACCATCACTAAGGGTTACAACCATAGCCTTACCTTTAGACTTCAAGTAGGTAGGACATTCAGATTTCATGTGACCATACCCTTGACATCCAAAACACTGAGGACCCGTAGAATTATTTGAAGATTGACCTACTTTTTCTCTAGGTTTATCAGTATTATTAACCTTAGTGGAATCATTCTTCCTAAAGTTTCTAGATTCAGCAGTGTTTTTATCTCTTGCCCTTCTGTTTTTGTTTCTAAGAAAATTCTTAAAGTTCTTGGCAAGGTAAGCAATCTCTGTAGCAAATAACTCATCATCAAATCCTCCAACATCAACATCATCAACTGACTTAAGAGCCATTGATTTGGATTTGCTAATCTTAGGTAGGTCAACTCATAGGATTGAAGAGATCCTACAAGTTCATCAACAGGGATGGAGTCCACATTCTTGCTCTCAGTGATGGCAGTCACTTTGGGTCTAAAATCTTCAATCAAAGATCTAAATATCTTCCTAACAATTTTAGGTTGATCATAAATTTCACCCAAGTTATAAGCAGAATTAACAATATCATTAAGTTTAGCATAGAATTTCATCAAAAGATTGATCATCGGACATCCTAATACTTTCAAATTTAGAATTTAATTGCTGCAATATATTGATTTTGACAGCCTTTGTGCCTTCATGCACAGTCTGGAGGATATTCCAAGCAGTATGAGCAATCTCAACATTTGAGATTCTCTTAAATTCCTCCATAGAAACAGCGTTAAAGATAGCATTCATAACTTTGCTATTGAACGCAGCTGCTTCTTTTTGAGAAGTTTGCCACTCACTAACAGGAGTAATGGGCTTCTCCCATCCGTATTCAATGGAGTTCCAAACTCTCTCATCAATTGATTTCAGGAATGCTTTCATCCTTACTTTCCAATAAGCATATTTATTCCCATCAAAGTGATGAGGAATAACAAGAGAATGTCCATTTTCCATGACAACAGGGGTCAAGGATCAGCTCAGTGATCAAAAGATCAACAACAAGAAAGCAACCCGCTCTAATACCACTTGATAGTTTTTAGACCCCTTAAAAATACAATTGGATTAACCTAGATAATTAGTCAAGTTGTTACTTAGTCCAAATTCCAAATCTAGGTTATCACAATCAAACAATAATATCATGCAAAGTAGCGGAAAGATAAATAACACAATAATATGATCATCCAGGAAACCAAACCGGTAAAAACTTGGGGAGGATTTAACATAGTTATCCTCAAGATAAACCTGAATCCACTATGAAAGAATCGAAATTGTTTAACAGGACTTAGACCACTAACATCCTATTGCTATCCACCAGTAGAAACTTACTGACACGACTACGTGCAAGTTCCGAGACCACGAACTCCTTCTTTCTTGGATTCTCCAGCAAGTACAAGCACACCCGCTTTAATTTCTTATGGTAGCAACTGAATGATCATCAAGTTCTTGAACGAATCTTCTTCTTGATAATCCTAAACATGTGTAAAGGAAAGTTCCTCAAGATCTCACAAGAGATTTACACAAACAACAATATGAGCAACACAAAAACGTGGCTAGGGTTTGCCTTATATATCTAGGGCAAAAACATAAAACATAAATGTTTTAAATGAACTAGGGCTAAGTTGGAATTTTGCAGAAAAATGCATCTAACCCGATTTTCGATTGATCGAGCCTAAGTTTCGATCGATCGAACCAAGTCGAGAAGCGATATTAATTTCTGCATCAACTTGTTCCAACTTTACATAAATGAACCAACTTTGAGCAAATCTAAACACGACTAAACATCTTGTTTTGATCATGGTTTGCCAACAATACACATTAGAGTTCTAAATACATAAGATCCTAATTCTTTAGAACCTAACAAAAGTAATTTAGTTTATTAAGTAAACAAACATTAATGGTTGAGAAGAATGCCAAAAGTTTCAACTCTAGTCGTATTTATGTAAAAAAAAATACAAGGGTGAATTCATCAACGAAACAATCATAGTCCTATTGGTTGGAGCCGTTATGAGAAAATTTTTCCTTTCAATTAGGACATAGAAATATTGTTTTTATTTTTATGGGAATTAGGACTTAGAATTAGAGTATACTTTATTTTTTTAAAAAGAAAAAAAATTAGTATATGCTATTTTAACAACAGTAATATAATTGCCCGGTTTGTAATGTAATATCAATGATCCAGACAAAGAATGCATATTTGTATTAAATTTTATTGTGTCAATTTTTCATTTAAAAACAAGTTTAAATTATGATTGTTGTTGCCATTGAATGGTTATTTTTAAGAGGGTTCTTTCTTATTACCTTTCATCACTCCCGTAGCCCATCCTACACTTATTCAACATATAGTGCTTATGCTGTCTGCAACTCGCACCACGTTTGAATAGTTGCTATGATTCAGCCAAGCAAAAAAAAAAAAAAAAAAAAAAAAAGTTGATAAGAGTCTCAAAATTATTAGCATAACTTGTTGTTAACTCGTTCAATGCACGAGAACTATAACAAAAAAAATTTTATATAATACTATATGCTTGCATATTATTAAGATTAGTCTTCAATACAATTTTTGAAAAATATATATAACCGGATACTTTTTGTTAGTCACAACTACGTTGTAATTTGTACTCTTACATACTATCTTATAGGAGATTATTTGATTCATCCCAGCCACTCAGAATATTTATGAAAGGTTTAACAAAGAAAAAATACAAGCACACTCTTATTTGTTCGTGAAAAATACTTATACATGCATGTGCTAATGAATAATTCAATTTTCTTGACGTCTGTAAATAAGGCTTTATTTGTAACGTATATATTTCTTTCAGATCTGAATCAGAATGGGCTTATCTTCCAGTACCCGTTCTTAGTTTGATTCTACACAAGTTGTCGGAACCCATATACCATGCTTGGTTTGCTCATATTTGTAAACAATGGTATCTAGTTGCAAAGGACTAAAATAAGGCAAAGCAGAATTTGCATAAGGCACTTCCAGTGCTTATGATCTCCATTAACAGGAAACCCAAAACAAAGCGAGCTATATATGGGATTATTGAAGGAAAAATATTCAATAACTCATCTCCATCTGTTTTGACTTTACAACAAGTAAAGTTATTGCCTTTTGTTTTAACAGTAGAAATAGTAAAGTGTGGCCATTTGATTGGTTAATTTAATGGTACAGTACAGTAGTGTATTATCTAATAAGTCTGTGGTGTGGACCTGTGGTTTTGTCTTTTAGTTGAGATTTTTATGAAAGATAAAAGACAAAGACAAAACACATATATAACAATAGCATCAATGGCAAACAAAACCTTAGTCATCAATTACAATAGGGATTGGTGTCCGGTTCTCGATTGAACCAGACGGTCCGGTCTGATTTTTAAAATCATAGTTGTGCGTGAAACAAATTAGTGAGCAAGTTACAAAAATATGTGAGGTAGCTTAGGAAATTGGACTCATCATCAGATACAATATCATAATAGTTTGATTGACACTACTATCTAAAGAGTTACATTATATAAGTCTACATCTCCTATATGTCATTTTTAAAGGTATTAAAAGTGACACTATTATCTAAAGAGTTAGATTATATAACTCTACATCTCCTATATGTCATTTTTAAAGGTATTAAAAGTGCATCCTATGCTTCGTAATTTTTAGATAAAGCATATTTTTTGACATTAACCCTTTTTGTGTGTAGTGTACCACATTTTATTTAGTTTTGTGATACCGACTTTTTTCTATAAGTACACGGATAATTGTAACATATAGACTGGTGGTGAGATGGTTATATATATATATATATATATATATCCTACTCCCATAATTAATTTTTTAGTGTATCGTCAAAATAAGCGAAATGACATTTAGGTCACATGATCAATTGCCGTCCAATACTCCCACAATTCTACAACTTAACTAATTTGCTAGGGCATGAAAGTGCTCAAGTCAAGCTACACTAGGTACAACACGAACAAAGTGTTCTATGGTCAACCAATGGTACAATGCACGACAAGAAATTGAAAAAATAAAAATAATCTATGCTATGTTCTATATATTAAACCAAAAACAAAAGGCATACATGCACTATGCTAAATAAATAAATGCATAAGTAATGCATGACAACAAGAGTGTACAAAGGCTCCTAGGATATTGATGTGGAATTAGAAGACAGTGGAACTATATGCAGGCTGAGGTGTAAAAACATGTCCTACTTTAAATGGGAAGTACTAAAATAGTGACAAATAAAATGATACTCAAGTCTTGGGATCCTTTCAATTTGCACCCATGTGGAAAAAGTATTTGGTTCTGAAGGTGAAAAGACATGGGTTCTACAACGTCTATAGAGAGGCTGAAAGGAAATAACATTTCCCCAAAACTGTGTTAAAATTTAAATAACTCAAGGCTTCTAATAACTAAGTAAAGTCACATGACCTTGAAACTTCAATTTTGAAGAGCTCATCTTGAAACTTCAATTATGTATGTATCCAAACTAAAAAGATCCTCAAGCAATGTATTGAATATACTTAATATATATGGATCAAATAAAAACTCTTTCTGGTTTTATTAGCGAAATTCTCAATTCTACATTTAGAATAATACAGATTGCAAATAAACATAATACAAGAAAACAAGATAAATAGTTTACCAGAAGGGATTATATGTGAAGAAGTAGGGGAACGACAATGGGAACATAAACAAAACAAGCTATTAGAGAGTTGAGCCTCCGAGATCAACTACTTCTCCTAATGTGATCGTGAATAATGTATTTGGAATATGTGGTTTTTGAGTTGAAAGCTCGTGAGAAACTTGTTGCATTGTTGGGCGAGATTGGGGAATAGTGTGCAAGCAAGCAATTGCAATCTTTGCAATGGAGAGCACTTCCCTAGCAACTTGATTTATTGGAAGTGAAAGGCGTTGGTCCAACACATCCTTTAATAGCATATCACAGGTTGCAAATGTTGATGATGAGAGAGATGATATCAGATCCCCAGGATGCTTTCCCATGATTATTTCTAAAGCCAACACTCCAAAACTAAAAATATCACACTTCTCATTAATTTCCATTGTGTAGGCAAGCTCTGCATGGGAAAAAAATTGATCAAGGTTATAGCAACACCATTATTAGTAATAAAATCTAAACACTACTTGAATTGGGCCCATGCATAAGAAAATTGTAAAATATATCAATTTTATTGATATCATATGTTTGGAACTTGGATCCATTCACAGAACTTATGCATTGAACAAAACCTTTAGCTTTATGAATTGGGTGAAATAGGGGGGGACATGTGCTAGTTTCTCGTTTAATTTTATCATCTATAGAATCAAAGGTATACTATACTACATGCATGTTACATATGATATAATACTGCATTTACTACAATCAACTTAAAAATTGACTTCACCTAAAAATAAATAAAAAAAACTGAAAACTGACTTTGCACTTTTTAGACATTTTTAGAATGAAACATAACAGGTGGTTAGTCTGCGACTTGATAACTTGTCTATTATGTGGTAAAAAATGTAGCAAAATTTGTATTATGTGACAACTGAGCATATGTTAGAATTATTTAAAAGTTTACATCCAGAACAAAATAACCTTGCAAGTGGCTACATTTTCTTCTATATGAATTTATTTCTACTATGGGCCCAATCATGGTATAAACAATAATTAACAAAGTTAAATTGCTTCCTCAATAAGTACATAGACCTGAGTATGAACTTTAATATGTATTAATAGGAAAATAGCTAAAAATCCTAGAGTAGTTGCCTTAAATTTGCTAAAATAGCAAAAGGCCTAACTAAAATTTAGCCAATAAAACTTAAAAAACACCCTCATCAGGTTATGAACCCGTGTGACAAAATAAGATATTGCTATAATGCTTGTCCAAATTTAGGAGGACCTGTTTCATGTGCATTTTATTATTTTATTCAATTATTGGTTGCTAATTATTGTGAGTGGAGAGAGAGAGAAAATTAAAAAAATTAAGAAAATTAATATTTTAATAAAATATAGTATAGAATAGATAATTAGCTATGGGTGTTTTGAAAAGTTGTTAGCTAAAATAAAAATAATTAAATTTTTATTCTAAAATATGTTGTAATAACTATGGAAATTGGTTGTTTGGTGTCCATGTCAGCCATGACAGATGTTCTTCTAACTTAAGCTTGGAAATATATTTACGCTATGATATTGGATGGTCCCTACATAAGCTTGGAAAACTTTTTACACTATAGACAACAACAAAGAAACTAACCTGGAGCTATGTATCCATAGGTGCCTGCAAGTGACATCCAATTGGATGAATCAGGCTTCAAAAGCCTAGCAGTGCCAAAGTCAGAGATGTGAGCCTCATATTCTAGATCCAATAGAACATTCTTACTTGATATATCACGATGAATTATAGGAGGTGAGCAATCATGGTGTAAATAAGATAAAGCATTAACTACACCTTTTACCACATCGACTCTCTTAATCCAATCAAATGTTTTTGCTCCCTCCTCACTGTTTAATAACTTCACCAAGCTTCCACCTTCCAAAAACTCATAAACCAAAAAAGAGTGTTTCGGATGCAAACAAAACCGTACAACTTTACAATGTTACGATGTCTTATTTCTGTTAAGGCACGAATCTCGCTTGTGAAGGCTTTTTGATTGGATATCTCACCATCAGGTAGTGGGCGAAGTTTCTTCACAGCAACAACTTGGCTTGTTTGCAACTCAGCTTTGTAAACACTTCCATATCCTCCCACTCCAATGCAATATTTGGAATTGAATTCCTCCGTAGCTTCAATGATGTTTTCATACACCATTTTTCCATTATAACTCCATATTGCAAAAAGATTATCGTTACGCACTCTCTTGGCTTGTCTTCTGTTTTCTTCACTCTTTGGAAAAGAAGAAGTGAAACTCCTACAATGACAAATATAAAAAACAGCGTGCCCAAAAGAGAGATTAAAATTATTACCAAAAATCGGTTGTGCCTCTTAGATGGAGGATCAGGAATCATTTTTGGGCAAGCCTTCAAACCAGCAACATTACCACACAAGCCTTTGTTATTTTTTTAGTGCTGCGATTGGAGCCTTGTGGAAGGCCGTGATGTTAGGAATAGGACCCTCTAACTCATTGTAGGATATATCAATGGATGTCAAGCTCACACTCTCTCCAAACGTGGATGGGATGGAACCAAGGAGATTATTGTGAGAGAGATTCAATGTTTCCAACTGTTTCGTGCCTCCAAGTTGTGGTGGTATCTCTCCTACAAGCAAATTCTGACTAACATCAAGACTTTGAAGAGACTGCAAGCTTCCTATATCAGAAGGAATACTTCCATCAAGTATGTTTCTACTTAAATTTAGGAATAATAATCTTGAGCACTCTCCAAGTTCTTTGGGGATTAAGCCACTGAGATTGTTTACTGCCAAGTTAAAATGTGTTAAATCAGATAGCATTCCAATTTCTAAAGGAATGTTACCTAAAAGTTGGTTATCATCCAAAAGAAGTTCCAGCAATGACTTTAGATGCCCCAATTCCTGTGGAATCTTTCCCATTAGATGGTTTGAAGAGAGATCAAGGAGACCTAGCATAGTTGCCTTGCCAAGTTCAAGTGGTATCCTACCATAGATCTTGTTGTTGGATATTTTTAGGCTTCTCAAATTGTGGCATTGCACCCACTTCCATGAAAATTCACCATACAGATTATTACTACTCAAATCAATATAACTCAAGTTCGGGTAGATGTCGAAAGCTTCAGCTATATTTCCTGGCAGTTGGTTTCCTTCAAGACTAACTCGATTGAGGCTAGTGCAGTTTTTCAAGGTTTTTGGGATAGGACCTGTAAAGTGGTTGTAGTGGGCAGAAAAGTTAACAAGTGATCTAGATTGGCATATTTGTGGGGGTAACTGGCCTATGAAATTGTTGCTTCCAAGTTGCAAATGTGTCAAACTTGTCAGATTACTCATCTCTAGCGGAATTGAACCACTTAGTTTGTTCATACGAAAAGATAAAAAGGTAAGCTTGGCCATGTTTCCAATAGTGGTTGGAATTGATCCAGAACGTTCGTTCAAGGTCAGATCTAAAGTGGTAAGCCTGGTTATGTTTCCAATAGTGGTTGGAATTGGTCCAAAAAGTTTGTTTTCATGAAGGAATAGTTTAGACAAGGCAGCTAGGTTTCCAAAAGAGGCGGGAATTGAACCACTTAGTTCATTCGAGTACAAAGCTAAAGTGGTAAGCTTGGTCAAATTTCCAATCGTGGTTGGAATTGGTCCAGAGAGTTTATTACTAAATAGGCTAAGATCAGACAATTCAACCATCTTTCCTATGGAAGCAGGGATTGGACCAATGAGATTATTATTTGGTAATTGAAGTACCCACAGATATTTAAGCAATCCTAATTCCTCAGGAATGGAACCAGAGATACTGTTGGAATAAAGGTAAAGTTGTTGTAACTCGCTCAAGTTTCCAATGGAAGAGGGAATATGACCAATGAGAAAATTAAATGACAAATCGAGTTGAGTGAGAGATCTCATCATTCCAACTTCTCGGGGTATGGAACCAGAAAATTTGTTGTTTAATAGGAATAGTATGGTTAAGTTGCCCAGCTTTCCAATTTCTCGAGGAATAGATCCCGAAAGTTCGTTGTTATCAAGGTAAAGAGTGGATAAATTGCTTAAGCTTCCATATATAGCTGGGAGCCTGGGATGGGGCCTATGAAACTATTTCCATCTAAAGCAAGAAAAAGGAGATCTCTCAATGCTCCTATTTCTTGAGGGAGGGAACCATTGAGTAAATTATCGGAAACCATTAAATATTGAAGACTTATCATTTGGCCTATCTCGGGTGGAATTCTTCCCGGTATCTGATTTCCAGTCAAATCGAAAAACCGAAGTTTGGAAAGGTTAAAAATGCTAGGAGGAAATGCACCAAAAAGATTATTGTGAGAGAATTCGAGATGGGTGAGTTTAGAAAGGTCTCCAATACTATCAGGAATAGTTCCATAAAGCGAGTTTTGTAAAAGATAAGAGACTATGGAGGTTGGGAAAGGAAGAGAAGTTAAAGGTTGTAAAGCGTACCTTTCAAACCAAAACTGGAAAGGATTAGGCGCGTGACACCCAATTCCATATCATCGCAAGTAATTCCAACCCAATTAATGCATGGGCGGTCTCCAACCCACGAAGACAGGAGAGATTTGTTTTGGTTGTCAAGACTGGCTTTCCAGTTTAGAAGAGCTTCTGCTTCCTCAAATGCTTTACCTACTTCAGCTGTAGCAGCCACAGAAGATGTTGTGGAGAAAGCAAAGGTAGCAAAATGGAGCAAGGAAACCAACAAAAGTACAGGGCTACAGAACAAGACTTTGAATGCCATAACTTTGGTAGCTGTTTGTGTTACGGAGGGTGTGTCTCGAGAGTGGATATTGCGTGTGTCTGCAAACTTTGCGTGCATGGGTTGATGAAGAATTTGGCTACTGGTGTGAGGCATTTATAGATAGAATAATCCAGTACAGCTTCTATATTTGTTTACTGGTTCAGAATTTTCTTTTTTTGGATTCTACTGGTTCAAATTTATAAGCAAGAAGAAAAAAATACTGGTTCAGATTTTGGTCCTTCGGGAATTGTGGTTGCAATTGGTTAATGAAATACAATTGGAATTAGGAAAGAACACAAAAGAAGTTTAATGTGGTGTTTCTGTGTTGTCTCATCTGTCCATTAATGAGTTAGATAGGTTGTCCTATCATCGAAGCAATCAACAAAGTGCGTGGCACCCCCACCCTGAAGAGTCTCTATAATATTACGTCTGATTCGGTGCCAATTTTCCATTGAAATTTGAAAGATCTGTTCAAAGAAAGAAAAAGTGGTGTGTGCATGTGAAAGAGAGAATAGTAGAGTGTCCGTGTGTATATGTTAGACTGTCAGTATGTGAATATGTGTGACACATCCTAACCTTCCCTTCGAAGAAGAAGAAGAGTGGCCAAAGAGTCAAAAAAGCAACCGAGACTTTAGTGGGTCCCACTCCCATTCTGATAGTCAGTGCTAGAATCATTCAATTTTTGGAGGCCTAACTAAATTGGACCCATTGACTGATGCCTTTGAATTTGGATTCGAGGATAAAATCTAAAAATCTTGTTCAATGGTTTTAATAGATTGAGGGTTTTTGTTGATTTTAAAATTATTAAATTTGAAATTATATAAAAAAATCAATGGATATGAAAAGCAAAGACATTTTTAATTTATTTTATTTAAAATTCAAATCTAAATCTAAATTTAAGTTTTCAAATATAACTTCAAAATATTTGTCTATGAATCATTTTAATACAATTTTTATGGAAAATGATGATGCCGAAAAATCACTAATGAGCCATATCGCCTTTGCACACCCGAACCAATACCTGCACAACAAAAAGAGAAGACCTAACAGAGAACACCAGTATGATGCCGGCCAAATACCCTCCGAAAGTCAAATTAGAACTTCTTCATAACTCTAGAGTGTCAAAACTGGGGTGAATTATGTGTACCTTTTTTTTTTTTAAGTCTTCGGGTTTTTATAGTAGTGTAGAATCAAACTCCTTTACTTGCGTCACAAGTTTTTTCCTTATGGAGAAAATCTCCATTAATGTGCGTATATTCTAGAATCCTCTTCATGTTAGAATTCTATTCATATTGGGACTTTATGGACTAGGGTTAATCTTGAGACGCAAGTCGTTTCCATTTAGGGTTTCTTGGAGACCACATAATGACCAGTTGAGTGCCACATGGCCTTTTGATTTGTCCATCCTATGTCTGTTCACTATTAGCCCATTTGTCTCGCACTGTCAAGTCCATCTAAGTGGATCCGTCACCTCCAATTTTGTCCCTCTTTAGAAAATATAAAAAATTGTAAGAAAATTAGTTTTTTTTAACAATTTTTTTAAAATATTTATTAAATCAGTTAGGATATCATTACCTATTCCCAAAAAAAATGTAACACATTTTTTAAAGAAATAAATAAGATAAAAACACTTTGTGATTTCTATATTTTGATCATATTAATTTTTAATTTGGTTATCAAATTTTCATTGATTTTATTTTATTCCTTATAGTCTTATATGGGTTAACTTTTGTTAGTTCTTAAGAAAAGAATAATTATGTGATTATCTCATTGTCAAATTTAAAAAAAAAAAATCTTCAATTGATTTGCGCCTCTAGTCATAAGATGGTTATGTGATTTTTTTATTCAAAAAAGCTAATAAAAGTTAGTTATAAGGATCAATTTGGCAGATATAGAAACCTCAGGGAATTTTAAGGAAAATTGAAACTCATGACGTGTTTTTATAGCTGGCCCGAACCCTAGGGATTGTTCTTACATTTAGGATTAAGCCTAAAATATTTCAGCCATCAAGATTCAAGTAATGACATTATTAGTCAAAAGTCTTGTAACTCAATTATTTGACACTTCCTTGCGTTTTCAACGTAAAAATCCAGATATCAAATCCCTCATCTTCGACTATCAAATTAAATAAAATAAAATAAAAAAGTAACAACATTATATAATTTTCTAACTTTTCTTTAAAATAATTTATTATAATATTACGTAAACATAAAGATAATCAACATTAAAAAAACCATAAAAATAATCAATACTACCATTCTTTGTTTGTTTTTTTTTTTTTTTAATTTTTTTTATTCAATATTAATTTTTTTAAGAACAAAACATTTACTGCACAATTTTTCACAAATATCCTATGTGGCAAACTGTGATTAATTGCTTTTTACTTTCAGATAAATCCATCATTTTTTTCCCACCACTTAATATTTGCCACATCAGAGTTGTGGTGCAAAATATTGTGGTTCTAGATTTTTTTTTCAGTTAATATTTATCATTTTCTCAGTAAACCCTAGGATACATCACAAAGAGAGAGATAATTTTAAAATTACAACCCTATATTTTTTCTTGAAATTATTACTTTTACATTTATAATTTTAAAAAGTTGCATTCTCATTTTAAATATATATATATATATATATATTGTTTATTTTTTCCATTAACTAGATTTATAAAATAAAAATATAAAAAAAAAACTTTTTCTTTTCTTTGTAAAATCTCTCAATAACTCAACAATTTTAATAGTATATATTATTATATATTAATTAAAAAAAATTCAAAAGTATCCCCGGTTTTTTTCTAGTTTCGAAATTGATTGTGTGAGAATAATATGATCGTAACTACTTGGCATACACTAGTTTATTTATTTATTTATTTATTTATAGAATATATATTAAAGTATATTCTTATACTTTAAAAAGTAAGATTTTAAAAAACCATATATAAACAAAATTAGATATATAAAACTAAAGGAAAAGGCTTGTAACAAAGAAAGATATAAAAATTCAAGCAGTAAAAGTCAGTGTATTAGTAAATTCGTTTACCTTTAATTTTTTTTTTTTTTGGCCGTGTGTTTTACTGGTGGGTTTTGTGTGGTTTCATGGTGTAATATGGTCTTGATTGGTCATTTATTAGGACCAAAGTTGTTTCTTCCATTATTATGTAGTTGTGGATTTTAGCTTGCTCCATCAATACAAAGATCAGATAGCTCCTTAATTAAGTTCTTCCTCCCAAAAAAAAAAAAAAAAAAGGTCTGAAATATCTAATGTGTCCATATCATGTTGATAATCCATGCAAACATTTTCTTGTAAAGATTCTCGGTAAACTAAATGCTACGGAGAGGTTCTCCGACAAGAAACAGTATACAAAAGTGGACCATTATGTGTGCTTTCAGAGCAAAGGCCAAGGGTCTAATTTTTTGTTTGATTAATATCATTTTTTTTCATTTATCAATAATCATTTACTATATCAGCAATTTATAAATTTTTTGAAAAAATAGTTTATATTTCTAGCATTATTGTTTCTTCTTCTTTTTTTCGATCAAAGCATTATTCTTTCTTTTTAGAACTTGCTACGTATACCGTTCTTAGCAGGTTGATTTAACTCAAACTAATAGTCCCTATCATTATATATATAAATACCCTTGTTTTCTCCTTGACTGAATTCTGAATAGATGCCTTTGTTGATTTTTCGAATTAGATGTTATCAGTTTCTGTCATTTTATATAAAGTATTCCTGTTGATTTAATTTTACAACAAAGTTGTAGGGAATTATTTTTTGTTACTGACTAGTAAGCAGCTGTGATTGATTCAAGGAAAAAAAATGGTATTAAGCTAGGGCTAGGGCCCTTGATTGACGGAAAAAAAAAATGGTACCAAATTAGGTCTAATTTAGCTATTTTACAACATTTTTACAAAATACTAATGTGACCAACCTCTTATTGGTTTTCATCTAAGTTGGTTGTATTATTGCCCCTACGATGTACAACTATATAATAGGCCACCATATATTTCAAAATGTACTTTACTCAAATGAAAGAATGAGCACAAGTTCATGCATTTTGGGAAAGTAGGTGGTATAGTTTTAACTTTGCATGAACTACTATTATACAGAGTGATCAAAAAGTGAGTCAAACGAAGTCTTCGTTCCCACTAGCTAGCTATAGTACATATATATTTTAAGCTAGATAATCATAGTTATCTAAAAGACTAAAACTGTGATTTGCTAGCAAAAAAATTCCTCAAATGTGTGGTGGCCACATGACTCCATTCTATAAGTTAGATGTATTAGGGTTCATCACTTCATTGGGTCAAGGTCTTTTTTTTTTTTTTGGACGAACATTGGATCAAGGTCTTGTTAATCCAAAGACTTTTGTATGTCTGTATTTTCAGGACAATTCAATGTAACCTAATCATACTAGAATCATGATAGAGTTGGGCTAGATTCTCTATAAATTCTATAACTGTACAATGAAATCAATTTAATTTGTTATCTTCTTAGAATAAGATGTTAGGCTAGAGCGACCACATTAGCTTGTGGAAAGTTTTGTAAAATAGAAAAAGTTACACTTTTTACACATTTTAGCCAAAAAAAACACCCACATCAGTGGGTGTAAAATTATGCATTTATACACAATTGCTACAGTAATTGTGCATATATGCTTGGTTACTGTAACACTTGTATAAATATTTTAGTAATTTTTTCTCTCTCCTCTTTGATGCTCTCACTTTCACCTCACTCTCCACTGCCGCCGATCCCTCTTCTTCTTCCTCAGCCCTCTTCTCCACAAACCCATCTCTCCCTTCCCTCCCTCTCCCTCTCCCACTTCCTCTCTCCAAAACCCAACCCCTAAAACCCTTCATCGCTACCCACTAGAGCCCTCCGATTGGGTTTTCAAGCCACACGACCTGGTTTTTGCTGTCGTTCAGGTTCTTCTTCTTCTTCATCTTTTGGTGTCGTTTTTCATTGGTTGTTTATGGGGGTATTGATTTTTTGTTATCTTTTTGTGTTTAGATTGGATCACACTAGTTTAAGGTGAGCAATGGGGATTCGATCTTCACTGAGAGATTGAAATTCTACGAGGCGAATGACAAGATGGGTTGCTATTGAATTTGCTTGATTACCTATAATACTATGACTTCTTCCTCAGCCATCGATCTCATTGTACTTCTTCTTCCTCAGCAGCTATGTGGGTGGGTTGATGGTGGCTGTGGATTGAATATTTTATTTGAATAAATGTGGATAATAGACAAACTAATGTGGATGTTTTGTAAAAGTTGGAGTGTAAAATAGAAAAAGTAGATTTTAGATGTGCAAAATGGAAAAATTTTATCACATATTGATGGGATGCTCTAAGTTCCCTATAAAATTTATTGACCATGTAGTATTGTAAAGTAAAATCAATTTATTTTGCTCTCTTCTCATATTGGGGAAAAAAAAGTTCATAAACTATTTTTTTCACAATTATTAATATGATTTGTTTTAATTTATGCATAATAAATTCATACAAAATGATATTATTCAATCATATTATATATTTATTGCAAATATAGCAAGTTTTAAAAGAAAAAAGTATGGCATTACTAAAAAAAAAGGAGAGAAAAAAGAAAACTTGACCTCCTATTCAATGAAGAAGCAAATTGATAGGAATAAGATTTTTTTTTTTTTTTGGGTGTGTGACAAGATAACTAGGAGTAAGAAGTTTAATGTGGTGTTTCTGTGTTGTCTCATCTGTCCATTAATGAGTTACATTCCCATAAAAAAATTAATGAGTTACATAGGTTGTCCTATCACCGAAGCCATCAACAATGTGCGTAGCACCCCCACCTTAAAGAGTCTCTATAATATTAGGTCTGATTCGGTGCCAATTTTCCAATGAAATTTGAAAGATCTGTGCAAAGAAAGAAAAAGTGGTGTGTGTGTGTGAAAGATAGAGAGAAAAAAGTAGAGTGTCTGTGTGTATATATGTCAAACCGTCAGTATGTGGATATGTGTGACACATCCTAACCTTCCCTTAGAAGAAGAAGAAGATGAGTGGCGAAGGAGTCAAAAAAGCAGCCGAGACTTTAGTGGGTCCCAGTCCCATTTTGACAGTCAGTGCTAGAATCATTCAATTTTTGGAGGCCTAATTAAATTGGACCCATTGACTGATGCCTTTGAATTTGATTTCGAGGATTAAAAATCTAAAAATCCTGTTCGATGGTTTAAAAAGATTGAGGGTTTTTATTGATTTTAAAATTATTAAATTTGAAATTATATAAAAAAATCAATGGATATGAAAAGCAAAGACATTTTAAATTTATTTTATTGAAAATTCAAATTCAAATCTAAGTCTAAATTTAAGTTTTCAAATATAACTTCAAAATATTTGTTTATGAATCATTTTAATACAATTTGTACGAAAAATATAAAAAGTTGTAACAAAATTAGCTTTCTTTTAATAATTTTTTTAAAAAATATTTATTAAATCAGTGCAGTTAGGATATCGTTGCTTTCTCCCAAAAAAATATAATACAATTTCTAAAGAAATAAATAAGGTAAAAACACTTTGTGATTTCTATATTTTGATCATATTATTTTTAATTTGGTTATCAAATTTTCATTGATTTTATTTTATTCCTTATAGTCTTATATGGGTTAACTTTTGTTAGTTCTTAAGAAAAGAATAATTATGTGACTATCTCATTGTCACATTTTAAAAAAAAATTCTTCAAATATTGATTTGCGTCTCTAGTCATATGATGGTTATGTGATTTTTTTTATTCAAAAAAGCTAACAAAAGTTAGTTATAAGGATCAATTCAAGTAATAACATTATTAGTTAAGAGTCTTATAACTCAATTAGTTGACACCTCCTCACGTTTTTAATGTAAACATCTAGATATCAAATCCCTCGTCTTTGACCATCGAATTAAAAAAAAAAAAAATAGTAACAACATTATATAATATTTTCTAACTTTTCATTAAATTAATTTATTATAATATTACATAAACATAAAGATAATCAACATTAAAAAAATCATGAAAATAATCAATACTACCATTCTTTGTTTGTTTTGTTTTTTTTATTCAATATTAATTTTTTTAAGAACACAACATTTACTACACAATTTTTCACAAATATCTTATGTGGCAAACCTTGATTGATTGCTTTTTACTTTTAGATAAATCCGTCACATTTTTCCCACCACATAATATTTGCCACATCAAAGTTATAGTGCAAAATATTGTGGTCCTAGATTTTTTTTTTTTTTTTCAATCAATATTTTTCATTCTCTCAGTAAACCCTAGGATACATCACAAAGAGAGAGATACTAGTAGTCACCAATTCAGTCAAGTGGTTTAGGAATTGGAGCTATCACACCCTGAACCCAAATATAAAGACAGACATGTGACAACTGCCGCACGCTTATAAAGTAACCCCCCTACAAGTGTGCAAAGCCTTCTTAGCAACTAAAATTTATCCTCAAAAATTAAATCAAATAAATCAAAAATACCTCAACAATTTCTTTATGAATAGATCTCCAATAATTTAAAAGGAACAAAACCAAACCTTATGTACATAATGCCAATTGGCCAAAAAATATAAAACTATTAGAAGACAATCCAATCTCAAAATCACTGAGCTTCTTTCCTACTCACAACACAACATCAAAACTCCCAAAACTTGTTATTCTTCACAATCTGAAACTGGAGGGGACAAAAGGAGTGAGTTGACAACTCAATAAGTAACCAAAGTATTAATAAGTTCTATCAAGTAATAGATCTGTAAAGTAATAAGATGTAATATGAATCTTCAAAAGTTATAATATACTATGGGTTTTCAAAAATAACTAAAGAAGTTTCATAGTCTTAAAATAATAAGTTGCAAATAGATCACATACTTTAATCTGACAAATATATCAAAGATGGTTTAGAAAGTAGTTAGTTTTCCATATATCAAAGCTATAACTTAAAATATGTTCCAAAAAAAAATACATAAGCGGTTTTAATGACTCAAAATAGTTCAAATACTCAAACATTTCCAAAATCACATATGTAGTTTTAAGGACTCAAAATAGTTCAAATATTCAAACGTAATTCATATTCTTAACAATCTTATGAATATGGTCACGCTATATCCTCATGACTGGGCATCATAATTCCAATGAATAACCCCCATTGGCTGGATATCAGAGTACCAATGAATACCCCTCATTGGTTTGGGAATCAGAATATTAATGAATAACCTCCATTAGCTGAGTATCAGAGTACCAATGAATAACCCCCATTAGTTTGGGTATTAGAGTACCAATGAATAACCCTCATTGGTTGGGTATTAGAGTACCAATGAATTACCTCCATTGGTTTGGGTATCAGAGTACCAATGAATAACCTCCATTGGCTAGGTATTAGAATAAATTCATAGTCAGATTGTTCATAATCATATATATGAAATCATACTTTCTAACAAAAATATATCTTATTCAAATACATACTTATATATATATATATATATAATCATATATTCAATATTCAAATCTATTTGTGATATTTCTATAATTCTTTACTTTAAATCAATATAGCTAAAAAAAACAATTAAATAAAATACATCATATATTCAGTAATCAGATATATTTGTGATAATTCTTTACTTGAAATCAGTAATACAATAGAAATAAAATTGTAATAACTGTAAACAATTTTTGGTAATTAAGATATGCAAAATAAAACCAATTAGGATAAGTTTACTTACCTCGGCTAACTCACCACAAAGAACTTCTCCCTAACACTTTCTCTAAAATCCTTAGATCTCACCTAACAAATTTACAAGAATCATTTACTCAATAATCAAATAATTCAAGAAAGACTTATAACGATACCCGACCAAAAGAAAGACTACTAAAAATATCTCATATTTGTCTACTTATCTTACACTAAAATTCCACCTATCATAATATTTTTCTATATATATATATATATATATATATATATTCTGCCACCATTAATGCCTTAAAAGATAAGGCTATAGCTCCTAGTACTATATCACACTACGAAAGACAAGGACGTGGGCCATCCTTCAAGTAAAGCACTTACATTACAACTTTTTTTATTTTTTATTTATTTTTTTAATAACTTGTCAGACCTCAAACCTAAACCTATACTCACTAGACCTTTGTTTTTCTCCAAATCCATCAATTCAGTACAGTTTCGTGACATAAATACTGTGCAGAAACTTGACCCCTCACCCGCTTAAATCTGCAACTTCAATATGCGCTTATCACTAAACGTAGAAAAATCAACAGGTACATTGTCCAGTTACAAAAAATAAATTTAAGCTTTTATTCGTTTGCATCCTTAAAACTTTTGAATATTTAAGTAGTTTCATTACTAGTCAAAATACCCACATAAGAAAATATTCTAATACCACATAAAGTCTAAATTTGATAAAAGAACAAGATTTCTTAAGCTTTTACCTCAAGGGTGTAGTCAATCCTTCTCTACTTTATGTTGATTTAATAAACTTATATATAGCTAGGGTTTCAACCTTATTTTCTAAAAACTCCCTTATAATTAGAAATTATAAAATTGGCCCCACAAAAATTTACTTAAATATCCCTCTCTTTTTTTTCTTTTTTTTGGGGGGGGGGGTATTACAGGAGCGAACAACATCATGCGTGGTAGGGTGATAGGTTGGCCACAAGGGAGAGGATCACCTAGTTGGAAGCTTTGAAAGGTAGCAACCATTGTCGAAGGCTGCTGAAGGCAAGAAGATGATGTGGTGACTAATGGCGGAGTGGAGCGTTGGTGATGTACATAAATAATTGTAAGAAAAATTGGGGATTTTTTTCCTTCTTCATGATATTGCTAATTAGGGGTTTGTAACAGAGAACGTGGGTTTTGTTTATAGAATTACATGGGCAATGGGCTAAGTGTTCATTTGAAAACAACTTATTTAGCTGAAATTGAAAACTTTTTACTGAAAGTACTATATATATATATATATAATTAAAAGCTAGTTGAATAGTATATATATATATATATATATATAATTAAAAACTAGTTGAATAGTACAATAAGACCCATAAATAGTACTAAAAAGTGCAATAAGACATATACACAGGGGCGGCCCAATTGAAATATCAACCAATTGAATTACAATATTCTTAACCACTGGCGACTCCACATGCAAGCCAAGGTGGTCACAGGACCACCCTAACTTGTGTCTGACTTGCAAAAAAAATGTATATATACACTTGCTAAAAAAATATTATATGTTAAACTAATCTATTGTGACCACCCTAATAAAAATGTTGAACACTCTGACTTGAGAATTATAAAAATTTAATTTCAACAAAAATAAGAGTAATGTTACCTTTACAATATTTTTACAATAATTTCACCACAAATAATAACAATAAATATTAGCCCAAACATAGCATTACTCCAAAAATTTTTTGTCCCCCAAACATAATCCTTAATCCCTATTATAAATTTTTTTTTTTTAAATCTTAAATAACAACGATAAATATTAGCCCAAATAACAACAAATTAATATAAACCAAACAACCACAAGTATTGTTCAACCTATCATATAAAATAATCTCTAATTTTAGTTTTCCTTAAAAAATGGTACTAAGAAAAATATTGTGGTTGTGAGTTCTCTTTGATGGTGATGATAGTTATACTATTTTTTAGCTTTTTATACTATTTTTAGCTTTACAATCATAACAATTTTGCTCTCCTTAGTGACTCGACTTGCAATTGTAGCAAATATTCAAGTTATCGCTTTATTAGATTTTGTATAATTTAAACTTCTTGGTGATCACCCTAAACAAAATTCCTAGAACCGCCATTGTTCTTAACTATCATTATGTTTCTTAGTTTGATTAAAGTTTCTCAATGTATATTATATACCATGTGATAAAATTTAGGCCTAAAAAATATAGCTATGTGAAGTCAAATTCTCATTAAATACGATACCTATCAAAGCAACTGCTCTAAGAACTAAGAAGTAACCTTCTACCTAGCTAGCTACCTATCAAAGCATAACTTCCAATAATCCTCATAATGAATTTTATATATATATTTATATATATATATAGAGAGAGAGAGAGAGAGAGAGAGAGTTGCACTTTGCCAACTGATTTGTTTGTTTTTAGACTCGTTAAAACACAAGTCGTTTAACCTAGTTATTTAGCCAAGTGATTACTTAGATAAATTATTTAGATCTAGGTTAACACAAGAAAATCATATCATGTAAATAATGTGGAAATATAAAGAACACACGATATGATAACCTAGGAAAACTAAACTGGTAAAAAACTTGTGTAAGATTTAACCTAGATATTTTTAATGTAAAATAGATCCACTATGAAAGAATTGAAGTTTGTACAATAAGACTTAGACCACTAACATTCTATTGCTACCTCGAATAGAAAACTTACAACCACGACCACATGATAGCCCTTGACATGAATCTTGATCTTGATAACCTTAAGTGTGTATAAAGGTAAACATTTCTTGATCTCATAAGAGATTCAACACACAGCACATCAAAAGACCTTTAAAAAGTAGCTAGGGTTTTTCCTTTTATACTTGGAGTAAAACATGAAACCCTACAAGTCAAACCGGACTTGGGCTAAGTTGGAAAATTCTGCAGAAAATTAATCTGTACGAGGTTCGACCGATCGAGTCTAATTTTCGATTGATTGAGCCTTGCAGATTTAGACCAATAAATCCTGTAATCACTCGATTCCAACTTTACAATTAAACACACTTTGAGCAGCCTGAATCTAGACTTTAAGTTTTGATCATGGTTTGCCAACACATTATAATTTGAAGTTCTAATACATTTAGTTCCTAATTTCTTAGAACATAACATGATTTCTAATGTTCCACTCATGAGAGTGAAAATGATAATAGATGTCACATCTCTAGCTTAGATGTGAGACTGTTTTTGTACGGAGTTGGTGGTCCAAGAATTCAAATGAGGAAGTGAGTAAAAATGAACACAACTTTGACTAAGAGTAGGACCTTATTAAGGAAGAAAGTTCATGAAGTAAAAAAAAATAAAAAATTATTTATTCGAATATCTTGTATTAATAGGCTATTACTTTACCAAACTTATTACAATAGATTGTAGATAATTTACAAATATAATTTGGTTCAAATTATTGCAACAATATCTTTGTTGTAATAGATAATTACTTCATGTTTGTCATTGTAATATATTATAAAATAATTGATATTAGGTTATTGCAATGATATTAGGCCTGTTCACAAGTCAAGCCAGGTCGGTTTTGGACTCAGCCCGAACCCCAACCATTGGTGTCGGGTGGAGGACGGAGGGACCCAAAACTAACTACCAACGTCAATCAATCGAGTCAATTTTGGGTTTGGGTGATGCTTAGGTCAATTCGGTCAGTGGTAAAGTTCACTAGAAATTGCAAAATCGTCGTCGAAAACTACAAAACTTCTCCAAAATCTACAAATGTTTGGTCGGAATCTACAAAATTTCGTTGAAATTTGCTGTGATTTAGCCAGATCAAGCTAAATCCCACTAGATCTGGTCAAGATCTCGCCGGATTTGGCCGAGATCTTGCCAAATCTAGCTTGATCTTCCTGAATTTCGTATATAGCTCCAGTCGGGTGGCTTGAGTTTTGGAGAAGGAAACTCGACACTCGACCCGTCGGTGTTGGTTCTTGAAAACAAAGACCCGCCACCGACCTACGAGATCTTCGGTTTGGGCTGGAATCAAGTTGACGTCGGCCGATTTAGCTAGGTTTACGAGCACCGACCGGGTTTGGATAGCCCTAATTGATATATTCCAATTTTATGTTTGCCATTGTTATAAATTGTAAAATAATTTATATAAAGTTATTGCAATGATAACTTCATTGCAATAATCTATTAGCTCGAAATTTTCTTTGCAATAGATTGCAAAAATAACTCGAATTAAATCGACGCAATGCTCCACTAATTTCTTTTTTAGGGAAATCATGGCCAAGAGGTTGACAAGAACCTCTTTGTAAATATACTCTTCTTATTTCATCCTAATCATTAGGATGAAAAGATGAGACATTTTCTCATAGCCTAGGATGTAAAAGAAGATTATTAAAGTGCAATACGAATTTGCTTAAAAGATGAATCTTGTAATATAAGTGATTTCCTTTTAAAAAATTTGTTCATAGTGCTAGCAAAAGAATAATGGGTAAACGGTAAGTTCATTCTATATATTTAACTTAAGCATTTAATTGTCACATTAATCATGTTCAATAAAGTATTTAGGTATTACTTTAGTGCATATGCGTGTGTACAAAATGTATCACATAAAATCAACAAATTCAGTTAAAGACTAAAGTAAGCACTAATAGACTAATGATTTAAAAATGTACATTTTTTGGAAGAAAAAAAAATAGCAATTTTAGAAGTGCTATGTCCACAATATTTGTTTGGACAATTTTTGGGCTAATAATTAATAATTTGGTTTGGGCTAATTTGTACTTGCTTGGAAAATTTTTGAGAAGTGCTATATCCACAATATTTTCACAACAAATCCTAAATGGTAAGTTGTTACTAGTTTTAATTTGAACATACCAAAATTCCTCCAAACCAAACACTCCTCCCACACATTTTCTCTCATTTATTTTCTATCTTCCTTATTTCACTTCTAACCAAACAGATCATTAGTGATATCATGGTCCATGTGTCGTTAGTGATATCATGGTCCAAGTGGCCCAAACCATATCAAGGCTTTAAAAGCCTAAACCAAAACCTATTGTAGATTCTCGATTTTGCACCCATGATTTAATCAAGGAGAATGACTCGAATGACCATCCATGTACCCCAAAAATCATAATTGCATCACATGTATCAATTTGTTCTTGCATTACATACATCATTTTGTCTTTGCATTGCATATATCAATTCATTCATTGCATATCATAACAATGATCTTGAGATTCTAACTATCACAACGGTAAGTCCGGTTTCTAAATCGAACCATCGGATCAAAAGCTATCGCATGATCAAGTTTACACAGTCCATATGCAATGTGTCTAGGAAGAGTTGACCACACACAATTAATTTAAATTAATTCTGATTGGTTGAACAATTAAAATTAATTAGATAATTTTGTGATTGGTTGATGATTAGCATCTAAAGTAGGATTGCATGCCTAAGAATAAAAGGGATGATTGGATAACAACAAAATTGTGGATAATTTGAACTTTATCAAGATTTATTTTAAGGGATTTATCCACAAGATAATTTTTCTTAAAGAGCCTCAATTATCCAGAAAAGATACAAAAAATCATAAATAGAGGATGAAAACATGTCTAGATACGAGGACCAGTCAAAAAACCCTAGAAGGAGAGTCCAAATGACACCTGAATATGGAAGTGTCCGGCATCCAAGAGCCAATTCAGTAATTTTGGAGAGCTGAACGACACTTTTGGAGTGCCGAATGGCACTTTAAAAGTGCCGAATTTACATCATGTGGGCTTTGGCCTAACGGCCTTGGGGTGACGATAAGGCACACCTTTTTTACCTTTTCGCAAAAGGATGTGTCCGAATTCAAACCCTAATTGTCCATACCTATTTTTTAGAATCCTCAGGCCTCTATAAATAGAGACTGAACATCATAATTCAGCACCTTTTTTCTACACTTTGAGAGGCACACGTTTTTGGCTCTCAAATTGCTCATATTTGCTGATCCCCTCTCTGAGTTTTGCTGCAAAAATTCGGGTTTTTAGGTTTCAAAGAGAACTGAATAAGTTTCTTTGAACCCTAAAACATCCTCTCAAGAACAAAGAGTGCCCATGCAACAGGTCCTTTCTTAACCCTTTTTCTTATGATGTGATGATACATGTTATATCTCTTCCTTTTTCAAATAGCCATAACATGAATTGTTAATTATTGTTTTTTTATGTGATTGCCATAATCTCTTTCTTGAATGTCAATAATCTACATGTAAATAATTCTTTTCATTAAAATAAAATACATCTACATCTTTTCTAAATGCAGATCTGAGTTTTTCTCAATATAAAAACAGATCCACATCTTTTCTAGATGTAGATCTGAGTTTTTCTCAATATAAAAACAGATCTGCATCTTTTCTAGATGTAGATCTGAATTTTTCTCAATATAAAAACATAACTGCATCTTTTCTAGATGTAGATTTGAATTTTTCTCAATAAAAAAAAATAAAAAAATAAAAACAACAACAACAACAACATATCTGCATCTTTTCTAGATGTAGATCTGAGTTTTTCTCAATATAAAAATAGATTTGCATCTTTCTTAGATGTAGATTTGAATTTTACTCAAACAAAAAGAGATTTGCATCTTTATGAGATGCAGATCTATATTTTTCTCAAATCAAAACTGATTTATATCTTTCTTAAGATACAAATTTGATTTTTTTAATACAAGCAAATTGTTGAAATAAGAAAGAGATCATGTTCTACTATGTTTGTGTTTGTTTTTAATTCATGTTGCATAAATTTAATTTATGGGTGAAACGCTCTTCTTAAAAAAAATCTTTTCCATTTTTTCAAAAAAAAAAAAAACTAATTTTTCTGTCATTAAAAACCATTTTTTTTTCTTTAAAAAATAGATCTGACACTTTTTCAAATCAAAAGAATATATTTTATGCAATAAAAAAAAATCTGAATTTTTATCTCCAAAAACCATTTTTTTTACCAATCAAAACAAATCTGAATTTTTTAAACAAAAGAAGACATTTCATTCATAAATAAATTTGTGTGATTTGATTTATTTTCACATGTTCAACATATCATTCATGACATGCATAAAATGGTACAATGGTCACAAGAGTCTAGAAGATCAGACTCTGTTTGGGTGAAATGGGTGCCTAACACCTTCTCATTCCATAACCTAGCCTCCGAATTTAGGTCTTTGGTTAAGTAGATCTAGTCTTATCTTTACTTTTTATTTTTGGGTAGATTGTAACTAGGATAAAAAAGCCATGTATATTTGGTAGATTATAACTAGGACCCATAGCTATGTAAAGTTTAAATTTTCAATTATGTATTTTATTATTCAGTCAATGAGAAGGACAATTCAGTTATTTTTTTATTTTTTTCTTATTTTTTGTATATAAAAAATAAGTGGCATGTTAGGACATATGTGGTTCACTTGTTAGGTACATATGTCATTATTTTATGTAATTGGGTAATTCTTTGACAAAACGCACTTTACTTGTAATTGGGTAGATCTAGGTGTTTTTAATACTTCAAAAAACAAGATTTCAAGATCAAGTATTGAAATCATTCAAGTCTGTCCAAAAAACGAGCTGAATAGTGCAAATTCATTAAAGCTCGACAGCTGCATATATCGAGCTTAAGAAAGCTGTTTCAGCCCGTGTGCTCGACACCTCCTATCTGTCAAGGTTTAAGAAAGAAATACAAATTTTGATCTGTTTTCTTGGAATCCGTGAATGTGTCTTTGGGCCTTCTTTTCTCCTAACCCTAGACATATAAAAGGATTATTCTAAGGACCGTCAAGTGGTTAACAAGTTGCACAAGTGTTGAGCAAAGTTTGTTTAAGCAAATTGTGATCGGAGACAGAATTTGCTCTTAGTTCATCATTCTTGAAGAAGTTGTTGTGTTTGTGCACTGTAGGGTTTTGTGACCAAGCATTTTCTTGATCTTCATTGTTGGGATGAACTGAAGAACTTTGCAGCCAACAACCTTCTCTAGTTGGTGATTGAAGTCGTGTACTGAGATCCGCACAATTAGTTAGTCACGTACTTGGGAGCCGTGCATTGAAAGGAGAACTTGTCACTACAGAACAAGTCCAATTGGATATTGGGATAAGGGTTCAACTGTAGGTTGGTATAAGGTACTGGGATTCCTTTACTTGTAACCGTTTGTTGTGATAATAGTGGAATTTCGAGAGTGGTGACCTGAAAATCATCCGGTGGGGTTTTTGCCGTTAGATTTTCCCCATTCGTAAACAAATTACCGTGTTATTTATTTTATGTTACATACTTAGTTTATTGGTGATTTGTTTGCACTACCACACGTTTGTATGTTAATTAACTTAATTAATTCACTTGGCTAAATTAATTGGTTAATTTATCACAAGGGATCGATTCGTTTTTTGGCCTA
Source organism: Quercus lobata (assembly GCF_001633185.2). Lineage (NCBI taxonomy): Eukaryota > Viridiplantae > Streptophyta > Magnoliopsida > Fagales > Fagaceae > Quercus > Quercus lobata. Next base: position 9,148,677 of record NC_044909.1, on the reverse strand, counting down.
TCAAGTGGTATCAGAGTAGGCACACTCTGATTAGGGTTAATCTTTATTATGTTAATCTATTGACCCTTATTTGTCATGGATAGAGAACAGTCTTTAATCATACCTCCTTTACTTGATGGCACTAACTATGCATACTGGAAAGTACGCATGAGAGCTTTCTTCTTGCAGTCCTTAGATGAGAAAGTGTGGCAAGTTGTTGAGATAGGCTGGACCAAGCCAAAGGAAGCGCTGGCTGATTGGGATAAAGCCAAAATCAAGGCGGCAAACTTCAACAGTAGGGCATTGAATGCTTTGTTCAGTGCAGTCACTAATGAGGAATTCAAGAAGATATCCTCCACTGAAACTGCAAAGGAAGCATGGACCATCCTCTAGACAACCTATGAAGGAACTAAGGCTGTCAAGGATTCGAAACTTCAGAGGCTCACTATAAGTTTCGAAGAGATTAAGATGGAGGAGGATGAGTCGTTCGATGAGTTCTATGCCAAGCTCAAGGACATAGTGAACTCAGTTTTCAATCTTGGGGAAACCATTCCTAAACCCAAGATTGAGAAAAAGGTGCTCAGATCTCTACCTGAGAGATTCCATGCCAAGATCACAGCGATAAAAAAATCAAAGGATATTGACAAGATTCCTTTGACTGAGCTGGTTGGTAATTTGCAGACCTATGAGCTAGAGTTGACTAGGATTGGTAAGACAGGTAAAGGCCAAGAGCAGTGAGATAGATGAGTCTTCAGATGATGAAGATTCTAAGATGAAGTCCTACATCACTAGGCAGTTCAAGAAGTTTATGAAGAATGCAAATGGAAAGGGCTTCAACAAGGACCGTAGGCAATCCAGTTCTTATCAGTTCAAGAGTCAAGACAAAGGAAAGAAGGATGCAAGGAATAGTGGTCAGTACACTGTTCCCGTAAGACCTAAGTGCTTTGGGTGTCAAGGGCTCGGTCACATGAAACAGGAGTGTCCTACATATCTCAAGAGCATTGGGAAGAGCAAGGCACTTGCTGCTACTTTAAGCGACACAGAGCCTGAGGATGATTCTGACAATGAGGATGACGGAATCTTGAATGCCTTCACTACCACTGTCAATCCTATTGATAGGATTGTTGAAGATGTGGATAAAGAAGAGGAATTGGTGAAGTCCAAGTTTGAGAAGATGAATGATCAAAATGATATCCATACAGCCTATGAGAAATTATTCAAGATTTTTGAGAAACATGAGAAACTTTATAGGCTGACCACTAAGAAGCTCAGTGATGTGGAACTTGATCGTGAAGAGCTTTCCACAAAGTTTGATAAGGCTAATCAAACTATTGGAGCACTGAGGTTCGAGAACAATTTCTTGGCTAAGAAGACTAAGAAGCTTGAAGCGGAGCTGTTTCAAGTCAGAGCTCAATTGAAGAGGACTTCAAGTGCAAAGCTTGATGAGATGCTCAGTCTTCAGAAATCTGCTTCTGATCGAACGGGTTTAGAGTATGGTTTCTCTTCCTCTAATATTGCTTCAACTAGTACTATTGTTTTTGTTCCACCTAGCAATAATGTTGAAATTGAGAACAATGATGTTAAAACTGATTTAGCTAGTGAGAACTTAGACAAAGGTAAATCTATCTTAGGAGCACCCCCTAAGCAAGATAAGAAGGAAGCTAAAAACCCTAGGGCTAAGAAGGTTAACTCTCAAAAACCTAAACAGAAGAAGCAGCATCTCTGTCATCATTGTGGAGTTGCTGGTCATACTCGACCAAATTGCTATAAGTGGCTAGCCACTCAACAAAGCAACGGCATGATAGCATCTGAGAACTAGAATTAGTTTCAATCCTCTCTTGCTCCCCTTGGAGATCTTCTCAAAGCTCTCATGTTCCTTTCGAACTTGAACGGTTTCAATTCTTCCCCCTCACCGCCGGTTCAAGGGTTTAATCAAAGGAAAGGCTCTTCCAAGGTCTGGAAGAAAAAGGATTCCAAGTGATTCTATCACTTTTCTCTTTCTCTCTTTTTGTTTTTGTTTTTGTTTTTGTATAACTTGTGTGTTTTGCTTTTGTTTTGAGTCAGTCTATTTTTTTTTAATATAAAAATAAAAAAATTTTGAAAAATCAAAAAATTACAAAAAACAGTGTGTGTTTGTGTACATTGGTACTTGTGTACCTTGGATGGTCATTGAAACAAAATTTTCTAAACTTTGTATCTCTTGTTACTTAGATGAGTATTTCTATGCACAACTAAGCAAGTGAGTTTTGTGGCTCTTGTTTGTGATGAGTAAGATTAAGTTATCTCTTATACTTAACACTCGTATCACTCTTTTTGATGAGAACGACTAGAAAATCCTAAGAGAAAGGCATAAATAACCATCTCACCACTGTTGCCCGCCAATCATGAAATGACATATGTATGCTTCAGCATAACAAAAGTGCAATGTCAATGACATTTGTGTGCTTCAGCATAGCAAAATTGGAATGTCAAAAGCTTAACATAATTGGGTTTTTCTTCTCTATCACTTATATACCCATGCATGATTTGCTTAAAAGAAAACTAAAAAGATAAAAGATAAAAAATGCTTTTAAATATGATTGCAAGCGTGTATTCTAGGAGATGTGGGAGTTATAGGATGTACCTCGAAAGTGATAGTCCCCATCAAACAGTTATGATTATATGTGAATTAAAGTGATTTTCTCATATCTTAAATCGTCATAACATGTATACACTTATGCAATCTTGCGATATTTTTCACACACAACATGCAATATTCTTTGCTGCTCTTGATACATGTGCAGGTACAATGTGATTTGGCCATCACAAGATTTTACATGTGTTAATGTATGCTCACTAAACTGTCTTAACTTATTTTTGAAATATAAAATTGGTTAGACCTGTTTAGTGTGTGTGTGTTTTTGGGATCCATGTGCTTAAAATTGCTATTGAGAGATGATTAATATGGTGGTTGGATCATTGGTTAAGTTGCTTGCTTGATAGCATTCATGTCTGTGTTTTTCTCTTCTCGAAAAACTATTTTTAAAAGCTAGCTCGACACCTCCTCGATACCTGGCTATCTATCGAGCTTCCAAGCTTTTTCTTATCGCAATCTCGACACCTCTTCGACACCTGGTGGCTTGATCGAGAAAGTTCATGTCCCCTCGATAGCTTCTCGACACCTAGTTAATCAATCAAGCCTCATCTCTTATGTCTGATATTTTGTACCTCGACACCTTCTCGACACCTGTATCTATCGACGACCAAATCCTCGACACTTGGCTCGACACCTTTCTCAACACCTTTCGACACCTTCATCTGTTGAGATTTACTGAGGCTCTATATATTCTCCTCATGCAATCCAAACCTCATTTCCCTCGATCTCTCTCTCGATAGCTTGGTGTTCTCTCATCCCAAACACTCTCATCTCACTCTCAATTTTCTCCTCAAGGTTTCTTCAAGCTTTTTCAAGATTTTTTTCACTTGATAAGCTTCTAATCTCTCATTCTTCATGCATTTCATGTTTTGAAACCTAGGTTTTTGGGATTTTGAAAATTTTTTGGGGTTTTTCAAAATTGATGAGTGTTTGCTGAAATTTTAGGATGGGTTTTTGCTTAAATGAGTTTAAAATCTCATGCATTGCATCACATTAGCATAATAATAGTATTATCATGCATTTTAGATGTGTGCAATTGATTGTGTGCTGGTAGGATTGGATTAGGCTGAGCTCATGATGCAATTTACTTTGCATGTCACATGTTCATACATTTCCCATGCATATGTACTCTTTTTCAATATACGTGCTATATTTTTGTAATGTTTTGGAGCAATTCTGATTGTCTCTTTTTCTCTCCCTCTCTTTCTATTTACGTTAGTCGTGTCTATGGCACCTAAGCGTAAATCTACTCCGGCTCGGAACTCTCTTCATTCCAAAGCCTCTTCATCTTCTAATTCTGCTCCTCTCTCTCTCTTCGGTTCCATGATGTTGATACCCACAAGGCATTCTTGGAGAACTTTTCTAGATGCGGCATTCATTCGGAACTCCAAGTCATTCTGGCGGACTTCGCCGACACCGACCTTCCCGATGTCATTCACAATCGGGGATGTAGTCATTGTGTGACGTCCCGGTCACTTGTCCTCTTGTGCTTATCTAGGAGTTTTACTCCAACATGCACGGGATTGATCATTCAGTACCGCAGCTTATTACGGATGTGCTTCGAGTTCCTAAGGTAGAGTTCCCTTACTATCCTGATTGTAAGCGTTTACGAACTGTATCCAAGGATGAGCTCAAATATGCTTTTTGTGAGCGTCCTTCCAAGTGGGGTGAGCACTAGTTCACTTACTGTTCGGGCTTTGCAAAAGGCCCTCAATTTTTGAACATGGTGATGACCTTTGTACTCCATCCTCTCTCTCATTATAACTCCACTACAGAGTCTTGTGCTCGGTTTTTGTTATCCCTCCTTAAGCATCTTACTATTGACTTCTCTTCTCATTTTATTCTTTCCATTATAGATGTTCATTTGGACTCAGCATCCCGTGATAAGCTCATCTTTCCTTCCACTATCACGAGGATTTTACGCCATTTTTTTGTCCCTTTTCCTGTGTCCAATCACTTCACTCATATTTGTGCCATAGACTATGCTACCGTTAAACGTAATGAGGCGCAGTTCAGGTCGCAACAGACGGATTCAACAGCTCCCACCCGTTCGGCTCTATCTTGATATGCTCGATCCACATCCGCTCCCTCTTCTTCCATGAGCGATGTGTCACTAGGAGACTTCATGGCATAGCTTCAATGCATGGATGCTCGCCTAGATACACTCTTTACAGAGTTGTATCAGGTGAACGTCCGTGTTGGCTGCATTGCTAGATGGCAGGCGACTATGGGCGGTTTTGCTCCCGAGGCTTCTCCTTCACCTCCTCCAGTGGCTTTTGATTCTGATTCTAAGGATGAGGATGATGATGATGATGCTTTTGATGATGATGATGGAGTTGCTAGCTCTACTGATGAGATGTCTACTTGACACTTTTACCCTTTGTCACTCGTGACAAAAAGGAAAAGTAGTTTTGGGTATATGAGAGTAGTCATACTTAGGGGGAGAGTTAGTATAGGACATTTTTGTTAGGGGGAGTGTTGATATTTTGAGGGATGTAGTGAGAATTTTATGTATCTTTTCTTTTCTTTTCTTTTTTGATACGTTGTTCTTATACCTTAGGTCTTGTGACCATTTATTGACATACATTGTACTTACTCTTCTCTATATATAGATGTATGTTTTTTTCTTCCACCTACCCCTTACATATGCTGTTTCTTTTCTCTCTTTATGCACATGCTTCTTATTACTTGTATGCAATCTATTATTTTTATTTCATACAAAGATGCCTTGATGAGTTTTGTTTAAAGTGTTTCAGAAATACAAGTTGTCAAAGTCTACTTGCCATAAACTCTCTTCTTCCAAAGTTTTTCAAGAGTTTGTGTTAAGATAGATTTTATTGTATTCAACAAGTGAATAAGAGTTGAGTGATTTATGACTTCTCTCATATGTTCATTTGTTGGTTGTGGTTTTTTCACGGATTGCCAAAAGGGGAGATTGTTAGGACATATATGGTTCACTTGTTAGAAACATATGTCATTATTTTACGTAATTGACTAATCCTTTGACAAAACGCACTTTACTTGTAATTGGGTAGATCTAGGTGTTTTTAATACTTCAAGAAATAAGGTTTCAAGATCAAGTATTGAAGTCATTCAAGTCTGTGCAAGAAACAAGCTGAATAGTGCAAATTCATTAAAGTTTGATAGTTGGCTTAACAGCTGCATCTATCAAGTTTAAGAAAGCTGTTTCAGCCCGTGTGCTCGACACCTGCTCGACACTTCCTATCTGTTGAGGTTTAAGAAAGAAACAAAAGTTCTAATCTGTTTTCTTGGAATCCATGAATGTGTTTTGGGGCCTTCTTTTCTCCTAACCCTAGATGATGGTGTTACAAAAAACACCAACTCCTGAGCTCGTCCATATGGCTCTTCCAATGAAAGACCAACTAGGGCAAACCAAGTGCGGGTAGTGATCGTCCTAGACATCCTTAATGACCTCGTCCGTCCTTGGAAGCGTTTAGACGGATGAGCTTCCTTAAAAAGCTCGTCCATCCTTAGAAACGTTTGGACAAACGAGCTCTACACTTTGTGATGAATCATTTCCAACGACAATTATGGAAACGATAGTCAAAGAAACATAACTCCCACGACAGTTACAGGAGTTGACTCCAAATCCTACGAACTCCTTAATAATAGGGGGAGTTATGGGATGAATAACCGTTTACATCGACCTATATAAACACTTCGACTCCTATAAAGAAGGGTAAGTTCATTCTAGACAACATTCCTAGAATCTTGAAATTTCAAATTTCCTGAAGAAAGAAACTAACTCCATCATCGGAGGATTTGTGGCCAGTCACCCCGGTCTCCTCTGACTTTTGTCAATTCTTTTTTAGGTCAAACACATCATCTTAATCCGCATCATCCAACCTATTGATTTTGTGAGAAACATCACTAGATATATAAAAAGATTATTCTAAAGGCCGTCAAGTGGTTCACAAGTTGCACAAGTGTTGAGTAAAGTTTGTTCAAGCAAATTGTGACCGGAAACAAAATTTGCTCTTAGTTCATTATTCTTGAAGAAGTTGCTGTGTTTGTACACCATAGGGTTTTGTGACCAAGCATCTTCTTGATCTTCATCGTTGGGATAAACTGAAGAACTTTGCAGCTAACAACCTTTTCTAGTTGGTGATTGAAGTCGCGTATTGGGATCCGCGCAATTGGTTAGTCACGAACTTGGGAGCCATGCATCGAAAAAAGAAATTGTCACTACAAAACAAGTCCATTTGGGTATTGGGGTAAAGGTTCAACTGTAGGTTAGTATAAAGTACTGGGATTCCTTTACTTGTAACCGCTTGTTGTGATAATAGTGGAATTTCGAGAGTGGTGACCTGAAAATCACCCGGTGGGGTTTTTGCTATTAGGTTTTCTCCATTTGTAAACAAATCACCGTGTTATTTATTTTCTGCTGCATACTTAGTTTATTGGTGATTTGTTTGTGCTACCACATGTTTGCATGTTAATTAACTTAATTAATTCACTTGGCTAAGTTAATTGGTTAATTTATCACAAGAAGTCAATTCGTTTTTGGCCTATCATAGTGACTCCATACCACTTACCCAAAAAGAGAGGTGCCCTAAAAAGGTACTTGAATCTCTTTTTTTGAGGGAAGTGGTCTCTCATAGTGGCGACTCCACCAGGGACACTTCAAATCTCTCTTTTTGTGAGGCACTTTCGGGGTCTCTCACACCTATTATAGGCTCGTAATAAAAGTAAACTATCCCGAGTTAGTCTAATTTTGTCCAAAGATTTTCTAGTACATGAACCATGGATTGAGTTTATTGTAAAAAACCAAGTTCAGTACGTAGCAAAGATGTTGACTTTATTTTCTTTTTTGTCACTTTGAATCACTCAACAACTTAAACAAATGACATATTTTGAGTATAGACTAGAGACATATGAAGGTTATTTAGTACATCATGTTGCCCTAGAGTTTGGCCACATGCATTCTATCTTTCCATTATTGGAAAGAGTTATTTTAGATGGGGTTATTTTCTCTCTCTCTCTCTCTCTCTCTCTCTCTCTATATATATATATATATATATATACCAAACCTAAAAACACTCTTTGAGTAATGAATTGAATATACTTGTTAAGGATTCAAATAATTAAAAACTCTTTTTGGTTTTATTAATGAAATTGTCAACTTTGCATTTCGATATATATATTTTTGCCAATCAAACACAATACATTCTTGCCAATCAAACATATTATTAGGAGGGGATGTATGTAAAGAAGTAGAGGGACGGCAATGGGAACACAAACAAATCAAGTTATTATATAGTTAAGCCTCTGAGATCAACTACTTCACCAATTCTCCTAATGTGATTGTGTGTAATGTATTTGGGAAAGGTGGTTTCCCAGTTGAATGTTCTTGAGAAACCTGTTGTAAATGTTGGTGATGACAAAGATGAGATATGATCTCTCAGATGCTTTCCTATAATTATTTCTAAAGTCAACACTCCAAAACTAAAAACATGACACTTCTCATTAACTTCCATTGTATATGCAAGCTTTGCCAGGGAAAAGAATTGACCAAGGTCATAGGAGCACCATTATTAGTAATAAAAATATATCAATGTTCTTAACATCACTTGAACTTGGTCCAAGCATATGAAAATTGTAAAATATATTAATGTTCTTAATATCATCTGTTTTTTTTTTTTTTTAGCTGAATATTCTGAATATCATATGTTAGGAATATCATATTGCCGAACCATGAGCTATGCCACTCTACCTTAAAACCAATTAGTGATGAGGAAAACACACTTAAATCTTTTATGGCATTCGACATCACGCCACGTGGGCCCATTTTTAGAGTGATTGTAGGGAGTCAAATTGTGGTCTCCCCAACAATCCCTCCCTCACAATGACACTCCCGTGACTCAAACCCATGACCTTGGCTTTGATACAATTTGTCGGACCGTGAGCTATGCGATTCCACCTCAAAACCAATTGGTGATGAGGAAGACACACTCAAATCTTTTATGGCATTCGACATCACGCCTTGCGATCTTGTTTTTAGAGTAGTTGTAGAGAGTCAAATTGTGGTCTCCCAACACATATGTTTGGATCCATTCATGGGACATGTGCTAGATTCTAGTTTAATTTAATTATCTATAGAATCAATGATATATTTCATATTATACATATGATATACTACTACACGGCACTTTTTAATCATTTTTAGAAAGAAACATAACGGGTGATGGTTAGTTTAGTTGGCTATATATAGACTAAATACAAACGAAATGAGTGGTTAGTTTATTTGTCTATAAACAAAATATAGGAGGAACGTGGTTTTATTCATTATAAATGCAACGGGCACATAGCTTAAACAATGAACTAGAAAACACCGAAGCTCGGTTTCTTGTAATAAAGTTGTGTGCATATAATTAATGTAGATGAGATTTGGCAATGCGACCATTGCCTCCTTTTGGATAGAATCCACCGGGTTTTTTCTCATCACCAGAGCCATACACAATCCTCAATATCTCTTCCGCGGTCCTGTCAAATGCAACAGAGTCTATATTTCCAGCAAGCACGTTTCCATTGATCTTTCCCTCAGCACCTTCAGGTATAGGAACCACAAGGCCTTCATCTTTGTGACCTTGATGTCCAAGCCTATCTCTTAGTTCTGAAAAGCGATTTGTAAACTCTCCCACAGTTATTCCATATGGTGACACTATCTCCTTTGCATGCTCATATAGGTATGCTCGAATAACAGCATCTTGGCCTGATTCCACGCCTAAAAGGCCTGCAACAAGCTGAACATATACAAGTCCACATTGTTAGAATAATGGTTTGATAATTTTTGGACAAGTAGTAATTTATTATAATATTAAAGTAAGTGTTGTGAATGTACTCTTGTTTCCGTGCTCTATCGATCTACTTCTCAAATAATAAAAAGGGTTGGGTTTACATTAAATTTGGTGTAACTTTTACCAACGTTACACTACTCAATAACTATATATATTAAATGTAAATTTTGAAAAATCCACTGTTTAATAACTTGAATTACATTGTCTCTTTTTATCTTATATGTATGCAAAACATAAAGATGATCAGAGATTAATTATCATCTCATTTATGAAATGCTTAAAATTCAATTCTTTTTTAACTTCAAAAATAGTTTGAAAAAAATGATACTGCTAATTAAAAAGTAAATTATATCTAGTTGATACCAAATTTGGCTTGTACGTTAAAAATATAGAAAACATATATAATTCAATGATAGGATTTTTAAAATTTTAATATAATAAAAAAATTATTAGGTGAGTTATATGAAGTATAACTTGATTATGGACCATTAAAAAAATTACAAATTTCATTTGTCAAGCTTTATTACTGTTTGTGTGTTCTAATAAGTATTACTGTTTCCTAAAAAAAAAAAAAGTGATGTTTATGCCACATTAGTTGTGTGTGTTAGAGTTTCAGTCCTTATAACCCTAGGCTACTACTACAAAGATTAAGCCATTTTGTAGTAGTACTTTATTTATGTAATATATTATAAGCATATTTAAAGATAAGTATTACTGTATCCTCCAAAAAAAAAAAACAAAACCTTTATCATTTCTTAGCATAAAAAAATATTTTATTCTACAAAAAAAAATGGTAGTATATAACTGTGTATATATATATACACACACATGCGCATAGAAGCAATAGATTATTGATACTATCTATTTTGTAGAACATTACTATGGATCAAGTTTAAATCTTGATTACCCTTCTAGAACTAGGGGCTTTGAGTTTTGGAATTGTTCCAACATAGCCAGTAAGTCCAACATAAGGAATAAGGTAAGATGCAAGGAGGAAGTGAACTCCACTGTAATAAGGATCAAAAGGTGGGGACAACTTTTTCCCTATTGCAGCATCAACTGTTTTTGCAAATGATTCTTTACTTAAATCTAATAATGGTCTTGGAAATCCTTTAACGACTTTTTGAATGGCCCTGCATCAAGAATTTAGTAGTTAGTACCATGATAACTTTGATTATCAAAAAAGTACCATGACAATTGTTTTTTAAAATTTATAGCTATGATAGGATTTAAAATCTATAGTATCTACATTATGATAATTATGATAATTGTTTATCATTATGTTAAGATATCAATGTGCTTCTATTCAAAATAGGTGGTATTCAAACCCAATTCCCTTATTTGAGGCCGAAAATATTTATCAATCAAACTAACAGTAACCCATTAGCCATTAAACCCAAAAGAAATTAAAAGAGAAACCTCAAGTGTCCAACTTCTTGGTAAGCAAATTGCAGGATAACATCTTGGGTAAAATGATCTAAATTTGCCTTTTTAGCACCAAGGGGTGTTGGGCCTCCCTTGGTTAGATTTGGAGCAACTTTATCTAAGCCATAACCCAAAGCGCCATACAAAAAGAATTCAGCTTCAAAGAATTCTAAATTTAGAGGAAATTCCAGAAGATCCACGTCTGCTTTTGCAAAACGTATATGGGTGAATTCAGAAGAATAAATTTTGGGGAGGAAGAAGAGGGAGATTAGTAAAGTGGTGATGGTGGCTGTGCTAGTAGCAGTTAGTGCCATCGTTTTTTTTTTTTTTTTTGGGAAGGCTATTTTTGCTAGCTAGTGGTAGATATGTTTTTTTTTTTCTTTTGTTTTTTTGATGCTAATGTTTGTATTTATATATAATCTCTAGATAGTTATATTTAGCAAAATTCCACATGGCTAAGTAATATTATTGCTTATATTTAGAATAATTCTACATGGCTATCTTACTTATCTACAATCGTATTATTCTAGGAATAATACGATTGTAGATAAGTTAGATTGATGCTGATCATGCTATTGTTTATATTTAGAATAATATGACATTGTCTTTGCATGGTTAGGTGACTGTTGAATGGGGGGTGATTTGAAAAGGTAAAACTAATTCAGTATTATTTGAGTTGTGAACTTATGATTTATTGATGCTAATGTGGACTTTGTAAGAATCAACTCTAAAAGCTAAATCAGCCCTTGCATCATATATAAAGAATACATAATTTCATAAAGGACGTGTATATTCTAGATGCAAATCCTATTAGTAGTAATCTGTTAAAAAAAGAGAGAAAGATGAATTCAAATCCTATTAGTAACAATTTGTTAAAAAAGAGAGAGAGAGAGAGAGAGAGAGATGGATTCAAATCCTATCAGTAACAATTTGTTAAAAAATAAAGAAAAAGATGGATTCAAATTCTATCAGTAACAATTAGTAACTTTCAGGTTCCATACATGATTTGATGGAACAAGTAGGTTCTCCCTTACAGTATAAGTCTAATAATAACCAATTCTACCATATTCAATCAAACCTACTAGATAATAGATTTTGATCTTTTATTTTATTGTTAATTTATGATTTCTTTTAAATGGAACTTAATGGACTTTAGAAATTTGTTCCCATCTTATTGGGACTTAGAGAAATGGACTTTAGAAATAAAAATTCTTAATAATGTAGTATCAGATACAAATAGTTTCTCAAAAAAAAAAAAAGATACAGATATACAATGGGAGTGTAATTGAGCCCTAGGTAAAGGCTTTATAATAATGTGAGAAAAAAAAGAGAGGAAGCGATCGACTCCTAAGGTAACGCTCCATTTATAAATTATAAGCTCGAAAGCCTCGAATATATATTTTGTTATAAAGAATGTAATTACTAAATTAGTAATTACATTCTTTATAACAAAATATATAAAGAATGTAATTACTAAATGACGGAACAAGGAGTAATACTAATTAGGCATTTGTAATTAATTAATTTATAACTCAAATGACGGAACAAGGAGAATACAAAATGCAGTCCGCTGCTAATGCAATTACTGGTAGTGTTTGTCTTTTCTTTTTTTCTTTTTTCTTTTTTTTTTAATAATTATTTCCTTCTCTCTATTAATCTTTGTCTGTATTTTATTTTCTTAGCAAAAACATACAAGCAGTTAAAAGTAATTTAGTTTATTAACTAAACAAACAAACTTTTTTTTTTTTTTTTTTTTGCCAAAAGTTTCAAATCTAGTCCTATTTATGTAAAAAAAAAAAAAAAAAAAAAAAAACAAAGGTGAATTCATCAATGAAACAATCATAGTCCTGTTAGTTGTGGCTGTTAAGAGAAAATTTTTCCTTTCAATTAGGACTTAGAATTTTTGTTTTTATTTTATGGGAATTAGGACTTAGAATTAGTGTATACTTTATTAAAATAAAGAAAAGGAATTAGTGTATGCTAAGGGATCATTTAGGACTCACAACCAAATGAAATTCAAATGCTTCAAATGTGAACACCCATTTCGAGAACAAACCTAAGCGAGAGGACAAAATGGGCTTCTATCCTTTTCAGCCAAATTAATTAACATTTTGCCCTTCTTTCCAAACTAAATAGGGAAATGCCCCTCTTTTGAAACTCAACTTTCTCAAAATCGAGTTAAAAAAAAAAAAAAATTTCTGGAGCCCTATAATGACGTTTTTTAAGGACCTATAGTGACATTTTAAGAACCTATAGTGACGTTTTGTAACTTGATATCCAGGAAATCAAGTTACAAAACGTCACTATAGGTCCTTAAAAACGTCACTATAAATCCTTGAAAACGTCACTATAAGGCTTAACTCGATTTTGAAAAAGTCGAGTTTCAAAAGAAGGACATTTCCCTATTTAGTTTGGGAAGAAGGGCAAAAAGCTAATTAATTTGGCTGAAAAGGGCAAAAGCCCATTTTGTCCCTGAGCGAGAAGACCATAACTTCCAATAATCCTCTTAATGAATTATCCGTATATATATATATATATATATATAGAGAGAGAGAGAGAGAGAGAGAGAGAGAGAGAGAGAGAGAGAGAAGAGAGAGAGAGAGAGAGAGAGAGAGAGAGAGAGAGAGAGAGTTGCACTTTGCCAACTGATTACCAATGTTCCAACTTTGACTAAGAGTAGGACCCTAATGAGGGAAGAAGTGCATGAAGTAATAAAAAAAAAAAAAAACAATTTATTTCTTCAAATATCTTGTATTAATAGGCTATTACTTCACAAAACTTATTACACTAAATTGTAAATAATTGATAAAAATAATTTGGTTCAAATGATTGCAACAATATCTTTGTTGTAATAGATAATTACTTTATATTTGTTATTGTAATATATTATAAAATAATTAATATCAAGTAATTGCAATGATACGTTCCAATTTTGTGTTTGTCATTGTTATAAATTGTAAAATAATTTATATCAAGTTATTGCAATGATAACTTAATTGCAATAATCTATCAACTCAATATTTTCATTACAATAGATTGCAAAAATAACTAGGATTAAATCGACACAATGCTCCACTAATTTCTTTTTTAGAGAAATCATGGCCAAGAGGTTGACAAGAACCTCTTTGTAAACATGCTCTTCTTATCATTAGGATGAAAAGATTAGACATTTTCTCATAGCCTAAGATCTAAAAGATTTTTCAAGTGCAATACGAATTTTCTTAAAAGATGAATATTGCAATATAAGTGATTTCCTTTTAAAAAAATTGTTCATAGTGCTAGCAAAAAAATAAAGGGTAAACTATAAGTTCATTCAATATATTAAACTTAAGCATTCAATCACTTCATTAATCATGTTCAATAAAGTATTTAGGTATTACGTTAGTGCATATGATACATAACTTCAACAAATTCAGTTAAAGACTAAAGTAAGCACTAACAGACTAACAATTTGAAAATGTACATTTTTTAGAATATATATATATATATATATATATATCAATTTTAAAATTTGCCTTTGAAACACAATTTTGAAAATCACAATTAAATATTTGAATTGGGCTTTTGGGCTAATTTGTATTTTTTTTTGGGCAATTTTTGACAAGTGGTATGTCCACAACATTTTCACCACAAATCCTAAATGGTAAATTGTTACTAGTTCTAGTGTGCGTTTGGCATTGGCATAAAAAACCAACTTTTTTGACTATTTAGCTTATTTTTGGTACTATTCATGAATTCAACTGTACTATTTCAATTACTTTTTAGGCTTTTAGGCTTTTAGCTTTATTTACAGTACTTTCAGCAAAAAGTTACAGTTTTAGCTAAATAAGCTATTATCAAACAGACACCTAATTTGAACATACTACTAAAATTACCTTTTTGGCCACTAGTAACCGTTAGTAATAACCTACCACTTAGTTTTTTTTTTTTTTTTTTTTTTTTTTTGAATCAGCCACTTAGGATTTATTTGTAAAAGTGTTGTGAAGCTTTTATTTTTAATGGGCTCAAATTTTTATCTTGGGATGTTCACTTTTTTTTACAGTGGTCAAGATTTTTTTTTAGAATGGTCAACAACCTATATTAATTTAAAAAATATTTTTTTTAAGGTATATATAAAATAAAAAATAAAAAAATTCAAATAAATAACAAGTAGATCCACCCCTTACCCTCAATATTGCGAGAAACTCACCCTTAGGTAATCTCTAATTAAGTACATTTTTACATGATCTCAAAACAAGAAAAATAAAAATACATTTTTACATGTGCTTCTGTTGCATCATTTGTTTTGCTCAATTTCTTGTCTTCTTTTCTCTTGCTGTATTGGATAATTTCTCCGGGAAGAGAGGATTCAAAGCTTCATTTGAGATTGTGATCTCTTTGAAGAACTTCGGCTACTAACTACACGTGCTATCTTTTGCCACTTTTCTCAGTCCACGAACCCAAAGGCCAAAGCAATTATCTAGTGTACTATATGCAACCATATGATTTCACGGTTTGGGGTGCAAAAGGTGTTGTCGTTAGTAACTGGCCGTCTGGCCCAAAGCCATATGTGTACCGTACTAGCGTCGAGGTTAAATTCAGGGTTTAATTGTTCATGCGATATGCCTACTTATATAGCATGTACTATGAGTCAATGGGGTCAAAAGCTAAGTCCAGGCCGTGCACGTACGTGAAAACACTCATGTTATGCGTGAAGTTTCTTAGGATAAAATTAATTTGTGTAAGTTTGAAGTAATTATCCAGGCAAAATATACTTCCTCAAAAAAAAAAAAATCCAGGCAAAATATTAATCAAGCCAATTACAAAATGCCACATCAAAATTTAGTGTCAAATTTTAAATTTTTATGTCATTAAATTAAATAAATCAAGTGTTGATATGTGTCATCCTAGATGTTATCATATTGGCAAATTAAAACTTGCCACAAGTCACTCATTTGGCCCCATAAGATTGAGATAAATATCCTAATTAAATTGGAATGATAATAGTTGATAATTATCTCTATTAAAATAAATAAAAATAAAGATAGTTATCTACAAGTAATAAGTTTTAGTGAGACTCTTTAACTTTATACCAATTAGAATCTACTACTTATCTTCAATGAGATCAATTTAGAGTGAGACTCATCCTTTCAACCATTATAGATAGAGAGCATACATTCTCTCATTCTACACAATTTTTTCAGAAACCCATTTGTGGCAGGATCTTCTACATTGTAAATTCTTTTCTTTTTTTGCTATTTCACAACTAAGAATTTATTTTTTTAGATTTATTACTTTGTCGAAGAGTGAGGAAAATAGAAGACAAGCCAAAAGAAGCACAAAACGATAATCTTTTTGCTATTTGGAGCTATGATGGGAAAATGGTATATGAAAACATAATTAAAGCTACAGTTTAATCCGATTCCAAATATTGTATTGGAGTAAGAGGATATGGAAGTGTTTACAAAACTAATTTGCCAACAGGTCAAGTTGTTGCTGTTAAGAAACTTCACCCACTACATGATGGCGAGACTAACAATCACAAAACCTTCATAAGCGAGATTCATGCCTTAACAGAAATAAGACATCAAAATAAGGTTTTCGTTTACATCCACAACACTCACTTTTGGTATATGAGTTCTTGGAAGGAGGAAGCTTGGTGAAGTTACTCAATAGTGAGGAAGGAGTAAAAAGCATTTGAGTGGAATAAGAGGCCAACATCATCAAAGATGCGGCAAATGTTTTATCTTATATGCACCATGATTGCTTGCCTCCTATAATTCACCATGATATATCAAGCAAGAATATTCTATTGGATCTAGAATATGAGGCTCACATCTCTAATTTTGGCACCACTAAGCTTTTGAAGCTTGATTCTTCCAATTGAACTTCACTTGCAAGTACCTTTGGATACATGGCTCCAGGTTAGTTTCTTTCTTGTTGTCTATAGTCTTTCAAAATAGAAGTTTTCAATTTGTTATTTTGTCGTCTATCATAAAAATTGGAACTGTGGGGTGATGTGTAATTAGAATCTCCAACTTGCTGACAGGATAAGTCAATGATTATCTCAAAGAGGTTGAAACCATTGCGTAGGGAGCACCCAATATCATAGTATAAATAACTAGCTAAATACTCTTTCACCCTCATTTGTACCATTATTTTACACACACACACACACATATATATATATATATAACTCCACAATTTTGATGTGAAAATATCCCCACTTTTAAAATATCTATATTTTAACACATACAAAGTAGATGTGAAAATATCCCCACTTTTAAAATGTCTATATTTTAACACATACAAAGTAGATGTGAAAAAAAAATCGAAATAGCTGATATATGAGAATCAAAGTGAGAAGAACATCCATAGTAGAAGCCCACATGGACACCGAACAGCCAATTGCCATAGTTATACGACCTACGCCCCACTACTAAGGCTTTTTAGCTATTTCATGTTATTACATTTTAAAGTTCGTACTTGTTAATCGTTATAGGTCTCTGTACTCACAGGGTAAGCAATTTAACTTTATTAAAACCGTAGGGTTAGTCTAAAGTTAGTAAAAGACTAATTATTATTTATTATACCATTATTAGGTTCATAGTAAAAATTAATTTATATAGAAGAAATTTAGGATATGTTTGGTAACTGTTTTTTCCTCTTATTTTCTGTTTCTAAAAACAATTTTATATTTTTGAGACTAAAAAACTTGTTTGGTAACCCAAAAAGAACAAAAAATAAAAATTATTCTCAAAACTCAATTTGTTAAGAAACTGAAAACAGTAAAGCTGTTTTCAGCTTCTAATTTTCAAAAATCAATGAAAATACATATTTAATTTAATAAATATATCTTAATTATTTCATGAGTTAGCATTAGAGTTCAAATCCTAGTAACAACATATTTTAGTATTTTCTATTTTTTTTCAAAAAAAAAAATTCAACTAACCAAACATGTTTTTTATTTCAAAAAATACAAGAATTTTTTTTCTTTATATTCCCAAAAACAAGTTTTTGAAAATAGAAAACAAAAATTGTTACCAAACACAACCTTAATCACTCAATGATTTTTTTTTTTTTGTTCAGAATGTAGACCTTTAAATAATTCCAACATATTCTTAATTGTCGCATAATACAAATTTTGCTACATTTTTACTATATAATAGGAAAGTTATTAGGTTGCATAAATAATAAAACCACGTTCCTCCTATATTTAGTCTATAGACATGTAAAGCTATCTGACGCTTCAGAAGCAGAACAAGTCCAGTCCAGCAAGCCCAAGTAGAGCAAGTCTAGCAACCAGCAAACCCAAGTTCAATCTGTCACAAGGAAGAGCAGGTACGACTTGTAGTTTAGGGATTAGAGCATCAATTAAACTGTGTAGCTTAGTAGAATGTTAGTAGCTCAGTTAATTACATTTAAGCACACGTGTCTCTAATCTATTGGTCATTAGGAATCCTGTTAAGCCACTGTTTTAGCGCCTAAATTCTGTTAGAGGCAGTTATGATATGATTAATTGTATAAGAGTCCTAATCACTTGTAATCTATTCGGTGAGGAATATTCATTTTTCAATACATCATATTCTCTCAAAGATTCTCTTCAGAATTTTCTCAGAAATTCACTTTCTTCTTCAAGACAAATGAAAATGGAGCGGTTTTTAGTCAATCTGGCCAGGCTAGGGTAGGTGTGGTAATTTGAGACCATGAAGGTAGGGTGGTAGCAACTTTAAGCAAACAAGTTCAACAGCCACTAGGACCTTGGGAAATTGAGGCCAAAGCTATGGAGGTTGGGGTTTCATTTGCTTGGGATGTTGGTACAGGGGAAGTGATCCTTGAATGTGACTCCAAGATCGTGTTTGATGCTCTCTTATTAGGTTTATGCACATCACATATGATTATCTCAAATATTTTAGCTGGGGTACATCATCAGCTCTAGGATTTTAGAGTAGCTCAAGTATCCCATGTGAGGCGTCAAGGTAATAAGGCAGCACATATTTTGGTTAAACATGCCTTTTGTAACCTGGATAGAAACTAATTCATTGCTAATTGAGTCAGCTATTACTCATGATGTACTAAATTTATTTTTGTTAATAAAATTACAAGTTTCCTATTAAAAAAAATAAAAATAAATAAAAGTCTATAGACAAATAAACTAACCACTCATTTTGTTTGTATTTAGTCCATAGACAACTAAACTAACCATTACCCACTATGTTTCTTTGTGAAAATGATTAAAAAGTGACGTGTAGTAGTATATCATCTGTAATATGTAATATATCGTTGATTCTATAGATAATTAAATTAAACGAGAATCTAGCACGTCCCCATTGCCGTTTAATATGGTAGTATTGCATAATATATCGCCCAAACAATGCAACAAGTTTCTCAAGAACTTTTAACTGGGAAACCACCTTTGCCAAATACATTACACACAATCACATTAGGAGAACTGGAGAAGTAGTTGATCTCGGAAGCTTAACTATCTAATAACTTGTTTTGTTTGTGTTCCTATGGCCATTTCTCTAGTTCTTCACATACATCCCCTCCTAGTAAACCATTTATCTTGTTTTACTGTATTTATTATGTTTGATTGGCAAGAATGTATACATCGAAATGCAAAGTTGAGAATTTCACTAATAAAAGCAAAAAGAGTTTTTATTTGAATCCTTAACAAGTATATTCAATACATTACTCAAGAGTGTGTATGTATATGTGTGTGTCTATATATATATATATATAGAGAGAGAGAGAGAGAGAGAGAGAGAGAGAGAGAGAGAGAGAGAGAGTAAAAATAACCCCATCCAAAATAACTCTTTTCCAGTAATAGAAAAATAGAACGCATGGCCAAACTCTAGGGCACATGATGTACTAAATAACCTTCATCTGTCTCAAGTCTATACTCAAAATATGTCATTTGTTAAAGTTGTTGTGTAATTCAAAGTGACAAAAAAGAAAAGAGAAAATAAATTCTATGTCTTTGCTACTGAACTTGGTTTTTTTGCTCCATTTGTTTCGATGGAAAACCTTGTGTAAAGATAGTTTTTCATATTTTCTAGTGTTTGGTAGTATAAAAAAAGATGAGTCAAAGGAAAACTATCTTTGGTCAACATAAAAAGTATGGCTTATTTTTAGAGATTGTTTTCCATTAAATTTTTTTGGAAAACAACTATATCTCACACAAGCTAAATAAGGGAGGTTAGGAGGTTGTTTTTCAACTCATTTAAAGTTGCTACCAAACATTAGAAAATGAGATAGTTTTATAGAAAATACTTCTTGGAAAATGACTCATTTTCTAGAAAACGTCATTGCTGAGACAAACAGAGCGTTAAATGAACTCAATCCATGGTTTATATACTAGAAAATCTTTGGTCAATGGTAGACTAACTCGGGATGAGTTTACTTTTATTACAAGCCTATGATAGGTTTTGGTTTAGGCTTTTAAGGCCCTGATATGGTTTGGGCCACTTGGACCATGATATCACTAATGGTCCATTTGGTTGGAGATGAAATAAGGAGGATAGAAAAGAAATGAGAGAAAATGGGTGGGAGGGGTGTTTGGTTGGGAGGGGGAGGGAATTTTGTTGGGGCTAGGTGTTTTTCCTTGGGTCCACCAAAATTCTATCTCTTTAATTTTGAGAGAAAATAGGAGAGAAAAGATAGCGTCCTTGAGGCAAAATTTCTCCAGAGTTTTAATATTTTCATAAATGCAATTTCCATTTAAATAGTTGTTAAGAAAACTTGTGTTGTAGCAGGAGATAGTAGAAGTTGAGTGCAACCAAGCAAATCCAATATTTGCAATGGAGAGTGTTTCGTCTGAACTTGACCTTAAGGGGATATGTGTTGGTCATCAATGGTAGCTCTAGGAATTTTTTTAAGGGGGTCAATAGTGGTCAAGTTAGGAATTTTTCATGGGGAACAAGTAAAAAAAATTAAATAATTTTTTTTTTTATATTTATAGTTTCCATAATGTATACATTTAACAATAATCTAAAATAGTATTCTAAATATAATTTAGTATAAATATATATCAGTAAGACAACAACCATAGAATGTATAAACAAATATAATTAAATAACTAATCATATACGTAGTTAGTCTCTTGGAATATGACTAATGGTAAATGTGAAACTAAAAATAAAAATTAGTAACTGACATTATTTTTTTAAAGCATTCAAGGCAATGATGCACATATATGCAAGTATATTTCTATATTCTTTAACATTTTTATATTGATTTATTTTCTCATTTTGTCTTAAGGAATCAAATTACATGTTTAAATTTTAAGTCTTTAAATTATATTCTAAATTTTATTGTAATTGACTACATATTAATTATTTTAGAGTAAACTACGTATTTGGTCTCTATCATTTACACCATATTTCAATTTGGTCTCTAACCTTTCAATTGTGCTATGGATATAACTTATTTCTCACAACAAATTTCACAATTATTGAAGTAGTTGACTGTATAATGTGGACACAACTAATACTCACAAACCCACCACTCACAATCGACCACATCAATTGTCTATAACATTGTTGTGCAAAAAATTCTAAAAACTCTAGTCTCTCCACTAACATTTTTCTCTTCCATCTCTTGACTTTTTTACGATTTCAAACTTTTGATTCAATTGTCTATAACATTATTGTGCAAAAAAGTCTAAAAACCCTAGTCTCCACTAACATTTTTCTCTTCCATCTCTTGACTTTTTTACAATTTCAAACTTTTGATATTTTTTCTATAAACCCACATTTCTACTGCTTCGAATAATAGACAAAGATATGATGAATTCTATATTATTTTTTAAAAGCATTCAAGGCAATGACGCACATATACGCAAGTATATTTCTATATTCTTTAACATTTTTATATTCATTTATTTTCTCATTTTATACTAAGGAATCAAATTACATGTTTAAATTTTATGTCTTTAAATTATATTCTTAATTTTATTGTAATTGATTACATATCAATTATTTTAGAGTAAACTACGTATCTCTATCCTTTACATCATATTTGAATTTGGTCTCTAACCTTTCAACTGTGTTAATTTGGTCCCAAACTTTTCAATACCGTTTTAATTAGACTCTTACGTTATCTTTTGGATGGAAATTGATGACGTGGTTAACAGCCAAAAAATAAAATTAGTTTCCATTAATGTGGCAATAAGCTAAATTTTTATTTTGGCTATTTGCCACATCAACAATTTACATCTAAAAGATAACGACAAAAACAAAATTGACACGATATTGAAAGGTTAGG
The DNA here is from genome assembly GCF_001633185.2 of Quercus lobata. Taxonomy (NCBI): domain Eukaryota; kingdom Viridiplantae; phylum Streptophyta; class Magnoliopsida; order Fagales; family Fagaceae; genus Quercus; species Quercus lobata. The sequence continues at coordinate 9,126,576 of NC_044909.1, read as the reverse complement.
AACCAAATTGATACAATTGAAAGGTTAATAGGAATCAAATTGAAATATGGTGTAAATGTTAGGAACCAAATACTTTCTTTTTTAGAGAGTTTCAACATATGGCGTCCGCTCCTGATAATAGTTCTTTATCATCAGACTAAGACACCAATCGGTTTTTGATATAGGCAAGGATTGAACCCCAGATCTCTTATTCAACCCTCAGAAACTTTACAAATTAAGCTAACTGGAACCCACTTATATTATTTATTTTGATTACATGATATATATAGGCTAGTGCAATTATTCAAGTTTTTTAGGATAGGACCTATAAAATGGATATTAGAGGTGCTAAATTTAAGAGTATTTGCATTAGTTTATGCAAATGTTTTTGTCTATTTTAATATAAGAACTTATTTTTTCTAATTATGCTAAAATAGAAACATAATAGGTATTGTAGGGACTGGAATTAACCTAAAGCCCAAAAGATATGAACCAAGGCCCAACAAGCCCACAACAATAAATTTGTTAGAGAGAGGGTCTAAGAAATGAAGACTTAGTGAGTTAAATGTGAATCACAATGAGTTGGTTTAGGGTTGGAACTATGGACAAGTATAATTTGAAGAGAAAAATGTTCCTCGGTCAAGTCCGAGGAAAGTATGTTCTTATGTATATATATTTCAGACTTGTACATATATTCAGAGTTCTTAGTTACATGCAATTCTTTCCTTTTTCCTTCTTTTTCAGATGATCCCCCTATAAAGGAATCCTTTTTCCTTTTATACTCCTTCTCCTCTTTCATCTTAGCCTTCCACTTGTTGATCAAATAACCCATCTTCCTGATACTTGTCCCATCAGAACTTTCTTGAAATCTTTGTGTGCAGCTGTAAGGCTAGAAGTCACTGTTCAGGCATCACCTCCATATTAATGCGGCCAGTTGGTTAGGTGCAGAACATTCAATGTAGTGGTAGCAGCTTTCATCCCAGATATTTCTCAATTCTTTGTTGACTCACCTCTTTAAAGCTTATCCTCCCAAGCATGGTTGCCCACTGTCCAATACCTGTTGGATGGTCGGACTTCAAATTTCCACTTTGTTTCTCAAGGAAGTTTGGCTCCTCAGACAACATCACCTACTTGTTGTGACCAGCCCTCGTCCTCAGCCAAATAACCTACTTGCCCTTATTAATACTTGTTTGTCCTTGGGCTCTTTGGCATCCTCGAGTGTGGCTCATGGCCCAATACCCTTATCTGAGTATCTTATCTCCATAAGTATTAGTTTCGTTTTCCATAGACTAAGTACAAAAGAAAAGGTGTTAAATGATTTATGCTACCCGATAACTTATCTCTTATATATGAAGTAAAAATGCAGCAAAAAATTTTGTATTATTCTACAATAAAGCATATAGGTCTATATATACGTATAAACTCGCTACAATTTTTTTATATGAATTGTTTATTTCCGTTGGCCTTAATATATGGTATAAGAGCAACCACATCAGTTAGTATAAAATTTTCCTTCTATTTTACACTAAAAGCCTACTTTTTCTATTTTACACACCCATTTTTACAAAACACCCACATCAGTTTATTTATTCTACCCTCTATTTTATTTAATAATCATTTTTCTCACTTTTTTTTATTAATTTATCTCAAACTCTCTCTCTCCACTCATGAGACTCCTATTCCAGACTCCTTTGAAACTCCTCTCTATTCCAACAAGCTCACGAAACTCCTCTCTATTCCAACAAACTCACTCCTCTCTGAAACTCCTTTCTATTCCAAACTCCTCTCTGAAATTCCGATCCAAGCATGGTGCCGATCTATTCCATCTGAACTCCGATCCAAGCACTCCAATCCAAGCACGCCGATCCAAGCACGCCGATCCAAGCACTCCGATCCAAGCATGCCGATCCAAGCACTCTGATCCAACCATGTCGATCCGCCACAAGCGGCAATCTACAAGCGCCAATCCACTCTCTCTGTCTCTGTTGGTGTGTCCGTGTGTGGGTGTGTTTGGTTTTGTGGTATCTGTGGTTGATTTTGTTGTTGATTTTGTGGTTGATTTTTGATTTTGTGTATGTGGGAGTGTGTGTGAAGAAGCAGATGATGGCATTGGTTTTGCAGATGCATATATGCATAGATAGTTATTATAGCTCTTGTGCATTTATGCATAATTTTACACCCACTGATGTGGGTGTTTTTTTGGTCAAAATGTATAAAATGAGTTGTTTTTTGTATTTTGCAAGACTATCCATGGACTGATGCAGTTGCTCTAAGTAATAACTAATCCTAAACTAAAAATAGCGGAAAAGTCCTATAAAAAAAAATAGCAGAAAAGTCTCTTTTTTTTTTTTTTTTTTACAGTAAAACGATAGAATATAGCGGAAAAGTAGGCAAAAAGTAGACCCAAAAAAAAAAAGCATTTAGCTAGTCCATAGGTTCACAACCCTAATTATTTGTCAATCCAAAACATCAATTTTTCTGATAGAACAAAATGACCAATGGAAAACAAACTACAGACAGCAACAAAGAAATTAACTTGGACCCATGTACACAAAGGTGCCAGCAAGTGAAGTCCAGGGACTCCAGCTGGATGAATTTGACTTCAAAAGCCTAGCAGTGTCCAAATCAAAGTGTGAGCCTCGTACTCTTGATCCAATAGAACATATATTCTTACTAGATCATAGTGCATATAAGCAGGGACGGAATCATGACTTGGAGTTGGGGGGCAATTTTGCTACTGTCTGCGTGCGACAACTCCAAGTGTTTTTTTTTTTTTTTTCCTTTTCTTTTCTTTTTTGTCTTTAATGGGTAAAATTTATTGATTAGACTTTATTTTTTTTTAGCTTTATTATTGGCAATTTTTGTTGTAGAGCTAATTGTTTTGGGCTTGAATATTTTGTTTTAGATGTAAAAGTTTTTTTATGGCCTTTAAAAGGAGGAAAAATGTTAGAGCAACAAATTTATTTACAAATTACTGATATAGTGAGTGGTTATTAGTAAATATAAATGTGATATAAGTGGTGGGCTCAAATATGAAAGAGTAATAATTTGTACCTCATTGGTTTGTAAAAATGTTATAGAAAAGTTTGTGATTGCAGTATTACTTTCAGGGGAAAAAAAATGATATTGTTAAGAGGGACAAAGTATAATTTTATAGAACAAAATTTCTAAAACTAGTACCTATACATATACTAGTAATTTTTAATAATAAAAAAATTGGGGGAGCCATTGCCCCCCACAACCTAAGTGTGCCTCTGTCCCTGCATATAAAATAAAGCATTTGCCACACCTTTTATGATGTTGACTCTCTTAATCCAATCAAATGTCTTTGTTCCTTCTCACTGTTTAGTAAATTCACCAAGCCTCCTCCTTCCAAAAACTCATAAACCAAAAGAGAGACTTTAGATGTGAACAAAAACCATACAACTTCACAATGTTACGATGTCTTATTTCTGTTGAGGCACGAATCTCGCTCATGAAGGCTTTTTGATTGGATTTCTCATCGTCAAGTAGTGGTGAAGTTTCTTCACAGGAATAACTTGACTTTGCTGGTAAGACAGCTTTGTAAACACTTCCATATCCTCCCACTCCAATGGAATATTTGTAATTGAATTCCTCTATAGCTTCAATGATCTTTTACACCATTTTCCCATCATAATTCCATATTGTAAAAAGATTATTATTATTATGTGCTTCTCTTGGCTTGTCTTCTATTTTCTATACCCTTGGGCAAAAAAGAAGTGAAACTCCTACAATGACAAATATGATAAACAATGTACCAAAAGTGAGAGTAAAATCATTACTAAAAATCAGTTGCTCCTCTTCAATAGAGGATTAGGAATCAATTTTGAGCAAGCCTTCAAATTAATAGCAATACCACATAAGTCTCTTTTATTTTGCAGTGCTACAATTGGAGTCGTGCGAAAGGCTTTGATGTTAGGAATAGGACCCTAACTCATTGTAGGATCTATTAATGGATGCCAAGCTTGCAATATCATCGAATGTGGATAGGATGGAACTAGAGTGATTCAATTTCATTCCTCCAAGCTTTTGTGGTACCTCCCTACCAGCAAATTTTGACTAACATCAAGAACTTGAAGAGACTGCAGGCTTCCTATATTAGAAGGAATACTTCCATCGAGTATTTTCTGCTCAAATTCAAGAACATTAATCTTGAGCACTCTCCAAGTTGTTTGGGCATCAAGCCACTGAGATTGTTTGCTATCAAGTTACAATGGTCTAAAACGGATAGCATTCCAATTTCTGAATGAATGTTACTTGAAAGTTGGTTATTGTTCAAAAAAAGTTTGAGCAATGACTTATAGCACCCCATTTCTTTGGAATCTTTCCAATTAGAAGAATTAAAGAGAGGTCATAGACACCTAGCATTGTTGCATTGCCAAGTTCAGGTGGTATCCTACCAAAAATCTTTGTTAGATTAAGATAGATTGACCCTGGTTAATCAATTCAATTACACCCAAGTTGATTAATTAGGTCAAATTATATGCAAATCATAAAGGCACCAACAAATCACCAAATAAACTAAATGCAGCAGAAATTAAATAGATACGGTGATTTGTTGATAAATGGGGAAAACCTCTTGCAAGGCGAAAACCCCATCAGTGAATTTAAGGTCACTACTCCCAAAAATCCACTAATCACTTATCAAGCAATTACAAGTATGAGGAATCTTACCACTACCCTAGCCTATCTCAAAATATCAACCTACAATTGAACCTTCACTTCAATACCCAATTGAATTTGATATTGTAGTAGCCTTCTTTCCTTTATTGTATAAATCTCCAATCTATGACTAACTCCTTTGCACGAATCCCAGTACGTGACTAACTCCAGTAACTTGAATGATTGTTGTTGGCTGCAAACTTCTTCACTTCATCAATAATAAAGATCAAGAAGCACTTAGTTATAAAACCCAAAAGCATACAAACGCAATAGCTTCACACATAATATATGAGTTCTAGGTATCTGTTTTCTTGTGTGATGACTTTTAAAATAAGCTTTATATATGATTAGGGTTGTGAGAAAAGAAACCCTAATCAAACAAGTCATCATAGGCCGAATTTCAGACCTGAAAATTCTAAAATTGTAGATCTCAATAGATTGAGCTAGTGTCGAACTTCTTCGTTAATTCTTGATAACAATATCTGCCGAGCTTCTGTCAAGACTTAATGAAAAACTTTTCTTCACTTGTTTCTTAGATCAATCTTCATATCTTTAATGAAACCACTTAATATGTTTGAACAACATACTTCTTGGTACATTAAACCCAACTTAGATCTACCCAATTACAAGTAAAGTGTGTTTTATCAAAAGATTAGTCAATTACATAGAAAATATGATCCTAACATTCTTGTTATAGATTTTTAGGTTTGTCAAATTATGGCTAGGGTTGTCCACGGGTCGGGTTTGTGCCCAACCCGGACTCGCCTCGAATGCATCGAGTGGGGAAAAGTTTAACCCTCAACCAACCCGGTTCGAGTTTCAGGTCTGCCGGTTCGGGTCGTATCAATTTCGGGTCCATATTGGTCAGTTTTGGGTTTGTCGGAGTGGAGCAAAATCTGGCCGGATTTTGGCCAAAATATCGCTGGATCACTTTAGATTTGGTTGGATCTAACAAGATCTGGCCGATATTTCCCTATATCTATAAAGATCAGGCTGAGATCTTGATGGATCTAGCCGAAATCTGCCTATATCGTCAGACTTAAGGGTTTGGAATTACCGGTTTTGGTCGAGTTTGTGATTTCGGACGAGGGAAGAACAGCTCATCGGGCGGGTTGGATTTGTCGGTTTCTCAGACAACCAACCCGCAACTCGAACCAATGGTCTTGGGTGCTTGCACCGGCAACTCGCGTCCGACCGTAACCAAGCTTTGATTGGGCGGTTTCAGGTGAAGATGATCGGGTTCCGGGCTGTTTCTCAAGTCCGGGTGGGTTGTGGACAGCCCTAATTATTGCACTGCCCCACTTTGATGAAAGTTCACCGTACAAATTATTACTACTCAAATCAATATAATTTAGGTTGAGGTAGATTTCAAAATCTTCAGCTATATTTCCTATCAGCTGGTTTCCATCAAGCCGAACCTGAAAGAGGCTACTCTAGTTTTTCAAACTTTTTGGGATAGGACCTGTAAACTGGTTATTAGTGGCACTAAAGTAAACAAGTGTTCCTGATTGGCATATTTGTGGAGGTAACTGGCCTATAAAATTGTTGTTAGATAGTTGCAAATTTGTCAAACTGCTAAAATTATTCGTTTCGACTAAAACAGAACCAGTTAGGTTATTCATCATTAAACTCAATTTGATGAGATTGGTACGTGGTCCGAATTGATCCATAAAGTTTGTTTTCATTAAGTTGAAGTTCAGACAAGGCAGCTAAGTTTCCTATGGAAGCAAGAATTGAACCACTTAGTTCGTTCATCAACAAATTTAAAGTGGTGAGCTTGATCAAATTTCCAATAGTTAAATTAAAGTGGTGAGCTAGATCAAATTTCCAATAGTGGTTGAAATTGGTCCAGAAAGTTTGTTTTCAAAAAGTTGAAGTTCAGACGAAGCAGCTACGTTTCCTATTGGAAGTGGGAATTGAACCACTTAGTTCGTTCTTGAACAAAATTAAAGTGGTAAGCTTAGTCAAATTTCCTATTGTGGTTGGAATGGTCCAAAAAGTTTGTTTAAGATCAGACAATGAAGTCATCTTTCCTTCCGATGGAAGCAAGTAAAAAATAAAAAATAAATAAAAAAAGTCTAGACCTCTATGGTAGTTGTCAAGTGTCCTAATTACACCCAACACTTTAAATTAGCGTTTCACAGGGAGATGTGAGTTGATAGTCGGAGGTAGGGACCAAATTAATAAAAAATAAAAAATAAATAGTTGCTATCAAAATGTAGAAACCAAATTAATTGTGATTCTAAAATGTAAAAGGACTAAATAGTATTTGGCATATTATTAAAAAAAATTAAAAAAGTATAAGGGAACTGTGGAAAACATTAATCATCTGTATTATCACTTTTGATATAAACCTTTGGATATTTGTCCAGAGTTGTTCTGGCACTTTCTGATTTCCTTCTCTGTGTCTTGATCATGGCTTGACAATTCATGGATTGGAGTAGAGTCCTATCACTGTCTGTCGTTTCACAATTCTTTTTGCTACATTATTCTGCAATTGAATACATCACCTGATTCTCAAAAAAAAAAAATACATCACCTGTATACAATTAAACTATTAAACGAAACAAACTGGCTAAACCTAAGGAAAATTAGGATTATTTTGGATTAATTGGCGTCTGTCCTTTCAAAGAGAGGAAGGATTGTGTGTTGGGACCATTGCGCTAAATTTTGAAAGGCAATGACCTTTGGATTAATTGGCATGTCTATAATGTTGTTTAAACAATATTAACAAATACCCCCTTAATTACACTCTCTCACCAAGGTCAAACACATTATCTAACCCAAAATATCACTACAAAAAAGGCCTAAATCTTGTAGTGATAGTGGGGCTTTGAGCAATGGGAAAGAGTTACACTTACACTCAAGAAAAGTTAATAAATTGTATTGATAGATTATATACAATTATTAAAAAGTAATACTAGGACTACAATTTTTGTCACAACTTGCTCACATGGCAAGTCGTAAGTGGTGGAATTATTGTAAGGTTTTTAAGTTTATTGTAAGGTTTCTCTACAAGAACTTGAATCCAAGCACATCAAACTATCAAAGCATCATATCCACAGCTAATGATTGTATCATGGTAATTCTCTATCAGAATTCCTATCTATGCATTTACTTAAATTCATCAAAAAAAAAAAGAGCTTAAAAGGTGAATCTCAAGTCACAAAACAACTATTATTTAAACCAAGGAGCGATAATAAGAGCAGGTGCATTGGCCTTCAGGCTCTAAAAGCAGTGACTAGACAATGTCATAGATCAAGGTGCAACTTAACTACTTATTCAGCAAAAAAAAAAAAAAAGAAGGTGCAACTTAACTGCCTATAAAAGTTTAAAACATAACGTTCTCCCTCAACAAAATGCAAGAGAAATGAATTAAATTAAATTGGCTGATTCGGTCTACAAACTGGCACTTTTGCCTGGGAAAACAAAATTTCATGGCTTTGAAGTAGAAGGAATCAAGGCATGAATATTTTCTGTAAAATAAAAAATAATATATATATATATATATATATATTACTTGAATTGAATAGGAGAAAAGGCATTTACTCTTTTTTCTTCTTTTTTTTTACACAAAAAGGCATTTACTCTTGTATTCTAATACAACCGTAGCATTAATTATTAAAGGACATACACACCTACAGCATACAAAAATGTTATCTTTCCTTTTTGAAAAAAAAAATAGTATATTTACATTGAAGTATAGATGAAGCTTTAGACCAATAGGGCATCAGTTTTCTTCATCGGAGTCAAAAGAATGTCTCTTACTCAAAGATTTCAATACATTTAATGGTCGATCACATTGGGAAGTACTTGCACCATTACAAGACTTGAGCTTAGGCACACTTAAGGAACTGAGTGGCGGTGTAGATGCCCCCTTGTTGACTTCCCTTAGCACAGAACGAGCTGTGGCTGCAGCTGCTGCATCCGCCATTGCTGAAGCCAATTTTGAATTGCCATTTGACTTGTTGGTGAACTTATTATGTGCATGTTTTCCACTAGCAACCTTAGAAACATCAGGCGATTTATTGCTGCTTGATTTTTGCATTTTGGCAACAGCCTCAGTCGCTGTTGATTTTGTCTTTGCTGAATCATACTTTTGCATGTCATAGATGAGCTCTTTCTGAAGCTGCTTATCGGCAACCAATATGTCATCAATCTCATTCTTGTAGTCCTTGAGAAGGATTCTAAGGCATTCCATGAGGGAGCCTATGAGGGGGCTATTCTTGCTTTCTAATAGCCGTTTCAGCTCTATAAAGATGGGGATGGTATTTTGGATAAGGCCCTTTCTGACTGCTTGAGTCATAGCCCTTCCTCTAGCAGCAGCTGCGGATCCTCCTCCACTATCTCCGCCTTCTTCATCAATTTCTGCTGAGTCAGATGATGATCCACGGTTGGTTGGGATGCGTATCTCTTTGCAGGCAAGAATTTGGAAAGCATCCTGCTCCTCAATTAGAATGCAGTTTATACATTAGAACTTATGAGTAACAGAAACCAACAGAGACGATTAGTTTAGTAGGGAACTCTGGAAAAACAAGATACACAACATGAAAGTTGAACAATTGTTATAAATATTTTAATAGAGAAGGAGCACTTGGTTTACATATTCACTATTAGGTAAGATGATGGCTGTGACCTTCTGTATTAATATTTGTTCACTAACTGCAACAATTATAAAGGAGCTAAACCCCCTTGATGAGCTTGATATTAACTGGTTAAGAAATCTTTCACGTATAGGAGCACATTAATATATTCCAAGAGAGCTCACCCACAAAACACTAATTTACCTGCAGAACAGACTGTCCAGTAATATCTTCTGTATCAAGCATACCATCGGATGCTGCAGCAAGAATCTCTGCACATAACTTTGCAAAGGTGGCCAACAGGTGCTCTGGAGCCATTTGTTTCAGCAAAGAAACATAAATGTGCATTCTTTTAGATCTCGAATTCTCATCACTACCCCTGGAAACACATGCAGTAGTTTTAAATCTGCATTTCAATTTCAGATCTGTTCTTTCTGAATATGGTGGGGCATACCAACCTGATGGAAAAAAGCCGGCTCTCCACTCGTGAGCCCTGAGAGTCAGTATGACCATTGTGGGCATGACAATCATTCAGAATGAAAATGGCTTCCACAAAACTGTTATAAGCAAGAAGAGGTGCCTTCACTGCAAACAAATTAAACTTTAGAGTCAACACCCAACAAGCATGCATTACCAACTTCAAAGGCTGAAAATATGATTGCTTGTGAGAACCTAGTCACCTTTTAAAATACTCCCAAAAAGGTAATCAGCGAGTTGTCTTATCTTTTCTGATTCGTCAACAAGTGAGAAAAGAAATCTGAGGAATAGCACTCCTCTCCATTTCACATAGTCTCTCTGATTATGAGAAAAATGTCAATATTCTCCCTGGTTAGTAATTATCAAAAGGGAAATAAATGAGAAGTATCAGAAATAACAGAACACCATAACAAATTGTACCTGTAATAATCTTGAGAGCAAGATAAATGTCTGCCTTCTCACAAGTTCACATGGATCACAAAGACACTTCGTGATCTTTGCTATATAACTGTTGACTTCAAAACAATTTGTTAGAAACTTAGCATAAGAAACAGTTAATCAAAATTGATCCTTTCATCTCCTCTCAAAAGCTAGTTTAAATATCAGATACTGTTCAAATGGTATATCGTTTCTGTTAATTGTTTACAGGCCTTACCAATCAACCAGAGCAGTATACCGAACGCAAAAATCTGCCATCATTACAACAAGATTGTTGCGTAGAGCAGCACAATCACTCTTTTCAAGCTCCTGGAACAAGACATGCAAAGTTCAGATTTTGTTTCAGTTATTCAGGGGGAGTGACAAATGATTACTACAGGAAACACAAATATATATCCTCCAATTGATATCTTCAAATACACACACATATAACAAGTATCTAGGGAATAATACTATATGCATCAGTTGTGCCTAATAAAATCTTTGAATCAAAATTAACTTAATTATACAAAAATAGAGTTTCTATAAGCTAAAATTTCTTACAGATACAGAGAGAACCCTGTCACAAAGAGAATGGCTTTAGGTGAACAAAATCTTGTACCAAGGACAGCTTCTTAATGAGTTTTCAAGAAAATAATTCTAAAACCATTGGAATTGAATGATGCCAAGTCAATGACCAAACCTGTACAAAAAGAGGAATATAATTCTTTGCAAGTTTTCCATCAACAAGGCAAATCTTCCCCATTGTCAGCCAAGCTTGAATGTATAAAGGAGGAGCCGTTTGCTTTAGAGAAACTGAAGGGCCTGGCAATTTGTTCAATTTGGGATCAGAATTGCCTGAAGTGATTATGGTGTGTAATAGCGGAGTAATGGCGCTCACATCAACAGACGGACAAACAATAACCAAAGATCCAATTGTATAAACTGCTGTGACTGCTTTTGATAACAACCTGGCTGCTTTCTTGCCCTTTCTACTAGGTGGGGTAAAAAAGCGACCATCTTGTTTTGCTTCTGAAACCTCTAAAACATACTTTTCTAAGATGTGAGAAGCTTTAGAGAGAAGCTGGTCTACCCATCTTATAACAAGTGAATCAGCCTCCTCAGGATTTGAAGCCTTCTGCTTGCACAATGTCCTAAGTGCTTTTACATGAGCATTAACCTGCCATCACATGTACCAATTAAGTACACATGCAGGTGCAAATATTAAAGAGAAACAAAGGGAAAAACACATACTTAAACAAATAGTCTAATTGTAACCCAATATTCAACCTTAAAAGAAACACTACAAGCAAGTATATGTCATCAATCCATATGTGCAATTTGTGAGCCAAAACATACGATCAACACCTAAGTTCTATAAAAAGCTATTGAGTTTTGATCAGTGTGAATCGGGAAATTCATCGGAGTTCTTTTACCATCAAGCTGTACTGATGGCAAACTACTATATTGACCAATAAAACATTTTAGACAACAAAAGAAAAGGATCCTTACTGCAACAAAATGCACACACACACACATAAGTAACTGAATACACTAAATGAAATCAAGTGGTAGATACCTCAGTTGAATGCATGTTGAACTCTTCAATTCGTTTAAGCAAGTTATGAGCCAAATCTGCTGCAGGTTCTGGAGGCAGCTCCGTAGAAACATTAGAGATTGTTTGCAAGAGGAAAACACGATCCCCAGCCCAAGCAACAGAATTGGATTCTATACCCTCTTCCTCTGCATGTGCATCTCCTTGCGCAAGTGGAATTTTAACCTCCCCTCTTACTCCATGCTTGTCAAAGAGCTGCCAATGATGATGGAGGAACTCCCAGTCCACTGCTTTTGAAAGATATGCTGACACCTCAGATAGAAGAAACCAAGCACCCGGTGGTGCTGTCCACTTCTCTATCGGCATAGATTGCCTCAACCAGAGAGACTCAGATGTCTTAATAATATTCTGAAGTGCCAAAACAATTTTGTGCTTAAGCCGTTTCTTCTTACCCAAGCTTGCACAAATTTTCTTTACCCAAGGTGTCACCTCCCCATTACAAATTCCTCTCAAAAGACCCAACACTCCTTCAGGAAATAAAAACTCCATTTCTCTTTCTGAACTTTTAGCTTTGAGACATGAATCGCTTAAAACAGATCCATTTTGAAAAAAACCAGTCGAAGCAGCTCCAGATATTCGGTCCAGTACCAATTCTAGAAACAAGTTCTCGCACTCTTCTTGAATACTGGATTCATTATCAGTTATTAAACGTGGAACTGAATGAAGCCACTCAGTAGTAACACTTTCATCTGAGAATTTTCTGAAAGCCTATAACATCAATGCAGATTCCACCATAAGTTCAATATATGCTTGCTAAGAGGTATACTAGCAGATGCAAGGTAAAAAAAAAAAAAACCAAAAAAAATGTAATTAATGAGGTGCAAGCATAGTTACATAGACATAACCAGGAATCCAGATTATAAAAATTAGGAAAATATTATTTCACATTATATAGAAAAACGATCAAAGAATCCCCTTGAAGCCAAGGACACCCAGATTTTTGCCTTGAGTATTCATAATTCAATTAGCAACCACCATAATTACAATAGACATATCCCAACAACCTAAATAATCATCACTAACGTAACAATTACTTTAAGCTAATCCAAAATAGTACTTGAATAAGATATTTGTGTTCAAGGTTGACAGTACAGGAGGTCTATTCTAAAAAAGTACACAAGTTGGCATGGCAGGTAAGTAAAAGTGTCCAAAAGCACAAATTGCCACAACTGTGTGTGTATGCGATGGCACAAACCAATTAGATATCATATACTAATCATAACAAAAATGACATTATTCAAATCAGAAAACGGCAGATGAAGCAAAGCAGTGAATGAACCTCAGAAAGAGCTGAAATCGCGGCTTTCCTTATGCTAACAAGAGGATCGGAACAAGCCATGCCAATGGTCTTGAGCACAACTTCATCAAAGGCACCACCTAGAAGGGCTGTCAACTTGGTAATCAGAAGAAATGTAGCCTTCCTCACTGCTGCCTTCTCATCCATACACCTTTTTCTCAAAAGGCCATTGATATCAGCTTCCACTCTTCGCTCTTCTGCCACATTGCCAAACCCCATAACTTCTTTCAACACGTCCCGACTCCTATCTTCACCAGCCAGAAACCCTACCAGCTGTGCCAAATTCGACAAAGCACGAGCACGGATTCCACCAATAGTATCCGAACAACGCTGTATCAAAGCCTCCATACACCTCAAACCCCATTCACTCTTCACTTCACCATCCAATTCCACACCCAATGGATCCTTCAATGACATCATGAGCATCAAAATAAGATCAACCCCCAAGAGCCTAAGGCTAGCCTTTCCTTGTGTCATCTTCAACACATACTCCACAAACCCAATTTGATCATTGAATTCCATCACTTTAACAATCTCCATGATCGACTCCACAGCTAAAGCCCTCAGCTCAGTCTTCTCCGGGGCCTTCTGCACCAAGTACCTTGGAAGATTCACAACTGCTTTCTTCACTCCATCTGAACTTTTTGCTACTCCCATCATCCTATGCATCACAAATTCCAAACCAAACGTCCGTGCCAACGATTTAGACCTAAGAATCAACGGTGACAAAGACTTCAACACTTCAGCAGCAGTATCCGCCTGCTCTCCATGCTCAGGCCTCAACACCTCACTCAAAACCCGCGAACACAAATCAGTTATTCTGTTATAACTAACAGAATTGCCACACACTTCAGCTGCCATTACCGGAATCTCAACAACCGTTTGTACCAAAGACTTCAAACTGTCAGGAAACCTATCCAAATGAATCAAACCCATGACTGATTCCAACTTTTCAAGCACTGTGAACAACTTCCCAACATCAAATTCACTCTCTTCAGACTCACCCTCATCGACACCCAAACTTTTCGCATTATTCCTAGATCCCCTGCCTCGCCCTCGGCCACCACTGCCACCCTTTCTCTTCCGATTAGCCACAACATTGTGAGAGCCCTCACCAGTCTCAGACGTGCCCCGGGGCCGAGGCTTGAGATACCGGCGAATAGAGCGAAGGAGAGAGAGAAACGACATTGGAGTGAACAGAGTGAAAACAGGGGAGTTTGGTGAGAGAAGCAGAGAGAGGTAGACATTAGAGGCCAAGAGGGACAAATGGGTGGGACCCAAGTCCATTGTAGAGGAGATAGGAAGGACGAGATGGGTTGGAGACAAGGATTTCGACGACAGGTCTTCGAAGAAACTGTCAAGGGGTTCGGAATCATTGGAATTGGTGGCGCGGCGAAGAAGGGTTTGTAGGTCTAAGAGAGTGGATTCAGAGAGGTATTGGGGGTTTGGATTTGTGGGGTTATCGAAGAAATGGCGGATCTCTTCGAGTTCTGCGAGAATTCGAGATATGGCTTCCTCCATGGATGAGAAGCAGAGGAGATCTTGAGGCCAGTGACCAATGTGACGATTTTGTTATCTGCTTTTGGTTTTTTTGGTTTTTTTATTTATTATTATTTTTTTTTCACAGAAAAGATTTGAATTTTGGCATTCCCGCTTAAGGGGTTCTTTACGACTGTGTTTGGCTACGGTTGAAGGAAGAGGAAGGAAAAGAAATGAAAACACTTTTCTGAGGTTTGGAAATAGGGAGAAAAGAAATAGAGAGGAAATGGAAAGAAGAATGTATGCTTTTACTTTTATGCCCACACATGAATTTGAGAGAGGGGTGAAAGTGATGGGCAAAAATGTAATTTTGGGTACATGAAAGGTCAAATGAGTGGACCTCATTATTTTCTTCCCAAAATGAGAGGGGATGTATGGAATAAGGGTGAGTTTGGTTCAGCTTTTTGTAAAAGTACGTAATGAAAAAGTGTATTTTTAAAAAACTGAGTGTTTAGTAAAAACTGTTAAAAAATACTTTTTGAAAAAACTGAGTGTTTGGCTAGCACTTATAAAAGTGGAGATTTAAGTTATAAATTACCAAAAATGACAAGATATATATATAAGTGAATTTTTTGTTTTAATTATCTCTCTTAATGCAAGTTATAGGCACAACATTTTTACAAAAATTTCACAATAAAGTCTATATGACAAGTTGTTAATGGTAGATAAGAAAAATAATAATATCATTAGTAGGTTCAAATGAGAACCAATAACAAATTACTGTGTAAAATTTATTATGAGAAGTGTTACGTTCACAACATTTTTTGCAATATTTTCACAATAAAATTTATGTGGAAAGTTGTTACTAGTTCTAATTTGAACCCACAACTAAAATTATTTTTTTACTAACCAATATTAACTAATAACAATCTGTTATTTAAAATTTATTGTAAAAATATTACAGTAGCATTTCTCAATTAGGATTTTTTATTTTTTATATTATTTTCCTTTCTTCATTTCACTTTCAACCATACGTTTTATTTCTTTTTCTTTTTCTTTTCTTTTTTTTCTCCTCCACACACGGTCCACTATCTCTACCCCCTCTTTTACTCTCCTTTTCTCACTCATTCTCCCTCATTCAGAACGTTCTAGGAGCTCTTTCTTTCTCCAGCTCCCTCTCTCTTTTTTTTTTTTTTTTTTTTTTACTTGATTCCAAAACTCTCTCTGTGATAAGAAAATTTTCCTTTTCTCCCTCATTCAAGAACATTCCAAGGAGCTCTCATCTTCGTGCTGTTGCTCATCTTCGTCCCCAACCCAGTCCAGATGGGTCAGCTGGCTTCTGTCCTTTGTCTCTTTTTTTTTTTTTTTTTGGTTATGATTTGATTAATTTTAAAATTGTGTTTTTGAGTTTGTATTCTGATAATCTGATTATGCTTGAGTTTAGAGATGTTTGAGAGAAAAATTGTTGTGTTTGTAGTGTTTGTTCTGTAGCAGAGAGATGAGATGAAGGGCGTGAGGTTAGGCGTTGAGAGAATTGATTAATTTCATGGGTATTTCCGTAATTCCATCATCAGCAACAATAACCCATCAAACATGCAGTGCACGTTTTCATTTATGGACCCTCAGAGGTCCATAAATTTTCCACATTTAGTCCGCGTTTTTGGGCTTAACCAAATGCAATTTTAGGCCTGGCTTTTTTCAAAAAGCCCTTTTTGGGCTCAAAACGTGAAAACAAACGGGCACTAGGTCTCTCACAAAAGTGAATTCCATTGTGATAGGTGTTAGTTATTACCAAAATTGGCAGATTGCAAAATGAGGCCGCACACTAATTGCAAAAAATAAAATTGTTTTTCCAATTGGGGTATGTTTTTGTAAATAAAAACTTTTTTTCATACAATTATTGCGAATTAATATATGTATATATATATATATATATATATATATAAGCCAAAGACCTTATAGCTGAATTGGTACCTCCCTATACACAAAATGTTTGGGGGTCTAAGAGGAAAAGGGTTCGAGCTGCGGGGTTAGCAACATGTTGTAATTATTTCTCAAAATATATGAAAAAAGTTTGAAAAGTTTGGCTCCCTCTATCTTATTACATGTTTGGTTTTCACACAAGTAATTTGGGTAAGGGAAAAACAACAATGTTTGTTCCTTCTACAAATTCTGTCTAGAGTCTTGTCTTTAGAAGTGGTTTGAAGCAGTCTTCTATGAAAAACCAAAAGAAAAGTCATTCAGTGTTTTGTACTTTGCTCTTAATCTAATTCAATTAAGGGACAGAGAAGCAGCGAATTAGGCTTGACAATCTCTAGAATCTGAATAGGGTGCTACGCACTCACTCTGGTTTTTCTCAGAAAGTGTTATCTGGGCACAGGTTTGGAAAATCTACACTAGTTGTGCATGCTACGCCCCTGTACATGTCAGTCAAACTTCTTTTGCTTCTTCCAGATGAGATTCTTTCATTACTACCACAACTGATTACAGCTGAAATAAGAATGTGCATTTGAATTAGCTTTTTCTTTTTTCTTTTTCGCTTATCATGTCTTTTAAAAACCTCACTTTTTTTTTATGTACAATTGTACTTCTGCCCACTTTTACCGATTCAGCAAAAAGTTAATCCAAACGCAGTGTTCTGTTCAATTATTAAGAAGTTAAGAAGTGTTTCGACTGCTAATTTTGTTTTCAGTAGAATGACACAACAAAAAGAGCATCATGCCCTCCTGTCCCAACCTGATGGTAATTAGCCTGTAGAAGAGCTCATTCTGAGAGCCCAATGGCCTCAGACCAAAGAATTCTAACCAGAAATGACCTGCTTTTGAGAAATTCTACTTTATAGCTGTACGCTTCAGTGCATATTATGCTACCAGCACACAAACAGATCCCAAACAATGACACCAAAAGAGAACATATATTAGTCAAGGAGGAAGAATTACCTCTATTGATAGGTAACACATACATGATCGCTTTAATCAAATCTGAGATCAGATTGAGTTGGCAGCTGCGGCAAAACCTTGACAAATTCTTTCACATGTATATTTATGCAATTCAGCATCAAATAAGTTAATACTAACCTCAGAAACTGTGCATAAAATTAAATAGCTAAATGACACCAAATAAACAATCTATAGCTTTCAATGGCACAACTAAGCTACAAGTCCTGACTCCTGAGCATAATAGTGAGGTTCTTAAATCTAAAAGGTGTTAAAAGTTATTTAAGTCTGGTGCGTATAGTAAAAATATATATATTTTACTGCACTCATAATTTTGGCATATAGAACTCCACACTGTGCAACTTCTTAGACATATGCCTCCATCACAGACTGCTCAGCCCGTGGGCATGATCAGTCCTGCAGGCAGCTTAATCATGCATCTGAAGATGGATCTCTGCAATCAGGGAAAAAGCGCTCATTCTTAATTCTTTCCAAAAGAAGCTCATAAGCAGTAAAATCTGCTTGTGCTTGGAGGTCCTGTTCAGTCAAATTAGCCAAATGTTCAGGGTTGGAGTTCCTGGTCTCTTCTAGTGATGATGCTGTCTCCCCTGCTGGAAGCCGACCCCGCAATCGATTTGATCTCCTCCTGTTGGGTGACATGGAAGCACGCACCACTGGTGATGGTGAATTGCTCAGTGGCTGCATCCAGTGAAAGCTCTGATAAACTTGATCATTGCTGTGTTGATTAGCAAAACCAATCGAAGTATCAACAGATGTTTGAGCATGAGTCCTATAAGGATGAGGTTCAGGCAGGGATAATATTAAAAGATGCGCTGAAAATGAATCAATTGAAATTTTTAGAATCAAAAAGGAGGTATTGAACGATATCATGATCTCCCTTGAAGTTATCACATATTAACCAAAAAGACCCATCACTCATATAAGTTTGAACAAACTAATATCAAGTTTTAAATTGAGCAATTAGCACAATATTTTCAGATTAATATAACAAAATAAGGTCAGGGGAGATTGCTTATTTCCATGAAGGTATCAAAATTATCAAAGCTTACCGATGATCAAGAATAACTGGATCAGCAACCAAATCAATATTTGGAAAACCATTACCATGACGTCCCATTGCATTTGGATCTAAATCAACAAAGATTTGATTGTCAGAGATAAAATAAAAAATAAAAAATAAATCTCCATCCAACACAGAAAAAGAAAAGGGGAAAAAAACAAATCAAAGAACTTACTCCATGGTGATGGCAATCCCACTACCCTGTGAAATTAAAAGAATGAGATAAATAAAGTAATCTTTTGGGCCTGAAGGCAAAGTTGAGGTACTAAGCAGAGAACATAAGAAAATTAACAATGTTAGTTGGACACAGAAAAGAGGAGAAATGAAAGCCTCATCCACAAGAAAGCAGACAACCAAGGGAAGAGAAAGATTGAGGAACAGTGACACAAAGAAAACTAGTTGCAGTTAGATATGATTATTTCAAAATGAATGCATTGAAGCACAACCACCAACCACTATTCAAAGAAGCAGGTTCACAGATACAAGTAAATGGGTGATTGGTCAAAGAAACATGCATTAAGTAGTGTAATGGCAAACAATAAGGCTAGCGACAAGGACAATTAGACATGGGAGTTCCAAGGGGATTTTATATATATATATATATATATATATATAAGTATTAAGTGGTTTAATGGAGTTTCAAGAGGCATATATCAATCATATACCATAATCAACTTTTTCTAGATCATATGAAGGGTGTTTTAATACAGAACCTAATCATGCAAAAATATACATAAAAAAAAGAATAAAGAACATTATTGCTCAAGTTCAAGTTCAAAGCAGATATTTTAAAATTAGCCATGGTGGGTAAGAGTTATACAGGCCTAAATGGTAGGTATCCAGGAGAGCTCCAACTGAGTATGTCCCGGTCTACAGGTGATATACAAGCATTGCAGCCAGTGATACATTTGATTTGTATGCTTTACTACGATCTCATATTTTGTTACACTTTAAGTATTGAGTGAGCATACAAAATGTTTATTTGGGCTTTTTACAAAAAAGGAAAAAAGAAAGACGTGACCAACAATTTGAGTTTGGGATTTCAAAATCGCGTATCCCCTACCAAAATATCACTGTAGGAAGTATGAATGATCATAAATTTAATACCATAATTAATTAGCTTCTATTGAGAAGAAGTAGATAAATATAACTCACACTTCTTTGGCAGGGTCTCTATTGCTGGGCTTTATTGTCATTATTTTTTTGTTAGAGTTAATGGATATAAAATGCTATCACTAATAAAATTAATGGGAAAGTTATGTGTACATTAAACGTTGGGTAATAATTCTGTCTTTAGACAGAGTATATGGATATAATACGCTATAACTCTTAAGGGTCTGTTTGGATACCGCTTATTGCTGAAAACTGAAAACTAAAAAGATTGTAGCAAAATAATTTTTAAATGTGTGAATAGTGCTGTGGGACTCAGTTTTAAAGTTGTTTTTGCTGGAAAAAGTACTTGTAGGTCCTATGAACAGTATATCAGACCCACCATTTTTTAGCAAAACGCTAGAACGCACGGAAAACGTGCATTCCAAACGCACACTAAAATTCAAGGGAGAGTCCAGTGTATGTCCCCATTGTGAAGGTTGACACATGAGCACAACATTTATCTTATTAAACATGATAATGCCTCTAGCCTAATTCAACAGATACACGTCCAAATTTGTAACATGGGATTGACCATATTTGATAAATGCATGCATCATGTGTGATAGTATAGTAGCCAACGCATTTTCTATATTAATAATTTAATATTGCTCATAAGGAGAAATGCAGCATTTAAAAGAGATTCTAACGTACGTATATCATATATTCAAATCTAAATTGTAAACAGAAGCAGAAAACAAGTCAACAGCTCACACGCCAGAGATAATACATACCATCCAAGAGGGCACTGAATTCCATTTGCTGGCTGAAACATCCAGAAACATAATAACAATGAGAAAGATGGCCAGAAAGAAAAACCAACAATTGTATTTTATACAAAAAATACATTGCAGAAACAATATTATGATGAAAAAAATGGTAAGGGTCATATAAAACAAAGAATTGAAACCAAGATTTTGCAAAAGTATACTCAATGTAATTCTTAATTGTGGGCTTCCAAAAAAATTAATTATAGAAAAAAAAAATGAACAAAGCTATTGCTAATTTTCTTCCCTTGCATTTTGGTTAAGAATTTTAGACTTTAACGCGATACCTAAAAGTGTGGATGCACACCCCACACATGCATTCATGTTCCATGCACCCACACCAACACCCAGCCACTCACACACACAAAAAGAGATGCATATCCTTTTTAATACCTATATAAGAAAGAATGAGATAACAATCAATCAAAGAGTTGTAAAGCAAAGACTCTCACATGAAATGGCAAATTAATTTAATTCGTGCATAGTGGATCAACTGTGAAAGTTTTCATTTGAAGTCACTATGATTGTTATGGAATTTAACTTGTTAGAGGGTCGCAAAGGAATGGATGCTACATCAAACATGAGAATTGAACAGTCGAGAATTGAAGTCACTATGATTCATGTCAGGTTGATCAATTATGAATGTTATTCTTATACTCACACACTCAATAGAAAACCACAAAGTGATGAAGAAAAACCATCAACTTTATTGTCCTTAAAAGCATATGATTAATTGCTTCAGCTAAAAATTGTATAATGAAAACCAAAAAGTCATTTCCATTATTGAACTATACACTGGAAATCCAAATCTTGAGTAATCATTGATTTAAACACCATTAGAAGTGTTGCATTATATTAAATTTGTTATATAAGATCAATCAGCCCGGTCTTAACTTATAATCAGTACACCGACCAATGTATTAAATACTAATGATAATAACTACCAAGTTTGACATTTTTAATGTATGCATATATAATTCAAAAACGGCTATTACAGGAAGAAGGCCAACCTGAACTTAATGTGGGTTTGAGAAGTTAAGTTGACAAACTTCAAATAATATGGGTTTTGATTGAGAGCGTATTAGTTTTAATATATGCAGATTTATTTCTTATTTATTTTGTTTTAAGAAGTTAAATGATCATCAAATAAGAATATTCCAATTTGGATAAGTATAAGATTGCCAGAAATCAAATCATGTTAAAAATAAAGACATTAATTTAATGAGATGTTAGATTTTAGCACAAGCCACCCAGTTTAAAATGCATGATTAGGCACAAAAGGCAAGAAACTCTAAAAGTAACCTTGCCATGAGGTTCCTAAGGCACTATCTAATGACTTTTCCTAGACAATAAGAAGATAAGCCAAGAACCTCACAATATAGCCATCCCACAAGGGTCTTAAGGCCCTTTCTAATGACTCACCTAGTCATTCAGCATCTAGAGCGCCTACTCACCTTTGACAAAACTAATTTGTTGCTAATACATTCATATTCTAGCTCTTTATGATCAACCAGCACTAAAGGAATGTACAAAAATGAAAACCAGAGAGGTGAAAAAGAAAACATTAAATTTAAGATTTGATGTATTTATAAATGTCATCCATTCAATTCTAGTTAAGCCTTTTTTGACTACTTTTATGAATCCATTACTATGTAATCCCCACATCTATGTCATTTATAATTTAGTATATTAATGAAGATTGTTAATAGATATTATAGAATGGAAGCATGCCAATTTCATGCTTCATAGAAGATCAAAATTAGCATAGCTCAAGATCATTAGCAATTTCATAGGATGAAGCTTGGCTTATTACTTTTTCTTTTCTTTTTTTAAATGCTCAGCATTTGGTATGTTGTTGAATAGAGTTTTAACTAGAATGGCTTTAAATGAAATGGGTGGTTTTAGACAAAATAATTGATTTTGATTGATCAACAATACGAAATATACCTCATAAAGAAGATCCAATTAAAAATCCACTGACTTTCCACACAAAGAAAACTTCTTACATTTTTTTCATTACATTACAATTGACATTAGCTCTTATACAACTGAAAAACAGGCTGTGAAAGAAAAAAATTGTCAGAGTTCATTCTATTTTTTTTCTTTATATTAGCATATTAATAAGGGTATTTTTGTAATCATGATATAAATCCTGATATAATATATGCTAAGGTGGGGGCCTAACTCATTACACCCTAAACCTGTTCTTTTCATGGTTCACAGCTCAACTTAATATCAGAGCACCCCAATCCAACCCTAAGACCCACTGAAAGAGTTTACGATGATAAGGTGTGCTGACTTTAGCGTCCTTACAATGACGTCAGCACCCACGGGGTCACCAAAATCTGTTGACCACACCATCTGACTTGCCGGAATCCCCTGGTATTAGTGGTGATGTTTCCCAATTTTTTTGAGGCAAGCAGTATGCTTTTTAATTTTCCAATGTTTTTTCTATTTCTCTGCACCAACTCTAACAGAAATCAATATATGTCATTCACTTCTTAATCCTCAAAACAAAATCAAGATGAGCAGAAAATGACATTCATGTGTCCCCCATTGGTTTTACATCCAAAATCATCAATCATTCTATCTACTCTACTGAGCCCAAAAAGCAATGTCTAAACAAGAGGTTGGAAGAAGAATTTACAACCTTACTAAAGAAAGACAAAGGTATAATGACAAGCATTAATTAAAATTTTATAATACCATGACCAGCTGTTCTTATATATATATATATATATATATAAATAAAATTAAAAAAACATAAACCAATGAGGACCTCGGTTTTACCATATCAAACTCATCAGCAACTTCATCATTAGTCTCCTGATCTATGGTTTGTTCCGGACCTTCATCCCCAAAACACCGCCACACACCAGATTCAACTTCACGACAATTAGGGCATTGCATAGCACCTTTTACATTGAAAGCAGAACCAATGCAATCTGAAGAAAAGGAGTCAGTAAACATCAATAAATTAAGAAAGCCCCATATACAGGTAATATTATTTGACAGCTTGTGAGTAAAAATTTTACCTTTTATATCAAATAATAATATAAATCTGCCTTAACAATGTACTTAATTAAAGTCCTTGCCCTTGGGTTGGCACGGCTTGCCAAACTTGGGCATTTTAACAGCCAAAGAGAAGTTCCACCAACTCAAATATGTTATAGAAATGTTCATTTCAACTATTTATATGAAAGTAGCATCTAATAATGATGGCTGAAAGTGTGTGAACAAGAACTAATTATGAAGGATGAGAAAATTTAACAAAAAAGAAGGGAAGGGGGGGAGGGGCACCTTGAGAATTAGAAACTGGGGGGGTTGGGGGGAGGGGAAGTATTCAATCCTCTTCTCCAAGAATAATTACCATAACATAAATTAGAGACACGTTATAATATAAAGCAGAGAAGCAAAGAGGAAGACAGAGGTAGTGAAGAGAGCTCAGTATAATCTGGATATAAATCCACATATTATTGAAGTGACCAAAATTCTCAATAATGTTTTTTAACATTTCTTTGTGAATTGCAGTCTTATTCAACAATGATAATAGCAAGGATGAGAGGCTTCAATAGCCCTTTAGAGTAAAAAGTGAACTCTAATTACTAGTTTCCTTATGAGTTACCCCAGAAAAAAAAAAAAAAAAAAAAAAAAAAACATTCACCCTCAAAGAAAATACCATACACCCTCTTCTGATTGTCTTTACATATCTGTATGCATGTGTATGCACACGCGTGCGCGCGTGTGTACATATATTGATATATACATACATATACGCGTACGTACATACATGCAAACATATGTAAACACTCATACCCATATACATTCATACGTGTGTATTTATTTGTATACACAAAGACATCCCACAAATAATAGCACAGTCATTTTGGAACAGCCAATTGATCAAACAGCTCAAAGACATGGCTAGAGAACAGAACAGGAACTCAAACCTCAAAAAATCTCTCCCCCATCACTCACTCCCATTACCCAAAAACCATTCCATACCATCTCCACGCGAAACACAAACACAAACAACAACAACAACGACAATAATAATAAAAATTCATGTTTGGCTCACCGAGATGAAACACATGAGAGCAGCGAAGTTTCACTGCGGTTCTCTCAGAGAAATCAGACACCTCATCCAAACAAACAGTGCACCTGACAATCGAGGACGAGGACTCTCCACTAGCATTGTTAGCCATTGTTTCTCGCACAAGAATTCTCTAACTGTGAAATCAGAGAGCGAATAAGCTAAAGATGAAGATGAAGATGAAGAAGAAGATGAAGGGCCAGGTGTATTTAAATGCTGAGTCATTCTCAGTTTCTCCGAGAAAGAGAGAGAAACAAAAATTAAGAAAGCAAGTATGGTGGCACGGTCGTGTTTCTGCGATTCCAGAAATGGTAAGTCAATTATGTTTTTTGAATCTATCTGACGTCTACGACTACGTCTATATCCTCCCGCTACTTCATTCACTTGACTAGGCTCTACTGCGGTCGAGTCTATTGGAGTTCAAAAAAACCCCAATCCATATACTGTCCTCCACGTGGCAACTTTTTAGCTGGCAATTACTTTTTAAGTTTTACTGCATTTGGATTTTTTTTTTTTTTCCTTCTTTGTCTAACTTTTTTTTTTTTTTTTTTTTATAATTTGGATATAAATTGTAATTTTGTCAATAAATCAATCCATACGATATTTGATCAATCGAGACTAGAATCGAGCAATGAACCAAGCTAACTCGATTGATTAATGTGTCTGTTTAGCATCAACTCATAAGCCCAGTTTTTAGGTTTTTATCTTTTTTTTAGCTTTCTTGTATAATTTTTTAAAATCTTACTTTTTAATTTTTTTTAAGGTATAAATATATTTTAACACAATTTCAATAAAATGTTGTTAACAAAAAGTTAGATCACCCAAAAAAAAAAAAAACAAAAAGCTAGATAAATTATTTTCAAATGAGCACAATTGTTTCTTCAATTGCCTCTTAACAGCATTCTAACAAGTTTCTCTCGATCTGAGTCCAACTTTGCTTGACCAAACATATATATACAAAATTTGATGTAAGGTTTTTCCCACTTTCAAACCTTTATACATAATATATTATACAACCTATATATATATGCAACATGATGAATATAATTATAGTGTCATAAATTATAGGCAAATATCAAATTGTTGTTGCTCCATCATGACATGTTTCCTTAACAAGTTGTGCAAAAAAATGTAAAAGAAATCAATGTTGGATTTTGGATCATTAGCAATTCATGTGAAAATTGAAAGAAAAATGTTTTCATAAGATTTCTCTTTTTTGTTTGGTTTGGTTCTTGATCTAGCACAAACTTTTTCTAGTTTTTTTTTTCATAATTTATCAAGGTGTCAAAATGCTCATGACTATTATATGAACCTACCACTTGCCACTTTTATTGTATGTCAACCAAAGGCAGTGATTCAGCCAACCCAAAGGGATTTAAAAACTTCAAATGAAACCCTAACCAGCCCCCCAAAAAAAAATTTATACATTGAATTTTTCTATAAAAAAAAATATTGTTTGGACCCTTTAAAATAAAATTTTGAACATCCTGACTCTAAATTTTGTTTAAACCTAGCTAAAATAAGCTTGAATATGATTATCTTAATGCTATTTTCATAATATTTTCACAATAATTTTACAATAAATGTTAAATGACAAGTTGTAACTACTTTTTATCTAAACCCATAACTAACATCACTTTTTTAGATACCTTTAAGAACTTGCCACCTAGATTTTGTTGTAAAAATGTTGTATCAATATAACTAATCTTAAAATTGCTCATTCGTTAAAAAAAAAAATGAAATAAATAAACCTTCTTTTCGGACTCTGGCTTACTTTGTTGTTGACGACAAAATAAAATTGTTTTGACCTACTCTTTTTTTCTTCATTGGCAAAAGCAAAAAATTACACCGCTTGCACAACCAATCGATCCATATCTAAATATGCAATTCTTTCCTCATTCCCTCAATCTTTCTTTCTCTCTTCTATGTTTTCTTTCTGTCTAATCAAGTTGTTTGATAAGTGCTTTATAGATTTCCAAATCAAAGAAGTATTTTAGACTTTTAGTGGTCACTCCAATTCCAAGAGAATAACCATGTGTATGGTTAAAAAGACATACACTTCAAATGCAAAAACTTATATCAATTACTATTTTTTTTCCTTATGTTTACTTCCAATACTACTCCTAGATGTGCTATTATTCTTCTTTTGTCATATATTTTTATTTAATTGATATTACATATAAATATAATATATTATTATTAATTTGACAAAAATATATGATTAGTTATTTAATTATATTTATTTATGCATTCAATGGTTGTTGTCTTACTGATCTTTAAACTATACAAAAAAATTTAACTATTTTATTTTTTTACTGCCCACAACAAATTTCTAACTCCGACACTATTGAGTCATTGACTCCCCAATAAAAAATTATGGAGTCGCCATAGACGTCAACCACAAATATGTTACATAATCAATTATGAAAAAAATGGAAAATGGTAGAAATTAACACTAATTTTATTATAAGGGTTCGATTAACGAATGTCTAAATATAGTGGTTAAGGTTCACTTGTTATTAAGTTGTAATTTATGGAAAATTCTTAAGTACTTTCAGAATTCTTGAAACTCCTTGAAACAACTGCTTTGCATGTTGGGGCCAGTTTGAGAACATGTTGGACTGTAGTGGATAAGAACTTCTATCATTGCCATTTTTGTTAAAATCTAGGACCACGCACTTTAACATAATTTAAATACATAACAATCAGTGATTGGATTGGAAAATTCTTAGGTATTCCTAGAGTACGGAGAAATGGTACTCTTTCCTCTCACATTCATGGTGGACCCCACCATAAATGTAAGAGGAGGGAGTACTATTCTTCGTACTCCAGGAATACCTAAGAATTACTCGATTAGATTACTTATAAGCAATTTAATAAATATGCAAGTTATGTGAAAGTGTGCCATTAGTTTTTAAAACTATTTTCCATATCCTTGTGACATAAATAACGCAAACCTGTCAATCATTAAAATTATTTTACTTCCGAATTATTGTATAATATAATTACTAATATTCTTAATGTTGTTTAGTACTGGTTACTTTTGACTTGAGCACCTTTTTCTATTTTTAATTCCTTTACCTAGTAATGCTTACACTATAGACTAAGTTTTTTTTTTTTTTTTTTTTGAAACCTATAGACTAAGTTTTTAATCAAGCAACTTAACTCATATTTTGAAGTATTGTATAATTACTCATACTCTTAACCCTATTTAGTAATAGAGATTTCTGAGTGCTTTTTTTAATTTTTAATTCCTTTACCTAGGAATGCTTAGACTATAGACTAATTTTAACCCCATTAGTAGAGTCAATATTTTAAGGTTTCTCTTCACTATAATTAACCAAGGAAGAGTCTGCCAAAATTTATGGGAAATGTTGGATCATGCTAGTTTGTGAAATAGTGAGAGCTTATATATTTTCAATTGGATAAAATTTAGTTATAAAATTGGTTATAATTTAAGATTACAACATTACTCAATATCTTTTTATTAAAGGTGAATTTTGACAAATCCACTATTGAATTACATTTTCTTCTTATATTCTCCATACTTGCTAAATTTCTATAAAATTAAAGATCAATAGTTATGTCATCAATAAATTGTTTAAATTACAAATTTTTGTAGTTTAAAATCATGTATAAAATATAATCTAATAGATTATATAGTAAATAATATCTGATTGGTACAAAATTTGACATATATTTTAAAGATGTAAAGAATATACAATCTAACGATTAAATTTTCGAAATATGTAGTAATATTAATGAAATTGAGTAAGGTTATAACCTAAAATTACAACCAATTTTGTAGCTAAACTTTGTCATTTTCAATTTATTTAGTATTTCAGACTTTTTAAACCTTTATTTTTTTAAATGCAAATATATCTTTTTTCTGAGTTATCTTTTTAAACCCAATAAACTAATAAAAATAAACTTTTACAAATTGGCACTAGTATTCATTTATGTTTTATGAGTAAAAAAAAGTATTTCTAAACTTTGGTGTCTATACTTTCTTTTATATCAAGGTTTTGGTTCTTGTTGGGCAATACATAAAATTTTGAGTTATGTTCTTTTTAGCATGTAGGCAAACCAAAATTCTAAATGCATTTTTTTTTATTTTTGGTGCCCGAGATACTTTTTTTTTTTTTTTTTTGAGATATAATTTCAACCTATAGTATCCATTTCTAATAATTGTCTTTTATCATTAGATCAAAATACCAATTGATTTTTGACGTTTGAGATACTGATTGTGAGAGGCTCAAGCATAACATTTTCTTGCAGATTAAGAAAAAAACAAAGAGAGAGAGAGAGACGAGAGCATAGTTTGCAGATAAAATTCCACAAGAGAACTTTTTTTTTTTTTTTTTGAGACGATATAGACAGAAGACATGGGGATGGGATAAGAGAGAGTGGGAAGACAAGACTTACAACACTAACACTTATAAAAAGGCCTAATCTTTGTAAATACTAGCGAAACTTATAAACTGAAAACTCACTCACTAATTGACCGATGTGGTACTTGCAGATAACCGATGTGGTACTTTAGACTATCCACAAGAGAACTATTGAATATAAAAATGTAATGATGAATGAATATGGCAGTATCAAGTGAACAACGCATGGGTGAAATGCAATGATGATTGAATATAAAAATGTCTGAGATACTGATTGTGAGAGGGTCGAGCATATCATTTTCTTGCAGATTAAGAAAAAACGAAGAGAGAGAGAGAGAGAGACTCGAGCATAGTTTGCAAATAAAATTCCACAAGAGAACTATTAAATATAAAAACGTAAGGGAAATAATGATGAATGAATATGGCTATATCAAGTGAACAACTCACGGGTGGATGGCAAGCAAACCACGTATGTCAAGTCAATTACAGTTTTGGTCATGCTTCCAAAGATTCATTGGAATTCAACCACACCTATCTGGCAATAATAATTAATTAATAGCTTACCACCATTGAAATTTGTAAGCTACTAAAGTAGACTTATAAAATTAAGAATAGGCACTAATCAAAGGTGAAATTTAATACAAGACAAACATCGACAGACAACCTTAACATATATATATATATATATATATATTTTTTTTTTTTTGCTAAACGACAACCTTAACATATTTAATATTGAATGTTTAGAAGTGAGCATAATTTACTGATTAATTAATTCCTTTTTCAATTGTCTTGTTTAAAACCTCCAACTTTGTAAGGAAACATATTTAATGCATTGTCTTCCAAAAATTTTTAAAACTACTATCTTTAATATAAATTAATGTAGATTAAGACCCCTCTAAAATTTATAAGATATTTTATATAAATGATTTGTGAAACCTTGGTTATAATATCCGACTCCTCTATTATTCATAGAATAATACTATTCTTACAAACTATTTTACCACATTTTTATAAATCGTTGATGTGGTCAGCTTCGTATTAGTTTTTATCTTGGTTCACCATTAACAATATTTTTTCATTTACTAATAATTACTCACCATATTAGTAGTTTGTAAATTTTTTTAAAAAATATTTGTATCTCTAGCATTATTCTTTTTTATATGTACTAGCTAGTCCCAAACCCTTTGCGCATGTGAAAAGTCAATAATTTTTAAAGGACAAAACTTATGTATAGTACTTTAAGTGTTGTTCTTTAGGTTCATTTCTTAAGATTCAATCGTGTGGCTACTTAATTAAAAAATACACTTCCATCTCATGAGAAAAAATCCACATATGGCTACCTAAGTACTGTACCTGAGTCTTACTCTTGTTTAAATATATAAAATACATATTTAATTAAAAAATTTAAATTATATAACTAATATAATAGAATATGTCTAACTTAATTAAAAAAAAAATTATAGAAAATATCAATTAATTTAATTTGAATTTGTTGAGTATTGGATTATTGGATTACTTCATTAAAATATACAAATAGTGAGTTTTAACTAATTTAAGCTAACATCGTGTAGCTCAGCATTGTTTGTAAAAGAAGTTAACAAAAAGCCAAAAACTTTAATTTTATGTAGACGTTATAAACTATAAAGTAGAATATAGATTGGTATGATATCTTTATAATTTTCATGATATATAATTATATATATATATATATAGAACAACATGACACTTAGTTATTAGGATACACACAATGGAGTGTGTATTGTCCCGGTCAAAACAAAATGCAACAAAAGATTGGAATAAGTATCATAAAGTAACTCCACTTCATATCGTTGTTATCCTATATTAACTTAAAAGTCTGAAATGTTTGCACGTCAAGAGTAGTTTATCTTAACTTGCCAACATCTTCTAGTGTTTTTAATAGAAACAATGACCTGTTTTCCAATTATCGAACTAAAACAAAAACAAAAACAAAAACAAAGAAAAGCAAAACATTTGCTTCCTGGGAGATATATCTAATACCTAGGATGGATGAATACTAATATAGTAATATGTGCAATTTCATCGAGTTGTCATACAAAAGGAGGGGGGGGGGGGGGGGGGGGGGAGGGAATCTTTAATAAACAAAGAAACGAACAAAAAAAATTAAGAAATGTGCAATGCCAATTACCAAGCATGAACATTGCATGTGCCAACCCCTGACAAGCCATAAGGCAAAATCAAACAACTACCTTTAACTAAAAAAAGTAATTGAATTAAGAAATCAAACACCTTTTTCCACTTAATCTTGACCGTCAAGGGATTAGACTCGTTGAAAAAAGTCCCTTTCATGTATACCATGATCTGAATTCAAGTTTAAACCTAATCTATTTATAAATTTTACAAATGAGTTTGAACATATAAAAGTCAAAATTTTACAAAATCACTGCCCTCAATCTAAATAATTTCTAAAATATTCATTTGCATAGCTATAGTAATTGTGTAAATTTTCCCAATCAACCCCAAAATACACTCACATTAGTTTATGTATCATGAATAAAAATACATATGTGCTATAGTAATTGTATAAATTTACAAAAACACATTTGTGCTATAGTAATTTTGTAAATTTATGTAGTTATCGTAGCATAAATGTATTTTTATACAATGATATACATAGATTGGTGTGGGTGTATTTGGGGTCTCATTCTATTTTACAACTGATGCATGCAAATGCTATTATAATCAAATCAATGTTAAATTGTACGGAAGGGGCTCAAAATTTTTGAAAAAGGAGACCCAAATATAAAACTGTAAATTTTTTTTTTTTCTTAAGACTAGGGGGCCACTAGTTTTGTCCATGATTCATGTTATTGGCGAAACTTGAGGATCCTACAATAAAGGGTTTTCTAATAAATAATTTAAAAAAAGAAAAGAAAAATGCTTATAATAGAAGTTGAATGAACCAAGAGCACATGTAGGTAAGAAAATGCATGAAGTCGATAGCATGGAAAAATCAGGGGGGTACATAATATTAGGCTATTAGCGTGGAAAAAAGGGCTGCATTAATTATTTAAACATAACGTAAGTCGTACTCGCTATTCACAAATCACATGCAAGTTTCACCAATTGGAAGGTGAAATTTTTTAAATGAAGGCTAATTGGCATTTATGAGAACTTGGAGTTGGAGGTGGGAAGGAGAAAGAATCAAAGAACAACGAGAGATTCTCAAATAACTTTGGAACTAATCTTCACTCCATTTAGGTTTGCTTGGCTGATTTCCTTAATGCAAGTGAGGACTCTCAACCTCAGTGTGAATAAAATATGATAAAATAAAGTCAAAAAGGAAAAAAATAATGTTAAAAGTTAAAAAAAAAAAAAAGTATTCATGATCTAGTTGATCTCATCACCTATGACTTCATTAGTTCAAATTTCACTTAGATTGATGACGTTCTTAATTCAAATTTCACCTGGACTACTTGTATCTATCTTGGTAATTGTGGATTGAGATTTAATGCAATAATTAAAAGAGTTGATGAAAAGGGTTGGGAATCTTGGAATCAAAAATAAAATTTTTAACTTTCAATTTTGATAGTATCAAAAGTGTTATTGTATACTTGTGCTTGTGCAAGACAATTCAATACTCATTCTAGTTTATGTCAACTGTCAAGAACTTCTTTCTAAAAAAAAAAAATGTCAAGAACTCATTAGTAATTGACTAGTAAACTACATAAGTAAACTAGTAAAGTCAATAAGGTTTGGTCATTCTTCCAAATATTCAACTAAACCTATTTATAGCAATAATTAATTAATGACTTATCCTCATTTTTTTTTATAGGAGACTTATCATCATTGAAATCAACAATAGTAGTTTGTAATTCCCTAACAATAGATTCTATATGACACCACTCACAAGTCAACTCAATATAGTTTCTCAAAAAAATAAAAAGTCAACTCAATATAATATAAGCACCCACATACAACCGTAACCTTAATATGTAATGAATATGTTGTGAAGTCGGGGCAATTAGCTACATAGTTATTAATTAATTTCATTTTTATTTATCTTGTTTCGAACATTCAAGACATCATCGATGCATTGTCTCTTGAATAGATTTTTTTATTTGTATTTTTTTGAGAAGATCTTTTTAATTGATATGGATGTTTACAAAAGTACTGCTTTTTTTTTTTTTTTTTTAATGTGATCTCAAATAAAAGGATAAAAAAGAAGAGTAAAAACTTTTTAAATTAAATCAACTGTAAGTTCTAAAATTATTAAAATTGCTTTCATTTATTTATTTTTTAAACGAAAATTATATTTAATTTGAAACATCCAATAGCATAAATGGCCAACAAAAGAATGGACCTAAATATGTGTGAAGCATGCATACAATAAGCAAGTCTTTCATATGTCTACGTTTTGATTCTTTTGAATCCATGATTAAAGTTTTAATCACATTCTTTGATTCTTTTTTTTCTCATAAAAAAAAAATCACATAGCTAAAAATATTGTAGTTTAGTGACATAGTCTACTCTCCCTTATTAAAAGTACTAGGGTTCAAATCCTCCCTTCCACATTATATAATAAAAATGATATAAATTTTTTTTACTAAAATAAACACCAATTATGTTTTAATAATTATTTACTTTTATAATTAAGAGTCTTATAGCTCAATTAATATCTCTAAGTATTTCCAAGAAAGAAAGACGTAAGTGTTCAAATCCCCCTCCTTTAATGTAACCATCAAATTTATCACAAAAAAAAAAAAAAAAAAAAAAACCAACTACCATTACTAGTGCTATTACTACACTTTATTACATTCACTTGAGGCCCCACAAAACTACAATGGATGAATGTCCTATAAGGTGAACCACACTTGAAATTGCAATTCATCTTGCTCAGCAGGCATAGCTTGGAGTGGGAGTATAGCGTGGGTAACGTAAGGGAAGTGGCCGCCAAAGAGGAAGCTAAACTGGCCTATTAAGTGCCCAGGGTGGCTTGATGCATTTAGGGTCCTTAGACGAAAACTAAATTGAGTTTTTTTTTTTTTTTTAATTATAAATTTAAATATGACTTTAAAAAAATTAAATATAACTTAAACTCTATTATCTTGTTTTATAAGCAAAATTACTAATTAAACACATGGATTTTTTTTTTTTTTTTTTTTATAGAAAGTCTATAGATACAAAAAATTTGAAAAACATTTTGTATCTGTTAATGTGGCAGATTGATAGTGGTAAGTAAAAATATGATGTTAGTGGTGGAGTTTGATGAGAACTAATAAAAATTTTCCAACTCAACTGTTGTGAAAAATGTTGTGAAATTTTTTGTATTGCGTTTTTTTTAAGAAGAGTTACATTCACAAAATTTTCACAATAAATCATAGGTGTTAAGTTGTTGCTAGTTCTAATTTGAACCTACTACTGAAATTATTTTTTTGCTCTAATAAAAATTTATGGATGTAGCATCTCTCTCTCTCTCTCTCGTTTTTTATTTGATAAAAAAATATTATTTTATTTATTAGCTAATATTTAGACTTAATTAATACTATTAGGATGAAAGCAATAACGTTATTGGTTAAAATTTAGGGGCCTTTTCTACTTACGGGCTTTACGCAACCACCTCATTCGCCTATACTGTTGAGTCACCCCTAAGCACAGCTAATCTTTATTGTGTACGTTTGGGTACCTCTTAATTTCGGTAGCTTATTCACATAGTGTTTATAAACATAAATATTTTATGGTACTTTTATGTTCAATGTGTGACAAAAACTAAAGTTGGCTTATTTCCCAAAAAAAAAAAATTAAACTATTTGCACACACCAAAAAAAAAAAAAAAAAAAAAAAACTGAGTCAAAAACAAAAAGGAATTTTTTTTTTTTTTTTTTGCCTTTTCCCCAAACAAACTCCAAAATGTTTTTTTTTTTTAATGTCAATTCCTCAATGGATTATCACAACCCTCTACCTCCTTTACCTAATTGCGGTAAGTAGTATATAAAATTTACAATAACATTGACTACTTATATGAGTATCCCACAACTTTGAGCCATCTAAATTTTGAACCAACTTAAATGGTTGGAGATTCAAGTTTAAAATTTCAACATAATCTATACTATTATTTAAGGGCTTTCCATGTTTGAGCTGGATGATTTTTTTTTTTTTTTTTTTTTTTTTTTGTTCCAAAATATCCTTACAACCTATGTTTAACTTGGTGAAAATGTTTCTTTAACTTCCACGTACAATGTTGCCTACAAAATAAGATCATTTTTCTATTGGTTTTCAAAATTCAATCTGAAATACAAATTTATTTTGTCATTAATTAGAATTTTTTTTTTCACAAATTTTTTAGCAAACCCATTAACTCCTAAAGTGAAGTTGTCATTCACCCTTTTTAATTTTTTTTTTTTTTAAACCCCACGTTTTAGGGTATTGGATATAAACAAAAATTAAAAAAAAATATTATCCTTATTTTCCTATCTTTATCACTACTTTGGATAACTGTTCCCCCTCCCCCCCCAATATTTCTCTTCATCTCTGAACGCTGCAATTGAAAAGATGGGATTGGTCATGTGATTACATGTAAGAACGTATTATGCAGTTTTATTATTAATATAAAGTTTATAAAGAATATCCAATTTTGTTCTATGATCTCACGTTTTGATTTAATGTGGTTCTTAGGAATGTTTGCTTGATTTGGTAATTTATAGCTTTGGTGTGATTCGGTTGGGAAATTATTGTGTACTCCCGGAGTACTATAAATACGTACTCCCTCCTTTCACATGAATGGTGAGTCCCACTAATTAATTTCATGGTGAGACCTATCATTCATGTGAGAGAATGAAGTACGCATTTATGGTACTGTGAGAGTACCTAATAATTTTCTGATTCGGTTAGTGGGACCCACCATTCATGTGAAAGGAAGAAGTACGTATTGATGATACTCTAGGAGTACCTAATAATTTTTTGATTCGGTCTTATATTATTATTTTTTCTAAAAATTGGGTTAATGTGTTTATGCGTATCATTTAAAAAAATATTTTTAATGTAATTGCAAGAGAAGGGC
Source organism: Quercus lobata (assembly GCF_001633185.2). Lineage (NCBI taxonomy): Eukaryota > Viridiplantae > Streptophyta > Magnoliopsida > Fagales > Fagaceae > Quercus > Quercus lobata. The sequence goes on along the minus strand of NC_044909.1, from coordinate 9,090,587 downwards.
AAACATTAATTAATGATGTGGAACTATGTATTTATTTAGAGCAAACATCAATTATTATTTTTGTATTATTGTTAATGTAATTGTTTCCTGTTGATTTAATGAAGATTCGAAAGTCATACTCTTTCATTATTATTTTTTTCTTTTTTTTCTTTTTTGGAGAAAAGTACTCTTTCATTCTAATAACTATTTTCCGTTAATGTATATTGATCTTTTATGTTTTAGTTTTTTTATTTAAAAAAAAAAATCAACTATCTTCTAATACGTTACTTTGCCTTTTCTTCATTATTTCTAAAAGCTTATGTATTACATTTGCTTTTCTTTGCTGCAAAGAGGGAACCTACATCAAATTACATTTGCTTTTATTTTTATGAGTTGTCATTCAGTATTTACTTTCCTGTATTTGGCTTATATTTGATTTTTTTACTTTGTTATCATCATTCTTTCAATATCATTATTATTTTTTTCTTTTTTTGTCTTCTCTTTTTTTATTTGGTCGGTTTGATGAGTGTTTAATATTTTCTTTTATTGTTTCACTTTGGTGCGAATTCTTTTTCAAAGAGTGGGAATGACATTTATTTTTCTCTCTTTTTTTTTTTATGGTTATTGAGTTTGACTAATTATTTTACAGGCTTTTTTGTGATTGAAAAATATGGTAATCTCAAATTATAATGAATGTAAATTATTAACTTTTACCTAAAAAATAGAAGAGTTTCTAAGCACAATCTCACGCATGCTCAGAGGCTATTTAATATAATTGGGATCACTACTACACAATCCATCGAAATTTTCAACCCTGATGGCCTATTTGAATTGAGGAGAAGTAAATAGAATTGGCTAGAAATTAGCATAATTTTCGGTGCCTACTCTACCCTACTCTCTTTCAATCCAAACAGGCTCTAAAAAGGTTGCGTTTTACCCTAACAAATGGGCCGAGCTATGTGAGTTTGACCTAATTAGATATGAGTTGAGAATATTTGGTCAAACTAAAATGAATTTCAAAACCCATATAACATTTACTCTATCTTTTGTTGATTTTTGGCCCAAGAATAAAGAAAAATGTCACTTTACAATCCTATCTATCTCCCGGTTCACTTCCAGATATTCATTTAGAAGTTGCCAAGCCCAAAATCACTGATGGAAAGCTTTCTTCGAAAACCACATATGCTAAGCCCAAGTTAACCACTTCCTGGATTGCCAACAAAGCCCACATACAAAACCATCTTTGATGAAAATACATCCTTTCTTAAAGTCAAAAAGAAAATTTCACTAAAATGGGCTGAGATCACATCAAAACCAAATTAGCCCAATTAAAATCCCCAAGGCCCAATCAAAGAAAAAGGACCCATTGGTCATTATTCATAAAGACAAGTCCTTTCCTCGTAAATATAAAACGCCGAAAGTCCAACACAGCCACTTCGTCCTCGGCCAAACCCTCGGCCTATAAATACTTATTGTCCTCAGCGCTCACAACCCCTCCCTCTCTCTCTAGGTTGCTCGCTCTTTGTGTGTGTGTCTCTCTCTCTCTCTCTCTCAACTCCTTGTTTGGAACGATCCGAGAGTTTGAGCAAACATGTTGGTTTACCAGGACCTCCTCACAGGTACTCTCTCCTCACTATCTTTTACTTTTACTTCTCCGATGATTTAGATCTGTGTTTAGTAAGTGAAGCTGTATTGTTTAAATTATGTTTTCTTATTATGTGCTATAGATTTTAGATCTAGTACTTAGTTGTTGTTTTTTAATATTGGTGGTATAAGATTGTGGATCTAGAACTTAATTTTTAGTTACTGTTTCACTGTTAACATGCTAAACTGACTGATCCACACTATGTTTAAATAATTCTTGTTCCTAGTTATTGTATTTAGGTGAATTTGCTAATAAAATCATGCCCTTTTTGTATTCTATGCATGTTTAATGTTTTCCTTGGACTGATAATGATTGTGTATGCATGACTGGTTGGATTTGTGGGTTTTTTTTTTTTTTTTTTTTTTTTTTCTATGATAGATTAATCTAGGGTTTAATTGCAGCCTAAGAAGTAAGAAGTATTAGCACTCTAAGTCAGGAAAAAATATTTTTAAAAAAAATTCTTTGGATAGTCATGTATTTTCAAAACTTAGAATAAATATAAAATATGTATTTAAATAAACAAAGGGAAAATTGCACTTATCTTTGAAGCAAATAATAGGAAGTGAGGAAAGCAAGGTACAGCTTCTTGATTGGATCTTGGTTTACTACCGCAAGGATCCAGTCAATTATTTTACACAAAACTTGCGATATTCAACTCGTCAGTATCACTCGCCTGAACTTGACCTTTTTTGTGATAGTTCGGGCCCTTTTATTACTGGCACATCCATATATTTTTCCAAGATATTTTCACTTTGGTCCTGTTATTTTAACTTTTTAGTTTGTGAAATATGATTTGAGTAATATATTTGTAACATTAGCAAACGCACTCTGTCCCAAAACCGTCTTTTTGACCAATGTTCTGAGGCAATTTCTTCGTTTGCGATAGTAACAATGAAATTCTAGTTTGTATATTTTTATATTCTAGGATTTCCCAACTTACTCAACCAATGGTCATATTTTCACTGGCCCTCTGGTTATGGGCACATTAGTTGGGTACATAATACAATATTATCAAATATCAAAAGGCATAATACAATACTGTGTGGTACCATCAAATTATGTAGCACATTATGGCTTTCATATGATATTTGTTTGGCTGCAACATTATAATAGGATGATTTGCAAACTAAATAAAAATAGGGTATTTGATGGGTATCAAATTTACTGGAAGTACAAAGACCTTTCAACTTATGTTTGAAAAACTATAAAACTGGGAATTTGTTCATGAGAACTTTCATCATAGGATTTAATGCATTAAATCAAACAAGGGATGGTAAATGCTTAACTTTGTCAATTTATGTTACTGAGTTTAATGGAGTGTAGTTTATTTTGGAAAGTAAGGGAGTTTCATGTGCAATTTTCCCATAAATAAGACTTACATAATGGTATATGTTAATTAGTTGATTGTTGTATATCTATCAAAAAAAAATTTTGATTGTTGTATAGTGTCCTAATTTTTCAAGAATTTTTGTGTTAGTGGGATAGGTTGCAAATGCTCTCATAATTTAGGATGGATGGTTACCCATTGAATTGGGGGTGAACATTGCAAATTAACATCGAATTAAAGTGTTGATTGCAAAAGTTTTGGAGTTTGGGGTGTCCATTGCTAATTTGTCTATAGTTTAGGGTGGATGATTCTGATTAACAAAAGGATTGGTGACTAATGAAATGCTAAATTTATTTCAGTCATCGTCGCTGGTTGTCTGACTGTCTAAAATTTGTTCATTTATATCAGGTGATGAGCTGCTCTCGGACTCGTTTCCATACAAGGAAATTCAGAATGGAATTCTGTGGGAAGTTGAGGGAAAGGTTAGTTTTTTCTCAAGCTTTACTTGGAATTTCTTGAAACCAAATGTCACTGCTTTTTATGCTAGTAAAGCTTCTAATATGACTGTTTCAATTATCCTTCTATGATGTTATATAATTCTAAAACTAAATGGGAATGATGCTGTGGGCTTGATTTGGACGTTTCAAGATCGTTAGTTATTCGTTGATTGTAGTTTGCTATATTTTTGGATTTACTCAATAATTATGTCATATTCAATAATATGTGTTTGTAGAGAGTGGGATTCAATTTATTAATGATTTTAATGTCTTTTTCATGCAGTGGGTTGTTCAAGGTGCTGTTGATGTAGACATTGGTGCAAACCCTTCTGCTGAAGGTGGAGAAGATGATGAGGGTGTTGATGACCAGGCTGTTAAGGTTGTTGACATTGTTGACACCTTTAGGCTTCAGGTTAGTCATGCCCACTAGTCCATGTCATATCATTATTTTTGTTTGTTTCCTTGCTAAACAGCTTCTGACATTTATTATCACATGCTTACAGGAGCAACCTTCTTTTGATAAGAAGCAATTTGTCACATTCATGAAGAGATACATCAAGTTGTTGACACCCAAGCTTGAAGGGGAGCAACAAGATATCTTTAAGAAGAACATTGAGGGAGCAACCAAGTTCCTGCTTTCGAAGCTCAGTGACCTCCAATTGTAAGTGTTTTTTCTGTTTGATGCTCTTAATCATTGTCATTGACTTATTCCCACTTCATGTCTCATTACGCCTTTTGTTTTCCCCTTGTGTGATTTATGTTAACCCATATGCAATTTTGGTTTGTCTCAACTTTTTCTGTATGTAACCTTAAAGATGGCTTGTCTCAAGTTTATAACTTAATGTTATAAACTTTTTGCTTATGTTAATGTATGCATTTTATGGGCAAAAGTTAAATAGCTCAAAAGATGCTTAACAACTTGGGAACTTTTGCAGTTTCGTGGGGGAGAGCATGCATGATGATGGCGGTCTTGTATTTGCCTATTACAAGGAAGGTGCCACTGACCCAACATTTTTGTACTTCGCCCATGGTCTGAAGGAGATCAAGTGCTAAAAAGTAGTGTTGCGGGCTTCGAAGCAGTTGTTTCTGTAACCGTAGTTTCTATTACTGTTGGTTTTCTATTTTTTGCCGTTTGTTCTGTTGACATTAAGGCCTCATGCCTATTGTTTTCTTCTGGTTTTAATGGGTATTTTCTTATTATAATGTGACTTTCTGATTTAGTGGGTATTTATGTTTCAATTCAGTTGAAGAAACAAATAAGTTATAGGAGTGTCTTAAAGATTTTTTTTTTTTTTTTTTTTTTGGCTGAATAGGAGTGTCTTATTTAAAGATTGATTGGTTCGTTACCTGTCCTATCATCTTTGCATATGATGATCTTTCTCTATATAACGTCATTACCAGGGTAACTGTAGGTTAAGGAGGTTTGTTGGCAAATTTGTTGCCCGCTGGGATAGTATATAATAATATTTTAAAGAACTCGACTGCCAAATTCGTAAAATATTGAACTAAACTTCAATTTGTTGATTAAGAGTTGATTAGAGATGGTTAGTTATAATTTTTATTCATTGAATTTGATTCATAGTTGAAGTAGCATATTAATTTACCAATTGTCTTAAAAGTTTAAACTATTAGGATATGGTAAATTTAATCATTTAATTAATACTTTTAACACTCCTCCTCATGTGTATTCAAGATTTTATGTTTTGATACTATGTTAAATTACTTATTGTCCTAAAAGTTTAAACTGTTGGGATATGATAAATTTATTTATTTATATTGTTAATAATAGTAAATTTAGTTATTTACCCAATACTTTTAACAATGTCTGTCAAGATTGGTTTATAAAGACATTGAACAGATCTATTCTTGGCCTTTGCATAAAGTGGTTAAAATTTGTCTTATCTTGTCACTTCAAACCTATTACAAGTGTGGATATATCATATATATTTTTTTTTATCACTTTAAACATATCTTTTATGACCATGAACCAAGCTATAGAGTAGAACCATTTTCGTTAGTAAGAGCCTACGAGGGTTGGTATGCTGCGCAGTAGCCTATGTGTATTCTGTAGTAGTATTGCTGGAGAAAAACTGTATTTCTCGGTTCTCTTGATTAATTTTTGAAATGTGTAAATTTAATTTTATAGTTTGAAATTAGAGAATCTTGTGACATTTTCAATAAAATAGTTAGTAGCAGTAGAGGAGTTTTAAGTGGTCACTATGTTCATATTTCTTTTCTTTTCTTTCTGAGCTAGCTTAAAAATCCTAATGCCTACTAAACACCACCTCAAACCCACCCCCAAGCTCTCATGGCAATGGCAAGGGAAGATATCGCTTCGCCCATGGAAAACCCCCAAGCTCTTGGCATGGCAAATATGGCTTCGTCAAATTTGGTGGTATAGTGCCACTTTCTGTCAGCGTCTGTTGTTAATCCGTTGGACTAAAAAATGGAGGACAAAAAAATGTTGTTCTTTGATGAGTTAGCAGCAATATGATATATTATAACGGAAGGGGCATCAAAGTTTATACAATGGTAGCAATTGATTTATTGTCTTTGTGACTCTTCATGTGTGTTTTAAGGCCTTCTCATTCTGTGAGGCAGTGAAGTAATTAAAACATATTGGCCATGCCTATATCTACTACTTAAACTACTCCCAATTTCCTAACAAAAAAGTTTGTCTCAAGTGGCTGCCTATATTTTACAAGGCAATTGCTTTGGTATTTCATGTTTGCATGACCGTTCAACGCTTTTGGTGACTACTGAATAAAGGACAATGATCAATTGATTGCCGAGTTGTATAGATTGAAAATAGGTCTTCACTAGGCACTTCGACACTTTGTACCATAATTACACACATACAAAGAGAATAGACAATTTAATCTAATATAAGTAGATGGATTTATTGCATGAAATCTGCACCAAAATTGCAGGAAATAAGGTGCACCACCGGGGTGTTTGGTCTAGTGGTTATGATCTCTCACTTCTAAGGGTTTGGGAGGTAGATGTCCCAAGTTTGAGTCCTACAATGGGAAGCACTTAGGAAATAACTCTATGCTCTCAGCTCATACTCACTAGCATCCTCAATGGGGTTGGGTGCACAGTTATAACTCATCCAGATCTCTTGCTCTAACAAGCTTGGGCCTAGCAGGTAGGGTGTTACTATAATCACACCTAAGTGAAAAATGCCAACTCAAGTCACTCCCTTTACCCATTTTTTATTCATAAAAAAAAATATATATTAAAAATAAAAAAGGCACACAAAACCTTACAAATGGAATTGTAACAAGAGTGACAAGAATTCAATATAATATATGTGAAATTAGTAAATATTTGTTATTAGGTAGCCTAAATACTGGTTCAGTGCTGGAGCTTCTTAATAATTATCACATTACAGCGACCATGATGAGCACAGTAATCACTGACACTGCCTAGAACCGCCCTGCAAAGAGAAAAGGATTTGCATCACATAGACTGAATAGAATTTGCATCTCTTAGACTTGTGCATGAATGGAGGCAGGGCCAATTCTGCCCTCCATATGGAATTACTCATTAAGCTATATTCATAGGGAATGGATTTTTCAGTCTTTTATTATTTTCTTTTTCGTTTTATTTTCTGGGTAATGGAGTGGAGTCATGGTTATTATTATTAAGGGAAGTGACACCAAAGTCTGCTATACAATGAATGGAGATTTCATCTTTACATAACCTATGAAATGTCGACAAGATGCAATCCGTGCCAAATTGCTAGATTAAACAATGCCACCGATATTGTTCTCAATATATATATGATGTTAGCAGCCAATAATGATTTCATTTCCCAGTTGAATGAATGTATGTAAACTTTTATACCCGCACTTTGTAAGCTAACTCCTTGTACTTAAAACAATACTTCAAATACCAACATGAAATGTTCAATAGTTGACCCAATGAGCTCTAGATGCAGAAAGAGGGTTTGGACTTTGAGTTCCATGTGGAATCAATTTTAAAACTTATGAAAGGCATTGCTTTGCACCAAATTAGCACAAAAAACTAGAAATGTACATTATAGTCATAATGTAATTGGTAACTGGGTGCTATAGAATTGTACCTTTTAATTGCTCCATAACCACGATTGCCCATTACCAAAATAGATGCATGGTGTTTATCTATAGCCTCACACAAAACATTCCGGGGATCTCCTTGACTCACTTCAGTTGACACATCATCAACCTGCACAGAAATTTTAATTCATTAATTCTATAAGCTATAACAATAATTCTTACCATAATGCAAAACTTCCTTCTAGAAGGTCTGGCTCGCATATAGGTTCCAATTCTCCAATAATACTATGTCAATTATTTAGTATCTAGAAATATCATTTTGAGTGTAATTATGCAGGCCTTGCATACAATTAGTGCCATTTACAAAGGTTAGCAGCAACATGACACTCACTCAACCATGTAAGTCACATCCGGCTCAATAACATTGATCTTTTATTTTTATTTCTTTTTGTTTAGCGGATATTATAATTCTTATACATAAATCTTACACACTAATGTATTATTAATCACAAAAAAATTAATTCAAAAAATTTATTATATTATATTATTAAAGTGATACTAATCATATTAATTGTCAGTGACTAGTTTTTTTTTTTTAATAATATTTTTAGTAGTTTTAGCATTTTCTTATTTATTTATTATGCACACGAAATTGTCCCCAAATTGAGAAAAAGGAAAGATTTGAATAAATGAGTTCTACTTTATAAGATGTGATCCTAATCGATTGTAGATATGTGATTGTTACCGATTTACTGCTGCAGATGTCCTTAGCCTTCTGAATGGTAATAGCGGCTGACTTCTTCAAATCTGAGTCCAAAACCTTTACAAATTCAGAGGATCCTGTTAAAGAGAACGTCAAAGATTGAATTCAGTTATTGTACAAAAACAACTTGTAAGTTGTAATTCTTGATATTTGTAATTTGTTCAACCCTAGAAAATATAAAGCAAAAGAAATCCAAAAACAATTAGAGCACGTAGCAAAACAATCAACATCTATACATGGTTCCAACTCATTGACCCGAATTGTAGTGCTCACATGTAAATTAGCTAACCACAAAGCAAAAAAATCATAGAATGATGTTACGTCAATTTTGTCAATACCAGTTTTTTTAAGGCATCAATACCATAATTGAAAGGAAATTAATTTAATTAATAAGGCAACACCCACCCTAAGATAATGTTTAAAATTATGCTCAAACGCTTATGAATATTAATAAGTCGTAAATTTAACATGTTTAATAAGATTCTAAAGATTTGTAATTCAATAGACACTTTTTTATATTTCCATCATAGATGTCCAGAGTTCAAATCTTTCTCCACATTGTAACAATCAAATTATCAAAAATAAATTAAAAAAAAAAAAAAAAAAAACTTATCATTTTATTGTGTTTTTGTTAGCAGCAAGTATTGATTGATGAAAATCACTAAAATTTGAATAAACTTTACCAACTTCAGCCATTCCTAGGTAAGAAGCCGGCGAACCTATAGCATGAACGATAATGAGCTTGAATTTATGGTTCTCCTTAGAAACAAAAAAATGGTCTAATGCCCACTTCAAAGCAAGGAAGCTATGTTCACTTTCATCCACAGCCACCAAAATCACTGGCTTCTGAGTCTCTGCCATTGTTGCACAAACAACAATTTAAAGTTTAAACTACCCTCTCCTTCTCTTCCTCTTCTAGGTTGACAAATGTGAAAGAATTCTTGTTGAAGTGCTTTGCATGCCTTGAGAATTGTATTTATTTCCAGTTCTAACTATTCTTTAGTACTTCTATAACTGAACACCCTATTCTTCCGAGAAAGTTTATAGACTAAATGATATTTACGATGATAAATGGTGGAAAAAAAAAGTGATGTACTTTTCTATAATTAAACACCCTGATCTTAAAAGAAAGTTTGTTGACTCAATGATATTTGTGACGATAAGTGGTAGAAAAAAAGTGATGGGTCAACGTAGAAGTGGTAATCTAACAATCACACATATCATTAGATTGAGACCAAAGTTGTGGCAAATGGCATGGTTATAAAAGAACTATATTCTTTAACATAACAAGAGTGGGAACAACATTTTGTATCATTGTATAATGTGAGATGGTTTTCACGGTGGTGATTTATGAAGGAGATGAGGTTGTGGGGGAAGTAGGATGTACCTGATAAGAACTTCTTGTGTTTCTTGTTAATATGTTCGCAATTGCCGGGAGACAGTTGGCCTCTGACTCGGTTAATGTAAGAAATGGACGGTTTGTGGATAGGCTAGGACCATAATTTATTGAACAAATTTTTCCACTCAAGTGGTGAGTTGTGAATAGTGGAGATGTGAACATACTGACTTACATGAACCTAATACCATCTTTTTATCTATTACTCATAACTCGCTACATGGAAAATTGTGGTAAAAGTTGTGCAATAAGTTATGGCCCTAATATTTTCTTTGAGGGAAAATTGTGCGGAGTCTATTAGTTTGCTAATCTGGGAGAAATTATAAGATCCACATGGTGGATAAATGATGTGGTCCACCATTCCACTAAAAAACTTCCACATGTTAAAAATTATTAGTTAGAAATTTTTTTTAAACAGAAATTAATTACTGACTCAGCAATTTTAAATAAGTGGAATGGTGGACAAATGATGTGGTCCACCAGAGGACTCTATAATTTCTCCTAATCTGGACCCCCCTCCCCCTTTATATATGTTATTTTATAAAATTAACATTTCTTTGGGGCATAATTTTCCAAAAGCTCCACTCAAATTCATTACTTTTGTGAAAATATTGCTTAAAAATTCTTAAGTAGTTATAATTCAATTATAAAAAAAATATAAATAGATTATTAAAAATTTATAATAAAAAAAACTCCACTCAAAGTCATTACTTTTGTAAAAATAATACTTGAAAATTTTTAAATGATTCTAATACAATTATACTTACAACACATGGATTAAGAAAATTTATTGTTAAATCCAAAATAAAATACTTATTTGGTATGATTAATAAATATTGTCTAAGGAGTTTTATTTTTTGTCAATAAAGTTCCAATAATGCTCCTTTTGGAATGTGTGTTTAATATGCTTAACTTTTATTATTTTCTTGAGTAATCAAATTTTTTTTCTTCAATTTATTGTTATTTTTCTCGTTTTGTAGTATTTTTGTTATTTTTTTGGGATAGGACAGTGTGCAAAGGTACATGAGATATCAATTGAAAAAAAAAATCAATTGTTTTTAGAGATTAATTAGAATAATTGTTTTCTAAATGATTCTTCATTTGTGTATAAGTTTGTTATTTTTGGTCAAATATTTATTATCTATACTACTATCTAAGAGGTTTCCTCTATTTAGACTCCTACTTTTGGATGCCCAAAGTAAAATTACTAATTTAAAAAGTCTTAAATTTTTTATTTATTAAAAATAAAAAAAATTTCATCCACGTTTCTCTCCCTCCTCCACATATTGTAAAACTCCTAGTATTTAAAAAAAAGGTTAAAAAACAAAAACAAAAATTCCAGCCATAAACACACATTTGTCATTTTATCCAATTCAAAAGAGTTATCAAAATCTATCCAATCTTTCATTAAAAAAAAAAAAAAAAAATCTATCCAATCTATACTATTATGGGTCTGTTTGGTATCCACTTATTTTGCTGAAATTGAAAATTTTTTACCGAAAATACTATAGATAAAAGTAAAAGTTAGCTGAAATAGTACAATAAGACCCATAAATAGTACAAAATGGGGCTCATAAATAGTAGCAAAGCTAAGTAATAAAATAAACTGGCTTTTTAATTTGAAGCCAAACACACACTATTTAAGGGGCTTCCCTTGTTTGGACTTCTAATTTTAGATGCCCAAAGTAAAATTACTAATTTAAAAAATCCTAAATTTTAGATATATATATATATATATACATACATATATATATATATATATATATATATAAACAGGTTTTCCACATTTCGCTCCCTCCTCCACATATCGTAAAGCTCCATCTATTTATAAAAACACAAAAAACAAAAATCCTGCCACAAGTCTCTACTTTAAAAGTGTTATCAAAATTTATCTTAAAAAAGAAAAAGAAAAAATCAAGTTTCAACATTATCTCATTCTCAAAAAAAAAAATTCAACATATACACTTATATTAGGTTAAAGTAGAATTTCTATTTTGTATATATAAAAAAAAGTTTCAACATTATAACACAATTGGATAGGATAAATTTTAAAATAAATATATAAACTTCCCACCTGAAATTTAATCTGCCAAAAACAGTTTGAACCTACGCCTTTTCAATTACCCAATTAATTAATTAATTTTTTATACAAAAGATTAGAAAACCAAATTCAAAACTTTTTAAGAGATAAACTTATACAATTATCTTTCTCTTTTTCTTCTCAATCAAAAAACTTATACAATTATCATAAAAATTAGATAGGTTTCCCTATAATAAAAAAGTTAGGTATCCCAAAAAAAAAACCTCCCCACCCAGCCTTTTTTTTTTTTAATTCAAATTTTGTGAAGAACTCATATTCAACAACCGTATCACCACTTTAAAAATATAACCATTATCACCACGCTTCTTTAATTTTCTTTTATTTCTATACAAATTTTAGATTCAAAGAATCAAGGTTAAGCGGTTAAGCCACAAATACATGTCTTCACCTTTCTTCCTCTCTCAATTAAAAAAAAAAATCTCCCTGAGGAATTTTGAAGAACAAGATCTATACTACACAATAATTTGTTCAAGTACTTTTCTTCATATCATAAATAAAATCTCCACTCTTCATATTATTTTTTACTTTTAATTAATTACTTCAAACCATTACTATACGTCTATTACTAATCACATTTAACCCTTGATTTACTCTTATTTTGCCTTATTTTGTAGTCCATTTGAGCGAACATGTGGTCATCTCTCAAAATATGAGATGCCATATAAATGCATCCTACCAACTAGTGAGTACCACTGGTTTTATTTTACATTCTTTTAATCACCTAATTTCTTATTTTTATTAGCACATTCTTTTAATCATCTAATTTCTTATTTTTATTTGCTTCGTATTCAGTGGGAAATGGTTTGTAATAAGGATTGTCTTAAATTTCTTCGAAACTATGTATTTCTTTTGGCATAATTAAGATGCACTTTTGTATATTTGTTGTTAATTTGTCACACATATTTGATTTTAGTTTTGAAACATTTTTCCCTTTTAGTTATCAGGTTTTGCTTCTTGGAATTAAATAAAATAATAAAATTAGCATAAATATTTTCTCTTCTAAATAATTATTTTTACATTCTATTTCCCTTGGTGGAAATAATCTTCCCAATGGTATTAATGATTCCCTTAAAAAATAGAAGTCTCTAACCATGCTTGTAAGTGCGTGCTTAGAGGCTAGTATATGTTAAGTATCTAGTATATTCAATAGTTTGTAATTATTGTGAGAGGTAAATAAATTAATATTTTTAAAAAATAAATAAATTTTCAAAAGTTTAAGAAGTTAAAAGTTTCAATAAAGTAAAAATTATCTCATTACAAGCTAAACATATATATAAGATACTATCTGATATATGACTTATTTAGTTTTATATGAAAGGATAGTATCTACACAAACTCATGATATTAAAAAAATCTAAGAAAGAAATTGAATTAAGAATTTCCCTATAATCTAGTTTAGCTATCTCTCACAAAATACTAAAAAACATTACTCTCATTTTCAAGCAAATAGCAAACACGTATATAACTACATGTCTGTATATATATTTGTGAGTTTTATACCATTTCATCTTAGTCCTATAGGTTAGCCCCACAAGGAAGGATTTTGGGGTTTTAGATTGGTTTTGGGCATTTGGGGTTTTAGATTGGGGGCACAGAGCTCAACTAAACCCAAAATAGAAATGAAAAACCATATATATAAAGATAAATTTTCTCTCTCTCTCTCTCTCTCTCTCTCACACACACACACACACACACACACATATATATATATATAAGGTTAGATTCAAGTTACATCTGATATAACTCTAAGTAATGTTACACCATCTAATATTTGCAGTTGAGAGTTTTAAATAGTGTGTGTATATATAGCATCCGGTTAATGTGTGCCCTAAGGGCACACATTAATAAATCCACTTTTAAAAAAGTTTTATTGAGAAAGTTGTCAAAACCTTTTCAATTCCCGATAAACTTTTTTCAAAATTGGTTTACTATTGTGTGCTTTTAGAGCACACATTAGTAAAATCCATATATATATATATAGAGCTACTCAAACCCACCCGGGCTTGAAATAGTGAGGCCATGGAAACCCCCAAGTTTTCATGGTAAAGGGAGGTACCTGTACCACTTTGCCCAACATGGGTGGTGGTTATATTCAAATTTTTGTGCCAAGGGTTTCTTGTTTATGAAAATTTGTGGCTTCATTGACTAGAACAATGTGTATACTTCTACTTAAAAAAAATTATAAAAAAAAAAAAAAAAAAAAAACCAATGTGTATACTTTCTGTCAAACATCTATTGTTAATCCGTTGGGCTAAAAATTAGAAAGGAAAAAAAAATGTTGTTTTTAGATGAGTTAACAGCAATATGATATATTATACAACGGAAGGGACATTGTAACAGTTAATAGTGTAAATTACAAATTTTAAGTCTAATAAAAGAAACAAGATTCTCAAAAAAAAAAAAAAAAAAAAAAAGTCTAAAAGAAACAAGGTAAAAATGTAAAATTGACACTCTAACTTTCACATTTTTTCATTTCAGTCCTCTAACTTTCAATTTTGTCAATTCAGTCCTCTAACTTTCAATTTTTGTCAATTCAATGCTCAGTTACTGCTGCCGTTAAACCCACTAAAACGACGCGGTTTCACATGTGGTTTTTATTTTTTATTTTTTTAATTTATATTGGGAATTAAAAGAAAAATCTAAAAAAAAAAAAAAAATTAAGGGGACGACGTCGTTGTTCCCATTCCCCGGCAAACAAAACACGACCATCTTTCACGCGAACAATCACCGTTTCCTTAGTGACTCCAGGCATGTCCACCCTGACATAAAAGCCAGCCTTCACCTTTATAGCTCCAAATGATTCTACAGGCCCCTTGGTTTGGTATGGGTGTGAGAGTGCCTGTAAACGTCCTGGCTCATCTGGACCCTAGAGAAATGCAAAAATTATCGTTATTAAATGCAAAACCAACAAATGAAACCCCCAAAAAAAAAAAAAAAACCCTCTAAAATAGATTAGAGCAAGATATAAATTAATGGAAGTCTATGAAGATTGATTAGACCATATTAAGCAAAAGAGAAATAAATTTAGAGACCATTTTCAAAAGCTTCATGCGATGTAACAATGATAGTGTCCACAAGAGGAGGGGAAGCTCTTTCTCGCTCTTCCCCTCCCCCTTTGTTTTGTTTTGATTCAGGGGAGTCATCATTCCCCTTAATGTTCTTTTTTTTTTCTTTTTTTTTTTTTTCAGAATTTTCTTTTAATTCCGAATTTAAAAAAAAATAAAAAAATAAAATAAAATAAACAGCGTCGTTTTAGTGGATTTAATGGCAGTAATAACGACAACAGTAACAAAGCCTTGAATTGACAAAAATTGAAAGTTAGAGGACTGAATTGACAAAACTGAAAGTTAGAGAACTGAAATGAAAAAATGTGAAAGTTAGAGGGTTAGTTTTGCATTTTTGCCAAAAAACAATTTTGAGGCAAGGCAGTGCATCAAAGTTTCTACAATGGTAGCAATTGATTTATTGTCTTTGTGACTCTTCAATGTCTTCATGTGTTTTAAGGCCTTCTCATTCTGTGAAGATAATTAAAACATATTGGCTTTATCTACTTCCTAAACTACTTACAATTTCCTAACAAATAGAAAAAGGTATGTATCAAGTGGTTGCCAATATTTTACAAGGCAATTGCTTTGGTAGTTCATGTTTGCATGACCGTTTGACACTTTTGGCGACCTTGGATCTATTGATTGCTGAATTTTATAGATTGAAAATAGGTCTTCACTGGATATTTCGACACTTTGTACCATAATTACACACATAAAAGGTACACATACAAAGAGAATAGACAATTTAATCTAATATAAGTAGATGGATTTATTGCATGATATCTGCACCAAAATAGCAAAAAAGAAGTACTCAAAAATTACAAATAGAATATTCTCAAAAGAAAAAAAAAAAAAAATTACGGATAGAATTCTAACAAGAGTGAAAAGAATTCAACAGAATACATGTGAAATTAGTAATATTTGTTATTAGGTAGCCTCAAAAATGGTTCAGCGCTGGGGCTTGGGATTCTTAATAATTATTACGTTGCAGCGACAATGGTGAGCACAGTAGTCACTCACACTGCCTAGAACCGCCCTGCAAAGAGGATAGAATTTGCATCACATATGGAATATTTTTTTTGGTAAACTCCTAGTACTAAAAACAATACACTTCAAATACCATCATGAAAAGTTAAATAGTTGTACCCAATGAGCTCTAGATGCAGAAAGAGGGTTTGGACTTTGTATCCTTGTGGAATCAATATTAAAACTTATGAAAAGCATTGCTTTGCACCAAATAGCACAAAAACTATACACACACACATTATAGTCACAATGTAATTGGTAACTGGGTGCTATAGAATTGCACCTTTTGACTGCTCCATAACCATGACTGCCCAGTACCAAAATAGATGCACGGTGTTTATCTACAGCCTCACACAAAACATTCCGGGGATCTCCTTGACTCACTTCAGTTGACACATCATCAATCTGCACAGCAATTTTTATTCATTAAATCTTTAAGCTATAGTAATACTTCTTACCATAATGCAAAACTTCATTCTAGAGGGTCAGGCCGGCCTATAGGTTCCAGTTCTCCAATAATACAATGTCAATTATTTTAGTATCTAGAAAGACCATCTTGAGTGTAATTATGCAGGCCTTGCATACAATTAGTGCCACTTGCAAAGGTTAGCAGCAACATTACACTCACTCAACCATGTAAGTCACAGCTGACTCAATAACATATTGATTTATTATTTTTACTTCTTTTTGTTAAGCGGGTACTATAATTCTTATTCCATAAATCTTACATATTTTTAGTAACTTCAACATTTCCTTTTTTATTTACTATGCACACGAATTTGGCCCCAAATTGAGAAAAGGGAAAGATTTGAATCAATGAGCTCTGCTTTATAAGATGCAGTCCTAATCGATTGTACTATATATGTGATTGTTACCGATTTACTGCTGCAGATCTCCTTAGCCTTCTGAATGGTACTAGCGGCTGACCTCTTCAAATTTTCTTCCACAGCCTTTAAAGATTCAGAGGATCCTATTAAAGAGAACATCAAAGATTGAATTTAATTGTTGTACAAAAAGAACTTGTAACTTGTAACTCTTTGATATTTGTAATTTGTTCAACCCTGGAAAATATAATGCAAAAGAAATCCAAAAACAATTACAGAACGTAGCAAAACAATCAACATCTATACATGGTTCCAACACATTGAGCCAAATTGTAGTGCTCACGTGTAAATTAGCAAACCACAAAGCAAAAAAAATCATAGAATGATGTAACGTCAACTTTGTCAATACCAGTTTTTTTTTTTTTAAAGACATCATGTAGCTCGTAAATTTAACCTGTTTAATAAGATTATAAAGATTTGTAGTTCAATTGACATTTTTTTATATGTACATCATAGTCTCATAGACGTTTAGAGTTCAAATATTTATCCACATTTTAACAATCAAATTATCAAAAATAAATTTTTTTTTAAAAAAAACTTATAATTTTAGTGTGTTTTTGTTAGCAACAAGTATTGAATTCCAATTACAAATATGAAACACTACAAATGATGCTTCTAATAAACGAAACCAAGAAATTGATTGATGAAAATCAATAGACTTTGAATCACCATCTTCTCTTCTCACATGAAATTAAATAATGAAAATCCTATTACACAAAAAGAATGAACAATATTGCTTCTATAGTCTTTTAATGGGGCTTCCTAATAAACAAAACCAAGAAACACACAAAATGGAAACGGATTACCTTTACCAATTTGAACCAGTCCTAGGTAAGGAGCTGGCGAAACTACAGCATGAACGATAATGAGCTTGAAATTATGGTCCTCCGTAGGAGCAAAAAAATTATCCAATACCCACTTCAAAGCATGAAAGCTATGGTCACTTTCATCCACAGCCACCAAAATCACTTGCTTCTGAGTCTCTGTCATTGTTGCACAAACAAGAAGTTAAACTACCTCTCTCCTTCTCTTCCTTTTCTAGGTTGGAAAATGTGAATGAATTCTTGTTAAAGTGCTTTGCATGCCTTGAGAACTGTATTTATTTCCAATTCTAAGGGTCCGTTTGGCATCCACATATTTTGCTAAACTGAAAACTTTTTGTTAAAATTATTATAAACAAAAGTAAAAGTTAGCTAAAATAGTATAGTGTGACCCATGAATAGTATCAAAAGTGCAATAAGACCTATGAATAATAGCAAAATAAGCTAAATAGTAAAATAAATTGACAAAAATAATATTTGCCAAACAGACACTAACTATTATTAAGTACTTCTAGAATTGAACACCCTATTCTTAAGAGAAAGAAAGTTTGTGTACACTTTTTATGTAACTTCTTTATATTTGTGACAATGAATGATAAAGAAATAGTAATGAGTCAATATAAAAGTAACAGTCTAATAATCAGTCGCACATATTATCAGATTGAGACCAAAATTATGGCAAATGACATGATTATAAAAGAACGGTATTATTTAACATGACAAGAGTGGGAGCAACATTTTGTATCATAGTATCATGTGAGATGGTTTTGACGATGGAGATTTATGAAGGAGATGGGTTTGTAGGGGGAGTAGGATGTAAGATAAGAACTTCTTGTGTTTCTTATTAATACGTTCGCAATTGCCGTGAGACAGTTGGCCTTTGACTCGGTTAATGTAAAAAATGGACGGTTTGTGGATAGGGTATAGCAATTGAGGAACTTTTAATCGGAAAAAAAAAAAATTAATAAACTGTAGTTTCTCTAAAAAAATAACAAAATTACAAATAAAGTATAACAATTTCATAAAAGCTCCACTCAAATTTATTACTTTTGTGAAAATAATGCATGTAAATTCTTAAATAGTTATAATACAATTAAAAAAAGATTATAAGTAGATTATGCAAATTTTATAATAAAAAGACTCCACTCAAATACGTTACTATTGAAAAAAATAATATATAAAAATTTTTAAATGGTTCTAATTCAATTATATTTACGGCACATGGCAAAAGAAAATTTATTGTTGAATTCAAAATAAAGTACTTATTTGGTATGAGTAATAAATATGTCTAAGGAGTTTTAGTTTTTGTCAATAATGTTCCAATAATGCTCTTTTTGGAATGTGTGTTTAAAATTTTACAATATGCTTAAATTTTATAATTTTCTTGAGTAATCAAATATTGTTTTCTTTAATTTATTGTTATTTTTCTTGTTTTGTAGTACTTTTGTTATTTTTAGGATAGGAGAGAGTGCAAAGGTACATGAAATATGACAACATTTAGTTACAAAATTAATTGTAGCCTAAAGTTATAACCTTGCTCAATATCATTAACATTACTACATATTTCGAAAATCTAATTGCTGGATTGCATGTTCTTTACGTTCTTAATACACATGTCAAATTTTGTATCAATAGGATATTATTTACTACATAATCTATAAAATTATATTTTATGCATAATTTTACATTACAAAAACTTGCAATTTAAATATTTTATTGATGACATAGCTATTGACTTTTAATTTTTTAGAAATTTTACAAGAATGGAGGATATAAGAAGAAAATGCAATCCAATGGTGGATTTGTCAAAATTCACCTCCAATAAAAAGATATTGAGTAAGGTTATAGTTTTAGGCTACAACCAATTTTGTAATTAAACTTTGTCCCATGAAATATCAATTGAAAAAAAAATCAATTGTTTTTTTAGAGATTAATCAAAATAATTGTTTCCTAAATGATTCTTCACTTGTGTATAAGTTTATTATTTGGGTTAAATATTTATTATTTATACTACTATTTAAAGGACTTCTCCTGTTTAGACTCATACTCTTTTGGATGCCCAAAGTAAAAATACTAATTTAAAAACTCCTAAAGTTTAAATTAAAAAAAAAAAAAAAGTTTTCATCCATGTTTCTCTCCCAACCCTCCTCCACATATTGTAAAACTCCCAGTATTGAAAAAAAAAATTAAAAACTAAAAATCTAGCCACAAACACACTTTTGTTCACAATTCTCCACTTTAAAAGAGTTATCAAAATCTATCCAAATTTTACTACTATTTAAGGGGCTTGCCTTGTTTGGACTCCTACTTTTAGATGCCAAAAGTAAAATTACTAATTTAAATATTCCTGAATTTTAGATTAAAAAAAAAAAAAAGTTTTACATCCATGTTTCTCTCCCTCCTCCACATATTGTAAAACTCTTAGTATTAAAAAAAACAAAACAAAACAAAAAAGAGTAATGCTAGAGTACAAACTTTTTTACAAAAAGAATTTACAAACTGTTAAAGTGATAAGTGGTTATTAGTAAATAAAAAAAATGATGCTAATGGTGGGCGTAGATGAAAACCAATAAGAAGTAAGTCATATTAATAGTCTGTGACTATAGCGTTACTCAACAAAAAAATTAACCAGCCACAAACACAGGGTTTATCACTTTATCCACAAGTCTACACTTTAAAAGAGTTATCAAAATCTATCCAAAAAAAAAAAAAAAAGACATCAAGTTTCAACATTATCTCCATCTCAGAAAAAGTTTCAACATTATCAACAAAATTGGATTGGACAAATTAAAAAAATAATAATAATAAAAAAAAGAAAAAAAAAGAGAGAGTTAACTTCCCACCTGAAATTTAATAGGCTAAAAACGTTTTGAACCTATGCCTTTTCAATTACCCAATTAATTAATTAATTTTTTTTCACAAAAGATTAGAAAACCAAATTCAAAATTTTTAAGAGATAAACTTATAAAATTATCTTCTTCTTTTTTCTTTTTAATCAAAAAACTTATACAATTGTCACAAAAAAATTAGATAGGTTTACCTTATAAAAATAAAGGTTTATACCAAAAAAAAAAAAAACCTCCCCACCAGGCCTTTTTTTTTTTTTTTTTTTTTTTTGAAAATCAAATTTTATAAACAATACAATTTTGTGGACAACTCCATGTTCAATAACCGTTATCACCTCCTCAAAAATATAACCGTTATCACCACTCTTCTTTAATTTGGAGAACTTTGAAGAGCAAGATCTATACTACATAATAATTTTTTTAGATACTTTTTTTCATATCATAAATAAAATTTCCACCCTTCATATTATTTTTACTTTTAATTAATTACTTCAAACAATTGCTACTATTGTTACTATATGTCTATTACTAATCACATTTAACCTTAAATTTCTTCTAAACTATGTATTTCTTTTGGCGTAATTAAGATGCTCTTTTGTATATTTATTGTTAATTTGTCATACATATTTGATTTTAGTTTTAAAACATATTTCCCTTTTAGTTATCAAGTTTTGCTTATTGGAAAAAAATAAAATAATAAAATTAACATAGCCTTTTCTTTTATAATTAATTATTTTTACATTCTATTTCCTTTGGTGGTAATAATCTTCCTAATGGTATCAAGGATTTCCCTAAAAAATAGAAAAGTCTTTAAGTATGTGCATATATGTGAAATATCTAGCATATTAGTACAAGTAAATAAATTCATATTTTTAATAAATAAAAAGTCAAAAGTTTAAGAAGTTTTTTTTTTTTTTTTTTTTTTTTTTTTTGAGAAATAATTACAATATGCTGCTAACCTTATAACTCGAATCATTTCCCCCCTAGACCCCCAAGTACTTTGTACATGGGGAGGTGTCAATTCAGCTACAAGGCCTTTAGCAAAAGTTTAAGAAGTTAAAAGTTTCACTAAAGTAAAAATTATCTCATTACAATCTAAAAATGTATATAAGATACTATATGATATATGACTTATTTAATTTTATATGAAAGGATAGTATCTACACAAACTCATGGTATTAAAAAATCTAAGAAAGAAATTGAATTAAGAATTTTCCTATAATTTAGTGTATCTATCTCTCACAAAATATTTTTTTTATAAAAAAAATACTATCTTTTCAAGCAAATAACAAACACATATATAACTACATGTGTGTTACGTGTGTATATATATTTGTGAGTTTTATACAATTTCATTTTAGTCCTAAAGGTCAGCCCCACAAGAAAATATTTCTGGGGTTTAAGATTGGTTTTTGGGTATTTGGGGTTTTGGATTAGGGGCACTATCGAGCTCAACCAAACCCAAAATAGAAATGAAAAGACAATATATATTGTACAATTGTTGATACATGTTATGGATGATAAAAATTGTATTAATTGTGAGCTTATATGAAAGTGATATAACTAAAATTACAATTTGTTATCTTAATAAGTTTGTGAAAATAGTTGTCTTTAGTATTGATAATGATAAACTTTTTATTTGGAAAAAACGTGCTCATAATGAACTAAAATATTTTTTTTTTGAGAGAGTTTTTAACCTATAACATCCGCTCCTGATAATTGCTCTTTATCATCAGACTAAGACACCAATCAGTTTTTGGTGTAGGCGGGGATTGAACCCGGAATTGAACCCCAATTCTCTTATACAACCATCAGAGACTTTACCAGTTGAGTTAACTAAAACCCACTAATGAACTAAAATATTAATATTGTGCAGATTTCCATTATATCCATAATATAATCTTATATTTTCAATTCATAAAAAGATTTAAGAACGTTTCAAAGGCATATATTAGTGGGTAGTTATGTTTGTATATATCCCTCTCATTTAATAGATTTAAAAACGGAGGAAGTAATATCATCTTATGCAATATACTTTTTCCAAGACAAGAGCCCTTGCTCTTAAAAGCCCCAGAATCTAAGGGCCCATTTCGCCAGCCTATTTACTTTTACATAATCTTCAGTCTTCACAACCCAACCAACAGAAACCAATATCAAAATGAGAAATTTGAGGTTAGATTCAAAATATCTTGCAATAACTTCTGGGCCTGTTTCGCAAGCCTACTCAAACACAAAACTACAAATTTTAAACAACATAACACACCTGTTTCGCAAGCCTACTCAAACACAAAACTACAAATTTTAAACAACATAACACACATTATCATACATTTTTTCACTCATATATATATTAAAAACAGGTCATTCTACCGTACCCTCTATTTTTTGTGGGGGTACGATACCCACCCATATCTGAACCATTGACTTGGTGTTGTTATCATCTTAGCTGTTAATTTAATTTTAGTAGAAACCGGTTACTGGCAAAGCAAGTCAGTGTATATAAACTAAAAAAAAAAAAATTCTGATGGTCTCTCTCAGTTTTTTTTCTCACGCGTTCTCCGATTTTTCTTCCTCTCTCGCGTTCTTCGCTTCCTCTTGCGTTCTCTGGTAAAGTTTTCTTTCTAAAGGATCATAATCGTTTTGATATTGTTAAAGGTAAGTATCAAAAGGATAAAACCCTATTTTGACTGCTATTGTTTTGTTTCCCTTTTTTCTTTATTAGTTTCTTGTGGGTATTGTGTATGGGGTGGGTGGGGAAGAGTCCTCAAATCTTCTTCTGGTCTGTTTGGATAGCATGGGAATTCGTTTAGGATTTGGATTTGGGTGGATAACTTAAAAAGAGAAGAATTTGTATTTGACCCAAATCCATCCTGGAATTCAAGTTCCAAATCTAGTGATTTCAAATCCCTCACTAACCGTGGAGTTTGGGAAATCCTTCCACAACGCTCGCGTCTTCACTGCCTCAAGCTGCGACAACAATGTTAAAGCCGCAACCACCATGGTGTTCAGGTTTGTCTCTCTTAGCCTATCTAAGTTCGTTTTGGGTTGGTCTGTATTTCTGTTTTTGTTTGTATTTGAGTTGTGTGGGTTTCGTTTGGATTTTCTATGTGGGTCTGTATCTACTGGTAAGCATGGGTTGGTTTAGTTTTTTTAAGAAATTGTTGAAGATATTTTTTTAGAGTTCCAAGTTGGTCTAATTGAAATGCAATGAATTGTTTGATGAAATGCCTCTATGAGCTATGTATTTTAACGCATGATAACTTTTTGGATGACAGTGGTGATAACTTTTTAACTAGTTTAACATAAGATGTTTACTTTTTGTATAGCTACATTGATTTCAAAGTTTGTCCTGTTGGTAGATTTGTATCAATGCCTAGTTTGTGATGAAAGAAGACTGCCTAGTGCTAATTATGTAATTGATTCCTTTTGTTTCCATAGAACAGGCAGAACCTTTTTTTTTTCATGTCTAATAAGCATTTTGATGGCTTTGCTTAACCCTGGAATAGCTTTGAAATATATTTGTAATGTTGAGTAGATAACATCAATTCATCTCAATCCAACATCTTCTTTTTCTTTTCTTAGTAGTTCTTTCATAGTTTTTCTCCCTTATATTAATCGCAATGTGTGGGATGCTTATGCCAAGGTATGGTCCCAAATTATGACTCTTTTTTCGCTTAAATTATGATTGGGTATTCTTTGTATTTGCAATTTTGGAACTGGTTGTTTTGTTTTTTGGGTTATGTTATACTACCTGGGTTGGTTTTATTTTCCTTTTGTTATACTGTTAAGGGAGTGCCATTGGCCATTGCACTGGGGCATTGAATTTTTCTAATTATATTTTTACATACTGTGGTAATATCCGTGAATTTAAGATTCAGTTACTTTGTTTGTTGGGTTTCTCAACTTGTTTGTTTGCTTTGATGTGTACTATTCTGATTGTAGGGGTTGTAAGGGTAGTCAAAAACATTGTAGCTGTAAAATTTAAAATACAAAATTTTGTTACTGATGTGTTAGTCTAAGTTTTTATGAAATTGAATTTCTGTGGATTCCTTGCCTGACTAACAATGTTGAAAATGCAAGTTCTGCAAAAAGTAGATTTCAAATGTAAATAATTTAAGTGGTTACAATGTGCTGGCCTTTCAGTTTGGAAAGCCTGACAACTATTTGCAAAGTGCAAACAAGTTCTAAAACTGTTAGAATTTTATGTTAAACTGTGGTCTTTTGTGAGAACAATATTTATTGAGATTTGCTATTATAAATTAGTAGATTTCAATAGTTTTGTTTCAAATGTGCTAACTCACTGCTTGTCTTTTTTTTTTTTAATAGAAAATTTCAAAAGTTTGTGCTTATAAAAACAAAGTTATTGACAATTGGGAGGTCATTAAGATCTTGTTTGGACCTATTGTTCCTTTTACCTGTTGTTTTGGCCTTAACTTACACAGTACTATTGTTTTGGGTAAAGGATTAAATTCTAAATGTTGTATTTTAATATATTCACATCTTGCAGCTTCTTGTCAATTTTCTTGTAGTTGAATATTGCTAGTGGCTTTTGCTTTGATGTAATTGGCTTTGTAATTAGGCAGTCTTTTATTTCCATAAAATCCAATCATTTCTTAGGGGAAAAATGAAAAAATGAATTTGTTGTTTTTCATTTCTACATATGCATTTGGTTCATAGTCATGATGCAAGGGTCCATTGTGAGCCTATCTTATTAATTTTTGGATGTATCAATTTGAAGAAATATCACTTTCTGACGATATAATCTATGCCTTCAACAATTTGAGTCCTGTTAACTATACTTTTGGACTATATATTTTATTGAGCCGATTTAATTATATAACAGTACAAATCATACTTATATATATATATATATAAACAATAGTGCAAGAATTATTATACTTTGGGTTCTTTCTTAAGTCAAATAAGAGGAACTAAGTGTGGTTAAACTTAGTTTACTTGCTTAAGTTTGTGTTTTTATTTTTAATTTGTGCCCTTATTCCTATTGTCATGTTTATCAGATACACATACACCTCTACTATGTCATGGGTGCTGGCAATGACAAGCATGAGAATTATCATTGCTTCGAGTTATTAGAGTGCCATGAATATGTTAGCATCAACCATCAGAAGTGTGTTGTACTTGGAGATTTGAGAATTGTAACTCTTTTTTAGGGATTGAATACCTTACTTTGTATGTTTTGATTTCATCATATTGATGTGTAAATATGTAAATGCAGCAAAACATGTTGTACCTTTGGTTCTTTAATTAATTTCTAACACATGATTACATTGATCAATATAATACAAATAATGTTAATATTCAATGTAATACAGATATAATTTGTCCTCTCCATTGATAGTGATTACAATGGATGCAGTTTGCAGATAAATGTTAATTGATATACCTAGACTAATCTCATGGATGCTATGATGATATGCAAGTTTTGATCAGGTGTGTGAGTGACTATATGTTAATTTGCATCATTTGCATCTTTTAGAGGAATTGGTGGGATTTAAGGGTATTTCGTGATTTAATAAATAAATAAAATCATTATAATGTGGAAAATTGTTAGACCTCGAAAGTGACGTGACAAAGTATTATAAGGTTAACTAATAATCAAACGTCTTTAGTTTTTTCAGATTACTAATCACTAACTCGTGTGATGCACTGAATGTGATGCATTCAATAGTTAGCGATTAAATATTTTCAATGTTATAGTTAGTTAAAAATGAATGAAATTCAATATTTAGTTCAAAAATGTTACTAAAATTAAAATGTAGAAAGTTTAAGAAAAATAATAATTGGGAAAATTATTTTATTGATCTTAAATCCAAATCCAAATTTAGGTATCCAAACAACGGAATTTCAAATCCTTCATTATACAAAAAGGCCCAAACAAGGAATTTAAAAATTAATGGATTTTGTAAGTTCCGTAGTCCTTTTGTATCAAATTTAACATTGAATTTGTAGAGGTGGGAACTTTAGTCCAAATAACCAAGCATAGATGGGAATTTTAACTAGTGAGATAAATTATACAACGTTGGTAATTTTAACAAGTTTGATCCTCAAGTAAGCTTCCAAGGACAAAGTTCATATCTCTTATCTGTGTACATTTCAGGCATTAAAGACAGGCTTATTTCTACCAAATTTTCTCATCCACATTAATGAAAGAGGTTATAGCTTAAATAGGGTTTCTTAATACATCCTAACCTTCCTCAACGTGGATGGAAGTTAGAAGGTTCAGACTTAATTTTTACAACTACCATCAGAAGTTACGAACTTAGTGGGAAGTTAGAGCGATGAATAAGAATTTCGCTTCTACTTCAGAATAGTAGAAGGTGGTCCGAATCATAAGCTTTTGGATATAGATTTACTCTAAAAATTTATAAGTGTTTGGCGATCGTCCAGGTGACTCCATGTTGGACGACCTTTTTGCACTTGGATGACCTTTCTGGTCTTGGACAACACTATAGACGAATTGGAGATAATCTAATTTTTGGTTCACTATCATATATAAATAATAAAAATATAAACATCATGAAAATAACCTTAACTATGTTATTTTATAGGGAGGTATGTCTCTGAATGGATTTTTTTTTTTTTTTTTTCATTTAACATTAGACTTCTAAGAATTTCGTTAATTGCCCAGTTTCAAAACAAAGTGGAAAAATAGCATCTCGAGTTTGTAAAACTCAAGTTCTGGGCAGAAATCAAGTTTCTAAAACTTGAGTTCTAGGCAGAAATCGAGTTTCTAATACTCGAGATCCTGAGCTATATGCATCTGACATGGACTGTTTTCCACGTGGAGCCACGTTGAAATCGAGTTTCTAAAACTTGATTTGTGATAATATACTTCTACGTCCCGACCAGAACATACAAATCCCATCAGCAAATCCCATCGGTGGAGACAAGCGCAGATTTGATAATATACTCTCGCACCTAAACATACAAATCCAAACCTGAGACAAGCGCAGACATCACCATCGGCGAAGACTCCAAAACACTTTCACACCTAAACATACAAACCCATCGGCGGAGACAAGCACAGACATCAGAAAACCCATCGGCAAACCCATCGACGGAGACAAGCGCATCTCATCGGCGGCAGAAAACTCTCGTCTCCTCTCATTGGCAACCTCACTCGTGTTTCACTTCTTATTCCTCACGATCTTCTGAGTTCTTCATGCAGATCAAAACTAGATCGTCCAATTGCCCAGTCAGATTTGTTCTTCCTCTGTTCTTCGTCGCTGTTCTTCATCATCAGATCGTTCCTCTCTTCGTCGTCATATCGTTGGTTCTTCTTCAGGTCTGTTCTTCGTCGTAGATCATTGGTTCTTTCTTCAGTTCTATTGTTCTTTCTTCAATTTTGCTTTTTAGAACTCGAGTCTTAAAAACTCGAGATCTATGTGACATTTTCTATCTAGCTCGTCCAACACAAGACTCGCAAAGCGAGTCTCTGAGACTCGAGTTTTAATATGGATCTCGAGTTTCTAAAACTCGAGATGTTAGTTTTCTTATTTGTTTCTAACGCATGTTAACTTACTACATTGTAAACCCTTACACAGTTAATCTGCAAATATCCCCCCTCTGAATGTGATGGAAGCTACTAAGGGAGATACGTAGGAAGTTAATTGCTATATTTAAATATTTGTGGAAGAAACCAAGATAATTCCAGCTGATTTTTTTTTGTGAACAAAAGTAATTATTGTGGTTGGGCTAATTTCATGGGATGCTTTTTTTTTTTTTTGGTTTTCAATTTTAGATCTAAATTTTTAAATAACTTAAAAAAATTACTATTGTGATGAGCAGTTATTAGTAAGTAAAAAAGTGACCTCAGTGATAAGCCTAAATGTAAAATTATGGTCAGATGTGATATTGGTAGTGCTTACTGTGACGATTGAATTGTCAATTGTAAGGAAAAAAATAGGGTACCATTGAATGTGATAAAAGTACGGTCATAAATAATGTGGGTATTGCCCAATGTAATAATGGAACAGTCAAATTTGAGAATAAAAAAATAGGGTACCTCTAAATGTGACAAAAATAGAGTTAGATGCGATGTTGGTACTACTTAATGTGACAATGGAACTATCAAATGTGAGAAAAATGTAAGGGAACCATCAAATGTGAGAAAAGAACTATCACATATGATGTTGGAACTGCACAATGTGAGGATGAAACCGTCAAATGTAAGAAAAAAAAAGTAAGGGAACCACCAAATGTGAGAAAAGAACTGTCACATGTGATGTTAGAACTGCACAATGTGAGGATGAAACCGTCAAATGTGAGAAAAAAAAGTAAGGAAACCACCAAATGTGAAAAAAGAACTGTCACATTTGATGTTGGAACTGCACAATGTGAGTATGGAACCATCAAATGTGAGAAAAAAGTAAGGGAACCACCAAATGTGAGAAAAGAATTGTCACATGTGATATTGAAACTGCACAATATGAGGATAAAATCGTCAAATGTGAAAAAAAAAAGTAAGGGAACCACCCAACGTGAGAAAGGAACTGTCACATATGATATTGGAACTACACAATGTGAAGATAGAACCGTAAAGTGTGAGAAAAAAGTAAGAGAACCACCCAATGTGACAAAAGAACTATCATATGTGATGTTGGAACTGCATAATGTGAGGATGAAACTGTCAAATGTGAGAAAAAAAGTAATGGAACCACCAAATGTGATAAAAGAACTGACACATGTGATGTTGGAACTGCATAATGTGAGGATGGAACCGTCAAATATGTGAAAAAAGTAAGGGAACCACCCAATGTGACAAAAGAACTGTCACATGTGATGTTAGAACTGCACAATGTGAGGATCGAACCGTCAAATGTGAGAAAAAAGTAAGGGAACCACCAAATGTGAGAAAAGAACTGTCACATGTGATGTTGAAACTGCACAATGTGAGGATAAAACCGTCAAATGTGATAAAAAAATAACCTGGTGTATCAGGTTACCTACTAGTGGGTACCGTACCCCCCCTTTTTTTGGGGGGGTACCGTAGAATTACTCATCAAAAACACTCAAACAACATTACTCGAACTAACTCACCAAACAGGCCCATTCCCAAGATACATAAATCCACAACATTCTTGGCATCACTGAAAATGCATAAATCCATGGATAGAATTGCTACTAGTTGATAATTTTGTGTTTTTTTTTTTAACTAATCGGACAAAGGTTCCACTCTAATTCAAATGGGTCCATTTTACAATTTAAATTAAATATACAAGTCTAAACGTACATTATACTGTTAAATATAAAAAAATCATGATTGTAAAAGGGTCCGGATAATGTGTGCCCTAAGGGCACACATTAAACCATCCATTTTTGGAAACATTTTCTCGGGAATTGAAAAAGTTGTCAATACTTTTTCAATTTCTGAGAAATTTTTTTTCAAAAATGGTTAATTATTGTGTGCTCTTAAGGCACACATTAACCCATCCATTTTTCAAAACATTTTTTCAGGAATTAAAAAAACTGTCAATACTTTTTCAATTTCCAAGAAATTTTTTTTCAAAAATAGTTAATTATTGTGTGCCCTAAGGGCACACATTAGCAAAATCCATTGTAAAATAGACTCCCTCCTTTTCTATCTTAGAAGGAAGATAAATAATTAAACATCATTTAATTAGGAGGCCACTGATAAAAAAAAATGTGCATTTTGGAACCAACATTCATGTATTTTTTTTTTTATGAAATGTAATTATTTATTTTGTTTCTACTTATAGCAAGTTATTATAATTTGACTTTCTAAGCATAGACTTTATAGTTTATACGAATATGCTACCTAAAGATTATGAACGTGTGGAATTTGCAACGCATACCATACATCATGTGCGTTGTAAAGAGCAAATTTTCCCGTACAAGTTTTCTTTGCTTGTGAAGATTACGAATTTACAACTCAGAGGGCTTGGCGGTTCATGGATTTCATGTTTTCTAAGATAGCGACGGAAGCAAGGATATCTTAAAGGGTGTAGCTAGGTGAAAATATATAAATATAATTAAAATTTTGAGCTTTGGCTCTCAAAATTTAAGATATTTAAAACTCAAAAAGTATAAAACTTTCAAAGGAGCAAAAATTACATCATAAAATTAAAATAATGCTATGAGTATATTGAAGAGATAATGTAAATATCCAATTCATCCTCAATTAAAATTAAGTATTCAATATCATACGAAAATTTTTCAATAGACTTCATACAGTCTTATAGGAAACTTCTTATATTTCATTAGAAATTTTAATGTTGAAAAGACCAAAATAAAATTTGAATTAAGATGATCCCTATATGTTGTTACTTGAGTCCGGTCCTTCAAGCAAAAGTTTCAAATTCTGAGTTTTGACAAAATCCTTAAATCAAGTTTGTAGGTCCTTATGTAGGCCACTAGGCCCACAACTCTTGGGTAATACAGCCGCCTCACACAACTGCTAACTAATCACTTTGAAGTTTGAATTAATGACTCCAATCAACCCCACCCAAAAAACAAAAAAGGGGGGAAAGTTTTTTTTTTTTTTTTTGGTAGGAAAAGGGGGGAAAGTTAAAAGACGCATTAGGGTATTAGTAATATTTTTTTAAAAAAATAATGGGAAAAAAAAAGGTAGTTGATTTTTTTCGCAACTTTTTATATTTTTTATAAAAACTGTGCTAAATTTTTTATAAAATAGTCCATTAATAGATGAGAAAATAATAAATGAGAGATATTATATCCATAACATTTTCACAAAAAATTATAGACGGTAAGTTGTTATTAATTATTACTGACTGGACAAAAAAGTAATTTCAGTGATGGATTTAAATTAGAATCAATAACAACTTATCATCTATGATTTATTGTGATAATATTGTGAACGTAGTATTTCTCTTAATAAATGTTTTAAAAACATCTAGTTAATGGGACCCAAAAAAAAAAAAAAAATTCAATAACTCACCGCCCATTGGAAGATTTTATAGGCTCCTAATGTAATGTAATGTAATGAGGTTGAGTTGGTAGGATAAGTGGGCAAGGGGTCTACAGGAGCCACATTGTCAATTTTGATTACCAAGAATGCGGTGTACACGTAAAATTTAGAAAGGAATTTGGTCAAGAAATGATGATACTTTAATTCAAATTACCTCTTCAAATTGTTTTGTCTCTCAACCTCACATGCTTTAAGTTAAAGCAAGACTTTCTTCAAAAGAAGTGCACTGCAAGGTATAATATATAGGTTAGGCCGAATTGTAAAGTGGGGGATTTTTTCAGAGGACCCACGTTGAGATCCACCAGCTAATTCTCCTTTCTTGTTGGCCCACAATGACACAACAACACACCCTTAATCAAAAGTTGTTTTAGTGACAGTTTGGCATTGATGCAGTACTAGTACACAAAGTTTTAATGGTAAACTTTAATGGTAGGCTTTTGGGTTTGGCGATATAAAATTATAGGAGATTTGAGTTTTAATGATAAAACTCTGGCCAAAATGCAAAAACATCTCTCAAGGTTTGGGTCAATCACTCAATTGCAAAAATGAGATTTTAATTCTTACTTATAACTCTATGAATGTTTTTATATCCGCCAAATTAACTATTGGGATTAACTTTTATTATTAGCTCTTATGATTGGAAAAATCATGTGATTACATTAACAAGACTCACCAACTGATTTGTGATACTAGTCACGTAATAATCATGTGATTTTTCCATTCATAGAAACTAACAAAAGTTAGTCTTAGAGATCAATTTAGCAGATATGAAAATTTCAAAAAGAATTAACCCAAGAGAATGTTTTTGCAACTTGCTCAAATTTCAAGGATGTTTTTGCATTTAGGCTTTAAATTTTCGTAGTAAGAGCTTTTACTGTATAGAGTTTTGATTGAAAAACACCTTAGTATTTTCAGTGTTTGACAAAGTAGAGTTTAATAGTACTTAAATTTTGGACTTATAAAGCATAAACAATGAATTCCGGATTTTTTTTTCCCCTTAAAAAGTTCTAACAACTTTAGAGACCCCTTAAAACTCATTAGCAAAATTTACAAACGTTTGGGAATTTCAAGTAAAAGAGCTTTGACCCCAAGCTTAAAACACTTTTCAATCCCTCTAAAAGCAAAGCCAAAGAAATCCTTAATCAATTAGATGAAAAATGAATAAAATAGTATACCCTAACCCTACACAGTAAACAAACGTATTCTTAATGATGTATCCTATCGTTTGCTTTATGATTTCCACGTAAAGTAAGGAGCGGAAACTGAGGAATTCAAAAAATTATAAACTATAAAGGAAGTCTTTTGGGATTTTTTTTTATTTCAACATAAAGCCCACCTAGAAAAATACAACTTTATAGTTTTTTCGTATAACATCGTTGTCATCATCCTTTTTATCATTATCTTAATTATGCTTCATTATGCCCAAAGTTACTCTGAATATTACATTTATACCAATGAGTTGCACAAAGCTAGTGACCGAAGAAGATACCTTTCTCGGTAAATTGACAGGAACAACTAAAAATTGTTTGCCCATGCTTATTGGTAAATTTTTGAGTTCTCCAGTTTGAGATGGGGCTCCTACTTGACCCTCCAGCATTCAATCTATTCAGGACTAAAGTACATTTGGTACAAAGATCTAGTATTTGTCTTCCTTATCTTTTATGTTTCTTTTCATTTTCATAGTTACTTGCAAATTGAGGAAATAGGCCCTCACTCGATAGCAATAGGTAACTAAGAACACCCATCCAAACTTTAGAGCTTTAAGTTGGCAATAGGTAACTATTACTTTTTGAACTTGACAATTAGTTAGTTTCTTTTTGAGAGAGAATGGTATGGTAATGAGTTTTAATCTCCACTAAAGGATTAGTTAGTGGATGATGTGATAGTTTCTTATTAAATCAAAAAGAGATGTTCAGTTAAAATACTACTGGAGGTAAGTCAAATCCTTTCCAACTCAGTTTTGTCGGGTTGAGAAATTCTTAGTCCATCGCATTTGTACAAACCAATTCAACCCAACCCATATAAATCAAATTGGGTTGGTTCAGTGTACATACATGTTTCATGATTTGTAAAAAAAAAAAATTACTATCAATTTGAACCTGACCTAATCTAAGGCTCAAAATAAAATTTCAAGTTAACTAACCCACCAAACCACAAAAAACCAAAATGATGCATTAGATTGGGTTGGGTTGGGATGATTTGTCAAGTTGATAGGTTAAATGCACACCCTAACTTTAGGAGCATTTGCTTAACTACAGTACCTTGAACTTTAAAGTTATTACAATTTGTTTGTCAACAAAATTGATAAATAGGTTTCGGACGTAACTCGTAAGAAGTAACATAATAAAAATACATTTAATTTTCATACTTGAAGCTAGTTCACTTCTATTTATAGTTGTAGTAGTAGTTGCTATGCTCTCTCTCTCTCATGGGTGGACTTTTTTGAGTCATTTTAAAAAATACAACGGATATTTGTATTTCTATATCAATTCATTATTTTTATTAAAAGTTTGGAACAATTAAAAAGCTAACATTTAGAATTCCCATCCCAACTTTAACTTGACAATGTTTTCCAATTTTAAGGAAAGAGAAAAGACTGCCGGGGGAGGGGGGTGAACTCTATCAAAATTTGCCACATGTTTGACAAATTCGCTAAAAAGCCTTTAATTATCTCTTTGAGAGCTATAAGCCTATAGGCTATAACCCGAATCAAGCTCTACGCCATTCAGGTTACTAAGCTTTTACACCAATCCATGAATTTCCATGTTGTTCTTAAGGAAAAAAAATGCAAATTTAAAGAGTTTTACCGTAATTATATTTCTCACAAATTTGACAAAGAAAGAATATATTGTTCTAATAATAGGTTACTCAGCTTGCCTTTTACACCCATCCATGAATTTCCATGTTGTTCTTAAGGAAAAAAAATGCAAATTTAAAGAGTTTTACCGTAATTATATTTCTCACAAATTTGACAAAGAAATAATATATTGTTCTAATAATAGGTTACTCAGCTTGCCTTTTACACCCATCCATGAATTTCCATGTTGTTCTTAAGGAAAAAAAATGCAAATTTAAAGAGTTTTACCATAATTATATTTCTCACAAATTTGACAAAGAAATAATATATTATTATAATAATAAAGAATAATCATCACAAATATTATATATTGAAATTCTAATATATTTATTATTAAAAAAAATAAAGAAAATCTACATTTTATTAATAGTGTACATTAGGAAAACAATATTATATTAAAAAAATGAAGTACACTCTCACGTATTATTGCCTTTTGGAAAGATTCTAATAACCAAATCATAGATAGGAAGCAGGACGGTACCGTTGTCTGCAATTCTGCACGTAGAATAATGCTTTTTGTAATTAAAATTGATTATACCTTAGAGACCATTGCTCGTGCTCACATAATTTTCAGAGCCAACAGTAAATTACCTATTAGCCAATTATAGGCAATTACCAAGCCCACGTCTTGCATTTGGAGCTACCTTGCGCGTGTGCAACATGACTGCCAAGGTCGCATGGGTGTCACATGCAATGTGTTCCTCTTCAGTAGAACATCCTCAGCAATTGCAGCAATCTCTCCTATTTATGACATCACAGATTCAGAATCCAAAGCCAATGCTATCCATTTGGATGATGAATCCTAAAACTATAATACAAAATTAGAATGTGACAAACAAATGCTGAGCAAATCTAGCAATAGCTTATTTTTAGTTTTTACTTTATTTATCTAATGGAAATAATATAACCCGTAGAGAGAGATCTAATCCCAACTCTCTCTCTCTTGCACACAATGTTTTTTTACAACTTTTCTTTAATCTTTGAAATTATACCTTGTGATTGGTGTTAATAAAAACAATATTAATAATAGGGTAATGTGAAAAGAGGCATTTTAATGGGTATTTTTAGAGTAATTATTAAAAAACTATTTTTGGAAAATGTTGACATAATTTTTATGAAAAATATAAAAAAATCGTCAAAAAATATAATTGTTTTGTCATTTTTTCATAAAATATTTTTAAAAATAGTTCTTAAATTAATACTTTTAGAGCAGCTGTTAACTTTTCTTATGTGAAAATAATGTTATTTTATTAACAGCGTTTTACCTTAGCCTTTTTATATATATATATATATATATATATATATATAAATTCTACTCTAATATAATCTAAGTGTATATGTGTGTGAAACTTCCTTCTAGAGACTTGAACCCCAGTCTTTGCCCCCCACACTCTACAAACACTTATATTTGTAGAGTGATCATCGCATCAATGGTGTACAGGGTTACCTTAGCCATTGTTAAAAAGCCAAGACCTTATAGTTGCATTACATGTCTTATTTATTAAAGAGAATTAGACTTCAAATCTCGCTCCTCATGTAATAATATAACTATTAAAAAAAATAGTTGTGAAAAAAATTATTTATGTAATATTTTCTTTTAAAAGTAAATACCAAAGTGAATTACTTTTTTTTTTTGTTATTTTTAATTGTAACCAAACATTTCCTAATATTCTAAATAAATATTTTTCTTTGGAGTGAGTTATTATGAAGATACAAACCCACACGAGCTATTTGGTGATTAGGTTGTCCACTTGTCTTAATCCGCGGAAATATTTGTCTCTTTAGCCAAACAATTCTTTGCTGTCATGGAGATTTTCAAATATGGAAAAGGTTTTGTTAGATACTGAAAGAGCCGTGTGTTTAAGAGTGACGTGCAATATACATGATCAAGTGGACTTTAGATATTTGTTTCTTTCTTTTTATTACTACATATATCTGTATGCATCAAAACATTTTCCTTTAAAAGATTTTCTTTTGAGTAATACTACAACCATAAATTATTTTACAATATTTTTATAAATTATAAATATAAAAAAATTTTATTGGTTATGATCTGAGCACACCACTTATATTATTTTTTTTACCTAATAATACCCCTCGACATATCATAACGTCTCGCTTCATTGCCGTCTGGGCATTGTCGCTTCCTTTAATTGGCAGGCAAATCAAAATGCAGAGCTTCTTTCAGAATATTGACAATGACTTGTCACCGAGGAAGTAGGAGATATTTATAGGGCTCAGAATTCCATTAATGCTTTTCATTTTGTTTTGGTGAAAATTGATTTCTGCTTTTTTATTTTATTTTATTATAATTTGACATTTGCAATAATGTGAATGTGAATGAGGATTTGATCTTGAGTTTTTCTTAGAAATGATTCTAAAAAAAAAAAAAAAAAAATATCTTATAATACTTTATTCTCTCTCTTTTGGGTGTGTATATTTAGAATAACAGAATAAGTAAGTTTTAGTGAAAATTATTTTTTTTGTGTGGCCAAATATGTGTATATTTAGAATCACAGAATAATTTTTTTATTTTTTTATTTTTTTGAGAAGGAATGGCGGAATAAGTAAGTTTTAGTGGAAAATACCTTTTTTGTGGTCAACAAAAAATAAGTCCAATATAGCATAAACATTTTTTTTTTTTTGGCTCTAAAATATAATTATATTTTAGCATAATTTAAGTGTATATGTGTAAAACTTCTTTTTAGAAACAATGAATATTTTAAGCACTATAAATAACTTCCAACAGTAACTTATCTCTTTTCACATTCTTTATTCTCCCATAGATTGATTCATAGAGCCATAAACAAGCTAAGTATTAAAAGTGAAGAACATTGTCTCATTTTTTAAAGCAACAAATATTTCCATGATATTATATACTACTAAATAGGCAACCACAAATATTCTACACACTACCCAAAAAAAAAAATTCCAACAGTAACTTCTCAGTCTTCGCATTCTTTATTTCTTCATAGATTGACTGTTAAACTTGTAAATGAGTTGAGCTAAGCTGGGTGTTAAAATTTATGATTGTTTATTTAAGTTTATTTTGAACATGAATCGAGATTGTTCACATGCTCAAGAGCTTGTTCACCATCAGAGATTAAACTAGGATTTAAACTTAAGGTGGCAATGTACAAACATTTTTTTTTTTTTTTTTTTAAATGTAAACTAGTCAATGCTACTAAAAAATATCAAGTTTCAACTGGCTTGGGCCAAACGGTGCAACCACGGGTATTCATATGGCCACACTCACCCCCACCTCATAGGAATGACAACGGGGCAAGTATGAGGCAAGTTTTCTATTCTCCACCCCCACCCCATTCTCACTTCAAGGTGAGTTTTTTCCCGCCTTGTTCTAGCGGATAACTGCGACCGCGGGTATTCATACAGCCACACTCAATACATATCACACACTAAAGCAGGTGAGTCTAATCCCTCATGTCCTT
Source organism: Quercus lobata (assembly GCF_001633185.2). Lineage (NCBI taxonomy): Eukaryota > Viridiplantae > Streptophyta > Magnoliopsida > Fagales > Fagaceae > Quercus > Quercus lobata. The sequence goes on along the minus strand of NC_044909.1, from coordinate 9,052,940 downwards.
GCACACAGCTACTCATAGTATTTTTTTACTATTAGAGTGCGTTTGGATAAGACCAGTTATATTTTTTTTTTAAACTAAATTTTATAAAAGTATAATCATACTTAGAAAAAACTAGAGTTTTAAAAAATTATATATAAACTAACAAAGAAAAGAAATGAATATTCTAAATGGATTATAATAAATAAATAAAAGGGAAATGTTAATAGATACCCTAAGAATATTTGTTAGTAAACTATTTTAGAAAAATTTTGATGAAAAAAGGAAAAGAAGCCATTAATATTTTAACACTTTTTTTTTTTTTTTTTCCATAAAAGTAGTGTTAAAATTTTCCTAAAATGGTTTGTTAATAATTGTTTTAAGGGCACTCGTTAACAGGACTTATAAATAAACAAAACTAAAAAAAAAAAATGATAAAAAAGACAACCAGGTTTTAGCGGTGACCAAACAGAACCTTGCATTTGTAACTCTATCTTTTTGCACTTGATACGATACAATTTGGATACCTATCCAATTTTAAACAAATATCCACCCAATGCATTGCACACAATCACAATCCCACCAATAATCGTTTCACATTTCACTTCCTGACCCAAACTGACCCACCCGGCCGCCCCCCTTTACAATTGGCCCATGTTGAAGCCTGACTCTGAACTGGAGCTACTCGTCGTCACACTCACACACTCAACGGAGAGGAAACGACACACCCGAAAATTATCAATAACCCGAGGGCATATTAGTCTTTCTATCCACCAAGTTTAAAATATCCGTTTATTACTTAAAAAATAGAAAATTGAAAATAATCTACCAATTATAATTGACAACATTTCTCTTTCACACAAAGTAATAAATTTATTTCAACAACAACAACAAGAAGGCTTTGTACTCATTTCATTTCACAGAAAGACGCACACACAGAGATAAAGAAGGAAAGAGACATTGAACCTTTCCATTACGATCAAATTAGGGTTTTGCTTTCTTCATTTCTTCGCTTCGGATCTGATCGCAACCTTATCAAATTCTCAACCCACAGATCGATTCGATCGCGTATTCGTATATTCACTCCCAAAAAAAAAAAAAAAAAAAAAACTGGTACGTACGCTTCAAGTTTTTTTCTTACTCTATTTTTGTTAATTCTGTACAAGTTTTAAAGCTCCGAGTTGAAAATCTGGTTTCATTGAGTTGCAGATTCCTTGGATTTGAGTCACATTTTTCAGTAATCACTTTTCATGTTCCACTTTGAATTCGAATTTTCCCCTCCTTGTGAGTACCTCTTTGTTTCTTGAATTTTTTTTTTTTTTTTGATAAATGTAATTTCAGATCACTGTCTTTATAAGAGTTCCTTGTCCTGGATTTGAAATTGTGTTGCGATTTAAAAATAAATAAATAAATTTTTTGTGTGAAGCGGTTGTTCGATAGATCTTGAAAATTGGCTCCTCAAAGGCGATCGCAGCGCCACATGGGTGGCCAGATGCAGCAGAGCAATGCTGCTGCAGCGGCGGCCACGACGGCTTTGTACGATCACGCCGGTGCGGGAGGCAGTGGTGGCAGTGACGCCGGCAGCGATGCGGTCATGGCACGGTGGCTTCAGTCCGCAGGGTTGCAGCATCTGGCCTCTCCCTTGGCCTCTACCGGCATCGATCACCGCCTCCTCCCCAATCTCCTCATGCAGGTAAGTAACCCCATTTTCTTTGACTGGTGTCTATGTTTTAGCTTATTGATCGCTATATGTCTGGTTAATTGGTCGATCAACTTGAAAATTGAGTTTGGATGGTCGTTTTGATCACCCTTTTAGGTGTTAGCATTTGGAGAAATAAGTACATTACTACATGGTTGCGTTTCTGGTCATTTCTATCACCCATTTTGGCTTTTCCTACTAGGGTTTATGACAGTTTAATTTCCCTTTTGTTATTGCTCAAAAACATAATGCGTATATTTTGCTGCTCATTAAACTGCATAGCCCGTCACGGGCCAATGCCCCTTTGCCTGTAGGTTTTACTGGCTAGAGGTGAGTCCCAAGGGTGAAGGGCCCTTCTTTAGAAAGGTTCCTACAATATCAAACACACACTCACATAATGCATATATTTGGGTATGGTACCTTTTATCATTTGTTATGTGTATTGACCTGCAAAGTCTTTTTTCTTGTGGGATCAATGGTGGTACTGTCAAATGTTGTTTCTTCTATGTACTTGAATGTGATTAAAGTTTGAGAATTGACAAGGAAGCATATGATATTGTCAAAGGGCTATGGAGCACAGTCTGCTGAAGAGAAACAGAGGCTTTTTAAGTTGATGAGAAACCTCAATTTTAATGGGGAGTCTGGGTCTGATCCATATACGCCTACCACCCAATCCTCAGGAGGAGTGGCTGTATCAGAGGGGTTTTATTCTCCAGAGTTCAGGGGTGATTTTGGAGCTGGGCTTTTGGATCTTCATGCTATGGATGATACAGAGCTTTTATCTGAGGTGTGTCCCTGTATAAGTTGTTGTGTCCAACTGGGCAGGAAACTTTTACTTATACATTAACTGGTTATATGAAATGTGTTATGATAAAATCAGTGTATTTTTTACTTTAGTGCCTACTGTTAAAAGGACTAGGGTTGAAAACCATGGAATGACTATAGGTCATGTTGATTAAAATTGTCTTTCCACTTTTTATGTTATTTCCATACAGTAATATATGCTCATCTTACTGTCCATTTATTTGTGAAGGAGAAAACCAGTAAGAAAGAAGAATTTAGACTATTTTGGGGTTTAAGCATTTTAGCTTATTATAATTATACTATTCATATGTAAGGGTAGTCCTGCAGTTAGTATGAGTTATTTGACCTTCTTGGGCTGAGAATATTTTCTTAGCTTTATCAATAATTTTAAGAAATATGAGTCAATTGGGATGTCAAATATGTTTCATAATTATTGTAATTGTAGGGAATAGCGCTTCGTGGCTTTATTAATAATTTTTGGGTAGGATTTGCTCAAGATTTTTTGTATCTGCAGATATTTTTTATGTTTTGTTGAAAATCATGGATGGGAGAAGCCATAAACTTCATTGAATTCAGAATTATTATGCTGAAGAAGAATGATACTCTGTTTTTCTTTTCATTTCAGATACTTGTTAGTTTTATCTCTCTGGTTATTATATTATCTGCCAATCACATTATGATCTTTATATCAATTTTTTAAGGGATTTAATTCTAGACTCTTTTACATTTCATTTGTAGTTTATTTTTTTTGTCTCATAGGAAGTTTAGGTTTATTTTTTCTGTGCTGAAAATATGTTTTTTATTTTTTCCTTTTCTAATAGATTGTCGTTTTGTTTCCATCATCAGCATGTTATTTCAGAACCTTTTGAGCCATCGCCCTTTATGCCTGGTGGTCCAAGAACATTTGATGATGATTTTGGTGTGACAAGTGGTGGACAGCTAAGAGGGCAATCAGATGCAGATGCATCAGTTCCATTACCTATAAATGAAAAAGAGACAACAAAGGAAAACAATGTGGCAAAGATAAAAGTTGTGGTATGTTGGTGATACGAGTAGCAGGTTGCTCTGTTTGTCTCTGCCTCTCTGCATATGTTGTGTGCCAAAAGGCAACTTTGATTATTAGATCATCATTTACAGAGGGAGTATGATAATTGTACAAGGGATTTTGGCTCCGTTTATTTAATATGTAAATTAGTTATTGCACATGGCTGACCCTAACTAGTCTATTGAGGATTCATAATCGACCCCAAATTTTTTGACTAGAATTGATTGTTGATGTTGTATGTCGGTATGTCCAATATATTCCCTTTTATATCTATTATGCAAGAAAACAAATTTTTAGGTACCTCCTGGGTGATATTGGCTCTCTATAGAAACACTCTTCATAAAAAGTTTTCCCTATCTAATATAAGTAGTAGTTTGTCTACACATTTGCATACAATATTATTTAAAATTAGGATCCAGACACCTAGGTTTGAACAAGTGTGGTAATTGTTAGATATTTTTTTTTTTGAGGCCTTGCAAAATTATCTATGTATTAATAAATGTGTATCACATACTGATACGCGGTCCCTTCTTTTTGATATATACTGCTAACGATGTTGCCTTCCGTTTTTTCTTTTGGTTGACCATGTAGTTCTTGCATATGCATGCAATTTGCATAAAGGGGATATTTTGTAATATTATCTTTTTCCAGTAGTCCTGAAATCGTTGTATTATAATGCATAACTTAGGTACGAAAAAGACCTCTGAACAAGAAGGAGCTTTCTCGGAAGGAGGAGGACATAGTAAATGTTTATGACAGTTCTTATTTGACTGTCCATGAGCCCAAACTGAAGGTATTTTTCTCCATTATCACAAAGCACCACTATATTTTAGTTTTTATTTTTTGTTTTGGATAAGTACCTTTATATTTTAGTTTTTGCTGAAATTGATTTTGAAATTGTATTGATGCTGTTGATGAGTTTTCTTTTCCCCTCTCTTTTGTCTCATGTGTTTAGCAAAAATTTTCTTTTTCTTTTGCTGTTAAAGGTGGACTTGACTGCATATGTGGAGAAGCATGAGTTTTGTTTTGATGCTGTTCTCAATGAGCATGTCACCAATGATGAGGTAATGGTTCTGATACTACAGATTGAAGTTTCCACCTACTGCTGCTCTGGTATACTTGACTGTAGAATTTTTCTTAATATCTTGATAAAATATTTCTCTGATGTTTATGATATTGTTATGCTTGGTTTTGATGGTAGAGGCATTTTTTGTTTAATGTAAGACTGATTATTTGATTGTTGATATTTGGATCAAAATATGACTTCTTTGCATGTTATTTGAGACAGGTTTACCGGGTTACTGTTGAACCAATCATTCCTACCATATTTGAGCGAGCAAAGGCTACATGTTTTGCTTATGGTCAGACAGGTGTGTTGAGATTCTGATCTCTCTTTCCATGACAAAAAGCTTATTATGTTATCATCTGTTATCTATAAATTCTGCTGAATTACATGATATGTTCAGAATGTCAGAAATCTGAATGCATAACAATGTCTTCATAAAGTAAATTTTGATGTTGTAAACCAAAATTTCAGTAGAGCGAGAATAAGCAGGATTTTATTTTTGGGCAATTTGTGAAGGAAGTGGTAAAATATTTTACATCCAGCAAAAAAATCCGTTTGAAACAGTTGGGCCTTCATATCTAACTTGGGGTTCCCCACTTTTTTTTTTTTTTTTTAATTTTATTTTAAATTTTTGGCTGAAACAATTGGAGCCCTTTAGACTTATAAAAGAAAAAGAAAAAAAAAAAGAAAAAAAGCCCTGTCAAAGGGGAAATCGAAGTAACAGATTTCAGTTTAATCATTTCATAACTAGGTGTAAATAGCAATGCTTAAGGAAAATTTTAAAGAATATATTTTTAAATTATATTCTATTGCAAATTAGAATTTAGTGCCAAAAGCATTGTCTCAATGGCACGCTGCCCTGTCTCCCTCATGGGGAGAACCTGGGTTCAAATCCCCCATCCCCACTTATTGTAAGGGAAAAAAAAAGGTGTCTTCAAGAGATGGTTGTTTAAGATTTGGAAGAGAAGTTGTAAAAGGTGGTAAGCTGCAAACACCAAAATTGGAAACCTTGAAATGCTTCACACTTTGTTTGTTCTGCATTTTAAAGTTTATACAGTGGAAAAGAAAAATAAATGAAAATGTTTCCCATGGTCAATGGAAAACAATTTCAATAAAGAGGAAAACGCTTTTCTGTTTCTTAAAAGCAGAAAACATTTTTTGCAATGCTGCATAATTAACAAACACCACAATAAACTCAAAAAAAAAAAAAAATCCCAATGGTAACTTTTGTTTCTTTGCCCCCTTTCTCCCGAGATTGACTTATGACCAACTTTTGAGTTGGCTTTTTTTCTAAATGTCCTTTTTAACTTAAACCAACTGCTTCCCCACTTAATTTTCTGTGTAGATTTCAATTGAGTGTCTATTTTTCCTTTTGAGGTTCTCAAATGGCTAATAAAACCTGTCAGATTTCAATTGAGTGTCTATTTTTCTTTTTGAGGTTCTCAAATGGCTAAAAAAACCTGTCAGGGTGTTGCCTAGTGGTTGGAGGCTTGGGATGAGTTGTAGACCCAGATATCCTGGGTTCAATCCCCACTAGGAGTTCTCATGGATTACTTGATACATGGTTTTGGTGGGTGGGGTCGTGTATTCGTAGTTTCCTATTTGGGGTTTGTTTTCGTGAATGAAAGTTTTGTTCATAAAATTATTTGGAATTATGATTTTCCGAGCTAGCCAAACTACATAAAATGTTATTTGGCTCATTTTTAGGAGCCCACCAAATCGATAAAAATGAGCCAAGTTTCCAGAAAGCAAGTCATTTTACAAAGAAACGTTTTTCCATCAAAAGGAATAGATCGTTAATTCTGGTTGTGTTGGAAGCTATTTGTTTGTTCACAGCACTGAATTAATTATGGTTGGAGCATCATGAACAATTATTAACATTCTATATCTATCTATCTAATCCTAACCTATTGTAGAAATTTTTTGGTCTGTTCTTTCTTGCTAATGCTGGTGGTTTGGACCAAGGTCTACTAGTTTGAATTATTGAAATTACCAAAATATCGTTATTTCAGGTAGTGGTAAGACCTTCACAATGCAACCATTGCCTCTCAGGGCTGCAGAAGACCTTGTTAGATTGTTACATCAGCCATTCTACCGTAATCAGAGATTCAAATTGTGGCTTAGCTATTTCGAGATATATGGTGGAAAACTCTTTGATCTTCTGACTGATAGAAAGTTAGTATATTTTATGGCATTTTTTCTTTTCATTTATTATTTTGTTTTTTTTTTTTTTTTTGGGCTTCAGAACTTTTATGTTTTTGATTTAATAGAGTAATTATGGGAGATTTACAGTAATGTGTGTATCAAATGTCCTTGTTTTGCAAATTTAACTGTTTTCTTTAGGATTTGTTTGGATTGAAGGGGAGAGAGGGGGGGTAGAGTAGAGTTGGCCGGAAATTAGCCTAATTTCCAGCCGACTCTACTCTACTCCCCCTCCTTCCCCCTCAATCCAAACAAGCCATTAGTGTGCCTATTTACTTGCAAAAGCTGAAGGTGTATGACTTGGTTAAGGGCATTTGTGTGAAGGATTCATTTTTTTTTTAGTCTTATTAGGAGTTTGTGGACAATCATGTTGCATTGCTTCCAAGCATCTCTAATCACCATAATTACCAACAAGCATCATGTGTTGTGCTTCAAGTTCTTATTTTCTTTTTGTAAATGTGTATGTTACTTGTTTTTGTTAATGTTCAATACTTGCAACTATATGCTACTTGGAGTGTTGGATCTGGATGATGAATTATTTTGAAATTTCATCTTGAGTACCTACAAGCATAGTGCTTCCCATGTTAAGCATTCATGGTTTTTTTTTTGGTTGGATTGAAATGCACGTATCATATATGTGAAATTATAAGCACATACGTATCTTGCTATCAAAATTAAGCACGTATGTATCTAATATTAATGTATCCATTTGCTGCACTGTGGATAGCATACATGTTAACAGTCATGCATCTATTTGTTGCTAAATGATTGAGTTCATTGTTGCCCAATAGGAAACTCTTTATGAGGGAAGACTCGAGGCAACAAGTTTGCATTGTCGGACTGCAAGAATTTGAAGTTTTAGATGTACAAATTGTTAAAGAGTTTATTGAGAGGGGAAATGCTGCAAGAAGCACTGGGTCCACTGGTGCCAATGAGGAATCTTCTAGGTCACATGCTATCTTACAACTCGTTGTTAAGAAGCATGGTGAGATAAAAGATGCCAAACGTGGCAATGATGGAAATGAGTCTAAAACTGGGAAAGTTGTTGGGAAGATTTCTTTCATTGATCTTGCTGGTAGTGAAAGAGGTGCTGACACTACTGACAATGACCGACAGACAAGGTAATGTATGTGGATCTCTGCTTCCCTAGAAATTGGGCAGAGATCCAATTCTTCCATAATCTTTGTGCATAAACATATAAAATATATATTTTTCTGCTTCTACCTCATTCTTTGAAGGGAGTAATTGTTTTGGCTTCTTTAATAATGTCGGTATTTTTTATATATACTTAAATACACTTTTGGCCCTTGCTGTTTTTGTATTGGCCCTTTATGTTTCTCAATTTTCATTTTGTCCCTTCATGTGTGATTCAATTTTCATTTTGGACCTTTACGTTTCATTTTGTTCCATCTAATTCTTGTCGACATTTGTTGTATATCATATTTACAGTTTAAAGCTCATGTCATAAGAAGTGATAGAGAATTCCATTTTTTTGATAAAATTGATGTAAGAAAGAGCCCAACTATTGGAGAAACTAAATTAGCTCAGATGGAAGATTGTATAAACCAGAGGCTAGGCAAGGGCTTTTAAAGCATTGAGAAGTGTAGGATTATGTAGTCAATTAGGTAAAATTGGTGTGGCTACTAATAGAATCTGAGTGTTTTATATTCTTTCAGGTCTGAAACAGGTTTGCTTAGATTTAATTTGGGATTTGAATTAGGATGTCCTTACCCTATCAAATTTGAAACCTGGTGGATGCTGCTGTTTTTACAGTTATCCTGTATCTTTGGCAATGCTAGATCACTGGGTGGATAAACATATTTCGGAGTCACATAATTCTTTTGTTGGTGGCAGACAGATTTTGGATTCAGTGCTTATTGCTAATGAATGTTTAGACAGTAGATTGAAGTGTCATACACCGGGGGTGGTGTGTAAGTTAGACATTGAGAAAGCGTATGATCATGTGAATTGGGACTCTTTGTTTTATCTGTTGGAGAGGATGGGCTTTGGGGATAGATGGAGGAGATGGCTAAAGATTTGTGTCTCTACCGTTTGCTTCTCTGTCCTAATTAATGAATCTTCTGTTGGTTTCTTTGGTAGCTCTAGAGGCCTTAGACAAGGTGATCATTTGTCTCCCCTTCACTTTCTTTTGATTATGGAGGTTTTAAGTCGTATCCTGAAGAAAACTGAGGAAGGTGGTTTCATTCAGGGTTTTCTAGCGGGTCCTATTAACTCTACCGATATCCGTGTTTCTCATCTGTTATTTGCTGATGACCATTCTTTTCTGTGATGCCTCTAGAGAGCAGATTCTTACTATCAGATTGGTTTTGACTTGTTTTCAAGCCTTTACTGGTTTGAAGGTGAATGTGGGGAAAAGTGAAATTGTCCCTATTGGGGAGGTGCGTAACATTCAGTCTTTGGCTAATATTCTCCAATGCAGGGTGGGTAGTTTGCCTATGATTTACTTGGGTATGCCTTTGGGAACTTTGTATAAAACAGCCTCTATTTGGAATCCGATCCTTGAGAAGATGGAAAAGAAACTTTGAGGTTGGAAGCGGCTTTATTTGTCAAAGGGTGGTAGACTCACCTTGTTGAAAAGTACTCTTTCGAGCCTTCCAACTTATTACCTTTCCCTTTTTACTATCCCTAAAGCTGTGGCAACTAGATAGGAACGCATTCAGAGGAACTTCTTGTGGGGTTCATCAGTTGAGTGTTTCAAATACCTTTTGGTGGCTTGGGAAAAGGTTTGCTTACCGTGTGAGTTGGGTGGTTTGGGAATTCGGAATTTGGTGTCTTTTAATCAGGCCCTATTAGGGAAATGGCTTTGGAGGTTTGGCCATGAAACCACTCATCTATGGTGAAGGGTCATTGCCATGAAATATGGGGAGAGAAAAGGGGGTTGGTGCACTAGAGCTTGTAGTAGAGCCCATGGTTGTGGGTTATGGCGGAGTATTAGTGAAGGGTGGGAAAATTTTGCTAAGCATTTTTCTTTTGTAGTGGGGGATGGTTCTTGTATTCTTTTTTGGCATGATAAGTGGACTGGGGATGTTCCTCTTAAAATTCTTTATCCTTAGTTATTTTTGTGTTTAGCCAATAAGGAGGCTTGCATTTCTGATGTGTTTAAGCCCTTCAATGGGCGATAATGATAGAGTGTGGAGTTTATGATTTTATAGGGAATTTAATGATTGGGAGTTAGCGGCTTCCTACTCCCTCCTTCATTTCATCCAAACCCGAATTCCTAGGGGTGGAGGGTGTGATAAGTTTCGTTGGGATCTTAATGGAAGTGGGAAGTTTGAGACTCGGTCTTTTTATCATAAGATTCGAAATGCAACTCCTTCCACCTTCTCTTGGAAGGGCATTTGGAAAGTTAAGGTTCCTAAAAGGGTGGCTTTTTTTATGTGGTCAGCAGCTCATGGTTAGATTCTAACTTTGGATAACCTTATGATTCGTGGTTGCCTTTTGGCGAATCGTTGTTGTATGTGCTGTTGTAATGCGGAATCTGTAGATCACCTATTACTTTCTTGCCCAATAGCTCATTCGTTGTGGATGTATATGATTTGGTTGTTTGAGATTGATTGGGTCATGCCAGGTTCAGTTGTGGACTTATTGTTTTGTTGGTATCATTGGCTTGGAAAGCATAGTTCTGATATTTGGAATCTGGTTCCAAGCTGTTTAATGTGGACTATTTGGACCAAACGGAATCGGCGGTCTTCTGAGGATGAGGGGAAAGCTGTGGTTTAGTTAGTAGAGTTTTGCCAGCAGACCCTCTTTGATTGGTCTCGATGTTGGGGTCTATCGGATTGTTTTACCGTTATGGATTTTCTTTCATCCATTAGAATAGATTAGGGGCTACTTCTGTATTTTAGTTCATCTTTTTCATTTGTTCACTACTGTGAACTCTTTGTTGTTTTTCTTGCTTTTCTTTTTTCTTAATATTATTCTTCTCTTACTTATCCAAAAAAAAAAAAAAAATGCTAGATCACTGGGTGGGTAGAAACCCTGCCCAAGCTCAAATTTAAGATCTTATCTGGCAATGACCAACTAATCTTGGCGGGTATGAGGTGCTGGACTCAGGGTGTTGGTCTAGTCATTGGAGGTGTCAGTTCTTCACTTATAATGTGTTTATCTACTGCACTGCGTACTGGGTGATAATTTGGCCTCTGTTTTCTCATTTCAATCAATTTGACTAAATTTGAGTGACTGGTCTCACATTTGACCCTAAAGTTTGCCTCTAATTTTGCTGACTTTGCAATACTGTGTTGTTTTCATAGGGTTGATGTAAACAGGTTTTTTCCTAGTTAGACATTACTTCTTCTCTCTTTTATTTTATTTTATTTTTTTTAATGCAATTTTCTGAATTTTTTGTGGCATTTCAGGATTGAGGGAGCAGAAATTAACAAGAGTCTTTTGGCTCTCAAGGAATGCATTCGTGCTCTGGACAATGACCAGATCCATATTCCTTTTCGTGGGAGCAAACTTACAGAGGTGCTTCGTGACTCCTTTGTTGGCAATTCAAGGACTGTTATGATCTCTTGCATTTCCCCAAATGCAGGTTCATGTGAGCATACCCTCAATACTTTGCGATATGCAGACCGGTATGCCTTTTACCATTATGAGTTTAAATTGAAATACCTCAGTTTCGAGGGACTGTTATCTTTTGCAACTTTGATTGAAGTATGACTTTTAAATGAATAGGGTTAAAAGTCTCTCCAAAAGTGGAAATGCGAGAAAGGATCAGGCTATAAATTTATTACCATCAATTAATAAAGATGTTTTACCAGCATCATCTTTGCCGGTGTCTGTTGAATCAGAGGATGTTTTTGAACAGCGTCAGGAGGTGAAAGTAGCTGATACGGGTAGAAGGGTTTTGGAAAAGGAAAATCTCTCATACAATCCTACTGTGGATTATAGTAAACAGCCCTCCAGTTTCTCATCAAGTTACCCCTTAAATGGGCGAGAGGAAAAAGGGGTGCCTTCTGGCTCAATGGATAGGGAGAGATACGAAATAAAAAATTCTTATGGCGATTCTACTATTCCAAAGACATACTCCTCTTATCCCCAAAACTTAGTTGATACAGAAGAGAAAGTGCAAAAAGTGTCACCACCTCGCAGAAAAGTGTCTAGGGAAGAAAAATCAGAGAAGCTGGGGAATTGGCTGAGAAAAGATTCTAGTGGATCGGATATTTCCACCACAAGCACCAAGCAGCAGAATACAGTCAATTACAACACAAATAATGTTGGATCCCGGCAATATGAACCTGAACCTCCACCTGATGGAAATATTAATGCTATACTTGAGGTTGGTTATCTATTAGCCCTGTTCTCTGTTCTTTCAAACAAATTTGTAATTGTATTAGAGGTTCCTTTGTGCCTAATGTTTATCTCATATGATAATTTGACTGCTTTAGGAAGAAGAGGCCTTGATCGCTGCTCATAGAAAAGAAATCGAGGACACAATGGAGATTGTCCGTGAAGTAAGTGAAAAATTTATTAGTTGACAGTTTCTAACTTTGGAGTTGCTTTAATTATATAGGTTAATTACTGCTTAGGTCTTTTTTATACTTTTAATTTCTTAGTCGCCACAGCATATGAATTGCTTCACTCGGATTTTTTTCAGTCTAATTATGTATAGTTTTCTGATATGATTAGAATCATTACATTTTTGACTTTATATGAACCTCAGAAAAAGGAGTATTTTTCTGAATCATTTTATTATTAGTTCTTCTACCATACCGCCTATGAAACTCAAGTAAACTAAGGTGTGAAATTCCCCAAAATTGGTTTCAGTTACATATCTTCAACTCATTTTGGAATTATGTGTTTTATGCCTAAAATGTTTTCCACTGATCTGAGTCTGGAATTGATCCTGTATGTTTCTGGATTCTAGGAAATGAAGCTGCTGGCAGAAGTGGACCAACCAGGCAGCCTTATAGACAACTATGTGACCCAATTGAGCTTTGTGCTTTCTCGCAAGGCAGCAGGTCTGGTTAGTCTTCAATCTCGCCTTACAAGGTTTCAACACCGGTTGAAAGAACAGGAGATACTTAGTCGGAAAAGAGTACCTCGCTAAGGCACCTTTTTTGTATCTTTGAACATATCCTGTCATGTAATTTCCTTCTCTCATATTTTTGCAGTGTTCTTTTGCCAATGTTGAACGGTTCTGTGTATTCAATGTATATGGACCTTCTCTGGTTATAATATATAGTTTTTGTCTTCCTCTCACAGTTATTAAAAAAAAAAAAAAAAAGAAGACAAAAGATATAAGGCACTGCACGGCTAAACTAAATCTGAGGGCTATAGTTGGTGTTGCATCTGAACTCTTGGCTTGAACATTGGGGTTTCATGTCTGTAATCAAAGATTGTAGTGTTGTCAATTGTATTGTTTAGATGAGTCTGATGTGTTTCCCAGATTTCAAGGGTTTGTGGACTTCGGCTGTTGTTTAAAAGGTGACTGGGAATTTATTTACAATTTATATTCAGGAAAAGAAAAGAAGAGGAAAAAAAAAAAAAAGATGAAAAAGATACTCTCTCCATTATTTCCTTAATTTTCTGAATTTTCCTTCCCTACAACCTTTTTTTTTTTCTTTTTCTTTTTCTGTTTTTGAATTATTCTCACCACCTACTTCCGTGTTTGTTATGTAGCTTTCTGGTTTCTGGTTGAAGATTGGTCCTGATATAATTGGTTCGTAATATTGATTCAGGATGATTATTTGATTAAGGCTCTACTTGATTTACCGATTTACATATTAGTTGGTGTTTTATACTCTATTATGATAATTATATTGAAAAGCTTACAGTGAAGTGTGGACTAGGATGGGGTTTAAAGTTTAATGACGAAATTTACTGAGTACTTTTTTTTTTTTTTTTGAGAAACTTATTTAGTACTTTTTAGAGTAATACTTTAGACCCCATGAATTTCACATATAGTTGCTGAAGGTACTAAAAAATCAACCCCGTAATAAAGGATATGGCATTAAAAAATAATATACATAATAGAACTCCAAGGATATGTGGCATTAATTAAGAAATAATGTACTCGTGTAGATTGCTGAGTTTTGATGTAAAATGCACACGAAATTGTTTGCGTAACGTGTACGTACACGGTTCATGAGACTCCTCTCTCATGGTAAGAGTAAAAAGTCTCACAAGTGAAGATCCCAATAAATAATCTGCTGAATTTTTTTTTTTAACCAATAATCTACTTAAAATTTTGGCTATGCATGCACCATGTGGGGCTTCCAATATTGGCTGCTGAAGTTGTATAACAATTCTATTAAAAAAAAACAAAAACAAAACAAAATTGTATAGCACCGATTTATAATTTTTCCTTCAGAAACAGTAATGAATTTCCTCTCATGGAAACTAATCTATCAAAATCATTATTACTACTTTTCTGGGACGTGGTGGCCCTCAATTATTGGCTGCCCAAGTTCTGTAGCAACAAATTCTTGTTTTCTTCAACCAAAAATTAAAAATTCTTGCAAAAATCAAATCAACTAGTTACAATTTGATATTGGTGTGTTTATCTATATTTTTGTGCTTCTAAGAGCATTCACATTGTTTCTTTTATAATACAAAAGTTATGAAATTTACACAATTTTGCCCCAAAACTACTCACATTTAGTGGGTGTATAAATGTGCATATTTACACATTTGCTATAGTAACAGTGTAAATATACACGATTATGTAGCTTTTCATTTTATTTTTTATTCTTTTCTTCTTCCATATGTTCTCTCTCTCTCTCTCTCTCTCTCTCTTCCTTGTTTCAGCTGATACACGTTGACCACCACAAGTGAAAAAGAGGGAACTCGGAATCATCGCCAAACAGACCTATTGGTGGATCGGGTTGCTTTGGTTTTCTGGATCTAGTTGTGGAAGGATTTGGGTCGAGTTGATCTGTGCAACATGTTGGTCTATGTAATGGGGTGGATCTAGTTGTGGAGGATGATAGAGAGAGACTTGGGTTTGGAAAGGAAGTAAAGAATGGTTGTGAAAGAGGAAAGAGAGTCTTGGGTTTGGAAAGGAAGAAGAGGCTGGTTAAGAAGGAGAGAGTCTTGGGTTTGGGAGGAAGAAAAGGCTGGTTGTGGAGGAGGAGAGTATGTTCAGAGAGTGACAAAAATGTGGTTTTTGTTTTGTTTGAGGAGAGAGATGACTTGGAAAATAACAAAAAAAAATAGATAAAAAAATAGTATTTTAATGAAATGTAATATAATATAAATGTTCTGATATTGAGTGTTTTAAAAAGTGAGAATATAAAATGAAAAAAGTAAGTTTTTATATTAAAATAGACGTAATGTTCTAAGCTTTATGTATGTCTACAAGTCAACAGAGATGACCAGGATAACTAAATGCAATTGAACTCTACCAATTAGTTTACCTGAAGTAGTTTTTAGCGTCCACGGCGAATATCACCTCCAAACCGTGCTGGGAAAACCAGAAAAGTATCTATTTATTAAAACGGTACAAGGGGAGACATTGAGCAAAGATTGCATAGAAAATCCATTAACACGAATTATCTTTAGTACCAGAAACAATGGAAACCCTATTTATTAAAACAGTACAAGCACTCATCACTCATCAGAATACACCAAACAAGGCTTTTCATTTTCTTGAGCACCAGAAACTTATGATTACAATTATAAAATCGACTCCAATACTCAAAATAGGCACAAAAATAATGACTTTGAACACTAGGCATGATGGATACAAAAAGATCAAAAAAGAAAAGGGAAAAGAGGTTAAGAAACTATTGGCTTCCAAACTAATCCAAAAAACCTCAGATGTTAAAAGTAAAAATTATCACCTCATAACCTAGCACTTTAAACTAACCCTTCAAAACGATTGGCTTACTCTTGTATAGTATATACAAGCTACGTCTCCTGTCTTGTACACTACCAGTGATATGCCAGTCCCCAGTCAACTCACCAGAATCATCTTGATCATTCGATTAAACAAACTGGAACTCCTGCATGGTTATCACCCAAATCCTGACCAAAGCGAAGGTATCTTTTCTTGAGTATTGACAAAGGATGCCAATTTCATAATTACCATCTAACGATGGAAAAGTGCAATTTTCAAAAGGGCAAGCATATTTCAAAACCAGCAGGTTGACATTTTCAATTAGTCGGCTCTCAATCTAAGAATCTCCTTTGCAGTCCTCTGCCGAAAGTAGGGCATGTGTTCCTATAAGGGAAAGAAACAAAGATTCAATTGTAATCAATAAATGATGTAAGCTAACTGGTGCAAGCAACTGTACAAAATTATACAGGAGCAGGAATTATGCTCACTGGGTTCATGGTTGTAAGGGATCTGTTTTGTATGCTTCATTGCCAAGAAAAAAGAGAGTAACTTATTTTCACTGTAGCACTATCCCTTTTAGAGTTTCACCCCCCCCCTTTTTCTCACTTTCTCTCTCTTCAATTGATGCAGTTAAGGACTAGGAATTTGTTATATATAATTACAGTTAAGGACTGAGAAATGATAAACTAATAAATCAAGGGAAACAGACATGCACAATTATAAAGCTATATCGCCATTCAAGAGAAGCATTTTTCCAATGTGTCTTACCTGGCTGAAACAGAGGCCAAGACCTCTGCTGTAAAAGTCTGCATATTTGATCATAAACATGCCACAGTCAAACCTGTGTATGACAATCATTCAGGGGAAAAAAACAGTTCAATAAGAAGCACTTTCTGCTTATTGTAATAAGTTTATAAAACCTTTATATTGGTGATAATTGAAATACAATGCATGACTAGCATAAAATTTATGAACACCCACCCATTCTTCTGTTCAGGAAGGTCCTCGACAAATTCTTGTTTCCAAGAACTTAAATCGATGTCTTTTCCACTTTTGTCTTTCACTTCATCTACAAAATATCTAGCCTGGACAAGTCAATGATAAACATTAGCTGCAAATCTCAATCAGTTGAACAAACTTTAAAGAGGTGCAACCATCAAGGTGCAAGATACAACTAAAACTATAGAGAAGGGAATAACTGAGAGGTGCACACCTCCGGGAGTTAATTTACAATACAAAGTCCTAAAAAATTATATATTTGATTATGCAATAGGCCAAAACTCGTAACAATATCAAGCTTCCTTTACCATTAATCAGTCTGTACATGCCCTAGTAAAACCTTTAAGGATGAGACACAATGTAATATTAGGGATATTTTTTATTATTTTTTTTGATAGGTAATAATAATATTATTAAAACAAACTAAAAAATAGACAAAAGCCAATACAAGGTGTTCATGATGGTGAACACAAGGAAAAGCAATAAACAAAATAAACAGCAAACAACTAAAAGGAAAAACTTAAAACGCAATACTAAGGGAAGAAATAAACTCTAAGATAGTGGAGCATTCCGAGAAGCCCCAACACCTAGACCAATCAAATAAAGTCTTCTAGCACAGAGCTTGTAAATGAACCAAGGATTTCTCAGTGTCCTCAAAAGAGCGCCGATATATTTCCATCCAAATAATCCACATCAAATAGCCGGGAATCATATTCCATATGTCTGAATTAAATTTTCCTAGCCAAAAACTCCAACAATACACCAAGCTTTCCACAGAGCCTGGCATGACCCAATGTATCTCAAAGATCTGAAGCATGTAAACCCACAAAGAGTGAGCTACCGGACAATGGAGGAGAAGATGATCCACGGTTTCCTCATTCCGATGGCACATACAACACCTATTCACCAAAATGCTCCCCTTAAGCTTAAGATTATCCAAAGTAAGGATCTGCCCATGAACCTCTGTCCACACAAAAAAAGCCACCCTCCTAGGGATCTTAGCTTTCCAAACACCCTTCCACGGAAAATTGGAATCAGCTGCACCCCTAATGATATTGTAATAGGATCGGGTATCAAACATGCCATTCCCTTTGAGACACCAATGAGAGGTGTCATTCCCACCACCCCTAGGGATTCGAGATTGAATGAACTCAAGGAAAGATAAGGCAGCCCCTAATTCCCTTTCATGAAAGTTCCTATGAAATCTCAAATTCCAGATTCTTTCATTACCACCCTCTTGGTAGCATAGAACATCAGAAATGTAAGCTTCCTTGTCGTTAGAACACACATACAACTGAGGATAAAGCCTATTAAGCGTGTTATCTCCACCTCTTAGTGTCTCCATCCCCACCCCACCCCACCCCCCACAAAAAAAAAAAAAAAAAAAAAAAAAAAAAAAAAAAAGAGGAATTGTTCCTATTAGAAATTCATAAATAATTATTTTTTATTCTTTCAATAGCTTTTTTTTTTTAATAAATGCATTACTCTTTCAATTGCTACACCATGGTTTTAGTTCAATAATTAAAAACAAAGGGAATGGATATCCCATCATTTGAAATTTCACAATTCAGACAAGTATATAAGTTCCCATAAATTTCTGGAGTGCCAACAATGACAACAATTTTCAAGTTGGTGTGGCAGTAGTCAAGGTGATGATGGTGTGACATGCAGGTGATGATCATGGAGGTAGCAACAGAGATGGCAAGTGTTGGCGGGCAGTGGCAGGATGGTAGTGGTAGACAGTGGCATTGTTGATGCCAGGACAATAATGGTGAACTTGGTGGTATTGTCTCCTTGATTTCACTATTTTTTTTATGAATTAATCAAAATATTTAATAGCCTATTTGATTAGTTGGTAATTTGGCTGGACAGTAGCTTAGTCAAAAGGAATCTCCATAAAGCTATTTCACTCACTGCCCAAAGGGGAAAAAAGGATTGCAGTTAGGAATCAATTTCCAGATGCTGGACTCTATGTAGTCAATGACTAATTTGCATGCAAAATGTATAGCTGAAGAGGTAATGGCCAAAAAGCATACCAGTACTCTCAGCACTTGGGTATCTTTCCCTCCGAGCGAATCAAGATATTGTAACTTCTCGTCTTTCATATTGATAACTGCCAAGCACCAATGTATCTCTTTGTGGATAGGGACAAATATCTGATCATAATAACAAACCAATTTAAAATTCAAAGCAATGGCCAATCAAACAAAAATCATATGGAGGAAAACAAAAGGAGGGTGCACAATCAATTTACTTTGTCACACTCAATGAGGCCATATCCCAATTTTCTTTGGCTAGTCCATCTTCTGACAGATTTATAGTCATAGCCACCCTTTCCACTTATTATCTGAGCAATAACAATCAGATTAAGAAAAACAAAAAGGCATGAATAGTAGCACCAAAGAATGTGAAATGGGCTAAAATTATTCCTAGCAGAATTAGTAACAACATAAAGGTGGAAGGACCTAACTTTACCAAGGTTGAAGAAAAAAGTAGTATTACAAAAACCAACCTTTTTGTAGAAAAAGG
This sequence comes from Quercus lobata, assembly GCF_001633185.2. NCBI lineage: Eukaryota > Viridiplantae > Streptophyta > Magnoliopsida > Fagales > Fagaceae > Quercus > Quercus lobata. Next base: position 9,033,820 of record NC_044909.1, on the reverse strand, counting down.
TGTTGAAGAAATGGCATTTCAAGAACTTCTGTGGCTCCCGCTTTTCCCTCTCTTTCAGCAACTCAAGGTACACATTTATGACCTGCAAGAGAAGGCGCCTATGTATCAAGAAACTACACTTCCAGACATGCTATTGACACAAATGTATAAATTCAATACCAATAATTACCTCATCATTCAACCATGCACCTGGTCTAAGGCACAGTAAAAGTTCTCCTGTGATCTCAATATTTGAGTTGTCATGAGTAACTAAGACCTTCCTCCTGTAGCAGGACACCCTATTAATGTTATACTAACAAATACACCCATTTCTATTACTAATAATATGTGTATTGAATCATACCGATTGGTATTAAATGCACGTTCAACCTCAGTCTTTTCCTCCTTCGAAAGAGGGACAAAAGGTTCTTGAGGTACAGCCTGAAAATATATAAATATAATAAAATGATAGAAACCTTTAGAAATACTATTTGATCAGCATTTCAAAGCACATTCTAACTTTTACATCGCAAACCAACAAAGCTACTGAACAACCAAAAAAGCACCTAAATAACTATTTTCTATAACAATTCCTAGAGTAAGTGAAAAGAATTTCACCTCCACCGGTTTCTTGGCTGGCCGCAACGTTTGAAGAAAGCTCCGTTGCTTCTCTTTAAGCTCAATCTGGAAGTTCAGGTTCTTCAATTTCGAACTCCGACTCTCAGCAGCCTCAAGCAACTTCTTGTATGCAGAAACATTATTCAAATCCACCACCTCTTGATTCAGAGACAATGAATCCAACATCTTCTCTGCATTGTCCATCCTCAAATTCCCATTTGCCAAGTAGCCCGAAACCTGCGAAGATGAGGAAGGCAAGTGCTGCTGCTGCACCCCACGTTCCATAACCTTATTGGAATTATCCAAATCCAATACTTCCACATTGGTCACAACCTCAACTTCCTCTGTACTCGAATCTTCGGATACTCCAGCCTGCTCATTATCCGAATCCACTTCAATCACTTCCTTTTCCTTCTCTTTTGTAAAGTACCGAAACGTTCGCATTGCGCTCTCCTTAGCCTTATTGTAATTGTGACTCAAAATGTTACCCATTTCATCAAACACGTCCAGTTTTTTCAAAATCCCACTGGTCCTCAACTCCGATTTTCGATTCAAACCAGTCGAAATCCCGTAATTCACTATCCTACAAGGGGCGTGTACTTCTCTGCCTAACCGTGGAGTCACTGCCGGGTACCGAGAAAGCCTCGCAACACTGCTATTCGACGAAACCACTGGTCGCTCAGGGCTCTGGTGCATAGGTGAGAATCTGAGTCTCTTTGAAACGTGAAAATCGGAAGAATTCTGATATGGGATTGCGCGATTGAAGCTCAAAAACTCGTCCTCACGCTTACGATTGCTCGTTCTGGCACCCATTGATAATACTTAAACCCTAGAAATCGAAAACCCATTTAAGAAAATCCATTTTCGGAGTGACCCATCATCTCAATTTTGAAAAATTTTAGGGTTTTGGTGAAGGGGGAAATAGATGAGTGTGTGGTACCGTATAGTCAAAGTTAAAACCCTAGAAAACGACGCCAATTTTGGGTTCGGAAAATTAGGGTTTTGACGGGAGCTAAAATTGTGGAAGATTTGGAGCAACAAAGCGTGAATTTTGAGAAATTCAAGGGTCAAATTCGGAATTAAAAAAAGAAGAAAAGAAAATAGAAGTTTAATCAAATCAGGGCTTGGAAGGAAAATATAAAAGCTTCAGGAAGAAAGAAAGAGAGAGAGGGGAAGAGAAGTGGGTTTTCCTTTCTGTCTCGGAAAAGAAAGAAATTTAAGAGAGAAAGGAAAGGCAATGATGGCCTCGTACTCGTACTTTTTCCGATTGATGATGTTGTAAAATAAAAATGGAACTTACTAGAAAGGCTTCAGGTTCAGGCAGAGGCATGTACCTTCCTTAATTGTTCTTTGAAGCTGCTCGGGTTTTATAGGTGGGTCCCATTTTTTTTCCTAACATATTGGCTTGCTGACTCTGATACACTTTTTAATTCTGTCTCTCTTTAGTTGCTTTTGTGTTGTTCTTTTTTTTTTTTCTTCAACTTTCTCTCTTTTTATTTACCCAAAAAAAAAAAAAAAAAAAAACTCTCCTTTTAGCCACATACTCACCAACAATTTTTATTTATTTCTTGATTCTAATGTTTACTTTGACTTTTTTTGTAAAAGTAGACAGATTTAAAATTCATAAAAAATTCCAACCATTCAAGTTAAGATTTTTTATTTTTTATTCGTTTTTGTTTTGATATCATGGGAATATCAGAATCAATGATCTTAGCTTTATTTGACATGGTTGTCAACTCATCTTGTTATTATATTTTAAGAGAAATGGTTCTCAATTGATCCTATTATCTTTCAGGGTTAGCAATTTTTCATACTAGTTAGAAAACAATTCTAATTATTAAAATTGGTCTTTATCTTTCTTGACCTAATAAAAGATTAAGCACTCCTAGTTAGTTGACAACCTTACTTGAACAGATCTATTCTAGAGCTCGTACCCCTGTGTCCTTTGATCACAAGTACTCTTGGTTGGGAAAGCATAATCTAATTGGTTGAGGTCTTGAGAGAAATGTAAATGTAAATGTTTTTTTATTTTTAAATGGAAAGAGGGAAATGTAATCAGTTGGTTTTAATTCTGCAAAATATAGTGTTAATTACTTTACAAGAGATTTGCTTCAATCCCATCACAAAAAAAGAAAAAGAAAAGAAAAGAAAAAAGAAGAGTGAGATTTGCTTCGAATTCTTTTCACAAATTATTATTATCCAATTACTAATCATAATTACTTTCTCCCTTCTATTTTTTATTTCTCAAAAGGAAGGTGATGAGTAGTAAGTAATTGTGAATTTATGTCATTATGTTGATCTAATTACAACTAGGATTTTTTTTAAAAATTTACAGTTAGTAAGATTTGGAAAAAGTCAATAGTTTTGTATCTCAATTGATTTCTTTGTCAATAGTCTAAATACTTAATTCCTCCCTATTGTAACTATCAAATTATTATAAATAAAAATTTTGAAAATTTTTTATTTTATGAGATCAGCTAATAAATCATCTTCTCATAATATGTGAGTCTCACAAAATTTTGTAGCCCACCAAATATGAGAAGTGCACTTCACATTCATAAAACAGTTATTTGAACCCTATTTTTTTTTTTTTGGAGAAAAAATGTTGGGCCTAATTTAGCTTAAACCTGTTCTCTAAAGAAAAATAAAAACCCTTAAACCTAGTTCTTAACGAAGCAGATCAATGACAGGGAAGAAAAAAAAATGCATGTCATTTTCTCTCTTTTTAACAACCAATTTTCAACATTATCAATAATTCCAATTTTACCTACATCATCATAGAGTTTCCACAACACACCAAACTAATAATAATAATAATTCGGGCTTAGAGCTTGTCAAGATTAATTGTTCTTTGTCCAATTTGAAATACGGAAAGATTCCCATTTTTCGTAATATATCCATCTTGATTCTTGAATCACCATTGCTTTTCTCCCAAGATAAGAATAGTGGCAACAATCACTTCCTTATCAGCTTCAAACCACCATTTTCTTTTGCTCCTTATTCATGCGACAATTTAAATGTAGACCATCCAATTAAGATAAGCACGAAACGAATGTTAAAATAAGCATGGCTAATACCTAATAACCATCCAATTTATTGCCATTGACAAATGTTCTGGTTATCAAAGAAGCTGTGTGATTGAAGAAGCAGGAACCAGCAGCAAGAGCCAAGAGCTATGTAGGAAATGCCAATCTCATTTATATGGAAGTTTCTCAAGTTACATTTTTTAATCATCTTATAAGAAAGTTACTTGGTAACCAAATATAGTTTCGGCATGTCCATGATCTAAACCAAATAAGAAACATCAAAAACTTGCATATGGGGAATCTACTAAAATAAACTACATAAAAAGAACCAGATGTTTGGTCACAGATTACGGCCTCCAATCTTGGTAGCTTATTGGAAAATTACTATATGGATACAGCAATGGAATGAGTTGTTCATAATCCAGATGATCTGTTGGCATACTCCTGAACCAATGCCCCAAACAGTGAGGACCTTTCAAGCAAACGAGATGGTTTATCAAATTCCTTTGCTCGTCCTGTCAATGAAGTAAAAATCCACCAAGTTAATCCACAAAAATAAAAAGAGAGGAGGATAGGGGGTTTGAATTTGGGAATTAGCCTCTCCAAAAGTTGAGTATAAGGTTGTCTATCAACCACCTTCCTAGACCTTGCAGAAGTGAGAGCCTTGTGCATTGGTTCTATCTTTTGGTTACAATATGAGTATATTGATCTGTAGCTAGGCATAGTTACACTATTAGGTCAATGATTTGCTAGGGGCTGAGGCAATGTTTGTGCACTTAAGGAGATACAGAGGAACAATTTTAGCTAAAAAGTTCAAGAAGTCTTAAAATCTATTAGACCATTTGCTCAATGTTGATAACTCTTTAGGGCATTCACATTGATGGTTGTAAAACCACGTAATGGCCAAAGCTTTTAGAATCTATGAAATGGTCAATGAAGTAGCACATAATGACTAATGTGAAGCACATACCAGCATCTATAACCAACACTCTATCACAGTCCATGACTGTGGGTATCCTGTGAGCAATACTGATGATTGTACAGTCTGCAAAATCCTCCCGGATGATCTTTTGAATTATAGCATCGGTTTGTGAATCAACAGAAGCTGTGGCCTCATCCATGAACAAGATTCGGCTACACTTCAGCATGACCCTTCCCAAGCAGAGGAGCTGTCTTTGTCCTACACTCCAGTTGTCTCCACTATCAGCCACTAAAAAATACAGAAGGGCAAAAACTGTTAGCCAACATGAAACTTTTGTTTAAGTTTGACAGCATGAAGTAGTGGCAAGAGAGAGTGAGTGTGAAAGACCTGAAGCATCTAGTTTATCTGGCTTTGCAACAACCACATCTTTCAGCTGGCAGCGCTCAAGGCTCTACAGGAATAGAGAATTACAATTATTAATTTTTACAAACTTTAACAATACAGCTAAAAATTGCTAGAGCTCCATATATGTGCAAATATGCATACTGTTATGTAATTTCTCTATCTTTCACTCTAATTGTTACCTTTAGTCCCATAACCCATGGCTGATTCAAACAAACACAAGTTCAAGTACAGATGATGGAGTATATACCTTCCAAATTTCTTCATCTGAATATAAACCAATTGGGTCTATATTGCTTCGAACCGTTCCTTGGAGAAGGACAGGATCTTGAGGAATGATCCCAAACCGAGACCTAAGATCATGAAGACCCAGCATGCAGATATCAATCCCATCAATTATAATTTTTCCACCAGAGGGCTCTACCAGCCTGAAAAACACTTGGATCAGAGTTGACTTCCCGCTGCCTGTACGGCCAACAACACCAATCTTTTCTCCTCCTTGAATGCTCAGAGTCATGCCTTTGAGGACTAGAGGAGTATTAGGCCGATATCTAACCTGCTCGCCAAGTTTCCAAACAACATTTGAATCTAAAAAGGATTATAAGGAAAAGAACAAAAAGAGAAGTTTTTATTACATAACATGAAAGTTCTTTATTAAGTTTTCACTTTTATTTTGAGTGATGAATTCTATCAAGTTATATTTTGTAATTGGTTGGTATTAATAGTGAAGTGTTTGGTGCTTACTATACAATCATATAATAACTACATGCCTCCTATGTATATCGACAAAAAGTAACCTGCAAGTTCTTCAACTCTATGTTGCCATGGCTGGGCCAATTCTGAGAGGGAAGACAATTTGTGATATGCCATGCAGGTTCTGATGGAATGTTTGTAAACTGCTTTATTCTTTCAACTGAAACCATCCGGTTCTCAACAAGGCAACTTATATATATGGTCCAAAAGAGGACGCCATTCAGTGGCAGGCCATAGGAAAGAGATAGACCAATGTACTCTGTCGCATTAGCAGAACTATATTAGTAGGCTTACCCACCAAAACAACATGATAAAGAAACTACTTGTTAGCTTTTGAAAAGAAAAGGCCACAGGTTCTGACTTGTCAATGATAAGACTTAGAAATTCATCAACCATCATGCAATAAAGTGGCACCTGACAGGTACAATACAAATTAGCCAAGTTCATACATGCTCATACAAAGCACCATGTATAGTGTGAATTGTGTGATCGCCTAAGAACTTAACTTGAGTACTCTGGATTTGCATATCAATGAGAGTGCAGAAATGGGAAGGTGAGACAAGATTTACAAATATTTGAAAGCCAAACAAATAAGGAAGTAGCTGATGGTCATAAAGGAAGAAATGAAAATGGACAATACCTGGCTTGATTATATTGCTTGGCAACAAGACCATTAACATGGTGGCAATACAAAGGAAAATGCTTCCAATTAGTTCCAAACGAAAACCCAACCACTCATTTGATCCATTGTTGTGAAAATCCATTCTCAGATTTGCATTGACCCTGTCAATATTTTCCTGACAAAAAATCCCTTGCTTCCTAAAACTGCGGATAGTCATAACACCAGTGATGGTCTCTGAGAAGTGATGAATAATTGGGGCTTTTGTAATGGAATCAAGGCGTGTCAATTCACGAGAGGATGCAAGGTAAAAACCCTGCATTCCAGAGATAAAGGATGTGTTAAACTGTGCTGACTGTTCTCTTGCTTGTTATACAGAGTCTGGATTTTCAATGCACCAGAATTCTCTACCACTAGTGTGGAAAATATGTCATATCAATTCTGGAACCAAGTTTATACAATTTGATAGAACTTAGGAAAAATCCTTGGAAGCTGATGTAAACAAAGCCAAGGAACAAACTGTGTGATACTTAATGGATGTATAAATCATTAGGTTTTGGATCTTAAAATTATTGCAATAGAAGATGAAAGTAACAAGTTAAGAGCTATCTTACCCGGTACCAGATATTCAACCAGACCAGTGGAATTATGAGGAAAACTGTTGGCCAAGCATACTGGCATGTAATGATGATAATGCTAAGCAATGTGAAGTACATTACAATTGCCATGCCCAGAAATAACGGAATGAAAAGATCAACATTGGCTTGATCGGTTGATGCCTGAAATTAGAAGCATTGTCAATTAAAAAATTACTAGCCAAAAATTTTACTTGTTCCTTTTTCTCCACTGACCAAAATGTTTTCATCAAAGACTAACTATAACAAAGTTAAGGCATCAAAACTCACACGACTAAGAATCCTTCCTGAAGGAGTGGTATCAAAGAATGACATTGGAGCATGCAGAATGCTATGGAGAAGTTGATTGAAGAAGCTCTGAGCTGTTTTCAGACCCAAAAAAGCAAAAACGAATGCTCTGACCATCACCAATACACATGAAACAGCTACAATGATTGAGTAGACATTAATGAACAGAGAAGGGCTAAAAACGTGATCTTCAGAAGTTTCATATGCAAGCCAGTAGTCACTAGACATCAGAGATGACTGCCACAGTAGAGTCAGAAGTAGTACAGTTACCACTCCCCACCACCCATATGCTTCAGTGCAATATTGCCTGTACACATCAAAGCTGACACGGCCAGTTTCTCTCTCCTCATCTTCAATGAGCCTTGAAGTACCATTGGATTGGTCTGCAGGGCTGTTTTCACTGTTGGGCTCCTCTTGTCTTGGAGAGTTGTGGGGTGATTTTGGTGTTTCTTGAATATTTTTACCAGATGTGTTACCCTTTACAACAAGATCCATGGAAGTTTCATGGGCAGCTACAAGTGCACTGAAATCCATGCCAGATTCTAGAAGTTCTTCGTACATCCCAGATTGCACAATCATCCCATCTCGCATGACCTTTTCATTATGTATAACAAAATTATAGGAAGGCACTAAATAAAATTAACATATCTTCTGCAATGAAGGCAGTGACTTGTGTAATAATGCAACTCTAAAGATATTTTAATACAAAATTTAAGCTTCATAGGATCAAAGGCAGGGATGTATGAGTGGAAACTTTGAACCATTATTGTTCATGACTCAAAAAGTTGAGCGCCATTATAAGCCAATCAGGTGCAGATGATTTTATTTGTTTTAACAGTAATGTGAATCAATTAAGAGATTGTGTTCATAACCTGAACCTTGTTGAATAATAAGAATCTATATTGCTAATGCATGTGCTGAAGGATTGTTAACTGCACCCATGTCAAGTGTATATGAACCTTACTTGATCAATATGTTACAAATAACGGGAAGTTACCATGAAATTTGAAACATTGCATTTGTATAAGGAACCATGGGAAAGATCATCTACTTACAAATATAAGATTGGCATTATGCAAGAAGTCAACTTGATGGGTTACGAGTAAAATGGTCTTATCTTTGAGAGCTCCATGAACACATTCCTGAAACAAATCGTTGATGTTAGGATCCCCGAATTCTTTGCAATGAAATTCAGAACTTCATTATAAATGTTAATATCATTTTGGAGTGATTTACATAACATTTTGCCTGGTGTTTTATTGGCTGAAGAGCAAGAGCTCATGAATACCAAAACAAAATATGTAATGTTTGATAACCTTTTTCCCTGGTTGGATTGATGCTACTTAATTTTAATTGAAAAAAACACTTGACTGCTAGTTGTAGTACTAGAAAGAAAAGCCCTCATGAAGAGGGTCACCAGCATATCGAGAGAGCAGCAGGTGCTACATGCAATTTGACAATAAACAGACATAGAGAGCACCACATGTTTCAAAAATTTATTAAATTTTGTTTCAACCTTAAATATTTCTGAACCAGTCTGAGCATCAACAGCACTAAATATATCGTCAAGAAGATAGATATCACAGTCCTGATAAATGGCTCTAGCAAGTTGTATGCGTTGCTTCTGGCCACCACTCAGGTTGATCCCTCGCTCTCCAATCTCAGTCTGGTCTCCAAACTCCATAACTTCCAAGTCCTTCTCCAAGCAACAAACTCTAATCACTTCCTTGTATCTCTCTGTGTTCATTGGCGAACCAAAGAGTATATTTTCTTGGATTGTCCCATTTCGGATCCATGAAGTTTGTGCAACATAGGCTGTTGTCCCACAAAGTCTGACCTGTAGGAGAAAAATAACAGCCAAAGTACATGTCAACATCAGTATAGATGAAAGAATTTTATGTTACATTGTAGCATCTACAAGCATGTGTATGAATGGGATGCCTCATTTCTCAGCATGGCCACATGGAATAGGAGACGAACTTTTGGACGTTTGAGGACATTGAATACCCCATGCTGGTGCTGAAGCGTAATTTCCTGAATACTCTATATGAATGAATGGTGGCTTTGAGTGGCCATTCCTTTTCTAGTGTTTTAGATTTTATGGATAGCTGTACATTTCTTTAATTTTGCTGACTGCTGGTATACTAGGTGCTTTTGTTGTTTTTATTTCTTTTCATATCAATAAAGCTGACTTACTTATCAAAAAAAAAAAAAAAGGGCATGGCCACATGGAATATGCGTATACAACTGCAGGATGCTTCATGCTTCCGCAGCATGATGTTTACAAAAGATGGATTACAGGTATGTGTGATTATTAGAGCCCCTTATCTGGAGAAGCAGAAAAAACCAAGCATTGCTGTTTAATTCATAAGAATACTAGCAAAAATAGTAGTTGGAATTAGTAAATTAGTCATGGTCTATGCATATGTTAATATGGAATAGCCATCATAGGCCCCAAACAACCAATTCTAACTGTAGAAGAGATTTTGCACGTCTTAACCTCATTTGATATATGTTATGAAAAAGACATACCTTTCCTCTGATTTTGTGCATTTCACCAAGAATTGCAGCCAACAATGAAGACTTCCCGGATCCAACAGTCCCAACAATTGCAGCAAGCTCCCCTTTCTTGATCTCCAGATTCAAATTTTTTAAAACCTCCTCACCACCTTCATCATCCCATGAGAAAACCCCATCTTTTACCTCCACAGCAATGCTACCATCAAAACCTGCCTCTCTCTCCATTGAAGCCTCATCCAGTTCCCTACTTTTCATGAATCCATCCAACCTCCCAAGGGAGATCATTGCTTGTGAAATTGAGATAAGAGACTGTGGGAAGTTGCGAATTGGCTCCTGCAGTATTTTAAAAATAGTTGTAGCTGTGAAAACAGTTCCAGCATCAAGAGGAATGCCCCAAAAAATTGCAACTGCAAATGCAAGAGCTGCTAATACAATTGGAGTACTCCAGAGCACGACCATGTTACAGGAGACTGAGTACATGAATTTGCCAATCCACCCAAACTCTGATTCACGAAAAGATTGTATTCTTTTACCAAAGTACTCCTCCCACGCTTGGAACTTGATCACACGCATATTATTGAGCATCTCATTTGTGGCCTTCATCCTTGAATCACGGTTTCTCATCACATTGTACTGGAAAATGTTGTTCTTTCTAGTGCGCATCAATACAAAAGCCAAAACTACAACAACTCCAATCAATGCTGCAATCATACACACACCAAGATAGCCATAAAGAAGTGCCAAAGCAACACCAAGTTGTAATGGCATCAACCATATGGCATGAAGCTGCATCATCATATCAGATAGCTGTTGAGCATCAACAGCCATGTAATTAACAATCTGGCCAACCCCATGAGCCTGCCGTGAGGAACATGATAATCTGAGCCCCTTCTTGTATAATGAGGTGATGAGGCTGGATCGAATGAGCATTCCTAGTTTCTGAGACTGGAAATTAAATTGGTGGGAACTAAGGACTTCAACTGTTTTTGCTATCAGGAGGATCAATACTAGATAGTATCCTTCATATGGGGAGCTTCTTTTCCCAGAGGTGAAGTCAACAAAACTTTGGATGAGGACTGGGCCAATGTACATGACTGCCAGCTTAACTATTGATAGAAAACCAGTGAAAGCAATACCTTTCCAGAAGCACCTAAGTAATGTGGTGCGAACTGGATGGTTAGAGTTTTCTTCTGGCTTAGGCCAATTCATTTCAAAGAGCTCCGACATCCTTTCAGCCCGAAGATCGGGTGGAAGTGAAGGAACTTCATCAATTTTAAGAGGGGATTGGTATCCCTTATTTAGTAATGGATTCATCCAAAGCCACGCCCCTCTAGAGAACAAAGAAGCTGAAGCATAGCCACTCACATTGGAACTTGTTGAAATTGATTCATACAAGTGTGTTCCTGAATTCACACCTGATTCTGATGGTCTAATCACACTAATCCCAGATGATCCTCGCAAGGCCACAATAAATAAAAACATGGATAATGGAAGGCTAACCAAGGAAAATATGTCATCCATTCTCAAAATAAGATCCAAGTTGCCTTTATAAATAGATATGAACCTAGTGATTGCTGAAACAGCTACTAAGCATGTAAGAAAAAAATTTGCCATCCAATAAATTCTAAGGAACATAGGATGCATAATAGCTTCAAATTTCTTCTCATGTGCAAGCAGGATGATAATTGCTACATGGGTTACTGCTTGAGCTATCCGAAAAATAATTTCTATAGGCTTCAATGGTGAATGAACACTTGGAGTGAAGGATAAGATAAATAGGACTGTGTCAAGTATTGCAAGCAGAGTTGTAACCAAAATAGATAATTTGTACCACATGGTGATTCTGCAATGAGATTCACTCCCCAGAAGTGGTTTACTGATGGAGGAACTGGATTCTCCATTGGAGCTGAATCTAGAATAGAGCTTTTGGATTGATACCACCATAAGGGTAAGCATGAACATGAAATCAATGGATGAAAACAGGACTCTTTGAGGACATGGAGATAAAAAGATGAATGTCAACCATTGAACGAAAACTAAAACAGGAGATGAATCATCTAGGGAACCAACAATGGAACTTGAACATGAAAGGGATGTGAACTTTGTAGCAGAAGACATTTTTCAAAGAAAAAAAAAACACCCCAAATTTGATGCTCAGTCACTGACCTTCTTCAACCTGCTTCAAGAAGTACATATATAACTTCTGTATTTCTTTACTAACACAGTTTTTGGAAAGTGGAATTCATGAACCCAAATGACACCCGTTGAAATAGAAAGAAATACAAGAAAATAAGCAAAGAATGTGAAATTTTTATGAAGGAAATCATGAACAGACAAAATCGGTTTACCCTTTATTGCATGGAGATCTGTGTCTCAACAAACTTAGTTGAAGCACCAAGCAGGTGAAGTGTCGAAGTTGTTTTTATGTGAGATTTGGCAACAGATCAAGAAAGTTACAAATGATTCATGCAAGATGAGATTTAAGTATAGACTGAAAAGTTAATGGCCTTTCCAAGAAGAAAAATAGAAAAAAAAAAGATTTGTAGATTACATTGGTAATGGTTCAAAATCTTATAAGAACAAGGAAAAACTTACATAAAGATTCTTAAACGTTGTATTATATATTTTTCAATTCAATTCAATTCAATACGTGGTTATATTAAACTATGCAACATGAATTGTGTTATTTTTTTTCCTAAAAAAAATTTGGGATACCATGGGGAAGCGGTTTGGCGGCCTTGCCATGTGCAGTTGTTAATTTTTTGCATGGCATATAGTATGAACCATGATGTACATGCAGACAAGGTACTAAATGTAGTATAAGAATATTTTATGAAATGCTGATGCATAGAACTGAGATAGACTTCATTTTTTTTTTTGATAATATGGTTGACAACAATAAAGAGCAAGAGAACAAAAAAAAATAACAAAGGGACTCTTTTTTTTCTTTTTCTTTTTCCAAATTATATTTCTTAGTTCTTCATTATTTCCTGTCAAACATTAAAGAATCTGAAATCTAAGAACACTAAAGATTTAGTTTTACTTTTTTTTGTCTTTCTGATGCAAGGATTTACTTAGATATACACTCATCATTTCACATGTTATTTGACTTATGGCGCTATTGGTAATCTTGAAATTGATTACTATCTAATAAGTCAGAAGCAAACCATGCACTACAAAGTGTCTTCGTCTGCTTTAACTGATGAATTTTTGTCTTAAGGGAATTTGGATGGAAATGGAAGTCAATGAAATTGAGAGGAAGAGGCGGGCTCTCTCTCTCTCTCTCTCTCTCTCTCTTAAAATGTCGATTCAACACCGAATACATGAAATAAGAGTACAAAATGAGGACCACAAGGTATCAAAAAAAAGACCACAAAAAAATGGGCATAAGCAAGACCTCAGTGCTTAATAATCAATTTATTGGGTAGTAATATGTAAGGACCACAAATGGAATTTGAGTCTTCACAGTCGAGCTCTGCCATATATTAGATAATATTTGCTTCGTTCATAAGGTGATTCCACATTGACTCTTCTTGGAACTTGTCATTTAATAACACGAGAAGATAATGATTATTTTTACTAAAAAAAAGACAGTCCTAGAGAGCTTGCACACACTGACGTGTTCAAGTAACCACAACCGGGATTCCAGAAAGCTGTATGTGCATCTAGAATTGATTTGCATCTGTTGGAGAACGAGCATAGCATTAAACATAACATGTAAATATTTAATGTAATCAGATCCAGCCACAATACCGTAAATCAGCAATCAGATCGTTCAACTTGGGTTGTTTAACTTAATTACTCAAGCCGTAAGTATAACTTTTTAAAACTTCACTTAAGGTTTTTACAGCTTTTTAAAACTTTACTTAGGTTTTACAGCGTTTTAAAACTCCACTTTTTTTCTAAGTACGATACAAGTATACACCTGTATTTTTACCAATTTCAGTAACAGAAAGTTAATCTAAACGCGGGGTCAGTATGATACAAGCTTGATATGAATTGTGCTCACATTTCCACCAAATTTATCTACTCACAAATGAATGATCAGATTATAGTTCTTTCACCTTGAGTCTACTTTTTGTTTCCTTTTTTGGTTGAGATTTGAGAACTCGAATAAAAAATATTCAACAATTTTTTTTTTTTTTTTTGCTGAATAAAATTATTCAACATTGGTTCAGTCACATGCAGCAGCGGCAGTTTTTTAAAGAGTGTGAGTTTCAGACATATTCCCGGACACTAGGTATCTCTGTAACAATACCAGCTGACAGCCTTAAACAAATATTAAACTAAGAAATACTATTTTGACTGTTAAAGGATGATTTGATTATTTGTATTATATCTACAAAATACAAAGTAATATATTGATTTCAACCAGCAGCCTAATTCTATAACGCGGTTAATCATGCCTGTGCTGCCCAAAACTTCAAAATGTAATACACAGATATCTTCTGCCCACTAGAACAACATTTTGCTTAACAAAAAAGTGGTAAACGTAAACAAATCTAGACTTTTTTTTTTTTTAAAGAACAAAACTAGACATTGAGGATCACTAAACCTGCATAAAGTAACATTAGCAAAGTCATTTCCAATTCTTGTCCTTGCACAACGAAGAGACTCATCTAGTTGTGATTTTCATCTGAAACAATTAAAAATACAAAATTAGCAATTTGACCTTGAGTGAAGCATTTACATTATCACAGTTCAGATTAAACTACCCAGGTCATCTACCTTGTTACATTTCAGACAAGCTGCACAACAGCAGCCACACGTAAGGTCCCATTTTGGAGAAGATCAGCAAGCTCATCAAATAAAAGCGCTGTTCGCCAACCCCATCCCTTTGGAGCTTTTGGTAAAAGAGTGCCTGTTTGTTTGAAGCTTCCAAACACCATGACTTCCCGCTTTGATGGACAAATCAACTTAACAATGAAATGCATAAGAAACACAGAATTAGAATGTGAAAGTCATACAATTTATGTAAGACAAGCAGTGATTAAATTGACGGCAGTTTACTTGGATACCTGATAACGGGCAGTAACCTTTTCACGAGAGTCCACATACATATGAACCTGAAAGCAAATGGTTAAAGACTTAGTCTGGAGCTCTGCAAAGCACTAATTAACAACTTCGTTTATGGTCTATATCAATCAAGACACTGACAAAATCTTTGGTGGCATTTGAGATTCACATTACCAATAGAACACAATAACAAAGGCGTGATTTTTTCTTTTTCTTTTTTTGAGGAGAAGAAGAAATATTTTTCATTATTGCTATGAAAAACCATCTATTGCTCTGATAACCAGGAATATGGCTGACCTTTCTATGGGAATCCATTATCTCTGCTTTTCGACGGTGAAGAAATAAACCTAAATAGATAATATGAATTGCACTCAGTTAAGGCAACGAAATTTCTTATAACACTGATATTATAATAAAATAAAGAGTATCGAATTTCCATGGTATATCTTTACACAGCTTTAAACATTACCAAGTGTTCGCCGTCCCTGAGGGTCCTCATCATTAAAAGCCTGAACGCTAACCTAAAAATTCAAAGAGGGAAATAAATTCTGTATCAGATCATTGCAAATAGATAAAGCCTCATCATATATCTCAAGCTTATATATACACAAAAAAATTAGTAGATATTTTAACACCTTCCATAAAGAACCAGCATAAAAGACTTCAGGAGAGTGCTTGACTTGGCCATCACTGAGCCTGTGAACATCCTCAAATTGCACCCTGTAAATCCAGTAGAGAATTAACACAACACATATTTGAGACTTTCTTAAGTTTAGCAGTCAACAATAAGAGGGAGTAGAGGACGTTGGACAGCTGCTAAAGCTCATTGCCAAAGAGAAAACTGCTATATATTAGCAGTAGACCAAACTAACTTAACAATCCAATCTGACCAACTTGAGATGGAGACATGAGAGCAAGAAGAATCATGGAACAGCACCCTAAAAGGCCTAAAAGGGATAATAAGACTCTGCTTTGCTGAGTCTAATAAGGCTCAGGTGTGGAGCCTTCCCATGGACCAAAACTGCTCAAAAGTAGAACACCATAGAAACTTCACTGACTTTATCATAAACTTTGACCTCTCTACGCTAAAAAAGAATTGGGAATAGTGGAAATCAGTTCACGTTCCACTTTCAAAGTCAGTCAAAACCAATTAATAGATTGTAGTTAACAAAACTTGATCAGCAAAAGATTCAACAGCAATACCTATTATCCTCAAAATATGAGAATTACGTAACCAAATAGGAGGTGAAAATAAGTTATGCCGGTAACTGTATCCACAAGATCACAATTTCTGCAGTATGTAGAAGACACTCCCTCTGACATCTTTTAAAATATAAAACTACCATACAAAGCACGTCCATAGCAACTGAAAGCAAAATTATGACTTACCCGAAGCGAAAAGGAGGAAAGTGACTTAAAGGTGTTTTCATATCCAAAGATATAGATGAACTGTCTGCATTTTCCCACTCAACCCCAACAGCATTCTCTGGTGACTCAAGCATCTGCATTGGGATACTGCTTGTACTTGGCCCTGCAACGGAAGTTCCAGACATTCTGCTCTGCGTATTGATTTCGTACCCCCTCTCTGTTTGATCTTCATGAACATTAGTTACGTTACTCCCTCCTTGGCTTAGGCCAACCAAAGCTGTCAACCCATCTCCAGAAAGATCTCCACTGTGGTCAGGTCTTGCCTCTGAATCATCATTAGCAGGAGACTGCTGGCAGTTTCTGTTGCCCATGCCAAAAGGGACACGTGAAAAGACAAAACGTGTTGGAGGCCAAGCAGTTGCAGGCACAAATGTAGTTCCACGTCCAATACCTGCAAGCCCATCAATAGGCCCCCTAACATGCACACGTACTGGTCTAAAGAGGCCATTTGCTTCACCTTGAGCAGATTCAGCAACATATACATTCCCCATGTTTCCAAGAGAAGTATTTTGATCATGCTCTTGCATGTAATATGCCGTGCTAGTGCCTCCATGTGAAAAACCATATGGCTGCCTACAATTGCATGCCATACTTGTGAGGCAGCAACTTCTGCATGTATCAGCACCAATTTCTTGTACCCTTTGGCTTAAAAGTATCTACACAATAGACATATATTAAAGAAAATATAAATTTGTTAAACAAAAGCACAGAAACAATGTGTAATCATAAATGCTTGTATCGGGAAAAGATGTCCAAACTTCCAGTGGTGGGAAATTGCAGAGAGGCATTGTAGCCACTCTGCTAGCTCCCATAGTGGTCCTCCTAAACTGAATCAGCCAATCCATACAAAAATTATGGCATCCTCAATTTCTTTTGAAAATCCCATACATGAGTAAATGACTAGGAGAATCACCATTGTAAAAAATTAGGTCACACCATGTTTGTGTGTCACATCCAAAGGGGCAACACTGTCACAGGAAGCATGGACTCTTCAAATTCCCCAATGTCATAAGCATTTTTATAAGGCACTGGGTATAGAAAATTAAAGAACAAGACCCAGAATCAGACCTGTAGCCAAAGACCGTCATTTACAGCTTTGCAAGGAAAACCCAATTCTTCAAGTTGCTTTCTCACATTTAAAAGGGCCTCAAAAGACATGTTGCTATATAAAAGAGAACCCCCTTCAAATATATTAACGAATGCATCATATTCCTCCCCACGGACCCCAAAATTTCCTTTAGCATAACCCTTTAGTTGTCTCTTGCCCACAACCCTGCCACCCCATGAAAGAGAAGGCATGCCACATCTTCCCCAATCATTCATCATGAGCCCATTACTGGAAGAGTTCATTGAAGAGCAATTCCTTGATTGATCCCTGGCATGCCAGCTATTGTTATTCAGATGGTAGCAAGAGCCTTCTTCAGATGGCCCTTCCATAGCCATTCCAGTGGTCCCCAGTCCACCTGCTCTAACACCTGTTGACACTTCAACAAAGGAGCATGAAGTTCTATATCCATCTATATCTGCCAATGAGGGACTCAATGATGAAGGCCCTTCCACGTTGCAGGGGTAACTTGGCTCCATATTCAAATGAGAGTATGCAGCCTCTTGCACCTGTTGGCTAGAATTGGAAACTCCTGTTTGACAATCAACCACACAATCTGCAAGCTCTACCAGAAGATTATGAGCAGCATCATGGCCTTCAACGTCATCTTTTAAACTCAAGTGTCCTAGTTCAGATTCCAACATTTTATTAGCGCAGCTATCCATAAAAATTTTTCCCTGTTCTTGAGGAGAGTCAGAGTGACTATCCGTTCCAGTCTCAGAACCACAACTCCCTTGTTCAGAATGTTCTGCCTTGCAATGGGCAACTTTGTCAAGGAATGTGCATAATGCCAGTTCAAACCTTGAAAAAAATAAAAAATAAAAAAGCTGTTATCCATCTTTAAAGAAACTCAAGCTGAGAGACACAAACCTCAGAGGTTGTCAATACCCCTTACCGTTTCTCTTCACTAGGTACCCACAATTCATCTGAGGTTAACAATGCATGCAAGGTTTGTGAAGAAAGTTTAGGAAGCACCTATGCATGACAGGAAAATGCAGATAGTAAGTTAGACTGAACCAAAACCAGAAACATTTACTAAACTGTGAAGTTGCAATCCAAATCATATGAATAGATTTTCAATCATGCTTTCAGATGTGGACAAAGAAAAAAAAAGTTTTTCGAATAAAATAGGTAGAAAAGAATTCCTGCGGTTCAAACAAACAAAAACAAAAATGAAAGTTGCATAGGAGCAGATAAATGTCCTAGATTCCTCAAAAAAAAAAAAATCTTAAAATTAAAAGAGTGTATCACATGATGTGAACACAAGAGATGCATTCTTTATCAAATTTCAACTTCATGTTTAATGACACTTAATGTCAGCCCAAAAGATTTTTTCAAAGACAAAGTATACTTCCTTGTCTTCCCTTCCCACATCCACCAGTTTCATATTTGTTAATATTGTCACATGTTGTCCCCGGTTAAAAGGAGACAAAAAGGTATAGCTACCCAAAACTCACATGCTGCAACAGCATAGTTATCTTTATTTCATACCTCTTTCAACTCCATGGCACCACTTTGACAAAGGTAGCCCCAGCAAGCATTTCTCACCCGCTCTCCATGTATGCCATAGTCTTGGCTCTCTGCAAAAACCTGAATTACAGGTCAATAATGTCAATAATTCAAAGAGGCTGATAGCATATAGTTGTATTAGGTAGTAAAAAGAGGCTGCATGAGCATCTTGAACCTGATATGCTAAGAAGTTGGAAGTCCATAATTCGGATATAATAAAGTCTGTGCATATTGCACACAAATCCTGCACGGAAAAACATCAACTTTTAACCAAAATGCACTGCTTTCAAAAGAAAAGGATTAAAGTAGAATGATCCACCCAGAATGCGGAATCTTTGGTATGCAATGAGGAGGAAAGATTCAGTACTGCCCATTATAAAGAACATACTACCTGAAGGTCAAGGAAGGAAGCAGCAGCTAGGACTCGAAATGCATTATTATCAGTAAGCTTAGGATGGTGTCCATACAGATATGCCAAAGCCGTTGCAATTGCTTCGCCATTAACATTTTTATCATCTACATGCAAGGTCACAATTGGAGCATTGGCTTCTTTCCAATGACCATGAAGCATATTCCTACCAGAAACATGAGATGTCAGAATATGAAGTCGTCAAGCGTAACTTGTAAGCATTAGGACTTAATAGACCACTATAAATAAAATAAATCAGAAAAATTTCAGTAAGTGAAATTATTTTCCCCTAAATTCTCATCAATATGCAAACTGGTGCATTTTTCCTTTTTACTAAATTCATAAAGGGGAGGTGGATAATGAAATACTGAATTCTTCAAAGGTGTGTGAATACTTCAGTCTTCTACTGGATGCTAATTGCCAGAACAACAAGCCATAATTCCTGGAATCATCCCACTAAATCCATTTCTTTTCTACAACCTATTTATCCTTGTTTCTTCTCTTTCATCTAATTTTCTTTTACACCATTTCACAAGCATTACATCCAAAAACATAGTCATACTTATAGAAGCCGCCGGTACCACGGGTTAATTACAATTTACCCACCTACCTAAGGTTTGGGTCAAATTCGATTCACCAACCTATGGTTTAATAAGTTTCCACTTTCCTACCTAAGTTTTAATTTTGTTTGCTTTTTATACATGAATTTAATGTATTCAGATTGTAATAAGTTGCCAAGAGCCTTGTAGCTCAAGGACATTATCTGATCTCTCTAATTAGGAGGAATTCGAAATTAAAAAAAAAAAAAAATTGTAATAAGTTTTCTAGACCTAATTTTCAAAGAATGTGATTTAAACATGCGACTCTTAGTGATTTTGAGCTAATTTTGCACAGCAATGTGACCTTAGGTAGGTTTAGATATAAATGCAACTTTTTAAACCATAAATTGGCAAATCAAATTTGGCTCGAACTACAAGTAGGTAAAATGTGATTAGCCTTCTACTCAATTGAAAAGCATAGAGAATGCTAAAACTTAATAAATTAATGATTGCAATATCAATTTAGAATGAAAAGCAAACACAATTTGTATGCAATTGCAGTATAGTAACACAGCTTTAGATTGTTCGCTTAATTTCTATCTAGCTAGGCTAAAATACTTCTTTTTAAAAGTAATAATTTTCTTAGAGCTACGCTAAAATACCATTTACACTTCTTCTAAACCGATCCTGTCCCGTTAATATGAAAACTTGCATTTTTAAAGCCACAAGTATTACAACAATATCATCGTAACCTTTTGCCAACATCCATTAGAATTTTACCATCGAACCACACATAAACGACGCCATCTTGGACATAAAAAATAGAAGAAAAACATCATTTTTAGGCGGTTTAACAACGAAAATGTGATGGAACATAACAAAATGGGCACATCGTCATCATTACAATAGTTTAGCATACGTAAATTGCAAGTCTTGAAAGCCACGGGACCCGATTAGAAGTGACCCCAAACTTAAAGGGTATAAAGTGCATTTCAACCAAATAGCTAAACTCTCAAACCATTCAATAGCAACAATCCACACACACACACACACATATATCAATAAAAAATTAAAATTGTCTAGAATAAATTGAATAATAGAATTACAATTCAACTCAAATTAACAAAAAATCTAAAAGTTGCACTCATTTGTCTCAAATTACCAAAAGGCCAACCATATTCACTTAAATTACGATCAACATGGTGGAGAGAGTTGGGAACCTAAAAAGTTTTCACTCACATTTGTCTTTCCAATTTCAAGAAATTTACAAGCACCGAATCGAATTGCCATAAGAAATTGCAAAAATTACAATCAGACCTGAAGTAGGAGCTGCGAGAGAGGATCAGACGGTGGAGGCGGTAGGTGGAGCCCATGGCGTTGACGACGATATCGGAGAACGAGCCGGAGTTGAAGCCCTCCATCTGAATATGGTCGCAGAGGGAGGTGAGGTTGCAATCCAGTGCGCGGAGCTCCACGCTGCTCCGGTCGTTGTCGGAGTGCTGCTGCTGCGACTGCGACTGCGATTGTGAGTGAGTGTGGGAGTGCGAGGGCGGGATCGTCATTTTCATCTGGGGCCCGTAGGACCGGCTTTTCGGGTACTGGGGCTCCATTCGGGTTGGGATTTTGGTTTTGAAGAAGGGAAGGGAGGGAAATGGAAGTGAGTGTTGGTGGTGGTGGTGGTTTTTGGTTTTGGATCAGAGAGTCATCGGTGAAGGAAGAAAGTCTTTAAACAGTTGAGAATTTAATTGGTTACGTGTGTATGGGGCTGTTAACTTTTTATATGCGTCTGGAAAGCATAAATGCTTTGCAGATAAACGGTGCGTTTTGATAGGATATTTTTGGATTGTTTTTGAATTTTTCTAAGTTTTTTTTGAAGAGGAATTTTTTTTTTTTTTTCTAAGTTTTGGATCAAAGAAAAATTATCTTTTAATTTCCTTTATTTAGCTTATTGTGAGATGGAGTTGTTTTCTATCTCATGCCAAACTAAATAAGGAATGTCAAATGATAGATTTTCAATCTATTTTAAGGTTGTTATCAAATATAGAAAAATTTGATACTTTTTTGCAATTTTTTTTTTTGAAATAATATTTATTTTTCATAAATATTAATGTCAAACAAACGAAGACTAACTAATCACTTTTTTTTTTTTTTTTTTTTTTTTTTATGTTTTGCAAAATTATAGACTACACTTCCATATATAAGGCAATTGCCTAGGAGCCTGTTTGAATGAAGGGGAGAATGAGGAGGAGTGGAAGAGAGTAGAGTAAAGTTGGTTAAAAATAAACTAATTTTGGGCTAAATCTACTCTACTCCCTTTCCCTTCCCCTTAATCCAAACGGATTATAAATCCCCAAGTAATTTTGTCTTATAATATATAATATTGTACTTGTATAGTAATTTTAAGTAAACTATTTCTATCTATACATAATAAAAAAGTAATAAAATAAATCTATTTCTTTTTCTATTTTGATTTCTGTTAAAATAAATACAGTGGATTTCTGTTAAAATAATTGATAAAGTCTCTTATTGTTGAAATTTTAAGCTTCCACAAGATACAAATTTGTCATTGACTGGTCGTTTTGTGAAATCCAAACGTAAGTTGGACAATTCTAAGAGAAATTCCAATGCCACACCCAAAATCACAACTTTACCTACAACTTATCCACGTGGTGAGTTGTGATTAGTGGAGGGGTGATGGTTGGTCTATGTGAGGACACTCCTCCACCAACCACAACTCACCACATAGACAAGTTGTGATTGGTGGAGGGTTGACGATGGGTCTATGTGGGGACACTCTTCCACCAACCATAACTCACCACTTAAAACAAGTTGTGGGTAAAGTTGTGGTTTTGGGTGTAACACCATAATTTTTCAATTCTAGACTAAGATACCTAAAATATAGGAATAAAATTAAAACATTTAGCAAATAGCAAATGTTTTGCACAGGAGAAAAATACACAGGGGAATGGAACTGAAACATTTTCAAAAACTCATGTTTTCAATTGAATTTTTTTTTTAAAAAGTAATATTAAAGGTGTGTTTTGATACTACTTATTTTGTTGAAAACTAAAAAATACTGTAGCAAAATAATTTTAAAATGTGTAAATAGTACTGTGGACTCAGTTTTAAAGTTTTTTTTTTCTTCTAAATAAAGTACTTGTGGGTCCCGTGAACAGTGCATGGGACCCACTGGAAAAGCAAAAAAAAAACGCTCTTCTCTTCTTGTACGGGACCCACAGTGCACGTTCTAAAAAAAAAAAAAAAAAGCCAAAACGCCAAAACACAAACGCTGGCCTTTATCAACTATATCCAAACGGGTACTAAATTTGAAACCACACCCCAAAAAAAAAAGTTTTAGATAATTAAAAGCCTAAGCCCAAAGTTTTGCACAGAAGAAAAATACACAAGGGAATGGAATTGAAACATTTTCAAAAATTCATGTTTTCAATTGATTTTTTTTAAAAAATAATATTAAATTTGAAACCACACAAAAAAAGAAGTTTTAGATAATTAGAAAAACACACAAGGGAATGGAACTGAAATATTTTCAAAAATTCATGTTTTAAATTGATTTTAAAAAATAATATTAAATTTGAAACCATATAAAAAAAAAAAAAAAAAAAGATAATTAAAAGTCTAAACCTAAAAAGGCTTAGGCTTTTTGGGTGACCCAATTCCCAAAAGGCCTAAGCTCAATTAGTATGTATTTAATTATGTTATATAAACTATTAATTTTTTTTATTGTTATTCAATGTGGGACTTCCTTCTCAAGTATTAGGAGGTCAAGTATAGCATTGCTAAGTTGGATTATTCAATTGTTGTCTTCCTTCTCTGGGTTTCTTCACGCAATCTTTTATTTTTTATTTTTTTAGCTTAAAGAATGTTTGCATATATGAATTTTGGGAGTTTTTTCAAAATAACACTGATTTTTAAACAATGTCATTAGTTACACGTTTTCAAAATTATTTAGGAAATTAAAACACATCGAGTGCAATAAACCCGAAACGTTCTTTTAAATTGAAATTGAGCCTTACAGACTCGCAGTGTGGAAACAGATTTGTGTGGGTGTTGAGGTTTCGGTGATTTCGGCGAGGAATGCTAACTAACGAATATGTTTGAAAAATGGTGTCATATGGCAATTTAGGCCTGGGTTTTGATTTTAAGGGCCGGGGTTTATCTTGGCCCAAAAAGAGCCCATGACATAACGAGTTGAAACGGCGTCGTTGGCCTCTGAAGTGAAAATTTTACACGTTTCCAGTTCCAGTTGCTCAGTCTCAACTCTCAAGTCTCACTGTTCGGACTTTGGTTTTGGCTCTACTCTCTCTCTCTCTCTCTGTCGCAGAGTTCCGAGTAAACCCGAACTTTCCGGCTCTTCTCTAATTCATCTCCAAAGTTTTCCTGGTATGTAATATCTGAAAATTAACTCTATCATTTCACTGTATATTTAATCCAACATTTTCGATTTCTAAGATCAAATTTTTGAATCGAAACTATTCCCAATTTCGTGTAGTGAATAATAATATCTAATAAATTTAACTATCTAATGCCCGAGTGAAATAGTTAACGCCTTGTTTGGTTGCTGGGAAAAAAACCGTATACTATTAAGCTCTTTAAAAAGGATTTCTGCATTTGGAATATAGTATTTATTTTATTAAATGAAATTGAAGTTCTTTACTCTCAAATTTGTCCTAAGTTTGATCAATGTATGCTAGAAATTGTAGAGGAAGCTCCTTTATAGGCTATTCTATGTGCTATGCAATTTTAATGGCTTTTTATTTAGAAAAAGTTCTCATTTTGATGAATAAAATGACTAGATTTTATTAGCCTTTGTATGTCTTTAATTTTTTTTTTAAGATATGGAAATCTTGCTTAATCATTTACTTTTAAAAATACAAATAATATGTCATAGCCTTGTCTTTAAATATTTTTTTTATTTTTATTTTTTTTTGTTGAAGATTCTTGCATTGTGTTAAGTTGATGAATGTCTATTGCTATCAGTGTATATATGTTAAAATTTAAGCGCGCGCGCACACACACACATATATATTGTTGGCTTGAGATTGAGCTCTAGCTCAGATGGCATCTCATCTCACTGTAAGAACAAGGTGAAGGGTGAGGGCATGGGTTCAATACCCAATAGGTGTGTGTGTGTGTGTGTAATTACCAATCAGGAAAAACAAATTTATAAGTAATTTTTTTAGGGATTCACTTATTGTGTGTGCTCTTCTTGGTATCTCTCTATGAAATGACCTTTTTTTTTTTTTTTCAAATATAGATTTGTACTAATAAAGGGTATCACAGAGGGCGAGACATGCAGACATGAAGATGCTCTTAAGGAACCGAGGTAATTTTCTTTTTGCATGTGCATGTGTGTGTGTGGGGTTCGATATCTAGTAGTTGGGTTTTTTAAGGGATTCTCTTGATATGTTTTTTCAAAGTTTGTTGTCTGCTATAAGCATGTTTATTTGTTTCTTTCAATTACTTCTTTATCAATAATGCAGTGGGCTGAATGGTTAAAAAATATCTTAGCAGTTAAGTTTCAAACTTAGGTAAACAAGGTGGAGATTATAGCTATTTGGGCATCTTGTAGGTGGTGTTGGTTATAATAGGATGGGGGAAGATATCATGACATATAATGGGTCAAATTTTGCATCAGCTAACTAACCATAGAGTTCTTCCTAATGGTTGTTTGGCCGCTTACCCTTGCATGTCCAATCTGGGATGTAGAGCAAAATTATAAATAGGGGAGATATTGTGTTGCAGTTTCCCATTTATCATATTCTTTTTCAATTTTTTTTCCTCCCATATTCATATGACTTGACAATTAGCTTTGTTTTTGGTGGTGCAGGATTAATCTATCAAATTGATTTGAAGTGCAGTCACATTTACACCTCTTTTAAAAAGTTCTCATCATTGTATAATGGGCCTTCTGAGGTGGATGGGAAAGTTGTTCCCTTTCTGGATGGGGCTAATAGAGAAAGTTCAAGAAAAGTTGAGGGTGTGAGACAGGTACTGGATAATGTGTGCCATATATTGGAAAGTGGACCATGGGGACCAGCCCTTGAGGATGCTCTATCTTTGTTGGACGAAAAACCAAAACCAGAACTAGTTATTGGAGTCTTAAGGAGGCTGAAGGATGTCAATGTAGCAGTAAATTATTTTCGGTGGGCTGAGAGAAAAACCGACCAAGCACATTCTCCTGAAGCATACAATTCACTTCTCATGGTTATGGCTAGGGGTAGAAAGTTTGATTGCTTGGAAGAGATTCTTGAAGAAATGAGTATTGCAGGATTCGGTCCATCTAATAACGTGTGTATAGAGTTAGTTGTAAGCTGTGTCAAGTCTCAAAATCTTAGAGAAGCTTTTGATCTAATACAAACCATGAGGAAGTTTAAATTCCGTCCCGCATTTTCGGCTTATACAACTCTGATTGGTGCTTTATCTGCAGTTCATGAATCCGAACGTATGCTCACTCTTTTTCACCAAATGCAGGAGCTAGGTTATGAAGTAAGTGTGCATTTATTTACAACTCTTATTCGTGTATTTGCCAGGGAGGGCCGGGTTGATGCTGCTCTTTCCCTGCTGGATGAGATGAAGAGCAACTCTTTTGATGCTGACATTGTTCTGTATAATGTTTGCATAGATTCTTTTGGTAAGATTGGGAAGGTGGATATGGCCTGGAAATTCTTTCATGAGATGAAATCTCATGGCTTGATGCCTGACGATGTGACATATACTAGCATGATAGGGGTTCTCTGCAAAGCTGATAGACTGGATGAAGCTGTGGAGCTATTCGAACAGCTGGATAGCAGCAGGAAAGTCCCTTGTGTATATGCTTATAACACCATGATCATGGGTTATGGCTCAGCTGGAAAGTTTGATGAAGCGTATAGTTTACTTGAGAGGCAAAAACAAAAGGGGTGCATTCCGAATGTGATTGCATATAATTGCATTCTCACTTGCCTTGGAAAGAAGGGGAGAGTGGAAGAGGCATTACGGATCTTTGAGGAGATGAAGAAAGATGCAGTACCAAACCTTCCAACCTATAATATTCTAATAGACATGCTTTGCAGGGCAGGGAAACTTGAGGCTGCTTTGGGTGTTCGGGATGCCATGCAAGAAGCTGGCTTGTTTCCTAATGTTATGACTGTCAACATAATGATAGATCGACTCTGCAAAGCTCAAAAACTGGATGGGGCTTGTTCTATATTTGAAGGAATGGATCACAAAGTTTGCACCCCAGATGCTGTTACATTTTGTTCTCTTATAGAAGGCCTGGGCAGACATGGTAGAGTGGATGATGCCTATAGGCTATATGAAAAGATGCTAGATTCTAATCAGATTCCAAACGCTGTCGTTTATACATCACTTATCAGTAACTTTTTCAAGTGTGGCAGGAAGGAGGATGGTCACAAGATATACAAAGAAATGATTCATCAGGGCTGTTCTCCTGACCTGATGCTTCTTAATACCTACATGGATTGTATTTTCAAAGCTGGTGAGACTGAGAAAGGAAGGGCTTTGTTTAAGGAAATAAAGGCTCAAGGATTCATTCCAGATGTTCGGAGCTATTCAATCCTAATTCATGGCCTTGTCAAAGCAGGTTTTGCAAATGAAACATATGAGGTATTCTACTCAATGAAGGATCAAGGCTGCATTCTGGACACCCGCGCTTACAACACTGTTATTGATGGATTCTGCAAGTCTGGTAAGGTTAACAAAGCTTATCAACTGTTGGAGGAAATGAAGACAAAGGGTCACCAACCCACTGTTGTTACCTATGGCTCTGTCATCGATGGGCTTGCTAAGATTGACAGGCTTGATGAAGCATACATGCTCTTTGAAGAAGCAAAGTCTAAAGGAATAGAGTTAAATGTGGTGATATATAGTAGTCTTATTGATGGGTTCGGGAAGGTGGGTAGAATTGATGAAGCATACCTAATCATGGAAGAGTTGATGCAGAAGGGTTTGACCCCTAATGTATACACTTGGAATTGCTTGCTTGATGCACTTGTGAAAGCGGAGGAAATTAATGAAGCTCTTGTCTGCTTTCAGTCACTGAAAGACTTGAAATGTACCCCCAACCAAGTAACTTACAGCATTCTCATAAATGGTCTCTGTAGGGTTAGAAAATTTAATAAGGCCTTCGTGTTCTGGCAAGAGATGCAGAAGCAAGGGTTGAAGCCCAACACAATCACGTACACAACCATGATCTCAGGACTTGCAAAGGCTGGAAACATAGTAGACGCTAGTGGGCTTTTTGAGAGGTTTAAGGCAAGTGGTGGTATACCGGATTCTGCTAGTTATAATGCTATGATAGAAGGGCTAAGCAATTGTAATAGAGCAATGGATGCATATGTACTTTTTGAGGAAACTCGGTTGAAAGGTTGTAATATTCATACCAAAACTTGTGTCGTTCTTCTAGATGCATTGCATAAGGCTGACTGCCTTGAGCAAGCAGCAATTGTGGGTGCAGTGTTGAGGGAAACAGCAAAGTCTCAACATGCTTCAAGATCTTGGTAATGTCAGGTTGTAGATTTTGTAACTTACTGGAGGTTTCAGTTTATGTGGTTCGCTCAGTAAGAAGGTATGCCATAATTTTTTCTTTCTCATCTTATTGATGAAGAAATTTGTGGAAAAGAGAGAGTCCTGTTCATGAATACTCTTCCTTGCATCAATTCCTTTATTAGGCTGAAGTTTCTACCCTAATCCCTTATTTGATCAGTAGCTATTGAAATTATAAGATGTGAAAAACAAATCTTTGTTTGCAACAAGGCTTACACAGGCAGCAGGGTGGCCTTTCCATAAGTCCAAATTCATATTTGATTCAAATACAATGCCTTTACTGGTTGAAGTTTTCAGGTGTTCAAAACATAGGATGGTAAAATGTAACAGGAATCTGCTGGCCTGCATAACTGTGTTCAAAACATAGGATGGTAAAATGGTATTTAAGTTAGAAGTAGCAAGGTATGTTTCATATTTAACTTGGTTAACTCCATTTAGATTTCTTATTTATAATGATGTTCACATGTTTTTTATTTTGCTATCTTCTATCCAGCAACAGTGGACA
The DNA here is from genome assembly GCF_001633185.2 of Quercus lobata. Taxonomy (NCBI): domain Eukaryota; kingdom Viridiplantae; phylum Streptophyta; class Magnoliopsida; order Fagales; family Fagaceae; genus Quercus; species Quercus lobata. Next base: position 9,004,982 of record NC_044909.1, on the reverse strand, counting down.
TGCTTTGGTTTTGTGGAATTTGAATCTGCCAGTTTGATGCAAAGTGCTATTGAGGTATTTACTTTTCTGTTTTATATTCTTTGCCACCTAATTTGTTGTTATCTTGTATATTGGGGATTAACCTTTTAATCAACAATAACTTACCTGCCTAAATTACCATTGTACAGTCTAAGCTTCATTCTCACATTTTTCACCAAGCAAGGACACACAAAACTTCATCCTCTGTTTTTTGTATGGCTGTCATGATTAACTTTTTGTACTTTGTGGATATGTGTGGTGCGCATGTTAACTTAATGCTGTGAAGTAACTTATGATTTTTTGTCTCATGGATTCGATTATTTTATGTAATGAGAGCCTGGAGTCTTTGAGTGCCTGCTGGATGGGCCATGGCTACCTTTGTGCTGTTTTTTTCATATGGTTGGAATTCATGGTCTGCTGTTTCTTGCAGCTAGCAATGACTGAGGGAGGTTTTCAGGACGGGCTGTTTATTGAAATGATAGCTTTAGGGGCGGTTGAAACTTCATTGGTGGGAATTTTAGCAGAGGCCGGGGCTATGGGAGAAATGACTTTTAGAGGCGAGGTGATTTCTCAAATCAAACTCGTGGTAATGATGGACGGAATGAAGAAACTGGCCACAGGGTCTACCAAAATGGTGGATGGAAAAGCCACACACCAAGCCAATCAAGGCAGCATGAGCTAGGCTATGACTGCTCCTTTTGCTCCAGTTTTGTTGAGAATAGTACCTTTGTCTTTTGATCACATAGGAAGTTTATTCAAACAGCGGCATTCTAGGGTTTTTTTTTTTTTTTGGCTCAAGAGTTTTTAACTTTTTGGTAGTTTTATTTTTATTTTAGTTTCTCGGTCAAATTGGAAAATTTGTAACTACATTATTTTTGGAATAATTTTGTGCACTAGCTAATTACACACTTTCTCTGCACAGCTTTTTATAACAAAAGAAGTTTACAAGATGATTTACAAGCTTCAGCTAAAGCTCAAAGAAGTGGTACTATAAGTAGATTAACATTTTTGACCATTGGTGATATCTCAGTACAATTTATCGTAGTATACCTTAAACGATCATGATCAATGTATATTCATTATTTTGAACTTGTATAAGTAGATTCAACATTTTTAACCATTTGCCTGTCTCTATGTATTTTTTGGAAGTTAGAAAAAAAAAAAGTTTTAAATTTTTACTTTTTTTTTTTTTTTTTTTTTTTTTTTTCATTTTACGTTGTGCCAAACACTGAAAAATATTTTATACAACATTTTCATGTACACTACCAAGCATTGTAAAATGAAAATATTTTTTTGCAAATGTTTTACATGTAAAATATTTTACCTTTGCAAATATTTTACATCGAAATAAACAGAACAAAGCATTAGTGTCATTTTTTGGCACATGGATAGACAGTGAAGCCCCTTATTCAAGGTTGTTTGGCATAGGAGAGACATGCAATATGCAATAATGAACCTTAGCCGCAAAGGTCAAAATGCCTGATCGTTAAGTCTTACATTCTTATCTACTTTCTGATGTGAGCCCACCCTCTAACGGTTTCTCAAGTATGCTCTAAATTCGTGTATCAATACTGTCAGAAGGAACTTATGATTGAATTGTGCAGGGTCTGTTACCTTGTCGCTATTTCTCCAAGATTCTTAATGGCCTTAGAATTGATGCTTTATGTCTTCAGGCGTGAGAGTTGTGTATCAAACATGGTTTAGTATGCTTACTAATGATATCAGGACCTGCAGATTGCTTATACCGCTTCATGATTTATGTGGACCTATGAGCATGGACTGCTTGTGCGGTCTGACAATGCTTCAATTCGTTTAGTGTTCTGGTAACTAAGCAAGACGCACAATTCATTTATGGATTGCATGGGAGCGCAACTCTGAATCTCCTTCTTGGATACCATGGAGCCTCTTTTGATGGATGCATACACGTGTTTTCATTGAATTCTCTTCAGTCCCCTTGACCTTCTTGAGGTAATCTCGTGTTGTATGCTTTTTTGACCGAGTATAATTGATGTTTTGGCCAATTACTGGTCTAACTATTCACACTACCTATCTATACACATGGTGGAAAGTAAAAGAGACAGGAAATTGTTAAAGTAAGTTTTACATCATATTGTTGGCATGTGATATAGTGTTCTCTTCTCTAACCAACATGGGATGCCTGTAGGGGTGTGCAGAAAATCCACCGACCTGCCAAACCCGACCCGACCCGTCGGGTTGGGTCGGTTTTTAAGGCTTGGTGGGTTGGGTTGGGTTACAAAATTTTTTTTATGGCGGGTCGGGTTGGGTTTGGGTCATAAAATTACAAACCCGCCAAACCCAACCCGACCCACCCATATTTAATATATATTTAAAATATATTTTATATTTAATAATTTTTTTAAATCAATTGTAGGGCACTTTTATATATATATATATATATATATATATTTATTTAATTTAAAAAAAAAATAGCTGTAGAGCCGCATTTCCTTAGTTCCTCCTACTAATACTAATTTAATATATATATATATATATATAATATTATATAATTAATAAATTTTTTTAAATAGCCAGTTCTTCCTATCCTATATAAAAGCCAATTAGTTCACACAAATCCTAATAAATTACTATTGTTGTTTAGTCATTAGTGTTGTTTGCCTTTAAGGAGTTACATTGATACTAATCTTTAGGTTTTTTTTAATATATTAATATTTTTTTTCTACTAAATTTAATAATAATAATAATAATAAAAATTTGTCAAACCCATGGGTTCAACTCGACCCATGTGGGTTGGGTTGGGTTGGACTTATGTGACGGGTTAGGTTGGGTTGAATTATTTTTGACCCACCATGGTGGGTTGGGTCAAAAAATCCCCTCAACCTGACCCAACCCGATCCATGCACACTCCTAGATGCCTGGTTATTTTTTGGGCTGTCCTACAAACTGACTTAAATTTCAACTGTCATACCAGCACATGTAGTCCTTCATGTCATTCATGGATTATCTTATAGAACAGGAAACAACTACCTGTGAATAAGTTCAGGTTTTAGTTCAGTTCCTTCTTGCTCAATCTTTGAGTTAGGGATGGCAATGGGGCGGGGCGGGGCCGAAGGATGAGATCTTCGCCCCCGCCTCGCATGGATTTTTCTTGCCCCATCCCCGCCCCGCCCCGCATGATGGGGAAAATTTCTTGCCCCATCCCCGCCCCTTAAGGCCCCGCGAAGACCCGCGAAGCCCCGTCCTACACCGTAAAACTTTATTTCTTGTTAATTTTCCCTACAACTATTACCTTTTTTTCAAATTAAAATGACATGTTTCAATAATAAAAATATACTTGAAATTATAAATAAATTTATCCTATCAAATCAAACTAATTTTTAGCAAAAACTAAATAATATTATCTAAATGTTTAACAAGACAATATCACAACAAAAATCTCATAACATGATAAAATAAAATTTTAACAAGCTTAAAGAAATAATGTTGTTAAGCAGCCAAATGCCCACACAAAATTACAAAAACAATGACACAAACACATATTTAGAGCCACAGACCCGTAACTCATTAAAAAAAAAAATATTATGTTCATGATGAAAAGTAAGTTGAGAAAGACCGTATGAATCATGAATGAAATCATCAATTCAATAGTATATAAATTTGTTTCCAATAAAGACAAAAAAGAAGAAGTTAAAATTGGTACCTTATTTCTAACTTTGCTAGAGAGAAAAAAGAGGTAGAACCACGTTAGGTAGAATAAAATAAACTGATGATATTTTTGTTTAAATAGTAGGGTTTTAGGGTACAATAAAATTACAATTTAACGTTATTAATGCGGGGCGGGGCAATGGGGGGCGGGGCGGGTCTAAAAAGTGTAAACCCATCCCTGCCCCGCCCTGTGGTGTGGGTCTAAAATCTCGCCCCATCCCCGCCCCACCACCTTTGCGGGGCGGGGAAAACCCGCACGGGGTGAAGCAGGGAGGGGCGGGTCAAGCGGGGCGGGGAAAAATTGCCATCCCTACTTTGAGTGGCTGTTGTGGATATCCAAGTCCTCTTTTCCCATAACATCCTGGATAAAGCATCCATTGCGTGATTCAAGTTTTAGCTTTGGGCTAGGAGGCCTTAACTCGAGTCAAAGGCAGTCATGTTATTTTTCTTAGTGACTTGGGTGATAAGATGGTCATGCTAAGGCAGTCATGCTTTCGAAGAAAAGGTAACCAGCAATCTCGAAGAAAAGTTTTGGAGTTCAAAGTAGTTCACATTTCTTTTGTTGGGCTTAAATCCTGGTTAATATTTGATTTTTAATTTCGTTTAAAGTTACCATAACTTTTAAATAGAGTTTTGTAATGTAGCTTTGTGTTAAAATATATTTCCCTCTCTTGTGTGCGTATTTGTTTCTATAAAATAAAAAAAGTGAGCTTTGTGCATTGAGTACAACTTTTTTCATATTCAACACACACACACAAAAAAAACTTGGAAACAATTTCAATCAAGTCAATTAAAAATGGTTAGTACTTAATACGTATAGCTATTTTTACCCCAAAAAAATAATGAGTCATGCATCAAAGACAAAATTTTAAAAAACTATTAGTAAATTATCTTAAGGTTGATAAGAGCAATTCAAAAAAAATAAAATAAAAAGTAGATAACAAGTTTTTTGATACAACCACAGCTTCTAAAACACCAGTTTTATTATATAGTATAAGTATATGATTTGGGACTCATGTTGTTCAAGAGCACCACTAAAGGCAAGCCAAACTAATAAAAGAAAGCAAACTTCATACAATGTTTTAGGCTTTTACAATTTAGAACCCAAAATATTGTGTTTTAAATCTTTCTGTATAATTTATTTTGGTTAAAATTTAAATAACTTATACATTGGATGATGCTTATAGATATTACTCCCAAATCCACATTATATTTTTAGAACTTAAAGCTTTTTTTCTTTTCTTTTCTTTTTTTCATTTTGATCTTAATTTTTTTTTTTTATACATCAATAACTAGGAGTGGGGATTTGAACCAAAAATATCTCTCTTGGAAACATCAAGAGGTAATAGTTGAGCTATAAGACTTTTAGTCATATTTAATTTCTTTTTTATTCTGGCCATATTAATTTTTGTTAGTAATTTAACCTGTTTCTATACTCTTAGGGTCCGTTTGGATTGAGCTTATTTTTGCTGAAACTGAAAACTGAAACTGAAAATACTGTAGCAAAATAATTTTTAAATGTGTGAATAGTGTTGTGGGACCCATTTTTAATGAAAAAGTTGCTAAATAATGAAATTTGTGGGTCCGTAAACAGTACACAAGTGCACTGTTTACTGTGCAAAAGTCAACAAATGCGGGCTGAACCAAAAAAAAAAAAAAAAAGAGAAAACCGCATAACAAAAACGCAGACGCCACAATAATTTGAATCCAAACGGGCACTTAATTACACTTTATATCTTTTTTTTCTTTTTTTTTTAAACCAATTACACTTTATATCTTAAACTTTAATTTTCCATCTAAGATAATGGCAAAATTGATAACAATGTGCAAATTAGTATAACATTAGAATTTAGGATGATAAAATATAATTTTTCAAAAATAAAAATACGCTGGAACATCAAAACCTACCGTATACCTTAGTCCTCTGCCCAAAAAAATAGAGAGGGAGATATTGGATGAGATTGAGAATAAGATAAAGATCGAGACCGACCAAAAAGAACATGGATCAAGATCAGGGCCCTTGATCCTTTTATAATAAAAAGGCCGTTGATTGTTCCTGCACCCCCACCGTATTCAATATCATCATGCCACGCGTCCCTAAAAAAAATTCAAATGTAGCAACCGCAGAATTTGTTTTCAACTGCATACTATTCCCTCCTTTTGAAAATGTTGCCGTTACCGAAAGAGCCCAACGTCTCTTTTCAACTTTTTCAAAATTTAAAATTTAAAACGAGAAAAGTAAGATCCTTTATACTACAACCAGTTTGGTAACTTGAAAGGCAGAATTAACATACTTTCCCTGTTAAGAATCAGAACCCCACTCCGCCCAGCCCTTCAAATCAAATTTCTTCATCTCTCTCTCTCTCTCTCTCACAATGGCGTTGAGACCCATTGATAATGCTCTTCCAACAACACCAGAAAGGCCCAAAAAGCAAGCAAAAGTTGTGGTTCCAATCCAAAAACAATCTGATTCTATTGTCAATGACGAGAACAAGGCACCCACTGCTGCTGATGCCACTGTTGAATATATTTTGTCTGAAAATCTCGAGGCCGTACCAAATCCTGAGTCCAAGATCCAAGTACGTCTTTATTTCAAGAGGGTTATTTGATCATGTTATATGTAGAATTATTTACCAAGATTGTGTTTTTGAGGAAACCCATTTGTTATTTTGGTCTAATCTTGGTTTCTTACTTTTGATTGGTTGGAAATGCAGAGCTTGATTGAAGGGTTAGAGTCAAAGGATTGGATAAAAGTTTGTGAGTCACTGAATGATGTTAGGCGATTTGCGTTGTATCATTCTACTCTATTGCTTCCGCTCTTGTAAGAGACTCCTCTGTCTTGTTTCTTAAATGTTGCTATATACTATCAGTGAAAAAGAAAATGCATTATTAGTATATATTTTTTCTTCTGTGGGAGTGATGGGATTTTCTAACACAGGGAAAAAGTAGTGTTGGCGTTGGTGAAGGCCATGAAAAATCCAAGAAGTGCTTTGTGCAAGACCTCTATTATGGCTTCATCTGATATTTTCCATGCCTACGGTGACAAGTTCCTCGACTCCTTCCCATCTGATGCATTTGATCAATTGGTATGGACTCAATTTTATATTTTAGTTTATTTTGTTAGATCCCGTGTGATGGGACTCACATTGGTGTGTTTGGATTAGCTTTTTGTTGAAACCAATTTGCTTATTTTGTAGTCCTTGTTAATAAGTTAAAAAGGCTAAAAGAAGAAAGCAATCTAAACTTTTATTATGATGTGTCATGATTAATGGTTTGAATTTGTGTGTTGGGTTCACAGCTGCTGCAGCTACTACTGAAAGCGTCCCAAGACAAGCGATTTGTATGTGAAGAAGCAGACAAGGCACTAAGCGCAATGGTGGGGTCAATGACTCCCTTGCCTCTGCTTAATAAGCTCCGGGTGTATGTTAGCCATGCCAACTTTAGAATCAGAGCCAAGGCTGCCATTTCCATCTCAAATTGTGTTTCTAAGATGGTAAGTTTAGCAATTTACAATTCTTTCTTGTCTGGAAACTTGTGCTGCCTTCAAGATGTAAATATGAAATGAGATGCTAATTGTGTGTGGTCTAATGAACAGGGGCTAGAAGGAATGAAAGAGTTTGGGTTAGTAGAATTGGTTCAAATGTCTGCAGATTTATTGAAAGATAGACTGCCTGAGGCAAGAGAAGCTGCAAGAAGTGTTGTGATTTCAATATATGAGGCCTTTACACAGAGTGAAGAGCAGAAGCAGGAGGCATGGCAAAGCTTTTGCCAGTCTAATTTATCACCCATTCATGCTCAGTCCATGTTCAAGATTATCCCTTCTTTATAGAACTTAGGGTAGTAGTGTGAGGGTGGTAGCAGTAGAACTTGTCTAGGCATAATGAACTTGTCACGGCAAGAGGCCCTGTATTTGTTTCATGTAAATGCTGGTTTTTACATGAAATCTACGCCCGGAAAAATGTTGAGATTTTTTTTATTTGTTTGATGTAATTTTATTTCATGTAATTTTTTTTTTGGAGAAAATGCAGGGTAATGTATGAAAATAAAATTTGGATTTTACCTGATAATTCAACTTATGGAGAAATGCTGAAAAAGTTTGGTCAGCCTAACTTCTATTTTAACTAAAGATTTTTCTTGATGAAAATCACTATTGTATTTCCAAAACTGAACCTAAAGCAGAGTTTACAGTTCCTCTTCCTTCAGCCACCTAGAGAGTAAATGTTCTAAGAGCATCCACATCAGTGGATGTTAATCTGTATGATAGAAAAAGACCCCATTTTTACACATTTTATCTCAAAAATGCTCCACATCAGTTCTTTTATAAATGTGTAAAAATGTGTATAATTATTCACTTGCTACATGATTACTGTGCTCTTCTATTTATTATTTTAATAATTTATTCTCTCTCATTGTCTCTGGGCATACGCATCTCACGATTCTCACCACACTCCCTTTCTTCATCTGATCAAATCATTCTCCATTGCGGCCGATCATCTTTTACTTGCCGTCGATAAATCATCAAGCCACGCGATCGTCGATCATCGAACCATGCCGATCATCAAACCACACCGATCACCAACCACGCTGATCAAATCATCAAACGAAGGCCTCTCCGATCATCAAACCACGCCGATCAAATCATCAGTGGGTTTCGGGTTGGGTGGGTGATGATGACTTGACTGGGTTTCAGGTTTGGTGGGTGATGAATGGGTTTGGGATTGACTGGGTTTCGGATTGAGTGAGTTGGTTTTTCTTGATGGTGCTGGTTGGGTGGTGATGATGGTGGCTGGGTGTGGAGGGATCGTTGGTAGTGATGGGTCTGTGAAAGAGAGGGGCGGTGAGGGAGAGAATAATAAAAAATTGTAAAAAAATGAATATTTTATTGAATAAATGTGTAAAATAGATAAACTGATGTGTGTGGTTTGTAAAAGTGGGTGTGTAAAATAGAAAAAGTAGCCTTTTTCGCGTAAAATAGACGAGAAGTTTGCATCCACTGATGTGGATGCTCTAAGATCATAAGATGTGAAAATGTTACAAGTTATATGAAAAAATTGTATCCGCTGGACCAACCACAGCATGCTGCTTTGTCCCGCTTAATTTTGATGCATAATTGCCATTCATCAGCAACAAGCTCTTTACATATCCCACAACCACCAGGAAATAATGCATTGCGGGAAAAGGTTGTTTTCTTCACCAACCAAGGTTCTTGTAAAAAATGAGATCGAAGAGACCTGGACCCACCAGTTGGATGGAAGAAGATGATAAACAATGTCAGTATTCTATCTTGAATTTGCTGTAGAGGCACTTTGATCTCCTTCAACCAAAGAGTGCAAAGCCGTCTCGACATCAGCAAATGGTTGGCCAGCATAGAGTTGAAGTTGCCTCTTCTTCACAACAATTACCTTCATGCCATCTGATACTGCTTCATGAAGTTCCTGCAATGATTTTTCTCTCATATTGAAACTAATATCTCTATGGCTAAAAGTAATGGCATCTAGGGATAATCGTGACCTACTCTAGAAAGTGACAGGGACACTTGCAAGGTTGTCACACACCCAAATAATTGTGTTGGATATGTGACTTTAAAGGGGTGATTTCAGTGCACCCCTTTGAACAGTGAGTTTCCATAATTTATTCTCATATGCTTGGTTCATCCTCAAAAACATTATCTTGCATGTGTGGGTTTTGAATGCAATATGAGAAGTAATGTCAAACATTTAAGTGTAATCAAGTAAGGGTATTTACCCTTGAATAAAATTTCCTTTACTTATCAAAAAAAAAAAGTTAAGGGTATTTACCTTTACTGGTAAAGGAACAACGTCAGAACTAAAATCGCCCAGATCTTCAAAAAATGATTCCAGTAGAAAACAGAAATTACTGGCATCAACACGATCCTCAAAAGCAACAGTATAGCAGTCGCGCTGTTCCTGTGCCTCAGGGGAAATCTTTAGGGTGTATAGTCCCCCCTGTCCTTCATGGTCAGAACCTCTACGCATAAGTATAGCCTGGAATTGGATAAACTGACAGTTAGTTGGAGACAACGAAAAATACTCATAATTAGTTAAAGCAATCTAAATGAAATTTCATAATAGGATTTACAAATTGCCAATTGTCTCAAAAGTTTAAACTATTAAAAAATAGTGAATTTAATCATTTCACCATTATTCATTTATTCTAAGACTCCCCCTTATGTGTGGGCCCAGCCTCCGCTTAATAATTGAGGCCCAACACATGAGAGCCTTTAACTTTTTTTAAATGGGAGGTAGAATACAGGGATTTAAACTAATGACTACTTGCTCTAATACCATGATAAATTACTTGTCCCAAAGGCTTAAGGTTTTAGAAAATATAAAATTAATCATTTAACCATTATTCTAACAATGACAAATTAAAATCATATAGAATATAGTTAATAGAGCATTAACTAACATCTAAGCAAATGAAGAAGAAACAAATGAGACTCATGTCATAATAGATTTACTTCAAGGGTCAACAACATTGAGCCTATATTTACATTCTGGTGGATTAACCAACCGAACAAAATAAAATTAAAAGTTTTATTTTAAATGAAGTGCTAACAAACATAGGAATGCAAATGACATGAAACTTAATTGTGCAGTAAAAAAAAATCCAAAATAGCCTTTCGCCCATCTTGTGCCCATCCACGACAGAAAGATGATTGAAGAGGATTACATTCTAGTGTTGAGAAACTATCTACTTTCATATTAAAAAAGGAAAAAATTGATTATAAGGCTAGTATGCCGTATGGAATTATAAGTTAGGCAATCCTTATAAAATGAGCTCAACTAACATGATGATTTTGAATGACTGGCAGTAATTCAGCTATTAATGAGAAGAAATTGGCAAATGGTTTAGTCAAGTTGATATGGTCCAAACGCTAAACAATAAGCCACAGATTGGAATAGTAAAATAGATTCAATTTACAAATAATATAAAGGTCTCAGTGTCTCACATTGGCAATGATACTCAAATCATGAATAACATTACGTTATTGAGAGAAATACAGTAAAGATACAAAGTTTCAGTTTCATACCAGAACATGAGGAAGCCTCAACCACCAAAAATCAGATTCAGTGTTTGGTTGCTTTTCTATGAATTTGTTAGCCAACGGTTCATCTCCAACTTCTCTGTGTTTTGAATTGCCATTTATACTAAACACAGCATGATTATCAGATGTGGAGGCAGTTCCCTCATTCCCATTTGTGAATTTGTGAGAATGTTGAGTCTCAAACTTTACTGACTGTTCCGAATTCACTACTTCAACTGAAGACCTTTCTGAATCAGTCTTCTGGACAACGCGGCCTAAACAATTTAAAAATTAATTAAAGAACATACAAACATAACATAGACTAGCTTTTCGTTACACAGTAGAAATTTGTAACAAAACATTTAAACCAAACTACTTATGATCATAGCTTTGTTGTATTGAATGTTTTACCTCACTACCAATTAGTAAAAGAATTGAAAAACAAAAGTACAAGACTTCCATTCACTAAACCACTACCTAAATTAACAAAATTCAAATCAATAATCAATATTCAAGCAAAACCATCTAATCAATGCAATCACCACACAATTTAAGCAAAACCCACTAAGCAACATTACCATTTCTCTGTTGAGCATTTCCCAAATCCGACAATGACTCTTGCCCGCGCAATTTTCTTCTGTCACCTTCTACACTCTTTGAACCACTCTTCTTCCCATTATCCACATTACGAATTCGATCCTTGGTACCTCCAAATCCCTTAGAACCATTTCTCACCTTCATTGGAGGGCTCTTAAATTTAAGCTTTTTCTTAAACATCAATGTCCCATTCGCGTCCTTAGAATCCGAATTACCCCTCTTTACCTTATCTTCAACCTTATTAGCCAAATTCGAATTCAACCGCTTTTGCAACTTACTCAATTTTGCACCAATCTCTTTCTCAATTCCAATTCTACGCTTCGAAATCAAACTTTCTTCACCAAATTCATCATCCTCGCCGCCTTCCTTACCGGCATTCTTCTCACTCCTTCGAGCTTCCCTTGCCATAGCTCGAATTTCTTCGATTTTCATTTCCAATTCAGAATCAGAACCAAACAAAACTTTCTCTTTATTACTACTACTATTCTTCTTTCTATTATTATCAGAGCTATCCAAGTTCCCGTCTTTTACTGAATCGGAATTGGCTTTTCCCAGTATCCAAACAGAACAAATAGTCTGAAACACAAAGAGACCAACCAAATACGCACCGTATTTTAGGACAGACCTGGCCGATAATTTACCTACAATGCCATCGGCTGCAGTGGCCGGTGTCTCGGAGCTCCGAAACTCTTCTACTTCAACTGTTTCACCGATATCGGCGGCCCGATTCTCGGTATATGTTTCGTCTGTTGGAGACTCGAAATCGGGGCTTTCGGTTTCGGTTTCGTTATCGGGGGACACGATGGGAATTACTGGGTTTGAAGGGGGTTTAGTTAGGGTTTTGAGGATTTTGGGGCGGAGATAGTTTTTTCGCTGTGTGGGTTTTGGAAGTGGGAGAGGAAGCGAAGCTGATGCACGCGCTTTTGGTCGCGTGACGGTGGGGTTTATGGGAGGTGTGAGGAGAGACAAGGTGGTGGTGGCGCAGTGCGCACCCGCCATTGTTGGGGGCGGAGGAGAGTGAGAAATTGGAGTGGTAAGTTGGTTTCGCGCTTTTCACTTTTAGCTGAGAATTGAGTAGAGGTACTGCCTTGTGCTAACGTGCGCTGAGTGCGAACGTTTGTGATCAGAGGGGGTGTTTGACATTTGAGCCCAAGTGCTTTTAGATAATTAGATGTTGAGCCCGGCCCATTTTGGTGAATTTGTAATAAAAATGATTATCTTACAAAGTTACGCATATTTTCACATTTTAAAGAACATTACACACATTTTTATTTACTTTTTCACCCACACGTATATCAAAAATACTCAAACAACATTCTTCAAACTCCTCTACCAAACGGGCTCTAGAAGCTCACAATATTTAGGGTTGTTTGGTAAAAGTATTTAAATATAGTTTTTTGTTTTGCAATCCATAAAATGATGGGTCTCATATTTGAATTTATTATTAAGCAAATATTTTCTAAATACAGTTTTCAAAAAAATTGGTTTAGAACAGGATTTTGAAAACGACTAAGCAGTGTTTTCAGGATTCAGATGTAAATAAATTAAAAACAGTGGACTCCACATATTTGTCAAAAATCTTTTATCTCTTAAATTAAGAAACTAATCTTTGTCACAAAAAGAATTCCCACACTTCAAATTTGAAACTAATCATTAAAAAAAAGTACATGATGATCTCTATTCTCTTATCATTATCCACCAAAAAAAAAAGTAATCTACAGATTCTACACGTTACTTTTTATAAATTTTTTTTTTTTTTTAAATTGTCAGTAATAGAAATGGATTCCCAAACAATTATTTTTCATTTCTAGTATTTTGAAAATTGTTCTTAAAAGTAAGAGCCAAACACATTTATTATAAAAATTATTATCTAAAAACTAGTTTCAAGTTCAATTTTTTTTTTTAATTGTTTTTTTCCTATTTTGAAAAAAAAAAAAAACAGAAATCTTCTTACCAATCAGGCCCTTAATATAGTTTTAAGTCTATATAACTATATTTTAAATACATACATATATCTATCTATCTATCTATATCTATATTCTATATTATATATAATAGGATTCCCTCTTTCAAATGGACTTTTATGTGATTCAAAAATATCCTCATTAATGAAGGGTAACTTTATTTAAAAATAGGGTCATAAATGTCAAATAACAAATTTCATTTTGAATTCAAAAAAATAATTTCTAAAATTTAGGATTTTTTTCCCTTCACGTTCAAAAAAAAAATTACAGTTACTGCTTATCTCTAGATTTTATCCTTTTTATTATGATAGGTACTATAGTGTGACAATGGTTGTATGCTATTGTGGATATTTGTAGATATTTGTAAATAGGTATTGTGACAGTTGTAGGCTATTGTTGATATTTGTAATGGGTGTGACAGTTGTGTGTGAGGGTGTGCAGGGGAGTGTGCGTGTGTGTGTGCAAGATGGTGCGTATATACTTGCAAGGGTGTGCGTGTGTGCCTACATGTGGGTGCGTGGGAGTGTGCGTGTGACTAGTGCAGATAAACGGTACTGCAAATAAACTATTGTACTGCTATTGTGGGCTGTTAGTTGGTTGTGCCATGGTGTCAAGTAGGTAGTTAGTTGGTTACGGGGTGTAGTGCTTATAGGGAGAGAGTAAGGATTGTAAAGCTCATGCAGATAAGAATTTCATTGTTTACTTCCCTATTCTTTCTCTCTACCTTGTTCCTTGTTCCAATTCTTAATTCCTTCTTCCCTTTCTTCCACTGAACTATCAGAATCATATTAGTTTGAAAAATAAAACATATATATTTCTAAATTATAATAGATGTAAATTATTAACCTTCACCCAAAAAAATAGAAAAGCTTATGAGCTCGCACATGAGTGTGTGCTCAAAGACTAGTCTATCTATACTATATATAAGAGGATTCCCTCTTTCAAATGGACTTTTTTATGGTTCAAAAATATCCTCATTAATAAAGGATAGTTTCATTTAGAAATAAAGTCATAAATGTCAAATAACAAATTTTATTTTGAATTCAAAAAAAGAATTTCTAAAATTTAGGATTTTTTCCCTTCATGTTCAAAAAAAAAAATTATAGTTACTACTTATCTCTAGAGTTTATCCTTTTTATTAGTTTGAAAAATAAAAAATATATATATTTCTAAATTATAATAAATGCAAATTATTAACCTTTATCCAAAAAAATAGAAGAGCTGAGCCCGCCCATGAGCATGTGCTCAGAGACTAGTCTATCTATACTATATATAAGAGGATTTCCTCTTTCAACTGAACTTTTATATGATTCAAAAATACCATCATTAATGAAGGGTAACTTCATTTAGAACTAGGGTCATAAATGTCAAATAACAAATTTCATTTTGAATTCAAAAATATAATTTCTAAAATTTAGGATTTTTTTCCCTTCACATTTAAAAAAAAAAAAAAATTACCGTTACTACTTATCTATAAAGTTTATCATTTTTATTAGTTTGAAAAATAAAAAAAATATATTTCTAAATTATAATAGATGAAAATTATTGACCTTTACCCAAACAAATAGAAGAGCATCTGAGCTTGCACATGAGCGCGTGTTCAGAGACTAGTATATATATAATATTTTATATACTTAAATAATGAATACATGAAATGATTATGTTTGAACTCGACTTGTTTAGATGTCAAGCTTACATTAAAAGTTGAGTTTAACTCACTTGCTAAATAAATGAACATAAACAATTTTTTTTCAACCCAATCTTAAACAACTCAGTACATTTACATACTTAATTAGAGAGAACCAAGAATCCATTGGGGGCTAAACTTAACTTGGTTACGAAAATGTGGTTTTAAATTCCACGTTTTGAAAGCACAAATTTTTTAAATTTCAATTTTTGTTACGAACAACTTTTTTCAAACTACCACTTTATTATTGAAAAATATTTTGCAAAAAAACGCACATTTTATTATTATGTGTGCAGAATCAGCTTTTTAACGATTACATGTGGATAAAAGTACAACTGAGAGGCAATTTTAAAAACTTATTCATAAGCAAATGAACCAAAAAGCAAAACCTAAAATTGGTGTCAAAGGGATGCTTTTTTGGCACGTATTAATAAACTAAGAGTTCTCGTGGTTATTTAATGGGTTAGAGCATCTCCAGCAGAATCATCAAATTTTTTTACTATTTGAAAAATGAACAGTGACTTTTACCTTTATCTACCCATTTTTTCAAATACACTTTCCAACAAACTCTCTATCTCATTTAAATATGATTTCTTCATTCATTATTTATTTATTTTTTTTAACAACTACACATTTTCTAACATTTTTTTATTCAACATCTAATTATTATAATAGAAAAAAAAAAAAAAAGATTTGAAGAATGAAAAAAAAAAAAAAAAAAAAGGATTTGAAGAATGAATAGTAGCCCATCAGACTTGATGGGCTACTGTTCATTAGCCAAAAAAAAATTTAGATATAGAGAAGCGGTTGGAGCATGAACAGTAGAGATTTGGAGCAAATACTCTCTATATTTTGGCTATGCATACTCTGTCAAAGCTCTAAAGTCCAAATCACGGCACTATTAAAATAAGCATAATTAGAGTTGGTTTACTATCATTTTTTCCCTTTTATTTTAAATGTCCATGTCATGACAAAGTCTGATCTCTTTCATTTTACAACGAAATAAAGTAGATTTTAAAATTTTCAAGATAGCATCTTATTCCCATTTATCCTAAGTAGAAACGTCTCTCAAGTACATTAAGAAAAATAAAGACTACTGTGAACTTAAACAAATTCATAGAGTTCTAACCCTTTTTTTTTTATAGGTGGATAGTGAGGAAGAGGGGAGATGGGAGCGAATTACATACTTGAGACACCACCAAAAAAAAAAATTCATTACCACTAGATTCTCACTAGAATCCGGTAGAGTTATAACTTGTCAAAGTAATGAATCTTCAATTGTACCAAGCTCAACTAAAATGCTTCATCCACACACCTCGGAAAAAAATTATGTAGCTTTTCACATTCACAACTCTTATTTTATGTCACAAATGATTGACCTCCTAATTGGAAGACCACCACTTCTTCAATTCTCCTCCTTTTTTTTAAAAAAATTTTTGTTAATATTTTTTTTGGGTAAAATTCTATTGAAATTAACCAAGCATAAGCAATAGTAACAAGATTCAGAAGACAAAACTTCTCATAATACAGACCAACGCTATCATAAAAGACAAGCATGCATAAGTTCATAGGGGGACTATAAAAAATAACTAAGTTATGATTTGCTTTCTAAGAACATCCACATCAGCTGTTGCATAAATGCTAAATGCTATAATATAACACATTTGACACACCAAACAGCAAAAACGGAGCTTTATCAGATGTGTTAAATGTATCAAATTTTTGCAACATTGAACAGTACCCTTACAAGTTTGGCACGGTACGGACACCGAATGGCATATGGTTTATTATTTTTTTATTCGTCTTTCTCTCTCATCTCTCCGTCAGTCTCTTCCTCTCTTTTTTTCTCAAACCCCAATCCTCTCCTCTCTCTCAACCTCTCATCTTTTGTTCTCTCACCCTCACTACTCTTCCACGCTGACGCCGATGCTAACGATCACTTCCACGCCGATCTCTCTCTAGTAATGGTTTTTCTATGTTTTTTTTTTTGGCCTATGGTTTGATGGGTGGGTTTAGACGGTGATGTTTGGGTTCAGATTGTGTTGCCTGGGTTCGGTTTCGACGGAGGTGGGTGGGTATGGGTCTGAGGTCTTGGTCGTTGAAGCTTTTGTGGTTGGGAGTAATGTCGGTGTCGATGACGGCGATGACAAGGTTGGAGCCAAAGTTGGACTCTTTAACGAGGCTGGAGTTGCCGGTGGTTTTGAGGTCGAGGAATTGAGGGGAGCGAGTGGCGTGGAGGTAGCAGAGAGTGTGGGGGGAAGATGGTGGGTTTGGAGTCTGGGTTGACTTGGATTATGAAGGCTTTGGGTTTGGAAGTGGGTGTGGGTGAGGGTGTAGAGGCGGTGGGTCTGTCGGGGTTTAGGGTTGAGGTGGTGGTGGTGTTGGTGGTGGGGCTTCCGATTTGGTGTTGGTGGGTTATGGGTTTGTTTTGAATTGTGTTTTGGGTTGTGGAGGATGTGGTGGTTATGTGGTGGTGGCTGTTAGTTGTTGGCAGCAGTGTGGTGGCTGTTAATTGTGTTTGATGAGTTGTAAATATTATTTTAATATGTTGTATGTATTATTTTAATATATAGAATTGAATGATAAAATATCTGATAAATGAGATGTTGTAAACTGATATAGTAAAATAATAAAGTAGGCTTTTGGTGTGTCAAAATGATATTTTTTATGCAACAACTGTTGTGGTTGCTTTAACATTCTTAGCCAATGCATCCAAATAGTTTTTGTTTCACGAAAGCAAAGGTGGTTCATTTTCACTTGAGAAATTCGACTGAGGAGAGTCCTGTAATACATAATAAGAAATGTATAATATGAATTACACTTATAATCTTCTATAACCCAACCAATCATAACTCTAGCATCAATTTCTATTTTTACTGCCAAGAGATTCAAGCTAAGACATAGCATTAAGCCATCCTTAGAGTTATATTGCTAAAAATATAGCTATTTAGCACCGCTAATCACAAAAGTAGAGTTGCAGCAATGGAGGTAAAGCTAAAAAATTTAGCTTCTCAACTATAGTACACATCTAAAGATAGATGTGCACTATAGCTCAAAGGCAAAAATATATATATATATATATATATTTATATATTTTAATTGGTTTCTCTCTCTTCTTTTATTAAATTAAGCTTTTCGCTCTCCTTCTTTCTTTTCTCTTTCTTTTTCACATTCACTCTTTCTTCTTCACCGAACCAAACCCAACACTTCACCCTTTCAAAATTATTTTTTTGTTCCTTCCTCCAGCCATTTTTTCTCTATTTTTTCTTTCTACTTCACCTTTCTTCTTCACTAAACCCAGCCCTTCTCTTCTCCACATTCATTTTTTTATTTCTTTCTTCCTCCAACTCCTCACCACTCCTTAGCCACTACCCGCCAAGCTGCCAACGACCCAAGTCCTAAGCCACTGCCGACACAAGTCCCAAGCCGTCGGCGACCCAAGCCTGGTGGTGGTGGTGGTGGCGGTTTTTTTTTTTAAAAAAAAAAAATCAGAGTTGTGGGTGGTTGGTTGTTGATTGGGTTGTGTTTGTGGTCTGTGTTCGTGGTGGTGGTGGGTTGTCCCAAGCCATTATTGTGGGCGGTTGTTGTTGGCTGTGGCGATGGTGTGGGTTTTTTTGTTGCTGGATTTGTGGGTTTATTGAATTTTGGTTGTTTTTATGTGTAATTTTGGTTGGTTTTTGAGATGATTTTGTTGCAAATTTGATGGATTTAGGTTGTGCTAATGGTGGCCTGTGGACAGTGGAGGTGGTTGTGGGTTGTGGGTGGCAGTGGAGGTGGCTGGGGTTTTGGGTTTGCTTATTGTTCTTCAGAATCTTCAGATGATCGGTTTGTGGTGTTTTTTTTTTTTTTTTGGTAGTGGGTTGTATTATTTTATTATTGTAGATATATTATTTTATTGTGATGTTTATATTATTTTATTGTGTTGAAAGCTAAAATAGATCCGCTACTATTGAATGTTTTGTAAAATGAGTAGGTAAAATAGATAAAATGACTTTTTGTGGTACCAAATAGCTAAAAAAAATAACTCCACTACTATAGATACTCTTAGAGCCCAAAGCTCATGATCAACAATGGTGGCCACTCCTATAGTTCGGGGCCTTCGGGCAATCATGATATATAATAAAAGTTGGTTTATGTGCACCTATTAATTGGTTTGCTATGCTGAAGACATTTTTTGTATTCATCTTGTTCCTAGTTCAATTTGATTATTCTGTTTCATTGCCTGAAAAGTGAAAATCACACCAAGGACTTGTGAGCATTATAAAAGGCTAGAAGCCTAGATGTCAGCTTGATCACGTGGGCTTTTTGCTTTCGACAATGATGAAAAGTTTCAGCTGGTGTAGACTGACAGTGCAGTAAAACGACGAATCTAGACGCTTACACATCTCGATAGCACTCACGCGAAAGTTAACAATTTAATAACAGGGTCCCACACCGAAGAAAGAGAACAGCGAGGAGTGAAGGTTTAGATATAAGAAGAGAACCAAGACACTTAACAAAACATACCTTTCTCGGCCTTTAGGCTAAGATCAAGTGTAGTATCTGTTCTTATTAGTTTAATATCTGATATATGGCCCAATGGGTCATGTATCATGTGACCCAACCCATTGGGTCACGTGATATTAAATAAATTTTTTATAGGGGAAGGCCCGTAATGGTAGCTTGCTACTGGGGTCTTCAAGCGTAGCCCATGCGTTGCACTTTTGCACGGGTCTGTTGCACCCAACCAATTCAAGTATAAACTTTTTAATTAATTACTCATACCCCGACTCTTATACTTAATTATAGGTTAAATATCTCATAAAAAAGTAAAAAATTCAACAGAAGTGATTCTCAAAGATCTTTATTATTTTTGTCTTCGCAAATATCAGCATCCATCCTCAATTTTAACATTTCACAAATTAATGTGTTTGAAAAAAATAAACTAGAAAGAAAGTGTGTGTTACTATGTTCACAAAATCTGAGATAAAAATCTCAAATCTTCACATAAAGACACAAGCCAACCTTCACCATTTAACAAATTTTAACAAAAATCACAAAAATTTTCCTCATCATCAAAGACAACAAATCCTTCTCCAATAGAGTAAAAAAAACACAGTTACTGCCGCCTTCTTCACTTCATCTCATAAGCTCATTTTCAACTTGATTCTAGTGATCATGTTATAGATTAAATTAACAATGGAAAAACCAAAGCCTTAAATGGCCAGTTTGAAACCCAAGCTTTTGCTTTATCAAAAGCGCCCCAACTTGAACGAAGAACTTAGAAGTCAATTCCGTGTTTAACCTTCTTGAGAGAGAGAGACTAACAATTATCTCATGTATTGTATACATGTATATTATATCTTACTCTGTATGTGTGCTATACAACTCTGCAAAACTTGCATGCAATAAGAGCATCCACATCAGTTTGTCTAAATTTGTCTATCTATTTTACATTAAGAACCTACTTTTTCTATTTTACACATTCACTTTTACAAAACAACCACATCAGTCTATTTATTTTACACTCTATTTTAATTAAATAATGAATTTTTAATTATTTTTTTACCTTTAATTTCTTCGGTTCTGTCTCATCAGCCTGTCTTGTTTTCTCCATTCTCTGTATTCTCTCCTTCCCTCAACCCATAAAAGAATACATGTGGTTTTCTCCTTCCCTCACCCTATTCATTGTATTCTCCATTCTCTCCATTCATCGCCATCCTCGTCCTTCCTCTGTCTCAATTTGAACCACCTTCACCCCACCACTAATCTTTACCTTTTTTCTCAATTTGACCCAGCCAAAACCCCAACGCTTCTCTCTTTCAATCTGATCGGCAATAAGATGGAATCACTGGTTTTTTGGGTTGAAAGCTCGCTTAATCTCACCCATGACCCGAACATGGGTTTTTTTAGGTTGAGGTGAAATGGGTTGAGATGAAGTTGGGTTAAGGTGAAACGGGTTTTCTGGGTTGAGGCAAAGATTGTACTATGATTTTCCTTTGAATTTGGTTTGCGTTTTTGTTTATTTTGGGTTGATTTTTTTTTTTTTTTTTGTTGTTGTTGATTTTAGTTTAATTTTCTGTTCATTTTTGGGTCAATTTTATGTTAAATTATAAGGTGTTGTGATTGGTTGCGGTGGTGATGGTGGGTGGTGCTGTTGCGGTGGTGGTTGGACAATGGTTAGTGGTCGATTAGTTTTGTCCGGTTCAGAGGAAGAGGGAGAGGGAGAGAGAGAAGTCAGATGGAGAAAGAAGAGAGGTGAGAGAAAAAATATATAAAATAATGATATGCACAACTATAGTAACCATGTATATTTGCACAGTTATTGTAGCAATTGTGCAAATTTACACAACTTTAAACAACCTGATGCAGAAGAATTTTGAGGAATTTTGGGGTTAAATATGCAAAGTTGGACACTTTTTGTATTTTGCATTCACTGGTGTGAATGCTCTAAGAGGGAGGATGCATATACATAAGATGCATCATCCTTCATGACACTATTCCAAATCTTTTGAACTAAAATTTTGAGACATAAACCCAACGATCATGCTCAATGAAGAGTCACTAACCCTAAGCAAGATTAGTATTTATGTTTACATATACTAAACATATACAATTGAGAAAGATTTGACTGTTTTCTATATATGATCAAGATTTATGTTTACTTATATTACTATTAGGGATATTACACAAAGTAATAGTGGAAGAACAAGGTTAACACAAAAGACAAACAGAAAATAAATAACTTGGAGGCACAATATTGTTTTCCTTAGACAATATTTGCCCCATACTATTGTTGCTAAAGGGCTATCACAAATTTGTCTCTAGGATACAACTAAGAAGTTGGGTTCCACATATAACAATTCTGGAAAATAACCACAGGATTTCTTATATTTTCAAGTGAACATAAGTCTCTATTTATACCCATAGGGTTACATTTCATCAAAAGGCGCGTATGGAAAGTTAAAACGTTTCATAAAACCATTAATAAGGCTTGAAACCTCTTCAACCTTTCTAAACAGTCACCAGAAAATTCTTCAGAAAATCTCGTTTCAAGATTTTCGATCGGTCGAAAATTACTTTCGATCGATCGAGTGCTCTTTTTGATCAGTCGAATAGTGATCGAGACATCTAAAGACTTTAGGATTATTTTCTTACCATTTTCAATTGATCGAGCCAAAGCTTTGACCGATCGAAAATGCTGTATTTCGAATTTTCATTTAGAAAATTTCAGAATTTGAATTTTCGCTTTATGAAACAATATTCTCCAAACTCAAATATCATTATTATAACCTATCCTTGTATATACCTATATATACAACAATTACTAGCTTATTTAACCTAGAGAGCTAAAAGTATTTTATTTGGAAGGAAATTAATGAACATTTTCAATAAGAAATAATGAATACAATTACAACACTAAATAACCATTGATCTTAGTATAAGAATGATTTATATTACATAATTTATTTATGTAGCATGAAGTACATAAATTATAAAAGGTGTGATTTAAGGATATTTTACAATAGAAACTTTACAAATTGGTGTGTCAAACGGATTTTTTTTTTTAAAGTACAAAATTCATTTATAAAAAATATATTTATATAATCTAATTCACAAGAAATTATTCTCCCATATTAGAAAAATACATATAATTTTTATATTGGCCAAAATAACCTAAGAGCCTACAAAGAGCATGTAAAGGTCAAAAAACCTTCTTCTTCTTCTTCTTCTTTTTTGGTTGAGAAACAAGTCAAAACAACCTGATATTTTAAACAATATATTTTAGAGGTTAAGTGTATTGGATTATTTATTAATACCAAATATTTTGGTCAGTTTGGTCATTGTAGACAATATTAATGTCAGCAAAAAAAATGTAGACAATATTAATAAATTGATATTTTTCACATTATTAATAATTTAATGTATATCAAAATAGTACAAGTGAATATATATTTTAAATGTTGATGTCATGGCAAAATTTAATTTCATTCATTTTATTATTAATAAAATAGATTTGAAAATGTTTGAGATAGCCTTTCACTCCCATTTATTCCAAACAAAAACATCTCTCAAGTACATCAAGAAAAATAACTACCACTACAAAGTACAAACTTAAGTAGATTCACAGAGCCTTAACATTTTTTTAGATAAGTGAATGGAGAGAAAGAGGCGAAAATAAACCAAAACTACATACATGAGACACCACAAAAAGTACCATTGTCATTTAATTACCACTTGAAATTAATAGAGTTCTAATTTGTCCAAGAAAAAAAAAAAATTCTCCCAGGTTTTTTGGTTAATCATGATTATTGAAGATGATAAAATATAGCCTGTTGGGCCTACCTTAATGGGCCTGACGGATCAGGGCTGTTGTAGTTGTGTAAAGATGGTCCCACGCGCTGTGAAAGCCCATCGCCGACAGACTCGGTAGGGGCCCATGATCCGGAATCTCTATCGCCTATAAAAGCCCTAAGATCCAGAAGGGGAAATCCTGGCCCACTACGTTTTGGAAAATTGGTATCAGAGTCCCACATTGGAAAGATCTGGAAATCTAGAAGAGAAGCCTACTCCCCACCACTACAGTCCCACATTGGAAAGATCTAGAGGTAAAGAGCCCTCTCTCCACCACTATAAAAGGGCCGACATTCTCGCAAATCGAGGTAAGATAAAAAAATTGACCCCTCTCTAACGCCAAAAAGGACGAATTCTGACTTGACCGTCGGAGAGTTTTAGGCCGGCCCCACACCGGTGCTCTCTAAAGGTTTTCTCTCGATCGTTTTTGCTGTGCAGGTTCGCTCAGAGTCGCGAGTACGGTGTGACCCATTGGTGACAGATTTCTAACATCATCAGTTGGCGCCATCTGTGGGGAAACGAACGTGTGGCACTTCATCGCTTCCTAGACAAAAGAGTTACATGGTACTCACGCGCTCGATGGCAACCACACATGACGTTCAAGAAGAAGCCCCTACGACTGCACTTGAGAAACAGGTCAGGACGCTCGCAGCGGCCGTGGAGCGCCTCACCAAGCAAAACCACGACCTACAAGAGCAGCTGAACCAAAAGAATGCCGCGGTCAATAACCAGGGAGCAGATCAAGAGGGGAACAGCGCCGAAAGGGGAAATCAGGACGGACCACAGGGGAGTAACGCCCCGAGCAGACCAGTAAGACGGGACGTAAGCAACCCTTCCCCGACGGACACTGGTCCACATTCCATCATCGCGGAGATGCAGGCGATGAAGGAGCAGATGGATGTGATGATGAGCGCTCTCAAGGGGCGAGTGTCAAGTGATCTTGACGACCTTGTCAACCGGACTGACTCGCCATTCACGGCAGCCGTCAACTCCTTCCCCCTGCCAAATAAGTTCCGTATGCCAAGTATGGATAGTTACGACGGAGTCAAGGACCCTCTAGACCACCTAGAGACCTTCAAGACCCTGATGCACCTTCAGGGAGTGGCAGACGCGATTATGTGCAGGGCCTTTCCAACAACTCTGAAGGGCGCAGCGAGGATTTGGTTCAGCCGGATAGCGCCCAACTCCATCAACACCTTCAAGGAGCTGAGCGCTCAATTTACTACGCATTTCATCGGAGGACATCGGTATAAGAAATCCACGGCTTGTTTAATGAATATCAAGCAACGGGAAGAGGAGACGTTAAGGGCCTACATATCACGCTTCAACAAAGAAGCACTTTCGATCGACGAAGCCGACGACAAGATATTGGTAGCAGCATTCACAAACGGGCTGAAGGGGGGTAAGTTTTTGTTCTCCCTATACAAAAACGACCCCAAGACCATGTCGGAGGTCCTTTACAGGGCCACCAAATATATGAACGCTGAAGACGCACTATTATCGAGAGAAGATAGGCCCAAGAAAAGAGACCGACAGGAGGATTCTCGACAAGACCAGGGACGGAAGAAAGGAAGGATGGGAGACCGGAGGGAGGACAGACGTCCAAAACCCGTGGGCGGAAGGTTCGCGAGTTTCACTCCTCTGAACGCGCCGATTGACCAAGTCCTAATGCAGATTAAGGACGAAGGGTCCTTGACGTTCCCAGGAAAGCTGAAGAGTGACCCCAGCAAAAGGTCTAGAGACAAATATTGCCGCTTTCATCGTGACCACGGCCACGACACGGCCGATTGCTACGACTTGAAGCAGCAAATCGAAGCACTTATCCGACAAGGGAAGCTACAGAAATTCGTCAACAAGGGGAGAACGGATCAACCCCCAAAAGAACAACACCTCCGCCGAGAAAACGAGCGACCAAGACCCCCAATTGGAGACATAAGAATGATAGTCGGAGGGACTGCTGCGGCCGGATCGTCAAAGAAGGCTCGCAAAACATACCTTCGGACGGTACAGAATGTCCAGTTGACGAGCAGAGTGCCAAGGATAGCAAACGGAGAAGAACCTATTGTTGGATTCACGGAAGAGGATGCACGGCGCCTACACCATCCACACGACGATGCCCTCGTCGTCAGCGTGCGGACAGGAGACTACAACGTGCACCGAGTGTTGATCGACAACGGCAGCTCGGCCGACATACTGTACTATCCGGCATTCCAGCAGATGAGGATTGACAGGGACCTGCTAATACCGACAGACGCCCCACTCGTTGGTTTCGGAGGAAGTAAGGTATTCCCTCTGGGCTCGGTAACGTTACGGGTGACGGTAGGAGATTACCCCCAACAAATCACCAGGAACGTGACATTCTTGGTGGTCGATTGCTCGTCCGCCTACAATGCTATTCTTGGACGACCTACACTCAACTCGTGGAAGGCGTCAACATCAACTTACGCCCTAATGGTCAGGTTCCCAACGGAGTATGGGATAGGAGAGCTACGCGGAAGCCAAGTTGCCGCACGAGAATGCTACGTCGCTATGATGGAGATGCAAGACCAAATCCAGGCCTTGAACATAGAAGAGCACCGAACGGTGGCGGAACCAACAGAGAAGTTGGAGGAGATAACTCTTGACAGTTCCAATCCGGACAGAACTACCAAGATCGGAACGCTTGCCAAACCAGAAATCCGTCAAGAGCTCGTAGCTTTTCTGAGGAGCAATAAAGATGTGTTCGCCTGGAGTCATGACGATATGCCGGGAATCGATCCCTCCGTCATGGTACACAAATTGAATGTACTACCCTCATTTCCACCCGTCCGACAAAAGAAGAGAGTGTTCGCGACGGAACGCGACCAAGCCATAGCGGAGGAGGTCCGTAAACTCCAAGAGGCAAGCTTCATCAGGGAAGTCTACTATCCCGATTGGCTGGCGAATGTGGTAATGGTAAAGAAAGCGAGCGGCAAGTGGCGTATATGCGTGGATTTCACCGATCTTAACAAAGCGTGCCCTAAAGATAGCTATCCCCTTCCAAGAGTCGACGTCCTAGTAGACTCGACGGCTCAACACCAGTTATTAAGCTTCATGGACGCTTTCTCGGGTTATAATCAGATCCGCATGCACGAGGCCGATCAGGAAAAGACTTCGTTCGTAACCAGCCAAGGACTATTCTGCTACAAAGTAATGCCATTCGGCCTGAAGAATGCGGGGGCAACATACCAAAGGCTGATGAACAAGATGTTCGCGCAGCAGATCGGGAGGAATGTTCAAGTCTATGTCGACGACATGCTGGTGAAGAGCCGGAAGGAGGAAGCCCACCTCGAAGATCTTAAGGAGACGTTCGGTACGCTACGATCCTACAACATGAAACTCAATCCGGGAAAATGCGCATTCGGCGTAACGGCAGGCAAATTCCTAGGCTTCATGGTATCCCAGAGAGGGATTGAGGCTAACCCGGACAAAATCCGAGCCATACTAGAAATGGCACCCCCGCGAAATGTGAAGGAGATACAAAGCCTTAACGGCAAGATAGCGGCGTTAAATAGATTCGTGTCGAGAGCCACGGACAAGTGCCTGCCCTTTTTCCGCACACTAAAGAAATCATTCGAGTGGACGGACGAATGTCAGCGAGCGTTCGAGGAACTAAAGGCATACCTATCCTCACCACCCCTATTGAGTCCCTCGCAACCTGGCGAAGAACTTTTCCTCTACTTGGCTGTCTCCTCTGTAGCCGTCAGCGCTGCTTTAATTAGAGAAGAGGATAATACACAGAAACCGGTATACTACGCCAGCAGGGCGCTCCGCGGCGCCGAAGAAAGATACCAACCTATGGAAAAACTCGCTTTCGCATTGATAACGGCGGCTCGCAAGCTGAAACCTTACTTTCAAGCCCATACCGTGAACGTAATGACCGACAAGCCCTTGTGAAGGGCACTGAGCAATCCCGAAGCCGCGGGTCGACTGACGTTGTGGGCAATAGAATTGAGTGAGTTTGATATCAAGTACCGTCCGCGTGTAGCCATCAAAGGACAAGCTGTAGCCGACTTCATAGCAGAGTTTACGCGAGACGAGGACAAGGGGGCAGGAGAACCCCCCAAATGGAGCATCTACACCGACGGGTCCTCCAATCGGCGAATTGGAGGGGCCGGCATAGTGTTGCTATCACCAGAAGGAGACAAGATCGAATGTATGGTCCGTCTCGACTTTCCCATTACCAACAATGAAGCAGAGTACGAAGCAGTGGCGGCAGGACTCGACCTGGCCAAAGCCGCCGGAGCGGAAAGTGTAGCCGTTCATTGCGACTCTCAGGTCGTGACCAATCAAGTAAACGGAGAGTATGAATGTAAGGGGGAAAGGCTGAATAGATATCTTGATCAAGTGAAAGCGAGAATCAACGGGCTAAAAGCAACGGTCGTACAAATCCCCAGAGGAGAGAATGAGCTCGCCGATCGCCTAGCCAAAGCCGCTTCAGCAGAACATGTGACGACACCGGGTAATGTACTTTCCTTTGTTCAAGTCTTCCCACTAATAGACCCCGACAATATGCAGGAGATACGCTCCGAAAGAAACTGGACTACGCAGATTACTTCATACTTGAAGGACGGGTTACTGCCCCAAGAGAAGCAGGCAGCGAGGAAATTAAAAGTCCAAGCGGCGAGATTCGTCTTGATAAAAGATATTCTTTACAAGAGGGGTTTCTCCCGTCCTTACCTAAGATGCCTCGGGGTTGAAGAGGCCGACTACGTAATGAGAGAAGTACATGAAGGAATATGCGGGAACCACTCTGGATCGCGGTCGTTGGTGCACAAACTGGTACGGGCTGGGTATTACTGGCCAACCATGCAGAAGGATGCCGAGTCTTACGTTAAAAGCTGCGACAAATGCCAGAGGTTCAGCAATTTTATCGGCCAGCCAGCTGAGGAGCTGACCCCTATGACGGCTCCATGGCCGTTCGCCCAGTGGGGACTGGACATCATGGGACCTTTCCCAACGGCTGTAAGGCAGCTGAAATTCTTGGTGGTGGGTATTGACTACTTCACGAAATGGGTAGAAGCGGAAGCCTTGGCCACCATTACAGAAAAGAACATTAGAAGTTTTGTTTGGCGGTGCATTGTATGCAGGTTTGGTATTCCCAGAGTCCTTGTCTCGGATAACGGGAGGCAGTTCGACAACGGCCACTTCCGGGATTTCTGCGCACAGCTAGGAATAAAAAACCACTACTCATCACCCGCCCATCCTCAGGCCAATGGCCAAGTTGAAGTCACGAACCGATCCCTGCTAAAGATTATCAAGACTCGGCTCGAGGGGGCAAAGGGAATATGGCCCGAAGAATTACCAAGCATACTATGGGCATACAGGACAACGGCGAGGACTCCAACAGGAGAGACGCCATTCCGACTGACATACGGGAGTGAGGCGGTCATCCCCGCAGAAGTTGGCCTCACAAGTTACAGGGTTCACAACCATGACGAATGCAGGAACGACGAATATATGAGGCTACAGCTGGACCTGATAGATGAGGTAAGGTCGACGGCGGAGCAAAGGATCGCAAGATACCAGGATCGCATGGCCAGAAATTACAACTCCCGGGTCCGACACAGAGACTTCCAAGTAGGAGACCTGGTACTCAGGAGGGTCCTGGGTGCAGCTAGAGACCCTACACAGGGAAAACTCGGCCCCAACTGGGAAGGACCTTACAGAGTCACGGCATGGAAAAGAAAAGGAACATACCACCTGGAGACTACGGAGGGGGAGAAGCTACCGCATCCATGGAATGCTGAGCATTTGAGGAAATACTACCAGTAATAGTAACACGGCGAGCGGCAACCAATTTTCCATTTAGCTTTTATGAACTTTTTATAAGTTTTTTCTGTAAACTGTGTTTCTCTTGCTACAATCTTGTCGTGCCTTTCTTTTTTAAGCCCAAGGGGGGCAGGCACTTTTCCTTCACGCATCTCTATAATTAGATACAATTATGATCTTCTTCTACTTGGATGTCATTACAATTGTCCTCAAAGTTCACGAATGCTAGTTAAAAGTCCACAAAGTGGACGAATCAGCACAACAGTGAGTAACTCTACAAGTCCATGAAGTGGACGGTACAGCCGCCACAAAGTGGACGGATCACCCAAAACGGTGTAAAAATTTACAAGTCCACAAAGTGGACGGATCATCCCTAAGGGGTACAAATTTACAAGTCCACAAAGTGGACGGATCACACCTAACGGTGTATAAATTTACAAGTCCACAAAGTGGACGGATCATCCCTAACGGGGAAAATTTACAAATCCACAAAGTGGACGGATCACACCTAACGGTGTATAAATCCACAAGTCCACAAAGTGGACGGATTACCCCTAACGGTGTAAAAATTTACAAGTCCACAAAGTGGACGGATCATCCCTAAGGGGTACAAATTTACAAGTCCACAAAGTGGACGGATCACACCTAACGGTGTATAAATTTACAAGTCCACAAAGTGGACGGATCATCCCTAACGGGGGAAAATTTACAAATCCACAAAGTGGACGGATCACACCTAACGGTGTATAAATCCACAAGTCCACAAAGTGGACGGATTACCCCTAACGGTGTAAAAATTTACAAGTCCACAAAGTGGACGGATCATCCCTAAGGGGTACAAATTTACAAGTCCACAAAGTGGACGGATCACACCTAACGGTGTATAAATTCACAAGTCCACAAAGTGGACGGATCACCCCTAATGGTCAATAATCCTACAAGTCCTTAAAATAGACGGTATAGTATTTCCTATCAATAAGGTGGAAGGGTCCGATTAGAAGTTCGAAATGCTTTAAAGTGAACGGATCAACAGACCGGCTTGTCCAAATTAATACACAAATGGACGGAGAGAAAAATCCTTAGCGGATACAAATACTTTACCAGCAACAAAAATATGCGTAAACATATATATTGAAAGAAAAATATTGTTCGGTGCAAAAGCTAAATTAAAACAAACCGTCTTCAAAATACAGAAAACATAAAAAAAAGGGGACGGATCCTCCTCAACATTTACTACAAATTAATCTACTTTTTTCGGCTCTTCAGCTGGAACGTCCTTCGACGGAGCAGACTCTCCTTCGCCCTGAACAGCATCTTCACCAAACAGGTCTTCCGTGTTTTCTGAAGCGACGGGCAGAGCGGATGTCTGATCTTGGTCATTGACGGTTATCATGGACACGTCAAGATCCGGGTAGGTCTTCTTTATCTGACGGAGGGCATCGTCAAAGCCTTGAAGGAACGAACCCCCCAGCTCCTTCAATAAATCCAAAGAGTTGCGATACTCGGTGACGGCATCCTCTCCGGCTTGACGGAGTTTCTTCTTTAACTCTTTCACCTCCTCGTCTTTACCCTTCAAGGCCTTCCCAGCTTCTTCCGTCCTCTGTTCGAACTCTTTTCTGGTCTGCTCAGACAGTTCAAACTTCTGCTCCATTGTGGACTTCCACTTGTACAGTTGACTAAGCTCCTCCTCCGTCCGCTCAGCCTTTGTCCGTATACGTTCAAGAGCCGCTTCACGGTTGAGGCAGCGATCCATCAAGCCCTTCATCATGACCAAGGACTGAAATTGACAAAGTTAAAGTGTTAAATAGAAAACAAAGAAGTGGACGGGCATACACTGACAAAAAAAAAAGGGTACCTGCCCAACGGCGAATAAACCCGTCTCCCCCATTGCTTCCGTCGAATGATTCCCCAGATCCTCGTAGTCCTCTGCCGAAATTATTGACTTGAGTTTCTCCAAGGCATACTTCGAATCGTCACGGAGAAGGGAAGGAGGTTTCTCCTCGTTGACGGGAGGGGCACGCATTAGGCCCTTGCCGGTTCCATGTTTGGCTTGGGTGACGGTCTTAACGCCCTCAGCCATCAAGCCCACCACGGGCTCCAATGAAACTTTCGGTTGCTTGTATGGACGGTCAGACTTTGGCGGCTGCTTCCTCTTAGCCGACGACCCCGGCACCTTAGGAATGACAACTTCACCCGTCTTCTTTTGCTCGACGGCTAGTGATTTTATCATTGCCCTTCTCTTAGCGTCGTCCATTTCTACAAATACAGGACGGATTAAGATCATCCTTCGTTAAATGCTAAATTCAAGAGTAAGAGTTGACGGACTTACGTTTGTGTATTCTTTCGTCGTATGCAAGGGCCTCGCGAGTGGGTTCTGGACCGTCACAATACCAATGTATTGTTCTTGGGTTCACTAACTTGGCCCAAGTCCTTTCCTCCGGCTTAGTTTTCCTGCAAATCTCTTCAAGGAAACTGAATTCCTCAAGGCTAACTTGCGGGCGCCGTCTACCTACAGAGAAAGACGGTCAGAATATACACATAGACGGATATGAAAAACAGAAGCAAGCTAGGACGGGTGCATACGCAGTTGATTTATCACCGCCCAGGTTGTGTCAACGGGTAGGTACTCCGTCTCCCCTGGATGGTTCATCCATCTGTTACCCTCCAGGAAGAAGTAGCGACTCTTCCAGTCTCTATTTGAGTCTGGGGTCTCAAAGATCACCTTCAACAAGGGGCTCCGACTAGCAAAACTATACATCCCCCTTGACCCAGAAATCTCGTCTGGACGGTAGCAGTGAAGAAATTCACGGACCGTCAGTCTCCTCTCTCCGTCCGACCATGCACCATAGAGAATCTCCATGGCTATGAAGACTCTCCAGGCGTTAGGAGATATCTGTGTGACGGACAACCCTAGGTAGTGCAAAAGTTCCCTATGAAGTGTTGAGAGCGGGAACCGAAGTCCTGCCTTCAACGCCTGCTCATATATTCCAACACCGTCTACCCCTTCATAGTAACACTTCTCTGACACATAAGGAAGACGGATGGAAATGTAGTCCGGTATTTGGAAGTTTGTTCTAAATGTGCTGAAATGTTTCTCCCTGATGACGGATGTGAACTTATGGAATGTCCACTCCGGCAACATGATGAACTTCCTCAGTCCATCAGCACCTACAACGGACTCCAGTGCCTGATTCCCATCGTCATCAGAACCCTCTATTTCAACTATCTCCACATCCTCATCTGTAGAGGACGAAGAGGAGGACGACGGACTCCTATCTTCGCCGGGGCTCTCTTGGTCTTTATGACCGGACGGGTATACATTCTCGTATTCCGCCCCGTCACGAACCACCGACTGGTTACTTGACGCACTAGACATTTCCTACAATTGACGATAAAACCTAAGACTGACGGGTTTGAAATCATTGACGGGTATAGTAAGCCTAAGAACAATGCATGGACGGAAATGTAACTTGATTATGTATTTAAACAAATACTTACCACACTTGGCGGATTAGAGGTGACGGTTGTTACAATCGGTATATTCTCGTCCACGACGGAGTGCTCTGACAAGGTTGACGGCTTCGTTCTGACAGTCTATTTCTTGTTAAAATGGTGAAAATGGGAGTGAGGCGCCTTATATATATATAGGAGATGCACGGAAGACGAAGCGACGCCTCGATCCTATACAACGGCCACTCAGAGATTGACACGTGGCATTCTCAATCAATGTTGACAACCTGTCAGGTTACATCAACAAAATTGTACTCTTCACGTAACCGTCAACTTGATGGGTTTTATTCTGACGGGTTGATCCACAGGAGACCGTCATCTTATATTGCATGAACCCGTCGATCAAATTATTCTTTCTTTTTCTCACGGATATGTTTCCGTCACATAAATACCCGTCATGCCCCTACGATAGGATCGTCACCCCATTGATCCTTTGGCCCAAAAAAAAAAAAAAAAAAAAAAAAAAAAAAAAAAAAACAGACGGATCATTGGGGTGAAGGGGGCAACTGAAGATGATAAAATATAGCCTGTTGGGCCTACCTTAATGGGCCTGACGGATCAGGGCTGTTGTAGTTGTGTAAAGATGGTCCCACGCGCTGTGAAAGCCCATCGCCGACAGACTCGGTAGGGGCCCATGATCCGGAATCTCTATCGCCTATAAAAGCCCTAAGATCCAGAAGGGGAAATCCTGGCCCACTACGTTTTGGAAAATTGGTATCAGAGTCCCACATTGGAAAGATCTGGAAATCTAGAAGAGAAGCCTACTCCCCACCACTACAGTCCCACATTGGAAAGATCTAGAGGTAAAGAGCCCTCTCTCCACCACTATAAAAGGGCCGACATTCTCGCAAATCGAGGTAAGATAAAAAAATTGACCCCTCTCTAACGCCAAAAAGGACGAATTCTGACTTGACCGTCGGAGAGTTTTAGGCCGGCCCCACACCGGTGCTCTCTAAAGGTTTTCTCTCGATCGTTTTTGCTGTGCAGATTCGCTCAGAGTCGCGAGTACGGTGTGACCCATTGGTGACAGATTTCTAACATCATCAATTATATTATAAAAGTTGATTCGTGTGCACCTGCTAATTGGTTTGCTAGCTGGAGACTTTTTTTTTATTGATTAATATTCCCCAAAGCAAAACGGTTTGAATTTGATGCCCCAAAAACCTTGTTGGCTACTTTCAGTTGGTACATGTATTGATAGTACTGACGCGAAAGTTAATAAATTAATGATAGGGTCCCACACCGAAGAATGAGAGCAGCGGGGAGTGAAGGCTGAGATATAAAGTGAGAACCGAAGCATAGATAAAACTATAAAAGCATACATTTCTCGGCCTTTCGGCTAAGATCAAGTGTAGTATCTGTTCTTATCAGTTTAATAACTGGTATGTGGCCCACTGGGTCACATTTATTAAACAATTTTTTAAGGGGGAAGGCCCATTATGGTAGCTTGCAACTGAGGCCTTTAAGCGTCGCCCATGCGTTGCATTACTGCTTGGGCTTGGCGCGCCCCACCCAAACCTAGTCTAAGTTTTGTCAACTTGAAGGTCTATTGGTCTCTTCTAGACATTCTCTTTGGAGGCAATAGTAAACATTCTCGTGTTTATGTTGGGCCTCTAATCCTCTCTCTTAATTTGATTAAAGCTCTAAGCTAGTGCGTAAAAAATAGATCCACTAGAAACCATAAAAATGCATTACCAATGAAAATTAAAAATAAATAACACTATTCACTAAAAATGCAGAAAACAGTGAAATATCTGGTTTAGAATTAGATAAAATATTTACTGTTTATGCAAATACATGCCTAGCTAATTTTATATATATTTAAGTAGAGAATACTAATTTTTAGGAAAAAAATTTTATCTAGTAGTTTTTTTTTTTGAATTACAATTTTAACCCTATTTTTTATTTTTTTAAGAATAAGGATTATTTAATTAGATTAGGAGTATTTTTTTTTTTAAACTTTTTTTGAAACTATAACTTTCTTAATTCTCTTTATATTTTTTGAAACTACATCTAATTTTTTTTTTCTTTTATTATTCTGTATGATACATCAAGTTTTTCCGTCTAATGGATAATGACAATAACTAAATTAACACGACAGTGACGACACTAAAAATCTTATGGTAATTTAAAGGTGGTGTTCTTAAATTTTAAATATTGAAATAAGTTAGAGAAAATTTTGATTTGATTTGAAAATGAAATATTTGGTATTGATCAGTACCAACATACAATTTTAAAGTTATTGCTTAATTTAACTTATCATATTTATATGTAAGTATATTTTAAAGATTTGAAATTAACCCTATGGGGGGTCTGAGGACAACCATTCCTACAAGACCATGCCTAAGGAGCATATGAGCCCAGCAAGCTGATCTTGTGAAGGAAAACCTAGTGCAACTTGAAAAAAAGGGTTTAAACGAGGGCCCTTAAATAGCCCAAAGAAGGCCTTCTACCTTGGATGTGACCGTCCCGAAATAAGCAAGAGGGATCTTGCCCTTAGCCCGGAGGTATGATTTGAGGGAGGCAAACGTGGCCAACATGGAAGGAAAGAGAGGCGAAAACTTGTCAAGAAAGCACCCATCACTTCCGCATTGAATGCACTGCAACAATCAAGCTAGCCACATTAATAGCTGAATGACACCTAAACTGTGTCAAGGCAGCCAGTAACTCACTCAGCATTTCCTCCAAATATGGGATGGGGCAAGTATCTAAGAGAGATCAACCACCCTCCATGTGGAGGGTTAGGATGAGAAGGGAACCACTATAAAAGGGGAGGACATCCCAATGAACAAAGATCTGAACTTAGAGATTAGAGAGAGATCACTCAAACTTGTATCTCCCAAAGTTTAACAAGTTCACTTGGTTGACCAAGGAGACATCTATAGACTCTTTTACTTTCCTTTCACTTGCTATTTCGTGTTTTTTTTTTTTTGACTAGATCTTTTTCTCCTACTCTAGCCCTTTGGATTAGGAGTCCACATGTTGGTCATTAGGTATAAATTAATTGTACCTAATAATGCCTATTTTTTGCCCATCCTTCGCTTGGTAGGCCTTGATGCCTATTTTTTGCCCCATACAAATTCCATTTAACTCATTAGGTATTCTCCCTATTAAAAAAATACGTATAATTTTGTATTGCCCAAAATAACCTATGAGAGCCTAAAAAAAACATGTAAAGGTCAAAAGAACCTGGTATTTTAAACAACACAATTTAAGAGGTTAAGTGTTTTGGTTTATTGATCGATACCAAATATTTTGGCCGATTTTGTCAATGTAGTTTAAAATTAATAAATTGATACTTTTCACATTATTAATAATTTAATTTAATCAAAAGAGTACAAGTAAATATATATTTTAAATGTTGATGTCATGACAATGATCTTTTCTTTCCTATGTAAACCTTTTCTTAGATAAGTGGCTGACGAAAAGGGTTGCAAACCACATATATAAGACACTACAAAAATATCATTGTTATTAAGTTAGAGTTCAGTATTTTTTTAATTGGAAGTCTCATTTTGTTTTAAATACATAATGACAAGTGGTAGTAGGTTTTAATCTCCATCTATTATTTAGTTAGTGGGTGACGTAGTACTTTCTCATTAAAATAAAAAGGATATTCCAGTTAAAAAGATACTGGAAGTAAGCTAAATCCATTAAATTATTATTTGAAAATGGTAAAGTTCTAACTTGTTAAAGAAAAGATATTAAATTATACCAAGATCAATTAATACCTCAATAAAACGAGTTTATGCAACTTTTCACATTCAACTCTGATTTTATGTCACAAATGATTGATCAGACCTAATTGGAAGACTACATTTTCATAAATTCTCCAAAGTTTTTTTGTTAATCATGATACATTATAAAAGTGCACCTGCTGATTGGTTTGCAAGCCTCTCAGCAAAAACAAAAAGAAGAAGAAGATTGGTTTGCTAGCTGAAATAATTTTTTATTAATTATTTTAATTCCCCCTAGCAAAACGGTTTGAATTTGATGCCCCCAAAAACCTTGTTTGCTTTGTTGTTCCGAATTCCGATGTTAACTTGATCATGTTGACAGAGGCTTTTGCTACGATATTGATGAAAAGTTTCAGTTGGTACAGCGGTGAATCTAGACTCTTTTATACGTCATAGCACTTATGCGAAAGTTAATAAATTAATAATAGGGTCCCACACCGAAGAATGAGAGCAGTGAGGAGTGAAGGCTTACATATAAGATGAGAACCGAACCACTGTACAAAGCATACCTTTCTCGGCCTTTCGGCTAAGATCAAGTGTAGTATCTGTTCTTATCAGTTTAATATCTGGTACATGGCCCAATGGGTCATGTATCATGTGACCCAACCCATTGGGTCACATGATATTAAATAAATTTTTTATGGGGAAAGACCTGTAATGGTAGCTTGCTACTGGGGCCTTTAAGCGTCGCCCATGCGTTGCACTGCTGCTTGGGCCTGGCGCACCCCACCCAAATCAACTACAAAATTTATGGTTCGATTAAATAATTGCGAATCTGCTCACTTAGTAATGCTATGAAATTTCACATCTCGGACTTCCTTAAACTAACAAGAAAAAGAAAAAGGCCCAAATAACAACCCAACGAAAAAAATTTAAATTAGAGCTGATCTGATAATAGAATCTATTTTTATAAATAAAGTAACTAGAATATTTTAAAAAAAAAAAAAAACTAGAAAAGAATCTAAAATATTTAAATGAACTTCAATAGAATCTATTTGCTAATGATTGACTGTGGATCTACTCTAACCTAATATAATTATATTTGTGTGTGAAACACAAACTTATTAAATAGAAACATAAAAAAAATTGTTCAAGAATAAATCAGTAAATCACTAGACTATTACTAGAGTTGATAATGAGTGGATACAAAGGGACCACTTGAGCCAAAGACTAGATAGCCTAGCAAAGCTCTTCAATTGACAGCTTATTAAATTTCACTAGGGTTAAATGGAATTTAGGTACTTCTATATATGGTGAATATAAATCATTTTCCTACTTTTTGTGTTGTACTTTATGTTTTATTAATCACAACTTGTCATGTGTTTAATTTTTTTTTTTTCATTTTATAAGAAAAGTTAAATAAATACGTGACAAATTATAATTTGTGAAATATAAAATGGAACACATGGGACAGAATAGGGGTAGCTCCATGTTGATGGTAGGGTGTTCAAATGAACACCTTGACCTGGAATTTTTATTATTATTGTAAGGACGCGATTTGCAACGAACCTTAACTGTGATGGGTTCGCACGTAAAAAGGCCCAGACAATATGATTTGTAGAGCGTGGGTGTAAAAAGCTAGGTTAACTGTGGTCTCCCTTAAAAAGATTCACTCTCACCTATATTAAAGGTTTAAAGTTGGTACAACGATCGTTTTCTTTAGTGATCAATGCAATTCTTTTTCTCTACTTTGCTCTCTTCTTTTTTGTCTATGTTTTTCTCCCTTTTCTTTTTTCTGTTTCGATCCCCTCTTCATGCTTTTCTTTTAGTTTATATACCCTCCTTTGTGTTCCATCCTCACCGCACACGTGTAGGTTGGGTCCAGAGGATTTATTTCTGTCCCATCTAGCACATCCTGAAACTTCCTATGGGCAGCTGTAAGGCTGCTTCCTTACTGTTCAGGTATCACCTCCACATTAATGCGGCCAGAGAGTTGGTTGAGAGGTCATTAATGCGGAGGTAGCTGTAGTTTATAGATATTTGTTTGCCTTATCTCTTTCATCCTTGGTCGATTATTCTATCTTTTACGGTGACCTAATTCTGAGGTCTGGTTGCAATAAGGCCGCGTCCTGATCGTCCTCGGACGCATACTGTCGAGGAGTATGGTGTCCTCGGACGGATACAGAACCCTACCCTTGTGATGTTGACTACCATCCCCTTCAGTAACTACCTTATGACTTGACTTGGCCTCCTCGGACGGATATGCATCCTCGGATGGGCCACGGGCCCAACATTCCTGAATCAACCCTGAACTTTATGGGCCTATTGATCGAACGGTCCCCACAATTATTATTATTATTGACTATCCAAAAAAATTTGATCACCCTTTTATTTTAGTCCAACAAAACTAAACTTGGTCCCCTTAAATATATCCTTGGCCCTCTAAAAAAACTAGGAACAACAATCTCTTAAAAAAATTAACAAAGAAGCCCATTTGGCACAATTCATTCGCTCAATCCTCACTCCCTTGCTCAAATTAAAATAAAAAATTGGCACAGCATGATCAAATTATTAAAAAAGAAGAAGAAGCAAATCTAAGAGTTTTAGAGAGAGAACGTTTGCCTCATTCCCCGACTTGTCAGTCTAGATAAGCCATCAATTTGCTCCTCTCTCTCTCTCTCTCTCTCTCTCTCTCTGCGTGCATGTGTGTTGAATTGTATTGAGTGTCTGACTCCATAGATTGTGATAGACTAGCGTAAATTTATAATTTATAACAGTGCATAGTCTTATAAGTGTTTTTGACATCTTTATGACTGTTTAATGCTATGAATTATGGGTAGTAAAGAGTTAAAGGGTAAAGACAAATATAAGTAAATAGAATATAGTTTACACTTTAATAAATAGTAAATAACACTTTGTGAGGAAGTGGGCCAGGTGGTAGTGGGGATTAGGGTGTGGGACAATGAGACTGAATGAGTAGTGAAAGACAAATTTCTTTTGTTTGGATTGTTGAATTGAATTATTAATAAACTAATGTTAAGGACACAACAAAAGTTCTTACAATTACAAAGACCACTAAGTTGAGTTGAATTATTAAATAGAAGAATTGTATTTTTTTTTTATTGAATTGTTAAATTGAATTCTTAATAGAGTACCAAAAAAAAAAAATTCTTAATACAATTACAACAGCAAATAAGTTGAGTTGAATTGTTAAATAAAAAAAATTGCAATCGAATAAGAGATTAGTAGATGAATGATTTCTTGGTTGTTTACATTGAAATAGGGATAGTTTGTAATATTAATAATGAGACTATCATACAATAATTTCAAAATATAAAATCTCATAAAAGAAAATTACAAAATTTTTGTATTTTCATTTTTTTTGACGTTCAATATATGAGGTTTTATTTTTATCAAGTTTTATATAATTTTCAACACCTCTTGTTGGTTGTCTATCAGCAAGTGATTTCTCTAAATTTCTTATTCACTATCCTAATTTTTTTTTTTTTTTTATAATGGAATTGAGGATTTGTAGTCACCTTCTCATTGAATTATCAACATCTCGCCATCTTCACCCAAAACAAAAAATAAATAAATGAGAAAAAAAAAAAGCCATGTCAGATGATTTCCACTAAATTAGGCAATAAGAAAAAAAAACTTTCACCATTTTGGTTCAAAGCAGTTGTTAGGATATTACCTAAGGTTCAAGGCTGTGAAAGGCAGCAAGCAAAGCTGATGTAACGAATTTGATGCCCAAAGGAACCAAATGATTTCAAGCAAAGTGTAACTGTGTTCTAAACTGGGAGAGAAGATTAATCTCAAAAACTGGGAGAGAAGATTCGTATACATTCTACTTTTCGTTTGAGAATCTTTTTATGTATTATAAAAAAAAAGAAAAAAAAAAAAGAATCTTTTTATGTCCCACATGGAATTAAAGTTTGAAAAGAGTGAAGCATAGACTAGTTATAAAAGTAGAAGTGTGCATCCGTAGAAATCATACCTTTCTCGGCCTTTTGGCTAAGATCAAGTGTAGTATCTGTTCTTATCAGTTTAATATTTGATAGGCCCAATGGGTCATGTATCATATGACCCAACTCATTGGGTCACATGATATTAAATAATTTTTCTTATGGGGAAAGGCCCGTAATGGTAGCTTGCTACAGGGGCCTTTAAGCGTTGCCCATGTGTTGCACTACTGCATGGGCCTGGCGCAACCCAACCAACGCAAGTTTTAAATTATTTGAATGAAACCAAAGGAATAAATGCGTCAATATATAAATTTTCAGTCGAAACCAATGGAAATATATAAAGTTTTGAATTTCGGTCTAAATCAAAGTCCTGAAAGTTTAAAAGCTCAAGCTTCTTCACCCAACTTGAACAACCAGATTGAATATTGAGCTATGGTTGAGGAAAATACTAAAAAATTGAATTTGAGCTACGATAAATCAATAGAGATATTAAATACTAAAAAAAAAGAAAAAATTTGTAGGTTTTTGAGTGAAGGGTTATTAACTATTTATTTGATGTTCACAAACAATTTTTTGATAAATATCACGAACAATTTTGTTAAGTAGCCGAGTGTCTGAGATTATTTTTTGTTTTTAAATTCCTATAAACTCTTGTTAAGTAGCCGAGTTTTTGAGATTCATTTATAATAGGGTTTTTGCACCAGTTTCTATTATTATTAAATGATTTATTCAAGATAATCCATTAAATGATTGCCCAAATATAATCAACTCTGTATATAGTATAGCTATGTTAGGTTTATGTTGAGGTTCGTCTCAATCAAAAAAAAAAAAAAAAGGTTATGTTGAGGTTATTTCATCAAATAATTAGCCACCTAATTTCTACCTGCTCTTATTTAAAATAAAAATTCAACATACTCCATCTTGTTAGTTGGGTTCATGAGCAAAGATCATAATAAAGTCACCAACCTGCTCTTATCTAAAATAAAAATTCAACATGTTCCATCTTGTTTGTTGGGTTCATGAGCAAAGATTAACAA
This sequence comes from Quercus lobata, assembly GCF_001633185.2. NCBI lineage: Eukaryota > Viridiplantae > Streptophyta > Magnoliopsida > Fagales > Fagaceae > Quercus > Quercus lobata. The sequence continues at coordinate 8,963,668 of NC_044909.1, read as the reverse complement.
AATCACTTTTGACATATACTTATTTCATGCACTATATCTATATGAATGTACTTCTCACTAATTGAGTGTTGGTTATACAATTGTGTAAAACTTATATGTTATGAGAGGGAGGATGGATATACATAAGATACATTCTCTTTTGTCGCCCACTAGTACTCCAAATATTTCAAATCCGAATTCCAGGACTTGAAACCCAATGATCATGCTTAGGGAAGAGACACTAACTCCCCTTTTGACTGTGTTTATGTTTAATATATGTACAATTGAGAAAAAGTCAGCATTTTTCTATTCAATCGTAATTTATGTTTCCCTATATTAAAGAAAATACAAACTTATTGTACATGTAGAGATAAAAGTTTTTATTTGGTAGGGAAGTAACAAAAAAAAAAATAATAATAATAAAAAAAGTTATGCTAAGGATATTGCAAATTTTTTATATTATTTAATTTATTTATGTAGAATAAAAATATAGAATTATAAAAAGAGTAATGTATAAGTCATTACAAATTTTGCTTTCATAATTAAATTTACAAAATAATGTGTCAACTTCTAAATGTAAAATACAAAATATATTTATTATATTTCTAATGTGCCACCAATTATATTTATTGATGCATTAATTTGTAATTTCTTATAATAATAGTGATAATAGCTTTATAATTTTTCATATACTTTAAAAAAAAAAAAAATTTAAGTGTGAAAATAATGGAAATCACATATTGACAATGCGGCCAAAACTTAGGTACAATAGTTTAGATACTGTTCCTTAGGTTATCTTCTTAAGATTCTACCATGTGGCTACTTAACTAAAAAATACACTTCCTTCCCATAAGAAAAAATCCACATAGCAGAATCTTGAAAAGAGAACTTAAGGAATAGTACCTAAGTACTGTACTTAAGTCTTGCTCTTGACAACACTATCCTACAATATTGTCAAGTCATATGAATACTAGTAAAGAAAGTTTATGTTCAGCGTTATCTGCTCCAAGCTACCACAAGGAGACAATGATTGACTCCACTCATGTATGGCTCTCCACCATTTTTCAGGTTGTAAACAAGTTGAGTCGAGTATTAAAATTTCAAAATTGTTAATTTAATTTAATTTTGTACACAAGTTGAGCTTGAGCTTTGTATCAAACTAAATTACACGTTCAACTTTGGCTTATTTTCTCTTTGAATAAGCTTAAGTTTGTTAACGAACAACTTAATTAACTTATTTCTTACCCATATATGGTAAAAACTACAGTTATTTATTTATTTTACTCATTCACAAATATTTGCCTTTAATTAATAACTAAATTATAGTTGCAATTATATTATAATCTTATAAAAATTAGATTCACAAACCTTGTATTCTTAAGAGTTATATATAGTTTTTACTATGAAATAGACTATTTATATTATCAATAAATTAAATTAAAAAAATATCAATAAATTGTGAATAGAATTTGATATCTTATGTTCTTATTTATCAACGTGCACAATTCAATATCAAGTCTATATAAATATAATTTCATACATGTATGTATATAGATAAAACATATAATATTATATATATGCTAAAATCGAGTTTCATTTTTATAACTTGTTTACAAACACATTATTACATTTGAGTTTGATTTGTTTAATAGCCAAACTTAAACGTGAACTTGAGCTTAATTTATTTGCTAACTAACGAATATAAATGAACTTTTTACTGAGTTAACGGAACCGAGCATTTTATAAACAACTCGATTAACTTAGAACTTTATGGCATTGATGTGACAAGTATAATACTAATTCACACATCAATTTGAAAGTTTTTTTATATTATAAAATTGATAATAACTTTGAATCCTGTACATTGGAATAACTTAAACATATTTCATATTATTTTTATGAAGATAAAACAAAAACATGAAAAATACCTGTAATCCTACAATATTGCCAAACCATATGAATTTGAGAATTTCCAACCAAGAAAGTTTCAGCCTTATCTGTCCCTACGTAAGGCCATATGGTCCACGCCGGTCATGTGTGGCTCAACTCTCCACACCAAATCTAATCCCAACCGAACAGTCCAACTCAAGTTCTCAACCCCACTTCCAAGTTCTAGTCTAGCACCAAAACAAAAAAAAAAAACCCTAAAAGACAAAAGAGTTATATTGTTGGAACTTCTGTTGCTTTGGCTTCTGTGTGTGTGTTCCTTTTTGGGTTTTGGAAAACAGAACCGCTGGGAACTGAAAAACTCAAAAGCTATGGACTCAAAGGTTTATGTCCCTCTCTCTACAACACAAGCGGTCCCAGTACCACGTAATCGTGCTTTTTCCAGCTCATCTTCACTTTCGAAAGGTTCTCAGTCTCTCCCTATCCGAGCACCCCCTACCCTTGATTCTGATTCTGATTCTGAATCCATTGGTCCCAACAAAACTTTAAGTCTCAGTAGTAGTATTAGTAGTACTAGTGGTGGTTACAATGGGTATGAGTCTGAGGAACAATTTTTAACTGGGGAGGAGTTTGAGTCTGCTTCAGAGAGGCCGTCGGTGGCAGACCCAGATGAGGAAACTCTAGAAAAGAGTGAAAGTTTTGATTTTTCTGGACCTTTTGTGAGAGACTCAGATGGGAAGAGCTTAGAAAATAGTATAGAATATGAGGGAGAGAGTGATGAAATTGTTGAGCCAGTTTTGGTTGATAACCGGGTTATGCCTAAAGCCAGGTTGTCTATGGATGATGATGATGATGATATTGATGTTGAGGAGGAGGAGGAGATGGTGAACGCAGTCGATGAAGATGGTGGGGCTTCAGGTCCAGTGAGGGTTCCAAGGATTGAGGAATTAGAGAAGTTTGATAGTGCACTTAGAATTAAGGCATTGGGTGTTGAAGAGGATGAGTTGGTGGAGTGGAGGGATTCTTTTACTTCTAAACAATCTGAGCCTGCAATAGAGGTGAAGGTTGTGGAAGGTGCGGTTTTGGATGGATTTGTTGGGGTGCAAAATGGGGTTCTTGGTGTTGGAGAAGAGAAGGCGTTGGTTGTGGAGGAGCCTGGTGAGGCTTCTATATTGGCTGAAGTGATTGAAGATAAGGGTCCTGGTGTCACCGAGGCGGCTTATGTTGATACTTTGATGCCGAATGGGGAAGATGTTATGGAGAAAAATCTGAGGCTGGATGAGGATTTTAAGTTTTATGGTGAAGAAATGGCGAATGGGGAAGATGTTATGGAGAAAAATCTGAGGCTAGATGAGGATGTTAAGTTTTATGGTGAAGAAATGGAGAATGGGGAAGATGTTATGGAGAAAAATCTGAGGTTGGATGAGGATGTTAAGTATTATGGTGAAGAAAAAGGAGTAGACAATGAAGGTCTTGAATTAAATGGCGCAAATGGAGGGGAGCAAGAAATTGTGGGACTAAGTGAGAATGGTGCTGAAGAATCCAGTGGAATGGTGGAAAAAACTTCTATTACGGTTAATGAAACTGACATAGTAAGCTCAGATACTGAAGATTGTATTGATTCCACACAGTTAGAGAAACAGATAGCTGTAACAAACGGTTTTGCTGAGACCAAGGAATGCAATCTCTTAGAGTCAAATTTTTCTGAAAGGGAAGTTGATGCTAGTGGAAGTTTTACTCTGTATGAAGGAAGTGACAATGAGAATGGAATGGACTTGGATGAAGAAGTGGACTCAGATAGGGAGGGTGAAAGAAATCAACTATTTAATTCTGCTGCATTGGACGCTCTTCTGAAAGCAGTATCTGGTGCTGGCTCAGAGGAGAGTCCTGCTGGTTTAGGTTCCTCATTCCATTCTCTACGACCTGCTCCAAATCCAAATCGCCTCAATGTTTTTTCTTCAGACCTTCGAGTTGAGGATGAATCTGAGGACAGCCTAAGTGAAGAGGAAAAGAAAAAAATTGAGAAGATACAACTCGTAAGAGTGAAATTCTTGAGGCTTGTACGAAGGCTAGGCATTTCTCCTGAAGATACCGGAGTTTCAAAAGTTTTACATAGGTTGGCCCCTGTAGCTGGCAGGCACTTTAGTCAGACTTTCAGCCTTGAATTAGCAGCAAAGAGGTTGGCTATGCAACTTGAAGCAGAGGGGAAAGATGATCTAGACTTCTCATTAAATATTTTGGTTCTTGGCAAAACTGGTGTGGGGAAAAGTGCAACTATTAATTCCATTTTTGGTATGGAAAAGGCAATGATTGGTGCGTTTGAACCTGTCACAACAACTGTGAAAGAGATTGTTGGAACAATAGGTGGTGTCAAGATAAGATTCCTTGACACACCGGGGCTTAGGTCTTCTGTGATGGAACAATCTATCAACCGGAAAATATTAGCATCTGTAAAGAAGTTTTTGAAGAAGTTCCCTCCAGATATTGTCCTCTACGTTGATCGTTTAGACACTCGAACTGAAAATCTCAATGATTTGCCATTGTTAAGGTTGATAACTGGTTCTCTCAGCGCATCAATATGGGTAAATGCTGTTATCGCTTTGACCCATGCTGCTTCTGCTCCCCCAGATGGACCATTGGGATCACCTCTAAGCTATGACAATTTTGTCTCTCGCCGATCCTATGTTATTCAGCAGTGTATCAGTGAAGCAGTTGGTGATATGCGCCTGATGCAACCAAGTCTCATGCATCCATTGTCCCTAGTTGAGAACCATCCATTGTGTCAAACAAACAACTATGGAGAAAGAGTGCTTCCCAGTGGACTTGCTTGGAGACCCCACTTATTGCTTATGTTTTACTCAATAAAGATCTTATCTCAAGCAATTCCTTTATTAACACCTCAGAAATATGTTGACAACAGAAAGCTTTTTGGGTTTGGGGTACGGTCCCCACCTCTAACCTACTTCTTGGCTTCTCTCCTGCAGTCACACGCCCATCCAAAACTCTCTGGTGATCAAGGAGGTGGTAGTGATACTGTTGACTCAGATATTGGGAATTTATCAGATTCTGAGGAAGAAGAAGAGGATGAGTATGACCAACTTCCACCATTTAGACCTCTGAAGAAATCTCAGATTGCCAAACTCAGCAAGGAGCAAAGAAAAGCTTATTTTGAGGAGTATGATTATCGTGTGAAGCTCCTTCAAAAGAAACAGTTGAAAAGGATGAGAGAGATGAAGAAGAAAGGCAAAGATGGCGGCAATGATTATGCTCGCATGGAGGAAGATGCGGACCAGGAGGATACAAGTCCAGCGGATGTGCCAGTTCCTTTACCTGACATGACCCTCCCACATTCCTTTGACGGAGATAATCCTACATTCAGATATCGTCATTTGGAGCCCACATCTCAGTTTCTTGTGAGGGCAATTCCAGGCACTCATGGCTGGGACCATGATTTTGGGTATGATGCTTTAATGCTTGAAAGGAGTCTTGCTATTTCTGGTAGATTTCCTGCTGATTTTGAAGTTCAAATAATGAAGGATAAAAAACAGTTTAGCATGTACTTAAATTCCTTAGTTGCCATGAAGCATGGGGAGAATGGATCAACCATGGCAGGGTTCAATATTCAAAACGTTGGAGGGCAGCTTGCTTACATCCTAAGAGGAGAAACCAAAGTAAAAAATTCCAATATAAATAAAGCAACTGCTGGAGTAACTCTTACTTTCTTAGATGGAAATGTGGCCACTGGACTCAAGATTGAGGATCAGATTGCTATTGGAAAGCGCTTGGTTTTGGCAGGAAGTACTGGAGTTGTCAGATCTCAAGGTGAAACAGCTTATGGAGCAAACTTGGAAGTGCGCCTCAAGGAGGCGGATTTCCCTATTGGGCAGGACCAATCCACCTTAGGTCTTTCTCTCGTGAGATGGAGAGGTGACATGTCTCTCATGGCCAATCTACAGTCCCAGTTTTTCATTGGACGGAGTTCTCAAATGGCTATACACGTTGGATTGAATGACAAGCAAAGTGGGCAGATCACTGTCAGGATAAGCAGCTCAGAGCAACTCCAAATTGCACTCTTTGGCATCCTTCCAATTGCAGTCTCCATCTTTAGGAGCATTTGTCCTGGGTTTGGTGCAAAAAACTCATCATAGTATTAGGTGTTGTTTTCCTTTTATTGTGGGTTATTTTGATGGGGTAAGGTAATAGGCAAGCCACCAACTTATCTTTATGATAATGTTCAGTATGCTGTTCTTTTAGCTTATTTTGGCAGGTCTTATGAACTATAACATTAATGACATGAAACATACACAATGATGTTCTCTGAGTTGGTTCTTTTTCTTACTTATATCCCTTTTCATGATCTCAGTTTGTTAAAAGAGCTTCAACTAGTGGAGAGAGACAAACAAGAAAAGTTTCAAGAGCTATAATCTTTTATTGGGCTCTGTATTTGGAAAAAAAGTTCTATGAATTGGGTAGCCACCTTGATTCTGTTCTCATCTTTACCATGCTACATACAACATATTAGTTTTGATGCTGTAATCTTGCAAATTTTGAGGTACCCTTTAATCTTACTAGTAAGGTTCTACTAGTGTCAGTAATTGCTTTTCTCCCCAACTAACTCCTTCAGGTTGTTTTAAATGTTTTAGCAAATTTAAAAGTAGTTACAATTAAAGAAAAAGAAAGCTCAATAAATTTGTAAACAGGCTTCTGCCTTACCAGGTTGTTTCGTTTTGGTTGAAGATATAACTGAAGGTAGCTAGCCAAAGTCAATGATTTGATGACTGAAAAGCCATCCTTTAGCCTTTAGTGAGGTGATTTGAGTATAAATTGCAACATATTAAACATTGTTGGCTTGTTTGAACTTTCTTGAGATTGACCAAGTAAAGAATGGTTGGATCACATGGAGCCAAGAGTTCAAAAATATGATTCTAGAGTCCTTTTGCAATCCCGTTAACACCTTATACACATTTGCCTGAGTTTTGATTCCTCCAATCTGGCTGTTTGAGTAGCCAAAAAATATAGTCATGTAACAGATCTGATCGTCTAATGCTATCTTTAAATAACATACAACCCACAGAATAATGTCCTTTTATCATCATCAATATCCTTGTGACGCACCAAGTGCTTGATGAAATGCAACAGAGTCTGGCAAAGCACGGAGATGGCAAATCCTTTCACATGGTTGATCTGCCAATGACAACATTTGGCATGAGAGGGAACTCATTGGTCAAGGAGCCTGAAATTCAGAAAATATGGCATGACAATGACAATGAGGTCTTTAAGAGGTTGTTAAAAGAAATAATGGGGTCAGTTTATATAATTCTGAGAATGGATTAGCTGACTTCAGTTATTCTGTCTGGGAAATTTTATTCTTCATGATGGCTCTCCAAATGCCAATGGGGCATGCTCTAATTAAGACTTTGAAGGATATAATCAATCGTTATAAGGTCACTTTTTTCTCTATATTGAACATCCGATATGTTCCCTTATATTTATTTTATATACACTTTGAAAACATTAATTCTAGACATGTACAAACACATTGAAAGCCTCTACTTAGGGTTTGTTTGAGATCTGTTTATTCTGTTGAAATTGAAAACTTTTTGCTGAAAATACTGTAGATAAAGGTAAAAGTTAGTTGAAATAGTATAGTGGGACCCGTGAATAGTATCAAAAATGCAATGGGGCCCGTAAATAGTAACAAAAATAAGTTGAATAGTAAAATAAGTTGGCAAAAATTATTTTTGCCAAACACACACTTATATATGATAATGCACTTGCATTATCACAACTCACAACAACAACAATAATAGTGAAAGAAGAAAAGAAAAGGAACTAAATCTTACAACAACCTGAACCGTACAGATTATGCAGGCCAAAATATGCTGGGGTTTGGGTTTTGACAAAGCTCCCTTGCTAAGAAAATTTGGGGGCTAGTTGCTTAGCTTAGTTGTCACATGAGTATAGTTCTTAAACAGAAGTATTTTAAACATTGCACTCCTTTGAGTGTAGAGTACCAATAGGTCTTCTTAGGCTTGGGGGGTATCCTTTGGTGTATAGAGAATCAGGGAAACAGTTTAACACAGGCTAAGTGGAGACTTGGGAATGGTACTAACATTCCAATTGACCACTTTCTTTGGCCTCGTTTCAGAGCTGAGAACAGGGGTATAGAGGCTAAGCAGCTCACTCTTGTGGCTGGTCTGATGGACAAAACCTCTGGTAGATGGAATTAGCGGCTAGTCTTGTCCTTATATGACAACTCGTGGCAAACTCTATTCTGCCGCAGCCTTTCTCAATGTTTGGACAGTAGAATTGAATTATCTGGTCTTACCCTTAAGTCAGGTTCTTATGAGGTTAGGACCGGTTTTAGGCTGTTTACTAACAATCAGCTCATTTATGATTCAGCCTCAGGGCCTCATGAGTTAGATTCCATTGTTTGGGATAGATTGTGGAAGCTCAAAATCTGGTACAAGATTATAGTTTTGCTTTGGATAATCTTGGTCAATGCATTGCCTGTGAGAACTGAATTCACCAGGAGGGGCACTGCTGTTACTCACAGCTGTCCTCAGTGCATGACTGGTGAGGATACTCTCTTATCATGTTTTCATCACATATCCTTTGGCTCGGGCTGTAGCTTGGTCCTGAATTAACAACCCAAATAAATAATTTCAATATGGTTACTAAACTCATTCTAGCAATCTGCTGAAAGGTAATGCGTTGATGATTTTGTTTTTTAATCTTTATGGCAACCATCTGGAAGCCATGGAAGGTGATATGGTTTTAGCAACTAATGTTCTAATGTAAAGTCATTATATGTCATCTTTTTGTAGGCAGGGGATTGTTGCAGCAACTGAGGCTCAAGCTCCAAAATCCAAATAAGCTTGTTTACAATAGGCTCTCACTTTAAAGACTGTTGGGTGGCAGATGCTTATACAAGTGAGATGCATGAAAAATTGTGGAGTGGTACTCGGAAAGGTCCAGTTCTGTTGGCAAAGACGGTGCAGGCAGAAATATCCTAGCTGGTTGCTGACTCTAACATTGGCATTATTCTTTATTGTTAGGGAAGCATTAATTTAGGCTGGGAAGGCTCTGACTCTGTGCTACTGTTGACTAATTGTACTAAGGGATGCAACTGCTATGTGGGATTAGAAGGTGTAGTTGGATGTTAGAACCTGTGTTGGCTGACATTAGTAGAGTCCTGCAAACACAGTCCTGTTAACAATGCTGGTTTAGGTCCACCAATAATACATTGAAAGCGAGGGGTACCCCCTAATAATAAACAGAAGGCTGAGAGTTTTTGTTTCAAATATCCACATGATATTTCACCCTCTTCAAAGTTATATATTGTTGGTAACAGGAAGAGTAAAACGTTAAAATGGTTTGGAAATATTCACTACATGTATTATGGCCATTAAATTCAACATCTTGCGTATGTATGACAATATTTTATTATTATTCTATTTTCACATATTCAACACAATCTATGTTATTGAAGTGAGAAAATCTAGTACTACAACTTATCTCTCAACTTTTTTGCAACAATTTTTATGTAACAGAGTGTGAGTGGAGAGAGGAAAAATGGTGGGTCCATATGTAAATAATAGACAATCATGCACAATCTGTTACATTAGAGTTGTGATAAGAAATTGTGGAATAATGTGTGGTTTTATTGAAGTAGCCATGATAGAAATTATAATTTGATAATACTATGCTTCCTTGACAATATGCTTCCTTGACAATGTTCGGCCAAATAAATATTTAAAATAGCTGATAAAACAAATATGCATTTTAAGAATCGCTTATCATTTATTTATTAATGATGATGAGCTTTTAGATAGGTAAACAAGATTTATCAGAATGAATTTATACTGTCCATGAGCAAAGTGGTATGCATGATCTTATACATGCACAAATGGATTTGGTTCAAAAACTCCATCTTGAGTTCTCTTGGTCCCTTTCTCCAAAGAAAAAAAAAAAAAAAAAAAAAATCTCTTGGTCCGTATTGGTTATTATTTTCCATCTCAATTGATACACTTCAGCAGAATGTATATCTACAGACAATAATTCTATCCCTATATCTTTGCAATTTATGTTTATTGTTTTCAATTTCTAAAATGCGCTCAATGTTATTTTAAAAACCTGATGAAGCCGGAATAAGATTATCAAAATACTCGTAGTTAACGCATCCCAATTTTCAAACCTCCCAAAGAGGCAAAAACCCAGGATATTATTTCATGTATGACATGTGGTTCTATTTATAAGAGAATCTCCCGAATTTTTTTGTTGAAAATTTAGAGGTCTCAATAAATATCAGATGTTCACTTTGAAATTGAGCTTTCCACTTCAAAGCAAGAGGTTTCTGTCTGCATCTTATACAAGTATGAGAAAAGCATTACATACGTATGATACTTGCCCTTCGATTATATGATCAAAAAAGTTCAGAAATCTTAATATTTCTTCTAATTTAGAATGATTATATGATCAAAAAGTTTTGATTCACAAAAACAAATTCCACAATGTCAACGTATTTTTTACTTTTTGGGGCTAATTAAAAAAGTTAAATGAAAAAGTATACACGAGTTCAATTGAAATGGGTCGAAGATTTTTTCAATCTAACTTGACCTTGTTAGATTGAGAGATTCACACCAACCTTATACAACCCATCATATGTGTAGGAATCAACTCAACCCAATCCACATGAATAGGGTTTTATTGGGTTGAATTGGTGAGTTAAACATTTGTGCTTCCATATTTTCTAAAAATATTGGATTTTCATAAACCATTTAACATATATATATATATATTATTTTCAATAAATTATTATAATTCAAATTACATGTTTTAATTATATTTCAAATTTCCAAAATCATGAAAATTAACTCTCAAGCTACCAATATAAAACTAATATAAATGATAAATTGGGTTGAGTTAGATGAATTGCAAAACCTATCATTCTGATGCTTAAAATAAAATTACAACCTAACCCAACAATCCACAAAAACCAACCCAAGCTGTGGGGTTGGTTTTGGATTGATTGGGTTGGATGTTTATTAAATGCACGTGGGTTCGGACAAAGTAACGGGTCGGGCCGAAAATTGCCGCCCTTTAAAATAGCGAAAACAAAAATAAAATAAAGGCCAAGTGTGACAGTGTATAAAAAGAGAGTGGGAGTGAGGTTTTTGGTTCATATAAATTCATTTTATCTATCTGTTAACACAAAATGGAGAAGCTGAAGCTGAAGCTGAAATGAAGTTGAACCAATGCAAGCCAAGGCAGCAACAACAACAACAATAAAGATGTACTTGTAGTTGTTCAAAATTCAAATCCTTCTCAACTCGCTAACTCAATCACAGTGAAGAGAAGCTACAATGGCTTTCGTCCAAACCTCTCCGTATAAGGTATCTCTATCTATGTATATATTCTCTCTCTCTCTCTCTCTCTCTCACTCACACACATACGCTTTGTCTGAGACTTGAAAGCAAATGAAAACTCAAAAAAGGTTAGGGTTGGAGTGTGTAAGAAATTAAGCCTGCGTGCTTTTTCTTTCTGTTTTATTTTCCTACGGTTTCTCGGCAGGCAAACAGACAGACGGAGAATTTTAATTGTCGCTATGATTGCGATTTTCATAGTTAGGTTTTTTTAATTGCTTTGATGTGATTACTATGAGAGTGCATGTTGTGAAATGAAATCAAATGGTTGAGGGAGTTTTGATAATGCGGTGAGTTCGGGCTACGTGTTTGTGTTCCAAGATTGTTAATGGAATGAATGAATGTTAATTGCGTTTCAATGTTATTCAAATTGATTTTGTAAATTCAGTTCTGGATTTTCTAATGTGCTGCGCGCGAATTGTTTGATGAAATGTAACAGAGAGACTTGGATAGTATTTGCTTTGTTTAGAGTTTTAGTTTTTCATATTTATTTATTTATTTATTTGGTTTGTGTTTCGAATTCTTAAGAGTTGAATATAATAAAGTATAGTAACCGATTTTAACTACTTTGTTTTGGAATTTTACTTAGACAAGGATTTGATTTGTTAGCTGACTTTGATGTTTGATAACTTAGCTGACTTAAACACATATTATATATATAAAATATTTATTGCTTTGCTTTATATAAGAGAGCTCTGCCGCTAGTTATTTGGGTTACTCTCTAATTGTGCCACAACAATTGGTATTTGCTTTGTTTGTGCCGGAACCTTTGGATTTGTGTTGGTGCTGTAAATTTGTTTCGTAGTTCTCTCCTTAGTTTGTGCTTTGCAGAAATTTGTATTCTGAACCTTTGGTTCATTGGTTTGGTTAGAGATTGTATTTGGCATTTGTGAACCTGTAGAGAAATCTATTTGAGAGTTTTGTGCAAAGTGCAGCACCTAATCTTTGTATTTGTGAGACTGCTTCTACACATATTTTTATTCTACAAAATTGTTAGTGAAATTTCTTTGTCAGCCATGGAAGTAAGCTATTGCTGAACCACACAATTCTTGGTGTGTTTGTGTCTATTTTTATTTCTTTTGGGTTGATTTTATTTGTTCCTAATATTTATTTTGAGATCTTTTTAAAGTCCAAAATATTTTCACAATCAATCTTGGTAATTTGAGCTTCTGCTATTTTTCAACAGAATTTAGTTAAATCTTCACTGGCCTTTCAAAATGTTCATTTCCTGCTTTTGCTTGTCAACAATACCCATATTTAAATAAACTGCAATTAATAAAATAGCAGGGACAATTTTTTCAAACCCTAAGGGGTAGTATAATTGGTTGGGCCAAAACTCATCAAAGAAATAAAGGGAAATATTTTCATTTAATCTAAGTTTTTTAATTGCTCAATGTTTACTCATTGGGTTTCTATTACACTTAAATCAATTTACTATGAGGATAGTATTTTCTAAGTTGCAACTGATAAACTCTGTTGTATGTGTTCAGGTTTTATCGCAAAGAACTTGCTCATCTTTTAGGAAAAGCACTTCCATTAAGTTGTTTTATTTCAGAGGAAGCCCTTCGGCCAAAGCGTTCTCTCTCTTAAACCTGACACACTATACTACTGGTTCTGGTGAATTTTGTTCTTCCTCAAAGCGAAGATCTAGAGGACCTGTAATGGCAGCAAAGAAAACTTCTGAAGGTGTATAATGCATTGATGATATTAGTGAAAATACATTATTGAAAGATATGCTATATGTCATGCAACTTCTATAAGGAGTTTCTTAATATGCTATTTTTCATTTTCTTTTGAAGGCCAAACATGCAATGCCATTTTCTGATTGTTTTGTTTGGTAAGTATAGGGGCAAAGCAAGAAGATGGCAAATACAAGCACACAGTTGATTTGCCCAAGACAGCGTTTGGCATGAGAGCAAACTCATTGGTCAGGGAGCCTGAAATTCAGAAAATATGGGATGACAATCAGGTCTACAAGAGAGTTGTTGAAAGAAATAATAGGGTGAGTTTTGTAGGCCACCTTGGGTTTATATAGTTCTGAGGATGTATTAATTGACTTTTAGCTACTCTGTCAGGGAAATTTTATTCTTCATGATGGTCCTCCATATGCCAATGGCGATCTTCACATGGGGCACGCGTTAAATAAGATTTTGAAGGATATAATCAATCGTTATAAGGTACTTCTCTCTCTATATTAAACATCCAATATGTGACCATTAAATTTAGTTGATATTCACTTTGATAACATTAATTCTAGACATGCACAAACACATAGAGAGTCTATTCTTTTCTATGATAATGCACTTGCATTATCTTTTTTTTTGTCTTATAAGAAAAAATTTATTAAAAGAAAGGACTACTTCATTCAAAAAGGAAGAAGTAGCCTAAAAGATATGTACAGAAAAGAAAGGACTACTTGCATTATCACAACAACAACGATATTAAAAGAAGAAAAGAGAAGAAACTCAATTTCACAACTTGAACTGTACAAATTGTATAACTATTTATCTCTTCTCAGTGTTGGTAAAAGCATCAAGGGGTGCAAAGCAGAAGTGCGTTCCTGATTGAAGTAAAGTAAAACACACATTATTCAAATATAATATACGTAGCATATAATTTAAAAAAGAAAAAAAAACTCAAAATAGTAATGCATTTTTACTAATTAGCTAAAATGGATGGTGCAATTGCACAATTACTAATTTCAAATTTTATATAAGTCATTTCAATTTCTTAAAATTTTTATATGATAAAATTAAGAATAATTTTTAATGGACAACAATATGATAATAATCTACCATAGAATGTTTAAACATACTGATCAAAAAAATAGTTAAACATAACATTTTGTATTTTTCTCTTGTTCTTTATAAAAAAACATAAATGGGTTTAGCTGTGATCAAATGAAGTATATGGTTCAATGAAAATAAATCCAAAAGGTAGAGATGAAAAACCACAAAAATAATAAATTATCCTTGTTTATGTCTTTTGATATGTAAACAAAAGATTGTTTCTGTACTACAACAACTTAAGAACAATGTTTGTGTGATAAATCAATGTCCATGTCATCTTCTTGAAGACCAAGGAGTTAATTTTAATGATTCATATATATATTTTAGCAAAAAAAATTAAAAACTGCACCTAAGCATGCTTTTTTTCTTCTTCAAAAAGTGCTAGAAAAATGTGCCTGAGGTGTGCTTCATTAAATGAGCTTTGCTTAGTCCAAGCGAAGTGCTTAGACCTTGAGCATTAAGCACGCTTTTAACAACACCAGCTCTTCTCCTCCCCTCCTCTCCCCTTAAGTGCTTACGTGATAAGCTACTCTTAGCATGGCTTATCCAAAACAGGTTAGGACCACCTGGTGGATTGCTTTGATCGGAAAGCCACCATCAAGCTTTTAGTGAGGATATGTGAATGTAAATTGCATTACTTCAAAGAGATTTGCTTACATAATGAGAATGGTTGGATCACTTGAACCAGAGTTCAAAAATCTGATTTTAGAGCACTTTTGCAATCCTGTTAATAATTCTAATACATTTTCCTGATTAGAGTCCTCTAATCTGGCTGTTTGAGTAACCAAAAAATACAGCCATGTAACAAATATAATGTCATCTTTAAATTATGATCAACATCCTTGTTTCAGCTTAAGAAAATAGTAATTTATAAGCTTTCAAATTAGGCCTATATTATGCTCATTTGGTATTAAATACCAGAGCTTTGAAGATATTTTAAAAAAATTTTAAGGTTAAAATTTGTTGTTTTTTCCAGCATCAGGGTGTGTGCTTATTTGTTTGTTCTTACCAGTATTACAAGCTCATAACTAATTGAAATAGAAAAAAACATTTTTTAATTGATAAATTGAGATCCTATTTTAGTTTATTTTTGATGAACCTCAAAGCTAGGTGCACTAAGCAAAATAAAATTAAGTTCATTCTTCTCATTTTATTCTTTCGTTCTTGAGCAGCTTCTTCAAAACTACAAAGTTCGTTATGTGCCAGGGTGGGATTGTCATGGGCTACCTATTGAATTGAAAGGCAAGTGTGTTATGATGGTTAATTTTGTTAGTTTTGGCCTGATGGAATTTTCATGGGACTTGCTTTATTTAGTATGGTTGGTTTGTCAGTTTGAGGATTGGGCTTCAACATATCAGATCTCTTTGAATCTTGTTAATATATCTTTTTCTGGCCCTGTTAAATGTGCAGTTTCTGTTGATAATTATAATCTAATAATCACTTAAGTAGCATTACTTTTATTAAATTATATTCATTATGGGTATTTTTTAGTACCTTAATGCAACTTGCTGGTTAAAAGACAAAGGGTAATTGTTAGTTCACACACCTTGTTGCACACACTGTGTACACAATTTATTTTTTGAACTTATATGTGTGTACGTTGTGTGTAATAGACAATGTGTGATAGACACTGCCCAAAGACAAAAAAAAAAAAAAAAAAAAATCATGGTACATATTTGAAGTTTGTAAAATTTGTATTAAGTTGTAAACTCTGGTCTTGGTTGCTGTGAAAGTGACCCTTAGCTTGGGGATGTCTAGAAATGTAACATTAAGCAGGTACTTATCAAAAGAAAAAAAATGTAACATTGAGTATGGGTGCCTTTTATTTTGGGTAAAAGACAACTTTATTACTGGTGTTTGTGGAAACCTCATGGAGGGTCAAATCATGCTTGAGAATTTTACTGTCACTTTCTAGTATTTCAGTTCTGCAGTCACTGGATCAAGATGCCAGAAAGGATCTCTCACCATTAAAATTGAGAGCAAAGGCGGCTAAATTTGCCAAACAAACTGTGCAAAATCAGATGGCATCATTTAAGGTCGCCACCCCTTTATTGTCTCACACTTCATTGCTTTTATTTTGGTCCATATTGTCATATAAAAGTGATTTTTTATCGGACATATCTACTCTTTAAGAATTTCCTTAATTACCAAAATACTTTATCCATCTTTTCAGAATGTTAATATTTAGTTTTAGTTGGACGAGGACCCTCAACTAGGGAAATACTTTAACTTCAAATATGTTATTTGATGTTTGCAGCGGTTTGGAGTATGGGCAGACTGGAATAATCCCTATCTAACGCTCGATCCAGAATATGAAGCTGCCCAGGTAGCTGTTTCAGCTTTTCTCATGTTGATTTAATGTTGTGTTGAACTGAATGTAACTCTTTTTGATAAGTAAATAAGAACTTTCTTGAAAAAGAAAGGTCACCTCCAGTACACAAGAAGCGTACTGGAAGTGCAGAGTTTACAACTTACTAAGTGAGTTGACCCCTTTAGATAAGCACATCTTCTTTTACCCTGCCAATCTCTTTTCCATCTTCTCAAGAATAGGATTCCAAATATATGTGGATTTAAATTTGGCTCCCAACGGCTAACCCAAGTACTTCATGGGTAAATGGGTAACCTTACACCTCAAAATACCAGCCAGCGCAATCACATCTGGAACCGCCCCCATAGGAACAATCTCTTAGTCAAATTTATTTTTAAGCCTAACACAACTTCAAAATAAAGTAGCACACTTAAGATGTAAATTTCCAGCCAGCTCAGTGCTGCAAAATATTAGTGTATCATCAGTGAAGAGCAGGTGGGAGACAATCGTAGGATCAGAGGTAGTACCAGCCACTGTAAAACCTGTCAAATACTGAGCTCTAATGGCTTTAACTACATTTTACTAAGGGCCTCCATCACAATCAGAAATAGGAGTAATTTGCACTGAATGTAACTTTTAGCACTCCATATACTGTCTCTCATGTACAGATTATAAATAAGGTGAAGCACTAAGGGTAAACTGTGGCTGCTTATACAGACTTAAATTCAATAATAAGCATGAAGTTCACATTTAGTATGAATGGTGTGTATATATCTTAAAAAAGTAATCTCTCTATTTATACAGAATTTAAAGTTCTCCCAGTAGTTGGTCCAGTTTCGTGTTACTTTTGAGGCTGCTTAAACTTATTCTGTCCCTTCATACAGGTCGTAATTGATGTTAACGGTAGATGATAATTTATAGCCAGGTACAAATCCATGATTTCGGAAATTTGTATAAGCGTTAAGCTAACCACAAGTGTTGCATCCATACATCAAGAAGATAGATATCAGATGACACTTGGAAAAAAAAAAAAAAAAACCCTTACCATTTAATGTTACTTGAACACTTTTTTTAGGGGGAGTGTGTTTACCACATATGTTGTTGAGTCCCTAAGAATTTGTTTCATGTATGTTGTATCATCTGCTAGATTGAAGTGTTTGGCCAGATGGCCATTCAAGGTTATATCTACAGAGGCAGGAAACCCGTTCACTGGAGTCCCTCGTCACGAACTGCTCTTGCAGAAGCTGAATTGGAGGTATTTTGATACATTTTATCTCTCTTGTATTAACCACATGATGAACATGTTACCAATGTAAGGTTTCTAAATTATGGAATTTTTTGTAACTATAATGTCTTGTATTGAGGCGATCTTAAGAAGATTTGGTTAATCTTAGATTGAATTCAAATATAGGTTTTTTTTCATTGGCCCACTCTGTTGATACCATTGTCATGTATGACTTGAAACTTATAATAACAAGCCTAAAACCTGTGCGGGCACCTTTATTTATTGATAAAAGTATGGTTAAATTCAATTAGTTTTTCATTATAATTAATAACTACAGGCAACTTAAATAGGAATGTATGGGTTAAATATGTAAAAATATCATTAAATTCTGTGCAGATAAGGGGTTATAAAAATATGGAAAAAAGTCTATTAGGACTATGAGTAAAAAAACCATCGGTAAGGTTACTCCAATTAGAATGCATGTACCAATAAAAGAGAAGAATATAATTTAATAATCAATTTCTACAAAGATGCTGAAAGGAAAATGGTATACTCTCATAGGATGATTATGCCTTCAAGGAAAAAGACAACTTTCAGGTTGGGGTTTGTATTTGTTTGCGGTTTTCTGTGTAATTCTTGTACAGGTACTCTAGTTATTTTTTGGTCAAGTAAAAGCTCTTTTTCATACCAAAAAATGTGGCTGATTTGCTGGTATTTGAATCTCTTGGACCTTATACTATCATTTTCACTTCTTTTCTTTGATTTATTCCCTGTGTGAGAGTTAGAACACAAAAGAGCGTCATTGGCATATGAAGTTATTTAGCAGTAGGATTATAGATTTTCACCTATTATATAGAGAGATTAAATTTTGTAAGGATGTGGCGTAAAACCCATGTTTTACCCCTTTAATCCCAACATGCCACATCATCTTATTACATATTTAAGAATAAGCACATAACTAGGGGTGTGCATGAGTTGACTTGGGTCGGGTTAAGGAGTTTTTTTTACCCAACCCACCATGATGAGTTAAAAAAAATTCAACCCAACCCAACCCAACCCAACCCATCACATAAGTCCAACCCAACTCACATGGGTTGGGTTGAACAATTTTTTTTTATTACTATCATTATTAAATTGAGCAAAAAAAATAATATAAATATATTAAAAAAACCCAAAGATTAGTATTAATGTTACTCCTTAAAGGCAAACAACACTAATGACTAAATAATAATAGTAATTTTCTAGGATTTGTGTGAACTAATTGACTTTTATATAGGATACGAAGAACTGGTTATTTAAAAAAAAATTTATTAATTATATAATATATTTTAAATATATGTGTGGGTTGGGTCGGGTCGGTTTGGCGGGTTTGGAATTTTATGACCCGAACCCAACCTGACCCGCTATCAAATTTTTTTTTTGTAATCCAACCCAACCCACCAAGCCCTGAAAACCGACCCAACCCTACGGGTTGAGTTAGGTCGGGTCGGTTTTGGCGGGTTGACAGGTTGGGTGCACACCCTTAAGCACAACCACACCTAATTAATTCTAATACCCATATATAAATCCAACCGAATTGGGAGTTTATTGAGATGTTATTAAGTGTGGTAGGATGTATTAAATTTTAAATAAAATGATGATGTGGCAATTTTTTATTGGATGATGTAAAATATGGGTTTTACACCCCATCCTTACCAAATCCGGACTCTTATATAGAAGTATTTTAGTTGTTGGACTAAGATTTGAATAAGATTTATGCAAAGTTGGCTATGCCACTTGACAGATTTGGTACAGTTAACTATGCCACTTGGCATAACATGAGGCACCTAGGTATCATTCTCTCAGCTTTAATGAGGCACTATGATCAAACCTTGGTATCATGTTGCTCGCTTATGTTATCTTGCAAGATTGACATGGTTCCTATTCGGTAATTAACCAGAAATTTTTGTACAGTATCCTGAGGGGCATGTTTCAAGAAGCATATACGCCATTTTCAAAATAGTGGACACACCTCCTACTTCAAGTGGCCTTTTAAAGGATTTTTTCCCAGATTTGTGCTTGGCAATATGGACTACAACTCCCTGGACTATTCCGGCCAATGCTGGTGAGTTTTCCATTATGTTGACATTTTACTAATTCTAGTGAGTCCTCCAAACTTCAACAGTTTACAAATATCAGCCCACTTAACCAAATGGAGTTTAGAGGCCTCACCAATCCCACCCCATAAGAAATCCCTTTGAAGCTTCTCGATACGGTTAGCTATTTCAGCTGGGATAGGGAAGAAAGAAAGAAAATAAGTAGGCAAACTCGAAAAAGTTCTTTTAATTAAAGTGACCTTACCCCCCTTTGATAAATATAGACGCTTCCAACCTGCTAAACATCTATAATAAATAGAAAATAGTATATAGTTTATTTGAAGCTACCAATGGTATATATGATTAAATAAACAGGTAAAAGAAATTGCTGGCTTGCAATCTGAATAAAGCTTATATATTAATTTCAATTTCTGATTAAAACATGAGAATAAATAATCATGTTTTCATGGTTCCTTCTATTATGAAGTGTTGATACAAAAAAGAGTTTTGATCATCTAGGGCATGGTTGTAAGCAAGTTAATAGCATGAGATACACTCACGCCCTAGTATAAAAGTTTGCTTATCATATTACATCTCTTTGGCTATATAAAGCTTCCGAATGTTTGTTTGTGAATGGATCCTCTATCACATAAATAGCAACATTATTGTAGGAGAACAACTTTTTATCTACCATTAAAATGCAGATGCTATGTGTATTCTATATCCCATGTTTATCCGTCACATATTTCTATGTTTAAATGCTAAACTGATCTGGTTAATTTATGCCACCTCTCCCTTGCTCTCACATGCGTGTACACATCTAGTTGTATGAACTTCTGCAACAGGGTATGCAGTAATTTTTTTTTTTTTTTTTTTGGTTTTTTCCCTCTGTTATCCTATAATCAGCGGTTGCAGTGAATGCCAAGCTTCAATATGCCATAGTTGAAGTACAGTCACTCTCAGGAGATGTTTCTTTATCTGCTGGAAATAAAAAACAAAGGCTTGGAAATATTCTTAAGGAGTCAAAGAAGCCTTTTCTTATTGTAGCATCAGATCTTGTGCCGACATTAGAAGCAAAATGGGGAGTGAAGCTTATCATTAAGAAAATACTATCGGGTTCAGATCTTGAAAATTGCAGGTTTGAATGAATTTAGGAACTTAAAACTAAACAATGCCTGCATTATCTCATTATACATTAAGTTATTTATAGAAATGAAATAGTTTATTGCGCACATTAACTTGGATATGTAACTACTTGTCTTAGTAAAATACATTTTCTATTTGGTTGATGTAATGAATAACATATCCTTTAAGGCACGGTTTTTCAATTTTGGTGTCAGGTATATCCATCCAATAGATAACAGAGAATGTCCAGTTGTGATTGGAGGAGATTATATTACAACAGAGTCAGGAACTGGACTGGTACATACTGCTCCTGGACATGGTCAGGAGGATTATGTGACTGGCCTGAAGTATGGACTGCCTATACTTTCTCCTGTTGGTGATGATGGAAAGTTTACTGAAGAAGCTGGACAGTTTAGTGGGCTTGATGTACTTGGGGATGGTAATATTGCTGTTGTGAATTGCTTGGATGAACATTTGTCCATTATCATGGAAGAATCATATGGTATGTTGTCTCCCCCCCCCGCCCCTACCCCCCCCAAAAAAAAAAAAAATCAGTTACGGTGAAAGTTCTTACCATTTCTCCTGATTGTGTAACAAGTTTTGTTGTTAATAGAATACCACCATTGATTCTTGTATGCAGAACATAAGTATCCTTATGATTGGCGAACCAAAAAACCTACTATATTCAGGGCAACGGAGCAGTGGTTTGCATCAGTGGAAGGGTTTCGCGAGGCTACTATGAATGCAATTAGTGATGTAAAATGGATTCCTCCTCAGGTAATGGTGTTAGACTAAGAGGTGTTCTAGCCTTGAATATCTCTCTTTTCTAGATTCTGTTTTTAGGGAATGTATGGGTTATGTTTCACAATGTTAAATGTGACCCGTTCTTGTCTAATTCATGTTTTACCATCTGTTTCCTTATAGTTACAAGGCTATTTGATTCCAGCTCATATTGCTTTTTGCATTGCATGACAGCAGGTTTCTTTTAGCTTCTAGTAATTGCTTGTCATAGGATGGTATTTGAATTCTTGTTTCGCTGTAGTATTGATTGCAAGTTTCTTTTCTTGGCATTGACTACCTTCCGAAATCTTTATGCACATGAGCATTGTGCAGGGCAGTTCTATTCTCTATTCTTTCTTGCTTAAAATGTTGGGGGTGCCATAGAGGGCATATAACAGACCTTTCGAATTCCTTTCATAAAACAATCATCTTCCCTGATGCATGGCATAAAAATAGATAAAACCTTGGAGGCAGCACCAAGTGATGGAAAAAAGATAGAAAATCTAGGTTTAGTACCTAGAGTTGCTTAAAGTTAGCATCAAAACATTTATATTACTCAAGTCAAAATGTACCAATACTGAATTCTGGGACCTTTAAGTAGGGTTCTGAAATTACATCAAATAAGGAAAGGAAATAGCTCTTAATTAACATTAAAGACAAAATTAAATCCTAAAAAATCAAGTAAAATCCACCAGGTCCAACAGAATCTATAAGCATCAATCTGATCTGGTGTCCACACCAATTTCTGTTAGAAATTTCTTAAGGTAGATCATTTGAATGGAGAATACTATTCTCTTGTAACAAACATAAGATCAGTTTGTCCCATGACATTTGGAGCATATGTTGACCTCGTGTGTTGCATGTTTGTAATTTAAGAGTGTTTTTCAGAATTAAGTTGAACAACAACTTGTGAAGCTTTAGCAATTTTATCTCCATTCTTGACTTTAGCAGTGCTACTATTGATGCATACCGTTAATTGATACAAAAGCTGATATAAGGCTTCTAATCAGGGCTCTTAACTTGTGATTGTGTATATGAATATACTTGCAATGTTCATCTTTCGTATTAGCAAATGGTATGATGTCCCTCACTAGTGGTGTCTTGTGCATATGCATGATCATTGTTCAGTCAGAAAACAGAATTTCTGCAATGACTTCTAGCCGCTCTGATTGGTGTATTTCGCGACAAAGGACATGGGGCTTGCCTATTCCAGCCTTTTATCATGTGCAGTCAAAGGAACCTCTTATGAATGAAGAGACTATCAATCATATCAAGAGTAACAGCTATTTAGAACTTTGATTGTTTTCTCCTTTCATTATTAAATAAAATTCATGCTCTGTGTATTTTAAACATGTAAAAAGAAGGAATAGTATTTCTGAATGCATGTTTAATTTTAGTTGACCCCAATGTGTTGGAACTATTAAAGGTTTATGTCCCACTAATGAATTTTGTTGCTGTTTCTATCATTTGTTTGAGCAGCTATAATAGCTCAAAAGGGTAGTGACGCATGGTGGTACATGACAGTAGAGGATCTTCTCCCAGAAAGGTATCGTGAAAAAGCATCTGATTATGAAAAGGGGACTGACACTATGGATGTATGGTTCGATTCAGGTATTATAACACAAAAATGTTAAAATTATTTTGACCTTTTTATTTGACAATATTAACAGTTGTATGGTATTCAAGTCAGCCTTTACTTTACTTTCACTGATAACTAGTAAGCACTAAGCACCTTTGACTTAACAGTTCAATTAGAGTTAATTTCCATTGGAATTGGAAATTGATCTAGAATTTTATTTGCAGAAAATATGGTTATAAACAGACGCATTTGTTTTGATGGGTGCTTCAGGTTTAAACATAGTATTTTGAAGATCTACTGTTGATTGAAATCCTGCTTTATATTAACTTATCAAAAAAAATAATAATCCTGCTTCATATTAATTCTCCATCCACCAATTGTGCCTTAAATTGGAATTATATAGTACCTTTATAATATATATTGGAAATAATGTTGGGTTGGAGTGGGGCAAGCTTGGAAGACTGCGGACAAAGTGAGTTTTATAAGCTGAAATTCTTGCTAGTTTACTGCAAGTCTCCTGGTAGCCTTTGGCATGAGTTGTAATTAGTATAGCTAGAAGTTAAATCTGCTGCGTGCTATATATATTGGATATTAACTGCATGTCTTTGTCAGATTGTGCTTGGTTTTCCATTTACCATATCTTACACTTATTAAATATTTTTGAGTTTTTTTGGCATGCATGAGCATACCTACATTTACCTTCTCAATAAATGCCGTTTGAAAATGGTCCATGATTTTATAGCTCATGTTGTTTGAAAAGGACTCTGGTTTCCCTTAGCTGCTTAGTTTATTTTTCAGGCTCTTCTTGGGCAGCGGTCTTGGGTAAAAGAAATGGCCTTAGTTTTCCTGCGGACTTGTACCTTGAAGGTACTGACCAGCATCGTGGGTGGTTCCAAAGTTCTCTATTAACAAGTATTGCTACAAAAGGTAATGAACATCTGAACATTTTTAGTAATTTTATGTGATTTTTTTTTCTTGAAGTGGAACATCATTTCATCCAGCTTGCATTAAGAACTCATTATTCTTAGTGTCAAAAGTTAAAACTCTGTGTGCATTAGTGTCTTGACCTTGGTTATTGATTCCTGGGAATTTCTGTCCTATTGGAAAAACTTTTCCTGATGATTGTAATTTATTTATTTCTGATGACTTACTTGTTTCTGATGATAGTGGTATATGCTTCTCTAAAAGAAGAAAATTGTGAGAATCTTAACTTTGCCATCTCTATAAATTTGTTTCTGATGCCCAAAGCACTACTAAAATTCAGCATACTGTGAAGTGCTTGAATGAGCCAAAAATCACACGGTTAATAAATGTGATTTTTGTTAGGTGATGACACATATTGCATAACTCTTGATCCGGGCATGACCTTTTCTTGATCTGTTACTGAATTAAAATTAAATTACTGTAACCTAAATATTTGGATAGGCCATTTAAGTTCCTGAAACTTAAATGATCCATCCAAATATAATAAATCCTAAATGTGGTTTTGAATTTCTGTAAAAAACATGTTGATCTGCCTTGTAGTTTAGAATGGGAGAGTTGCAATGCATTGGGCTTATAAGTTTAGTTTCTAGAACGCTATTTTTTCTGTTTGTTTGCTAGTGTAATCCTCTTTTCATATTCAAAGTCATTGATGATTTTAAATAAAATAATAGCTTGTTGAAGTTGGCTAGAGACTGATTTTGACACTTCTTTTGGTACAGGGAAAGCTCCATATTCCAGTGTTGTAACACATGGATTTGTATTGGATGAGAAGGGTTTAAAGATGAGCAAATCTTTGGGTAATGTTGTAGATCCACGCACTGTGATCGAAGGAGGAAAAAATACAAAGGTCAGTTACCTGTAGATTGAAATCAAAGACCTACTCCATCTCTAACCCATTCCGCACCACTTGAGCCAAGGTGTGACACTGTGACAGCATTAAGATGTTTAATGGTTTTGTTTCTGTTTGCAGGAAGCACCTGGCTATGGAGCTGATGTCTTGCGACTTTGGGTTTCTAGTGTAGATTATACAGGTGATGTATTGATCGGCCCTCAAGTCCTCCGCCAAATGTCTGACATTTATAGAAAGCTGCGTGGAACATTGAGATACCTTTTGGCGAATCTGCATGACTGGAAAGTATGTCAACTTAAACAATCAGAGCTTTCAAGTTCAGACTTTCACTATAATTTTATTATTTTCTACATTTCTTTAGATTTTCACTTTTCTGATATTGTTATCCCTCTCTTTCTTTTTCTCTCTCCAAAGAAGCTTGTGATTGTTCCACACTTTAGTTTATTATCTTCCTTTTAATTTTTAATGTAGGGGCCAATGTTTTGTTTCATTATTTTTTTTTTTGCAGTTTCATCTCTTTATTGATTTTTTCACTTAATCTTGGGTTATGTCTATTGCCAGGCTGACTATACTGTTTCATACCACACCCTTCCCATGATTGATCAGCACGCACTGTTTCAGCTCGAAAATGTTATAATGAACATTAGAGAGAACTATGAAAAATATCAATTCTTTAAAATATTTCAGGTAAATATTCTCTGATGTTGATTATATTTGTTTAAGTTACTACTTGGATTTTGCTAGTGAGCTCCAGCTCAAATGGCACCTTACCCCTCATAAGAACAAGGTAAATGGTGAGGTTGTGGTTGAAGATCCATAAAGTGCGTGTGTAATTTACCAATAAAAAAAATGGTAACTGCTTTGATTTTGGAGCTCATGCTTTAGTTTACAAGGTTGTTAGCTTTCTAAAGTATAGTTATTTATGGCAATTATCAGTCACAGTTGAGCAGTATCAGATTTTGATTTCTACATATGGTTTTATAATGGTAGACAATCATAATTATTAAAAAAAAAAAAAAAAAAAGGAAAAAAGATAATCATTGTTCCACTCAAAAGGAGGGAATGCAAGTTTTTTACAGTACGGTGAAAGAGAGGAAAAAAGAGTGAGTAGAAACAGTCGATAAATTGAAAGAGTGTGGAAGTTTGATGGTATAATTATTGAGCATTACAGAATAAGTTGAAGACGAGCGAACAGGGTTTGGCAGGGGTCATATCCATGTAAAAGAACCAGTAAAATAAAGGATGAAAAGCAGACTCAAAAGTTTATCATTCTTGGTTCTGCAGAAATCATACTAGGCAGGATCAAGTAGTAGAGACATCAGGTCAATGAGACTTGGCTCAAACGGTACTTCCTCCTCTCACAAGTGTGAGTGGGGGTGGGTGAGTTTGTGGGTTTAAAACCCATTGTTTATGTGGTGTAATTGACCAATAAAAAAAAGGTGGAGACATTGGACAGTCCACTAGGATGCATGAAATTGTTAGTTTCTCATTGATGGTTGATACTTAAGTTTGATTTTTTCATGTCTGCTTGCCTTATTTTAGCAGAAAACACTTCTCAATCTACTGTTTGATTTGCTTTTTCTGTGGAATTTTAAATTGTATATATGTTTTGTTTTTATTTTCAGATCATACAACGGTTTGTCATTGTTGACCTATCAAATTTCTATTTTGATGTTGCAAAAGATCGACTTTATGTTGGGTAATTCTTCCCCTACTCTTTATAATCTATAACTTTCCAACCAGGTGCCAAATCATATTTTTGTTTTTGCTGCTCCATCACACTGCAATACATGCTTTTGCAATACACTTGCGCATGTCTGCAAGTTTGCATGTTTTCTGCAAATGGTGATTCTATAGCCAACTTGAGTGAAATTGTAAACTAATTTGATGCTATTCTTGCTTAATTTCCTGGATATGGGGATGGTTTCAGATAGTAATTCTGGAAGAATAAAATATAGGCCTCTGTACGGGGCCAGCTCTTTAAGATTTGAGGCCTAAGGTGACAATTTTAAGTAGTTTTCTCTCATATTTAGATATTAATTAAATAATATTTATTTAAACTTCTATATTATAGTTTTTTCTTAAAATTCTTTACTCTTTTTTTAGATATAAAATTAATAATTCAAATTTTGTATTCAAATTTTGCTAACATCTCATTTTTAATTGATAATATGGCTAATCCTCTTAATCTTTCTTGTGAAGTTGATTTTAGGCAAGAGAATAAGTTTAGGGGTAAGACAGAGAGTCTTTGATGGTGATTGATTATCAAGAAATGCTTTTAGAGAGAGGGAAAGTATATGTGGTTTGATGATGACTAGTTGCAAGAATTATTTTTTGAAAGAGAGAGAGGAGACATTTGGTGGAAAGACTTAAAAAAAAAAGCTGATGAAAGATTTTTTTAAGTGAGACAGAAAAAAAAGTTGTATATGGGTCTCTTCAATTTTTAGCTAGGCATTACTGTTTCCAAAAAAAAAAAGTAAAGAAGTATCTTATATATTTTATTTTAAATTGTTAAGTAAATATAATACTGTACTATAGGACCTAAATTATGCAATTGCCTCAATTGGCAAAGTGTAGAGCTGGCCCTGCTTTTACATATTGACTTTTGGAGTGAAAAGATTAATCACCTTGCAAGGAATCTTGATCATCATGGCTCAGGGCCATGTATTTTGGTTGCACAATTTTTTCTTTAGCAAATGCCAGTTATTTAAATTGAAGTCTTAAAATCACTTATCCATGTTTTAAAAATAAATAGTGAATTTTTTTTTCTCTTCTGCTTGGTCTAAATTTTAGATATGACTGTCCCAAAGTTTTTACCAGCCCTGGTGATAGAGATTTTTCCATGCAGACTCACTTTATGGTGCCATGCACCCTATACAAACAAATGCCTTGACACATTTATTGTAAAAGTTTAGGTTCAAAGCCCCTTTTGAGGTTTCTTTGTGCTAGTTGAGATTCTGTAGATTTATAAAACCCCATCCTGTTGAAATGTCTGTCATATTATGACTGATTTAAATTTAGTCTTCACTGCTCATCTTGAGTAGTCTAAGCATTGGATGTTCATTTGCTTGATGCTTACACCTCAATAGTACAAAGTACAGCCAATGAGCTCAAGCTCAATAGTACAAAGTGTTGCTCATTCATTCACGAGTTATGTTTGTGGCACATATCTTTAAGATGAATAGTCACGATATGTTTCTGTAATACATACAGTTGCCTAAATTTCAAAATATAAGTTTTTGGTGTTTATGCTAGTCCCATGAAAAGGTGTTGTGAAAATATTTCTCATCCTAAGTTGGTAAATTTTAGGGGCACAACAAGTTTTACAAGGAGAAGTTGTCAAACAGTTCTTGCAGCACATCTGCTTTCCATTGCGAGAGCAATTGCTCCAATATTACCCCATTTGGCTGAGGATGTATGGCAAAACCTCCCCTTTCAGTATACCATGGAAGATGGTTCGATTGCTGAATTTGTTTTCGAATCAAGATGGCCAACCCTCAATGAAACTTGGCTTGCTTTTCCTACCAAAGAAACTGATTTCTGGGAAAAAATTCTTGAGGTAAGTATTGTTATCATTTAATGACAACAAACTGAAATAGTTGAGGGTTTGTGTATTTCAATTGCATGTTACTTACCAAAAAGAAAAAAGCATTCCAAATGTATGATCTCATATCATTAAAAGATTGTTTTGCAAATAAAT
Source organism: Quercus lobata (assembly GCF_001633185.2). Classification (NCBI taxonomy): domain Eukaryota; kingdom Viridiplantae; phylum Streptophyta; class Magnoliopsida; order Fagales; family Fagaceae; genus Quercus; species Quercus lobata. The sequence goes on along the minus strand of NC_044909.1, from coordinate 8,934,962 downwards.
CTTCTAAGAGATTTCAAACTTATCATTGTTGCCATCAAACTTTTGTTCTCATGAACCTCTGAAATACTTTCTCTTTCCCTCCTAAAATTCTATAGTGAAAAAAATTCAATTTTAGCACATTTTTGAAAGACCTTTTGGAAGTTTTGTAGCTCATAAAGAATCAGCTGATAATGTTTTTGGTGATATTTTCTTGAAAAAAAGAAGTTATTATTAGGTACCCTCCAAGAGTACAAGTGATGTACTCCAACCTAAAAGCAAGCCACCTAATACAAAAATGAAATTTTCACGACTTTTTTAGATTTTTGTATTAGGTGGTTTGCTTTATTAATGTGGGATACCATGTCACCCATACTTTTTAGATTTCCATTTCCTTCATAAAAAGTAATGTTAAAAGTTAACTCTGTAAAATTTATAAAAGTGCTAGTGAGATCTTTCTGCACTCTACTAGTTTCTAATATGAAGCATTTTGACAGCTGAGAACTGAGGTGAATAGAGTCCTGGAGATTGCACGTACTGAGAAACTGATTGGTTCCAGTTTAGATGCAAAGGTTTACCTTCAGACTTCTGATGCCAGCCTGGCATCTAGATTGTGTGAGATGTGTGCAGCAAGCAACGATGTAGACACATTGCATCGCATATTCATCACATCTCAGGTATGCTGTGTTCTGAGTTGTTTACATCTACTACTTGTACCAAAGCAACCCTATTTAGCGATCTACAAGTAAATATTCATTGCATTATCCCTTCTTAGTTGGGAAGCACACTGATGTGGTGCTATTAGCATCTCATTTATCCTAGAAACTGAGGCTTATCAGATGGATATACTTTATAGCAGTTATTATTATTATCTACATAGTAGTACAACAATAGGGTTGTGTAAATCTGTCTTGGCTATATATGAGGGAGTTCCTTAGGAATATGATTTACCATTATGTTATTTAGTTGCTTGAACCACTTAAGAATTTATTGTTCTTACCTGGCAATATGCAGGCAGAGGTTCTTCCCTCTTTAGAAGATGAGATGATTTCCCACATACCATTCAGTGGAGAGTGTCTCATTCAAGGAAAGAGCAAGGTTTGGATTGGTGTGTCTCGTGCTGAGGGTTTAAAGTGTGAAAGATGCTGGAATTTTTCACCCCAAGTTGGTTCTTTTTCGGAGCATCCCACCCTTTGCAACCGCTGCTATAATGTGGTTGATGCTCAACCACTTCCAGCTGTTGCAATGACAAGCTGAGATTCTGGGAAGTGCAATTTTTTACCAATTAGCCCGGCACTAGATTTGATTTGGTTGATTCAAAAGATCAGAGCTGCAAATATTTCAATTTAGCCAACATTTTGATTTGGTCAGTACACCCTTTCTGGGTTAGTTCAGTTCTGCAGCCTAATGTTTTAGACTTCCAATTCTGTTAAGTGAAACCCAATTTTGGCACAACTGAATTCTAAAAATTTGTTCTGTATGGTGTTCCAGAAACGCCACTCCTATACATATAAAACCATTTTTAGATATTTATACAAAAATGCATACCTACGATTTTAACCTTTTTGTTTACTGGAAGGCATATATATGCCTATCTTTCCATTAATGCAAATTTCCTATGATGCCTAATATTATCCCTTTTTTTTTTTTTGTTACCCTACGTGTTCCATGGAATTTCTAACATGTCCACATTTCTTTTATAAATCATTTGTTGGGAAAAGTGGAATTTGAACCTATACATTTCCATTAGAAACACTAAGGTGTCAATTGAGCTGTAAGGTCTTGGCCTAGCACAAATGTGCACGTGCATGGACAATTGCACCCATGACTCCATATTGCTTTAACCAACTTAAAAATTCCAAGGCCAACAACTTTTCCAGAGATTACACAATATCACATGCGTGATACGTAAAACCTTAAGCACATGAGCGGCATAAGATCTATCAGCCACATACACCCAGACAAATTCACTCCCTGTTAAAAGGGCTCTACGATACACACAGCCACTTAATGTGCCCGGGCAATGGGCCAATATGTGCCAATGTAAATTAATATGTGGCCGGTCTTTATGTATTGGCAATGTAAATTAATATCACCCAGGCAACAATACACTTTAGCTTGGCCCAAACCTGTTATTTTCAACTGGCCCTAGTGCCTCTGCCACTAAAATATTTCCAGACATTTTGAACTTTTTTGCATTAAGGCCCTTCCCACGTAGCAGCAGATGTAGAATACCTTAAATTAGCCACATCAATAAATCATGGTAAAAGCCAAAGATTTTGATTCTGCACCAATCGGTATTTTTATTACCTAAATGGTTAAATTATGATGTATTGTATAGGATCTGCTGCACCACACAAATAATAAATAGTAAAACCATGTAGCCATAATCTACAGGGATCAGACCTAAATGCAGGGCGGAAAAAAGAGAGGGGGGGGGGGGGGGGGGGTCACAATAGAGTTGGGAGGACTGATGCCTATTCCTGGCCCTTGCAAGGGAAAAGCAGGTTTTATGATACAAACTGATGCCCGTGTTAAAAATGTTCCTCGGGCACTTTCTAAATTTAATTATTTTCCGCCATGGAATTCATTTGAGCACCTGAATTTGGTGATGGGTGCTGCATTAACTCAGCTTCTTCAAAATCTTGAGATTGAATTTGTATATCCTGTCAATAATAAACCAAAGTCACTCCTTTTGAAGAAGCTGATATGAATAAACTCAAGCATATTACACAAACATTTGAGACTTAACAGTAGCACTTCAGGCCAGAACTAGTTAGTGGAAATTATTGATTTCCGTTCTCCTCAATGCAAAAAACACTGTAAGTGATAATAAGTGCGCACAGGGAAAATCCCTGTGTGGTTTGGGGTGGGGGGGGGGGAGGGGGTGGTGGAAGAGACTACAAGGGCCTGGGTTCAGAACTTCAGAGGGAATAATTGCCAACTATGCCAATGAACTAAACTCATATAGTACCTATTCTTCCTATAAGAATAGGATGAAGGTTGGGTTCAAGTTGTGGGTACAAGAGTATGAAGCTTAGCTCAAATGTGATGACAAGTAATACCTGTGTGTTAATTAGTGGATGTGATTGCTGATCTTGGGCTAATGGATATGCTTGTGGTTGAGACATTCTGTAGTAGGGCTCCTTAAGATCAAGTTTGCATGACGATGCTTGAATTATTCCTCCTTGTTCAGCACCAGGGCCCCACATTTTAGCTGTTGAACTATAACTTGTTAGATAACCAAAGAAACATATCAGCAATACAAAAACAAGAGAGAAGACAGAAACAAACCCATCAATGTAAGATATAATGTATAACTCTGAGCATTGTGGGCAACCATGCGGAGTTGGCCAGTAATTTCTTGTCCCGCCATGACATAAATTGGCTGAGTGAGGACACAACGTAATTGGTACCAGTGCGTTGTTGGTGCACCAGGGGCAGTGGTAAGCCATCTTTGCACAGTACTGCAGATCAAAGCAGTTCCAAATAACAGATTAAACAGATGGAACCCACATACATGCATAGTGAAGAAAATTTGGAAGGATGCTAGCCTGTGCAAATGTATAAGTAGAGATTATTGAACAAGTTCAACAGATTACCTCCCATTAAACAATACGTCAAACCAGCAAGCCAACCCATGCACTCTAGCACCCACAGAAGCAGTGAATCTCAACGGAATCTCAATTTCATATAAATCCTCTTCCTGTAGGATGAAACAAAGAAAAAGTTCGGATGACTTGCATTCTGATTTAACAATGAGCATCAAAAGCAATACACTATTTTGATTAAACAAGGAAGAAGATACAGCTACTATGAGAGGAAACTTAGTACAAAAGATCATCTTCTATGTTATGCTCTGCATTGTCAAAAACTTGGAAACATTTCTAAATGCTTTGAAAGCAAACGCAGAACTCACTAGGGCACGCTAAATTACACTATTTTGGCTGAAAATAAGTTTCACGACGAACAAAAAAATTCTACTTCTGATGGATCCTTTTTTGAAGAAAAACTAGTATCTCAATGAGTCTGAAGGGTATTATTCTACATGGTAAATGTGACATGTCACATGTATAGCTAAAAAGCACAAGATCTCCAAAAAGTTAAAAGTCATACCTTAGATTTTGTGAAGTCTAACACATGATACGTTGGAGAAGCGACCAACAATCTTGGATCAAAAGCATCTACCACAGGCTGTGTGAAGAGTAAAACAGGACCGATCAAATACTAAAGCATCACCAGATTGTAGTAAATAGTTATTACAACAGAAAAATATTACCTTCAGAACAAACAATGAAATACTACATGCAGGCATGCAAACACGCAAAACACGCCCCTAGCATTCAGGCTTGTTAATTATCACTCACAAAGCATGTCATACAGTCCTCCACTCTATTTTAATCCCACTGGACCGATCAAGTTTTCTAGAGCTAATACTGAAACTGGAGCACCAATTTTTCGTAAGATTTCACAGGGTGAAGGAGCAAGCTAGCAGTTTGACAACCAGTTCTTACAAACAAAGGTGTTACTGATCTTTCTACGAATATATCTCATATAGTTCCCTAGAAAAACCATGCTTTAACCTCCAAAAAATGAATAAGACTGGATAAAAAAGACCTTTAGGTGCCCAAGTTTACTTTAACACAACCTACCACGGTCCCACCCACACATATGAACTTTCATATGTTTAAAGATAGACAAAGTTTGTTGAAGGCAACCAAAACAGGAAACAATACTTTGATGTATTTCAGAAATATACAAGAATTATGGACCTGAGAAAAGTATCCCTGGAATGCAGATCCATACAAGGGTGTCAAATCAACACCATAATAATTCTGTTGCTGCCAAAAGAGAGCCTGCACCCAAAAATAATAATAATACATTAGATTTTCTCGAATGAAAAATGATAGTAAGGCTTGGAAAGATAAATAACAATATAATATGCTGAAGGCATGTATGTGGCTAGCTTTACCACAAATTTGTTTAAGGTTTTTTTTTTTTTTTTTTGGGGGGGGGGGGGGTGGGGTGGGGAAGGGCTTCACAATCACAGCCCAGAACCCAATTACTTTTGTTTTTTTCTTAAATTCTTCTTCCTTTTCACGTTTAACAGGGAGGAAAATGACACTGAGCATTGAAGAAGTGAACCTCCATGCCATTGGAACAGTATTGCCTTTCCTTTTGGTGAAAGGTAACAAAGGATTAGAAAAACCACAAAAAGGGTAGCAGTTATATTCCTCAAAGAGAGCCCCTCTTAGAAAAAGATAAATTTCTTCCAATTTTACTGATACCAATTCTGAGTATTTAGCCATAATTATTTTTGCATCATTAAAGTACAAAGAACATAGCAATGATAATTATAGCAAAATCACTTCAAATACGCACCTTATTTGCAATTTCAATAAACAAATATTCATCACTGAAAGGTGCCATATGTATCCTACATGAGTAATCAACATAAAATAATTAGAACCCAAAAGTAACAGATGTAAGAAATTATAAATCAAATTCAATCCACAACACTCTAGGAGGACATAAAAAAGTGCAAACCTAATGATCCTCATTTGACATAAACTAACAACATAATAATGAAATATTTAAAGTATTCATGGTCTTGAACGTTTTTCACTACCTCCAAATTTTCAGAGTTAGTTTTATGGGACTAATTAGCAAACACAAAAAGATAAGGACAAGAATTAAAAAACCAGACTATGAGAGTTACGTTAGATGTTGCTGTTATGATGTTACAGAAAAGGACAAATAGAAGCAACGCACATTTATCAGTATCAAGAATTAAATTGAAAAATCTTCTAAGAGGACACATAGAACGTCAGTATGATGGTCAACCAAATCTGCAAGTGCTAATTTCATAATTGCATAAAAATACAACAATGAATCACAAACAACCATAGTAATTCCCATGCACAAAGTACACATTCAGTAGTCTATCCCAAAATAGATAGGAGTTTGCAAATGGCACACATTTTAATGAAACAAACTAATTATAACAATCTTCCTAAAATGCCCTTAGTCGGGCAAAGAATGGTGGTTTCAAAGGGTAACATGGGAAGTTATATGGATAATCTATCATTTTTTTTGGAAACTCATACATATTGAAACAATCCAAAGAGAAAAGCACCCCCATCTATTTTGGGGAGGAGGGAGCATATTATTTTTGAATAAGAAATCACTTTTCTAATTTCAAGAGAATAGTATAAATTTGAGGCAGACATGATAAAACTAGCAGCAATTAAGTAAAAAGAAGCCCAGACAAACAGAAAGTAAGAGGCCATTTAAAGGGTTGGATTTACCTTCCAACTGAAGGAAACATTTTCCCATTAGGAACAAGAAACCGATCTCTTGCAATCACATAGGACTCTAGCATTCTTTCATTAACCAACAATGTTCCTATAATCATATAAATGAAAATTCTATATCAGACAAACACACTGTAACCACTAAATTTTGAGAACACTTTAAGCTGATTCTGCTGTTAATTATAAGCTTACCCATTGGCTCCGAGATCAGAATATCTGCTTTCTCTGGCAATTCAACTTCCTCAACTTTACCTTTAATTACCTATATTTAGGTGACATAGTGCCATGAACTGAATGAGATAACCGACAAATATTCACATTGGCAGAAAGTTAAAAGTGACATGATAACATCTTACAGTAATCCGTTGACCCAATGATGGATTCCCAACAATAAGCTTTCGTGCATATTCTGCCATTTCAGATGCTTCCACAGCGTAAACATGTTTTGCACCAGCCTAGTTGGGGCAGAAAAGAGAAATAAGATTAACCAAAATGGGGAAAATAAATCACCACATATATATATCCACACACAAGACACAAAGATGCAAGCATCACCATACATGGTAGAATAAACTTAGTTGGCTAAATAGCTAGGTTTACCTGAGCAGCAAATAATGACAAAATACCACTGCCAGCGCCAACATCAACCACTACACGACCAATAAAATCTTCACGGTTCTCAATAACGGCAGCATAATAGGTTCCTGAGACAAAGATTATCAATATTCAATAACATATCCACTATGCCATTTTTTTTCCTGGCATATTCATGTACAAGCTGATAATGTACACGTAGAATATGAATTTGCAGCATAAAGCATTATCTCAAGTAGAAATTTAAAAGTGAACGTAATGTAAGATAATTCGGTGAACAGATCATGGCCTGGTGAAATTACCTGTTCTCACATAATCCTGTAACATATTTTGCTGATGCAACAACTGTCCATAATAATGGAAATACATTTTAGCAGAAGATGCCTCTATTTTGTCATCAAACTTGCATTTAGTAGCTGAAATTGTTCCATTTGGTAATGGTTTGCCTGAAACAGGGGAGAAAAACACAAACAATTAGAAGATAGGCATAGAACGTAATGTGCAAGTACATTAAAAACACAACTTCACAGAACAAGCAGAACTCTGAAAAAAGTATAAATAGCATAATAATAGGCATTGATTTTTTTATTCCTTTCTTTTTATGCCATTATATATGAACTGGGTGCTGCAGATACCCAAAAACACATTTCTGTCTCTCACACAACCAACAGGGTCACAGATTAGATTTAAGAGGCATCAGATGCACAATCAGAATTTACTCTAAATGACATCACTGTATCGAATCTAACCGCATAAAATTTCTCTTACAAATTAGCAAATTACTATGATACTCAGATTCTTTTTTTCCAAACTAGCTCCTCCACAGATTAATGACCATTGTAAGTTGTATAATCTAGTTAAATGCTAAGTTCTCCCCATTTTCATTAAAGAGAATATCCACCAGATGGGGAAAAAAAAGTATTGTAATGCATAAAGATATCGGAATAAGATATAACATTGAGGCATTTCATTTTTCCCATATCTCATAAATCTAAATAATAAGCATCCTGCCTGCAAACTTCAACCAACTTACGAAGAAATAACTGGAGTTATAAAACAAACTAAGTTTTCGCAACTCCTTTCTTTATTGTTTATCTATTCATTTTATCTGATCATCTATTTCAAACCAGTGGAAAGGGGGCAGGGGAGAGCAAATTTTCAAAGCAGCACCTTCAAGAACTTCCTCTTTCCATTGCTTAAATGCACAATGGAAGGCTCTGCTCTCCTCTTCGTTTCTAAATTGGACAGTGACTCCCCTTGAATAAGATGACTTCTGCTTCAAAAGTAATACTGTTAAGAGACGTGAGCATTTCACAATGCTTCAACAATCTTACATTACAAGTATATATCAAACATAACCTTAATCATCATCAATTTGCATATTTTAAAAAGTAAAATGCAGCAGAAATGCACTGGTTAGATCACAGTTTTCCAAGCAAAGACCCAAATAAAGTTAAGATACTTATCTTTACGCACATGCAAGGATATTTCTAGTGCACCACATTCTCACTCAGCAATATAAAGTACAAATATATCTATCTATCTATCTATATACACTATAACATTTATAAATTCAAATTGTATTCCGTACCTCCTCAGTGGAATCAGACCCTTCAGTAAAGCAAACTGATTGAACAGAGCTTAATTTGAATATCTGAAAACACAAAATAAATAAATAAATAAATAAAAACACTCCTCTGATGCACAACGTCACTGATTAAAAATAAATAAATAAAAAACAAAAATGCATACATATAGCCAAAATAATAAAATAAGGAATTCTTGAATTTATTTGGCTCAATAAACTTATTTTATTCACTAAATAACAATAATACTCAAAATAATTAATCTATTTTCTCTTCCATTTCTTTCTTTCCCTCCACTTTCTCAGCAACCAAACGAACAATCAAACCAAAACAAAGCTGAAACCAAAACAAAGTTGAAACCAAAAGAAAAGAATAAAGAGTATTCACTCTTAAAAACACACACGCACACAAACACCACATTGATTAACACAACGTTTGAATTTATTTGGCTCAGTCAAGTATAAAATAAAAACATCGATAATGCTCTAAATTTTAATCTATTTCCTTTTCCATTTCTTTCTTTTCCTCCACTTTCTCAGCAACCAAACGAACAATAAATAAAAAAACTGAAACAGATAACAAAATCGTAAAGAGTAAAGCCAAACCTGAGCAGTTCGAAGATCAACATTGATAGCAGCAGCCGATTCAGATTCCTTGTGAAATCGAAGCTCGGCGAGTCCAGAATCGTCGGAGAACCGAGCCACTACAGGCTTGGACTGAGATTCCGAAGAAGACGAAGCGAGGTCCGAGACTGAAACCAAAGTGAACTCGTGCTGTTTCTCCTTTTGCCCTACCGTACCCTCCATTATCGTCCTCTTCAAGCTTCAAGTCCAAAAAATTTCCAATTTTCAATGCAAACAAAATCAAAATCTCTCAAAGATAAACAAATATTTATGAAATTATAGCTTTATATTTGTCTCTATGAGTCTCTTTGTGTGAAAAAAAATTATCTTCTGCGAGAGAAAATTAGGGTTTCAGTGAGAGAGCAAAGCAAAAGCTTCGAAAATTTTTTGAGAGCCGCCAAAGCCAAAGGGAGAGACAGAAAGCTAAGAAACACTAAAGCCTTTGGCTTTTATACTCTGTGTGTATTTCTATTTTCTCTTGTGCCATTGGGTTTTAAACGCGCTCTTCTATTTTGTTGTCGTTGATTTTTGGGTGTAATGTGCTCACACGTGGGTTTTGGTATATTCGATGAGGTTTCGAGTTTTGATTGGGCCGAGATGGATTGAGTTGCGAATGAAAGTATCTGATGCGTTTGATTTTGAAGATTGATTTGATTGTGGGGCCCAAAAGCGTGATGGGATTGGTTGCTTGAAGTTGGCGTTAGATGTGTATATCACTGTTGGCTGACACGTGGGTCTGAAGTGGGAAGGGTTTTGTGACTTTGGTGGTGTACCACTCTGTACATGGAATTTGAAATAGTACTTTTTTTTTTTTTTGGCTCTTTTTGTTTCTTTTGGTAATGATTTTGTTTAGGAAAATAGATAGTTTGAATTTGGCTTTTGATAATTGAAAAGGTTGCAATCTAATTTTTATTAATTTTAAAAATTAAAATTAAATCATTTTATTACCTCAATCAATAGAAAAATTATGATGAATAAGTGTAATTTTACATGACCTTTTTTTAATAATTTGACTGAGGTAAAATTGTCTACTAATTAGTAACTACCTCTTTTAAATTATGTAAAAATGAGATTTTATAAAATTTGTATAACTTTTTTTTTTTGTAGTTATTATTTAATTGTTAAGGGAGAGGATTTAAAATTTTGAACCCTGAATATTTATATTAGAAATAGAAGAAAATGACAATTATGTTACAAGATTTTTGATGTTTTACTTATCTTTTTGAGAAGAATAATAAGTAATGGTATCTCATTTTGTCACTACGAGTCTACGATAGAATGCTATAATGATAAACTATAAACAAGGTGTTATGAAATTCTTTTCTTTTTTAAGGGCAACAATCTACCATCTCTATATATTTTAAAAGTGCCAAATGTTTTAACTGAAAACAGGAAACTAGTAATAATGGCTGGTGAAACATTTTCCTAATTTTGCTGTGGGTTGTAAGCTGTAACCTTATTTGGTATCCAATAAAACAAGAATAATGCTAGAGATAGAAACTATTTTACAAATTTTTTTACAAATTATTGATGTGATGAGTGATTATTGGTAAATAAAAAAGTGATATTAATGATGGACTTAGATAAAAGCCAATAAGAGGTTGGCCATATTAACGTTTTGTAAAAATGTTGTAAAATAATTTGTGACTATAACATTACTCAACAAAAAAAATAAAATAAAATAAAATAAAACAATACTTATTATTTCAACATGGGAGTAAAACATTATCTTGTTACATTTTAAAAATGCTAAATGTAGTTTTAACTGAAAACAGGAAACTAGCCAAGATGGTAGTGAAATAATTTCCTAATTTTGTAATGTTGTAACTTTTCAAAATTTATTTGCCCAGAAAATTAATTAATTAATATAAAATAATAAAAATAAAGTAAATGTAATATATATATGATTATACTAATGTGTGTCCTAAGGATATATATTAATAATTTATTTTAGAAAACTTTTTATAAAAAAATGAAAAAGTTATCAATTTTTTTGACAACTTTTTTATTTTCTCATAAAATGTTTCAAAAAATGAATAATTAATATATACCTTAAGGATATATATTAGTAAACCATTTTAAGAAACTTTTTTAATTTTTCATTAAAAAAATTCTTAAAATATATTTATACTACAGTGTGTCCCATGTTTGTAAATGTGTTGGACAATTTGTACATCCTTTTTACGCCGAGACAAAAATAAACACGTACAAAACTGCCTTTTGTTAGCTGTATGCCCCGTATTTTTATTTTAACATCAACTCAATTGCTTACCAAATAAACATCAACTCAATTGTACTAGTAGTATATAATAAGAAAAGAAACGTGATACATCATCAGATTTAGGTAATCGGATTGATAGCATTTGTTATCTATGACTTCTTTTTTATTTACTGAGAATTTTTAGTTACTACTTTTTCAGTTTCCAAAATCATATGAGAAAAATACTTTTTTCAAAAATCAAAATAATTGTTTGCCTACTTTTTTTTTTAGGATACTTGTTTGCCTACTAGTTTCAGTGTAGTACTACTTTCCTTTTCTTTTCTTGCTGAAAAACAAAAGCTTTTACAAAAATTTCCCCAGCCAGCTTCAAAAGCTTTTATGGGGAAAAAATTATCAGAACTTCAAAACACACTAATTTTTAAAGCCTCCATGCCAAGCCAATGGGTAGCTCTATTAGCAAATGTACTTGCCCAAACAAAAATTAAATTCAATTGAAAGAAACTTAATGTTCTCCATATCCATAATGCTCTACTATTGTTTTGTTTGTTTACAAGGCTGCATCAGTGCCAGCTTAAAACTAAATGCAATTGATGCAATTGCCTAAGACACCAAGTATAAAAAAAGGCCCCAAATTTTAATTTAATTAAGCCAAATATTAGCTAGTAAATTAAATAATATTTTTTGTCAAATGAAAAATAAGAAAAAAAAAAGGATAAAAATACTACTTTTACAAAAAATTTGACAACATTTTTATAAAAAATTCTAAGTAGTAGGTTGTTACAGGTTATTATCGATGGCAAAAAAATAATTTCAATGATGAGTTCTATTGTGAATGTAGCACTTCTCAAAAAATAAAAATAAAAATAATATACAAAAAAAATCACAACATTTTTTACAATAATTGAGTTGACAAATTTTTACTAGTTCTCACCTAGGTTCATCACTAACATTACTCTTTTACTTACCACTATCATTTTATCACATCAACAGATATGAAAAATTTTGTCAAATTTTTTGTATCTATAGACTTTCTATAAAAAAAATTTCTACATGATTCATGTTAATTAATAATAATTTTGCATCTAAAACAAGATAATAGAATTTAAATAATATTTATTTGTTTTAAGTCATATTTAAATATATAAAAAAAACCTTAATTTCATTTTTCATCTTGAGCCCCCAAATGTATTAAGTCACCCTCAGCTGCATCACAATTTAACTTATAAATTCCCATAGGTGGCTTCAGCCATTTTGTATTAGGTTTCACTGACTTTGTCTAAGTATTAATCTTTGATACCTTTACGTATTCTTACTAAGCCTTACTAGATTTGGCCCAAATCTCCAAAGGGTTTAAGCATTTGATGTTTCATGCTTTTTATACAATGACCTCCCATAATTCACTAAGCTTTGGCAAGATATCCATAGCAATTATACACAACAAAACTTTGAAGTTTTCGTGGATTATTACTTTCCATAGCTTCCTCCATAAGTGTAGCCATAGTTTTAAAAACCGGACCGGACCGGCCGGTCCGACCGGTTCAACCGGGAACCGGCTTTCAATCCGGTCCGATTATGGTATAAAACCGGAAATGACTTAAAAACCGGTAAATAGTAAAAACCGGCCGGTTCAACCTGAGAACCGGAAACCGGCACGGTCAAACCGGTTTTGCTCCTCAAACTAAACTACGTCGTTTTTAAGTTTTCTGCTCCTCAAAACTACGTCGTTTTTTCTGCTCCTCAAAACTAACCTAAAGTCCTTACTGACTCACTCTTCTCATCAGCCATCTCACTCTTACCTCACGATTCACGCCCCCTCTTCTCATCTGCCTCACTCTCTCACTCACCTCAAGCTCTCAAGGCCGCTCAACTCAACTCAATCTCTCTCTAGTCTCTACTGTCTACCTCACTCTGTTCTCTCTGCCTCACGCACAGCGGCACAACGGCACGCCCTCGCCCTTTGAGCTCATTCCTAGTCTGCTCTACCCACAAACCATTTCAACTACCCACCCAAAACCCACAACTCAGCCACCACCAAGACCCACAAAACATCCCAACCATCCACCACAACCCACAAACCCAACCACGCATGACCCATAAAACATCCAAAAACCCAAATCGATAAAGCTACACAGCAATAAAGGAGAAAAAAAAAAAATCCAGAACTGAGATTAAAAGAATGAATCAACGATGGTGGAGGTGGCCAAGAAACAGTGGGGCCGACGACGATGGAGGATAACGGAAAGAAAAAAGAAAAAAACCCAGTGGATCGTTGATGATTGGATCGGTGATGAATGGCGCCGATGGCAGTGGAGATGCAATCGGTGATGAGTGGCGCCGATGAGTGGATCGGTGGTCAGTGATGAATGGCGCCGATGAGTGGATCGGTGGTCGGTGATGAATGGCGTCGATGAGTGGATCGATGGCCGGTGATGAGTGGCATCTGGGAGTGGATCGGAGGCTGGAGGTTTGGTTTGTGGAAGGGAAAATTTTTTTTTTTTTTTTGAGAAAGCACAGTGTCGAGAGAGTAGGGAGAGATGAGTGACTGAGTGATTTTGTAAAATATTTTACTGTTTTTACACTTGTTTTACTTTTACACACACTTGTTAATATATATATATATATTTATATATAATTAAAAAATTATTAATTATTTATATAATTTAAATAAATAATAATTAAATTATTTATGACGTCATCGGTTCGACCATCGGTCGGACCTCGGTCCGACCATAAAACCGGTAATTAGCTCCTCGACCGGTTCTTTCACCGTACCGGTTTTTAAAACCATGAGTGTAGCCCATCACTCATGCCCATCTTGGTTAAATCAATGCACTTGATTCATTCACTCCACATGCTGGTTTATCAAGTCAGGGTAAAGTAAGTCTAAGCATGGCCTGAATAGATTCCTCATTAAACACCTCTTTGAACTTCACTTTATTCCATAATTTTGATGTTGGATTAATCAGGATTTGCCACAAATTAATAATGAATTTCTTTCTATCAATCCTCGCTTCAGTTTTGGTTTAAAATCCTAAGCCAATGTACCCAAGGCTCCTCCCAAGCATTAATACTTAACCCATCTCCAACTAGAAAATAAGTTCCCTACTTTAAAACTGAATTTTTAGCTTTCTCTATTCAGAGGCATTTTTGGACTTAACCCCTCAAGCAAGTTGTCCCTGATTTGATATTTGCTTCTTCATAACTTTAAAAAAAGAAAAAAGAAAAAGAAAAAGAAAATATATATATATATATATTTATATTAAAAGTTAGAATTGCTTCTTAATAACCTAACTCATAGGCCATTGTGATTTGTGGCAACTTTCCAAACTACCTTTGTAAATATTGCCAAATTAAGTCTTTGCATCTACAAAAGCCGAGTCTTCCATGTTTTATTAGTAGACAAAGCATGTCCCAACGTTTAAAAGCAAAATGCTTACCTTCTTGGACTTGCCTTCCACCAAAATTTTCTATTTGTTGCATCAATGCTATTAAACACCATTGGAATGCTTTACGGACAACACCACCACCACCCCCCCCCCCCCCCCCCCGGCGGGGCCGGGGGCACAAATTAAGAAAAAATGGAATGGTATTTATTTATAATTTAAAGATTTTTATGTTTTTTTTTTTTTTTTTGGTGAAAAAAACTTGAAAGAAAGTTAACAGACTTTGATTAAGTAGATATAGAATGAGGTTATGCTAAACCTTTTTCTCACAATATAAAGAGTTAGATATACATATTGAATATATACTATTCACATTTGACAATTTCTAAATTCATAACAATCTCCTCCTATATGATTCGAAGATAATAAATTTAGAAACACAGAATTTCACAACTATCGATGTAATAAGTTGTTAATTGTAGGTTAAAAATGTGATATTAAAGGTGGATCCAAATGAAAACAAATAAAAACTAGTCTACTCAACTATTTTGAAAAATGTTATAAAATAGTTGTACTTGTAGTATTACTTATATGAAACCATTCTCCTTATTGTTGAAATCTTAACTTCAAATCACTAGCATAGCTACTTCCACTCATTTTAACCTTCGCGAGTCCATTCTTCAATTAAGTTCTTATTAAATTCGCATTTGACCAGATCACTATTCACTAGCCCTTCACTGCTATCACACTAACCTTCCACTCACCCGCACATTCATTTTCATTGTTCTATACACCTCTTTCCTACTCACAGTTTGCACCTTCATGACATCAACTTTGTCAAGTCACACCAATCTTAATCTCATCAACCTACACTATCTTTATCTCGTATAGACATCAACTTTGCCAATCACATCATTTTTACACATCATAATCTCCTAGAGGTTCATGTGGACTGATAAATGTGTAATTGAAAATTTTGACCAATATTCTGATCCACATTTAATAATGGAATGGACACTAGCGGGCACCACTTAACAGATTAAATTTGTTGTCATTGGATGTACTAAAAAAGAATCATTGATTTGATGGTAAATATTAAAGATTATTCATCATATTATCATGAAATGAACCCATAGGCCATAAGTTTAAAGACATTATAAATTCAAATGTTATTGTATCATATTGCTTTGGAGGTATTTGGATTACAAGAGAACTCTTATATGCTATCAGATTGCTTTTGAGGTTGCAGGTATTTAGATTACAAGAGAACTCTTAAATATTGCTTTGGAGATTCCAGTGGCAATAATTGATGATCATCCAATGCCTTGATTTTAGTTGTAGATAATGTTGTCTCAATAGGCTTGGTTGCAAAATTGAAAGATAGAATCATATTTGCAATAGGAATTTGTTGAAAAACTCGATCTAAACTTGCATAGAGGGCCATTCGAATCCTATGCCATTCGATTTTTCTTATCAGCTTCTTTATGCAGCCAGCATTTTTGTCTAAACATGTATTCTTACACCAGATCTCAGTGATCTGTTCCCGTGTTCGAAAGAAAGACATCCCACAAGAAAACAAAAATAATAATAACGATAATGTTACCATTATCATTATGTCAATTTTGGGACTTGATTGTTGTATGATTTTGCCAATTCAATTCCGAGTCTTTTGACATCATTTCTCACATTCTAGCTACTTTAGAGACCCGCCTTAGTTTACAGCCGTTCCCACCTTAAATTATATTTTGGGCAATGTTTGATAAAATGCTCCTTATTATCAACTTTTAATTTAGCCCGCTAAATGACAAAAGCTGCTTCTCCATGTATGAGAAAACAACTATCTATATAAGTTTATCACAACTGAGGTTTCAGGATTTTTCTAGAGGATCAATAAGAAATATAAATTATATAAAATTTAAAATGATAGAGAACCTGAATATAACAACATTAAAAAAAAAAAATGTATTCAAATACATAAAGTTTTATAATTGTCTTTTAAGGTTTTATATTTTAAAATCATTGCATAATAGTTTTATTATCAATCTTACTAGCTACATTTTTTTTAATATATACAACTAAACAATCATTCATTTACTGATTTTTTGTTTGTTATTACAAATTTGTCAATAATACTAGTAAAAGAATAAAAAATAAACTGTAAAGTTCATTTGACATATTTTTTCTTAATACAATAAACTTACTAATTGCTATTACTAAAATTAAAATTTAAAAATTATCTATTACTTCTAAATATAATAAGCATATTAATTATTATTGTTTAGAATTCTTTAATTTATTTATTTATGTCCTTTACTCTTCACAATTCTTTTATTTAATTCACAATACATTTTTGAGCAATTTTTTGTATTTTCTTTACGATTCTTTAATTTAATTTATTAGTTTATGTCCCACAGCCCCCACTGACTAAGTGACTGATTGATTAATTGTTTCATACTTTCGTTGTCTTTTAGTGTTAATGCTCCCCACTGACTGATCCACTCAAAAAAACACTTAACAATACAAACAGTAAACACACGTAGAAACTGACAGTCAAAGACAAAAAGACAAAAACTCAAAACTCAAAAGGTTTTTATCAAAACACTATGACCAGTTAACTACACAGTACACACACGGTGAAACAGAGTTTATCAGAACACTATAAACTAATAAACACACACACACGGTGAAAGTGAAGAGGGCAGGGCATAGTGAGGGAGCAGTGCGTTTTGCTCCCAAGGTCTGGTTTGGCTTCTTTTTTCTTTTTTCTTTTTTTTTTTAATGATTTTTTTCATTCGATAGATTATGGGCTTTTATTTTTTAGATTTAAGATCAAAAAATTTATGTTGGACTTGCTTCTTTTTATTTATTTATTTATTTTCATTTCAAAGTTTAGAAGCTAAATTCAGCTGGGCTTAAAATAAATTAGGGTCAGTGTAAAAATTTTTGCAACTTTGTGTTATGAGTTACAATGACTAGAAGAAACTCCTTTTCCATTAGATTAAATACAAAGGTGATAAATCCCCCAAAGAACAAATCTTAAGATTTGGTACTTACATTTCATTCCGAGAAATTATATGCAAATACATATCTTGAATTACAGATAACTGGAAAGCTATCGATTACTATTTTACTATGATCTGAAAATCAATTCAAGATTTGCCAAGTAAAGCAAGGGAAGGCATGTTAGCTCTCAAGTCACATCTTCTCACTATCAATATTCTCTGATGCTGCTAACTCAAAAATTCTTCATCATCATCATCATGTGTATCTATAAATGCTGCTAACTCAAAAATTCTTTATCATCATCATGTGTATCTATAAAGTCAATCTCATGTCCTGGTGGGTGACTTTGGTATCATTAATTTCTCATCTTTGTAACATATACACACCCTTATTCAACGCCCTCCATCATTTTATACCAAAACACGTTGACTTGTCTCTTTTTTGATTACAAATCAGATTTTATGTTGCTCGAGGTGATTAAGTGTGCGTTTAGATACCGCTTATTTTGCTAAAAACTAAAAACTGAAAACAATAAAAAATCATTTTCTAGTTAGTAGGGATGGCAATTTTTGCCCGATCCGCGGGTACCCGGCCCGGTCCGACCCTAATGGGCCGGATTTTACCCGGTCCGATTAGGAATAGGGTCGGGTATGGGTTTTCCAAAAAAATCCGAAACGGGTCCGGGTCGGGTCCGGGTTTTATTTAAAAAATCCGAGACCCGGCCCGAAACCCGACCCGTGTAAAAACCCGGCACCTGAAATTACAAAACTACCCCCTCTATATATATATATACCTTACTCTAACCCTAATTTTCTTCACTCTTTCACTCTTCAGCAGCCTCCCTACTCAGTATGACAGTCCCTCTCTCTCATTTCAGGCTTTAGCTCCGACACTCCATCACCCTCACTCCCACACCTCAGTCCGACCCTCCCTCACGCTGCCGTCCCTCAGTCCGACCCTCACAACCCTCACTCCCACACTTCGTCCCTCAGCGCCTCTGGTACCCTCCGTCCGTCAGTCCCTCAGTCCGACCCTCACAAGCCTCCGGCTCCGGCTACCCTCCCTCTACTCCTGGTTACGGCAGCCGTTCGTGTCTCTGGTACCGTCAGCGTCTCTGGAACGTCGTCGCCTGCTTCAAGATCGCCGATCACGACGGGAGTGATCTTGGACTTTCGGTTTCATCACCTACTCCAACCGCAATCACTGAGGATCTTGGACTTTCGGTTTCAGAGGTGTGAATGTGCAGGCTTAATGTAGGCAAAAATTAAGATTTGCAAAATTTGAAGCATGACTTTAAGCATATTTAAATGGTCAAATATGTAGTTTGTGTTGTAGTTTGTCTTCTCTTTAATTTTTTTTATTTTTTTTCCTGATTTTAAAACATTTCTGAGTTTTCTGTTTTGTAATTACCAATGTGGAAAGTGTACAATTGAAATTAATGGAATGATTGATTGCGGACATTTTGTCTACTGGATAGAATTTGAAGTTTTTTTTTTTTTTTTGAGAGGTAGAATTTGAAGTTATCTTTGTGTTTTCGGTGCCACTGTCTCCTGGGCTCAAATTTTTTTTTTTTGGATTGGGCCCAAAAATGCAGGCTTGATGTAGGCAATCTTAAATTTGGGCTTTTTTTTTATTGGGCCACGAATTGGGCCCAATCCCTAAACGGAGCCCGCGGGGCCCGTGGAGCCCGGCTGGGGCGGGTCCGGGCCCCGGGAAAAAAACCCGGTATCCTAAACGGACCGGGTCCGGGTTACGGGTCTCGCCCCGCGGGTCGGGCCCGGGTATAGAAAAACCCGGCCCAAACCCGACCCGTTGCCATTCCTACTAGTTAGGCAGTTACTGTTCACTTTTAAAATTACTATTCATTTGCCTATTTACACTGTTCATGTCCCCTGAATAGTGCAATAGGCGCTGGTTAAAAAAAAAAAAAAAAAAAAAAAAAAAAAAGGGCAAAACGTGGACGTGAGAGATGCTATCCAAATGAAGCTTAAGTGTGTGTTTGGACACTAATGAAAAATTAAAATTATTTTATTATTTAGCTTATTTTTGCTATTATTCATGGGCCCCATTGTACTTTTTGCACTATTTATGGGCTCCACTATTTTTTTTTTTGGGTGAAAAGGAGACTTCATAAAACAAACTAACCAGGAACAGGGCAAAGCCTGTTAAAGTACATCCCAGATTTATCTTGCTCAACAAGGTCAAAAACGTCCACAGGCGGACTTTCAAAGGACCTAAACTCTAAAACTTGATCAGCCCCTATTCTAGCAAGAGCATCCGCACAACGATTCGATTGCCGGAACACATGATTGACTTGAATCTGTTGGAAATTGTTGATAAGCATTCTGCAGTCATCCAATATAGAAGAAATCACTTCATTAACATAGCCAGTTCTGTAGAAAATATCCACAATGGATTTAGCGTCCATTTCAACTATAAGAGCAGGAATGTTCAAATTGCTGCACAACATTAGCCCATCCCTTAAACCCCATAACTCAGCCACAAAACTGTTCGTATTCCCTATGTGCCGTGAAAACCCAATGACCCAATCCCCATGGCTATCTCGCACTACACCACCACAACCAGCAAGACCCGGATTACCAGCAGTGCACCCATCAGAATTTAGCTTCATCCAGCCCTCTGGAGGCTTCTCCCAACGACACGCAACAACCACTCTTGGCACGGGGCACCTCGGAGAGCTTACACAATACATGAATTCAATTACATGATTCTCAATTTCAGCCAAAAGATTCGGGTTCAAAGCTTTACCCGTGAAGACCACCTAGTTCCTACTTTTCCATAACATCCAAATGGCAAAGGAGAATAACATGCTCCACTGGGATTTACCGTGCATGGTCCTACTGCCCAAACTCCCATTCGAAGCAAACCACTCTTGTAGCTTGCTCCTTCAAAAGTCTTGGTTCATATTCCTAACACCCAGCTGCAACCAAATCGCCCTAGCCCGAGGACAATCACGAAGAGCATGCAACACCAATTCCTTTTCTTCTAGGCAAATTGGGCATAAATCATCAGTTCCAACTCCCTTCCTAACCAGGCAGCCCTTCACCCCAATACTATCGTGAACACATTTCCAAATGAACGTTTTGATCCTAGGAAGCGTATTAATTTTCCAGATCCACCCCACTAGCAAGGAAGGCATCTTGTTAGAATCTACAGCCAGCTTATACGCACTTTTGACATCAAACCCGCCTCTAGCACTGCCTGTCCAAACTAATCTATCAGCCCCTCTATTAGTAAGCGGCACCGGCGTGGCTAGAATCAAATCCTTAATATCTGTAGGCAGAATAAAAGGAATACAACTCCAATCCCAGCCCAAATCAATCAAAACATCCTTCACCATTAATTGATCAGCTTCACAAGTCAAAGGCCCCTGAATCAAATGACGGATGGGCCCCCCTTTGATCCAATTCCCAGACCAAAAATTCTGAGTACTATCCCTGCCTACCAGCCACATACTACCTTTATTAAAGACTTCCCTACCTCTCTTCATAGCAGACCAAACCTGAGAACATGGAAGCCGATCTGCATTTATAGCATTAGCTCTCCTCCCAGAGCAATATTTCTGCTTTAAAACCTTGGCCCAAAGGGAATCCTTCTCTGAGTGTAATCTCCAGTTCAGTTTGGCCAGGAGAGCAGTGTTTCTTCCTTTAGCCGATTGAAGACCCAAGCCTCCTTCCTCCTTCGTCTTAGTCACTTTTTGCCACCCAACCCAGTGCATCTTTCTCTGATTTTCTGTAGTACCCCACAAAAAATTACGGTTAACCCAATCTATACCATCCAACACTCTACCCGGAAGAGAAGCACACTACATTACATAGGAAGGAATAGCCGCTGAGGAAGCTTGGATGAGAACCGCACGCCCTGCTAGAAAGAGCAAATTTGCTTTCCGACCCGCTAATTTCTGTTTCACTCTATCAAGAATGAAATTATACTCACGAGAAGATCTACCCAGCTGCCTAATGGGAATACCCAAGTATTTTCCTAAGCAAGGCGTGGAGGTAAATCCAAGGATATCACAAAAGGCTTCCCTATCATCCATATCAACATTGGGAGAGAAGAACACCCTCGACTTTGAATCACTAACTGTTTGCCCTGGCATTTTGCAAAACTCATCCAGCATATCTCTAATGGCATAGCAATTAATATTATCTGCTTTGGCAAAGAGAACCAAATCATCCGTGAACATCAAATGGGATACTGAGGGCCCTTTTTGAGAGACTTTAATCGGATTCCAAAGTTTAGCACTAAATTTTTCCTCAATAAGTTGACCAAGGAAGTCAATGCAAATGATGAAGAGATAGGGAGAAAGAGGGTCCCCTTGCCTTAACCCTCTTGATGGAAAAATCGGATCCAGAACTTCCCCATTAAAAACAATTGACATGGAGACCGTCGTTACACAACTCATAACAGTATCAATCAGATCAGTAGGCAAATTGACCCTAATAAGCATATCTCGGATGAAACTCCACTCCAATTTATCATACGCCTTCTCAAGATCAATCTTCAAAGCCATGTATCCCACTTTCCCCTTCTTTTTGCTAAGGGAGTGGATGACCTCCTGCGCTATAATGGCATTATCAATACCCTTTCTACCCGGCACGAATGCTAATTGACAAGGAGAGATAAGCTTATCCAAATACGGTCTCAATCTGGCGACAATAATCTTCGACACTATTTTATACACTGTATTACACAAGCTGATAGGGCTATAATTACTGAGCGTCTCCGGACCTTGGATCTTCGGAATAAGAGCAATAAGAGTTGTGTTGAGGTACTCCAGGACTCTCCTCTCAGCAAAAAAATTTTTAATTTCAGACATAACTAAGCTGCCCACAGTGAGTCAGAATGTTTGGAAAAAACCAACATGCAACCCATTTGGCTCGGGAGCCTTAAAAGCTTTCAGAGACCATAATGCGGCTTTTATTTCCTCTTCCGTCACCTCCCCGCTAATACTACATTTTTCCTCCTCCAACAGCCTAGCCTGCCAGGAAGTAATTTGAGGATGCAGTAAGGAGTCACAGCAGAAAGAAGTAGTATAAATATCCCTATACCCCTTCATCACAAAATCTTTGACCTCCTCCTCCTTATATAACCACTCACCCACTGAGTTTTTGCTAGCCAAAATCTTATTCCTCTTCCTTCTCACCAAGGTAGACACATGATAGAAAGCCGTATTCCTATCCCCTTGAATAATCCAATTAACTCTCAATTTTAACACCCATAGCTCCTCTTCCTAGTTCAACACAGAATCAAGATCCTTTAGGAGTTCATTTTCAAGGTTAAGGAGAAAAGCCGAAGGATTAACTGACATAGCTCTCTGAATACCATTTAACCTTGCCATAATAGTCTTTTTCCTAGTAAAAATGTTACCGAAATGCTCCTTATTCCACCTGGTAGCCTCGTTAGTGAAAAGCTCAATAGCCTGTGCTAGACCCAGGTATGACTCCAGGCTTGAGTAACAATGGAAGGAAAGTTGCAATTAGACAGCCAACAAGTTTGAAACTTAAATAATTTCCTCCTATTCTCCTAATTTCTCAGTTGCAATTCCAACAAAACAGGGTAATGATCGGAGTGGCACCTAGTGAGATGGGCCACACGGGCCTTCGAGTACATCAGACACCATTGGGAATTGACAAAGAATTTGTCTATCCTCTCCTGAATAAGAGCTTGAATATCTCTCCTATTAGTCCAGGTAAACCGCGAACCCGAAAAACCTATATCAATCATACTACAAGCATCCAGACATTCCTTAAAATGGAGAGTTCTATTAACACTCACCCCCCTTCCTCCAAATTTATCACCCTCCGTCAGTGGCTCATTAAAGTCACCCGCCATTACCCATGGCAAATCGTGAAGGTCCGCCATTATTTTAAGATTCCCCCATAACACCTGCCTTTCAGTACACCTTGGGCTAGCATAGATTGCAGATAATACCCAGTTAAGGTTAGAAGAGGTACCTTAATAGCCACATGAATTTCTTGTTTAATAATTGCTAACTGGTTGATCTCCACTCTATCTCCATTCCACAGCAGCCATAACCCACCAGCATAGCCCATGGTATCGATATGGATAGCTCCATCAAACGGCAATTCATCAGTAATCGGCTTCGCCCTCTCTCCACCAACACAAGTCTCCATCACTATTAAAATAGCTGGATCATGGATGCGAACCAAATCTCTAACATGACTTCTAAACGCGGCTTTCCTCGCACCTCTAAAATTCCAAGCAATAATATTCATGGGGATAATAAGCTTTAGGCAGGGACACCAGTCAACAAAAGGTAGCGGCTTTACCTCCACCCTCAATATCCATTCCAGCCTCTTCAAGGCTTCCCTCGGCATCGCATAAATTTTGGGTATGGCTGACCACACCAAGTGTCGAACCTCCTTTAGACTCAACAGCTCCGATGGCCACATCCCCCATGGAAGGTTCACACCCATCCACACAAGGGTCAACCCAATTACGGCGATTCTCGGATAGATCATTATCCATGCTCTCCGTTTCCTGGTGACGAACTAACCTCACTTCCGATTCGGACCTACCCAATCTCTGGTAATCTCTTCCTCCAAGCGCAACAACACCATTCTTTCTACCGTGCTTGCCCATAAAATCCCCTTCATTGTTGGTTTCGCCATCTTTGAAGGCGACTTCCAACTCAGAGCTTCCATTGGCAGTAGCACAGTTAGGAGATGTGAAAAGGAAAGGCTCAGTGGCGGCTTTGTGATTAGAGGAACTCACCTTATAGCCCTTCACATTAGTCAATACCTTAGACCATGCTAGAGCTTTCTTCCCCTTAATAGAAGCATGCGAACTGGGCTTAAAGCCCGAGTTGGCCAGATTCAACTTTGAATCCATCGCAGACAATTTTGGGCTTAAGCCCGCAAGCCTTAGGCCCTTCAAATCCTTAAAACCGTCTAAGCCCATATTGCTACCTTCCCCCAATGCTTCAGCCGTCACCTTGGTTGGGACCATTTTCCTTTTAGACTCTCTCAATGGCCCAGCGACTTGCTCATCCCTTGTAGACCCTACACTAGCCCATTTATCCTTCACAAAACTACTACGAGTGACCCTACTCCTAACCTGATCATTCTCCTGCCCAGGTGGTCCCTTGTTACTCCTTTGGCTTCTTGCTCCACTCACCTTACGTGAGACCATAATCCACGGGCCATACGTACTATCATGTACGTTCTCACCCCCATTTTGTTGTCCATTCTCAAGCACGATCTCGCTGGACCCCACACCTCCCTTGTCCGCATATGCCCCATGGGAATTGCATGACTCTGTACGATCCTTTCCAGGCTCCATGGCCACCGTCTCCTTTAGCGCTACCTCTTTCCGGATTGAATATGGGCAGTTTTCTCGCCTATGTCCCATTCGGCCACAATCAAAACACAGCGACTGTATTCCTTCATAGCTCACAGGTTGCTCATTTTTCCCAATCAAAACTGCTATTACTAAAGGCTTAGTAACATCTACTTGAACACACACCCTAGCGAACCTACCTCTAGCCTCTGCCCTAGTATGGGAATCCACCCTTAAAACATTTCCGATGGCTTTCCCAATCAAATAGAGTGCTTCAGCATTGTAATACTCTATCGACAACTCATTAAGTCTAATCCAGACCGCAATCGATGACACATTCGCCAACGCCGGTTTGAAATCAGGTTCCCATGGACGTATGGAAAGGAAGTGGCCACCTATAAACCATGGCCCCCTCTTTAACATAGTCTCAAAATCCTCTTTGAGATACAGTTGCGTAAGGAAAAATTTGTTGCCTAAATCCACACAGTCAAGTCTGCCTATTGGTTTCCATAATGACAAAAGTCTACTTTGGAGGAAGCTTAAACCTATTGACCTCCCATACACCTTAACTATCAAAGCCCTTGCCCAAGGATTCTTGATTTTCTGCTTGAGATCTTTCGAGAACTTAACAGCAACGAGACCTTCCCTAAGAGCCTCCACATCATCATCCGACTCTGCGTCATCCTCCATGAGATCTCTAAAATTAAAGGCTTGAGTATAGGCACCAGGAATCTCACCCACTACCTTGTCTTTAAACGACACTTCTTGACTCCTCAGGCCCTGAGACTGACTTGGAGATGGTGGTCTTAAGTCACTGCTCTCACTAAACCCAGCATGATTCACATTCTTAACCTTCTTGTTACTGCGAGCCAACTCCGCCTGTTCTTCCTGCGAGAGGGAGAGAGAGGAAGAGCTAACCATATTTTTTTTTTCAAGCTGAAGATTTCATGTGCCAAATTTTTGAAACACCTAATCAACTATACTATTTCAACTAACTTTTATCTTTATCTCTAGTACTTTCAGCAATAATTTTTCAGTTTCAATAAAATAAACTATATTTAAACACACCCTAAGAATTGCTCAAGAATATTTATTCAACTTCGCAAAAAATAATATATGGGTTCGGTAATGCCTAACTTATCGAAACCTCATTGCGAAATACACAAGTTAGCGATAAGAATGAGAAAATTCAACTGCATAAATGATCAAGCAAGAAATATAAATGAGAACATATAAGAACAATAGAACTTACAAACCTAAAAACTACACAAGTCTTCTCCTAGTTCATATGCCTACAAGCATGAATCGATTTGCCTACAGGACTACTTGCCTACATTGATTTACTATTATTTGAAAATACAAATTTGTCTTGGATGTTAGATGGTCAATGACTCTTTTCTTGTCAAATGAAGCCTTCAATTTACAGGCAATAGTAAACAATTTAAGCTAATTAAACTCATAATCATGATCAAGAAGACGTTGATACCTTAGAAGTGTGAAGCAAACCAAGATCATCTTTCGCTTCCAAGTGGATTGCTAGCCTCATTCCTCACTCTCTTCACTCTCATACTACCCAAATTCTTGTGCTCAAGCCCATACATTTTCAAAATCTGATTATCCCCAAAATTAAAAGCTTTATTCATTTGTCTCAAACAACTCTCCACTGGATAATCCGCAAACTTCGCACAAGGTTTTCAAAATCATTGTATTGGGTACGAAATGGGTAGTGAACTTCATGCCCTTTGAATGTGTAATAAAATGGCTTTTTTTGTATTGGGTATGAAATGAGTATGTAATTAGATAAAATGTTGTATACTTTTACAAGGATTTTGGCTTTTTTTTTTTTTTTTGGGTATTGTATTGGGTACGAAATGGGTAGTCTTAGCATGACAGAAAAAGGATTTGGGTATGAAATGTGTAATGAAATTCATGCCCTTTGAGTGAATTGGAACTTGTACTTTGTGTAGTTAGACTAAATAAAGTATTTTTTAACTAATATAGTAACTTGACTCTAATAGGTTCACAATGATTGTAATTGATATAATCCTATTCCACGGTGGCCTGCTTAAGAATGCCAATGCAAACAAGGGATTGCCATTTGAAGAGTCGGTAATAAAGTGCTATTATACCCAAATTGATCGTAGGTTGAAGACCATTGATGAATTGAAGATGATAGTTATGGAAGAATTGTGTGTGAATCTTGTTGTGCACAACATACAAATTACTTATCGTATGTCACACAAAGTCCTGAAGCACCGGTTTAATTACAAATATATAGCGATAGAAGTAGACAAACATGTAAAGTTCATGTTTGACATGTTGGAGAGAATACCTGCAATAAATGATATTGAGTTGTACATACAGTTGGAGCCACATGTAGAAGTTGGTATCAAGGAAATCCAACAAACAACTACAAGTTTACAGGTTATAGTTTCAGATGCTCAATATGAGTATTCTACACATGTAGAGGATGATGATGTTCATGATGACAATGATGATGATGATGATGACGATGACGACGACGACAATGATGATAATGATGATGACTATGTTGATGAAACTGCTATTAACGGTGAAGATTTTGTCAATGGAGATGAGGATGAAGAGAGAATTGAACAAGGGGACTTTGAAAGGGACATTGAGAGAGACATTGATGACGATGAGACATTTGACGATAGTGAACCTGATGTAGACAATGTCATTAGTGTCCAAAACATTACGAACACAATCCCTGCCTACACACCTCCTGCCTTGTCATTTTTTACAAATACTTGGCCAAATATGGTTGATCTTTCAAATATTGAGATACCATTTGTGTCTACTTGGAGAAAGGGGATGAATTTGTGCAAAGGGTTAACTTTTGCCAATAAAGTAGAGGTGAAGCGTGCATTAACAATTTGTGCCCTCAAGGGAAACAAACATTTTATGATCAGTAGCTCAATTAAGGTTAAACTTTATGTGAAATGCGTGGATGAGTCATGCAAGTGGTATATCGCGGCAGTCATGAAGCCCAATCTCCACGGACTATGGATGGTCACCGTGTATGTGGGTCCTCACATGTGTATACCGATTGGGTTGCGAAACGATGGTAGAATTATGAATTGTAATCTTATTGCATCAAACATTTTTAAGAAATTATGTGAGGATCACACTAACCCAATTAAGCATCCCAGATCATTGATAGAGTTGAAATATAATGGCTATAAGCCTTTTTACTATAAGGCATGGGATGTGAAACAAAAGGTGATTGAGAAGATATTTGAGAATTAGGAAGAATCTTACCAAAGGTTGCAAAAGTTGCTAATGGAAACTCACACTCCATATTCACATAACCAAACAAATTTTTTGTATATTATTACTTGGCTTGGCTGCATTCTAACTAATTGCTTACAATAGTAGACCAACACCATGCTGGATGGTCTACTCTTCGAGCTTGGCACCTGCATCCACCTACAGTTACGAGTGAATAACATAAGATAAGATAATACCACTTAGTTACTAAGAAAAGTACATTGCATAACACATTGAATATCGTGAAAATACTTACTTAAATGCAAGTGGAGCTTTTGGCCATGGGCCATAATCACATCTAGGTGGGGGCTCTATCTTCAGGCACAAGAATGGCAATCTCGCCCATGCCCAATATTGGACCAATTGCAATGCCCCACCAATTTGCGAATGATCTTTATGGCTTGCCTGGCACAACTCTCTGTACAACCATGCCAGGCAACCATTACCCCAACTATACTATGGGGGATCACGAAGGTTCCGCAAGAACTCTAAGAACATCAGATGCACCCTGTCTCTCGACTTGTCCAGGAAAATCTTATCCCCTAGTAGCGCTAAAATATAGCACGGGGCATACTGATGTATCTAAATCTCCATTGCATCATGAGGCAGTGGCTCTGAAATGCGCTTAACAAGGCGGTTGTTGAGAATTCTTTGCCCCACCAAAATTTTGTTGTCATTTGCCGGAACTCCAAAACCAAGCAACTCCTTGCATAGTCAGCTCCATTCCCCCCCACCAATCAGCCCAACTAAGACCTCACCGTCTATAGGAAGTCCCAAAATGACTTCCACATCTTGTAGGGTGATTGACATCTCACCATGAGGAAGATGGAACATATGAGTCTCCGGCCGCCATCGATCAACTAGGGCCAATATTAGGCCATTATTTATCTCTCTAGATGGGGCCCTAAACAATCCTTTTAGCCCCACCAACTTGATAATGTCCATCACTCGATTGTCTTGCATCGATATCTTTGCCATCTCCTTAGAGTGACCACAACACTCAAGTGGGCCCAAGTCCTGCAAAATCGATAAAAAATATAGTAGTTGTTAGAATTAGATATACAACTTTGAAAGAACTTACTAAAAGTCATAGAGAACGTAAAAATTAATGCGGTTGTTAGAACTAGATATTTCACCTCACCATTCCAATTGTCGGTTGATCGATGATTTGGTTGTTGCGTCAGCACTAAAGTATTGATGGGACTAAGGCGCACGATCTCTGGCTCTTCATTGATCTGAGGGTTCATACTGCAAAGAGTGCTATTGTGAGATCATTTAAACCCATCATAACATTTATGATGGATGATTTTACAAAGTAAGGAGAATGTCTGAAAAAACAGATTTAATACGAGTATGCCGCTAGTATATAATAAAAGCAGATTTATTTATATCATATGAAAAAAAAAAATCATACAAGAATGAAGAAACTAAGTAAATTCAATCATAATTTGACCCCAATGTTACTAGATAGAGTCCAAATAACACATGAGAGAAGCAGCATCATGCCTAACAAAAAACAAAATTCAATACAAAACATAGATCCCAACTAAACTAAATGATCCATACTCACAGTTGTCTTGTTGTCTAAACACTCCCACATAATGTCTTTGAATCCAAAAGCTATCATAAAACAAAGGCAAATAATCCTCTTAAATTTTCACATGGGGCACCATGAATCTATGAAAATTATTAGTAAAATGTTTGATTATCAAAAAAAAAATTATTAGTAAAATGTTTATCACATGGGACACCATGAATCTATGAAAATTGAGTATGCAACTAGTGGCCTTACTAGACAAGCATGTGGTGTGTACCACTTTTAAAACCTACCCCTTCCTTTAATTACAAGCTCAAATTATCTACTGACAATTTAACTCTACCTGCTATAATAATTTTGTTAGGATTACATGTAAACAAGAAATTCCATTGTGAAGCAACCTCTAATAAGATGCTTGCTTCAATATAACTTAAATTCCAATATATATCTCTCCACTCCATCCATATTAACCACATAATGAGAAGCCATTACCCACATAGTACTATTATGATGCCTTCCATGCACCTCAATCAAACAAGAAAAGTCATCTATCACCTTAGAAGACAACACTCAATGCAACCCAAAAATAAAAGAAAACAAAGGACTAAAACTCATAGTTAAAGATGGCAATGGTGCAAAAGATGATCAACAGATTTGTCACTCCTTTTTATAAGGCTATGTTTGAAATCTTACCTAACCAGAAGTTCACACAAAGAAAATTGCCTTCTTGGGTACCATGCTATGCCAAACAACCTCTAATGAAATGTTAATCAAAGAAGCAACTTTCAATAACTTTCCTTTTCACATTCCCTACAACCAAACAAACTAAAAGAACACTATGAACAAATATAAATAGAAAAATGTGATTTTGCTCTTTACCATCAGTTGGGTTAGTGAGCCTAACACAAAATGTGGCTGTGAAATCAACACCAATCCAATACAGACCACCACACATAAACCCCTGTTCATGCAACCCATTGCCTCAACATAACCCACTTAAAAAATCCCAGCTTTCTTTTTGAGCAGACAATACATAGCACTTCATACATAGCACTACCTAAGAACCTAATATTTGAATAATTTTCTTTTAGTTTCCTACAATATTTCATCAACCAAAACCTTAATTTAATAAAAAAAATAAAGAATATGAAAATTAAAAAGCTAACTCAATACTATACCCTCAAAAACTCTAATACCCAACTCAAAATCATTTCTTTCCAACATTTTTTTCATCAATCACACACACCAATTAACAACAGCCAAACAAAAAATGGGTACAAACCAAATAAAATCCATCAGAAGAACAAAGAAATCGGGTCCAACTATAAATGAACATAGAAAGGAAAAAACATACCTTAAGAGGGTTTTGGTGAGCGTCTCCAGTGTTTGGCTGTCTGAATGTGTAGCCGTCGATGAGGGTTTCGGTGCTGAAGGATGAGAGTGTTTGAGGGTGAGAGTGTTTGAGGGTGAGAGTGTTTTAGTGTGAGAGTGAGTGATTTAGGTGGGTTTCGGTGTTTGAAGGAGGAGAGTGTTTGAGGGTGAGAGTGTTTGAGTGACTGATTTGGGTGTGAGAGTAAGTGATTTTGATAGTGAGGAGTGAGTTTGAAAGGGCCGAATGAGTTTGAAAGTTTGAGAGTGACAAGCGAGGTGATGATATAATTGGTTAGAAATCCAGTATCTGTAACTCGAGTTTATAATACTCGATTTCTACGTGGTAAAATGGCTTCATCCTCGTGGCAAATTTGTCCATGTCAGTGAATGAAAACATCCTGATCTCGAGTATTAGAAGCTTGAGTTTTGCATTGATCTCGAGTTTTAAAAACTTGAGATGCTAGTTTCCCAAAAACTTCTGAAACCTGACTACTAACGAAATTTTTACGAATTTAAGGTTAATTGGGAAAAAAAAATTCCGAGAAATGCGGGTTGTTTTTCAACCATTTGGATCTTTACTTGTCCCAATCGGAGATTTTGGGGCTGAGACTGTAGGGTTTGTCTGGGTTGGGTTTTCCTTTGGGTTCTTCAGCTACCAATATTTTGGAGATTTCAGATTTGGATTCGGATTCAGGTTGGGCCTTTTGGAGGACGTGATGGGGCTCCATGTGGCATCCGCGTATCTTGTTGAAGTTTTGCTCTAGACTGGTTTCGAATTTAGCGACTCTAATAGTGCCACGTAGGACAACGACCGCAACGACTAATAAGCAGAGGAACCTAACGGTGCCGTTTCGAGCTGCGCGTTGGATCTAGCGGACTCGTCTTGGTCCCAAAAACCGGTCCAGCATTATTTATAGGATCTGAAACTAGAAGCTTTTTACGTTGAAATTGAAAACCATAGTTGGTAGCTAGCTCTAGCTGGGTACAAAGATCGTAAATAAGAAGGAAGATGTAGAGAAAGAGTGTTCAAATTTCGACAATTTCTTTTCGTTCTTGATTTTTGATTTCTTTGTTTATGTGTTGTGTTGTTGATATCTGGTTTTGCATTTTTTTTTTTTTTTTTTTTGCATTATTTAAACACAGCTTTGTCCTCCTCTTTTGTTATTTTATTATATTTCTTGTCTTTGTTATTTCTCCTTGTCAATTTTTACATATAATTTAATATCATTCCTTCTTGTTTTTACCTCGCTTTATCTTTCTATGTTATTCTATAGTTCCTAGTTTATTGTTCTGTGTAGTGTAGGCCTAGCCCTCCTTTGTATTATCCATTTTGATACTTTCCAATTTGTCCTTTCTTTTGTATATTGCATTGGTTTCTTTCTGGGTGATTGCTTATCAGTTATCAATGGCGCCACTTCTGAGTTCATGGGTGATGGAAGGGCCGGTTAGAGAACATATGGCATAAGTTTTCTTTTCTGCTACTGAAGGATTGGTTGTCGAATTTTCCGGTCAATCCTCGCCAGAAAAGGAAATCTATTTCTAGAATGGATGTGAGATTTATATGAGGCCATGATGAGTCTTATAACCCAAAGAAATGGTAATTATATTTCAGAAAGAAATGGTACAAAACTTTTTTATTTTTATTTTTATTCATAGCATTTGTAATCTATAATTTATAGGTTATATAATTATCCAAAAAAAAAAAATTATACAATACTATATAAAAACTGGTCCTATAATTTTATGTGTTACGATTTTAATATATATTTTTTAATATTGAATTTAAATTCTATTATATTATATATTAAACCCTCTATTAGAATCTTATAGTTTGATATATCAAAATATAATTGAAATCCAGTTTTTCTTAAAAGGAAAAAAAAATTCATATATATTCTCTTCCTGATTTGGGAGATTAATTAAATGAAAACATAATGGGTTGCCCCGAGAGATAGCCTACCATTGCGACCCAGCCACTCATATGTCCGTCGCTCTAGAAACGAATCTATTGAGAGCTGCAATCCTTCCTGTGAGCTTTTGGACTTCTTTGATGGTCTTGGGCGATGTCATGTTGAGTATGGCCTGCACCTTCTCCAAGTTTGCTTTTATCTCCCTTTGGGACACCATGAATCCCAAGAATTTCCCTGAGGCTACGCCAAAGGCACATTTGCTAGGATTCAACTTCATCTGGTATTGTCTGAGGGTGCCAAACGTCTCCTTTAAGTCATCCAGATGGGCAAGTTCTTCTTTACTCTTGACGAGCATGTCATCCACGTATACCTCCATATTCCTGCCAATCTGCTTGTTGAACATTTTGTTCACTAACCTCTGGTAAATTACTCCTGCATTCTTCAGTCCGAAGGACATTACCTTATAGCAATAGAGCCCTTGACTTGTGATGAAAGCGGTTTTCTCCTGATCTTTTTCAACCATTTTTATCTGGTTGTATCCTGAGAAAGCATCCATGAATGTTAGTAACTTATGCCTGGCTGTAGAATCCACTAGCTAGTCTATCCTTAGTAGAGGGAAACTATCTTTCGGGCAAACTTTGTTCAGGTTCGTGAAGTCCACGCACATCCTCCATTTCTCATTTGCTTTCTTCATTAGGATGACGTTTGCGAGCCAATCAAGATAGTAGACCTCCCGAATAAAGCTTGTTGACAATAGTTTGTTAACCTCGTCTGTAATTGCTTAGTTCTGCTCTGGGGCAAAGACTCGTCGTCTTTGCTGGACGGGCTTTCTTTCCAGGTCCACGTTCAGCTTATGTTGAATGACTTTTGGAGATATGCCTGGCATGTCCTTATGACTTCACGTGAAGACATCCAGGTTTTCTTTTAGGAACTGGACGAGCCTTGTTCTCATCTCGGGACTTAGTGTCGTCCCTATTCTTGTCGTCTTGGTTGTCTCTCCTTTGACCAGTTCCACTGTCTCCAGGGATTCCAATTTATCTTCTTCCTTCTCCTCGATCAACCATATATGGTTCTCCTTTGCAACCAACACGGCTTGGTAGCATTCTCTGGCTAGGACTTGATCTCCTTTTACCTTGCCAACACCATTCTTAGTTGGGAACTTTATCTTTAGGCAATAGCTGGACGTGGCTAACTTCCATCGGTTGAGCGTGGGCCTCCCAATAATCACATTATAAGATGAGGGGCAGTCTACCACCAAGAAGTCTAACTGACGGGTCAACTGCCTCGAGTAGGTCCCCACTGTTACTGTCAATGTTACTATGCCCTTGGGATATACTCTGTCTCCACTGAAACTGACAAGGGGGGAGTCAAATGGGCGCAGTCTTCCTGGATCTAGCTTCAGCTGCTGAAAAGCGGGAAGATAGATGATGTCTGCGGAGCTACCATTGTTCATAAGGATTCTCTTGGTATTGAATACTTCTATCGTGAGCATTATGACTAAGGGATCATTATGAGGCTGCTTCACTCCCCTAGCATCTTCCTCGTTGAAAGACATGTCCTGGTCCATCCGTCTTTGCTTAAACGGGGGTATCATGTGAACGCTGTTCACCTGCCTTTGACATGCTTTCTTAAGGGATCTAAATGACCCGCTTGTGAATGGCCCCCCTGCAATCGTCTTTATCTCCCCGTTCACATTCTGCGGAGGCTGGGACGTGTGATCCTTGTCTTTGGGCGAGGACTCGCGTTGATTTTTGTTATCGTCCCCGAACCTGCTAGACTCCCCCTTCTTTATATACTTTTGCAGATTTCATTTCCGTATCAACTTCTCTATCTGCTCCTTTAGATCTCGGCAATCTTCTGTGTAGTGGCCATATCCTTGTAAAATCGACAGTACTTCTTCTTGTCATGGACATTAGAGGATGAATGTAACGGCCTTGGCCATTTGAGGTAGTGCTCATCCTTAATCTGCGTCAAAATTTTATCAACAGGCATAACTATTGGAGTGAATTTTATTGTTCTGGGAGTTTTCTCATCTTTCCTTCTACCCCCATCATTAGTTTGACGATCTGGACGCTCCCTTTTTTGTCCTCTGCGATCGTCATCCTTCCTTCCCTTATCTCCCTGTTTTTCTACATCTTTCATGGCGGTTAATGCATCTTCAACGTTCATGTACTTCTGTGCCTTCAAGAGCATCTCTGCTATTGTCTTAGGAGGATTCTTCGCTAGCGAGACCACGAACTCTCGGGACTTTAGCCCCGCCTTAAAGGTCGTCAACTTCATCTTATCGTCAGCTTCATCTACCTCCAGGGTCTCCCAGGTAAAGAGTTTCACGTACGACCTCAGGGTTTCTTTCTCCCTTTGTTTAATGGTGAGTAAGTAGTCTGTTGGCCTCTTAGGACGTTGTCTCCCGACGAAGTGGCTCAAAAAGGCGTTGCTCAATTGCTCAAAGCTGTCGATGGACGATGTCGGTAACTTTGTGAACCACTCCCTTGCAGCTCCTTTGAGAGTGGTAGGGAATGAACAACACAATATTTCATCAGGAGGCTGTTGAAGGCCTAGTGTCGTCTTGAAGGTGTTGAGGTGGTCCTGAGGGTCCTTAAGTCTGTCAAATGGCTCAAGCTGAGGCAACCAAAACTTTGACGGTACAGGGCATTCCAAGACTGCCATGGTGAAGGGTGAATTTGTTGCCTTGACCATTCTATCCAGGCTTCAGTCTGTTTTCTCCTTAATGGTGTTTCTCAGCTCATCCATCTCCTTCCTCATCTCCCAGAGTAGATCTGAGTTTTGTTCGTCCGGAGTAGTCGGTCCTCGACGATCATTCCTCCTATAACTTTCTCCCTCATCTTCTTAATTGGCTCTAGACCGGTTCTCTTCCTGTTGAAGCCGTTGCCTCATTTCTTGATTCTGCCTAGTGAGTTCTTCAACGGTAGCTGCAAGAGCTTGGACCTGTAGAGCTAATGTTGCAGAATCCTAGTTGGACTCCATTTGAATGTAGATGTTAATTGGAAACTACGCTTTTGAGCTGAAGTACGAAAATGTTGTTCCCCACAGACGGCGCCAAACTGATGAAGTGCAAACTCATCAGTCGTTGTGTGTGCGTCTAGATGGAGTCGTTCCTCTATTTATATCACCTTGAAAATGGTAAGATAACTCTTTTAAGGTGGTCACCGGTGTGGTGCCTGCCACAACATCTCCGATGCCAAAGTCAGTATTAAGAGTTTTTAGGAAATAACAGAGTATTAGAATGGCTAGCAGTGTTCTTAGGTATGTCTATGTACCTTATGTTGGTGTTGGGAGAGTTATATATATACATTCCTGTGGCCCCTAGTCGTTGTGGTTGTTATGGTGGTTTTAATGCCTCTTTTGGTAACGCCTCATGGTCAATCATGTGAGCTTTGATGGGCCTCCAACGGTTTGTACAACTGTCCCTATAACCGTCTGAGGCATTTATTTGACTGCATTGAATGGCTTCTTTATCTTCGTCAGTAATGTGGCTTACTTTGTTAGAGGGACATGGTTGATTCGTCTGTCAATGCTGCCTTGTTGGTTTGGATGAGGTCGTCCAGGTAAGTTGAGTTCGTCAATCCCATCAACACTCATGTAGGAAAACCATTTGATTTCTCTATTCAACCCATTCCTTTTTAGCAAATTACCGAATAGTTATTATACATGAATACACATTCCATTACATAATCTATTATAGCATACCAAAGTTTGTCTTAATAGTGGCAGCTTTAAGAATTTTTTTCAAGGATAGACATTAAGAAACTTAAATTATATAAAATCTAATAAAAAGAGAACTTGAATATATTGACATTAAAAAAAATGTAAATACATGAAATTTTACAACTTCCTTCTACTAACAAAATGAAAAGGCAAAAAAGTACGGATGAGAGATAAAGTGGGAACAGAAATTTTTGAGATGAAAGTAATAAAGTGAGAGGAAGTTTGAAATGATGATAGAGAACAGAAAAATGGAGAAAGTGAACAAATAATGCAGCCCCATGTTCAGATCTGACAATACCATACCATAATAAAAACGGTATAATGGTTCGAGCAACCAAACTAAACATAAATGTAGCCACCGAAACCATTCTAAAAGGGAGAAATTAGCACAACTTGGCGAAATGGGTTTAGAGAAAGAGAGTGGGGCTACTGCGATTGCAAAGTAGAAGAGAGTAGAGCTACCAATGCCACCAATTCACTACCACAATATCTCTCTAGGGTCCTTTTTATAAGAAAATTGAAATTATGAATAATTTTTATAGAATGTGTTGAACGGTTGCAAATTTCAATGCTTAGGACTGTTTTTTTTTTTTTCAATGGGATTTTTGTTGAATACTTTGTTCATTTGTTGTCATTTGGCCTAATATTATTGTCGTTCAGGTTATTTTTGTTGTTATTTAAGCTTATTTTTATTGTTGTTATTTGGGCTTTTATTTATTTATTTGGCTATCTTAACTCTAATCAAGAGCGACGCGTAACTACTTCCAGCAAATGAGTAATGATATGGAGAGAACAAATTTCACAACTTCTTAAGTTGACAAAATATGATTGGTGGCTACATCATTTTTATCTAGGTCTATCACTATCATCATTTTATAGCACACTAATTACAGACAATCACCTTAACAATATGTGTGAAATTAGTAGTCAAATGCTATGTGAATTTATATTTTCTCTCACCAAATCAAGTAACCAATCATTTTAACCTTCACTAGTTCATTCTCCAATTTAATTATGAAAAAAATTTAAGTAATCCCGAAAAACTGCTCTGAGCTCTTACAAAATAATGAGTGAACCTCAAACATGAACCCTGCCATGAGGCCTACACACTTTGCGAGAACTCAGAGCAATGCTCTGAAACCACCTAAATATTGCCCTTCTGTGCTAATCTATTGGCATTTGACTAAATCACTAGCCCTTCACTCGTACCACACTAACCTTCCACTCAACTGCACGTTCATTTCCATTGTCACAGTTTCATGACATCAACTTTAACAAATCACTCATTCTCAAAAAAACAAAAAACAAAAAACAAAAACATTGTCAAATCACACCCTTCTTAATCTCACCAAGCTACTGCCTACATGTTCTTAATCTTGTCTGTCCACTTTGCCAATCACTCCATTTTTTACGCTCATCATTATCTCCTATAGAGATCATGTGTGACTGACCGCTTAAATGTATAATTGACTTTTTCTTTAAAAAAAAAAAAAGTATAATTGACTTTTTTTTATTATAAATATTCCACAATTAATAACGTGGTCACCAGTGAATTCTAATTAACTAATTATTAAATTGATTGTCATCAATTATACTAAAAAGATATATTTGTTTTGACATTAATAATTTTTGGAAATCATTTTTTATAAAGTATTTTTTTTAAAATTATGTCATTTTCTTATATTTAATAACAACCTTAAAATGAATTAAAAAATTATATTTTAACTTTCTCTATTTAACTTGACGTGAGTTAAAATTGTTTTTTAGAATATTTTAATAGAAAATAATTCTATTTCATATCAAACTAAATAATGAGAGTTAAAAAATAATTTTCCTTTAACTTAATTTTTCCCAATACTTCCAAACACATAAAAAGGGTGAAAAACTATCTTCAGAAATTATTTTACTTCAGAATCTCAGTATATCAAATTTCTTTCGTGCTCCACTTGTGGTTTTGGACCGTTCAACTGCTGTGCGAATGGAGACGTTGATAAATTCATAAATTGCCAATACTATTGCCTCTGACACTTCGCTTGTAATTAAACAAAAAGGACAAGAATAGTGAATTGCGTTAGCTTTCCGCATAAAGCCTCATATTGATTGCTATTCCATGATGGTCTGAACCATTTCCAAAAAAAAAATGTTAACTGGTTTCAGTTCATGGCTAAAATCCTTCTCTCCCTTTGAGATGCTTTTTGCTAAGGAAGCGATCTTGGCTGTGAAATTGATAGCTGGAATCATATTTGTATTAGGAATTTGTTGAAAATATTGACCTCGACTTTGTATGCAGAGAAGGCCATTCAAAATTTCAAATCCTATCCCATACAATATTTCTTGTGAGCTTCTTTCTATGGCCTTCAAGTTCCAGCATTTTTGCCAACACGTGTTCAGACACCAGATCTAAGTGATCCATCGCCATGATCAAAACAAAGACATCCCACATGAAAGAATTCAAGTTCCAGCATTTTTGCCAACACATACATGTATTCAGACACCAGATCTCAGTGATCATTACCATGATCGAAACAAAGACATCCCACATGAAAGAATTTTATTTAACGATAATGTTACCATTATTACTTATTAAAAAGAATTGTTATCTTTATCGTGATGTCATTATCATTAAAAAAAATTGTTATCCTTATCGTGATATCATTATCGTGATGTCAATTTTATTGCTGTTCTATCCTTCTGCCAATTCAAACTTCATGGTTCCTATGGGGTCTTTTGACATTATTTCTCACATTCTAGTTACTTGAGAGACCCACCTTAGTTTAAACCTTAAAATATGTTTTGGGCATTCTTTAATAAAATGCTCCCTATATTGTGTTAATTTAGCCTGCTGCCTGCTTAAAGACAAAAGCTGCTTGTGTGTGTAAATTGACAATAGACAGTCTGTATAAGCTTAACAAAGGATGTGAAGAAAACAACTCCTGATGAAACCATAATTCTCAACCATATGGCAATTGTTTTAGGTCTCTTAAGTTCCACGACTAGGAAACTATCTATATGCAATTATGAAATAATAAAAAAACAACATGAAGAAAGAGATAAAGAATAAGAGGCAAAAGCAATCAAGATTACTCGTCTTGGCGATTATCTACAGCCATTGGAGAGATG
This sequence comes from Quercus lobata, assembly GCF_001633185.2. NCBI lineage: Eukaryota > Viridiplantae > Streptophyta > Magnoliopsida > Fagales > Fagaceae > Quercus > Quercus lobata. The sequence continues at coordinate 8,894,984 of NC_044909.1, read as the reverse complement.
AAAGTACTCTCCATAGTCTCCAAATGGAAGTATAGAAACAGAAAGCTGATTATGATTTCAGTGGTGATTGCACTATCTGTGTCTATACCTAACCATCAGTCGACAGTCATCAACATTTTACAAGAAAAATTAAGGCAAAATATGGCTCCATGAGCTTTCAATAATTAATCACGTTCATTCCTTGCAGCACTGATGAGATTTCTAAAGCAACAACGACAGCTGAACTCCATTGATGTGTTCATGTTGCAATTTCCCTAACCAAACTTGAATGTGATGTTTAAATGTTGTTTGCAACTTTGTGTTATGACTTACAATGACAAGAAGGCTGTCCTTTTCCATTAGATTAAATTGAAAGGTGATAAATCCCCAAAGAACAAATCTTAAGATTTGGTAATTGCCTTTCATTACCCAGAAATAATATGCAAATTCATATCTAGAATTAGATAAACCAAGAAAGCTATCAATTACTATTTCTATAATCTGAAAATCAATTTAAGATTTACCAAGTGAAGGAAGGGAAAGGGGAAAAAGGCTTGTTAGCTCACAAGTCACATCTCACTAGTCACTACCCATCATTCTTTGCTAATGCTAACTCCTCAAAATTATTTATCATCATCATGTGTATCAAAAAGTGAAAGTCTTTAGTATCATTATCTTTTCATCTTTGTAACATACATGCACCCTCATTCCATTATAAGCCTTTTATACCAAAACACAATAAATTAGCTCTCCCCCGCAAAAAGAAAAAGAATTAGAAAACAAAATTTTCATCTTTATCTTTTGTCATAAGTCTCAGTTAGCTCAATTAGTAAGATCTCTTGTTGTCAAGTAAGAGACTTGGGATCAAATCCCACCTACACCAAATTGAAACTCATTTGTGTTTTCACCTGATAGTAAAGAACAATTATCACGGAACAACCTCATGTTGTGTCAAATACATACACAGTATGCTTTACAACCCCCAACCCCACGCTAAGAAGTACTTAGTAAGCTCAAACTTTTCATCATTCATCAACCAAGTGTCTATTTAATTTTATATATAAGATCAAGTATATCCAACATTCCAACTATACCTTAAAGCAAAATACTCCGTCAGTAACAAAAGGAAAAACTAAAATCCTCATGGACATTTGCAACATGCTAATAATAACAAAAAGTAACCAACACTAGCCAAAGGCAAAGATACATAATCAAGACTGTGATATCTTCCAAAAATCAATACAATTTCGAGTTTTAATTCACTACAACCACAAAAAAGATTACTCCAAAAAAACAAAAAAATAGTAATAAATATCCAGAAATTAACATACAACATTGGCTTACTCGTATCAACAACAACGTAGTACATAATTGAAGCAAATTAGAACACATCCATCATCATCATCATCATCATTAAGAAGATGTTGATACCTTAACAGCCTTGAATGCAGGGTGAAGCAAACCAAGTTCATCTTTCACTTCAAGTGGATTGCTTGTCTCATTCCTCACTCTCTTCACTCTCCTACTACCCAAATTCTTGTGCTCAAACCCATACATTTGCAGAATCTGATTGTCCCCAAAATTGTAAGCTCTATCCATTTGTCTCAAACACCTCTCCACTGGATAATCCCCAAATTTCCCACAAGGCTTACACCCCACAAAATGAGTGACCAAAGGCCACCTATGGTCACCCAATCCAGGATGATAATTCTCCATCATCTCCTCATACCTATCCACCAAAATCCCCCAATAACCGTGAAGATAATACGCGCTTTCTAAGTACACTTTGCTCCCCCATTTCTCTCTTTCTTTCATCAACAAATACACCATTGCAGACTGGTCATCAGCTTCGAAAACCGGCCGATCTTTCAATTCTCGGGTCAAGATTTTACCGGCTTCGTCTCGGACCTTTCCTTTCGGACCCATCGGAGCCCAAGCATCAAGAATATCCAAAGCCCATTGCGAATTCCTCAACAAGAACGAACCGGTATTCAACCCGATCCAGTTTTTCTGATCGTAAACCATCTCGTTCCAACCGTGCAACACAAAGTTGTGATCTTTGTACCTCTCCCATGGAACCTCAAAAGCCATGTCTGTAAACATCGCATCACTGTCCATCCACCATAGGAACTCGATTTCAGGATGAGAAAGCAAAAGTTTCCGAATCAATGGAAGCTTCGCCCAAAACCCTGCCATCTCAGCGTCGAGAAGCGCCATGTTGTAGAAGACCTCGATCCCGTGCAACCTACAGTAATCGATCTTGTTCTTGATCGCTTTCAACAGGTAGTGATCTCCGACCGGGTTTTCGCAAGGTTTCGGGGACGAACCGGTAACGAGCAAGACTCGGGGTTTATTCGGCCCGATAAAGTTGGGGAATTGCGGGTTGTTTTTCAGCCACTCGGATCTTTGCTCGTCCCAATCGGAGATTTTGGGGCCGAGAGAGTAGGGCTTGTTCGGGTCGGGTTTCTCTTCGGGTTCATCGTCGTGGAGGATCTTGGTGATGTCGAAAGTGGCGTAGTTGTTGGACTGGCTATCGGATTCGGTTTCGGGTTGGGCTTCTTCGAGGACGCGGTGGGGCTCCACGCGCCGCCCGCGAGAGTAGAGGTGTTCGCGGAGCTCGTTGAAGTCCTGCTCCGGGGTTCCGAATTTACCGGCTCCGATAGTGCCACGTAGGACGACGACCGTCAAGAAGAGGCAGAGGAACGTGACGGTGCCGTTTCGAGCCGCGCGGTGGATCTGGCGGACTCGTCTTGGTCCCAAAAAGCGTTCCAGCATTTTTATTTATTTGTTTGTTTTTGACTCGGCCGAGTTGAACCGGCGGACGATTCAGGTAAAGACAAAGGAATTGGAAAGAGAGGGTTTTTCTTTTTTATAGGAGGCTGAAACTAAAAGCTCTGGTTGAAATTGGAAACCATGATAGCTTAGCTGGAGGCTAGGATTGTAAATAAGAAAGAAGATTAAAGGGTAGTTTTGGGATTACGAGATAGATAAGTCGGTGGGAGATGAAGAAGGAAGAAGGAACAAGGAAGATCCACAGATAGAAAAAGGGAATAAAGAAAGAGCGAGAGAGTGTTCTTCCGACAATTTTTTTATTTTTTATTTATATAATATTGTAATAATAATATAATTGCACGTAATCACGTTGATAATAATTAATATCTGTCTGTCTAAAAAGCTACCTCCTTCAGTGTGGGTCTGACTTGTTGGGACAAATGGACTGGAATCCATTTGTATTTGGACACGGATTGTGTCCAGTGAAAACTTCCAGGGACACAAGCCACATCCTTTGTATTTTTACATTGGTGGGTCCCTTCTTCCAACTTAAAAAAAAAAAAAAAAAAAATGAAAACGATAGAAATATTATCACAGTTTGTGAAAAATATTATGATATTTTTGTTGGATTTTAAGTTTTTACAAAGTTTTGTAGTAATTTGATTTCTTTTCATGCTACTAAAATATTTATGTATATTAAATTACATGATAAATTATATAACTATTTTTTTTATCTCAAATTATATAACTATTTAATAAATAATGTGATTATATATATATATATATATATATATAGAATAAGTAATATGCCTTTTTTTTTTTTATAGTAATAAATAATATAATTGGTTAAAATTATATATATTGATGCTCATTTAACTTGCCATATAATGATATATTTTTAAGTAAGTCATATAAGTAATACATTTTTTTTTTTTTTTTGGATAGGAATGAGTAATATACTTGGTTAAAAGTATATATATTGATGCTCATTTAACTTACCATATAATGATCTATTTTTAAGTTAGTCATATTATACTTTCTAAAAAAAAAAATGTAATGTGACTAAAATTATATGTGAATGTTGTCAATAATCTTATAACTCAATTGGTACAAACTTTTTGGTATTTTAATAATATAATTGGTTAAAAATTATATATATTGATGCTCATTTAACTTGCCATATAATGATATATTTTTAATTAAGTCATATAAGTAATACATATATATATATATATATATTTTTTTTTGGATAGGAATAAGTAATATACTTGGTTAAATGTACATATATTGATGCTCATTTAACTTACCATATAATGATATATTTTTAAGTAAGTCATATCATACTTTCTAAAAAAGATAAGTAATGTGACTATAATTAGATGTGAATGTTGTCAATAATCTTATAACTTAACTAGTACAAGCTTTTTGGCATTTTCAATAAAACCATATCTACCTACTAAAAAAAAAATTGAAGACATCTATATATATATATATATATTTATTTATTTATTTTAAATGCGAGATATAAATTATACTCTAGTCTAATCTAAATATATATGTGTGAAGCACTCTCTTAAAGACTTGAATTTCGACACTTGCCCCCTTCATCTCACAAAAGCTTTGTACTTGTAGAGTAACCACCATGTTAAGGGTGCGCGGTGGTACATCTAAGATTTAAACCCCTTTCTCCTATTGTAACTATCGAATTATCTAATCCCAAGGAATTGGCTTAATAGTTCCTAAAATCTCATGATATCTATGAGATCATAAGCTCGAAACCTCTTGCATGCCAACTTCTTATAGCCACTGCTAAGGGATTCTTCCATGTAATAATCTAGTGTATGTGGGATGAGAGGACTATATATACCTGAGAAAATAGTCAAATACTTAAAGAGATCTGAATACTCTTATTCCTCCCCAAAAAAAAAAAAAAAACTATCAAATTATCAAAAAATATTTATATTATTAGCTTGTTTAGGAGGAGGGAAAGGCAATGGAAATGAATGAAAAAAAAAATAGATTATTTATTCTCTTGTTTGAGCGTTTTAATTGGAGACAATGAAATGAGTATGAGAAAATAATCATTCATCTTTATTCCTTTAAAATCTAAAAATTTTCATTCCCCAAAAAATTGAGAGGAATTTAAGATAATTAAATTAGATTTAATAAATTTTTTACTAAAACTCTCAAAGCACTCCTATATATTTAGTCATTTATTTAAAAATAGAGATCTAATAATAATATTGTAAGGACACGATTCTCGGGCGGCCCAATAAGGATGTTGGGCTCGCGCACGGAAGATCCCTCACAATATAATTTGTAGAGAGTGGGCTTAAAAAGCTAGCCGCTGGTCGCGGGGCGATGTCCGATCCTGGTTTTAGAGGAATTCAGGTAGAAAAAGGTGTTGAGCCTGAACATTTAAGCCCTAAGACGTCGCACCATATGGGATGGGACTCCTCGGAGTTGATCCGAGGACCATTGAGGCCTAACCTCGGTTATCCAAAGACAGACTTTCTTCAGTGAAGTCCGGTGTTGTAGAGATGTTCTCTCCCATGTGATCCTCCTTTTTCGGAGGTGGGATGGGATCCCCTTTAGATTTACTTGCTTTCTTCTTTTATACTCGTCTGTGTTAATTGTCCTTCGTCCACGTGTAGGGTCAATCTTTACAAGACTGATATTTGTCCCATCAGTCTAATCCCAGAATTGTTGGGTATGGTTGATAAGGCTGCAAAGTACGGCTCTGTCATGTGTTGGGTCTTATCTGGAAGGGTAGTAAGGATAACTTCCCCAAGATATTTTGGATCTCCTTACAAATTCGTCCCTATACCAGTTTTACCCCTTTATTTCGGTGGGATTCAGAATCTGCCGAGGACCAAACTGTCCTCGGCTGCCTTCCAAAATTGTTTTGTGCTCTGTACTGTAGAGCTTGGGCCACAGCTCTCCTCGGACTGGGCCTTCGGATTTTCCAGGAGCAATCGGGCTTGGTCCTTAAATTATTGGGCCCCACAATAGCCCCTCAAAACCCTTCTATCCGACTTTCGGGTTGGAAGGGAGGGTTTTGGCAAACCCGGACCCTTAATACGGTTTGTTTAGTTCAACCCCGCATTTATATGAGCGGTTTTCCACCTGTCCAGGAGGTTAGCCGGTTTTCTAGGGATTCCGTTTAATTTGCTCGTGATCTACTCCTGCCGCTTGACTGTCCCAGACGCGCCCTTAATGAATCCCCTTTACGAGGCTCATTTATGTCCGGCGGCTCATTTGATAAGGTGGGGAAGTGGAACGGACGCCTCTTTTTTCTTCAGATTCCTTTGGGAAACTTGAATGCATTTAATACCCTCAGTTCTGCCCTTCCTATAAGAAGGCAAGCAGGAGGCCATCACTTTCGTGCAGACTCCTCTCCTTCCCTCTGAGATCTGAAACCCGTAGCCTCCTTTAGCGCCTGCTTAGCCCGTTTGTTATACGCCATATCAGTACACGCCTACCATAACGAACGATGAAGGAACCATGCCCTTCCTCAAAACACCATGTTCCGATAAAGCTTGAAATGGCTCGATCGGGGCAAGGGTGGCGTAGACTTAAGATCTGTCCCGCCTCTCTTTCAGCCAAAATCCGAAGCAGGGGCTCGTCATGTCAAACTCTTGGCGTGACTGAGTCGAGAACACCCAATATCAGCACCACTCGGCTCCTCACGAGCGTACCTAACATGGCACCAGTGTGTTAGGAGTCAGGGTTAAGGCAGGGGAGAAGTGCTTCTGCTTCTCCCTTTCCTTGCTCACTGGTGCCCTCCTCCGTCTTCCTCTTATAGTCTTCCCAGCACCAGTTCCGCCTTGGTGCTGTCCTTCTCCCTCTTTTGCTCCTCTCTTTGTCTTTTCATTTCTCCCACTCTTCTTCTCCTCCTTCTCTTACTCATGTCCTCCATCTTCTTCATTGATTTCTTCCTTACTATTTCCTTCTTCTTCGTTCTCTTTTTTTTTTTTGAAGTGAGTTCTTCTTTTAGTATGAGCAACACTGAGGCAAAGATTGGAGAGACTTTGAAGACAAGTTCAAAAAGGCGCTTGATCGTTTGCTTATCTGTACTGTGGATGTTAGTATTGCTTCGGCAGCCCCTCTTTTGTATAGGCTTGTTGAAGCCTCTTTTTGTACATTGTAATAATTTTTTTATATTAATAAAAGTTGTTTCTATTTCACTTTACATGTTCTGTCTCTTTGTTTTTATAAATTTGCAAGTGCTGCTCGGCTCAATAATACCGCATCTAAATCAATGACGACTAAGACCAAAATACTTAATAATAAAAAGATGTTGCCATAATCTTAATAGGAGTGCTTGGCACAATAGGGCAGACCAATAAAAAGTAGTACTTACCACCTTGGCTTGGGTCCGAGGACCATACAAGGCCTCGGTTATGTCCAGAACTTGTAATAATAATAATTTTTGTACTTGATTTCCCCATAGGCTTGAGTCCGAGGACCATACAAGGCCTTAGTTCTGTCCAAAACTTGTAATAATAATAACTTTTTGTACTTGGTTTCCCCATAGGCTTGAGTCCGAGGACCATACAAGACCTTGGTTCTGTCCAAAACTTGTAATAATAATAACTTTTTGTACTTGGTTTCCCCATAGGCTTGAGTCCGAGAACCATACAAGGCTTTGGTTCTGTCCAAAACTTGTAATAATAATAATTTTTGTACTTGGTTTCCCCATAGGCTTGAGTCCGAGGACCATACAAGGCCTTGGTTCTGTCCAAAACTTGTAATAATAATAACTTTTTGTACTTGGTTTCCCCATAGGCTTGAGTCCGAGGACCATACAAGGCCTTGGTTCTGTCCAAAACTTGTAATAATAATAACTTTTCGTACTTGGTTTCCCCATAGGCTTGAGTCCGAGGACCATACAAGGCCTTGGTTCTGTCCAAAACTTGTAATAATAATAACTTTTCGTACTTGGTTTCCCCATAGGCTTGAGTCCGAGGACCATACAAGGCCTTGGTTCTGTCCAAAACTTTATGCCCTTCCCTTTTTCTCTTTGCACCTGTCTTTCCTCAGGTGTCTCATAAGTTGCCGAGCAGGAAGTTGTCCTCGGTAACGGTTATTCCTTGGTGTGGGCCATAGTCCGCGGGCTTCCATGCAGAACGGGCCTGGGCCGCGAATTTATTAGGCCCACAGATTTAGAGGCATTTCCGTAGTCTTTGGTCACGCGGTACTTTTTGGCGTCCCAGTATTCGAGGTGCGTCTTCACGAGGCTCCTTTAATCTCAGGGTTGCAGACGGCATTGGAAATCGAGCCGGAGACATTTTGTCTGTAGCGTTCCTTGGGACGCTGCGTGAATTAAATGCCATCACCTCATCTTTTAAATAAATAGGAGAGAAGGTTGCTTTACTTTCACACGAATTCTTCAGTCTCCCCTCTTAGTACATCATGTTTGGGGCGAGGATTGGGGCAAAGGAGCTCTCTCCGCCACGAAAGCGTCGTGTCTTCCTGCGACTCCAGATAGTGAGGTGCGGGCCAGGGAGGCGTAGACTCAAGAGAATATTTCAGTTCGAGAGAGGGGAAAGGATGTTTCTCCCTCTTTTAGTCAAAATCCGAAGCAGGTTCTGGTCATGCCAGATTTTTGGTATGCCCGAAGAAGGAATTTCCGCCATCAGCGCCGTCTGCCTTGTAGCAGGCAAATCTCTGCGGGGGCTTCCCAACTTCCGGCTCCCTGCATCTTTTCCGTAGATGGTGTTAGCCTGAGGTCAGGTTCTTTGGCTGCCTGAGTTATGGGCATGTAGAAGCGTCGAGGAATAGTTTCCTTAGACGACATCTTGGAACAGTAGCCAACCTCTCCTCTGAGATATCTCCTCGGCACCATCTTCACTCTTTTGTACTTTTCTTTTGCTTACGCAGTTAACTCTAATGTAAGCTGGTTTCAGCTTTTATTGTACACTGTACTGTTCTTTTGTCTTAATAAAAGATGTGTTTATTTCTTTATACATACTTTTTTTTTTTGCAACTACCACTTTGGGTCTGAATATTAAGTCTAAGCCTGCCTTTAACAATATTCTGGACGGAAGAACACTTTAATACAAACCCTTATTAGTTTAAACTCGCAAATATTATCAAGTATAACAATGGCAATCCTCAATAGATTGAATTCATGGAACTAACCGAGATAGCTGCTGAGCGCTGCGTGATGCACGCTAGACGAATATCCGAGAGGGCAGCCGAGCAGCGATGGATTTGGATCGTGCCCTTGGGGTAACATACTGTGCCGTATCGTATTAGCCCCTTTGGCACTGGGGATCTGAGGGTAGACCGGGGAACCCGTGCAATTAAAGATTGACCCAACTGTTAACGAGAAGTTCTCTTCGGATGGATTTTGAGGTTTATATGCCATAGTAGTTTCTTTCTCTTTTTTTTTTAGTTGGTTTCCCCATAGGCTTGAGTCCGTGGACCATGCGAGGCCTTGGTTCTGTCCAAAACTTGTGGTCTTTTTTATGTACTTGGTTTCCCCATAGGCTTGAGTCCGAGGACCATGCAAGGCCTTGGTTCTGTCCAAAACTTATGATCTTTTAATGTACTTGGTTTCCCCATAGGCTTGAGTCCGAGGACCATGCAAGGCCTTGGTTCTGTCCAAAACTTATGATCTTTTAATGTACTTGGTTTCCCCATAGGCTTGAGTCCGAGGACCATGCAAGGCCTTGGTTCTGTCCAAAACTTATGATCTTTTATGTACTTGGTTTCCCCATAGGCTTGAGTCCGAGGACCATGCAAGGCCTTGGTTCTGTCCAAAACTTATGATCTTTTTATGTACTTGGTTTCCCCATAGGCTTGAGTCCGAGGACCATGCAAGGCCTTGGTTCTGTCCAAAACTTATGATCTTTTTTATGTACTTGGTTTCCCCATAGGCTTGAGTCCGAGGACCATGCAAGGCCTTGGTTCTGTCCAAAACTTATGATCTTTTTATGTACTTGGTTTCCCCATAGGCTTGAGTCCGAGGACCATGCAAGGCCTTGGTTCTGTCCAAAACTTACGATCTTTTTATTTGTTTTATTTTTCAACCACCAGCCCCTACACCAAGGCGGGGACAGTTGGCCTGGGGCTGGAAGCCCCTAGAGACGCCCGCGCCCTTAGCACTGCGAGGCGTAGCCCCTAGCAGAAGTTTACGTCGGAGCAACAACTATATGTCGCCGGAGACGGAGGAGATCCCAGAAATTTCTGCTTGCCAATGAGTTGATTCCACCACCACCTGCGCCAACGCGCAAGCTTCCCCATAGACGGCGCCAATTGTAAGGACACGATTCTCGGGCGGCCCAATAAGGATGTTGGGCTCGCACACGGAAGATCCCTCACAATATAATTTGTAGAGAGTGGGCTTAAAAAGCTAGCCGCTGGTCGCGAGGCGATGTCCGATCCTGGTTTTAGAGGAATTCAGGTAGAAAAAGGTGTTGGGCCTGAACATTTAAACCCTAAGACGTCGCACCATATGGGATGGGACTCCTCGGAGTTGATCCGAGGACCATTGAGGCCTAACCCCGGTTATCCAAAGACGGACTTTCTTCAGTGAAGTCCGGTGTTGTAGAGATGTTCTCTCCCATGTGATCCTCCTTTTTCGGAGGTGGGATGGGATCCCCTTTAGATTTACTTGCTTTCTTCTTTTATACTCGTCTGTGTTAATTGTCCTTCGTCCACGTGTAGGGTCAATCTTTACAAGACTGATATTTGTCCCATCAGTCTAATCCCAGAATTGTTGGGTATGGTTGATAAGGCTGCAGAGTACGGCTCTGTCATGTGTTGGGTCTTATCTGGAAGGGTAGTAAGGATAACTTCCCCAAGATATTTTGGATCTCCTTACAAATTCGTCCCTATACCAGTTTTACCCCTTTATTTCGGTGGGATTCAGGATCTGCCGAGGACCAAACTGTCCTCGGCTGCCTTCCAAAATTGTTTTGTACTTTGTACTGTAGAGTTTGGGCCACAGCTCTCCTCGGACTGGGCCTTCGGATTTTCCAGGAGCAATCGGGCTTGGTCCTTAAATTATTGGGCCCCACAAATATTTTTATAAAATAATTTTATTCATTTTTCTCTATGTTACTCCCAAACAAGATTACCTATTATGCATTCATTTATTAAAAAATATAAAAAAAAAATTACTTAATTTCATTCTATTCCTTAATTTCCTTCCTTATGATCATTTCATTCAATTTTTTTATGAACTCCCATAAGAAGGCTATATGACTATATGAGGATGTTCATATTTTTAGGGCTATAAGTGGATATTTATTTAAATTTTTGTTATTTAATAGATTAGAGAAACCTTTCTTTAAAGAAAATTCTACTTATTTACTTATATTATAATATATATAGAGACTAGAGAGAGAGAATTTCCTCTATATATATAGAAATACGAGGTTGACTCTTTTTCCTTTCTAAGAGCATCCACAACAACTATGGTATATGTGTTAAATGCCAAATATTTGGCACATTTAGCACACCAAACATCAAAAACAATGCATTATCAGATGTGTTAAATGTTTCGAAAATTTGCAACATGCTATAGTACCGTCTCAAATTTGAGACGATACAGACAACAATTGCATAATATATATTATTATTTTATTCTTGTTTTCTCTCTCCTCATCACAGATATCTCTCTCTCTCTCTCTCCGTCTTCTCATCTCTATCTTCTCTCTCATCTTTGTCTTCTTTATTCGTCTTTCACAGCACGCCGTTCACCAATGGCCACCACTTGACGCTACTGATCTCACCAGAGACCACCACTCGACACTGTCGACCATCTGTCTTCTCTATTATGCTTCGGGTTCTTTTTTTTTTTTTTTTTTTTTGGCTTTGGTTTGATGGGTGGGTTCGGATGGGTAGATCGATGGTGGGTGGGTTGAGATGGTGATGGGCGGATTAGTGGTGGTGGGTGGGTCGGCTGGTGATGGGCGATTCGGTGGTGGTACCGATCTTTGTTCTAATCTATTTTTGTCTTTGTTTTTCTGTTTTGGTGGTTGTGATTTGGTGGTGGATTCGGTGGCGGTTGTGGGTTGATTTTGGTGGTTGTGTTTTTTTTTTATTTTATTTTTTTTCTTGGTGATTCTATGATTGTGGCCGCAACAATTTTTCTAGTTGTTGTTGTTGTTGCTGTGGTGGTTGTTGATGATGATAATAATGATGGTAGAGGAATTTAATATATTATTTTAATGTGTTGTAAATATTATTTTGTATAGAATTGAAGAATAAAACATCTAATAAATGAGATATTATAAAATGATGTGATAAAATAATAAAGTAGACTTTTGGTGCGTCAAAATAATACTCTAAGAGCCAGACAAGCAGGAATGGTATTTATATACAGGAATAGTGAGTTTATTTAAATAATACTAATGATTCAGTGAATACCGATTTTTGTACCGTTTAAATACTGATTAATTGTTGAAGTACTTTCTTCTAAAAAAAAAAAAAAAACCCTGTTGAAGTACGACTTTGTGATCATGATTGCATAAGCAGATCTATTTAATTTAGGTAAATTATTACCCCACAAAAAAGTTAAGCATATTACTAATGTAAAGATTAAATGGGCAATTGGAAGGAAGAATAAAACAAACTTACGAAGGAAATGTTCTGTTATTGATATTCCGAGTTGAAAAGGCCAAAAGAGAAACAATCTCAGTCAAGCTTGACGCAGAAAGAGGGAAAAAATGTCAATTTTTTTCTTTTTGAGAATTAAATAAAAAAAAATCAAATTAACATACAATACTAGCCGACTTGACTTTGTTTTTATATATATATATATATATATATATATATATATATATATATTTTAATTAACATTACGTTACAGGAGCATGGGTGATCTTAATCATTAACAACTTTAGGAATCAATTGATTGTTGTTTATTGTGCAAATAGCGTAGTGATAATCTCAAAAGCACAAAACAATAGCCATGTGATTGGCATGTTAATATGGCCACAACATAGTGAAATATTGCTTCGTTTCCTTCTTTATATATATATATATATATATATATATATATGTATGTATGTATGTATAAAAATGTAAATATATGGGTTGGGTTTAAGTTACATTTGGTATAACTTTAAAGAATATTACACTACTTAATATTTTTTAATTAGATGCGAATTTTGACAAATCCTCTGTTAGATTACATTATTTTCATATATTCTCTAAGTTTGCAAATTTTCATGGTGATCGAAGATTAATAACCATGTCATCAATTAATTGTTTAAATTCAAATTTTTGTAATTTAAAATAATGCATAAAATATGAGTTTATGGATTGAATAGTAAATAACATACAATTGACGTGAAAATTGGCAAGAATTTTAAAAATATATAAAACATGTAATTCAACAATGAGATTTTCAAAATATGAATTTTATAACAAGTTATTGGATGGTGTAACATTGCTTAAAGTTATTGGATGGTGTAAATTAAACCATATAAAACCCTAAGTATAAATTGGCAAGAATTTTAAAAACATATAAAACATGTAATTCAACAGTGAGATTTTCAAAATATGAATTTTATAACAAGTTATTGGATGGTGTAACATTGCTTAAAGTTACATCAGGTGTAAATTAAACCCAACCATATATATGAGTTGGGTTCAAGTTATAAGTAGTATAACCCTAAATAATGTTACACCACTCAATAATCATGTCATTTATCAATTGTATAAATTCAAGTTTTTGTAATTTAAAATAATGTATAAAAGATGAGTTTATGGATTGAATGGTAAATAACATCCGATTGATATGAAAATTCATATGCATGTTTAGAACATATAGAAGATGTAATCAAATTGTGAAATTTTCAAAATATAAATTCATTAATAAGTTATTAGGTGGTATAATATTGCTTAAAGTTACACTTGAGTTACACCGGGTGTAACTCGAATCCAACCATATATATATATATATATATATATACTTTTTATACTTTTTTTAATGGGTTTAAAGGATATATTAATGCTCCTTGTGAGTTAGTATTTTAGCCAATGCAAATTATTAATGTACCATATTTTAGGCATATTATAGCTTTTATTAGTATGTAAAAGTTAAAAGAAAATTGAGACCAAATAAAAGTAGTTTAAAACTATAGATATATTTCTCCTTTATAAAAAAAAGAAAAAGTAGAAATTTAGTATGGTCTTGGGTACTTCAAGATGGCCTAGAACTAGCACAAAGTTAGAAAATTTGAAAGCTCATTATAATGTTTGATGAAAAGTTTGTAGTAGAAGTGCTTGATAGTAATAATTTGGTTCCCTTTCGCTCAAAAATGTCAAAATGTATCAATTGGGTTATAAGTTTTTTTGATAAACATTTTATAAGTTGATTTATTTTTAATTGAATTTTAGTTTACCAAAAATAAAATCTCCACATTGCGATCCAGAGCATGTGGCTTGGGGCGCTTGGTGCTAAAGTTTTATATGGACTGCATTTATTCAAATCACATGGGTTGCTAGTTGTCTATGTGAATTGTGTGATGTTAACAACTAATATTATCTTTCCCCGTGACGAAGGGTGCCTAATATTTATGTTTACTATACGGACAAAATTAGTGTTTGACCGTCTAAATAGTCCCACGCGGCACACATTGCATACTATATTTCTACGAGTCACTTTCTAATTAATAAGACCTTCCCTAATTCAATTCATAAATTCTAATCGAAGCTTCTCTTATACTTTTTGCAAGCTGGCCTTCAAAAGGATCCAGAAATTATTCGTGCTTCTTTATTACTCCAGTCAACAACACCAATTCTTTTTCGGTTTTTCTTTTTCCACATAAAAAAATATCAAGATTTCCCCCTCCTCTCTATGGAAGCACATATTAATTTAAACCGCAATTAGGATAAAAACTCACCATTTTATATATATATATATATATATATATCTATATATATATATATATATATATATATATACACGCACCTTAACCAAAGACAACCACCAAAATGCGGTGGTCTTGTGGTTATCAGTTTATATGAAAATAATTTTCCGCATTTATCAATGATTAAAAACATAAGGAAAAAATGGGTTAGATAAAACTTATCTCTTAATTTCCCTTATTTAGTTCAGTGTAAAATAGAGTTTTTTTTTTTACTAAAATTTTATGAAAAACAATTCTATCTCATGCTAACATAAATAAGGGAAGTAAAAAACAATTTTCCAACATATTCTAAGGTTGCTACCAAATATAACAAAATAAGATAAGTTAAAAAAAATGTTTTATAAAAAATGAATTCATTTTTCACAAAATATTAATATCAAAATAAATGGAGCGATACCCTCAAGTGGTCTAGGGGTTGAAGTCCCAAGGTCAAATCCTCAATTAGAAGCACATGATAAAAACTCCATGTCATGACTCAATAATAAAGGGTTGGAACAACATCCAATCTAAGAAAAACGAGAACACCAAATATAAAAATGCACTAAAAAATACTGTAATTAATAGCTATTCATGGACTTTATAAACAATCACTTACAATATTATTAAACCATTCGAATTTATTTATTTATTTATTAGGGAAATGAATTAGTAGTACTTCGTAAATCATTTCGGTTCTAAAAGTCATTGTATTTCACGTGTAATGTTTATTGGGTAATTATTCAATAATTCCATAAAATAAAATATTATATTATTAAATTAAGAGTCTGGTTAATAGGTGCTTTTAAAATATTTGTTAATAGATCATCTTAAAAAAAATTTGATACCACTATCATAGAAAATATAAAAACTATTAAAAAAAAACTAGTTGCGCACTTTTCATTTTCCCATAAAAAAAGTTTTAAAAAATATTTTCCAAACTATACCTTTAGGGCATTTGTTAAATTTTCCCTTAAATTAATTGTGGATTTATTATATATTGGGCAAAGTTTGGGATCTATTTTTGATCATGTGTCATTATTTTAACAAGTTCAATGCATTAAAGTCATAAAGTGACACAAGCCAAATCTCTATAAATAATCTATAATCTATGATATATAAATAACCGAAATCTTTGACTTCTTATTTACTTCTTCTAATGATGCCGCGTAAACTTTTTTTTTTTTTCTTAATACAAGATAAAAATTCTACTCTAATCTAATCTAAATATATATGTGTGTGAAACTCCATTCTGAAGACTTGAACTCCAACCTAATTTCCCCCTCACCTCACAAGCACTTATACTTGTGGAGTGATCATCACACCAAGAATACGTGGTGGTATATCACATAAACTTTTGAAAACTAGCAAAAATTACACACTAGTATTTCCATCATCATTAAATATTTATTACTTTTCAACCCAGTTTTCATAATCAAAACCATATTGTCTCTGTCATGACAAATATCATAGATGAAATGAATAAGGGAGAGAGAAAAGATTCTACTAATAAATTATGTAAGTGCAGTTAGAAAGCAATACATGTTTAATTAATGGTGATATGGAAACTCTAATGCTAAAGTCACAATTTATTTTACAAGGTTGATGTTGTGGGTAGTTATTAGTAAATAAAAATATGATATTAGTGATAGGTTCAAAAGAGAACCAGTAAAAATTTGTCACATCAACAATTTATAAAAATATTGTATAATATTTTGTACCAATAGCATTATTCAATATTGTCAAATTGTATATATTTTTGGATTTAACTTACCTCTAGTATTTTTTTAACTGAAATTTCCTTTTATTTTAATGAGAAACTGCCACATTACCAACTAATTAAATAAAATGTGAAGATTAAAACTCACTATCACTTGCTATTGTGTATTTAAAATAAAAAGAGAACTCTAATTAAAAAAACACTGGAGGTAAGCCAAAACCCTATATTTTTTTAATGGTAGAATAAATACTCCCCCCCCCCCCCCCACACACACACACACACACCACACACACACACACACAAAGGACAAAAGGACATAAAAAAAAGTCACAACATTTTTAAATTATCCTACCACACACACACACACACACACAGAAGGACATAAAAAAAAGTCACAACATTTTTAAATTATCCTACCACGTCATATATAGGCCCATTATAATATTTTTGTTATGTCCTTAGCATGCTTGATCAAAATATATTTGAAAATAATAAATGTTTATTAACAACCATAATTAGCAAATCCTATTTTTAGAAAAAAATTTAAAACAAAGGAAGAAGATCATATATATTATATATATATATATGAAATAATTTGACTTTTAATTGACCTCATAATATTTTGTCACATAAGTTTTTGTCACACATCATTATTCTAATATAAAATTTAATTGATTTTAAATTATAATTGTAATTGTGGGGCGCAAATGATTTATGGGCCAGGCCCATCTACCCAGGGAGAGTCCAAAGGCCCAAGCCGAGGAGGGTTATGGCCCAAGTTCAACGAAATAGCCTTTGGGTACCGCCGAGGGTAGTTCAGTCCTCGGCAGACCCACAGTACCCCCAAAGGGAAGGGTAAAAACGGTATAGGACTGGAACATGGAAGAAAGATCTAAAATATCCAGGAAAAGCTGCTGTTATTGTCATTTAATGTTCTGAACCGGACAGGGCCGCATTCTTTGGCTCTTACAACCACCCCCAACGACTTTGGGGGATGGACTGATGGGATAAGTATCAGCCATGTAAAGATTGACCCTACACGTGGATGAAGGATAATGAACACAGGCGAGTATAAAAGGAAAACTAAGTAACTTTGGGAAGGGGCTGGGAAAAAATGGCCAAAAGCGAGAGCCTCCCAGCCCACCTCCAGGAGAAGTACTCTAGGGGTGACGATCGTTTAACCTTGTATGAACGCCATGAAAAACCCATCGCCTATCGATCAAGGCCTAGCCTTTCAAACCCACGCTCTACAAATGATATTGTTAGGGCCGTTTTACGTGCGAACCCGACACTGTTACGGTCCGTCACGAATCGTGACCCTACAATACTCAATATCTAAACCTTCTATTAGAATCATGCCACTTCATATTTCCTTTAAGAATAGAATAGATAGTTACATATACAAACACAATCATAAAAATACTTATTAATATTGAATAATTACCATAAATATCAAATTTCATATCTAAACAAAAAAGGGAAAAAAATTTGTTAAAATTTTCATGCATTTCATCAGTTATTAACTAATTCATGTGAAAAGAGGGAACATTGGTCCTGAAGTAGTGGATAATTTTCCATGTGTATATACATAAGATGCTTGTAAGATTCATGACTAAATAGTCACAAACTTGCCAAGAGTCTTATAGTTCAATTAGTATATTTTTGTGTTTCTACTAGAGATATCTAGAACTTAAATCCCTCCACCCTCTCACTGTAACTATTAAATTATCAAAATTGTCACAAAGTCATTATTTTTAGGTAAAAAGTTAAACCTTTTTTAAATGTTTGGATGGTGTATTTGCATACAATGCCTTCTTAACTATATGTGGGGCCAGAGAGTTTGTGACCTCAGCCCATTTCATGTTAAGGCCCAAGGCTTGCGCCGAGGAGATACAGGGCAGAGGACGCACCATGAGAGTCAAGGACGGTCTAAGGAAATGGCCGAGGACGAGCTCCTGCTCGACATGCCATAAATGCCCCTAAAAGGAAGAGTGATCACAGTGCGGAACAGCACGAGTAAAAGGCTACCAGAACTGCAATAAAGCATTCTGCACCTGACAGAGCCATGCTCTTCAACTTTTACAACCACCCCCAACCACTTTGGGTATGGGCTGATGGGACAAGTATCAGTCTTGGAAAAGTTGATCCTACATGTGGACGAAGGATAAGGAATACAGACTAATATAAAAAGAGGAACAAGCAATCCGGGAGAGGGGCTGAGAAAAATGGCCAAGAACAAAAGCCTCCCAGCCCACCTTCAGGAGAAAGGCTCCTCGAGCGAATACGATTTAATTCTATATGAATACCACGACAAACCACCGTCCGGTGACCAAAACTTAGCCTTTCAAACCCATACTCTACAAATGATATTGTTTGGGCATTTTCACGTGCGAACCCAACATCATTTTGGGTCGTTACAAATTGTATCCTTATAATTAGCGCCGTCTGTGGGGAGGGCTTGTGTCTTGGCACAGGTAGTGGGTTAAGACAATCCCTCACATCATTTCTAACAGCTGGATGTAGTGTTCTAGCGTAAAATTCCACTAGGGGCTACGTTTCTTTACTAAGGGCTACGCTTCGTAGCGTCAGCAGCACGGATGGTTCTAGGGGCTTGGCCGAGAAGCTAATCCCCCTAAACCAAGGTCCCACGCCATAGCCGAGGGGTTCATTCTACCAACTTTTGAACAGAACCAAGGTATTACATGGTCCTCAGACTCAAACCTATGGGGAAACCAACTACTTAAAAATCAAGTTTTGGACAGAATCAAGGTATTGCATGGTCCTCGGACTCAAACCTATGGGGAAACCAACTACTTAAAAATCAAGTTTTGGACAGAACCAAGGTATTGCATGGTCCTCGGACTCAAACCTATGGGAAAACCAACTACTTAAAAATCAAGTTTTGGACAAAACCAATGTATTGCATGGTCCTCGGACTCAAACCTATGGGGAAAGTAACTATTTAAAAATCAAGTTTTGGACAGAATCAGGGTATTGTATGGTCCTCGGACTCAAACCTATAGGGAAACCAACTACTTAAAAATCAAGTTTTGGGCAGAACCAAGGTATTGCATGGTCCTCGGACTCAAATTTATGGGGAAACCAATTACTTAAAAATCAAGTTTTGGGCAGAACCAAGGTATTGCATGGTCCTCGGACTCAAACCTATGGGCAACCACCTATTTAAGAAGAATGTTAGGTTGCTCAGACCTACAGGAAGATCATTTACTACAAGTCGGATTAAATCCTAGGCATAATGAAGATCCCGATCTATCCTTAGAGCCTCAGCTCTAAGGGACTTGATGCAAACGAGCGTTTGAGACTCAGCATGGTCGTACCTCGGTCCTCGGACTGGATACCAAAAAAAAGAAAAAGGACCAAGGCTACAAAAGCTATAAGGAAGGTGGCGAAACACTCTAAGTACTTGGCGGCCCACATGGACAGTCTACTTTTGAACCACCCATCCTCGGATGGTTACCTCCTATACCGCACCGAGCATTCAGCTGTCATCTCGGCTATTTTGGGGTATGTATCGTTTTCTTAGGTCGACATTATTGTGCCAAACAACTCTATTAAGTTCATAATAATATTTTCTTCTTAGCAAGGGTTTCGACCCTAAGTATCATTTGTTCAAGTCGGCATTATTGTGCCGAACAGCCCTCATAAGTTCGTAATAACATCTTTTTCTTAGCAGGGGTTTCAGCCCTAAGTATTGTTTTTTTAGGACGGCATTATCAAGCCGACTAGCCCGATAAGTACAGAATTACATCTTTCTCTCAAACAAAGGTTTTTTTTTTTTCTAAATATCATTTGTTCAAATCGGCATTGTTGTGCCGGATAGTTTCAATAAGCACAGAGCAAGGTCTTTTTATTAACTGGGATTTCGGCCCTAAGCATCGTTCAGAATACAAAAATAGAAAAGAAGTCATATGGTAGTACATCTATTCATGGCATAATTATTTTAAAAAGAAAAGGTAGAATGTACAAAATAAAGCAATGTTGACTTTTATTAATATAAAGAGGTATTACAGCGTACAATGAAGGGCTCAAACAAGCCTATACAGAAAACTAATTGCAAAAACAATAAAAAAAAAAAAAAAACAACGGACAACAAGAAGTCTTTTTAAGCTCTACTTCGAAATCTTTCCAAATTTTGCCCCAATAGCACCCATATTGAGAGGAGGACCTCCCTTGGTGGAAGAGGAGAAAAAGAGGAAGAAGGAAAAGCATCAGGATGGATTTGGTGATGGGAAAGAAGAAGAAGGGGAGGCAAAAGGAGGCACCAGTGAAGGAAGAGAGGAAGAAGCAGGGATACTTAGTCCCTGCGTCAGCCCTGACTCCTAACACGCTGGTGCCATATTAGCTATGCTCATAAGAGAGCGGCTGGTACTGATAATGAGTGACCCCAGCTCAGTCGCACCAAGAGTTTGGCGTGATGAGCCCCTGCTTCGGATTTTGGCTGAAGGGAGGATGAGAGGTATCTTAAGTCTCCGCCATCCCTGCCCTGACTGAGCCATTTTAAGTTTCGGAAGGACATGACATTTCTGGGAAGGGTATGGTCCCTTCATTCCCGCTCCTATCTTGAACGCATCACAATTCAAGGTATAAACTAGCGGATAAAGGAAACTCTAGGGAAGGCTAAGGGTTTCAGACCTTAAAAGGATTAAAAGGTCTCTGTGTAAGAGAATTAATCTCTTGCCTTTCTTCTTATATGAAGGACGAAACAGGAGGCATTTAATCTATCCAAATTTCCAAAGAAATCTGTAAATGAGAATATACCCACTCCACTTCCCCATGCCGTCAGTAATCATTGAATTTAAATGGTCTCGTAAAGGGAAGTCATTAAAGGCGCATTTTAGATAATGAAACGGCAGGAACGCAGCGTGAATGAATTTAGAGGAATGTCTCGTAAACCGGTGTGTTTCTTGGATAGATGAAGAGACACTTACATTGATGAAGGGCAAATCTAAGCAGACTGCAATAAAGGCGTGACATCACCCAAAACCCTCTTTTCCGACCGAGAGGTCGGACAGCAGGATTTTGAGGGGCTATTGTGGGGCTAGAGAGTTTGTGACCCCAGCCCATTTCATGTTAAGGCCCAAGGCCTGCGCCGAGGAGATACAAGGCAGAGAACGCACCATGAGAGTCAAGGACGGTCTAAGGAAATGGCCGAGGACGAGCTCCTGCTCGGCATGCCATAAATGCCCCTAAAAGGAAGAGTGATCACAGTGCAGAATAGCACGAGTAAAAGGCTGCCAGAACTATAATAAAACATTCTGCACCTAACAGAGCCATGCTCTTCAACTTTTACAACCACCCCCAACCACTTTAGGTATGGGCTGATAGGACAAGTATCAGTCTTGGAAAAGTTGATCCTACACGTGGACGAAAGATAAAGAATACAGACTAATATAAAAAGAGGAACAAGCAATCCGGGAGAGGGGCTGGGAAAAATGGCCAAGAACAAAAGCCTCCTAGCCCATCTCTAGGAGAAAGACTCCTTGAGCGAACACGATTTAATTCTATATGAATACCACGACAAACGACCGTCCGGTGATCAAAACTTAGCCTTTCAAACCCACGCTCTACAAATGATATTGTTTGGGTCTTTTCACGTACGAACCCAATATCATTTTAGGTCGTTACAAATTGTGTCCTTACACTATACATTTGAACATCCTTAAGAAAAAAAACCATACATTAGAAATGTTGATTCTAGTTAGCTCAATTAGATTGCGCAATAAAGGAAAAGAGTTTGAATCTCTCCAACAGAAAAAATAAATTTGTTGGTGTTTTAGCCGGATGGTTAAGAGTAACCAAATGGATTGGGGATAACAGATTTCTAATTATATTGTATTTGTAAAAAGAAAGAAAGAAAAAAAACTACATTGAAAAGGAAAGAAAGGAATATATATAGGACAAAATTTAGCTACAAAATTGGTTGTAACCTTAAGCTAAAAACTACTTAATATCTTTTTATTGGATGTGAATTTTGACAAATCCACCATTGGATTATATCTTCTTCTTATATCCTCCGTACTTGCAAAATTTCAAGAAAATTAAAGATCAATAGCTATGTCATCAATAAATTTTTTAAATTGCAAGTTTTTGTAATTTAAAATTATGTACAAAATATAAACTTATAGATCATATAGTAAATGATATCCAATTGACACAAAATTTAACATGTGTATTAAGGGCGTAAAGAACATGTAATTCAACGATTAGATTTTCAAAATATATTGTAGTATTTATTTTATCGAGTGAGTTTGTAGCCTTAAACTACAATCAATTTTGTAACTAAACTTTGTCTATATATATATATGACTACCATTTTTATGTCATTTGCAGCCATATTCATATACTATCTCCAAGGTTGGTATATATTTTGTTTCTTACAATAAGTGAGAGGAGAATTTGTACTCAGATTTTCCTTTCGAGAAAACCGGGCAAAGCCAATGGGTCACTACACTAGGCTCTTGACTCGTATACACCGTTCAAATTGAAAGCCTTTTCCCCCAAACAATTGTATTGGGTCACGGCATTTTTAATAGGTAAAATCAGAGGCATCACCTTTCATCTAAGATAAAATAAAAATCAATAACCAAACAAGTATTATAGTCTGCAAAAACACTTGTTATCTGCCAAAAAGGCACAAACATCTACAAGTTCCAATTTGGATATGTCCTAAGCGAAATTTATGCAAAACCAAACTCTAAATAAAAATAAGCTTAAAACTAACAATAGTAAGATATCCAGTCCATGCCAAACAGGGTTTAACAAGATCTTTTGCAAATGGATTTACCTTTCGAAAATAATGGTAACAAGTGTAACATGCGAGAAGAGTTCCAAAGTTGACAACACAAAACAAAAGCCCAAGCAATCTAGCACCAATCACGAGCACAAGAGGATCCCACACTATGCTTAGTGAAACTTGAGCAATGTAGAGTGGTAACGCATCAGGATGTGTATGAAATCCACCATGAGCACACACAAGCCAAGTTGCAAAACCCATGAGGAAAGATGATCCTAAAGAGGCTGAGTGTATGAACCAAAGAGGTGGGAACCAAAATGGTTTGTCTAGTGCTTGGTACTTGTGGCCCGAGCCAAACATAAAAATTATGGTCATGGTTAGAGAGACAGGGACAACAATGGCTAGGGTTAGGGACTATATAGCCCTTTTGGACCCAGTTTTCTTGGTTTCTTGCTTGGCCTTGGTGGTGTTGGTAGGTTCGTTCTTGGACCAGTGTTGGAGGGTTTGCATAGCCATTGTAATGGGATTTGTGCTTTGTGGTGTGGATAGGATTAGGAAATTTGGTATGAATTGAAGAGACAAAAGATTAGGAGACAGATGGTGGAGACATTGGAGGGATAAGATGGAATGTTACGTATCAAAATTTCTTAAAAAGGTTATGCTATAAATTTTATACCCATTTATAACATCATCATCTCAGAAGACTCATATCTTAAATGGATTGAAGAATTAAATTGCATTTAAACAAATATTTACTCTGTCCCTTTTTGTTGGTTGGCCGTCCTTACAAGTTAGAAAATCAAACTTCTTAACAAAAATAAATATTATTTCCCCTATACTTTTTTTAGTTTCCTTTCCTATTTTATAAATAATTATTTTTATGGTACTATTTTTGTTATTGTTTAATACAAAGAAGTGTTTTGGTCTTTGTTATTATGGTGTGCTTTGGTGTTAAAACTCCTTTTCTCTCTCCCTTGTGTGTGTGTGTGTGTGTTTGTTTCTCAAAAAAAGAATGGAAATTGTCCTACATTGCTTAAGAGAGTGTGTTGTGTCTAGTATAACTTGCTCCACCCTCCCTTAAAAGTTACCATGGCTTTTGAGTGAAATTGTAATGTACTTTTGTATTAGAACCCTTTTCCATCTCCTTTGTATGTTTGTTTCTAAAAAAAAAAAAGAAAAAAAAAAAGAGAGTCACGACATCTTGAAAATCTTTTGAATTGATAGTGTGGTAGGTTAAATTTAAGACTTCCAGATTTACATCATTCCACGGACAAATAAGCCAATTATTGGGTGTCTTGTGGTTTTTATTTTATTTTATTTATTACTGTATTTATTTATTTTGTTTTAAAAAATATTTTGATAGTTAGGATAGGGAGATTTGAACTATAGATATTTCCATTGAAAATACCGATATACCAGTTGAGCTACAAGACTCGTGGCATATCCCGTGATGTTTTTACTTTTTAGTTCTTTATTTTATATTGAAATCTTTGAAAACATCATCAACAAAAAGTCAATCCACATAATATTAACAATTTTATTGACTTATCTTTATTTTCAGTAGCCATTAATTATTGTTAGTTTTAAATTTTAATGAGATTAAATTAAGAGTAATAGTTTTAAAAGCTTTTTATTATTATTATTATTTGGAAAAACCTTAAATAATGAAATGTGAACTCCATGGCTTTTGATGGTGTAAATTCTGCAGGTACGCGGGGAAGAATAATTTCTTCCATTGGTTATCCAAACCTGCTCGTTTAAAACCGAAAAGAAAAAGAAAAAAGAAAAAAAGAAAAGAAAAAAAAGATAACATAGCAACTAGAAGTAGGGAAAATACAAAAGAAAACAACATAAAAATAACTTGCCAATGAATTTACTATTGAACAATGAGACAGGAAATGTACAGCCATGTTTGCACTTATAGGAACCCAATTAAAACCTAAGCTTTGAATTGAGGCTACAACCAGCACTACTGCAAGAAAGTTTCACAATTTTGTTGTGCATTTCATTGGTTTCACATTTCACATTATGTTTGTCGTTAATATATTGTTAAAGATTGATTAGTGTATATAATGTAATGCAACACTGTGTACATAGACTACATGTAGGATAGATTAGTAGAAGGTCAAAACGACTTGTAGTTTTGACTGATGCTCATAATTAGTTAGTTTGTTAGTCACTATTTCTGACACATGTATAGTAGTTATAGGTTGTTTAGTTAGTTAAATTTCTATTAGTTTTTCCCACCTTTTGTACTTGCTATATAAGGAACAGAGCAAGATATTTATCAATAGAAGATTCATTTTCACAATCTTGGTTTCCTTACTCTCTGCCTCTGTTCTTCGTGTGCTTTGCAATCCACCATTGTAGGACCTTAGGCTTGAGAGTGGATTTCATCATGGTATTAGAGCTGAACTAATTTCAGAGAATCATTTCATCTGGTATTCTCTGAACTCCTTAGTTCATTTTCTTTCTTTGTTTTCTTAGTGCTTTCTCATTAATCAAGCAAATTTTCCATCTGTGTTCTTTCTTTGATTCTGGCACTAAGTTCTTGTTTTCTAAATCTTGATTCATCTTTGCTCTCAAAGGCAAATTGTAATCTTGATTTCTGGCAGTATATAATAGCATATTGAAATTCTTGATCTAGGGTTTTCAATTGCTTAATTGGAAATTCTGTAATTGATTCTTGATTTAGGGTTTTCAATTGCTTAATTGTGGACTTTGTAATTTATTCCACAATTCACCAAGATCCTGTTTTGATTCTTGGATTTTCTTGATCAAGATAATATTGAGTTGATCATTTGTGATCAAGAACCTTGATTTGTTAAGGACTGATTCTTGTGGTTCTTTCGTTGATTTTTGATTTGAGGTTGTGATTTTAGATTTCAATTGCATTGAGTATGGCTGATACTGCTTCTAGTACTTCTGTTCCTACTATTCAACCATGGGAAAATCCTTCTAGTCCTTATTTCTTGTCTAGTAGTGATAACCTTGGTGTGTCCCTTGTTATGCAACATCTCACTGAAGAAAATTATAGTACCTAGAGTAGGGCAATACTAATTTCCTTGGATGTCAAAACCAAGATAGGGTTTATTGATGGTTTAATACCAAAACCCCAATCACCTGATCATCCGTGCTATACAGCTTGTGTAAATGCAATAGCACAGTGTTGGCTTGGCTATTCAATACTATTTCAAAGATTTACAGCCTAGTGTGGTGTATTTTGAGACAGCAAGGGAGGTCTGGTTTGATTTGCAATATAGGTATTCACAAGGTAATGGACCTAGAATCTTTGAGATAAGGAAAGAAGTCAATTCTTTGGCTCAAGAGAATTTGACCATTAATGCCTATTACACCAAATTCAAGGGACTCTGGGATGAATTTACCAACTATAGAAATTGTACGTGTGGTCATCAAGTGGAAGATTGCACCATGTCCTTCTTGATGGAACTGAATGATACCTATTCAGCAATTAGAGGGCATATTCTATTTATGGATCCTATTCCTCCTTTGAGTAAGGTATTCTCTCTTTTACTTCAAGACAAGAAACAAAGGAAGGTTGGTGCTGGAAAGAAGGTTCAGATTGATACAACAACAGTTTTGGCAGCATTGGGAAGCAAGAATACTAATACAAATGCCAAGAATTTCACTAAGAACAAGTTTGGGAGGCCTCAGTATGCTCACTGTGGTGCCATAGGACATGTGATAGATAAATGCTATAAACTACATGGCTACCCACTTGGTTATAAGTTCAAGAATAAGGCTCAATCAGCTGGTTCATCATCCTTTGCCAATATTGCTGTTACTTTTGAAGATAGCTCAAGTGAGGGTGTCAGTTTGACCAAGGCAGAATATCAACAACTGATTGGTTTGTTGAATTCTCAATGCCATTTTGGTACTCAAGCTCCACCAAAAGTAGCTGTAGAGACTCCTTAAGTTGCTAACATCATTGCATAACCTTCACTTGATCTTTAAGGTTATGAGCTATCAGGTATATGGTCCTCTCCATCCCTAGAGTATTCTATTTTTCCTTCAACTGTTGACACATCTCACATTAGTTCCACTGATTGGATTCTTGATAGTGGAGTCACTGATCACATGGTCCATTCTCTTACTTTCTTTAAGTCCATTACTTCTTCAGTCCAAATTTCAGTTAAGTTGCCTAATGGAGATATGGCCAAGGTTACTCACATAGGAACTATGCAAGTATCAGCTACCTTGATTCTTGAAAATGTCTTTTGTATTCCATCTTTCTCCTTTAATCTTGTCTCCATAAGTAAACTGACTCAAAATCCTTCATGTTGTTATATCCTTCTTTCCCATTATTGTTTCATACAAGACTTGCAGCTTTAGAGGATGACTGGGTTGGGTAAAAAGTAAGGAGGTCTCTATACATTGCATAATTCTACTCAAGTTGCCTTGCCAAATTCTGTCTCTGAAGTTCTGTCCAAGTCATCTTCTTATTTTCTTGTTAATAGTTTCAATTCTTGTACTTCAACTTCAACCAGTGATGTTTTTAGGCTATGGCATTGCAGGTTAGGTCATCCTTCTTCACAAAGATTAGCTTTGATGATAAATATTGTACCTGAATTCAGTTCTTGCAATAATAATAAAGCTTTTGAATGCAATGTTTGTCCTTTAACTAAACAAAAGAGATTGCCCTTTCCTCATTCTGTGACTACTTCTTCTTCTTGTTTTGATTTGGTTCATGTTGATATTTGGGGACCCTATTCTACTCCTTCCTTGACTAGTTCTAAGTACTTTCTTACCTTGGTAGATGATTATAGCAAGTGTACTTGAGTTTACTTAATGAAACAAAAATCTTATGCATCCTTGCTTATTCAATCCTTTTTCAACATGATTCTGAATCAATTTAAAACTACTATCAAGGTTCTTAGAACTGATAATGGCCCTGAATTTGCCATTGATTCCTTTTATGCTTCTAAAGGTATTGTCCACCAATTATCTTGTGTTGAATCTCCACAGCAAAATGCTGTGGTTGAAAGAAAACATCAACATCTTTTAAATGTTGCTAGAGCTTTAAGGTTTCAAGCAAGCTTACCTTTAAAATTATCAAGTGATTGTGTTTTAATGGCCACATATCTCATTAATAGGATACCTAGTTCATTTTTACATGATTTAACTCCTTATGAAAAGCTCCTAGGTCATCCTCCTACTTATGCTCATCTTAAGACTTTTGGTTGCTTATGTTTTGCTTCCACTCTAAGTAGAAATAGAACCAAATTTGATCCTAGAGCTAAAGCTTGCATCTTCCTTGGTTATCCCTTTGGCTTAAAAGGATACAAATTGTATGATTTGTCTACTAAATCTTGTTTCATATCTAGAGATGTTGTCTTTAGGGAGTCTATCTTTCCTTTCAAACATTGGGTCTCCAAATCTGTATCTACTTCCCTTCCTATCACTCATTCCATGTTTCCATCTCAACCTTTAGTTTCATATAGTACAAAGTTTCTTATTCCTTCAGTTTTTGCAGAATATTCCCCTCCTTTGTCTTCTGTTGATATTGCAGTTCCTCTAGATGAGTTTCCTGATTTAGTTCATACTGATCAGGTTGCTTCTAATACTGATCTTGATTCTACTTTTGTTTCTAATGCTCCTGTTCCTACCTCCATTGTTCCTCCACCTATTAGAAGGTCTACCAGACCTTATAACCTCCTTCCTATCTTCATGACTATCATTGCAACCTTGCTTTTGCACATGTATTAGTCTCAGCTTCTTTCACTCAGTCACATGAATCCACTGCTACTAAGAGTTCAGGTATTCCTTATTCCCTTTCTTCCACTCTTTCTTGTAGCAAATTATCAACTCCCCATAGAGTTTTTTCTATTGCCTTATATGTTGCCAAAGAACTAGATTCCTATGCTCAAGCCTTGAAAGATCCTTTGTGGCAAGCTGCAATGAAGGCTGAGATTGATGCCCTTTAAGCCAATCATACCTAAGTTATGACTAAGTTGCCTCCTGGCAAAGTCCATATTGGATGTAAGTGGGTGTACAAGGTTAAACTCAAGGCAAATGGTTTTGTTGAAAGATACAAGGCAAGATTGGTAGTTAAGGGTTTCACTCAAACTGAGGGTGTTGATTTTTATGAGACTTTCTCTTTTGTGGTGAAGTTTGTAACTGTTAGAACCTTGTTGGCTCTTGTTGTTGTCTATGATTGGCATCTAACTCAATTGGATGTCAACAATGCTGTTCTTCATGGGGATTTGGATGAGGATGTGTATATGCTTCCTCCACTTGGATTTGGCAGCAAGGGGGAGGTGTGTAGGTTAACAAAGTCATTATATGATCTTAAGCAGGCCAGCAGGCAATGATTTGCCAAACTATCTTCTACCATTGTTGATCTTGGTTTCATTCAGTTAAAATCAGATTATTCTGTTTTTACTAGGGTATAGTTTTCATTTTATCATAGTTAGAGACCATCTCTGTTAAGGAAATATAGCTCATCTCAACAACCTCATAAAAGGAAAATTTATCTCCTTAAATCTCTCATTAACATTAGAGATATACTAGGCATATTGGCCCAATGTAATTGTGCTAGAATAATGAGGACCACAATATATTAATCAAGTGTAGCAAAGCTTATTTCAATGTTGCTTGTAACTCTATACTTAAAGCAATAAAGATTCTACCTTTTAGTTCAATAAAAAAAACCTCGAAAGAGAAGTATTTCATAAGCACCACATTTCCTATATGTTCCTCTGTTTTGTGGCAACCAAACAGCTCAAACATACAAATGGAAAATGGAACAAAACCTAGAAAAAGAAAAGGACAATAAGCAAAGAGAGCTCAACCAAATTGTTAATTAGCCAAATGAATGCATTATAGAGAGAGAACAAACAAATTAATGAAAATAAAATAAAATAAAATCACATAACGGAAATGAGAGAAAGAGTGTTTATGTTTACCTATTAAAGGGAAGAAGGGGAAGACCATTCACTAAACAATAGATTCAAAACAGAAATTCTGGATCAGACCCAGCAACTATGAATCAAACTACCGAACTCAGTCTTTTCGTATTCACGTTTTATTTCAACTTTCAAGTATTCAACTTCATTTTTTCCATGTTAAAGTTTAGGTGAGAGGGAATGCTTCATCAAAGTGATATTTAGCATTTTTAGGGTATTAAACCTGATATAATTGCTATGAATGACTTAGATTTAAAGTTGCATTTTTGCAACTTTAAATCTCAACTATTGAAAAAAAAAAAAAAGTGAAAGTAAAAAAGTTAGATTAGTAAAAAATTGTTGTGTGAGAAAGGGGGTTAATTGCATGGTGTAATTGCATATGATACCAAGTCTTCCATGATGACATGACTCTTGATGTGATGGTCACTTCACAAATAAAAGCGTTTGTGGGGTGTTGAAGTAAGGGTTAAAGTTCAAGCTTCCAGGAGTAAGGGTCAAAGTTCAAGCTTCCAGGAAGAAGTTTCACACACATATACACTTAAATTAAGCTATAATTGAATTTCTTATATTGTATAAAAAAAGAGTAAAAATTATGTACCAAGGAAATAAAATTATTGAGTAATGTATGTCCAAAAATTATTTTACAACATTTTTATGAACTGTTGTTATGACCAACATCTTACTGATTTTCCTATAGGCCTATCATTAACATTATTTTTTCATTTATTAATAGTCACTCACTCCATTAACTGTTTATAAATTTTTTTAGTAAAAAAATTTGTATTTCTTGCCTTTTCCAAAATTATTTATTGTTGAGAGTAATGCTACAGACACAAACTATTTTACAACATTTTTACAAACTATTGATGTGGCCAACTACTTATTGGTTTTCATTTAGACTCACCATTAATATCACTTTTTCATTTACCAATAATCACTCACCACATCAGCAATTTGTAAAATTTTTTGTAAAATAGTTTGTATTTCTAGCATTATTCTATTGTTGGATATGAATAAATAATAGTAATTAAATAATTTATTAAAACATTTACTTAAATAGAAGAGTAAATGAATCCATTCATTAAAACCTTTTGATTTTTTTTAAGGCATCTATGCTTAAGTGGCAAGTTAATTATTATTTCTCTTTTGGATAGATGGAAAGTTAATTAATATTTCCATTCATTGTCCCATTTCCCCAACAAACCTCTTCTCCACTGCACAGTGCACACAATTCTATATAAGAACTCTTTTATCATATCTCTCAAGACATCTCCTCTCTGTGTATGCATGCGTGTGTGCGCTCATTTGTAAGCCATGGCAAATTTCACAATTAATAACAAGTTAATACTCTCACTATTCATCTTTGTTCAGTTCATCATCATCATCAGTACTCCAGGTAAGTTTTTGTTATGATTTTTGAGCAAGGCTCCAATTCAATCTCTCTCTCTCTCTCTCTTAATAGTCAATTTACATGCATGCATTGCAGGATCCAATGCTGAGCTGATGCCAGTTGAGACATCAACCAAAACATTAGTGCCCATAGGCCCAATTTTTGGAATTGGATTTCCAGGCTTTCCTGATGCAAGTGCTGGAAAGGTTTGTTTAAAATGCACTTGTTGCGCAGATCCTTCTAAAAGGGAAGGTTGCATCTCTCAGCAATGCTGCTATAGCGAGAGATGCGACATTCCCCAAAAGCCTCCTGGATATTGTGCTTTTTCACCCATTAAATGTAACTGTGACTCTTGCTCTTCTACCTAACTCTATCCTTTCCATCTTTACTTTCCATACTTCTGTCTAAGCCAAACTAGCCTCCTAACTAGATAAATAAAAATAAGAGATTCTCCCTTATGCATTTATTTTGCTATATATGTGCCAACACAGAAAAACCAACCTTTTCACAGACTTGTACAAGTTTTTCAGTGTTTACACACTTCACCTATCTGTTATTACCGAAGTGATATAGATATGTATAGAGTGTAAACATAATTACTTGAACAGTTGGTCGTGGAGCTGTTGCTAAATATTATCAGTCCCTCTTATACTTGTACTGTTATTAATTTCTAAATTAATGAAGATGAATCTCTTTTGTCTAGCGTTCCAACATCGATCTATTAAATTGTCATCTCCCCTTTGCTATGTGCCTACTAAAATTACTATGAGACCTTTGGAGTTTGTATAAGTTGTTGCCAGCTTCACATTACTCTACCAATGCAATTGACATGGGCGAAAACACGGACAGAGTATGACACGACGATACAATAATTTTTTTAAAATTAAGACAAAACACGACGCAGATACATATGTTAATTAATTATTACTATTATTTTTTTAAATATTGTTAAGCATTTTTTTTAATTTTTTATATAAGGTTAAACATATATCACTCTAAGAGTAATAATGGATAATAAAGTAAATTCATGGCTAATAAATAATGTTTAGAAATTAGAATACAAACCTAGAATAATATCAAATAGTAAATAAAAGATAATTAATCAAGTGTTCAAGATTGAAATTAAAAATAAATAAAAGCTAAGCGTTTCTCATCTTGGAGGGATTTTAGGAAGGATGAAAAATGAAGAAGAGAAAAGTGGAGAGAGTATTTTGAGTGAATGTTTGGTTGGGAGAGGAGAGGAAAAAAAAGGTGGTGGGGTTAGGTGTTTTCTTCCTGCATCCATCAAAATGTTTTCTCACACTAAAATGGAGAGAAAATTGGAGGAAAAAAGCTCAGTGTATTGAGCTGACGAAAAGGCCTATGTGTGTGCACATGGGTTTCATCCCATTGCTTTTTTTTTTCTTTTTTTTTTTCCTTTGATTTTTGCTTCTGTGACTTTATCTCTCCGTGTTACCTCAAGTTTCCCTTTTTTTTTTTTCCTTTATTCTTTTTTTCTACTTCTTTGTTTTTTTTCCTTTTTTAATTTTTAATTTTTTTTTGCTCTTCTTGTACTTCTCAGTAGTGTTTTTTGTTTTTTGGGTGCTATCTTCCTTTAACTTGTGCTATTTAAAAAATAATAAAAAAATTGAAGTGTCCATTTGCCATACACAAATTTTTTAAATAAAACAATGTGTTACTTTTTTGTTTGATTTAATAGTGACATAATTGTAAATTTATATCAATTTTATTTTCCATCATCTCATTTTTCCTTTCAACTAAACATATAAGTTTTCTATTTTTTTTATTTTTCCATCTTTCCAACCAACACAAATTGGAGAAAATTAAGGGTCTGTTTTGTAGTGATGTTCAAATATTATTGTTCAAAATTATGTGAAAATCGTGATTTAAAAAGTGTTTTAAAAATACGTGTTTATAGTGCTCATAATGCAAAAAAAATGTGTTTAATACCATGTTTTTAATAACACATATTCAAATGTGCAAAAAAAAAAAAAAGAATTTTGTATTTTTTGACAAAATTTTTTGTATTTAGTATGTGTATGTTATTTTTTTTTATACGTGATAAAGTTATTACTTTTTCTGACCATAACAGTACTTTTAAGCTTTTTAATTTCTTTGATGAGAGCCCCACGGCCCCACAGCCACACACATCTCTCCTTCTTCCTCTTTATCCCACATCTTCTTCCCATCTCCCTCTTTGCTTCAGAGGCCTATTTTGAAAAAGTCATAAAATTACACCCAAATTATTCAACCAAAACTGAGTACCCACGTCTCTGTCGCACACTCTCTTTCCTTTATTTTGCAAAAGTATATTGTTTTTTTTTTTTCTTCTTTCCACACTTATCTTGTGGAAAGAAAGAAGGAAATAAAAGAAAGACAAACTAACTCACTCGGAATGACAATTAAATTCTAAACCACAAGTTTTCTGTTGTTTTGGCCTTCTAAGTTCTAAACATAGAAAATATTAACCTAAATTTACTTGAGATTCGAGTATCAGGACACTACAACTATTACAAATTTTACCACATAAACTTTATAATGTTATTGTCAACTTTTATATACAAAAGTACAAAAATAATTATAAATTTATTTATTACATTATTGTTGATTTATCACATGAATTTGAAAGCTTTTTGTAGCATTTTCCTCTTTTTTTTTTTTTTTTTTTTTTTTTTTTTTTTTTTTTTTTTTTTTTTTAGGATGATTGTAGCATTTTCCTCGTTTTTCTACAATTGCAAATAATGGAAAATGAAAACATTTAAAATTTTCATTTTCTTTCACTTTCTCAAGTTTTCTCAGCAACCAAATAAAACAACAATGCATTAAATAAAAACCAATCATTCAATGGCTATGAAAATAATATAAATTTAGAATTAAAAATAGATTTACGATTATTGAATAGACGGTCTCTAACAAAGCATTTTTGGACCAACGCAATAAGGAATAACAAAATAAAAGATAAAAATTGAAACTCTAAAAATGAATTTGGTTGTGTTTATTTTGGCTGAAAAGGATTTTAGGAAATCATTTTACACCAGCCTGAGTGTTTGGTAAACATAGAAAATTGGGTCAAATGGAAATCAATTTCCACGTTGACCGTAAAATACCCCCTCCAAAGCCGAAAATGATTTTCAGTTTCTATTTTACCTTCAAATGAATTCCAGGCTCACAAACAAAGAGAGAGAGAGAGAGAGAGGGACAGAGCAAGAAGAGAGAGCACAGGTGGTCGCCCAACTAAGCTCTAGCCAACCCAGATTGTCCCGCCCTCACCGCCCAGATCACGCGTTGGCCAAACACCTATGACCCACAAACACCGATCCACCCAGATCTCAGCCCACCCCTCCCTCATCACCGATCCACCTCTTCGATCGCCAGCCATGCACCCACGGTGAGTTTCTCCCTCATCTTCTCACTCCACCTCACCGTCAACCAGTCAAACACCTCTTCCACTTTGCATGAACCTGATCCACCACCGCCATAGCTCGATCTGGAACGGTATCACCATCCCTCTCTTCAATCGGTCTCACCCTCCCTCTCTTCTCCCCTGTGGTCTTCATCTTCTCATCTCAGTTTTTCTCTCTAACCCGAACCAAACCCACCACATATTTCTGTGTTTGATATTCTTTTTCTTTGATTTTAGATTTTGTTGTTATTGTGGTGGTTTGAGTGGTGGATTTTGGTGGTAATGGAGCAATGGGGGCGGTTTTTTTCCTCTTCTCGATCTGGATTTTGGGTGGTTGGTGGTGGGTTGTGCTTTTCCTTGGTGGTGGCGGTGGTTGGACCAAGTGCTGGCCGGGGGCTAACTTGTGTTTCCTTTTTCTGAAAATAGGTTTTTTACATGTAAGACCAAACACAAGAAATAATTTTTCGGCATAATTTTCACAACACAGTCAAACAACCAAACATGTTTTCTTTTTACGTAAAATATTTTCCTCTAAATCTATTTTACACTTGGAAATGAATTTACATCGAACCAAACACAGCCTAAGACAAACTTTGATTAAGATAACTAATAAAATGCATGATAATTAAAAAAAAAAAAAAAAATTACACGACTATATTGTGCTACTCTGGTGAATACTACATGACTAAGAAGAAAATTACCATTTTCTGTGTCTTCTGCTTGAGAGACTTTGGAATGGGGCCTGGGTGTTCTGATATTTTAATTTTGACCCTTTTTGGATGGCTGGGGCCTGGGTCTTAGCTGCATGAGGGTATTTTTGGTAAACTAGGTAAATGTAGTAATTATTTGTAAGGGTATAATTACTGATTATGATCAAGTTGGAAATTTATGAAAATTTGATTTTTTTTTTTAATTTTTTTTTTTAGAAACAAACTAATTGCTAAATACCAACGATCCAGTGAAGAAATGTTAACTACCTGATATATTAGGACACATCTGATATATTGAATGGAGATTACAATAGAAATAATAATTTATATTTTTGTAGTAAAAAATGTTGTAATGTAATAATTATTATTATGGTACATATATTTAATTGTAAAGTTAGAATAACATTAATTGTTTTTGGAAAAAGAAAGATTTTTTTATTTATGATTTTTTTTATAGCTAGCTGATATCTAGATTGTTGAGGATGGAGACATGCATACATGTCTTTGCTAAAAACATATTCAAATCTAGGTGCAATTTCAATTTAAGCTGTTTACATATGGTATAAGGAATTTTTTTTTTTTTTTTTTTAATTCTTTTGGTACAAAAAATCGGGAGGTAGGTGTGGAGGAATTGAACCATGGTTATCCTTATAAAGAAAACCACGCAATGCCATTGTGCTACACAACTCTTGACATGCATGGACACTTAATCAGTCATTAACTTCACCTTTATGGGCTAAAGATGAGTTCATTCAATAATCATTTTGGTACTTTGGCCAACATTTTATGTGGTAGTGTCTCTTCTATTTCTTTCTGCAGGATGGGGAATGATTCAGATGATCCAAAACAGAGCACTATTATTTAATATGACAGCTTTGTGAGCTCCTGCACAGCTATGTGAAATTAAGTTGTTAATTAAAAATGAGTGGATCTTAGTATGGTGGTTTTATTTTTGGCATTTTCAGCAATCCAGGTCCAAGATAATGTCCGACTCCATCATTACAAAGAACATCCTTCTCTTATTTTGCATATTGAATCACTTAATTATCTGACATTTAATTGAAATTGTATCATTTGATATGATTTTACAACACTTGTTAATCCGATGTCTTAGTGAAATGAAATCATTCCATTTGTTCTTAATTTGCCATTTGGATTCTGTCTGTTTTGGCCAATAAACTCTTGCTCAAATGCTGCCTCTCATTCCTTAATAATAAGATAGAGGGTAAAGTTGTCGGTTCAAAACTCATAAGTTGTACATATAACTTATCAATAAAAAAAATGATGGTCCATTTTGTTTCTATAGGGTATTGCTTAAGTATAGTCAGATCATGTGTAACTTTTGCTCAACATCTTCATTAAGGATATTATTAACATTGAGTAGCCCTTTTTCAGGGTGAGGTTGGGGTGGTTGGTTTGTTGAAAACTTCATTAATAAGCTAACAGTTGTGCCTTCCACCAATGTGGACAGTGAATAGATTGCATAGTGAAATTTTAGATCTATTTTTATTTGTTTTCCACATTTGACATATCTTAGATAAATTACATATACATATTTTTTTAATTGTAAAACAACAGGTTGTTATTTCCATCCTAAATAAGGAATTTTTTTTTCCCATAAAAATGGGGTGGAAATACAAATCTGGAATAATTTCACCTTCTCTTTCAATCCCTTCAACATAATAAGATTTAGTTTGTTATTTGTTTTCTGATTTGAAGGAGGAATATAATATCAACTAATTTCAATGTATGAAGGTTTCAAATTTCAATGGAAAATTCTTACATAGTCTGGGAGCACTGCTCCAGGACTATCTAAGTTTTTTCCAGTTTCAAAAGCTATTTTCTTTTGATTTTTACTTTTTCTTAAATTTGATGGTCAAATTCACCAACCCCCCCCCCCCCTCTTAGACAACTACATTCGGATTAAATTAAATCGAATCTAATCGGATTTAAATATTTTCTTCTATTAATTCCTTTCAAAAAAACAAATAATTTGAATAGAAGGTCATATCTTTTTTTAATGATTCTTTTTTATGTTATTTCATACTGTACAATTAATTCCTTTTGTTTGTGGGATCATTTTCTCGCAAGAGGTAGTTAAAAAAAAAAATAATAAAAAATTATAGAATGGATTGTTACCTATGCCTAGATCTCGGATAAATAGAAATTGTATTGATAAGACCTTTTCAATCCACCACCGAATGTTGATATGTGATATGTCTGGTCTATGTGTAGATGGTACAAAATTTGGAAAAATTAAAACATTTTTAGTTTTATTTTTTCATTACAATTTCAATGTGATTGTATAATGTAGGTAGATCTATGATAATGTAGGTAGATCTATGATCTAGAATTACCCCCCCCCCCCCCCCCCCAAAAAAAATCTATGATCTGTGCCATTGACAACCTGGCACCACTGATTGGAAAGCTCCTAGAAAGGAATATTATGAAATAGTAAAATATATTGGATTGAAGGACTTCAATATGGCACATACTTAAGGAAATTAGGAAAAGTATTATTATTATTTTTTTAAATGAAAGCAATGTACGTGTGGACCTCCACTATGTGGGTATTAATGTAGATTTTATAGTTAATCTAAGCTGTTAAGACAACGACATATGAGGCGTGTTTTAAATTGTGTCAATCAATCATTGATGTTGACTTGATAATGGGGATGCATGTGAGCCTTGCTCTAATTGGGAACTGTAGAATAGAATCAGATTCCCACAAACCATTATTGATTTGATGCATTTGGGCCCAATGTTTCTTTACTTTTTATGGGTCAAATTCTAATCAAGGTCTTTCAAGAAAAAATTTAACAAATTTGGTCGGTGATTTTGAAGAAAGGTTTTGTTTTTGGTTAAGTAAAACCTACATATTGTAATCCTTAAGCTATTGAGTTGAATTTCAAATAACACCCCCTATATTGGTAGAAGAAACGTAAAAGATAATGTCATACTCATTAAAATGTGCAACTTTTTAATGAAAAAAAAAGTAAAGAGAGAACATTTGAAATCCTTGCAAAAGATAGAATAAGGAAAACCAAAATTAGTTAGAAAGTGAAAGTGTTAAACTGGCTTGAAATGTAGGTATAAAGCCATACAAGGACTTAAAAGAAAAGCGAAAAAGAAAGAAGAATATAAAAAGGAAGAAGAAAAGAAGGGACAATAGGAGCTTGTTAAGATTTTTTTTAGATTCCACAAAATCTAATGGCCACAAATTAAGGAAACATTAACATCATCCAAAGTCATGATCCAATTGGTTAAAGTTTTGGTATGATATAGATTCTGAATTTGAACACTTAGAGAACAATTGTGTCATATTGGTCGATTTAAAGATTATTGCTATCCATGGCATGAAGCAAACGAATTTTAAAGAAAAGGCAAATTGAAGTCATGATTGACACCTAGAACATTTTTCACAACTATTTTTCCTAAATAATCGAAACTTAAATTCCAGAAAAGCCAGCAAACGTTTGTAATATACTTATTTCTATTTTTGATTAGTCTAATATATTAGCTCTTCTAACCAAAAAAATAAAATAAAATTCCTTTAATTTAAAATATTAACCGCTTATTTATATTTTGCACCACCATAAAAAAGAAAAAAAGGAAAAATAAAAATTGAGCAGAGTGCCTGGGCCTTTAGACCCATCTAGAAAACCAAAGAAAATGACTTCCTAACTAGACCAACCATACAAAGACAACGCATATCGACCTCTAGTTCCTTATCACACCCATCACTATTTTGTTCTAAATAAAAATAAAAAATAACAAAATTATAAAAAAAAAAAAAATCATATTCCACAATCCCACATGATAATCAATAACAAATTAACAATATAATATTGACAACGCATATCGACCTCTAGTTCCTTATCACACCCATCACTATTTTGTTCTAAATAAAAAAAAAAATAACAAAATTAAAAAAAAAAAAATCATATTCTCCACAATCCCACATGATAATCAATAACAAATTAACAATAATACTGACAAATAGACAAAATTCACCCAAAAAAAAAGAAACAAATCGTGTAAAATAAAGCAACAATCTCAACCTTATTCCAAATATGTATAGTAATAATAAAATAACACACAGAAATTTGTAATTTGAGGTTACCTACATATATTTTAGAAACTAAAAATTACACAAAAAAAGAATAAAAATATTTTAATTAGGAAAAAAAATGAAAATTCAGCGTCTACAACGAGTAATTGCACTGCACCCGCGACTATAGGGATTTGCTTGAGCGCCAGCTCGGCAATTGTAGTACGACGCGCCACGTCGAGAGCAGGGCACAGTGTTCCTCCTCAGCGCACCGTAGCTTATGTACCGCCTCGTGGCTAAGATGCGCCGGTTGATTTCCGAGTCCATAGCGAACTCCAGCCCAAATTCCTCGTCATCCCCGCCAGCTAGCAAACACTCGGCGATCGAGCCGCGGCACTCCGATTTAATCGGGGCGAAGCCCAGCTGGAAGTGGTCCCCTCCGCCACTTAAATCAACGGCCTTGGTTGAGCTGATGCTGAGCGCGAGATGGACGGCTAGGATCGCGAGGAAAAAACTGCACAGCTTTGAGGTTCCCATTTTGGAAGGTGAGTTGCCTTTCCCTTCTGTTTCAGTTTTTTGAGAGAATGGAAAGGAAATTGAAGGTCATGTTTGGGAGAGGCTCCTCTTATTATATATATATAAAGTTTATAAATGACAGTTGGGGTATGAAATGACATTGGATTTGAGGTTTATTTACAAAGACTGCCACTTGACTTTAAAATATGAAGTATGAACTAGCTTTGCTTTTAGCTTGCTTGATATTTAAGAATGTCCACCCACTAATAATATTAATCTCACCTTTTGACTCATTTGTTCAGTAAATTGCTGCATTTGTCTCTTCCCACAAAGAAGAAAAAGAGAGTGAGAGAAAATTAAATGATGCCATGAATTATGAGCTGTTTTAACAATTAGGCCAGTTAGTGGACAGCCAATGTGTGATTGTGACAATTGGGAGCGTTTTAAAAAAATAGTGGTATATGGTGAATGGTGATTGGTGATTGATGAATCCTTTTGTAAATGGGATAAATTCCTATTCAAATCAAAATCTAGTATCACCAAAAAAAAATGTACAACTTTATCAACAATTGTTCACATAGCAAATTAAGTAGTAAAGAAAAAAATTATGGATTTATATAAAAATAATAAAAAAAATTAATTATAATCTATCATATGTGATAATTATGACAAATTTTTGATTTTTTATGTGTTACTAAAATTTCGCCTCCTAATAAAAAGAAAGAAAAAAAAAATGTTTTGCTTTTGCAAATAGTAGCTGTATTTTCCTCATTTCACAGGTGGGTCCAGTTTGTATGTTATCAGCTACTAGCCTTTTAGCGCGTTTTGTGCAGTAAACTAGTGTCGACAAAATTGTGAGTCTATATAAAATTGATAGAAAATAATTATAGGTTACCATGTGAAATAATTGTGATAAAAATTATGACTTTTTATGTGTTATTAGGATTATTTTTCAAAAAAAAAAGCTCTGCTTTTGCAAGTAGTAGTTGTGTGTGTGTGTTTAGCATTGGTTTAAAAAGTCAATTTTTTTACTATTTAATTTTATTGTGAGTCTAGATAAAATTGATAGAAAATAATTATAGGTAATCATGTGAGATAATTATGATAAAAATTATGACTTTTTATGTGTTATTAGAATTATTTTTCAAAAAAAAAGTTTTGCTTTTGCAAGTAATAAGTGTGTGTTTGGCATTGAGTTAAAAAGTCAATTCTTTTACTATTTAGTTTTATTGCACTTTTTGGTATTATTTATAAATTTTATTGTACTATTTCAATTATCTTTTAGTTTTATCTATACTGATAGTAAAATTTTTTTAATTCTAACTAAATAAATTGCAGTAATGTTAGAACCGTATTTGCAACGGAATGATTATCATTTCTCAGTTGGGTCCAGTTTGTATATCAGCTTCTAGCCTTCTAGCGCGTTTTGCGCTGTAAATGGGGTTTATTTATTAATTTCTGTGACTCTAGATAAGAAGTAAGAATTATCCTTCAAATAAAATAAAATAAAGTAAGAATAAAATTCTTCGTTAGTACGAACGGCACAAACGCGAGCAACTTTAGCTCGCAAAACGGCAAAAGATTTCACAGACACAGTTGCCTTTTTTTTCTTTTCTTTTTTTTTACTAAAAATTATTAGTATTATTCATTATTATTGTTATTATTTGAAGTTTGATAAAGATAGTAGCTGTGCACATGTATTTCTGAACCATCAATGGAGCCACACATATTGAAAATCATAATGATTTTTATTTTTATTTTTATTTATTATTATAGAAGAAAACATCAAAATTTTATTTAAAAAAGTAGCCATGATCGGCAATAAGAAAGAGATAATATAGAAGGCATTTATTGTGGATTGGACTGAGGCAAGAAAATGATCAAACGAGGCAAAGAGACTCATTTTCACTTTAAAAAGCATTGATTTCCACCTCAAAGTCTCCATTAAGAATAATGAATGAGAGGCCAAGTTCATGAGCGAAAAGAATGGCTCTCAACTTCTACACCATCTATTGATCTAAACTGGAAGAATCTTGATTTGAAAATCCAATAGAAAAGAGATTGTTTGTTTCTAAAATGGTCATTTAACAAAGACCCCGGCTAGTACGCGATTGCACCATGAGGAGCCAGGGATAAAGTCGGTGCCGAATGATCAGCCACCGTAACCACCAAGCCACCTAGCCGAGTGGTCACCTAGGGCCCCACCATTGACCATGGCTCCTGTACACTCTAACAAAGAACATGTCCCGACCTCTAAGGCTGACCTTAGTGACCCCACTACCCAAGACGACTTTCCTGAGGATATCAATGTACACCTAGTGGCAACTCCTTTATGCTCTCAGGTCCAAACTTTGGAACCACCCGTGCCATGAAAAACTATTGCCCCATCCTTGGACATAGACCACCTACGTAAAACCCATATGGATACTCCATCCCCACAATATCCCAGTACAAACCCTGGTCAACCTTCTTGGAAAAGAATAGTACGAACCCCGACACAGTCTATGGTGGTGGACGAAGGTGGTTCTGTGCACGTTGGTTCGAAACGTGGACATTACCTGAATGGGGACACTGATTTGGCTAATCTGGGGTGTGGAAAAAGACTAAGAACTTCGAGTACTCATGATTCTCTAACTGAGACAACGGCGGAGGCTGCTATTCAACCCCGCCGAGCACAATGATTGTCCTAAGTTGGAACTGCCGGGGGCTTGGGAACCGCCGTGCAGTTCAAGTACTCGCTGACCTAGTGAGAAAACAAGGACCCAAAATTTTGTTTCTCATGGAAACAAAATTAACTAAAACTGAATTGGAACCCATACAAAGAGAGCTGAACTTTCATTCCATGACCGTGGTACCTAGTAGAGGAAGGAGTGGAGGGCTTGCACTCTTGTGGAAGGATGATGTCTTGCTTAACACCCAAACTGTCTCCCCTAATCATATTGATGCCTATGTTTCTTATCCTATGCAGGTGCAGTGGAGGCTGATGAGGATTTATGGCCACCCCGAGGACCATCGGAAAAGTGAAACTTGGTATCTTATGCGTCACCTG
Organism: Quercus lobata; assembly: GCF_001633185.2. Taxonomy (NCBI): domain Eukaryota; kingdom Viridiplantae; phylum Streptophyta; class Magnoliopsida; order Fagales; family Fagaceae; genus Quercus; species Quercus lobata. Next base: position 8,851,847 of record NC_044909.1, on the reverse strand, counting down.
AACAGCTACACGTCCCTACCATGGCTGTGCATTGGTGACTTTAATGAGATATTGTCCTCGGATGAAAAGAATGGTCGAATACCTAAGCCGTTGGGACTGACGCAAGCCTTCAGAAGCACACTTCTCCATTGCGGGCTAGTTGACTTGGGTTACAGTGGGAAGATCTTCACGTGGCGAAATGGGAGGCAGGAGATGAAGTTTGTGGAGGAGCGGTTTGACAAAGCTTGTGCGAATAATGCGTGGTCGGAACTCTTCCCTAGAGCAAGCGTGGTACATCTTAATGTTGCATACTCAGACCATGACCCTATCCAACTAAATATTGACAACTCAGGCCCATAAATTGTTTGTTGGAAACGTTTACAATGATTTGAGGAGAAGTGGGTGGCTCATACGGAATGCGAAGACAGAATTAGAACTTCTTGGGTTCAGGAGGTACTGTCAGGAAGTCCGATGTTTCGCTTATTCGAAAAAATAAAGAGATGCCGCCTGGACCTTCTTAGTTGGAGCCGGGTCACTTTTAGGGATACAAGAACCAGGTTGAATCAAAAGCAGATGGAGTTAGATGAACTTACACGTGGGGACTTCTCATCAAATTTGGGTAGGATTACGGAGGTCAAAAAATCCATCACCGAGCTTCTACATCATGAGGAGGTCTTCTGGAAACAGCGGTCTAAAGCTATATGGCTTTTTGCTGGGGATAAGAACACAAAGTTCTTTCACCAGCGAGCAAGCCATAGACGACGCCAAAATCATATCAAAGGTCTGCATGATGGGCAGGGAGTTTGGCAAACAGATGAGGGTAGAGTAGCCTCTATAGCTGAAGAGTATTACAGAGAATTGTTTACCTCCAATAACCCGATGCACATGGATGAGGTGTTGGACTCTGTAGACCGGGTTGTCACAGACGACATGAATGAAACTTTAGTGCAGCCGTACACTAAGGAAGAGGTTCGTACAGTATTATTCCAGATGCACCCCTCAAAAGCCTCGGGACCAGATGGTATGTCTCCTTTTTTCTTTCAAAAGTACTGGCATATTGTAGGGCAAGATGTTACCTCTGTTGTGCTCTCGTCTTTACATTCAGGGAGATGCCTCCGTAAAATGAACTTTACTCACATTGTGCTTGTCCCAAAAGTAAATGACCCCCAGCATATTATTGAATTTCGTTCGATCAGCTTGAGTAATGTGGTCTCTAGAATTGTATCGAAGGTGTTAGCAAACAGGTTGAAAACTATCCTCCCTAATGTCATCTCGGATTCACAGAGTGCTTTTGTATCAGGTAGACTTATTACTGATAATACGACAATGGCATTTGAGATGTTGCATCGAATGCGAAATAGGAGGCGAGGCCGTACTAGGCACATGGCTGTCAAGCTGGATATCAGTAAAGCATATGATCGAGTGGAATGGGCTTTCCTTAGAAGAATAATGCTCAAGTTGGGGTTATCCATGCAATGGGTAGATTTGGCCATGGAAACTATTTGCACAGCCTCCTACTCCATTCTTATAAATGGAGAGCCAAAAGGTTTCATCACCCCAACCCGAGGGATAAGGCAAGGGGACCCCCTACCCCCTATATATTCTTATTATGTGCTGAGGGTCTCTCATCTATGCTTAGGAAAGCCATAGAAAGCAATCAGGTTCATGGACTAATGTCATGTCGTGGGGGTGTAAAGATATCTCATCTTCTCTTTGCTGATGATACTTTGCTTTTCTGTGAGGCTCGCACTAGGGAGTGCCAAAACCTTTTAGCCATATTGGCACAATATGAAGCTACTTCTGGCCAAGCTATCAATAGGCAAAAAACAACTCTCTTCTTCAGCCGGAACACTGCACCTGAGGTTAAGCAAGAGATTCAAGCCTTACTTGGTGCATAAGTGATGAATGACTGTGAGAAATATTTAGGGCTACCAATGGTAGGGGGACAATCCAAGGTGTCTACTTTCAAGGGGTTGTTGGAATGAATAACGAATAAGGTGATGAGGTGGAAGGAGAAACAAACATATTTCAAAAGCTAGAAGAGAGGTATTGATCAAGACCGTGGCACAGGCTATTCCGACTTATTCTATGAGTCTTTTCAAAATTCCCAAGGCCATTTGTGATGGTATAAATTTTTTCTTGGCTAAATATTGGTGGGGTCAATCTCGTAATGAGAGGAAAATTCATTGGATTAATTGGAATAAGCTTTGTTCCCCCAAGAATAAAGGTGGTATTGGATTCTGGGATATTCATGCTTTCAACCTGGCCATGCTTGCCAAACAAGCTTGGAGCCTTATCCAGGGGTCCCACTCTTTATTTTATAGGGTGTATAAAGCTCGATACTTTCCTTCCTGCTCATTTATGGATGCTGAATTGGGTAGCAACCCCTCCTTTGTCTGGCGCAGCCTCCTTCAAGCAAGAGAGCTCATCACTACGGGTTCTGCCTGGAAGATTGGTGATGGCTAAACTGTTGGTATAGAAAGTCATAAATGGCTCCCATGGCCTCCTAATTTCAAGCCTGGAGCTGACCGATCACTTAAGGTGAGTCATCTGTTTGATGCTGATACCAGACAGTGGAATAGACCTTTGATTCAGTCACTGTTCCATGCTTCCACAAGGGATGATATCCTGCGAATTAAGCTTGGGGATGCACGGACGCGAGATAAGCTTCACTGGATTGAGACAAAGAGTCGAACATTTTCGGTCAAATCCGCCTACCATGTTGCACTTCGTCTTTCCAATGCAACCATTGGGGAGCATTCTCTTGCTAACCAGGATAAGGGTTTGTGGAACAAGGTTTGGTCCCTTAATACTCCCCCGAAAGTTCAGAACTTCATTTGGCATGCTTGCTCTGACATCCTCCCTACCAGGGTCAATCTTTGGCGGCGGAAAGTACAGGTTGACCCCAAATGTGGCTTCTGTGGACAACAGGATGAAACAACATGCCATGTCCTTTAGGAGTGTTCGTTTGCTCGGTGTACTTGGTCCCATGTCCGAGGCAAAATTCAGAAGTCCAACTCCATAGCTTCATGTTTTCACCTACTGACTAGGCAGATGATTGGTAGACTTCTAAAGAAAGAGTTGGAAGCGTGGGCTATGATTTCCTGGTCCCTGTGGAATGCTTGCAATAAGGTCCACTTTGAGCAAGTTCAGCCTCACCCTGCTGGGATCCACCGTGGAGCGATTGCTTTCCTTGAGGAGTATCAACGGCACATGGCAACTCTCCGTCCTATGTAGTAGTGACTGTACACACATCTTGCTTTTGATCTTTTCATGTTTGTTTTTTCTTTTTCTGAGCCTAGTAGCTATCATAGCCTCTGTGTAGGCTTTTTGCTTCTGACACTCTTCTTACTAAGTACTTTGTACTTTTTTTGATTATTTAATATAATTTTATCACCTTTCGTCAAAAAAAAAACAAAGACCCCGATGACACTTGTTAACTGAACCCTATATTTTATTAGGAAAAAAAAAACTAGAGCTAGGAAATAAAAAATTGATGCCAAATGTGTAACTCAAAGATTAAATAAATAAATAAATCAACCTATAAAAAGTGAGGGTAAAATAGTAATTAAGATAAGTTCCCTTATTTGGGTATTTCCTACATTTTCTCTCTATTTTGGGGTATAAAAAAGTGGCAAGCTTGGGGAGAAAACTCCCTCACCCCCATTTTCTTCTCCCGCTAAAATCACTCAAACCAAACATCTCTCATTTTAGTTTTTACTTTTATTTTTTCACTTTTTCACCCAAATCAAATGAAGTTTTAAATGTTCAACTGCATTCAGGCTGCTCATTCCTAAGTGATTTGGGATTGCAATAAATTGCACTAAATCCAACTGTATAGTATTTATATTTTATAGTCTATATAAAGGCTGTGTGGAAAATTTATTGTATCTTTCAACCGAAGCAACTAAAGCAAACAAATATGGGTTAGTGACATAATATAAAGCAGAATTTTTCCGCACTTTACAAAAGCACAGACCACCGACTGTCTTGTGGATCCGTTTACCGTGTAGTGCGTACCATATCTATGGAAAAGTTTACGAAGATATCAAGTGCAAAAATATAGTCATGAACTATTGATCAAAGAGCAAAGCAACAAATACAAAATAATGGTTTTGTAATAAGATGTCAAATACTCCTCCATCCTTGTTGGTCATCCCCATAAGATTCAAATTTTTAAAGGTTAGTGAATTTAGCTCAACTAGTAAAAAATTTTGCATGGTTTTAAAAACCAAAACAATCAAAAAACTAAAAAAGATACCAATTTTCAGTTTTTATCATATTGGTTCTAAGTCTAGTTCCCAATTGAACTGGGCTGACCGACCAGTTTGGTCTAATTTTCAAACGGTAATTTTCTGTCATCGAATAAATGATGTGGGTTCGAATCTCACTCACACTAAAAAATCCAATCGATACCTTAACCTAGTGATATAAAGCAATAATTATGAAGTAGATCCTATAATTTCGAATTTGACTAAAGTACACTTTTGACCTTTAAATTTTTTGTTGTTTTCATTTTGGCAATTCACCTTTCGAATTTTCATTTTAACCTTTCATGTTTGATTCATTTTCATATTGGTCCTTTAAATTTTAAAATTTTCATTTTGGCTCTTCATGTTTGATTCAATTTTTTTTGTTTGGCCCTTTACTTTTCAAAATTTTAATTTTCATTAGGGGCTAAAATAAATTGTCAAAATGAACTTAAGGGGCCAAATAAAAAAATAAATCAAACAAGAAACATCAAAATGAAAACAACCCCAAACTTTAAGGGTCAAATTAAACTTTAGTCTTCAAATTTATTTTGCACGCACATACACACACATAGACTCTATGAAATCTTAAAATTTTATTCATCATAGAGTGACCGTCATAAGTTCAAATTCCATTGCACTTATAAAAAACTTTTTAAAAAAACATATAAGCTTTAAAACTATCCTCTTGATATTAAATTAAAGGCGAAAACATTATTTTGGTCCCTATATTTTGAGGTTACAGTCAGTTTGGTCCCTACATTTTGGTAGCAGAAAATTTAGTCCCTATTATTTTCAATTTACAATTAATTTGGTCTCTACCGTTAACTCACTAATAGAAAATGCTTACGTGGTATACAGTTTGCATTGTTGTCACAGATGATGCTTACGTGGTGTTTAAAATAATAGTAAAAAAACTGCCATGTCAACTAAAAAATTGAAAAAAAAAATCAAAAAGAAACTCTCTCTCTCTCCGATTATTTTTCTCTTTTCAAAAAATCAAAGATCAGATCAAAAATATTTTTTTATTCCAAACTGAAATTTCATTCAATTCAATTCAAAACTGAAATTTTTTTTATTCCAAACTGAAATTTTTTTACATATCATCTTTTTAAAAAAAATATAGGCTTTTAAAACTATCCTCTTTATATTAAATTAAAAATGAAAAATGGGTATTGACGAGGATTAGTTGAGGAAATCATAAATGTCCATTCATTTTTCAAAAAATACCATATTTTAGGACTTCTCAAAATAGAATAAATGACTAATATTGAGGAGTAAATAATGGTTTTGTGTATTGTATGCCTAATGAAAATCATCTGTTCTATTTTGAGTTTTCCACTTTATACTCCACTATTCACAACATGCCACAAGTTCTATTTTATCTTTCATTATAAAACATCCAAAAAAAAAAAAAAGGAAAAAGAAAAAAGAAGATACATAATAGCATTCTCAATTCTGTAGTTAAGAGTGGAACAAAAGATTTTATTCTAGTGTGCCTTTTCTCCTAGTTGATGACATGCAATGTTGGATTCAGTTTACTTTCTTGGTTCAATTGCAGGAAGAATATACAATATTTTATGAGTACAATAATGACAAACTCTTTACTCTTACACGAATAGTAAGTTTCACCATAAATTTAATTATTAGGATCTACTATAATGTGAGAGGAGGAAGCATGTCATTCTTGTACTTTTAAAAATTGTATAATTGTTCTTGTTTATCTATGTTTTACTCTCCAAGAGTGAGTTCATAAGATCCTACCTAGGTGAGGTTCCACTTCATAAAAAAAATTAAAAATAAATTATCAGAAAAGAAGAAGAAAAAGAGGAATCTTAAATCTGTACAAAACTAGTGTGCACGCCATTCAATAAATTTTTGGGAAAGTTTCTTGTTATTGAATGCATCAAATTGCAATTGAGGTGAGAATACACCTGCAAGCAATAGCTAAAAAGAAAAGAAGAAGCAATTGACAATTATTAGTCAGCTACCGGAATGAAGTTTAAAGAGCACGACATAGATAAAAAAATGAACATATAATTAAACATACTTGTCTGTCAAGGGCTCATAACACTGCATGCAAAATGAGACCATGGTGTCATAGGCAACCCACTCGTTGCTAGAGCCTTCAATAAGAACAAATAGCCAATTTCCACACCATCCTTCCTTCTCTAGCCTTAAAAATTGGCAAAGTCAGAGCTTGGGATTAAATCTCTCTGCTTTGTTGAGACAGATTCAAAAACTTTATGGTGTCCATGGGACAACTTTGCTAAACATCTCAAAGCCAAGTCATCCAGCAATCCAGGAATGGTACATTGATTCACAGGTTCCATGAAATACGTATGGCGGTGGTGACACTCATTCAACTCTGACATGGAACAGGCACCTCCAAGGTATCACAGTTTATGGCTGTCATATCTATATAAGTGTCCTTGATCTCAATTCCCTGTGTCATCCATAATGTTAGTATCGCATACTTTAACGTAATTGTCTTATGTAACAGAATGTGAATTGTTGTTTATCACTATCACACGGACTTATCATTTTCCCTCCACCACTCACAATCTGTCACATAGTTTAGTTGTGGCAAAGTGTGTGTGAAAGTGTGTAATCTTAGCACATTATTGCTCATGTCGTGGCAATGGTAAAGTTAAGTACCCTCTTTTATTTTTCTAATGTAATTTTGTAATACTATTATTACTTATTGTTAGGGCTGTCCAGAGACCCGGCCAACCTAACCCACTTGTTGCCACCAACCGAACTCGACCCGCCGCCGATTGAACCGACTTCTTTGGTGGTTGACGATAGGTTTGTTTCTCCAAAACCCGAGTTTGGCGGGTCAGATGTCAGTTTTCCTTCTCCAAAATACGATTAACCCAATCCAACCAACCCACAAAATTTCCGGTGATATTTGGTAGATCCAGACCATTTTCATCAAGATCTTGGCGAGATTTCGTCAGATCTAGCCAAAAATGGCCTAGATTAGGCTGTATCTGGTGAGACCTCAAAGATTTTAGTTGTTTTTTCTTCATTTTCATGCCAGATTCTTGTCGTTTTCATGCTGGATTCCTGTCGTTTTCCAGATCTTCGACCCCGACTGACCAGCCCACCGTCTGTTGAAGTTCCAACCCGCCCAATCCAATCATCCTATCGGTCGGCGGCTGGTTGAGATTTTGTCCACCCAATTTGGTCAGGTCAGATGCGAGTTGAGCACAAACCCGATCCGACCCGACCCATGGACAGGCCTACTTATTGTTATGGAAAATCTTGCTAGTTGTGGGCTGAACTAATTGAGATCAACATCATCATTCATCATATTCATAGGATAATGCAAAGGGGTAAAGGCAAAAAGCGAGAGAAGGATTTGTATTGTATAACTAATCTTAATTGCCACCTCTAACTCTCTAAGAGAAATTTTGAGAGGAGCAAAATTAAGCTCACTTTTAACGTGAAATTTGTTTGATTTACAAATTTCCTATGTGTTTTTTTGTCATCAATTGTATGTATTACAAGTTCAAGGAAATTTGATTCTCAAAAAAGAAGGAAAATAAAAATAAAAAAATAAAAAAGCTCAAGGAAGTTTTGAATTTGCCTATAGATGTGCTTTTACCATATATAAGAAATAAAAACAGACATCTTTTTTTCGCCCAAGATTCCCTCGTCCCATTTAGCTTCCTCACCCACACACAATCCCACTAAAAGGCATCCTTTCAAAAGGCAATAAAACTATAGAGTCTTAAAAAAAAAAACGCTTTCAACAAGTCTAATAAAGGCTCGATGACAATGCTATCTCACGTGTTGAGAGAGAGAGGCCTCATAAACCATCTAATGAGATAATTTTTCTATGTCGTGCGTTTACTGAGTTATACCAACTTGGCAAACTGGCAGTAGCACTTTTGGAGAAGTGAAGACTTACATTTTTAGGCATACTTAATCACTGCCTTTTTTTATATATAAAATAATATATGGTAATGAATTAAAACAACAAAGTGGGTATATATAACTTACCAATTTAGGGTGAGGGTGGGGAGAAAGAAGAAGAGGAAAGAAAGAAAGAAAAGGAAAAAAGTCAGAAACAAGAAAAACAATATGGCCAACAGACTGTGGGAGGTATGTATGAATAATGTTAGGTTTACAACAATTTCACAACAAATTCTAAGTGACAAATTGTTATTGGTTTTAATCTAAGTCCACTATTGATATCAATTTTCATCCATCAATAACGACTTGTTACTTAGAATTTGTTGTAAAATTGTTATAAAAATGTTGTGAAAGGTAATTATTCCAATCCCCTCCACAAACAAACACGCACTAGTCCTTAAAACCCGTAGCATAACACTCTAAAAATGGTCATTTTAAGACTTGGTCTCTCACCATTAATTCATCTTCTTCGGAAACTCCCACATCTCTCTCTCTCTCTCTCTCCAATCAAAATTCCTAACTTTTGCTCTCCAGCGTTGGTGGTGAAGAAACTTGATGAAATACACAGCTTAATTTTCCACCACGCCTGATTCAATCGGAATTTTTCAAATCATTGGAATGCATGCAGAACAATTTTATTAGAGATTAATGTAACCCAATAAATTTCTTTTCCTCACGTGCTAGTTCAACATCTTCCCAAGCGGCACTTTATTGTCGATCTAGAAGAGTTTTGAAAAGCCTTGTGCATGCATTTCCTGAGAAACATTATCAATTATATCAGCTAGAATACAATAATAAAGGTTATTTTGTAACTTTTTCCATGCAAACGTGATAGAACATTGGCATGATATAATAGCAATTCAGATATTACAATGGCGTCCCTATCAACCCAACCATCAAAGAAAAGTTTACGTACCCCTGCAGGTTCTGATGGGTCTCAACGTAGTTCACAAACCGTCAAATTTGCAAGAAGAACTTCAAGTGGAAGGTATGTTAGTCTTTCAAGAGATGACCTTGATATGTCAGGAGAGTTATCCGCCGATTACATGAACTACACCGTGCACATTCCTCCCACGCCGGACAATCAGCCAATGGATACGTCCGTGGCAGCCAAGGCCGAAGAACAATACGTATCGAATTCCCTTTTCACGGGGGGATTCAATAGCGTGACACGAGCACATCTCATGGACAAGGTTATAGAGTCGGAGGTCACTCATCCTCAGATGGCTGGAGCCAAGGGCTCAGCATGTGCCATGCCTGCTTGTGATGGTAAGGTCATGAAGGATGAAAGGGGACATGATATTACGCCTTGTGAGTGTAGGTATGTGCTCTTCTTTTTGTATATATATATATATATATTTATGCATATTTAGTGCCCCTTTGGGTCAATTGTTTGAAAGCTTGAGTTTTTGAAAAAATAACAATTTTAAAATTTTCATTTTGAAAACATGATGATTTTAAAAAAAAAACGCAATTGAGCATTGGGTAAAATGTACGAAAAGTGTAGTTATGAAAATGCAAAAATCTGGCAATTTTAAAAAATAGCACCCCTTGAATTGGGATTTGAAAATGCATTTTTGTCCCATTTTTAAAAACAAAATTTTCTTAATAATATAAAGGTGAACGCCATTTTTTTTTTTTTTTTTGGCCTTCTCATTTTCATTCACTTGCAACGCCAGAAAGGCTAATGTGCAAAGGATATATAGATTGTTAGCTAGGAATAAAATGAGTAGATAACATTCAATTAAAACGTGTTGTGTAGGTTCAAAATATGTAGAGATTGCTACTTGGATGCACAAAAAGAAACTGGTACGTGCCCAGGTTGCAAGGAGTTGTACAAAGTAGATGAGGATGAGCCACAAGATTATTCAAATGGAACACTGCAATTGCCAGGCCCAGATGGGTCAAAAAGGGATCCTAAAAATATGTCTATGATGAAGAGGAACCAAACTGGAGATTTTGACCACAACAGGTGGTTGTTTGAGACAAAAGGTACCTATGGAGTTGGAAATGCTTTTTGGCCCCAAGATGACATGTATGATGATGATGATGATGATAATAATGGCTTCAAGGGGGGCATGATGGAATCAATGGATAAGCCTTGGAAGCCCCTGAGTCGAAAATTGCCAATTCCAACAGCCATCATAAGCCCCTACAGGTAATTTACATGCAAGTTACATTTTTAATTTATTTGTTATTCTCTGGGGGGAAAATGAACATTTTAAATGTATATGACATTACAACAAGGTCCCAAATGGAAGAAAACCCCAATTTTAGTGTTATATTTTTATATTATATGTACATATAAAAAAAATATTCTCATAGATTATTATTATTCTTTATAAATTAAAAAAATATTTTCATCTTATACAAAAGAAAAATTACTCACAAATACACTTTCACTTTATCTCTAAAAGCATCTCTTCTCCAATAAGTCCTCATTAAACTTCTATTTTCCTCTTAGCCTTAAGCTTTATCACACATCACATTTTAGATAAGTAAGTTTATTTATTTATTTATTTTTAATACTATGCTTTATATGATGTTGATGTGAAAAAAAAAAATATCTTATTAATTTGATTTTAAGTAAATCCATCTTTACTCGTGAAGGTCAAGACAATTTAATGATTCCTTTGTTAAATTTTTTTACTGGCAATAGACAAAATATAACAAAAAATTTAAGTGAAAACCTCACAAATAAAAAAGAAAATATCTGGCTTAAAAGTTATTGTCTTATGCCTAATATTGTATTAAGCTCATGTGCTATTAAATGACAAAGAGTTAAAACATTGCCCAGGTTGTTGATCGTTATTCGGTTAGTGGTGCTGGGTTTCTTTTTGCATTGGAGAATCACAAATCCAAACACTGATGCAGTATGGTTGTGGTTCATGTCAGTAGTGTGTGAGATATGGTTTGCCTTCTCATGGATCCTTGACCAAGTTCCTAAGATCTGCCCAGTAAACCGTTCTACTGACCTTGAAGTCCTACGTGAAAAATTTGATATGCCATCACCTTCCAATCCCACAGGCCGCTCTGACCTTCCTGGTGTTGACTTATTTGTGTCCACAGCTGATCCTGAAAAAGAACCACCTCTTGTCACAGCTTGTACCATTCTTTCAATTCTATCAGTTGATTTTCCTGTGGAAAAGTTAGCATGTTATGTTTCTGATGATGGAGGGGCACTCCTTACATTTGAGGCAATGGCTGAGGCTGCAAGCTTTGCTGATTTATGGGTTCCATTTTGTCGAAAACATAATATTGAGCCTAGGAATCCTGAGACTTACTTCGGCTTGAAAGTTGACCCAACTAAGAACAAAAGCAGATTGGATTTTGTGAAGGATAGGAGGAAGGTCAAGAGAGAGTTTGATGAGTTTAAGGTAAGGATCAATGGGCTTACAGACTCGATAAGGAGGAGATCAGAAGCATTCAATGCAAGAGAGGAAATGAAGGTGTTGAAGCATATGAGGGAGAGTGGAAGTGAACCTGGGGAGCCAATAAAGGTCCCCAAAGCCACATGGATGGCTGATGGAACACACTGGCCTGGTACCTGGACAATACCTTATGCTGAACATTCCAAAGGTGACCATGCAGGAATTCTTCAGGTACACACTTGCATAGATTAATCACTCTTCCTTTGCTTGCTAAGTGGAAGACTTTTATTATAAATATGCTTGCAATTTGACGTAGCAATGAATATGATGGGTCTTACTTCAAAAAACTTGAGAGATGTTCGAATTACTTTTATGTAATTGATCACATGTCAATTTGAATGGATTATATGGTAAAATTCCTGATATCACTCATGTTTATTACTACTATTTGTGCATTTTACTCTGTTGTCTTATTATTATTATACCATTAGGATTATCATTTCATTGTTTCATGAATCATATACCTAGAGCCCTGACATTCAAGTACTAAACAATGCACAGGTGATGTTGAAGCCCCCTAGTAATGATCCACTAATGGGAAGGACAGATGAGAAGATCATAGACTTCAGTGATGTGGACATACGCCTCCCTATGTTTGTATATGTATCACGTGAGAAACGGCCGGGCTATGATCATAACAAGAAAGCTGGTGCCATGAATGCCTTGGTACGAGCTTCGGCCATCCTGTCCAATGGCCCATTCATTCTCAATCTTGACTGTGATCACTACATTTTCAATTGCAAAGCTATCCGCGAAGGAATGTGCTTCATGATGGATCGTGGAGGCGAGAACATTTGCTACATTCAATTCCCTCAAAGATTTGAAGGAATTGATCCTTCTGACCGATATGCCAACCATAATACTGTGTTCTTTGATGGCAACATGCGTGCCCTTGATGGTATTCAGGTATGACACTATATGAACCATGTCACGATTGAGACTTCCTCCCACAAGACTGGTTGGAGGATGATGTTGTGTGTGCACAACTTATTCAACGTCTGTTTAATTAACTAATTAAAGTGGATTTTAGTTAGTTCAACGGTTAAATTCTCTAGTTATTGAATAGCATACTTAGATTGAATTGCCTCTATAAAATCTCAATTGGTGTTTTGGCAAAATGATAAAGAAAAATGTCTATGGAACAAACCCCGTCCTTTATTTTTAATTTTCAAAAAAAGATTTGATAGTTTGGCCAAGAAGTTGGAAAATTATAACAAAATCATATTTGAATATGCAGGGTCCAGTTTATGTGGGAACTGGCTGCATGTTCAGGCGGTTTGCACTGTATGGTTTCGACCCACCAAAACCCGACAAGATTGTTCAAAGTACTGAGACTGAAATGCAAACCTTGAAGCCCAATGACTTTGATCCTGAACTTGATGTAAATCATCTGCCGAAACGGTTTGGAAATTCTACGTTGCTGGCTGAGTCCATACCCGTTGCTGAGTTTCACGGCCGACCCCTTGCTGATCATTCTGCAGTTAAGTATGGAAGGCCTCCTGGTATTCTCAGGGCCCCGCGTGATCCTCTTGATGCTGCAGCTGTTGCTGAAGCTGTCTCTGTCATTTCCTGCTGGTATGCCTGCCTGCCTTTCAATTAGTACTATATTATATTCATGTGATTGGAATCTTACTATCAGAATCATGCTTCTTAAGAGCTGCAATGCACGAGTGCCAATAATTTCAGTTCCTCAATCTTGGTCGAAATTTGAGTAAGAACCAAACACATAATCATATAAAACAGAAATTAATTATGCAAAGGGTCAAGAAAACCTTACAAATGAAATAGTTTGTGTGTGTGTATATTATGAAAAATGTTGTTTACTTATACTTATTCTATCCCCTAGCTCTACCTTTGTGAAAAAAAAAAAAAAAGCCTAGACACAAGAAGTAATTACATGATGAAACTGCATGTTACCATTTCCGTGATAGGTATGAGGACAAGACAGAATGGGGTGACCGTGTGGGATGGATTTATGGTTCAGTCACAGAAGATGTGGTAACAGGGTATAGAATGCACAATCGAGGGTGGCATTCAGTGTACTGCGTCACCAAGCGTGATGCATTTCATGGCTCAGCTCCAATTAACCTCACTGATAGGCTTCACCAAGTGCTTCGTTGGGCCACTGGTTCTGTTGAGATTTTCTTTTCTAGAAACAATCCTTTGCTAGGTTCTAGGCAGCTCAAGCTTCTTCAACGCCTGGCTTACCTTAATGTTGGTGTCTACCCCTTTACTTCCATATTCCTCATTGTCTATTGCTTCCTCCCTGCACTCTCACTTTTCTCTGGTTACTTCATTGTGCAAACTCTAAGTGTGTCCTTCTTGATCTACTTGCTTACCATAACCCTATGCCTCATGGGTCTAGCTATCCTAGAAGTGAAATGGTCTGGTATTGCATTAGAAGAGTGGTGGAGGAATGAACAATTTTGGCTCATTTCTGGGACCAGTGCTCACTTGGCTGCTGTGGTACAAGGCCTACTAAAAGTGATTGCAGGGATTGATATTTCTTTCACATTGACTTCTAAGTCAGGAGGAGAGGACATTGATGACGCTTTTGCGGACTTGTACCTTGTGAAGTGGACCTCATTGATGATCCCACCAATCGTTATTGCAATGGTGAATATCATTGCAATTGCTGTTGCATTTTCAAGGACAGTGTATAGCACAGTTCCTCAGTGGAGTAAGTTTGTTGGTGGAGCATTTTTCAGCTTCTGGGTGTTGGCTCATTTGTACCCTTTTGCTAAAGGTTTGATGGGGAGGAGAGGAAAGACACCAACAATTGTGTTTGTTTGGTCTGGTCTCATTGCAATCACACTCTCTCTGCTTTGGGTTTCCATTAATCCACCTCAGATAGCCACAGCTGATTCTAGTACAGGAACAGGTGGTTCAACTTTTCAATTCCCTTGAAGAGAAAATGATGGATTTTATTACATGCAATGCCTCTGTCAGAGCAAGGAGACCGACAAACACTTTAAGTAGCACACATTTATATATGAGGGGCATTATATGTAATGGTAGTATAACATAATTTATTCTCTTGTGGTACTATAGAATTTTCAAAGAAAGAAAGAAAGAAAAAAACTATTTATTTAGCAATTGTGACAATGCTGTATATGTAATGCATGCATGGAGGACAATATCATCAAACATCTTGTCCGGTATGTGCATCAAGGACTTCCACTCCAAATACATCTGCACACATAATTTTTGTTAAGGCAAACATATTTTTTTGTAACATGGAAAGACTGTAATAAATATATTGTAGTATTAATACTTCTCAATTACAGATTCTTTTATTATGAGTACAATCAAATATGATTTATTTTCATAATAATTTCAAAACGCTAATGAATTTTTTTTTTTTTAATTCTTTTATAGTGTAAGTGGGATAAAATTTCATGTGAATTGTGGACTATATAACAAATAGAAACTTGACCACTTGAATTAATTGAAAACTACCTTTTTTGTCATTAACTTAAGAGTATTGCATGATTACTTTAAAAAGTTGTTGGCCTATCATGCATTTGTTTCATTGCAATGACCGAAAATTTTCAACTAAATCCCTACAACTCCTTTACCAAATCGAAAGGAACTTGGCATGTAAAATAAGTTGCCGACTCTCACGTTATGATTTTAGTCCATCTTTCTTGTGAAATTATTGGATACAACCAGAGTTATTCTTCCTATACCCATATAATTAAGTGATTGACTTCTTTCTCAAAAGAAGAAAAAAAAGGGTGATGGACTTTATTACTATATAATGCATAGTTCTTTAGTGTCCTCTTCATTCTTCCCCTCTCTCAAAAGTCTAATTAAAGTCATAGTTACTTGAATATATAATATATATTTAGTGCCTACCTCAGTCGTGATATGTAATCCAAGCCCATTGATTTTATTTTAAACCATTATTAACTCTACAAAGTACTTCCGAGCTGAACTGCTACAAATTTTATAATTCAACTAGTTAATATTCTGGATACTTCCAATAAAGATATCTAGAGTTGAAGCTATGAAAAATATAAAAGTAGACAACCACGTCATCCTAAAAAAACAAGAGACATGGCATTATTTCTCAGTATAAAATAGGAACACCTAGTCAAATATGGTAGACTAAAATGTTCTTCTAGTAACACGCGTCATAGTTGTAAACCTCTCCCTCTGGCATTAATCGTTGCTGCTTGTAAGACAGGCTGTTCTTTGCCTTGGTTTGAATAAATATTGAAGCTTATCAAAAAAAAAAAAACCTTTGACTTTTGATTATATATATATAATACCAATAAAAAGGAAGAAAAAGATAAACTATATATCTCTTGACGCGTTAAGTTTTCGTTGAACCATGTCTTTGTAAAACCACATAGAAACTTTAAAATATATTAGATTAGACAACTAGTTGTGTTTATTATTGAATTTACTTTAATCTTTCGTTGAAATCCACTGGCGCATTCTAACTTAAATTCAATAAAAGAAAAAATATACAAAATCTTTGGTTCGCTTTAAATAAATAAAAAATAAAAAACTCTTAAATTTGAAAGTAACACTCAATCCCATTTAATATTATTTTATGTATAAAATGCTAAACATTTTTTAAAATAAAGAGTAAATATAATTGCTCATGCGATGATATGTGTCTACATTTAGAGTAATATCGTATAGAGATTTTGTGTTAAATTCAAAACTGCGGAGATTAAGTTTTACACAATTAGGGTCTTTTTGGTTAAGCATTTTGGGAGTCTAAAAGTACATTTTTAAAACCTAAAACTTCATTTCATAAAAGCAACTTCTCATAACTTTTTTAAGAAAGCTTATTTTAAACCTAAAACACTAGTTTGCAATAACTTATCCAAACACATCCTTAGCGGTTCATACACAAAACATTATCACGTGGAGTTCTAGTGCTATGATAAAAACATTGAAAGGGTATTGTATTTTTCAGGGAAAAAAAAAAAACCACATAAGAATTTTGTATATTCTTTTCTATAATAAATTTACAATAAATGTAATTTCAAAGTAGGTTCACCCGGGGAAATTCATATGGTTCCGGTCTTTATACAAATAATAAAAGTGTTAAAAAAATATTAGGGAATCGTGTGGCGGGCACACGCCTTGCAATTGTTAATTACATGTTGTCATTTGTTTATATTAAACGATCTAACCAAGGAAGCTTCAATACAATTGACTGCTTTAGCAATTGGCATTCCCATGGTTTACCACAATTGATTTAATATTGTCTACATGCTGATCTGGTGAGTCACTATAAAATGCACTAACCAAGACTTGTGTCCTCCACACCACACGGTTCTCTCTCTCTCTCTCTTTCTTAGAGCAATCTTGTTTAATATACCCATTTTGCTACTATGTCAAATTTGTTCACTTATTGTGTCTTCTTTTTTGCCATACTTTTGAACTCTCCTGCACTCTCAGTGCCTTTGAAGCTTGGTTTCTATCAGAAATCATGCCCATCAGCTGAGGCCATAGTGAAGAGTGCTGTAACACAAGCACTTGTCAATGATTCTGGCATAGCTGCTGCCCTCATTAGGCTCCATTTCCATGACTGTTTTGTAAGGGTAATTATACTTTTCACTTTCATTTTCCTTGTGTTACAAAAAGGATATATGCCTCTTTGAAATTATGTAGAAATCCCATTGCTCTTAAAATCAATCCAGCTCTTGGATTAAGCTTATTGGAAGTGTTAAAATCAATTTTCAACCAAATAAGGTTTCTAATGGCCTATATGTAATCTATCTCTTTCCGTGAAGTTCTAATACCAAGAGATGCTAAGTATATTTGAATATGATAAATTTTATTATGTAATATCTTTTAAACATTAGTATAAAAATAGTTATAACGTTGCTGATGGCATGTCAATTTGTAAGCTCTTTACCGTCAATTTAGTTATAATTTTAATATTTTTTTTTTTATAGTAGAATCACCTTCCTCTATGGTGACATCTACTATTGCCTATTCGGGTATGACAAAATTATAAAGAATAAAAAGTGCATCCATACTTATTGCTAGTTTTGCTTTTTAAAAATCAATTTCTCCTAGAATAGAAATTCGAGGTCTAACAAATTTGATTGTATTGTTTATGTGGTAGGGATGTGATGCTTCTATTTTGCTTGATTCCAAACCGGGGAATAAGGCAGAGAAAGAAAGCATGGGAAACAAAGGAGTACAAGGATTTGAGGTGATAGACGAAGCTAAAGCCAAGATAGAAGCTCAATGCCCACAAACAGTTTCATGTGCCGACATAATTGCCCTTGCAGCTCGAGATAGTGTATTCAGTGCTGGTGGTATCCACTATGATGTCCCTGGAGGGCGTTTTGATGGAAGGGTCTCATTGATAGATGAAGTAAACAAAAATCTTCCTGATGCATTTTTCAATGTGACACAATTGGAAAACAACTTTGCCCAAAAAGGGCTGTCACTTGAGGAAATGGTCACACTCTCTGGGGCTCACTCTATTGGTGACTCACATTGCTCTCTTTTCTCAAAACGTTTATATTCATTCAATGCAAAATATGCACAAGATCCCTCCATGAATCCTGCTTATGCTAATTTCTTAAAATCTCAATGTCCCAAACCCTCAAAAAACACCATGCTTGATCCTGTAGTGCCTTTTGATCCCTCGACACCAACCCGGCTTGATAACAACTACTATAAGAACTTAAAAAGTTACAAGGGGCTATTGGCTACAGATCAAGTGCTATGGATTAGTTCTTTAACAAGAAAGATGGTGAAGAATAATGTTAACCATCCAAGTGCTTGGGCTTCAAAGTTTGCTGCTGCAATGGTGCACATGGGTTCAATTGATGTGCTCAATGAGAAACAAGGTGAAATTAGGAAGAACTGTAGGGTGGTGAATTAGAATATCTTATACCCTTTATATGCTATGTTTTTTTGTTTGCGGTGTCGCCTTTTCAGTTTAGACTTTGTAACTTAAATTGTGTGATTTTTACATTCTGTGTGAATTGGTTTGGCCAGCTTTCGCCTACTTCATTTTGGTAAAAGTGTCCATTTATATGATGAGCAATAAAATGTTTATGTTAAAATTGTTGAGTGATTGAGAGGTTGAAAAGAGAAAATAAGATAACAAAAGCAATGATTCACATGGATATGGTTCAACCTAACGGCCTAAGTTCATAGTAAAAAGTCATTTATTGCTACATTTTTACTATTAGAAATAAAGATAAAAAATTTTTTACAAAAACTTTTACAAACTGCTGATGTGGTGAGTAATTATTGGTAAATAAAAAAAAATGATGTTATTAGTGAGCCCATATAAGAACTAGTAAGAATTTAGCTATATAACAACAGTTTATAAAAATGTTATAAAATTTTCGTGGTCGTAACATTACTCTTACTATTAAGCACTTTAGTTAATTTACAATGAATCTAATGTAAGGATTATTCTCTCTCTCTTGTGTGTGTGTTTGTTTCTTCAAAAAAAAAAATGTAAGGACTATTTACGAAGATTATCGATTCCGTACTATACTGGCCGGTACGGCTGGAATATACCATACCGGCCAGCAATCCAGTACGCTTGACCCCCCTATTTCGTACTGGAAAAAATACCGACATCGTACCGTCCGTACCGGCGAAATCCAGCTGTACCGGTCGGTAATTGGATACCGGACCGAAACATGAAATATACCTTCTTTTTTTTTTTAGTTGATGTTAAAGTTTAAAACTATGAATTATTTGTTCTCAATTGAAGTAATGTTTTATGGTAAACATGAATTTTTGAGGTATTGTTTTATGGTAAATAGAGATTTTGTGTGTGTGTGTGTGTGTGTGTGTGTGTGTGTGTATACATATATTAAATATATAAAATAGCGGTAAACCCGAAACGGTACACCGGTATTGACCGGTATCCGAAATATATCGTACTAATGGCCAAACCGGTACGGTATTGACATCCTTGCTATTTACTATAGAATTCAAGGTTAACCTTTCTCACCAAAAAAAAAAAAAAAAATTCTAGGTTAACCATAAACCAACTCTTGTAGTTTCTTGATTTACGAGTACTACGTTTGGTATGGACCTTTTTGGACTATATAAGATCTGTTTGGATATAACTAGACGTGGCAAAACGGGCGGGTCGGGTCGGGTTCGGGTCGGGTCAATCGGGTTTACGGGTTAAACGGGTCACGGGTCAAAACGGGTCATTTTTAAAACGGGTCAATCGGGTTGCGGGTCAAACGGGTCGCGGGTTGAGTCGGGTCGTGAGTCGGGTCGAGTTGACCCGTATTTTTCAAACAATTTTTTTTTTTTTTTTGGGAAATAGATGCAATCTGTCAATTGTTTATGAGTTCCTTAATTGTGATTAGATTCTCACTAGTGATATTGTTACCAATTACCACTAAACACTTGAATTGATACCCAAATTTGGTGCAACTCCTGTTCCAGCTTTCTAGAAACTAATCTTGGTATAATCTTCAATCTATTTAAAGTAGGAAGAGAAAATAAAGATGACAAGTAAAAAATAACAAACTATAATGGAGTACATAACATATTAAGTAAAAAAGAATAAGTAAATATTTTATAAAAATTACACCTCAATCTAAATCTACTCAACATTGGTAAACGTGGCAAAACATGCGGGTCGGGTTCGGGTTCGGGTTCGGGTCGGGTCAATCGGGTCGCGGGTCAAAACGGGTCACGGGTCAAAACGGGTCATTTTTAAACGGGTCAATCGGGTTACGGGTCAAACGGGTTGCAGGTCAAACGGGTCGGGTCAAAACGGGTCTGACCCGTTTTGCCATGTCTAGATATAACTGAAAATTGAAAATACTGTAGTAAAATGATTTTTAAATGTATGAATAATACCATTTTTAACGAAAAAATTACTGAAAAGTGAAATTTGTGGGTCCCATGAACAGTGCATGGGACCCATTGGTGTGCTGAAAAGTCAAATATTACGGCTACTGTTCACTCTTTTTTTACTATTCATATGCCTTGGTGCACCAAGTGCTGGTTTTTTTTTAAAAAAAAAAACACACAAACGTGAACGCGCAAAACTTGAAAATGCTAAATCCAAACCACACCATAATGTCTAATGGTTTAAAACTTTAAATATTGGCTATTGTTACGTTTGAGAAAGTTTTATATGATCTACACATCTTGGTTGTGCCAAGGAATTTACGGGCTTAGTTGCATTAATTAATAATAATAATAAAATATATAGTTTTATCTTTTTTAATGAGAATTAAATTCAATACAATATATGATCTTTTAATAGCTTCCCATATAGTTTTTCTTTGTAATGGCATTGCTAATTCTATTTCGAGGGATGATTATTCCCAGTTGCATTTTTTTTTATTTTTTATAAATGATGTAGTACAATTTAAACTTGATTATTGGTATGCATTGATCTTCTTTTTGAATTTGTACTACATGATGATGAAGACTTAAATAATTAATTACTATTATAAGGAGTTATTAATACTAGATATTGCACTTGATGCAATAGTTCTCAATGGCTAAGTATTGAAAGTTGAAAAAAGTAACTTTTAATCTCAATTATTGAATAAGAAAAGTCAAAAAAAGTTAGAAAGTGAAAGTGGTAAAAATATTTTGTGAGTGAGGAGGGATAATTGCACCAAGTTACACCTGATTCTAACCCATTAATAGTAATAACTAAAAAATTATGACACTAACAAAAGTAATAAATAAGACAAACTATAATAATGATAATAATAAATTATTATTATTAAGAAGGTGAAACCATAATTATGAAAGAATTACCTTACATATATAGTTTGTCATTTTCGGTAATTTACACCCAAACCACAATTTTGAAAAGTTCTATACAAACATTCAACTTTCTCAAAAAAAAAAAAACTTTTTCAAAAAGCATTTCTTTTTTTCTTTTTTTTTACAAACACTGTTTTTTTTTTTTTTTTAATAAAGAAAACCTAATTTCATACCACACTTATTAAAATCACCACTTTTTCAAAAAAACAGAACAAAACTTGGAGCACTCATATTAGTGGGTGTATAATAGAAAAATGTGTAAAATGTACACAACTTTATCTAAAAATGACCCACATCAGTCAGTGTATAAATTTTACAAGTTTGCTATAGTAACCGTGTAAATTTACATTTGACACTATTTATTTTGCATTTTTTTTTCTTTACGTATCCTAAGGATGAGAAAAGAGAGTGATGGTGGTTGTTGTATGTGAAGAAACAGAAACAATTTAAAAAATCAAGAAAATTTAATATTTTAATGATATGTTATATAAAAATAAAATAAATAATCTAATATAAGGTGTTTTAAAAAGTAAGTACGTAAAATAGAAAGAGTAAATTATTATGTTAAAATATACATGAATTTTTGCACAAATTAATGCGCAAAAAAAGCTTTAATACAATTGTCTTTAGCATTCCCATTATTTACCACAATTGATTATTGTCTACATGCTATGGCGAGTCACTATAAAATGCACTAACCAAGACTTGTGTCCTCTACGGTTCTCTCTCTCTCTCTCTTGGTCTTGGAGCAATCTTGTTTTATATAACCATTTTGCTTCAATGGCAAATTTGTTCACCTATTCTGTGTTCTTTTTTGAACTCTCCCACACTCTCAGTGCCTTTGAAGCTTGATTTCTATCAGAAATCATGCCCATCAGCTGAGGCCATAGTGAAGAGTACAGTAACAAAAGCATTTGTCAATGATTCTGGCATAGCTGCTGCCTTCCTCATTAGGCTCCATTTCCATGACTGTTTTGTTAGGGTAATAACACTTTTTACTCTCATTTTCCTAATTTACACAAGGATATATTGCTCTTTGAAATTGTATAGAAATCCCATTGCTCTTAAAATCAATCCATCTCTTGTATTAAGCTTATTGGAAGTATTAAAATCAATTTTTAACCAAATAATGTTTCTAATGGTTCATATCTATCTCTTTCTTTGAAGTTCAAATAGCAAGTAATGCTAAGAATATGATAAATTTTACAACATAACAACTCTTACACATTATAAAAATAGTTATTATGTTGCTAATGTCATGTCAATTTGTAAGCTCTTTACAGTAAATTTGATTATAATTTTAATAATTTTTTTAATAGAATTACCTTTCTCTATGGTGACATCTACTATTGCCTATCCGGGTAAGACAAAAGTATGAGGGAAAAATAGAAAGCACATCCATATTTATTGCCAGTTTTGCCCTGTAAAAATCAATTTCTCATAGAATAGAACTTCAAGGTCTAAGAAATTTTTTTTTTTTTTTTTGAGAAAGTCAAGGTCTAAGAAATTTGATTATTTTATTTATGTTGTAGGGATGTGATGCTTCTATTCTGCTTGATTCCAAACCAGGCAAGAAGGCAGAGAAAGAAAGAAAGCACAGTGAACCAAGGGGTACAAGGCTTTGAGGTGATAGACGAAGCTAAAGCCAAGATAGAAGCTCAATGCCCACAAACAGTTTCATGTGCTGACATAATTGCATTTGCAGCTCGAGATAGTGTATTTAATGCTGGTGGTATTGATCACTATGATGTCCCTGGAGGGCGTTTTGATGGAAGGGTCTCATTGAAAGATGAAGTAATCAAAAATATTCCTGATCCATTTTTCAATGTGACACAAATAGAAAAAAACTTTGCCCAAAAAGGGTTGTCACTAGAGGAAATGGTCACACTCTCTGGTGCTCACTCTATTGGTGGCTCACATTGCTCTTTTTTCTCAAAACGTTTATATTCATTCAATGCAACATATGCACAAGATCCCTCCATGAATCCTGCTTATGCTAAAGTTCTCAATCCCTCCATGAATCCTGCGTGATCCTCTAGTGCATTTCAATACCTCGACACCAACCCGGCTCGATAACACTACTATAAGAACTTAAAAAGTTACAAGGGGCTATTGGCTACAGATCAAGTGCTATGGACTAGTTCTTTAACGAGAAATATGGTGAAGAAAAATGTAAAACATCCAAGTTCATGGGCTTCAAAATTTGCTGCTGCAGTGGTGCACATTGGTTCAATTGATGTACTTAGTGAGAAACAAGGTGAAATTAGGAAGAATTGTAGGATGGTGAATTAGAATATCTTTTTCCCTTAATAAGCTATGATTTTTTTTCTCTTGTTTGCAGTCTTGCCTTTTTCAGTTTAGACTTGGTAATTGTGTGATTTTTACTTTCTGTGTGAATTGGTTTGGCCCTTTTTTCGCAGCTTTCGCCCACTTCATTTTGGTAAAAGTGTGTCCATTTATATGATGAGCAATAAAATGTTTGATGTTAAAATTGTTGAGTAATTGAGAGATTAAAAAGAGAAAATAAGAGAACAAAAGCAATGATTCACACGAATCAATCAAACAGTCTAAGTTCACAGTAGAAAGACTGTTACACTTTTACTATTAAGCACTAGTTAATTTACAATGAATGCAATGTTAGGATTATTTACTAGAGAATTCTAAGCTATCCCTAAACTAAATGATATTAGTTTTCTTGTTTTACCTACTTATCTTCAACCACTTTATCAAGTTGTGGTAAAAGTGGTGTTCTTAGGCTTATTTTATACATGTACACACATAGAGACAAAGGTACTCCTGAACCTTGGGGGACAAATGTCCCCTCAAATCATTTTTTAAGAAATACTAGTGTTTATATATATATATATATATATATATATATATATAAATTAGTAATTTTTTTCTATAAAATTACACTTTGTCCCCTTAAAAATATCATTGATTCGGTTAAAAGTACTGCTAGATTCTGTTAAGAGTAATGTTACAATCACAAACTTTTCTACAACATTTTTACAAACTGTTGAAATAGCAAATTAATACTAGTTCGCATTTGCTTCCACCCTCACATCACTTTTTTTTTTTATTTAGAAGAATGCTAAAACCAAAATTTTTTTTACAAACTACTAATTTGGTGGGTAATTATTAGTAAGTAAAAAAGTGGTGTTAGTGGTGAGCCCAGATGAGAATCAATAAAAGTTTGCCACATTAACAATTTGCAAAAATATTGTAAAATAGTTTTTCTATAACATTACTTTTTATTTATTAATAATTACTCACTACATTAGCAATTTGTAAAAAAATTTATAACTCTACAATTTTCTTCCTTTTAAAGACCATAAAAAAAAAATTATAGATCTAAAATCTAAAACAAAATATTAAAAAAAAAACTGATAGCAAAATTAAGAAAAATTAAACTCGAGCAACCAATTTTACCCAAAAACCAACAACTCATTCATTTTAAAAACTTCAAATAAAATTTTTTTTTCCTTACTCAGCAACAAATGCACACATCAATGATATAAACAAAATAATAATAATAACCCTCTGCAGCTAGGTAATAGTAGGGTCAGAGCCGTTGTAACTCACAAATAACCAAACAGTAGAAGGAACTTAGGCCCATAAAATATGGAAAATTATTGAATACTTCAGAAGTAAAAATGTGTACTTAGATCCGTAAACCCGAGTTCCATAAATATGTATTTCCTCCTCTCACATGAATTGTGAGTCTCACCATAAATTTAATTAGTAGAACTTACAGTTATATGAAAGGGAAAAATACATACTTATGATACTCCAAGAGTGCTAAATAAACTCACAATGATTTCAAAACTCCATCTCTATTCTCTACCCAAAAAAAAAAAAAAAAATCGAAACTCCACTGAATGAACTTAGGCCCGTAAAATATTCTGTTTGAAAACTATTCAGCCCAAACACACATGTATATGGTCACAGTTTATTGTTTTGGTTAAATAAAGCCCATATACATATAAATCTTCACTTTCCCCATCACACAAAAAAAGCCCATAATTCAAAGTGGGCTTTTGAATCAAATTTAGGGTTTAGTAAGTTTAGTTCTTTAAAAACCCTAGCCTCCTCTCTCAGTCTCTCCCTCGTCGTTTGCTCCTTCGCCTCCTCTGGTACTCTCTCTCTCTCTCCCTCTCTCTCTGTGTTAGATCTATCAGTGTGTTAATTTGTTAAGAAAAATAAGCATAAATTGTCTTTGCTTTGAAATTTAAATTTCAAACCCTCTAATTTTGATGAGAAAAATCACCTCAAATGCGTCTAAATTGTTTATGAAGGTTAATAATTTGAATTTATTTTTTCTTTATTTCTTGTGGGTATTTTTTGGCTTAAATTAGAAGTCAATTTGAAATTCAGAATTCTGGATCTTATTTTATTTCTGGGTCAGTTTCTTACTTATTGGTTATTTCTGGCTTAAATTAAAAACCTCTTCAAATGCTGTGTAAATTGTGCATGAGGATTAATAACCTGAAGTTTCTTTCTTTCTTTTTTTTGTGGGTATTTGCTTAAAGCAGAAAATCAATTTGAAATTCAGAAATTTGGATCTTTATTCATTTCTGGGTCTGATTCTTACTTACTGGTTATTGGGTTTTTTTTTTCTTGGATTTAATTTGGTTTTGTTTCTTCAGATTTACTAAGTTGTTTGAAGAAGCACTTGACACGTACTAGCCAACATGCAGAACGAAGAGGGAGTTATTACTGAGCTTTACATTCCTAGGAAATGGTATTCAATTTCATTGAGTTAATCATATATTATGATTCTATTTTGTTTTCATATTGGTTTTTGGACTATGTTTTGTTATTGGGATTTAGCTAACTAATAGTATTATGAATGCAGCTCGGCCACCAACAGGCTGATTACCGCTAAGGACCACGCCTCCGTTCAGATCAATGTAGGCCATTTGGATGAGAATGGTGTGTACAACGGCCATTTCTCCACCTTTGCTCTCTGCGGTTTTGTCCGTGCTCAGGTTTGTTATGGTTTTAAAAGTTTTTGTACTTGTTGTAAAGCATTTTGTGATAATAGTTTGTGTAACTGCTTTGATTTTAGTTTATTTTATGTGCAGTAGAGGAGTGTTGGAACTGATTTGCTTGTTTTTGTTTTGTTGAATGGTTCTTGTAGTGGTATTGGTTGTAATTTGATTCTTTGAGATTCTTAACAGGAATAAATGATCTGGCTTTCTGTTTAATATGGTTTACCCGCGTTGTTCTGATAACACTACGACATGTGTTTGAATTGTGCAATCCAATGAACTTTAGCTCAAATGGGGCCTCCTGTTAGTTCTGGTTGATCTATGGTTTGAAGATTGTTGAAATTGAAACCTCCTTTGACTCTATCGTAGGGTTTGATAACTCTGAATGTTGAAGCAAGGACTGCAGTTTTGTTATTAATATTCTTGGTTATTCTTAAAAGAAAGATTATAGGTTTTCTTTCTTAAATCTATCCTGTAGTTGAACCATTAGAATCCTAAATTGAGCTCTTTCAGATTTTACAATGTGGGGTAACTTGGTCTTATTAAAATTTACATCCTCATCAATTAAATATGAAGGTAGGACTCCCATTAAAATCCACAGTAGATACTCAGTCGAAGCAAATTGGAAGAAAAAAGATGTACAATTGATCAAACCTTGTGGATTTATGTAGGACTGTAATTCAGGCATTATAACTTATTTTATTGTTAAGTGTATTGATAGGAATACTTCAGTCTTTCATGAAATGCTTTTTATTCAGTTTTTAATTCATAGTTTTGGCTGTTTATACTTGTTCTTTTTGTTTTCTTTACAGGGAGATGCAGACAGTGGGCTGGACCGTCTCTGGCAAAAGAAGAAAGCCGAAGCCCGACAACAGTAGAACAAGAGACAGTAGATCAAAAAGGGGGAGACTCAAGTTTGCTTTTGTTTGTGAAATTTTGCTTAGAGAAAAAGACAATGTTGTCTGTTGATGTTGAGTACTTTTAATCATTTATTCAAAATATTACAACTAGCTTTAGCTCTTCCATGTGTTGCTGTTTTAATGTGATTGTTCAACAATTAAAATATTTATGCTAATGTGTCAAATTTCTTTCTACACATATATCGATTTGCTTATTGAACTATTGCTAAATGTGGCCAATAAGGCAGTTTCTTTGAACTCGTTAGGGTGCAGTCTAATGGTTGGAGCCTTGGAGGCTTGGTCTGAGTTGTAAGCCAAGACATCTTGGGTTTGATCCCCATTAGGAGTCACCCCAGAATTACTAGATACACGATTTTGGTGGATGGGTCCATGTATCCATAGTTTACTCCTCAAGAGTTGGTCCAAATTGGCCTACTTGGTGTGGTTCCACGTCATTAAAAAAATAATAATAATAATAATAAGAAGAAGAAGAAGAAGAAGAAGGTAGTTGCTTTGAGATGGTGTTTAAATTGTGACGTGCATTTATTTTAGTTTTTGAGGTTTCTTTTCAAGATTTTTGATTGTAATGGCTAATTTTTCTGTTACCGGTACATGTTTGATTCATACCAGCTAGTAGAGGTCTTTCATTGTTATTTGGTTGCATGTGTTTTGCCTTGCATATTCTGTTTAAAGCATTGGATGTCCTGTGGATCTTCAAGTGATTGTGGGGTTGGGTGGATGATTTTCCTTTTTGTGATAAGTTGATTTTTGTCATAATTTGATTGTTCCTAAGGCCTATTTGGGTTACAAAGTTGTGCCAGCCTCTATTTGGGTTTACAAAGTTATTGGCATAAATAATAGAGAAGTGCTTTCTTGTGACAATCTTGTTGCATAGCATAATTCTTATCTAAATAATATTGTGGGCCTCAAAATTGAATTTATTTTACCTTGGATGCTGTGATGGAATTAAAACCTCTAAATTGATAAATTATCTATTTCGAGAAAGTTCAGACTACAGTTAATAAATTTTGATTACTAATCTTATCAAAAAAAAAATTATGATTACTAATTTCATCTATCAATAAAACTAATTCATAACCCAACTAATCCTAATTCAAATTAATTTATTTGTATGAATGTATCTCTAAACTAGCACTCAAAATAAATAGATTCCATCAGATTAGCAAGCAAATATGTAGCTTCCATCAGACGTTGTTTATCAATTGCTGTGGCTTATACAATTTATCTAATTCTGCTTCAGTTTCCACTTAGAAAGTTTCATCAAACTTTATTGATCAAGATCAAGCCCATGTGTTTATAAAAAAATAATAACAATAATAATAATAATTATGAGGACAGTGTTGATGATTTACGATAGGTTAGGTTTAGATCTAATGTTCAGTAATACTAGACCCATTGAAATGATGACATGTATCTAAAATCCGTTGAAATAATGACATGTGTCCACTTTTAGACACGTGTCACCATCTAACCAGATCCAGTGCATTAGTGCACTGGACCTAAACCAAGTTTATTTATGATAGTATAGAGTATAGTTTTCTTTAAACCGATTTAGAATTCCTAGCTAAAATTGAATTTCCTATATCTTACTGAAATCCAATTCCGATGCAATGTTGGAAACTTTGGGTGCAATTTCCTATATCTTTCTGAGTTGTGGGTTTTGACTATCTAGGCCCAATTCACGTGACGTGACTGACCACGTTTTTATTTAGTGAACCTATTACATTCACACAGATTTTTTATTTTTTGGTTTTTTATGGAAGTGATTTTAAATTAAACTTTATACTTTTTGAAACTTTAGACTTTATTTATCACTTCTTGAAATCTCAAATTTAATTTGTTAATTTTTTAAAAAAAATTTATTAGGTATAAATTTTCATCTATTCATATTGGAACAATGTTACATTCACAAAAAATTTAGTTGAATTGATAAATTTTTACTTATTCTACTGACATTATATTTCATAAATTACTAAAAACAATTTGCATGTAAGTAGGTGAGAAATATTTTGTCTTTAGACTTTCTCATTCGCATGAGTAATGCTATATCGTAACATTTTCAATTTTTCACAACAAATCCAATGTGGTTATTGTTAAAGGTTCTAATCTTGGTCTAGAGAAATCTCAAAAACCGAAATAAATGATTTGTTGTGAAAGTGTTGCGAAAACTTCACCGCACATAGCATTTCTCCCGGGTCTATCATTGAAATTATAACTTAAACCTAAGATTTAATGGGAAATTGACATGAAAATGTTTGTGTTACTTACCATTTCTCTATTCATGGTGTGTCTATCGCCAATGGTGAAACCAGACTATTTTCTTGGGGGGGGGGGGTGTTTATGTGCAGAAACTAATATAAAATTTTTATTTTTCGTAGAAAATACAAGAAGGAGGGTTTTTTTTTTCAAAACCCAAGGAAGCCCCCTTCGGCCCCCACCCCCCACGGCCAGTGCCTATCACTTCCACTCTTTTTTGAACAACCCGCGGATTTGACCATTACAAATAATAGCTAGTATATAAATGTAGGCTTCCCCCTCCAATTCAACAAAAACAATTAGGAAACGGCTTCTCAAACAGTAAAACACAAAAATTCCTTTTTGAAACTTTAGACTTTATTTATCACTTCTTGAAATCTCAAATTTAATTTGTTACTTTTTTTAAGGAATTATTAGGTATTAATTTTCATCTGCTATTCATATTGGAACAATGCTACATTCACAAAAAATTTAGTTGAGTTAATAAATTTTTACTTATTCTACTGACATTATATTTCACAAATTACTAAAAACATTTTGCCACGTAAGTAAGTGTGAAATATTTTGCCTTTAGACTTTCTCATTCTCATGAGTAATGCTATATTGTAACATTTTCAATTTTTCACAACAAATCTAACGTGATTATTGTTAAAGATTCTAATCTGGGTTTAGGGAAATCTCAAAAATCAAAATAAATTATTTGTTGTGAAAGTGTTGCGAAAACTTCACCGCACATTGCATTTCTCCCATGTCTATCATTGAAATTATAACTTAACCTAGAATTTAATGGGAAATTGCCGTGAAAATGTTGTGTTACTTACCATTTCTCTGTTCATAGTGCGCCTATCGCTTTCACTCTTTTCAAACAGCCCGCGAATTTGACCATTACAAATAATAGCTAGTATATAAGTGTAGGCTTGCCCCTCCAATTCAACAAAAACAATTAGGAAACGGCTTCTCAAACAGTAAAACACAAAAATTCCTTGTTGAAACTCTAGACTTTGTTTATCACTTCTTGAAATCTCAAATTTAATTTGTTACTTTTATTTAAAGAATTATGAGGTATTAATTTCATCCACTATTCATATTAGAACAATCCTACATTCACAAAAAAATTTAGTTAAGTTGATAAATTTTTACTTATTCTACTTACATTATGTGGGGGTCATTCGATCAATAGGCCCATTAAGGTCAGGATCGTTGGGCCTGTGACCCATTCGAAGATGCATATCCGTCCGAGGAGGCTAAGTCAGGTCATAAGGCAATTACTAAGGGGGGTGGTAGTCAATATCACGAGGGTAGAGTTCTGTATTCGTCCGAGGACGCCATACTCCTCGGCAGTATGCGTCCGAGGACGATCAGGACACGGTCTTGTTGCAACCGGACCTTAGAATTACGTCACCACTGAAGATAGGATAACAGACCAAGGGTAAAAGGGAAAAGACCAACAAATATCTATAACTACAACTGCCTCCGCATTAATGACCTCTCAACCAACTTTCTGGCCGCATTAATGTGGAGGTGATACCTGAACAGTAAGGAGACAGCTTTACAGTTGCCCATAGGAAGTTCCAGGAGGTGCTAGATGGGACAGAAAGAAATCCTCCGAACCCAACCTACACGTGTGTGGTGAGGATGGAACACAAAGGGTAGTATATAAACTGAAAGAAGAACATGCAAGGGAGGATCGGGAAAAAATAGAGAGAAAGAAAACAGAGACAAAAGAAGAAGAACAAAAAGAGAAAAAGAACTGTATCGATTACCAAAGAAAACGATCATTGTGCCAGCTCTAGGCCTTCAATATACGTGAGGGTGAATCTTTTTATTATACAAAAGTTAACCTAGTTCTTTACACCCACGCTCTACAAATCATATTGTTTGGGCCTATTTACGTGCGAACCCAGTATCTTTCACAAAAAACAATTTGCAGGTGTGAATTTTTTTTTTTTTGCTAAATAAAAAAAGGGGTCCAATGTGGGCTCATCGATCCCACGCCACGTAACGGTAATGAGTAATACCACGTGTACCACACGAGCCTTACTAGGGCTATCGTTACTCCTCTTTAAGTGTAGAACGGGAACTCTTACTATCAAGCCACACCATGTGTAGGAGGTGTGAAATATTTCGTCTTTAAACTTTCTCATTCGCAAGAATAATGCTATCATAACATTTTCAATTTTTCACAACAAATTTAACGTGATTATTGTTAAAGGTTCTAATCTGGGTTTAGGGAAATCTCAAAAATCAAAATAAATTATTTGTTGTGAAAATGTTGTGAAAACTTCACTGCACATAGCATTTCTCCCAGGTCTGTCATTGAAATTATAACTTAACCTAGAATTTAATGGGAAATTGCCGTGAAAATGTTTTGTTACTTACCATTTCTCTGTTCATAGTGCGCCTATCACTTTCACTCTTTTCAAATAGTCCGCGAATTTGACCGTTACAAATAATAGCTAGTATATAAGTGGAGGCTTGCCCCTCCAATTCAACAACAAAAAAACACAATTAAGAAACGGCTTCTCAAAACAGTAAACACATAAATTCCTTTATCGAAAGAAAAAGCAGTTTTGAACTCTCAGTCTCAGCCATGGATGTGAGTGCGACGAAGCTGGATTACTTCGACGACATGTCCAAACTTCATTCCAACACCACACTCCTCTCCTTCATCAAGGTCAGTCTTCACTTTTTTTTTTTTTTCCTTCTTAGCTTCCCAAACACAGCCTTATATACAAATTTTCACAATTTAAATAAAATAAAAATTGAAGGGCGAAGAAGATGGTCGAGACGCTTTGATATTAGAGTCAACGATCTTTTACCCACAAGGTGGTGGTCAACCTGCTGACACTGGCTTCATCCAATTTGCCGATTCCGATTGTAAATTCATTGTTCAAGATGTTCGCTCCAAAGACGGAATTGTAAGTTCAAACCTAACAACAACAACAACAAATTCAATCCCTTTTTTTTTTCCCTCAATCATTTAATAATTGTTTTATGATTGCAAAATAAGCTCTTTGTTTAAATTATTTTTATTATTGAAATTTATTCTAAGGTCGATTTTCATCCTTATATTAAAAAAAAAAAATGGTCCTCTTCTTGTTAATAAACCGTTCATAAAAGTTTTTACACCATTTTCAATGAAAAATAAAAAATCAGTAGTAAAAAATTAATTGATTTTTTCTTTTTCCATTAAAGCTTCTTAAAATAGTTCATAAATTAACGTCTTTGAGCATCAGTTAACATTTGCCATTAAAAAATAACAATATTTTCTTTCTTATTTTTTCGGAAAATTGAAAAGTATATGTTGAAAGTAAAGTAATCCTAGTCCTAAGTTCCTAACTTGTAAGTGTAGTGCAAGCCTAGGGTTAGCTACTATTGTTGTAACACCTAGAGGGCGTTTGGATTCAACCTAATCCTACGTCTACGTCTCTCTTTTTTTTTTTGTGCATGAACAGTAATTTTACTGTTCAGAAGACATTTTTACTGTTCATATACCGTTCTGTTACTGTTTACATACTGTTCATAACTGTAGCAAAACTGTTTATAGATTAAAAAATATTAAAAATGGATCCCACGACACTATTTACACATTTAAAAATTATTTTACTACTATGTTTTAAGTTTTCAGTTTTCAATTTCAGCAACAATAAGTTCAATCCAAACGGAAGTTCTATATAGTAAAGATGTAATTGCTCAAGAATTTTATGCAGTTGATGTAGGCTGCCAGGCAGAACTTAATGCTTAGTTGAATTTAGATCTTTTAAGAGTTTTTAAGGTAACTCCATTGTAAAGTTCTTAAAATCCAATTCATGCATTTTGAAATGAGTGGATTAGATTTTATCACATCATAAACAATTTAAAGAAACATTGATTATCGTCTTTCTTGGCGTCTAGTGAAATTATTGATAAGGTGGTAAAATCTAATCCTCCCGATTCAAAATGAATAGATAGGATATTATGGACTTTGTAACCGTGTCAATATTTTTCAACTATTAAATTTATTTGAGGTCACTTTTTTAACATGTTAACGTGCCACATTAGCATTTTGTTTTATTTCCTTAATAGAATGGAACATAAGAACAAATTTGATACTTTTCATTGAGTTTTTTTCAAGAATGAACTTAAGACCATTAAAATCAAATCTTGGGCTATCTCAGGGACGATGAAATGTTTAAGCCTTTTTTAAATGAATTAATTTTGATTTGTTCTGTAATTGAAATTTAATAGGTTTTTCATTACGGGTTCGTTGAGAATCCTGACGGGGAATTGGAGTCAAAGCTTGAAAAAGGGAAGGAAGCTTTATTATATGTGGATGAGTCAAGGCGTAAGCTAAATTCCAGGTATTATAAAACATTCAAAAAAATGGGATTAAGTGGAATATAAATTTGAATTAATTGTATTATTGTTGATTCTACTTAAGGATTATATAATATGTCAGATAATTGTCACTTTTTTTTTTTTTAACATTATGAAGCTTTTTGTTTTACTAATTTCAAAATGCTAGATATCGAGACAATCATGTTGGTATATCTGAGAAGATGTTTTTGATAGTTCGTTATATCTCTATGAGATTATTTATGATACTATTTGCTAGGTGCATTAAGTAATTTAGGATTGAAAAATGACTTGAATTTTGACCTACAGTTATCATTGGATCTTACTGAAAAGTCTGTCTATACATAACTGTAATGTTTTGATCTTTGTATTTTCAGAAACGTGGTATTTATTGAAACAAACTTGAATGTTTGGTCATTTATATGTCACTATTAGATTTTCAGAGAGAAAAAAAAAAAATCATACCCTTTCTGATCTTTAAGCTTTTTGTCTCTATCTTGTGCAGGTTACACTCAGCTGGGCATTTGATTGACGCATGCTTGCAAAAAGTGGGATTGGGTCATATAGAGCCAACCAAAGGATACCATTTCCCTGATGGGTATGGTTTTGACCTGTATTTTTTGTATATATTCCATGTTTCCAATGAAAACAGACTTAGATCAAAAAACAAGTTTCCCATGACAAGAACTAATCATGTTAAAAGCTTCAAAGGACATTAGATATGTGTTTTTTTTTTTTTTAATAAATATTTTTATCTGATGCTTCCACTGACTAATAGTTTTGAGACTACGTTGTCAAAAGTACTTGGACATATGTCCAAATACTTTGTCGTTCAGTTAGTGAAAACACTGTAGGAGGGAATAACCAAGCAAACTTAAGCTCGACTAGCTATGTGTACCTACCATTTATTTTCTATATTAACATAGTTGTGTTGTAAAGATGTTGTCTTTGTTTCAGAATAATTTTCCTTGGAATTAGCATTTAATGTTGCACTTTTTGCCAGGCCTTTTGTTGAGTATAAAGGTACAGTTCCACAAAATGAGATGCAAGGTAAACAAAAGGATATAGAGCTGGAAGCTAATGCATTAATATCTGAAGGAGGGAAAGTAAGTTTTTTTATTTGTAAATTTACTTGCCTTGTATAGCATTTAATTTCTGAAATTCTTTTATCACATTGATTTAGGTTTCTGTCGCTATACTACCATATGAAGAAGCTTCTGAGCAATGTGGAGGATCCCTTCCAGATTATATTCCCAAGGTCAGGCTGTGAAAAATCAATATGCAAACAATTAGTTTTCCAATTCTGCTTTTCTTTGCTGAGTATACTGTATAAGTTGCCCTATGTCCTATGTCAATGCCTTTGGTTTTGGAAGAAATATGACTTTTGGGGGCTATGAATATGGTTTGTCGAATTTTTCTTTTGAGGTCAATGTGAGGATGTTGTAAGAGAGAAAAAGAGATCACTGCAATCACTATCAGTACCCTATAAAGAATGTGGTGGATTAGTACATTTACTTAATTTATTTCTCTGCACATATTTTTCTGGGGTTCTATCCACATGGGGGACAAGCATGCATAACTATATGCCTGTTGTCCATATGATGGTTTTTTGCTTTTGCTAGATGGTCAATTAGCTCTATAGTTTTGTACATACAAATATCATGTCTGACTTCAATTTAGTTACAGTAGGTTGTAAGATCTCTAGTACAGAGTGCATCCCTGATGTGTCTGCGTGTTAGCATTAAAAGTGGCTAGGCCATACACATTTTCTTGAAGAAAACCATGTCATCTAATCTCAGATTCTCAGGCCTTATATTAGGCTGGTTTTCTTCATGAGGTCATAGAGGTTGTTTCACTTTACTGTTACAATTTCTTAAATAGTAAGTGCAGCTTATTTTTGCATCTCTTGCAGGGCAGCACACCTCGTATTGTGAAGTTAGGAAACAGTCCTGGTGGCCCCTGTGGTGGGACTCATGTTTCTGATATTTCTGAAATCGGGATTTTAAAGGTACTGAATCAATTTGTCGTGGGACTCATCTCTTCCTTTCATGTTCACTTTTTCTGATGATGTCTTATCGGATATTTCTATAGCTGTGATCATAAACTATTCCAAACATGCCATGCTATAAAAGAGAATGTGATATAGTGAATTTACTAGCTGTGATCATAACCTATTCCAAACATGTCATGCTATAAAAGAGAATGTGATATAGTGAATTTACCCTTATTTAGACACTGTTCAAGATCAGCAATAACATATTAGAAGCACAGGGGTTCATCTGCCTAGTTGATGGCTTCAGTTTTGCATTTTTAATTTTGTTATGTTTGATAATTCCACCTTTGAGTTCATGGACTTTCCTGCTGTTGTAGCATTCAGATCATTTTACTAATCAAATAATTGCATGAATTTGTTGTGATCTGAGATTTAGTTTTGCCTATGTAAATACTTAAGCATCATTATCCCATAAGACACAAGGTGCTGACCTAGGATGCACAGATACTCCACTTTTGCTTATGTACCCGTATCTGATACATATTGTACCGATATCATACCAAATACCTCTAAGATACGTAATATGTCTAGGACGTGCCTGTGATACAGCTTGGATACTGTTGTAACTAGTAACCCAACCCCCAATAATGTGAGATAGCCCAAACTTGTAAGAATTTTTATTATATTTTTTATATATTGGTTTCAATGTTGAACAGAAAACTTATCTATTTATATTTTTTATATACTCTTTTGGATCTTGGTTTGTATTATAGACATCATTTAGTGGCCATTGATTCACTTTATTATCCATTATTGCTCTTAAATTGATATATACTTAACAATATATGTAACATAAATGCTTAACTATATATAAAAAATATAAATAAAATATATTTAATAAGTAATTAATACATGTATCCCCAACATATCGTACCAGTACCTGTGCATCTTAGGTGCTGACACAATGGTCTCCAATTCTACACTACTACTAGTCTACTAATACATTTGGTTAGGCATCCCATGTGGATATTAGATGTTCAAATTGTAAAAAATTAAGATTTTGGATGTTTGTAACTTGACTCTTATCATCTTAGCAACTGTAATGGAATTCATTAGCCAAATATAAAATAATTGCTTTCTTATTCTGTCACTAAGAAAAATTTGTTCACTAGTTGCTCATGCCTTGCATGTAATGCGATGTCTGAGATATGGATCAGTGAGCAAATTTTGCTCAATATTAATACGTAAACCTTGCTAATGGATAATCATCTTCGAGTGCCAGAATTGGGATGTCCATTGCATCCATTGATGTACTTGGCAAACTTCCAGTTCCTGCAATTACCTGATCCAATAACTTGACTGAGCAAGTGGGTGTCTGTATTTATAAGGATTTTGTTCACTTTAATCAAGCATTCTCTTTGTAGTATTGCAGAGCTTATAAAATGATTGACATGTATTCAAGTCATTTTCCCAAACATGGATGAATAAACCATGTTTATTGAGGTCTTATTTGTCTGGTTACACCATGTTCTATTAATATGCTTTCACTGACTTTATACATTATTTATTTTCCAGGTTTCTCAAATTCGGTCAAAGAAGGGAATGACAAAAGTATTTTACAATGTTGGGTCCTAATTTATGGTGACCATACAAAGTTCTGCAACTTATGGTAAAGAAATACTATACAGAACTTCATTCTTGATGCCTACATTAGTTAGCTGATTAGATGTGATTATGTGACATCAATATCAGATGAAATATATGGTCAGCCCCATTTATGTACTTTCTTGGAGACCAAGGGGATCTCAATGTTTGCAAATCTGAACAAATGCTTTGTAATGACTAAGAAATTGATACATAAACTTCCACTTCTAGTTCATACTCTCTCTCTCTCTCTCTCTCTCTCTCTCTCTCTCATAATCATTATATATATATATATATATTATCTCAGATAAATAAGGTAGCCATCATTTTGGTGATATGGTTGTTAAGATTGTCCTTCCTTCTATATCTATTTTTGATGGCCCTTTTCTTTTGGAGCACAGATTGAGTTCATGATGCAGTTGCATTTGATTCAGGTTTCAGATTCAATTTGCATTTTAAAATTTGCAAATTGACAAACAAGTATGGTGTTTAAACTAATCTTCTTTAGCATCTTTGTCTTCTGACAGTTCTTTAATCCTTTGTGGGGATAGGCTTGGTACTTGATCTTAGCCAACCAAGGCTGCTGTAATTTTCCAATGCCAGTTATTGGCTGTAAATATATTGGCACCTGTAAAACGTGAATCATCCATGCGACTCTGCCTGTACATACTAGATTAAGAAAAGCGTTTTCCTTCTGATGCGCACCAATTACAAAATCTTAGTAGATAGGGACAAATTTCTGGTTGATGTTCAAAGGAGATATGGATTCTATCTTCTTAGCATTAGATAATAGCAATTGCACAGTATGATGAATGTTTGCCTTAGAAGAAAATGTTGGAACACTGCCCTCTGTGGTTTGCTAGTTTTTGCCTCCTTTTTTTTCATCCTTAGGCTCAAGCAAACTTCATTACTTTCCTCATAAGAGACTCGTAGACAGGTGAATTGGTTAGTTGGTTGCTTGGGTATATTTTTCCCAGACTTGAGCATAAAAGGGCTTGGAAAGAATCTCTCAAGGCTGATAAAGAGCATGGAAGTTGTTTTCCCCCTCCTTCAGGTTGGGTTAAGTTCAACTTTGATGCAGTTGTTCAGTAAGATGAAAGTCATATTAGCAGTGATTTGTTGTGTGCGCGCGCACGCCTGCTAGAGTTGAAAAGGTCATTGTTAAAGGCGACTCACTCACTGTGGTAGATTCCTTGAAGAATTTGGATTACCCTTTCTCATGGTCTATCAATTCCATGAGTCGACACAATTTGTTTCACCTTATTGTTTTGATAGTAGACTTGTGTTTAGAGATTGTAATTTTGTGACCCTTAGTCCGTTCGGTTGGAGAGCTGAAAAAGTGGGAAAATAGAAAATTATGGAATGATAAAAAAAAGTGAGAGGGATAGAAAAGATTTTAATTTCCCTCATTTTTGTTTGTTTGGGAGTGAAAGAATAGAGGAATGGAAAAAGTGAGTTTGTATAAATTTACTCATATACCCTTTTTAAAAATTATGTCCAATTAAAACAAAAAAGTGACAAACAAAACCCCACACACACACACAAAAAAAAAAAAAAAAAAAAAAAAAAAAAAAAAAGCAATCACCCAAATTTATTAAAAAAAATAAAAATCATGTCTAGAAAAAAAATCACATCTAGTTAAAATAAATAAAACAAAGCAATACAAAACAAAGCACTATTACGCCCATGGTCCCCAAGAAATCAAAAGAAAAAAGAAAAAAAAAAGAAGAAAAGTAAGAAGCAACGTCACATAAAAAATAAAAAATAAAATAAAAAAAAGAGTCAACGCTGCCAAGGAAAGCAAAAGTTAAAAAATAAAATAA
The DNA here is from genome assembly GCF_001633185.2 of Quercus lobata. Taxonomy (NCBI): domain Eukaryota; kingdom Viridiplantae; phylum Streptophyta; class Magnoliopsida; order Fagales; family Fagaceae; genus Quercus; species Quercus lobata. The sequence continues at coordinate 8,812,548 of NC_044909.1, read as the reverse complement.
AATAAAAATGAGATAGAATCCATGTGCAAGTGCATAAGCATTTTTGCCAATCAAGCAAATTAGATTCTCCACCTTAATTTTCTCCAGCTTTTTTTCACCTCCCTTCCCAACCAAACATCTATTAAAATTTATTTCTCCCCACTTTTCTCTCTTAAATTATCCGTCCTCCCTAAAATTCTTCCAAACAAACGTAGGGTTAATCTTGCTAAAACGGACTTATAGTTGTAATTGGGTTGAGCCCAATTAGGGGATGATAGAGCTGGGCTAGTCCCTCCCTCTTTTTGTTTTAACAATATGACAATTTAGCACCAAAAACTAACATAAAAATGGCTATAAACATCCACATACAAAGTACAAACCCACTTGAGGCTGCAAGCCCAGACAAATAGAATTGTTGCCTGTGGCTGATAATTGGAAAACGTGGTGATCAGTGATGAGCTTGTTTTGGAATTGGAATTAGTCTGTCTAAACTCTCAAACCCAAAAAATGAAAAGAAAAAAAAATGTCTTTGTCATTGAACAAATGATGACAACCATGAATTTTAGGGTTGGTCAGAACATGAAGGCTAAGGTTAGGAGACAAGTTGCATCCAAATGTACAAGAAGGCATGCCAATGTGGTCCACATATATATTGCATGGAAGATATAGTTTGCGGCTCCATTCTTTTTTGGCGTTTTGGTCCTCTGTCCCCATAGTATCTGATTGTTGTACAATTCAACATGAAGAAATCCTAAAAAAAGAGGACAATGCAAGTTTGCAACTCAATTTACAAAGTTGAATGTAATTGCTATATAAAATTATTGAAAACCCAACTCATTAGTTTTTTAATATATTAGGCAAGGGCTTTCTATTTCACTCAAAACCAATTTACTCCAAACTATGTTTTGAAGATATTGGGGCTGAAATAAAAATAAAATAAGATTTGTATACAAGTTATCCAAAGAGTGATGGGTTATTTAATTAGGGGGATTGACAAACACCACTCAAATTCAGATTGTATGAGGAAAGAAATCTAGTAAAACAAACTTAAAATCAAGTTGTCATTGTTGTGACTAGTTCACATTTCAATCACCATAATAGACTATGTTAGCACTTAGCAAATTTGGTGCTTTTGCTTATGAGGTAAAAAATGCTAAAATCCAAAAACTTGCATTAGATCTCAACCATCCATATTTCCTTTGAAAACATTTAGCAAATTTGGAAACTCAATAATTGGGACAACTATACTATAAAATGTATGATTAAATTTGAATCTGAGTTGGTTATTACCATGCATTTAAAAAAATGATTGGTAACACAACACAACACTAGTACCATATTCTCCAATATACAAAATCATGCTCCTCATTCTTTAAAAAATCTGAACTGCTCATTATTTTATCTAGTTGTCAAATAATGGAAAATCATATTCTTGGTAAAAATCATCGTCGAAATAACCTAATGCCCCCTACCTATCAAACTTTCTTATAAAAGTCTCAAGGAAAAACGTGTATATGGCAATGCTTATTGCCTAATTAGCTAGGAATCTTCTTTCCTTAGAATAATAAGGTGTTCCATTTTATGCTCCGCTAATCTCCTGCCACTTTTTTTTTCCTCTTATAAAGTATCCAAAGTTTATAAAGTAAATAAAAAAAATAAAAAATAAAAAAATCTAACATGACCATATATGAAACATTGGTCCGTACTAGTAGGCCTTCACTTAAAAGTCCAAAGACTTCAAACCCAACCACAAAAGGAGAATCTTCTTTTATAAGATAGATAGACAAATAAGCAAATAATAACAACCCCGAATAAAAATATAAAAATATATGTTCTGCTCTAGTGTTCTGTTTTTATTATTATTATTATTATTATTATATATAAAACCCCAAACACCCTCCCCAATTTTCTTCCATCTTTCCCATCCATGACATAGCCACCATTGTTCGTTGACTAAGAAATATATATATATATATATATATATATATTTCTACACTCGCACCACCATTGGTATATATCTCTCTCGCACTTTGTTTAGTTACTGTTAAGTGGTTTACTGCTTTTGTTGTCTTTCTTTTGACATTTGAGAAACTGTGTGCTGTATAAACTTATTGCTCTACTTCAACAATTTAAGTTCCTTGACTTCTAAACGTGTGGCTATCTATTGATTTCATTAAAAAAATAAAAATAAAATTTGTGGCTGTCAAGTTTGAAGTCTTACCGTGTTTTTTTTTTTAACTTCAGACTATGTACTAACTGAATGCAAGGAACTTGCTAATATGATAGCAAGACAAACTCCAAATTTTGTGTTGTAAGCTCTGTCTAGTATCAAAAAAAAAGTTTAAAGTTTTACCGTATTTTTTTTTTTGAAAGTTTTACCGTGTTGTTGAGAGAAAGAATGTTATATATAATCTAATATAGTATATAATAGGCGATAATATATATGTATATATAAAATAGTTAATGTATTTATACAAGGGTATGACTTTTGAGATAAATACAAACAATTACTTAATAATAATTTGATTGTGCACACTTTTTTTTTCTTTTTAAATTAGCTATATACATGAAAACCATTCACAATTTGTGCATATTCTTTATAAAAACAAATGTTCAAGTTCCAAAAGCTATTGTCAATCATCTTTTCAAAATGCTAAAAATGTATTTGTTGAACCCCTTGAAAGCCCAATGTTTGGCTTTACATCAAGTTTGTTTCAGTAAATAGCAGATTTAGCAATAGTGTTTATTGAATTATTGATGGTGTATGATTTGTTAAATAAATTAGAGCAAAAAGTGGATTTGTGTAGTGAGGCTGTTTTTTTTTTTTTTTTTTTTTTTTTTTTTTGCAAAATTGAATTTGAATTTTGGCCTTGAGCCAAGTAAACATACAAAGGTTGCAATCCTCTTTGCAAATAGTTTCCCTATTGTCTTTAATGTTGCTTTAGTTTCCAACGTTACACAATCTTTTTCTTTTTCAATCTTTTTTTCTTTTAAATTCTTGGTGGGCAAATCAGTCTCTCAATAATTCTTTTAGCCTTTTTTTTTTTTAACGTGAGGTTGGTTAATTATAATTTTATTTAACTATCTCGTGCATCGCACATGTTAGTGATTAGTTTTTAAAAAAAAAAAACTAATGTGTAGATGCAATATTTTAAGTTTTCAATTAAATTCAGACACTTAAGTCTTTTCAAAAAAATTCAGACACTTAAGTGAATTGAATTTAATTATAATAAGACACAACAATAATTTTTGTATTTTATTGATTAATATAATTATGTATTTGAATTTAATTAAATAACTCAGTCTACACGGCTACATCTAACATCTTATATCTAAGTTTTATCAATAACATTTACCTTCTTTTTCCTTTTTTTTTTTTTTTTTTTCTTGAGAAGAACCTTCTTTTTCCTAATATAGTAAAAGTTGATTTTTTTTTTTTTTTTTTTTCTGTTGAGGAAAAGTAAAAGTTAAAATTATATGCTTATATTGGCATAGTAAACACTTAAAAACCGAGCCTTTCACAGAGAATTTTACCGATAACATGTACTTTTTTTTCCTAATATAGTAAAAGTTGAAAAAAAAAATTGGAAAAGTAAAAGTTAAAATTATATGCTTATATTGGCATAGTAAACACTCCAAAACCGAGCCTTTAGCAGAGATTTAAGTTGAACACAAGTACTATAAAACATAAGATAGTCTTAAGAGTTCAAATTCAAAAAGGAACTCGAAAAACACACGGAACACAAGAATAAGTGAATAACCGCAATACCGGTAACAGTGAATCTCGAAAAAACAAAAGCTGTAAAACGCCAGCCAAGGAAAAATAAAATTCCTCTAAATTTAGCATAGACTCATTCCTTCATTCATTCCCTACCATCCAATCCTTTCAAAAAAAAGAAAAAAAAAAGCACCACTTTTTACGTACCACCCAGATACAGATTCTCCATTACAATCCTCTCCTTTCTCTTTCTATCTCTATCTCTTTTAGATCTGCTCCAGGTTTTTTTCTTTTTTCTTTTCTTTTTTTTTTGTTGCTTTTTAGCTTTGCACAGTCACAGCCCACACACCCTCTTTTACCACACTTGGTCGCTTTTGACCTCTTTTATATAAATATATACACACACACACACACACAGCTGTTAAGTGCGTGTAGTTTGCATTCTGGGCTTGCCTCTTATCTCTCTGTGGGCACTTGGTGCCTTCGTTCAGATCAAAAAAGGTGAGTTGGGTTTTGATTTTCATGTCTATTTGTTCTGTTTTTGTATGATATTTCATGAGTTTGGTCTCTCTCTTTTTTTGGTGATTGATTTTTTCATGGTATGTTGGTGGTTGCTTCTTGGTGTATCTTAAGTCTTTTTTTCATTTCTTTTTTGGATTCAATTGTTGGTTCTTTCTTGGTATGTTGGTTGTTCATATGGGTGTTTATATTTTGTTTTGATATAGTCAGCTGGATGAGTAAAACGTTGGCAAGTCAATGTTTTGATGTAGTGGTCAGATTTTGAGGGCATTTTACATGTGGGGATTGCTTCTTGGTATGTCTAAGTTTATATTTGGATTGAATTGTTGATTTTTTTTAATGGTAGTTGGTGATTGCTTTTGCTTCTTGGTATGTCTAAGTTTATATTTGGATTGAATTGTTGATTTTTTTTCATGGTAGTTGGTGATTGCTTCTTGGTACGTCTTAAATCTTTTTTTTTGGATTCAATTGTTGGTTCTTTCATAGTATATTGGTGGTTCATATGGGTGTTTATATTTTGTTTGGATATAGTCAGCTAGATGAGTAAAACGTTGCCAAGTCAATGTTTTGATGTAGTGGTTCAGATTTTGAAGGCAAGTTTCATGTGGGGATTGCTTCTTTGTATGTCTTAAGTTTATTTTTGGTATGTTGATTTTTTTCATGGTATGTTGGTGATTGCTTCTTGGTACGTCTTAAGTCTTTTTTTTTTGGATTCAATTGTTGGTTCTTTCATGGTATATTGGTGGTTCATTTGGGTGTTTATATTTTGTTTGGATATAGTCAGCTAGATGAGTAAAACGTTGCCAAGTCAATGTTTTGATGTAGTGGTTCAGATTTTGAAGGCAATTTACATGTGGGGATTGCTTCTTTGTATGTCTAGTTTATTTTTGGATTGAATTGTTGATTCTTTCATGGTATGTTGGTGGTTCATATGGGTGTTTATATTTTGTTGGAATTTATCAGCTAGATGAATAAAATGTTGCCAAGTCAACTTTTTGATGTTGTGGTTCAGATTTTGAAGGCAAACCCATATGGGGATTGCTTCTTGTTATGTTGGTGGTTCATATGGGTGTTTATATTTTGTTTGGAAATAGTCAGCTAGATGCGTAAAATGTTGCCAAGTCAATGTTTTGATGTATTGTGCTGATATTGAAAGCAAACCCATATAGGAATTGCTTCTTGGTATGTCTAAGTTCTTATTTATTCTTCGTTTTCAATTTTGTGTCCAAATCTCTTTAATTAGCTCATTTGAATCTCTCTCTTTCTCTTGTGGTGCCTATGGATTTAGTGTGTTAGTACTTAGTATTCATACTGAACTTTGAGATTTGTATTTGTGTGTTTTAGGGGGAGTAAGAGAGAGGTCCTGTAATAGATTCTTTAGTATAAACACACATAAATAGAAGTTTCGTATATTTTCTCTGTCTCACTTTTTCTTTTCTAGCCAAGAGGTGCTTTTTTCAGTTTCATTTTGCTTGAATTGTAAGCAAGTAGCCCCCAGACACATATAACAGAAATATGATTACATGTTTGAATATGAATTACATTCACAGATGGGATTAATACAGATTAAAACATAAGGTCTGTCTATAACTGGTCTTGGATTTTACCCAAGCCTTCTTTTTTGTTCCAATATTGTAATAGAGGAATTCTACAACCATGCACTAAAACTTAAATGGGAGATTCATAATCTAATACAAATATTAGAAACTTGTGCAATGTCTGCATCCAGGGGCTCATGGTTGGTTACTTCTACTTGTATAAATTCATCAGGTTTCTTCTCAAACCTGAATGTAAAGACCTTTGATCTTGATTTTGTGACTCTACTATTTGATTGCAATATTCAAGGTTCAGCTAATCTATCACTTGCAAATCTTATAATGATATGAGAAAGAACGTATCTATGAACGTTTGAGAATCTTTACTTACAAGTCCAAATCACAGCAATTCCACAATTTTAAAATTTTCTTTAAAGCACATTAATATTCATAAGAATCTTCATTTGTGTGTATCAAATTTCAGTGACATAATTACCTAGAAGCCAAATTTCCTGATGTAAGCTTTCTTCCATGTATACACTAAGTTTTAGTACCAGTTTGTATGATGAATTTTCATTTCAGCCATCTAAACTGAAATTTTTCCTTGCGTGTTATCTGCACTTTCATTTTCCTTGCCTTCTAAACCTTATTTCTAGCTGTTTGTCTTACCTGAATATCATTTATTTTTATTTTACCATTTATCACTGTGGCCAAAACAAACAAGTCTAGTTTCTAAGAATCCTATTTAAAGTTGGAGAGTTTTGTTTTCTTTGGCCAGGAAAAAGAAAAAAGAATTGGAGATGTTGAATTATACTTCCACATAAAATAAAAGAAAACAAATGCATCTCTCTCTCTCTTTCACACACGCACACACACGAACACGCCAGCATCTTATATATTGGTCTGTCAAAGAGAAATTTGGATTTTTAAGTGCTTTGCTTATTAATTTGTCTTATTTTATTTCTAAGTGTTTATCTGAACAGCAGCACATTCTACATTTCTTATGGTCTTTCTAAAAAGTAAAGAATGTATACTAAGTGTAATTGTCGGGAAGTTCTGCTTGGGTATTTTCCCAAGCAGACAAATGAAGCACTATCATGTAAGGATCCTTTGTAGTGGTAAAGCTCCATTATTTTCCCACCAACTTCTTAGCAACCAACTAAACATTAATGGATTCCTAAGATGTTCGTGATAATCCATTCCCAGTAGATACTATTAAATATTTAATAACAGTTGACAGCCTTAGCTACCTTCAACTGGTTCTTCTTAAATGATAGGTACTCAAGTATGCATGTTATGGTTCTACAGAACTAACTTGTAAAGTAGGTCATTCTATTATTTAGTTTTCTAAAATATTAACAATGCGGTGTTTTACTGTTTCAGCCAAAAATCATGTGGGGAGAAACTATGATTAAACCTGAAGGAGAACTAAAAGTCAGTTTTGGTTATCAATGCAATGGAAACAGAGGTAGCTCTTTTGAGGTTTCCAATGGATATGAAATCCTACCTGAAATCCGAAAGAACAGCAGCTTCTCCTGCTTGTCTGGTGCTGCCTTGAGTGCAAATGCTACACTGGCAAACACAAATATTTGCAAAGGTTTGATAGGAGCAGAAATACTTCCTAGTTTGGACTCCCCTAATTCATTTCGAAAGGTTCCCTCTTCACCAAACCTTTCTAGGTTAGATATATTATCGTCTTCTCTTCAGAGTAGCATGTCAAATTTAAGTTGCAGTCCTTCCCCTCCAAGTGATAATGATTCTTATCTGTTAAAACCTATGAGCGCTCCTTCAAGAAGTGAAGGTTTTCTTAATGCTATGGAAGTACAAGTGGCAGGTGGGGCTGCTGGTGAAGACAGGGTTCAAGCTGTTTGTTCTGAAGAAAATGGGTGGCTTTTTTGTGCAATCTATGATGGCTTTAATGGAAGAGATGCAGCTGATTTTCTGGCTGGGACATTGTATGAGACCATCATGTTATACTTTAAATTACTAGGTTGTGAATCAAAGCAGGATTTCTCAAGAGCCTCTGATAGTTTGTATTTGGATCGGTGTTGCCAATATATTCTAGACGATAGTACTATTTATGAAGAAAAGCTTACATCAAGAATTCATAATAACAAGGATTCATGTTTTGACCATATCAACAAGAATGGCTCATCTGCTAAAGAAGAATTGTCATGTGACTCAATTCAGCATGGAGTACTTGATAGCTTCCAACGTGCTCTTAGTCAGGCTGAGAATGATTTTTTATACATGGTCGAGCAAGAAATGGAGGACCGTCCTGATTTGGTTTCAGTAGGATCTTGTGTTTTAGTTGTGCTTCTTCATGGGAATGATTTGTATACGCTCAATTTAGGTGACAGCAGAGCTGTATTGGCAACATATGGTAAAGGTGATGAAATGAGTGGGAATGAGAGACTGAAAGCTATCCAGCTCACCGATAGTCACACTGTTGACAATGAGGTTGAAAAAACTCAACTTCTGCATGATCATCCTGATGACCCAATGACCATTGTAGCTGGAAAAGTGAAAGGAAAATTGAAGGTCACTCGTGCTTTTGGAGTTGGTTACTTAAAAAAGGTAGGTTTTTGTTTTCTTTTTATTTTTATATTTTATATTTGGTAAACATAGGAATTATTTTATTTGTGCTTGGAAAATCCATCAGGCAACAACGTTGCATCACATCACATCTTAGTCATACAGAGTTCTTTATACGTGAAAGTTACAAGGCAAAGACATGCAAAGGCTGCTTCTTGCCTTCTTGGCAAAGAAAGTGGAAGGACCATCTCATACTATGATAGTCTTGAGCAGCCACCACCGATCTAGGGGATTGCTAGGGGGACCTTTCACCCCCTTCCCCACATTATTATATCCCTAGATCCTTTCCCTCAATAACAGCATTACTGCCTAATGAACCAGAGATCCATTTAAAATTGAGAACCTGAACTCCAAAATCACTTCCTATTACTATAAAAAGGAATATGGAACTTATTGACACAGAGCATTTCCACAAGAGACCCAACCTACTTGTTTCTGGGAGTCTACTGTAGTCTGTTACTCAAGTTATAGACATGGTTAATACATAAAGGGAGAATTCTCTCTGCCATGTCCAAAATGTCTTCTTTATCTGCTATGTTCAAAATTTCTTTCTCTAATTTCATGTGTGATAAAATTGTCTCAATATGAAAAATGCGATTGTTCTCCATCTTGCTCATATACCAATTTAACAAAAAAAATTAGCCTAATGTTTCATCTGAGTGGAAACACCAAAAAGGACAAGAGGTATGCCGTTATATAAATTCATCTGTGCTCACAGGAAATATACTTCTATCCTTCATGAAAAGTTGATTAGTCTGTTTTTTTTCCTTGCAGAAAAAATTGAATGATGCACTGATGGGTATCCTTCGAGTTCGGAACCTTATTAGCCCTCCATATATATCTACTCAACCATCACTGAATGTACATAGAATTTCAAAATCTGATTGCTTTGTTATAGTTGGGAGTGATGGTTTGTTTGACTTCTTCAGCAATGATGAGGCAGTAAAGCTTGTCCATTCTTATATCTTGAGCAACCCTTCTGGTGATCCAGCGAAGTTCTTATTGGAGCAGCTTGTAGAGAGAGCAGCTGACTGTGCAGGTAAACCTTTAATTTATCTTCATGCAAAAACTTAATCTTCATTTCATTTGAATTGTGAACGGTTTATTTGTTGTGAAATTTCCTCTTCTCAGTATATAAGATATCTCTTTCTTGTTAATTAAATTATTCAGAGTTAAATGTTGCAATATTGTACTTTGATTTTACTCATGATTTGTTTCTTTTAGGTGTAATGCATCCTTAGTGGAATTTTTCCTGTTTAGCATTGTACAAATATTTGTAAATTTTCCATACTACGAATTCTTGTAACCTGTAAGTGTATTGAAATAGCAAGTTACCTTCTTTAGAAATTATGTATATCTACTTTTAATGCAACTTACAGTGACAAGATTATGCTCTGAATCAATGAACAATTGTATTTATTTAAGTCGCTTAAAATTAAAGCAACTGAAACCATTGGAATCAGAAAACCTCAGTTATTAATTCTAATTATACCAGGAAGTGAACTAACAACACAATAATAGCAATTCGCTCGAACACAACCCTGCTGCTTTAGAAATAGGTACTTTAGGATAGTCACCAAAAGTAGTTATTGCTACAGAGGATATTTAAAATAGGAATTAAAAGATACATTAATCAGTTTTTGTTGCTCATTTTTCTGTCAGAAGAACCATGTTTCTTGAATATAATCCAGTCTACAAGTTACTAAGCATGAATTTGACTGCTGCAGGTTTCACTTTGGAAGAATTAATGAATATTCCAGCTGGTAGGCGGAGGAAATATCACGATGATGTAACTGTGATTGTGATCATGCTTGGAACAAACCAGCGAACCTCAAAAGCATCAACTTGCATGTGAGTTATGAAATGGCCATCTTCTATCCTGCAATAGCCTGTCCTGTAGTACTCATTGGAAAAAAAAAAAACAAATCTTGCGATAGTATGCCCAGTAATTTCTACATTATAGTTTCCAAATTGTATATAAGATTACAGAAACACTTGTTCTTGAGTGTAGAAAAGTTTGTTATTACTGCATTCTTGTATGGCACTCACAAATTGCACGAGTGTCTTTTGTCTGTATATAAGCAATGTTAGCATTATTTTCCTTTGTACTGGAAATTTTGTATGGTGAGAAACTTGGCAAAGGTGGTTAATAAATTGCATGAATCTAGTTGTTGAAAAAAATTGTCAACAAAATGGCCTAGTGTCCCATGTGGAGCAACAGCTTCCATTAGACAAACTAAAGCTAAATATGCAATCTACCTGCTTTTTTCTGAGAATCTCTTTTTTTCCCCTAATGAATGGTCCTGCAATCTTAATGTGACCTCCCTTTTTACATCAATATAATGCCACTTGTTTCTTCTCTCTTCATCCTTTTTAGCTTATTCGCCCCAAGGCTTGTGAGAATGGAGCTACTGTTTACACAAGCTTATTCTTTTTGTGCTTTTTGCACCTCATTTGAGTGGTTTTCCTTAAGAGTTCAGGTCCACCAGCATATATATGCACTTCTTATCATGGTAGATCGTTGCGAATCTTCTTCTTCTTGAGTCATTGACCAACACAACTATTGGAATTCCTCCAGCCTTTTACATAGCAATCCAAAAAAGATTTTACGTTTGAGAAGAGGGTTGTTTGAAAAACTCTATCTAAAAAAAAAATTATACCTAGAAAAAATACGTATTACCAAATGAGTGTTAATCATCACTTATTCAATTGTCATGTTAATTGTTTTAATTATCTGTGTCGTGATTTAATGCACATAGATAGTCTTATAAATCATCATATATAATGAATTGAAAAAGATTTTCTTAAACCAGTTTGAAAGAGCTGTGTGTGTCATTGTTGGCCCTTCCTTTCAGAGCATTAGCATTGAAAAATGCTAATGCTATATCTAAGCCTTTTTTAGCATTTTATGGCTTAAAATGTGCTGCATCAAAGGATGCTAAACACAACTATTGTAAAAAATTTTACAATAGTGCTACAGTACAATTCTATCTTTAGAATTGTACTGTAGCACAATGGTATAAAAAATATATATATTTTAATCCACCGATTTCTCTCTTCACTCTCTCTTTCTCCGCTCTCTTCACATTCTCTCTGCTTTGCTCTTTCCTCTTCCTCTCTCTTTCTCCGCTCTCTTCACATTCTCTCTGCTCTGCTCTTTCCTCTTCCAAACCCAAACATCATCTGCTCTCTCCGCTCTCTTCACATTCTCTCTGCTCTTTCCTCTTCCAAACCCAAACATCATCTGCTCTCTCCGCTCTCTTCAATCTCTCTGCTCTTTCCTCTTTCAAACCCAAACATCATCATCTCTTTCTCATCTGCTTTGTTTTTTTGGCTGTGACCGGTGCTTAAAGGAAGTGGTGGGTATGGCTGAGGTGAGTTGTGGGTCACGGAGATCGGAGTGGGTCATGGCGTGGGTCACGGAGATCGGAGATCGGAGTGGCTGAAGTGGGTCACGGCGCGGGTCACGGCATGGGTCACGGAGTCGGAGATCGGAGTGAGCTGAAGTGGGTTGTGGGTATGGCTAATTGGTCACGGCGTGGGTCACGGAGATCGGAGATTGGAGATCGGAGTGGAGATCGGGTTCTGTTGTGATGCTGGTTTTTTTTTTTTTTTTTTAATTGGGATTTTTGTTCCGGTAGGATTTTAGAGAAACTCATTTGTACATGTCACCAGAATCAGTTAATCGAATCGCCGGCGGATATTTGGATTATGTGTGTTTGTTGCTCTGTTTAAGGTTTGATGGTTGTGTTTGTGCGTGATGGTTCTGTTGTGATGCTGGTTTTTTTTTCTGGCTATGACCGGTGCTTAAAGGGGTTGTGGGTGGTGGTTGGGTCCGGGGTTTGGGTCGTGTTTGGGTAGTGGTTGGGTTGTGAGTTGATCGGTGGTGGGTTGATCGGTGATGGGTCTGTGTGGTTCTGTGAGAGGAGCTGGTGTTGAGGGAGGCAGAGGGAAAAAAAAAAAAGAAACGGTTGGAAAGCCTAGGAAAGTAGAACTGAAAAAAAAAAAAAAATTTTGGTTAAAAAGAAATAATAAAAAAAGATTAAAGAATAATATTTTAATAAGAATAGAGTTTTAGGATGTGGGAGGTATTGTAAAATGGGATGGTATAAGTAATAAAGTGACTTTTTAGGATGGTATAATAGTATAGGATAGCATTTTTCAATGCTAGTGCTCTAAGAAACACAGGAAACTGTTTCACTTGTTTTTACCTGGGTGCATACAAGATTCCAAAGAGAACAAGTTCACCAGGAAGGTAATGTACTAATGTCTTTGCACCACCAGCAGTGTGGCCCACGAATCAAATTTTGAAGCGCCAAAATGGGTGGCCTTAATTGAACAATGACTATGAGCACTGGCAAACAAAAAGTGCTCTTTCTTTCATAGATATGTATCAATCATATCACATTCTAAAAACAGGGTCCACAATACTTTCATCATCATTTTACTGTACATCTCGTGACATTTTGTCTCATCTGCTAAATGCTTAATTTCATTTTCAGGTAGTAGTAGTAGTAAATAATATCTTCATATAAAAATATATATATATATATATATCAAAATGCATAAATACCTGCATCAAAGAATAAACAAATTTGGTCGTAAGGTTCTCTTTTGACCTGAGCCTCGAAATGTCAAATGGTGTTGGATTATTTTGGTTGACCATACTCTTCCAATGGAATCAAAGTATAAGGAATAGTCTTTATTAGGTTTGGGGCTTGTCTGATCCATTCTTTTCTTTCTCTTTATAAATTATCTTTTAAATATATAGTGTCCAAATGAACAAAACCTCTTGTGAGTATTCTATTCTATACCAAAGAAAGTGAACTTGAATGATAAGAAAATTCCTCATGTTGATGATAATAACTAATAGACACTACCATCCTATGCTATACACTACACAATGATTCGAATTTAATAGTATTATCTTGGACGCTTAGTTTGACCTCAATGAATGAGAAAAAGAAGTATTATTGTATAGATAGCTCTTGCCAGTTGCCACTGCAACTACAATACTCTGTTTTGTTTCGAATCTAAACTGCCAGAAGCTTGTGTCAGTGTTATGCTACCTATAAGACCATGGTTTTTTTTTTTTTTTTTTTTTATCATCACAGATTAAGTCAAAATTCATTTCTTTTCAAAGTCAATTTTACGGGTTACCTCCCCACAAGTAATGCATTAGGCATATCGTCTCTATTTGAGCATCCTACAAGTTTTGCTTCTTGTGTTAATGTACTCTTATGTGAGATTGTGAGATAAGTTACTATGTGCTTTCCTCGAGTTCCGCAAATACAACAATAAAATTTTAGTCCCAAATTTAAGGATCAATGTCTTGAGTCTTAAGTTTTGCACATATCAAATATAAACATCATAAACATTTTTACTTTGTTCTTAATCAATTTTTTGAAAGAAAAAAATGAAAAACCATATTCTCAAAACACAAACACAAAACAATGGCATTACTCATCTTAGTAAATCCGTTATATGAATTAGATTATATAGGTGTATATTTGGTTGATTTGGACTATATAAACAAGGATTTTACTAATATGTGCTCTAAGGGCACACAATAATTAATCATTTTTAGAAATATTTTCTCAGAAATTGAAAAAATATTGACAATTTTTTCAATTTCCAAGAAAATATTTCAAAAAATGAATGGCTTAATGTGTGCCCTTAAGGCACATATTAACCGGACCCAACTATAAACAATTATAATGAGTAATACTCATATGTGGTTACTCAAATCCAGGAGATTTCAGCTTTCATATTACAATAAGTCAACAAACTAGCCCTAAGCACAAGTTACAAAGACTAAACAAACTAGAGTTGAATGCTACAAAATACATCAAACACCCATAGTAATAAGCCATTAACAAATGCCCCCTACCCTGCACTCTAATAAACTCTGTCCCTAACAAAAGGAGTCCCAAAAAGAAAGGCTAGGCTGATCATCATTCATCACATGATGGAGCACCCATTGGCATTTTCATCACTGAAAATCTCAAAGGAATCGAACGGTGTTGCATGCACTGGATTCATCTCACGGTGGGTACCTGCATACGTGTATGGTGATGATGGAACATAATAGGAGGGACCAAAACTTGGGCTAGGGTGTACCCTATTGTAACTTGCAACATACACCAGGTGAGGGTACCCTTGTGGTGCATACTGAGATAATGGCTGACGTGTAGGGCCGAGATTCACCGGGCCCACAGCATGGTTCATCCCCCAATCATGATTTTGAGATCCAGTGGATGCAGGTGTATCAAGGAATTGTGCACCCAAACCACTACCCTCATTATTACCTTTTTGCCCTTTCATTTTCTTCTTTTTACCACCACCTTTGGCTGCAGCAGTACCACTAGCAACACCATCACCACCACCAACCTCACTTTCACTTGCCGTCTGGTCCACCTCACCGGCGGGACACTTTTCCGGCGACTTCCCGCCACTTTCACTTCCATTCTTTTTAGGCTTTTCCTCAACTTTCTCACATGGGTTCTCATTTTTTTGGTCACTGCAATGAATGCCACTTTCTGGATCATTTTCTTTGTCCTTGTTCTTTGCTTTCCCGGACTTTTTCCCTTTTCCGGCAAGCTTTTCCGGCCATATCTCGGCGTGTTTGCCTGTTTTAACTAGCTTCTTGATCAGGGTCTCAACGGCAACATTTCCTGTGACTGTGACTTTGTTTTGCTGTGAATCAAAGCTTGTGGTAAAAACACCTGCACATGACAAAAAAGAAAGCACAATAAAGGTTGGAACTTTGAAACAGTGTTTGGTTGCTGAGAATTTTAGGTAAACAAAGTACAATTAAACACATAAAAAAAGGTTTGGGATTTGACTGTTTACGTAGTCCTACTTTTTCTAAGCATATATTCAAATGAAAAAAGGGTTTTCATTTTTTTTTCTTAGTTTTTTTAGTACCATCAATGCTTTGTAGAACTTTCCTGACTTTCCTCTTGCAACCTTCACAGTGGAGAGAAACTTTCAAAACCCATGTCTGAAAAAACAAATGCAAACTTAATGAGCTTTTAAAATGACAAAGCAGTGGCAATAGAAGAAGAATAATAAGAAGTGGGGTTTGTGTTTTAAATTTTTAATGTACCTGGTATTGAAGTGGTTCTGAGCGTTCTTGAGTGGATTTTGTAGCCATTAGAGGAAGAGAGGTTTAGGTTTGAGAGACTGAAGGAGGTGAAGAAACTTGAGAGACAGTAGAAGAGTGTTAAAGAGAGGAAGGAATGAATGTGAGAGAGAATTTGAGAAAGGAAGATAAGGCCAAGTCTATGCCTTTGTACTCCACAGTACTTCAATGTTAGGAATGTGAACCAAGTGTGCAGGAAGGATAACTATCAAAGTATAAAGTGAAAATGACAATAACACCTTGCTGCCTACTTTTGCAATAAATGAGTGTAATAAATAAAACAAAACAAGGGCTCTCTCTTTCTTCATTTTATTGCCAAAGAAAAACATGTTTTGATTACCTTTATTTTCACTTGTTCCTACCTCAAAAATAATAATAATAATAATAATAATAATAATCAACTTGAACTTAAATGAACTGATTAACATTTAAACTTCTACTCATTTTGTCGATCAACTTGAGTGGAAGATCACTAGTTACACTACCCTAATATATTTTGTAGAGTTAAGTTGCATTTAGTGTAATTTTTAATTGTCAATGTTATTTATTTAATATATTTAGAGTAATATTATAGACAAACTATTTTATAATATTTTTACAAATTATTTATGAGATGGGTTCAAGTTACACCTAGTGTAACTCTTGTGAAGTTACACATTTTTTCCACCGTAGATTTGTAAGTGATCTAACGGCTAAAAAAATATCATTAAATACTATTATTTTCCATCTCATTCATAATTAATATTAGTATTTTTTTCTCTGTCCTTATTTATTGTTTTTTGCTTGATAAAAGGGCACACTACCATTTTTAACCACTTGCATTTCTATACTTGAAAAAAAATAAAATAAAGTTTTTGCTTGATTAAAGGGCAGCAATGACTAGTTGCTGCCCCAGAAACTGATTCTGAAAAGTGATGCAAGATTGGCGCCTTTCGAATTCCAACCATTCGGGCTAGTTCTCTAGCAGTGTTAATGTAATAATCCTACAGAAAGGTGAAATGAACACCACAGTTTAGTGATGCACCATTGTAAGAAACATGAAATTTTTTAAAGATGAAAAGAAAATGATGCGTGCAGCATATATTTGTAAGAGTATTGTTAGATAAAACATGTATAGTCTTTTTCATTAAGAATTACATGAAGTGTGATGCTTTGGTACGTTTTCTTTCGAAACATATTTAGCTTTTATCATGGTGAAGCTGTCAAAATGCAAAATAAAATCTTAAAACAGGATTTGTTCTTCACTCGACCGATTTCTGTCTCTTCTTCTTGAGTTCTTGCTGTAAGTTTTCCATTATTGATGTTAGCTTCAAAATTTTCTTCTGTAACTTCTATCTGATTTATCATACAGGGTCTACTAGAAAAACAATAAATAAGGAGAGAGAGAAAATACTAATATTAATTATGAATGAGATGGAAAGTAATAGCATTTAATGATATTTTTTTAACCGTTAGATTACTTACAAATCTACGGTGTAAAAAATGTGTAACTTAACAAGAGTTACACTAGGTGTAACTTGAACCCATCTCATTATTTATATTATAAATTCTTATTAGTTCTTATCTGGACTCACTATTAATATTATCTTTTTACTTACTAATAATTATCCATTACATCAACAATTTATAAAAAAATTATAAAATAGTTTGTAACTGTAACATTTTCCATATATTTTTATTGGATGTTTTCTATAATAAAGTCACAGGGCATTACATTTTTTTTTTTACTATTTATACCAAAGAATTTATTAATTGAATAGTTAATAAATATATTTAACATCAATGTATAAATATGTTAGGAACAAAAAAAAAAGTGTAATTCTACATTTAAAATTTGAAATATTAATCCAATAAAAGATTATTAAGTAATGTACATTAATGATAAAAGAAAGTTACATAACTCTTAATTTCATTTTCATCATAATGTATTTCAAATTCTACTCCATATATTTTTAAACTTGCTCAAAATTTGAGTTAGTTGTGCAATCAATGGTTTTTGACATTTTCAGATGGAAGCTCCAATTCCCCCCTATACCTATATTAACATATTTCCCTAAATGCAGCAAGAAAGAGATTGACAAGACAAAAGAGTAGACAACACTAACACTCTACGTTAATAATCTCATTATTTTGTCGCAAATAATAAATAAACATTTCAATGGTAGGTAATGGATTAAATGTTGGAATTAATTAATTGTGAACAAAAATGAAAACACCAAGCCCAAAACGGTGTGGTTTGAATTTTCACCGGGAAAAGGAATTTCCTCTTTTCGCGTAAAATAATACATTTGAAATTGAATTGAGCCCGCCAAAAGCCCATAATCAAAACCGAGCGAGTGGGCTTGGCCCATCAAATCATTTTAGAGCCATTCAATTGCTACAAACAGGTTGAATCTGTGAAATGATTTGATGGGTCAATTAGAGTCGTAGCCCGTTTGACATTTTTATGGACTCCATAAAATTTGTAAAAATAAAATTGTAAATATACATATATTAAAAATAAATAAATAAATAAAAAGTACTTTAGTTCTAATTAACTCAACTGATAAAGTTTTTAATGATTGTATAAGAAATCTAGAGAAACTATTTCAAAAAAACAAAAAAAGTATATTCATTTTAAATTTGAAATATATTCAAAATTTGAAGATAAGTTTAATCATTAATCATGTAATAAGATTTAACACTGCTAACTAAATAAATCAAATGAAAATATATTTATAACACATTCAAATCGGTCAAATTCAATAATGATTATACATGATATTTGTATATATATGCCAAAATAATACTAATTTCTTTCCTATTATATTCATCATCTTATGTAATCAATCTCTATTCCATAGTTTAAGTCAATATTATCATCATTTTCATCAAATTGCAAAATCATTTCTTCATTAACATCTTCATCATCTCCAACATTTACTATATCTTATTCTTCTATTTTAATAGCTTTTTTCTTTATATTTCTTTCTAGCATTCTAGTTTCTTGAACTTATAACAATACTAATATATGTGTGTGTGCGCACGCGTGTTATCATTTAATAATTTATTTACAGTATATAAAAGAAATTTACCGATATAAAAGTGAAATGTCAACTTTGTTGCTCAAATTTTGTATGAAAGAGAAGAAATAAAACTCAAGATCATATCATTTTAGAATTTGGCTTACGTCCAGAACTTTTTTAACTAAAGGTGTCATTTTGTTTCAAATACATAATAGCAAGTGACAGTAAGTTTTAAAATTTTAATTTCCACATTTTATTTAGTTAATGAGTAACGTGACAGTTTCTCATTCAAACAAAAAGAAATTCCAATTAAAAAAAATACTTGAAGTAAGCTAAACCCATCATTTTATCTAACTCAATCAATTAGGTTAATAATTATAAATTCAAATCTAATAACTTGTTGGACTAAGGCCAAAGCACAAATTTTAACAAAAATAAATAAATTTAATCCCGTGTATTGTTCAATACATATAATTCATGATTCATACAATAAATATCTATATATCTTACAATTCATGAATTGGTCAATACACACCTACAAAACAATATTTTTTTTCACTCCATTCAATATATATCAGACGATACTAGTAAATATGATCCTAACAACTATGAATAGGGCATCCTCAATTGTGAATGCTGTTATTTTTGTGCATGTTTACTTAAAAAATTTTGCTTCAAGAATTTGATATTAAAACCTCAGCACCGCCAGAAATTTACACCGTTATGGTAATGGGTGAGGCTTAGGTCCAGTGCACCATGCACTGGATTAGTTAAGATGGTGACATATGTTCAAAAGTTGACACATATTATAATCTCAACGGGTCCAATACAACTAGATACTGAAGCCAAACCTCACCCTATGGTAATTATATTGGCATCAACCCCACAAGAGGGGGCAAGTGCAGGCCAGATTGCTAAAGAAAATTATAACTTCTAATCAGTGAATAGAGGATAAACAAGAATTAGAGAATAACCAGGCAAAACTCCACAAACAATTGATTTAGAAAAGAGTTCTGTGTTGTGCTTAACAACAAGGTTGTAACTGATACTAACTAAAGACAAGGCAAAGCACAGTAGTACAAATTCAACGAAGAATACTCATCTCCATTTGGGACAAAACCTCATGCACACTCCAGAGCAAATCCCATCCTAGTTTTCACTTCCTTCATCATATTCCAACTTTTTAGGCAAAACAAGTTCTTCCTTGTCATCTTCTTCAACCTTAGGATCTTGGGCCTGGGCATCTTTAGCATCACCTGAGACATCATAATCCATCTGTCTAGGCAAAACAAGTCCGTCCTGGTCATCTTCAACCTTGGGATCTTGTGCCTGGGCATCTTTAGGATCACCTGAGACATCCTGCAGCTGCAAAAACTCGATATAGATCAATCCAGGTACTTGTGATTAGTTACCAAAGCATAAGATAATGACAGAAGTTTATTTAATAGATAAACCCTGCAAATGCAAAGGAAATTTAGTATAACAATAGCTTACCCCCAAGGTTCTTAGGCTTGAAGAAACATCATCTTGTTGCTGCTGCAGAGTGGTCCTCAGTTCTTGAAATTCCTGGTTTCAATTTGATTTAAAAAATCTTCACACAGATATATCTTTAAAAAAAATGGAAGGATAAATCTGGAGCACCACTCACTGATCGAAGTTGATCCACTTCAACATTGAGCGATTTCTTGAGTTCCGAAAGCTCCTGTAAGAAGCAAGAGAAAATTGCATTAAAAAAAAGTTGCAAGTGAAAGTTGAAGAGCAAAGTAATCTCCACACCAATTAGAAAAGATGAGTTGAAATATCCAAATATCAAACAAAAACAAGCAAGAAAGAAAGAAATTGAACAAAGTAATGTTTACATTTAGATCACCAGTTGGACATATTCAGCACATTGATGTACTTAATATTTAACTCCATGAAGCATGGTTAAAGATGATTTTAGAATCTCAATTGATAGACAATCCTGTTTTATTTTAGATTTATTTTGCCACCCCAATCACCATGTATATATGTTACAGTCTGAACTTATTCATATAATATTACAAATTTATGGATTACGATCATTTTAGATATCAAGTACTGATGTTCAACACCTATACCTGGATTTTTGTCCTATTGTTCAGGATTTGAACATAGACCATTGTTGTTTAACCATTGGCATTAACAAGTGAAAAGGAAAAAAAATTTATGCCAAGCTTCCATCTTTTCATCCCTAGAAGACTTATCACAATAAAAGAATTGAAAATTTTCAAATATCATTTGCTTGCATCCAAGTCACCATTTATTTAAAATACATTATCGCATCAACATGCTGCACCTATGTGTATTCTATGTCCTTAGTCCTCTTTCATATGATGCTTAGTTTCCAACGGAATGATTAGACATATAGAGTTGTCAACCAATATCCTCAAATATCTATTACTAGTTAGTTGCCTATAAAACCTTGTATGATTTGTAAATTGAAATGCATAGAGGTAGCTACTACCATCTAAATGAAATTTTTGGTAATTCTCCCAATGTGACCATGCCCATTGTTACTTTCTTTACATAACTGTCCAATCACTTTCTAATTGTTTTGGACCTTGAAGCACTAAAGCATGCCACACAATCAAAAACATATAATCCACTCTTGATGTCATTCATCCAGAGTAGATTATACTAGTATAAATGAAGTATCTATTGTGTATATATATGCAATTTAGTTAAATGCATTTCCATAAACTTTTGCTGTGAACAAGATGAAGAATCTAACAGAAAGTGAGAAGAGATGAAAAGATCAACCAAGGCAGTCAAGGCAAAAGGCAACCTTAAGGTGCCAAGGCCTTGTATCACATGAGGAATGAGGCAACAAAAAGGCACCAAATTCTAAATATAGTAATTATACATATAGAACGAAAATCATATGTATCTAATATATTAAAATATTATAATCAAGTGTTTTGGACATGTTTTACTTGAAAAAATTAGGTCTATTAATTGATTACAAAAAAAGCTTAACACAATTTACACTCAATTAATTATTCTAACAATAGGTCTTACAACAAGATTTTATAAATTAATTAATCTCACAATAATTTTACAATAAGCTTTTGTAAGTTAATAATTTAAAGAATTTATAACAAGCTTCTATATCATTATATATATATATAGGAAGGACAAAAAAAAAAAAAAAAACAAACACACACACAAACACACCAAAAAAAAAACCCCCGACAACTTAGGCTCTTGCCTTAGCACCTTTTACATGGTTTAAGGCACAGTTCGCCTTTGACTACCATAAGATCAACACAATCACTGTTGCTAATCAGGATTATGATGAATGGAAATACGCACACACAACATGCATCAAAATTCAACCCATATCAATTAAGAGGCACCAGAAAAGTTAACTCTTCATGCAACTTTAGAATTAAAGAACATCAATGTCACTAAAATAAAATGACTATAAAATCTAAAGAGGTTTTCCACATTAAATAATAATCACAGAGTGATAATGAATATATCCAACCTTAAATTTGAAGAGTCTAACATCAGGCACATAAGACTATAATATTAGCCAATCATTCAAACACCCCTATAGACTAAATCTAAGTCTAGCATACAAAAATTGCAACCCAGCCACACAGACAGAGCTTCAGTTTGCAAAAAGTAGTGCAGAACTGACTTACAAATTCCAACATTTGTTTAAAATAAATTCAAAGCAAGAAAGCTACTCTTAACATGAGACAAATCAAACCATATATAGGATCTAAATACCATACAAAAGGAATATAGTGCCACAGTAAGTACCAAAAAACACACACCCACATCTTATATTACTAAATTACTTATCACTGAATCACGCACACAAGCAAGAAATCATGTTCGCCCAAAACTTTCCACAACTCAAAAAAAATCCAAGTGATCAAAATCCAGATAAACCCATGTAGCATATAATACTATATATACAATGACAATTTGTGAATAATTATCCTACACTTACATCGCGATAGGTCTTAACTTGAGTGTCCAATTTTGATCTCCAGCTTTGCAAATCCTAAGTATCCAAAAACAAGCACATTGAGAATTGAAAATTAATAAAGTAAAATGAATAAATAATAAAAAAGAACACCACCACTAAGCTAAATGTGACCTGTTTTAGTCCTTGAATTCTATTAAGCAGCTCAGTCCTTGATTCATTTAGTTCCTGAGAGCAAAAATAACGTAAATGAGAACATTAAAACTTGAAATTCTTGTTTGGCTGCTGAGAAAATATGGGGGCAGATAATAGAAAATAGCTGTTCTTACTCTTTAAAAAAAAAAAAAAAAAAAAAAAACTAAGCCTTAATCAAGCTAAACGAATTCATTTCTGGGTTTTTCTTTCCCAGCTAATCTAAAACCTAAAATTCTGAAACTGCATTTTTTTTTCTAAGCTACCAAACAGAACACTAAAGAAAATAAAAGAAATCAACGGTGGTATTTAAAAATTTTAAAAAAAAAAATTACCGCGATCTTTGTGCCGATCGGAGGAATGTTCTCCTTCTTTTGCTGCCAACAAAAATCACAGATCATCAAATTTCAACACAGTAAAATAAATAAATAAATCATAGAGAAAGAGAGAGATAGAGATTTTACGAGTGAGAGAGGAGCGGCTTTTGGAAGAGGAGGAGAGGAGTCAGAATCAGCCATTGGATCAATAACTCCGATGAGATTTCTAGGGCTTGTTTGGGGGTTTTTTTTTTTTTTTTTTTGGGTTTGATTTGAATGAGGTTCTAAGCTTTAACGAAGTACTTGTGAATTGAATGTGAAGTGTTTGATGTTTTGCCAGAGAGAGAGAGAGAGAGAGAGATTAGGAAAAGAGGCAAACAGGAATGAGAATTTGAAATTTGAGTTTAGGGATGTGTTTGGGCGGGCTATGTCAAAATTAAAGCACTAGTTGTAGTAGTAGTTGTAGCTACTTGAGGAAAATGAAAGGCCAGTTGGTCAAGCTCAAACTCAATTGTGTTTTAAAAGTTTTTTAACGTAGATCAATCACATGACTCATAGTCACATGGGGAACATGAAGAATTATTGTACTGAAACTCAAGGGGGTCTCTTTCAGTGTAGTTGCTTGCACCTTTTCAGGACAACCTATGCTTCTGTCTATTGCCGTCCACTTGGCACAAATTTAATTACTTGGCTTTTGGGTCTTTTTCTTTTCTTTTTCTTTTTCATAATTCAATTACAATAATAGAGATTGGAGAATGAGATACTTGAATATGGTTTGGTTCTTCTAATAAAACGATAGCAACGTAAAGTTGTATAATATTTTTAAAATTTTTTTTTTAATTTTAAATATGAGTGAGTCGGATCGGATTATGCGAATTTATAAATCTTATAACTCGAACCTAACCTGACCTAATGTAAAAAAAATTCACAATCCAATCCAACTCAACCCATCAACCCTTAAAAACCAATCCAACCCAGTGAGTTGGGTTGGATCGGTCAGCTTTGGCATGTTTTTTTTTTTTATAATCTTAAAATGGGGGCCTTTATGGTTGTATTATGCCACTCGAGTTAGTATAGACCATATGAGGGACAGGACCCACAAGGACCACTAAGATACCTGCCAAGGCTCGAACCTGTGTTCCCCTTAAATCTCTCGCACAGCAACCCACCAACAAGAGCTCACTGGCAGCAGGAATCGAACCTGAGCTGGTTAGGCGGAGCGAACGAACCTTACCAGCTGAGCCAAACCCTTGTTGGCTCGGCTTTGGCATGTTAGTAGGTTAGTTGCACACCCTAAGCCCTCGTTTGGGAGGAGGGAATGAAATGAAATGAAAATAAATGAAAATAATAATTTTAGAATATTTTTTACTTTCCTTGTTTTGGGAGTTTTAATGAAGGGGTTGGAAAATCTGTTCCTTTACTAAGGAGTTTAAGTGGGAAGAAATTGAATGGGTAGAAGGAAACACTCATTATTCTCTATTTCCTTAAAATCTCAAATTTTCATTCCCTTCGAAATTATAAAGAATAGGAGGCAATGAAACTATATTTAATGAATTTTTTACTAAAACTCCCAAAATAACCCTATATATTCAACCATTTATTTTAAAATAGGGATCTAATAGTAATATTGTCGTAAAATGAATCAATTTCATTCATTCTATGTTACTCCCAAATAAGATTACTTATATTCCATTTATTTCCATTCATTTATTTTAAAACATCCAATCAAGGTTATTTAATTCAATTCCATTCTATTCATTTCCCTTGCTTAAGGCTCCGTTTGGGAGTTCATAAGAGAATGGAATGGAATGGAATTAAGTAACTTTGATTGAATGTTTTAAAATAAAGGAATGGAAATAAATGAAAATGAATGGAATGTAAGTAATATTATTTTGGAGCAACATAGAGGAAATGGAATTGAATCATTTTATAACAATATTACTGTTAGACCCCTATTTTAAAATAAATAATTGAATATATAGGGGTATTTTAGGAGTTTTAATAAAAAAAAATCATTAAATTTAATTTCATTCCCTCCCAATCCTCCTAATTTCAGGGGGAATGAAAATTTGAGATTTTAAGGGAATAGAGAGGAATGAGTGTTCCCTCCCACTTAAACTCCCAAATAAGGGAATGAGTTTTCCATTCCCTCCATTAAAACTCCAAAACAAGGAAATGGAAGAATATTCTAAAATTATTTTTTTCATTCCATTCCCTATTCCCAAACGAGGCTTAAATATATTCCATTTCATTCCATTTTTTTTCATTCCTTATGATCATTCGATTCCATTATCTTATAAACTCTCAAACAAAGCCTAACTCTATTATGCATCATTGACTTCTCAATATACTCTAATTAATTACTTAAACAAAAGGAGGGGAACCTCAAAATTGACAATTTAATTAGTTTATTGCTTCATCTCTTGAGCTCTGGTTCAGGACTTTAAAGAATGGGGTAATATTTTGGCCATTTAACCTACTATTACTAGTACTACTATTGATATTTAATCACAACCACCGCATAAAATTGTGTATTTATTTATGTTAGATGTATTAATTTTAGCCAGTTACCGTTTACCGTTGTTTTCCTATCAAACCCTCCCCTTGTCCATGAAATATTTTCAATGGCACTCATTTAAGAAAATAATGAACGAAAGTGAATTAGTGTCCATTTGAAAATTAATTATTTTTTAAAGCTTATTTAAATCATGTGAGACAAAAAGGTTAATAGTTTATTTAGAAAAAATTAGAAGTTAGATTATTTAAAATAAAGTTGAGACAAAAAGTTATGTGAGACCAGCAAACAATACATAAAATAAACAAGAAAGTTAGTTAATACTCATTCCCCAAACACACATTTAATCATTAGAAGCGTGAAAATTAGCATTGGTGGTATCAAATTGCCATATTACCAAATTTAACAACCAATATAAGAAAAATAGAGTTACATCAATGGAGCTAAATGTATAATTTTTGGTTCTTGAGCTACATTGCACAACCATTTTTGACTATGCATTGTAGCTCAAATGTTATACTTAAAAAATATATTTTATTTGTACTCTTATTATTATAATTATTATTTCTTTTTGTTGTGGTTGTGGTTGTTGTTTATTGTAGTGGATATATTATTTTATTGTATTATTTATATTATTTTAATTTGTTAAATGCTAAAATAAAACCATTGATGTTGAGTATTTTATAAGGTGAGGTGGTAAATAGATAAAACAGTTTTTTTGTGATGCCAAAAGTTAAAATTGTTGGCACCACCAATGTTGATGCTCAATTACTAAAAAGAAAAAGAAATACAAAACGGTTTTTAAGAGTTTTTAGGTAAGTTCCCCCCCCCCCCCCCTCCCAAAAAAAAATCCTTAATTTTGAAATAAGTAAACTAATGTTGTCATGTTATTAATAATTTAAATAATTATTAAAATTGTGTTAGTCAATGTTTGGTTAAATGACGATGGTGAGACAAAATCTCATCTATACATTTTGAAATGTATTGAGCTACCCTAAAAACTCAAAATAATAATAAATAAATAAATAAATATGTGTTCTTTTGTTTTTGAGAGGTATTATGTCCACAACATATTCACAATAAATCATAAGCAATTAGTTGTTATTGGTTATAATTCAAACCTAACACTGAAATTACTTTTCTACCTCACCAATAACAACCTGTTACATAGGATTTCACAACAAATCATAGGCAGTTAATTGTTATTGGTTCTAATTTGAACCGACCACTAAATTACTTTTCTACCCCATCAATAACAACCAGTAACAACTTGCTGCATAAGATTTCACAACAAATCATAGGCAGTTAGTTATTATTGGTTCTAATCTGAACCTACTACAAAAATTACTTTTTTACCCCATCAATAACAACTCGTAACAACTTGCTACATATGATTTGTTGTGAAAATGTTGTGAATCCAAAATTAAAAAATAATAATAATAAACCTTTAATGTTACCTAAACAATATAGAAAACTGGAAAGTTAAAGGCATGAAGGAGACTTTTGTTCTGTTTTTAATCAGCATGAAGGAGATACCGCACTATAGTCCCAGCTACTTTTGACCCATTCAATATGTTGTTTAATTTACTGTTTCTACTAATAATTGTAAGGGCGCATTTTGGTTCCTAGGCCCAAAAAGTAAAAGGACTAAGACCCAGAGAGCCTAACATAATGAATTTGTAGATAGTGGACTGGAAACTAGACTTCAATAAGTTGGACAACAATCATAGTAGGTTAAAGATGACAAGAAAACAAAGATAAACAAATTTTGTGCAAGGAAAATCTTCCTTGACAAAGTCCGAGGAGAGTAGTTCTTGTATAAAATTTCTCTTCAACTTGATTATAGTTCTTATTGCTACAGTGTTTTTCTTTCTACAGATTCTCAAGTGCCCCCGACAAAGTTTCCTTTCCGACAAATGAGATTTATGTTGGGTTGGAGGGTTTAAACCGAAACTCGACAATGGGCTTGATGCACGGCCCAAAGGCTATCGGTGAAGATCCAAGGAATCCACTATATTTTATGCCTTGGGCCTAGATTAGGACTGACAAGAGTAGCCCATAAACAATCCCTACAACAGACACGTCAGCATAGTTAAAAAAACATACTGTAAGAAATAACCCAGCAATAAAGTGTTTTTGCAGAAAATAGCCTAGCAGTAAAATATTTCTACAAAAAACAACCCAGCGGTAAAATATTTCTACAAAAAACAGCCTAGCGGTAAAATGTCCCAAGGATAAAGTAAGATGAAACGGTGTAAATCTCCAGCTGTTAGTTATTTCACAGATTAAGGAAAATGTCTACATTTTCAGACTTATCATCATTTATTTCTGGAAAAGAGTCTTCCAATACAATAACATGAGAGAAAAATGCTATAGTAACAGTTACATCATAACCATCAATAGTAAATGAATAAGTAAATATCATGGGTTCCATTATGACAAATAATGAGAAAAGCTTAGTGTGGGATGAAGGGAGAGAGAGAGATCCCAGCTAGTGCAGCAAGATCATTATGGTGCCAAGACATGCTCATGAATATAGTGAGTAGTGAGGGATATTTTAGGTAGTATGAGTAGTGAGAGTCATTTGTAAGTAGTATAAGTAGTGAGAGTCATTTGGGTTGGAGGATCTAAACCGAAACTCAACGATGGGCTTGATGCACGGCCCAAAGGCTATCGATGAAGATCCAAGGAATCCACTATATTTTATGCCTTGGGCCTAGATTAGGACTGACAAGAGTAGCCCATAAACAATCCCTATAGCAGACACGTCAGCACGATTAAAAAAACATATTGTAAGAAATAACCCAGCAGTAAAGTATTTCTGCAGAAAATAGCCCAGCAATAAAATGTTTATGCAGAAAACATCCTAGCGGTAAAATATTTCTGCAGAAAATAGCCCAGCGGTAAAATGTCCCAACGATAAAGTAAGATAAAACGGTGTAAATCTCCAGCTGTTAGTTATTTCACAGATTAAGGAACATGTCTACATTTTCAGACTCATCATCAGTTATTTATGGAGAAGAGTCTTCCAATACAATAACATGAGGGAAAATTGTTATAGTAACAGTTACATCATAACCATCAATAGTAAATGAATAAGTAAATATCATGGGTACCATTATGACAAATAATGAGAAAAGCTTAGTGTAGGATGAAGGGAGAGAGAGAGATCCCAGCTAGCGCAGCAAGATCATTATGGTGACAAGACATGCTCATGAATATAGTGAGTAGTGAGGGATATTTCAAGTAGTATGAGTAGTGAGAGTCATTTGTAAGTAGTATGAGTAGTGAGAGTCATTTGAGTTGGAGGGTCTAAACCGAAACTCGACTATGGGCTTGATGCATGGCCCAAAGGCTATTGGTGAAGATCCAAGGAATCCACTATATTTTATGCCTTGGGCCTAGATTAGGACTGATAAGAGTAGCCCATAAACAATCCCTACAGCAGACACATCAGCACAGTTAAAAAAACATACTGTAAGAAATAACCCAGCAGTAAAGTGTTTTTGCAGAAAATAGCCTAGCAGTAAAATGTTTTTGCAGAAAACAGCCTAGCGGTAAAATATTTCTACAGAAAACAGCCCAGTGGTAAAATGTCCTAATGATAAAGTAAGATAAAACGGTGTAAATCTCCAGCTGTTAGCTATTTCACAGATTAAGGAACATGTCTACATTTTCAGACTCATCATCAATTATTTCTGGAAAAGAGTCTTCCAATACAATAACATGAGGGAAAAATGCTATAGTAATAGTTACATCATAACCATCAATAGTAAATGAATAAGTAAATATCATGGGTTCCATTATGACAAATAATGAGAAAAGCTTAGTGTGGGATAAAGGAGAGAGAGAGATCCTAGCTAGCGCAGCAAGATCATTATGGTGCTAAGACATGCTCATGAATATAGTGAGTAGTGAGGGATATTTCAGGTAGTATGAGTAGTGAGAGTTATTTGGGTTGGAGGGTCTAAACCGAAACTCGATAATGGGCTTGATGCACGGCCCAAAGGCTATCGGTGAAGATCCAAGGAATCCACTATATTTTATGCCTTGGGCCTAGATTAGGACTGACAAGAGTAGCCCATAAAAAATTCCTACAGCAGACACGTCAGCATGGTTAAAAAAACATACTGTAAGAAATAACCTAGCAGTAAAGTATTTCTGCAAAAAATAGCCCAGCGGTAAAATGTTTCTGCAGAAAACAACCTAGCGGTAAAATATTTCTGCAAAAAACAACCCAGCTATAAAATGTCCCAACGATAAAGTAAGATAAAACGGTGTAAATCTCCAACTATTAGCTATTTCACAGATTAAAGAAAATGTCTACATTTTCAGACTCATCATCAGTTATTTCTGGAAAAAAGTCTTCAATACAATAACATAAGGGAAAAATGTTATAGTAACAGTTACATCATAACCATCAATAGTAAATGAATAAGTAAATATCATGGGTACCATTATGACAAATAATGAAAAAAGCTTAATGTGGGATGAAGGGAGAGAGAGAGATCCCAGCTAGCGCAGCAAGATTATTATGGTGCCAAGACATGCTCATGAATATAGTGAGTAGTGAGGGATATTTCAGGTAGTATGAGTAGTGAGAGTCATTTGTAAGTAGTATGAGTAGTGAGAGTCATTTGGGTTGGAGGGTCTAAACCAAAACTCGACGATGGGTTTGATGCACGGCCCAAAGGCTATCGGTGAAAATCCAAAGAATCCATTATATTTTATGCCTTGGGCCTAGATTAGGACTGACAAGAGTAGCCCATAAACAATCCCTACAGCAAACACGTTAGCACGGTTAAAAAAACATACTGTAAGAAATAACCCAACAGTAAAGTGTTTCTGCAGAAAATAGCCCAGTGGTAAAATGTTTCTGCAGAAAACAACCTAGCGGTAAAATATTTCTACAGAAAACAACCCAGCGGTAAAATGTCCCAATGATATAGTAAGATAAAACGGTGTAAATCTCCAGCTGTTAGCTATTTCACAGATTAAGGAAAATGTCTACATTTTCAGACTCATCATCAGTTATTTCTGGAGAAGAGTCTTCCAATACAATAACATGAGGGAAAAATGCTATAGTAACAGTTACATCATAACCATCAATAGTAAATGAATAAGTAAATATCATGGGTTTCATTATGATAAATAATGAGAAAAGCTTAGTGTGGGATGAAGGGAGAGAGAGAAATCTCAACTAGCGCAGCAAGATCATTATGGTACCAAGACATGCTCATGAATATAATGAGTAGTGAGGGGTATTTCAGGTGGTATGAGTAGTGAGACTCATTTGTAAGTAGTATGAGTAGTGAGTGGGAGTGTATAGTAAGACTGCAGGGATTTTCTGCTGGGGGTAGCCAAGTGTTTATGAATGGAGTTATGAGCTGGGGAACTTAGTTTCTAAGCTTGAAAAACTAAAAATTCAGTCTTTTTTTCAGAGCTTAGAGAAGTCCCTTTTACAGAGAGGTTAAGGAAAAGTCTTGGTGTGTAGCTTAGTCCCCTTGAAGCATTAATGGAGAATTTCATTTATAGTTGGGTTTTAGGGGGTAATTAACAAATAATCTTTGCTAAATCTCCCTTAATCTTCAGAAAATCCTTAGAGAATTTTTCTTAGGATTTTAGCTAAGAGTAGTAAGCTCAACTTTAGAAGGTTTTTGCTGTTTTGGGTAATAACAGCTGGAATTCTGATTTAATATTGAATGCTGATTGACCTTGGCTGATGGGATTAGAGCATGCTTTAGGCTAATGATCTTAGTTGTGCTACAACTAGAATCAGGGCTCCCTAGTGTAGATTGGACCACCCCAAGCCAGGTGTCAACCTTGGAGCCCTTACTGGGAACTCTGCTAGGATCCCTTTGGTGCTCTCCAAACTACATTTCCCTAAGTTTCCCCATTTGGGATTCATGTGCTTGGTCCATGAACTAGAGAATACACATTTTTAGTATGAAAATAAGCTGATTTCATGTTGTTTCAGGAGCTTTAGTGGTTTGATTATGGTTGCTCTTGATTTTTGACCGGCTGGGTTGGAGAAGAAAGAGGGGACAGATGGTTGAAGCTTCCCAGCTTTCTATCACATTAGTTTCAACTTTATGTCACATGAGAGATGATGGAATTTCAGCTTGTGAAGGAAGGGTTCAACCCCTGATGGACACGTGTCCTCTTTTGGTCTGATTGGACAAGTTGGGACCTGATGGGAAGGGGCTCCAGCTGTTCAGTTGTTGCTGAAATTTGGCTGGTCAGTTCACGTGACCTCTAGCTGTTGGGATTTGTGTGTGGGCTGGCCTAACTTAGCTGAGCTTTGTAGTTAAGCTTCATTGGGCTTGGTTATCCTTACAAAATGAATAGTTTTGCCATGGGTGATATTCATGAGCTTTTATAAATCTTGTAAAAGAGGTATTTCTTGAGGGATGAACAATTATACTTCCCATGAGTGAGGGATTTAACAAGTGTCAAAATAATATTTGAATTTAGTAAATATGTGACAAAGTAGCATTTGGGCTTTATGAAATAGTTACCAAAAGAATATTCAGGCTTTGCAAAATAAGTGCCAAATTAGTATTTAGGCTTTGAGCATAAAGTAATTTTTTTTGCCAAAATATTATTTTGGGCTTTGTAAAATAGTTGCCAAAATAGATTTGGGCTTTGTAAAATAAGTGTCAAATATTAATGTTTGGGCTTTACGAAAATAGATGCCAAATTAGCATTTGGGATTTATAAGATTTTGAAAAAATATTGCCGTATCGTAACGGGCTTTATAGGTGATACATCATAGCGGGCTTTAAAGATGTCGCATCGTAGCGGGTTTTACAGATGTCGCATCATAGTGGGCTTTAGAGGTGCCAGATCGTATCGGGCTTTAGAGGTGCCATGTAGCAACGGGTTTCAGAGGTGTCGGATCATACTGGGTTTTAGAGGTGCCATGTAGCAACGGGGTTTAGAGGTGCCGCATCGTAGCGGGCTTTAGAGGTGTCGCATCGTACTAGGCTTTAGAGGCGCCGTGTAGCAACGGGCTTTAGAGATGCTGCATCGTGGCGGGTTTTAAAGATGCCGTGTAGCAACGGGCTTTGTAAAGGTTTTGTTGGGCTTTTGAGCTTTGCCTACAAGGTAAATGAGCTTGGGCTTTTTGTAGAGATGGTATAATTTTGTGGCCCAATTTCGATAGTAACATGGTAAGTATTTTTTTGTGGGATATAATGGATAATATTTGTGAGTGGACCCAAAGTAATATATGGGGCTTTATATAGGAAATATTTGTGGGAGCCCAATATCATGGAGAATATTTGAGTAATATGCGGGAAATATTTATGTAGGCTTAAAATAATGTGTGGGCTCATGTGGGTATTTTTGTGAGTGGGCTAAAGAATTTAAGGCCTGAAAATTTGTACCTCAACACCCCCCTTGTAATGGGATCTTTCTTCTTTATATTACCACGTTTTTCTTCATCTCAGCCTTCCACATGTAGATCAAGCTGCTGGCTTTGATCTTTGTCCCATCAACACCTTCCTGAAGTCTTTGGGGATAGTTGTAAGGTTGAATACTAGTATTCAGGTATCACCTCCACATAAATGCGGATAGGGAGTTAGCTGCAGAGCATTTAATGCGGTGGTAGCAGCTTTCTCCTAGATATTTCTCAGCTTCTCTTTGTCCTATTCTCTCTTGATGCTTATCCTTACCAATAAAATTGTCCAATGTGTTGTTCTTAATGGCTGGTCGAACCTTTAACCTCTACTCTGCTTAGCCGAGGAGGCATTTCTCCTTAGACTACTTTCCCAAACCTTGATGACCAAAATCCTTCCATAACTTATTCATTTGTACATCTTCATTAAGGTCTAACCATCCTCAAACAGCTAAATGTCCTCGGACAAGGCCCATGGCCCAATATACATTCCTAGGCCTTTCATCCCTATAATAGCCCATTGAAATTCCACTTTTTTGCTCTCCAGAAAAAAAAAGGGGGATTTCGATATTACAGCAATTATTCTGCTCTACTCTTACGTCATTTTTGTTTATGCAGGTGTCTCCTCAACTGCCCAAAAGCTTGCTCTTGACATTTCGGCATCCGAGATGCACTAGCATTTATTTTTTGTGGCTCTATGTTCCCCATGCTCTACGATACGATGGAGATCCAACGGTGGAAGATTTTATGAGGACTTCGGTGGGAATTCTCCCGCTTGCTTTTCCCTCCCATATATATATGGCCTAAAGACTTCGACTATTTCACTTTTTGCATTTTCAAATCTTAAGAACTAGTCCGAGGAGCCCTTCTTTTCTTCCTTAAGTTGTCCTTAGTATTTTCTACTTCTCTTTTTATTTTTTATTTTTATTTTATTTAGAGCCTTTTCTTCCTTGGCCCCTTTAATTTCACCTCGTCTCACTACTAATTTCAACTCTTTTTCATATGGGTAGATTTGCTCACCTAGTGGACACCCCAGAGGGCATAGAAAGCTTTAAAGCTCAATATCGTATCCCACCTGGGGTTTTTATTAGGTATTGTCACCGGGGGGAGTGGCATGCCATAAGGCAAGAGGGAGAAGTAGTAATCCCTATGATCCATTTATAGAGGGAGGGATGAGAATCCCTATGGGTAGAGTAACTAAAGATTATCTAATTGCTCACAGGCTCTCCCCACTCAGTGCACCCCCAATATGTCTAGGATTTTAGGTAGTGTAGATGTTCTCAATGAGAAGATGGGTGTGAACCTTGCCCACCATGACGTTAATTGGATTTACAATCGTCACAAATTAAGAAGGCAAGGGTATTACTTAAAAACTAGAGTTTCCGCGGTCAGGCTTATATCATATCTCCCTGAGTCCAACAAGGGTATGGATAAAGATTATCTAATCATCTCAGGGGAGTGACACGATGAGCTTCACTGTCCGACACGAGAAGGGACACCAGGTGGGGTATTTTAGGTCTAGGTCTATTATTCTAACGACATCCTTTTGCTTACTAACCTTTCCTGTATTTATCCTTTTTTGTTTTTATTTACAACTTTGTTTCTTATTCTACCTGTATTGTTTCCTAATAATGTTTTTGATTTTTGATGAATTTGCAGATAAATACTCTGCTATCCGGAACTTGAATCTTGTCAATGGGCCTGATTTGACAAAAATACTTAAGGTCGAGATCTTTGTCCACAAAGACGGACAATTAAGAGCAGCCCACCTCATCCTCAGTTACTATCCCATATCGTCTAGCTTCCAGGCGCCCAAGTACGTGATTAAAGCGAAAGTCATCCGTCTACACCAGATCAATATCGTTGTACTGGGTTTTCTTGATGCGAGCCCTGTTCCAGAAGGCGTACAACAAGCATTACTACCCTTTCAGCACATGGCCGAGGAAGACGTAACCCCTTCCCAACTAGCTATTAAGGATGAAGAACAAGTGGTTGAAGTCTCAGACTCTATGGACGACTTTGAGGTTTTCAACCAGCCTCAATCCCCAAAAGCTCCAGCTGGTGATTTCAGCCACCTTCCCCCAGCTTAAGTAAGCAACCTCCAGGAAACTTCAAGTGTTCCTAATGCAATGGTGCTACAATGCAAAACTAGAACAAGCCTTCTGGATCTACTAGAGTCCCATGCAGGAGGCAATGTACCCAAGACGACAATCCAAACCAAGCCTCCCACCCCTCCCTTTACCCAAGTTCCCCAACCTGACCTCGCAAATAAGAAGAGGAAACGGGACCAGAAGGGTAAGGAGGTGGTGGAAGAAGGAAATGACCTTCCCTCCAAAGAAGCCAAGCCCCAGAAAGGGGCCAAAGTAGTTAGGACAACGCAAACAAAGTCCTCTAGTGAAGGATCCATCGTGGAGAGGGGGCATGATCGCCAAACCAAGGTTCAAGCTTGGAACCCCCCCATGATGCTGGACGAAGCTTCTCTCCCTACCCATGCTTCTATAAGGGACTTCCAACATGGGAAGGCTAGGTACGTGGCCAATGCCGTGGAGCATGCCCTTCTACTGCCTGGGGACATGGCCGACTTGAGGACCATGAAAAAACACGAGGTGTTTCTAAGTTTGAAGAGAGACCTTGTGCTGATAAGTATTTTGTGTGTGTGTATATATATATATATATATATATTTTTTTTTTTTTACTTAAGGTTCTAATTACTTTCTATAACCATTGTGTTGTCTTTTTTACAAGCTATGCAATCTGCGCATATGGTCGAGGAACTGGTGATTAAGTCCCACCGGCAAATGAAGGAGAAGGAAGGTAGAAGGATAGTGTGGAAGCCTTCTCCCTAGCCAAAAAGAGGATCCAAGAGCTTAATAATCAATTGACCGAGGCTGATAGGGAGAGGAAGAGTGCTGCGGCTACTCTACACGGGGCCGAACAGCAAGCGGAAACTCAGCGCAAACAGCTCTGCCAGTCCAAGGACCAATTGTCTGTAGCTAAGGAGTAGATTGGGACTTTGAAAAAGAAACTGGAAGAGGTGAGGAAGGTTGTAGAGAAAGTTGAGAAGGTTGGCTATGACATTGGGGTGGTAGAGACTGAAGAATCCCTCAGGGCTGAAGTCTCCGGGTCTATAGATCCTATTGCTTCCAGGTGTGGAATGAGGCCCTCAACCAGGTTGGGGTTAAGGCATCTTCTGCCCTAAGGAAAGTAGAAAATGTCTATTACCCCCCAGCCATCCGAGCATCAGGCCCTTCAAGCTCCCAACCTGAAGCTACCTCCAAGGATCCAAATCCAAGCAAGGACATAGCTACCAAGGCTCTCCCTTCCTCCAACAATCTTCCCAAAGAGGCAGAGCAAGTTAGGGTTGCCGAAAAAGAGAAAGATATAACTAAAGGGGTGGTCCCTGAAGCTACCAAGCCTTCGGCTGCACCTAAGGACCCCTTTAAGAACAAAGAGGTCTCCCAAAGCCTGGAAATTGTCCTGGTAACCTTCCCTATACCTACCAAGGAGGATTCTAAGGGTAAAGGTTCAGCCTCCACAACAACTGCAACAACCAAACCTACCAAGGCCATAGCAAAAGAAAACCCTCCACTGAAGATTAAGTGGTACTTAGTTATATTTTGTAATGTTTTTCCCCTTTCTTTTTTTTTCTTTTTTTTTTTTTTGCAATTGTAACTTGCATTTCTGAAACTGTACTTACTTTGCCTTTTCCAAGGCTTGACTTAATGACAATTATTAGCTTTCTTTAATGCTTATTGTACTTGTGCAAATTCAGATATAACTTCTGCTTTACCTCGCACTTAATTGAAATAAAAATGAGATATAATCTCATTCAATTCAAGATATTCCTACATTCTTGACTTCAACAATTATCTATACAAGTGACAATACAATTGCTACACTTTACACGATTAACAACATAACAGGTTAAACCTTCCAAGTCTACAGTTCTTAATAAAGTGTAATCTTGACTTGAAAAACATACCTTACGTGTCTGAAGCAGGCAACTCATATGATTATATGTAGGCTTTCCTTCTCAATCCTAAACAATGGTAAAACATCCACCTACCTACAATTTCACATACCCATCCACTTAGTAGCAGACCAAAAGAGTAGTAGGTGTTAATTTGCTCAAAGTATATGGTCCAAGGAGCCAAACAATACTAGGAATGGTAACGGGTCGGGTTCGGGCCGGGTTTTTTCATACCTAGACCCGACCCACGGGTCAGGACCCGCAGCCCAGATCCGGCCCGTTTATTAAACGGATTTTTTTTTCCCGGGACCCAGACCCGCAACGTCGGGCCCCACGGGCCCCGCCCAGCCAGGCCACCTCAGGGCCCAATCTTCAGCCCCTAACAGTGGCCCAATCCGTGGCCCAATCAAAAAAATAAATTATGTTTTCCTGAGAAAAAAAATCACAGTAGCACAAACAACAAATCCAAGTAAATCTCAAATCAAATCCACCATACCCATTCAAATTTCCTATTCACAGAAACCAAATACATTTGAAATCAAACTTTTTTTTTTTAATTTTATTAAAAAGGACGATATCATTAAACTAAACAACTACATCCAAATCAGTACAAAGTCTGTTGAAATAAACTCCATTACAGTTATCCTCTAAGATCTTAAGCAAGTCCACAGGCGGACTGGAAAACAAAAGGAAATTTGCCTTTTGATTAGCACCTATTCTAGCTAAAATCAAACTATTCACAGAAACCAAATACATTTGAAATCAAAATCTAAAACAAGCACGTGCAAGGAACATCAAATCTTAACAACTAAATCTAAATCCCCAAACCCACAGGTTAAACAAAGAGAATCTAAATCCTCAAACCCACTGATCAAATAAAGAAAAAATGGAAGAAGAACATCAAAAATCATTGCCGTAATCACCGTGGTTGTGGTCGTTGGCTTCAGCTATCATTAAACTCGGTGCAAAGCAAATATAGGGAGCAATAATGAACGAAACTGGGTGAGATCGGAGAGGCTTTGCAGCGAGAATCTTAGATTTTCGTCTTCGTCTTCTTCGGCAAAGAGAGTGAGACCGAGAGGCTGAGAGCATGAGAAAGGGTCGGCTGACATTCGATGGCCGACGGCGTGAGATATGAGAGGAGAGTGAGTGAGAGTGGGAGTGGGAGAGGAGAGTGAGTAAGAGTGGGAGGAGCAGCTAGGGTAGGGTTGAGTGAAATGAGAGAATGAATAAGTTAGGGTTTATAAGTTTACATATATACTAGGGTTTTTTTGGTAATTTCATTTTTAACCGGGTCATATCCGGGCCGAGTTTCGGGTCGGGTTTCGGATTTTTTTGATAAAATCCGAACCCGACCCGGATCCACTTCGGGTTTTTTTTAAAAAAATCCATACCCCACCCTATTCTTTATCGAACCGGGTAAAATCCGGCCCATTAGGGTCGGGCCGAACCAGGTATCCACGGATCAGATTTAAATTGCCATCCCTAAACAATACTAAGGTTCTGTTTAACTCCTAAAGTGATACTGCGTAGTGTTAATTTACCTAAGGTATGTGGTCTGAGGAGCCAGGCATGATTGAGATTCTGTTTAATACTTAAACAAATAATGAAGAGTACTAATTTACCCAAGGTATATGGTTTGAGAAACCAAACATGACCAAGATTTTGTTTAATACTCAAACAAGTAATCAAGAATATTAATTTACCCAAGATATGTGGTCCGAGGAACCAGGCATGACCAAGGTTCTGTTTAATATTCAAACAAGTAATCAAGAGTATTAATTTAATTTAGCCAAGGTATATGGTCTGAAGAACCAGACATGACCAAGGTTCTGTTTAATATTCAAACAAGTAATCAAGAGTATTAATTTAATTTAGCCAAGGTATGTGGTCCGAAGAACCAGACATGACCAAGATTCTGTTTAATGTTCAAACAAGTAATCAAGAGTATTAATTTACCTAAGGTATGTGGTCCGAGGAAACAAACATAACCAAGGTTCTGTTTAATATTCAAACAAGTAATCAAGAGTATTAATTTACCCAAAGTATATGATCCGAGGAACTAGGCATGACCAATGTTTTGTTTAATATTCAAACAAGTAATCAAGAATATTAATTTACCCAAGGTATGTGATCCGAGGAACCAAGCATGGCCAAGGTTCTGTTTAATATTCAAACATGAAATAAACATAACACGTAATATCATAAATAAAAACATGGCAGAGCTGTCTTTCATTAATAATAGTATCTTTGTAGGTTATTTACATTCTAAGGGTGTGGAATAACGCTCTCATCTAAATCTTTTACGAAATAAGCACCTATACCAGCTACCGAGGTGATACGGTATGACCCTTCCCAATTAGGCCCTAATTTTCCCCATGATGGGTTTTTTGCAGTACCCACAACCTTTCTTAATACTAAGTCTCCTGGCGCTAGTGGTCTTAGCCTCACACTTAAGTCATACCCCTGTTTGAGCTTCTGTTGATCATATGCTAGCTGAACCATGGCATTTTCTCTTCTCTCTTTGATCAAATCCAGGCTCCTTTCAAATAGATTGTCATTGCTGTTTGGAGTGAACAAGCTCATCCTTAGCGTTGGGAATCCAGTCTCCAAAGAAATCATAGCCTCGAACCCATAAGGGTGTTTCCCCTGTTGATCGACGAGGGGTAGTCCAATATGTCCAGAGAACATGTGATAATTCTTCCATCCATTTACCCTTTGCACCATTCAACCTCTTTTTAAACCCATTCACTATGACCTTATTGACAGCCTCAGCTTATCTATTCCCCTATGGATAAGCTAGAATTGAATACCTATTCTTATTACCCAACTCACATCAATACCTTCTGAAAGCTTTGCTATCAAATTGAAGCCTATTGTTCGAGATGAGGGTATGAGGAATCCCAAATTGAGTGACAATATTTTTCCACACAAACCTCTTTGCATCCACATCCCTAATATTAGCTAGTGGCTCAGTTTCAACCCACTTGGTGAAGTAATTAGTGCCGACCAAAAGCCATCTCCTGTTTCCTGCTACCTTAGAGAATGGCCCCACAATATCCAAGCCTCATTGAGCAAAAGGCCAGGAACTAGACAGAGGATTAAGAACACCCCCTGGCTGATGAATGTTTGGAGCAAATTTTTGATATTGGTCACACTTCTTCACATATTCTTGTGCTTCCTTCTGCATACTTGGCTACCAATACCCTTGAGTGAGGGCCCTGTGAGATAGCGATCTGCCTTTTGTATGACTTCCATAAATCCCTTCATGTAACTCTTCCATAAGTGGCTCTACTGTTTTAGGATGGACACATAGCAAATATGGCCCAAAAAAAAAGCGTTTGTATAACTTTTGATCCTTGGACAACAAAAAACGAGAAGCTTTTCTTCGCACTTTATTAGCCTCCCCATTCTCTTCGGGCAAGATATCATTCTTAAGGAATAGAACTATGGAATCCATCAAACTAGGCCCTACCCTAATTTGATGAATTTGGGCCTTCTCTCTCTTTATCCCAATGGGCTTACATAAATCTTCAACAAGGATAACCCGCAATAAACTTTGCACCAAGGAGGTGGCTAGAGTGGCAAGAGAGTCAGCATGTGTATTTCTACTTCTCAGGATTTGTTGTAAGGTGAAATACTCAAAACTTGATTGCAAGTGCCTAACTTGGCTTAGATACTCTTGCATTCTCAAATCTCTAGCTTCCAACTCTCCCTTTACTTGGCCTACAACCAATCTTGAATCCGAAAATACCTTTATTGCTCTTCCTCCCATTTTTGAATCATAGCCATCCCTACCAACAAAGTTTCAGACTCAGCCTCGTTATTTGTGGTTGAGAAGCCCAACCTTAAGGATTTCTCAATAGTAATATTTTCAGGAGATACCACAATTAGCCCTACTCTAGATTCTCTTTAATTAGCTGCACCATATAATTTCCATGACAGAGGTCCTTGTAAGGAGATTGTCTCGACTGATTTTCCTTCCATGCTTTGCTTTTCGCCCTTCTCTTCTAGTGGAGACTCAGTAGACTCAACCACCAAATATGCAAGGACCCTGTCCTTTAATAGAGGTGCGAGGCATGTACTTGATATCAAAAGCCCTCAAGATTGTCCCCTACTTGGCAATTCTTCCTATGTAATCAGCTTTCTAGAGTAGCGATTGAAAAGGAAGTTGGGTTAAAACCGCAACTGTATGAGTTTGGAAGTAATGAGGGAGCTTCCGTGTAGCATGCACCACTGCTGAGATGGCCTTCTCTAATGGTAAATAACGAACTTCTGCTTCATGTAACTACTTGCTCACATAATAAACTGGCATCTGCACTTCATTGTCAACTCTTATTAGTACTAGGCTCACCGCATGAGAGGCTACAACAATGTAAGCAAACAAAATCTCCTCCTCTTTGGGCGTGGACATTATGGGTTGCCGAGAAAGATACTCTTTCAACTATTGGAAGGCTACGACACACTTTTCGGTCCACTCAAACCCCTTCCACTTATGTAACAACTAGAAGAAAGGCCTAAACTTGTCTGCTAACCGAGAGATGAATTGGTTCAGAGCAGCAGTCATTCCTGTTAATTTCTAGACTTCCTTAGGATTCCGAAGAAGCTACAAATTGTTAATTGCCTTGTTTTGATCAGGGTTGACTTCAATTCAGCAATGAGTGACCATATAACCAAGAAACTTGCCAAAACTAACACCAAAAGAGCACTTGGAAGCACTAAGGCGTAAATTATGCTTTCTTAGTATTTCAAAAATATTTTTGAGGTCGATAACCTGCTCGGACTCTACCTTGCTCTTCACCACCATATCATCTATGTAGACTTCAATGTTTTTGCCGAGTTGAGGCTTGAACATCCTAGTCGTCATCCTCTGATATGTAGATACTGCATTCTTTAATTCGAAAGTCATCACTTTGTAATGGTAATTCCCAGTGGGCGTAACAAAAGCAGTTTTCTTTTGATCATCCAAAGCTAATGGTATTTGATGATATCCTTGAAAGGCATCCAAAAAGCTCATTCGAGGATGACCCACAGTTGTATCCACCAATTGGTCTATCCAAGGCATTGGGAAGGGGTCTTTTGGGCAAGTTTTGTTTAAATCAGTGAAGTCTACACATACTCACCACTTCCCACTCTTCTTCTTTATCACCATTATATTAACCAACCATTCAGGGTAAAACACCTCTTTTGTTGTCCCTGCCCGCTTAAGCTTGATCATCTCCTCCTTGATAGTATGAGAGTGTTCTTTAGAAGAGCGTCGAGGTAGTTGCTTCTTAGGAGCAACAGATGGACTAACATTTAAGTGGTGGCAAATAAAATTTGGATCCACCCCGGGAGCCTCATAAGCATTCCACGCAAACACATCAACATTATTCATAAGGAAGACAATCAATTCTTCCTTCTCCCGAGGAGGTAATTGCACTCCTACTTGGAAAAACTTCTCCTCGTCATCATCAATAACGATTTTTTCCAATTCCTCACACTTTTCCCTTTCTACCACCATGTCCGTGGACAAGACTATTCCCCTTGATTGCTATAAATTCCTATTTGTAGAGGCTGAGGATTTACCTCAAGTTTGGTGCCTAATTGCAGCCACTAAACACTGTTTGACCATAGATTGACTTTCAATCAGCTCCTCGACTTGATCCCCTAATGGATACTTCACCTTCAAGTGCAGGGTGGAAGACACAGCCCCCATGGCATGAAGCCAAGGTCTTGCCACAATAGCAGTGTAGGGGGAGTAGACATCTACCACAATGAAGTTTACTTCCATGACTTCTGACCCTGCCTGAACAGGTAATCTGATTTGACCATTTGGAAAGAAAATCTTCTTATCAAACCCTATTAGAGGAGAGTCATAGCAGGCCAAGTCCTCGGGCTTCAACTTCAGCCCCTGAAATAGGTCAGGGTACATGATCTCTACACCGTTGCCTTGATCCACCAAAAACCTCTTCACATTATACCCTCAAATCTTGAGGGTAACCACCAGGGCATCATCTTGCGATTGCAGGGTTCCCACCTTATCCTCATCGGAAAAGCTCAAGGCTGGTCGGACTTCCACTCTACTCCTCTTAGGGTCAGGCTTCAAGATCTTTGCAAATGGCTGACCTATAGACATCACCCTAGATGGATGGGAACCAGTCCTACTTGGGGCAGCAAGAATAACACTGATTATCCCCAAAAGTGGTCTTGAAGAAGCGTCTTTCTGAGTTCCCGACCTTGTCTAACTGCCCTGTCCACTAGACTAATACAAGAATTGTTTTAACTTCCCAATCTTAACTAGCTGCTCGAGATGATTCCATAAAGTCCTACACTCCTTCGTAGTGTGTCCTCGATCTTGGTGATACTGATAATGAAAACTTTGATTACGTTTCGTGGGGTCTCCACCCATCTTATTAGGCCACCTGAAATATGGCTCATTCTTTATCTTATCCAATATTTGATGCACAATCTCTCAGACCACCATATTAAATAGTTGAGCAACAGTAGATCTAGGGTGCCCAGCAGAATCCCTCTTAGGTCGATTATTGTTGTATCTCTCTGACATGAAATCCCTTCGATCTTGGGGGACTACTCTAGCCTTTCCCTTTCCTTGTTGTTGGTCCTCCTTGACTTGTTTGTACTTATCAATGCGATCCATGAGCTGACATACACTCCTAGCAGGTTTCCTTGTCAACGAGCAAGCTATTCAACGGGCAAGCTGACCTTGAAAGTCCTTATAGCCACATCTTCAAAATTCCCATCTATCTCATTGAACATTTCCCAGTATCTTTCATAATACGTTTTTAGAGTTTCCCCTTCTCGCAGGGTCATAGACAACAGGGAGTCCAAAGGCCGAGGAACCCTACTACAAGTAACAAAGTGAACCCCAAACGCCCTAGTAAGCTCCTTAAAGGAGTTAATGGAACCTTCCTTCAAACCATCGAACCATCTCTTTGCCACAGGCCCCAAGCTGGATGGGAACACCTTGCACGTCAAGGTTTCATTCTTTGAGTGAATATTCTTTGGTTGAAGTGGCTAACATACTCCACAGGGTCTATTCTACCATTATACATGGTGAATGCTGGCTGAGTAAATCGCCGAGGAAGTTTTCCTCCTTCCATCCTATGTGTAAAAGGTTAGAAATCTAGTTCAAAGCCATGCTCATAACATCGTTACCCAGACCGTTGTGAGAAGGACTCTTACTTCTCTGCCTATAATGGTGATCCTTATTGCATGAAAAAGACTCATTGGGAGGAGTCCTTGACCTGGGCCTGTAGCAATCATCCCTATCATCATCAGAAGAAGGTTCTGAGCTTGAAGGAGTCCCTCTCTGTTGCTTATGGCATAACTTCCTCCGTAAGTGGTCTATCTCTAACTGCATATTCCTCGTATTCTCTCCATAAGATACGTGACTCTCACTTCAAGACTGACTCCTACTAGTATGAGTGGTATGTACACTAACTTCACGATCTCTCATTCACTCAAGATTGAGAAATTGATCTTGACATTGAGATCCCATAGATTCTTCACGATGTGGCCTAGAACCTATCATGGTTAGATGATGAACTCAAGAATCTTCAAGTTTCCCACAGACGGCGCCAATTTTAAGGGCACGTTTTGGTTCTTAGGCCCAAAAAGTAAAAGGACTAAAGCTCAAAGAGCCCAACATTATGAATTTGTAGATAGTGACGGCGCCAATTGTAAGGGCACGTTTTGGTTCCTAGGCCCAAAAAGTAAAAGGACTAAAGCCCAAAGAGCCCAACACTATGAATTTGTAGATAGTGGGCTAGAAACCAGACTTCAATGAGTTGAACAACAATTATAGTAGATTAAAGATGACAAGAAAACAAAGATAAACAAATTTTGTGCAAGGAAAATCTTCCTCGGCAAAGTTCGAGGATAGTAGTTCTTGTATAAAATTCTCTTGAACTTGATTATAGTTTTTATTGCTACAGTTTTTTTCTTTCTACAAATTCTCAGGTGCCCCC
Source organism: Quercus lobata (assembly GCF_001633185.2). NCBI lineage: Eukaryota > Viridiplantae > Streptophyta > Magnoliopsida > Fagales > Fagaceae > Quercus > Quercus lobata. The sequence goes on along the minus strand of NC_044909.1, from coordinate 8,767,732 downwards.
CTTGTAATGGGATCTTTCTTCATTTATATTACCATTTTTTTTTCTTCATCTCAGTCTTCCATGTGTAGATCAAGCTACTGGCTTTGATCCTTGTCCCATCAGCACCTTCTTGAAGTTTTTGGGGGTAGCTGTAAGGCTGAATACTACTATTCAGGTATCACCTCCACATAAATGCGGATAAGGAGTTAGCTACAGAGCATTTAATGCGGTGGTAGCAGCTTTCTCCTAGATATTTCTCAGCTTCCCTTTGTCCTATTCTCTCTTGATGCTTATCTTTACCAGTAAAATTGTCAGGTGTGTTGTTCTTGATGGCAGGTCGAGCCTTTGACCTCTACTCTGCTTAGCCGAGGGGGCGTTTCTCCTCAGACTACTTTCCCGAACCTTGATGACCAAAATCCTTCCATAACTTACTCATTTGTATGTCTTCGTTAAGGTCTAACCATCCTCGGATAACTAAATGTCCTTAGACAAAACCCACGGCCCAATATACATCCCTGGTCCCTTCATCCCTACAATAATCTTTTAATGTTTCCACTAATTATCTTTTAATGTGATGAGCACCTGATGTTGGCAAATGGACACTCCTTTGAAGGATTTAAATACCAAATTTCTTTCTATTGTTCATCTAAAGAAAAAAGAAAAAGAAAAAAGAAATCAAATATCTTTGAAGTAATTACTCCTTTAATTAATAATAAATCTACTTGGATTTATTTACTATTATTTCCTATGCTTTGTCTTTATATTATAAACTATAAACTTGATTAATTAAACCCCGTGTAGAATCCCAGTCTGTGGAAGAATGCAATTTGGACACGCTCATCTTCTTATATTTCCTTGCAAGCAATAAAAAGTTTTACAATGCAGAGACTAATTTCTGGAGTCAAACTTATAACCTCTCGCTTTTGGTTCACACCTTGAAGTTTTGTAAAATAACACTTATTCAAATGTTTCAAATGACACTCTCACCTTTAACATTTTATAAATACAACAAAAGAGGTTTATTTTCTCTCATATTGACAATTATTCAAATGTTTCAAATGACACTCCTCATCATGTTTTATAAATACATCAGATAAGTTTTTTATTTTGCTAAACATACATCAGATAAGTTAATTTCCTCACGTATCAACACTCCCATTTAATGAAATATTTTTGTTAGGAGAGTAATTATGTGACTTGTGAGAAGGGATGGACTTATTTGATACATTTGTAAAATCTCTACCAACAACAAACAATATATATATATATATATATATATATACATATAAAACTTAAGGCCAAAATTGGCTATTACCCATTTCTCATAAACTTTCCAGTAAAATGCCTCATGTCTGAAACTATTTAGGAAAATACTCCTATTTTGAAACTCAATTTTTAGAAAATCAAGTTTCAAAGGTAAAACTCGATTTTTTGAAAATCGAGTTATAGCGAATGTGGACTTAGAATTTATTTATTTATTTTTTCTCGAACTCGAGTTCTATGAACTCGAGTTCCATGCAAAGTACTCGAGTTCCACTTGAATTTTTTCAAGGAACTCGAGTTCTTTGCATGGAGCTTGAGTTCACGGAACTCGAGTTTCTTGCATGGCGTGAACTCGAGTTCTAGAATTTTTTTTTTAATTTTTAATTTTTTAGTTTGCTATAACTTGATTGTCCAAAAATCGAGTTTCAAAATAAAAACATTTCCCTAATTAGTTTGAGAAAGAGGGCATTTTGCTGGAAAGTTTGTGAGAAAGGGGCAAATGCCCATTTTGGCCTAAAACTTAAGTGTTATTTTGTGAAATCTCAAGAAAAATTGGTGTAATTTACTCTTTTAAAAAAATCTATAAAAATACACCAATTAACATGGTTGATTCTTTGTACAAATTTTTCGAAGTCACTCCTCTATGCGTGTGGTGTAGATTGTGGAAGTTTCATCAAACAGCTAATTATCTACCAATGCCGTTCAAATGCACACGTTATTATCACTAGCACTCATGCCTGTGTTGAGAGTTTGTGCAGGATTTATTAGAGTTTGTTTGGGAGTGGAGAAAGGAATGGATTGGGTTAAAACTTCAAACTTAAAAGAGTTTGTTTGTCATTAAGAAAGAAAAAATGGAATGGATGGGAGAGAATTTTCCCTCCATTTCTTTCTCATTTCTCCCCAAAAAAATTAAGAAGGATACTAAATAAAGGTAAAATACAATTTTATCTTTATTGCAGGACAAATAAAAGATGAATAATATAATACTAAAATTATATAATTCTTTGAATTCTATTCTTTATTTTACAAACTCTTTAACAATTAACAAATTATATATAGTAATACTATATATTTCATTTTTTTTTATATAATATATTTATTCCATTCCATTTCATTATTATTTTTTTTTAATAAACTTTCGGTCAAACCATGAAATTTAGTTGCTATTTGATAAGTTGGCAGCTATACCCCAATTTTTTGTGGGGTAGTCGAGTTCGGTCCTTAATTTACTGTTGGTTTTTTTTAGACAATAAATTGTGTAATGACCAAGAGAAGTAGAAAAAAAAAAAATGAGAAAAAGAATATTTCCCATATCTAAGTAACGTAGGTTATGTCGCATGTAAATTGAGTGAGTATTTACTTTTTCACTTTCTATATTAATTTAAGAATAATATAGACAAAAATTAAGTGTGCATTTGGTTCAACTTTGAGAGCCCAAAACACATGTTTTCAAGTCCAAAACCCAAATAAATAATAAGGGGAAAAATCGCTAAATAAGCTTTACACCACAAATGCATAAGACTTATATTTTTTTTTTTCCTGCTCTTTCCTTATTTCTTAGCACCCTAATGGATTTTTATTTTTTGAAAACTGTAGAGCCAGGTCATGGGAAAAAAAATTATAAGAGTGAGGAAGTATCTCCTGAGACTAACATATGGAACACCTCTCCCATATTTGGTGGGCCCTACACACATGTAGAACTCAGATGTCGTGAAATGATGACCACTCCATATTCTAAGCTCTGTTTGGTACGCAAGTTTAAACATATATTTTCAGTTTTTAAACAACAGTACACGTATTTTCATGCACTTTTTCACCACACGTATTTTCAAAAAAACTGAAAACTGTTGTTATACACACATACTAAACGGACTCATAAGATATATTCATTGGGAGTAGAGTGAATTATGGTGAAGTTTCCATTCCTAAATACAAGCATACAACAACATTCACATTGGTTTGCACAAATTTTCTTCTATATTTTACATGATTTTGAAATCTGGATCGGGCCGTATGGTCCAACCGGGTTAACCGTGAACCTCTCCTCGTTCCGGTTCTTTTAACCTTAAGAACCTCTTTATGAAGAAAAAGCATGAAACAATGTGAACCACGGTCAAACCGCACGGTTCTTAGAACCGTGAACGGTTCTCACAGTCTTTTTTTCAGCTAACACCACTTTGGACTTTTTTCAGATCTGGCACCAAAGGATTGGTAGGAAAAAAATAATCATAAATAGGGAAGAAGAAGAAGACTAAGCAGGGGCAGCACCAAGTACAAGTCGCCGGTCACGCCTTCATCTTCTGCTGTTGTTTCTGGTCACGCCAAATCTTCTGCTGCTGCCTGCTGTTTCTCCTTCTTCTTCTTCTTCTTTCTTCTTTTTCCCCTTTCTCTTTTCATTTGTCCGACTCCAGACTCTCCACTCTCTCTTTTATGGCCTATTTGGGAGTTTAAAAATGGAGGGGGAGTAGAGTAAAGGGAGGGAGAGTAATCCAATTACATTGTTTGGAAGGTTTTTTAAGGAAGGAGGGGGAGGGATTTGGAGGGGTTTGGAGGGTTTTCAACTACCTCTAACCCGTCATTTTTAATTCCCCCAAATTGGAGAGATTTGGAGGGAGAGTAGAGTAGATAAATTATTGATCAAACCAATTTCCTAATTTAACCTTTTTAAATTAACAAAATTACAAACAGATTATTCAAATAATTTTTGTTTGTTTCCCCATAAAATATGAGAAATTTTTTTTGAATCTGACTATTTACCTTTGTTACTGACTTTGCAAATAAGGCAACCCAACAAGAAAAATTCAAGCTCACGATGAAATACAAATTCCATTAGAAATTGAAACCCTAACAACAAAATCAAAACGAAAATTAAAAAAAAAAAAAAGCAAAACGATTCGGATTGAACCTGCAAAAAATTCAAAGCAAAACCAAAACCCACATCCAATCTGAGAGAGAGAATCGGAGTGAGAGAAAGAGAGGATCGGAATGAGAGAAAGAGAGAGAATCCACCATCGCCGTCGCTCCAAACCACCGTGCCATCGCCGCCGATCTCCAAACCACCACGCTGTCGCTGTCGATCTTCAGTCCCTGCTGCCGATTTTGATATCCAATCCACGTCGATCTGAGAGACCCACAACAATAATTCAAACAAACCAAAACCCACATATAATCTGAGAGAGAGAATCGGAGTGAGTGAAAGAGAGGATTGAAATAAGAGAAAGAGAGAGAATCCACCATCGCCGCCACTCCAAACCACCACGCCATCGTCGCCGCTCCAAACCACCACACCATCGCTGTCGATCTCCAATCGCCGTGCTTCGACACGACGGTGGCTCGCTCCGATGGGTTCTTCTTAGGGTTCACTGGGAAAACCTCTTTCTGCTTCTTTTTTTTTTTTGGTTAAACTCTTTCCTCTTCAACCCAACACAGGTATATCCAATAAAGAAAATTTAATTTAATTTTTATTATAATTTTTTTTTGAGGTGATAAAAATTATTTTATAATAGTTAATAGTAGTTTTATATGTATATATATATTTTTGATGGATATTAGTGGTATTTAATGGAATGAGAATGTTGATTAAATAATTATTTAATCTAACAAATTAATCATAGACTAATGTTGTAAGTCCATTTTCAAATAGGGGTAAATTTGTCCATTTAAATTATTTCCTCTCATCTCCATCCTAATTTTTAAAACATCCAAACAAGGAGAAGGGCTAATTACTCCCTTCCCCCTTACTAATTCTAAAAACATCCAAACAAGGTGGAGGAAAACCATTCCCCTCTACTCTCCTCCCCACTACTCTCCTCCCCTCTACTCCACTCTACTCTCCTCCCTCTCTAAACTTCCAAACAGGCCATTAGTTTTTGTATTCTTTTTTTATTTGTGTTTCCAAAGCCCCTCCACGTAATTACATTGGAAAGGTAGACAAGTTTCAACCATTCCTTTTTTTCACCTTGCCCAACGTGATGGGACAAATATCTTAAGTTTTAAATGGGGCTGTCCTCTTTTGGTCTTATATGGCTATCTGTGGTTTTTGCCTTTGGGGATAACATTGCATGTAGTGGATGTCTCCCCTACGCTAGTGTATGCACTAGCTTTACTTGCATGACTATATTTGGCATTTTAATAAAAGTTTTCTATCATAGAGCTCAAAAAAAAAAAAGAAAAAAAAGAAAGAAAGAAAGAAGGTACTTTCAAGTTTCAATTAATATTACCACCGCATATCCTTGGTGCGATGGTCACTCCACAAGTATAAGTGCTTGTGGGGTATGGAGGGCAAGTGTCGGGGTTCAAGTCTCCAAGAGGGAGTTTCACACACATATACACTTAAATTAGGCTAGAGTATAAATTCTATCTTGTATTAAAAAAAAAGTTTCAATTAGTATTTACAATTTTTTTTTAAAGAAAAAAAATATCTAATACCACAATTTATCTCATAACTTTTTTACTATAATTGTGATGCGATAGAGAAAATAATAATAATGAGTCTATATGTAAATGATAGGCATTCAAATTCACAATTGTGCCAAAAAAAATATAAAATTGTATGATTCTAAAATCACTTTCTTTTAAAAGTAATAGATATAATTGAGTATATAATTATTTTAATTTAAAACTATTAAATAATTTAAATTTTTTATTTTACTTAATATAATATAAGTGTCCTTATAATTTGTATATTATTATTGCTATCACAAGTTTAACTACTCAACATATAAATAAATACTATATCTACCTTTGCTTAGTATTTGATATTTCTTATTTGTCTTGTGAAAGTTATGATATAAAAAAAAAAAAATACATTTGAAAGATAGATTTTTATATTTAATTTAATTATTTTAGTTATTTCTTATATTTATATTAATTTAATATAATTTTTTATTTTATTTAATTATTAAATTAATTATGACGTCATCATAGTTCGACCTCGGTCCAACCTCAAAAACCTTGAACATTTCTCTTTTACGGTTCATTGAACGGTCCGGGTTTCAAAACCTTAATATTTTAGACACGATTTACTTCTTCTATTTTCACTAATCATTCTACAAAACACCCACGTTCTCTATTTTATTTAAATATATTTTCTCCAATAAATTGTTTTTAAAAAAAACTTTTGTCTTCTTTTCTTTTTAAAACACCAATCACATTTTTCAAAAAATGAATAAAATAAGTACTTGAAAAATGAGCAATGCGTTAACAAAATAGTATATTTAGGGAAGCTAATATGTCATATGTGGGTTGTTTTTGGTTTCCTAAAATTGGTCTCTTATTATGACTAGTATTTTCAAGGGGGAAAATGAAGGTTTAGCCTTAATTTTTGAACTATATAAGAAAATATCATTGTTTTGGAAGTTGATATTGCTGATATCATGTTTAGATTGGAATTCAAGTTCTTTGCATAAATTTAAAGTGAAACTTGACATTTCTAATATTGAGTTAATTTCGCAACAATAATTTTAGAGTTCTAATTTTGTTCAAAATTTTAAGGGAATGTTTGGTAGACTGTAATTATAATTACATAGGAATAGAGGTAGGTAGTACAAGGAATACATGTAATGTAATACTTATTACTATTCATTTGTTTAGTAACAATACAATGGAACCTCGAAGACAATGGAATGAAAACATTTTAAATTAAACTTAAAATATAGGGATAATTACACTTTACCCACCTGTGGTTTGCCTTTAATTTGATGTGCCTATCTGTGGTTTAAATTTTGACACTTTACCCTTTTGTGATTCCCACCGTTACTATGCCGTAACCCACCTCTCTCTCAGCCGTTACTCTAACACAGAATATGTAAAAAACAAAAACTCAAACAGATCAAAAAGTTAGGTTTTTGATTGCTTAAGAACTTCTATGAGAACATATGCCCAGAAAAATCAAACCTAAGTTAACTGCTATAAATATCATATTTTCCTTCTCTATGTGTCTCTTTCCTCTCACCTATTCTTCTACAACATTCTCTCTCTCATCTCTTTGCTCTCTCTCTCCGATGGTGGAGTTAAGAAGGACATCGGCCACCACAGCGATGGGTTTCATTTTCCTTCGTTCTTGCTTCATGGGTTTCATTTTTTTATGGTTTTGGTTGTGGGTTCATCTAATTTCCATCGATCTCACATCCGTCTCTGTCTCGGTGGTTTGGAACAGATCCAAGAAGAGGGCCGGTGGTGGTTTAGAGAGAATGGAGCTCGAACTCAGCCTTCGTCTTGGTCTCGGCCTTCGTTTCGGCCAAAATGGAGCTCAATCTCGGCCTCCGCCTGGTCTGTTGATGATTGTGAAATCCCTCTTCCTCTCTCTTTTTTGATCAACGATGGTGGTAGTGGGTTTGGTTACTTTGTTGGCATGGGTTTGTTGACTGATCGGTGGATTTGGTGACTGATCAGTGGGGTGGATCTTTGGTTTGGTCAACGAGGTGGTGGTGGTTTGATTGTGTTGGTCAGTGGTGGTGGGATCTGGGTTTGATTGTGTTTTTTTGGATTTGTTGTGATTGGTTTCTTAATCTAGGTTTGATTTGAGTTGGTTTGTTTACTAGGATTACGGGTTTGATTTGTTGAGAATTTGGTGTTGATTGTGTTAGAATTTGGAGCAGAACAAGAAGAATTCGAAGAACTAGTTGTAAAATGAGGAACAAGTTGAAGAACATTAAGAAATGTTTTTTAATTATAAAATTTTAATTAAATTAAAAGAGAGAAAAAATTTGACAGATACCCATTTGATTGATAAATTCAAAGGAAACAAGAAGATAGAAAAATACCCTCATCTTCATTTGTCCTCTAAGCTTTGATTGATAAATTCAAAGGAAACAAGAAGACAGATACCCATTTTATTTTTTTTAATGAAACAGCTGAAGACAGAAACCCTAACTTTTTGATTTGTTTGGGCTTTTGTTTTTGACATATTCTGTGTTAGAGTAACGGTTGAGGAAGAGGTGGGTTATGACATAGTAATGGTGGGAATCACAGGTGGGTAAAGTGTCAAAATTTAAACCACGGGTAGGCACATCAAATTAGAGACAAACCACAAGTGGGTAAAGTGTAATTATCCTTAAAATATATTTTAGGAAATATCTTACTCATATAATTATATTTCCTAAAAAATAATATTTTTTTTTTTTAAAGTTTGAAACTTGAAAGAGAGATTAATTATTTTTTATGAATTTTTATTTTCATAATTGTTATGTGTGTATGGAAAGTTTGTTTATTTGGTGTGTGTGTTAAAAATACTTAGTATTCTCAAAAAAAAAAAAAAGGAAATATATTAATTTTAGAAATTAATACACCTTCTAAAGAATATTTATTACAATAATTTTAGAGATGAATAATTATTCCTCATTTTAAAAAATAACTACTTATAAAGAATGACTATTTGCTTTAATAAAAAAAAAAAAAACCAAACTACTGAATTGTTAAACTATATGAATAACTATTATATTACATGGGTCTATTTCAATTGAGGGGGGAGGGAGGGGGAGCAAAGAAGAGGAAAGTAGATCAATTGACTAAAAATAAACTAATTCTAATCTATTCTCCTCTACTTCTCCCATTTCCTCTTTCATCCAAACGGAGCATATAGTGCCAATCAGCAAACGTACCTAGGTAAATTGTCATTTTTCCTATTTTATTATGCTGTGTGCTGCATAGTGCGTAATGCAGGCTATAAATGTACACACCACACACAAACTCGAATAATTTGGGTTTACTTTCTTTAGCGCCAAAAGTTTTCGTATTTTGAGCCCCCGCCCCTAAAAGAGCCTGCTATCATCCATTCACTAATTCTCAGTCCCCAAAGACCATTTGGGCACATCAGAAAATCTCTCTCTCGGTTTGTGTCCATTTCTCCCTCTCTCTCTCTCTATTATTCTTCAATTTTTTCCCCCCTATTGTGTTCTTGAATCAAAATTTTTTGTGGATTTATTGGATGGGTTTGGAGAGTGGTAAAAAGACCCATTTTGAAACGGAATTTGTTGTATTAGTAAAATATTTGATTTTTTATTTATTTATTTTTTATAGTATTGTAATTCTTTCCCAGTTTTCCATTTGATTGAATGCTCAAGGATTAGTTATCTTTTTTTTTTTGTTTTTGTTGTTGATAAATGGGTTAGTTGTCTTGTAGATATGCAATACTATAACATTTGGTGATGTTTTATTTTAACTTCTTAAAAAAAAAAAATAAAAGAAAGTTGGTGAAGTTTCTTGTGTGTTTCTGTTTGCTTTGTGTTTTTGTTTTTGTTCCTTTTGGTAATGCCTTCACTTTCGACATGTTACAATTGATTCCTTGATTTGAAGGCAAAGTGATGTCTGAGTTTTAACTTTTGTGTGGATTACACTAAACTCAGGACAAATATATTCTTCCATTGTTTCACATCATATTTTTTTTCAATGTTATAATGTTGATTCTAAATGGACACAGTCCATTGGTTTTGAAATGACTTACACTTTTTTTGTGTGGATTACACTTTTTTTTTTTTGTGTGGACACAGTCCATTTGTGTGGATTACACTTTTTTTTTTTTTTTGAATGGTGAGTAACACAAGCATATAGTGAGTTTTGAATTCATGACCTCACTCCCCATCCATTCCTGTGGGAGGAGGATCGGTCATTTGACTTGAGTTGGAGCCCATTGTCAAAGTTCTGATATGAGCTAGACCTATACTTGCAATTGCAAAGAAAGTGGTTGCAATGTTGTTTTGACTCTTTTGAGTTTTTGATTTGTTTTCAGAATGGATTGTGTATAACGTACAAGGGAATAGTCTACATTGGCATCTTTGGATTTATTTACCGAAGAAATTAATCATAGACAAGTGATGCTAAGGTTTGGAATTTACTGGAGATGTTTTATGATCTCTATGTGCTTTGTTCTTGCAGATGATTTCACAATCATTATGGCTGCTTCTGTTTTTGGAATGTTTTGTTCTTTTCTTTTTCCCAAATTAAAATGCTGACTTGAAGTTATAAGTCTTATGTGTTTGTAGTGTAAAGCTTCTTTAGTGGTTTTTCTCCCTATTATTTCCTTGATATTGAAAATTTTAAGATACACAATTTTGGTCTCTTTGCTTTTCCTAAAGTTTCTTACTAAATTCCTGATGTAAAATCAAGTATCTATTAGAGAAAAACTTTTTTTTTTTGGGTGTGTGTTGGATTGTGCTTTTTCTTAATCAATATTATAGTGTGTGAAAGTTAGGGTCTTATTAAGTTCCTACTTAATCAGTGTATTGTAATTGCTACTATCTCATTGAATTTGATTGTAATTGCCTCATGCCTTTTATTCTTTTTCCCCTTTTTTTCTAATTTACATTGCTGATTATATTTGCAGTGGTTTGAAAGTGTTTGGCAAACACAAGTTGATACTATCAATCCAATTCAAAGTCCGATGGCTGTTTCATCTTCTCTTTTTACAACTTCGTTGCAGGGGAGCATGGTTGCTCCCAAAACATTAAAATGTCACAGAGAGTATATGTGTAGTCCTTCAAATGTCTCCTGCAGACAATCTGGATACAGTAAGTCAATGTACCTAGCACATTCGAGGTTATTACCCAGCGGGAAATTATCGAAATGGGAACAAACTGATGGATTCTCTTCGAAGGACAGAATCCAGTGCTGTGCAGTACAAGTTGAAAATGCACCTTCATTTTCGGTAGGGAAGAAGTTTCAGCTTGATGATGTAATTGAAGCTCTACAATTTGATAGGGATATTCTTGGTGCTATATTTGAAGTTGCAAGTGAGATGGAGAAGATTGAAAAGAATTCTCCCGGAAGCCAAATTCTTAAGGGTTATCTTATGGCTACTCTCTTTTATGAGCCTTCCACTAGAACTAGGCTTTCCTTTGAGTCTGCCATGAAAAGGTTAGGTGGGGAAGTTTTGACAACAGAAAATGCACGGGAGTTTTCATCAGCAGCTAAAGGAGAAACACTTGAAGGTAAGTTTTCTCATCTGCTTAACCAGGTTCCTAGTGGTGGATTACTGAAATTTAGTTGTAATTTAATTTAGGAGCTTGATTTGTAGATACCATAAGAACCATTGAGGGTTACTCGGATATAATTGTGATGCGGCACTTTGAAAGTGGTGCTGCCAAAAGAGCAGCTGTTACAGCTGGCATTCCTATTATTAATGCCGGGGATGGTCCTGGGCAGCATCCTACACAGGTATGCAAGAACACTGTTCTTAATAACAATATTGAGCTTTTTGTTTGACAGCCTGTAAGTGATCATGTTTGGAGAAAAGAAATGCGTGTGTAAAAATAAACAAAACATTGAAGTGATTTTAAGAGAAATAAATAATTTAACGATAAATCAAGTGCACAAGAAGAAGTCCATATCACGTGTTCACCTAATTAATTAAATACTATCATTATTAACTTATTAATACTACCTTTATTAATTAATAGTAGTATTTAATTAATTAGGTGAACACGTGGCATGTTTTTATTGGTGGAGTATAGAATGGAGTAGGAAAAGTGGGACAGAAGATTTGGACTCCACAAGAAGGATGGAGCAAATTGTGGCCTTCACTGAGAGTTTCCATGTGTCCCATGATCATTGTCCAGTATGCTACTTAGTATCTTCTGTAATGGAGAGGAATCTTAATTTGTTTTGGTCTAGAAACTATTTATACAACACAGGATATTACTAATGAAGCTTTATCATAATTTAGAAAGGGATTAATTATAAAAAGTGTTTTTTTTTTTTTCTTTTTCCAATATTAATTAGTCATATATTAGAAGTCATTCCTGTGGCAGATACACATGAAAGAAACACAGAAATGGTTGACCTTTCAACCCAGTTGTTCGATAATCATACTACATGGACTAATGGACAGTTGAAAACTCTAATTCTTCGCTGTAGGATGAAAAGCTTGGTCTGAGATTTAAAAAAAAAAAAAAAAAAAAAAAAAAAAAAAAAACTCTAGCAGAACATATCTTGTGACACTTAGCAGTCTATTTCTTTATAGCTATTCACTTATTTATAATGTGAGTGTTAAGTGGCACCTTGATCACATCTTATATCCAAGGCTTGCTGCAAAAGATGGGGTGAGGTGTTCATCTACAAATATCTTCTTGGACAAGTAACAATGTTTTAAGACATCTTGGTGTGACATTAATTGTTTGTTCTCTCCTAAAGTGGAGGGGGAGAATAATGTTCTGTATTTTCATTTGATGATTTTTTTATTTATAATTTTGTCATATTTTAATTGCTGGTAGTAAGTTTCACACAGTTTAGTTCAAAGATCTATTCTTGCTTTTGTGTACAATTCAGGCTCTCTTGGATGTATATACCATTGAAAGAGAGTTAGGGAAACTAGATGGCATCAAGGTTGGGCTAGTGGGTGATCTTGCCAATGGAAGGACTGTCCGCTCACTTGCTTACTTGCTTGCCAAGTACCAAGATGTTAAGATCTACTTTGTCTCTCCTGATGTGGTAAAAATGAAGGTAAATGTTGATCCAATTGTCCTTGACTTGATATGAATTTAAATGAACATTAATTAGTGAAGAAAATCTCACTACAGTTTCAAGTTTTGTTGATTTAGGCAAATGAGAAGTGGAAAAATTATGGAAATTTTGGGGTTTTGGTCTCTCAATATTTTATATTTTCATATTTCAGGATGATATAAAAGACTATTTGACATCAAAGGGAGTGGAATGGGAAGAAAGTGCTGACTTAATGGAAGTGGCTTCTAAGTGTGATATAGTGTATCAAACTCGCATTCAGAAAGAAAGATTTGGAGAGAGAATTGACCAATATGTACAAGCTCGAGGCAAGTACATTGTAGATCAGAATGTCTTGAATGTTATGCAGAAGCATGCCGTGGTCATGCACCCTCTACCAAGGCTTGACGAGGTACCCATGTGATGTTTAAGCGATGTTGGTGTGTTCTTCTTTATGAGCGTGAACATTTTTAAGTACTTATGTATTTACTGGTTTATTTGTTTGTTCTCATGAATTTTTGCAGATTACTGTGGATGTTGATAGGGATCCAAGGGCTGCTTATTTTAGACAAGCAAAGAATGGACTTTATATACGGATGGCTCTTTTGAAGCTCTTACTTGTCGGGTGGTGAAAATGCCAGTTTCAAATTTTGACTCTTTTTTTTGAAAGGGCTTCAAATTTTGACTTAGTTTCCATGGTTTAGTCATGTTGATTGAGTTATGATAACTGAAACTACGGGAATTAATTGTTTTTTCTTTTTTGAGTTTGAACAATATGCGGGGATCTAAATGAATAAGATTATATTTAAGAGAAATGTTATATCTATAACACTTTTACAACAAATTCTAAGTGTGTCAAGTTGTTACTGGCTGTTACTAGTGGGTAAAAGAATAATTTTAGTGGTGGGTTCTAATTAGAACCATTAATAATTTACTACTTAGGATTTATTGTAAAAATGTTGTGGACTTAATACTTGTTTTATACTTAAATCAGTCTTTGAAAATGGTCCTTGAATTTCTTTTTTAGGCCTCTATAGATAATAAAGATAAAGATATAGATGATAAAGAAACTAAAATCGGGTGGTTCTAAATATGGACAAATTTTTCAATGGGCATCCTTTTAACACTTCCATCATATATGATTTGAAAGCCATAGCACACAAAACCTTTTTTTTTTTTTTCTCTGTGACCTCTGAATTGATTGCCTGCTGTTATGTTTTGAATTCATCCATGTTGTGCCATTTTACGTCTCTGTTGCATTTTTCAACTCATCAGTTTGGGCATGTGATCATGTAAGTTGCTGCTTGCTAGCTCTAGTTGGTGTTTCTTTTTACGATAAATCTAGAATACAATTTTTTACACGACTATTAATGTGACTTGTTATGATTCGTGTAATAATCAAAGTAATGTTAATAGTGATTTCTAAGTGAGTAATTTTATGCCCAACACACTTTGCTACTTTAATATGATGTGAAAATGGTTGGTTTCGTAGCCCCACAATAAAATGTTTCGTTTTCATTATATATATTCACTTATGTAAAATATTATTTAGCTAGCCAACTAAATAAATCAAATTAAGATGTGTTTATAACATATACATTCAAATTTGATTAAACTCAAAAATGATAATACATGACAAATGACCCAAAATAATAATTTATTTTCATCATATTCATCATCTTGCTTAATCAACTTTATCTAAGTCAATATCATTATTGTGGTCATCATTTTACAAATTTGTTTCTTCATTGAAATTTTCTCCATAATCATTAACATTTATTCTCTCTTATTGTTCTTTTGTTTTAATAATTTTTTTAAAATAAATTTTCTTGGCATTCTAGCTTCTAGACTTATAACAGTAATGAAAAATATATATATATATATATATTGTCAGTTGAAAAGAATTATTTTTTCTTCTTCTTGGCATTCTATTTTGATAGTAAAGAAAAGAAATTTGCAAATACGAAAGTGAAGTGTAAGTGTGTAGTTCAAATTTTGTAGGAGAAAGAAAGAAAAACTTATGGATATGTTATTTATTGGGCTAAATTAAGTAACCAAATAATTTTGTGTTGAAAACAAGTCTAACAACTTGTTGGATTCAAATAAAGCACAAATTTTAAGAAAAAAACTCATTTAAAAGCACATGTCTATGTATTGTAGATTTGACAGTACGCTATGATTTATATGATACATATCACTATATTGTACAATTTATGAACACTTATAAAATGAAACTTTTTTTTTCACAATATGATATGTATAACGTATTATATGATATTGACAACTATTACGACTTAAGTCCCAACCAATAATATAATGCCACATATTTAAAGCAATTCTGACTCCGATGAAAGATAATGAGCTACCTGTCTTTGATATCAAGGTTTCTGTTTTCCACTTCCACTATGATGGTTGATTTGAAATCTTATATAGATTCTATTTATAGTCATAGGGTCAACATAAATATATTTTAAAAAAACCTATTAATTATTTTTTTCCTGAGTTATTGAATTAAACATGCATCTAGATTCTGTTTTAAATAGAAATAACTTTCCCTTGTTTTTCATTAAAAAATGGGTCAAAACAAAATTCTATCTCATTTAAGCTAAATAAAGAAAGTTAAGAAATAATTTTTCAACTTATTATAAAGTTATTAATAAACATAGAAGAATGAAATTTTTTTTTAAAAAATGATAATGTCGAAACAAACCAATTTCTTTATTTAAACCACCAAAACTGTTTTTACATATGGCTACCAAAAACCATATAAAATCTTTATCCTATTTTCATACGCCATCTCTTTCAACGTTGGTGATGTTTTAACTTTGTGGATATACTTGAAACGGTCTGTTTGCAATATTTGTTTTTCCCAATGTGTCAGCACTCAACAAAGCTAGTCTGTAATTCTTTTTTAGGGTAACTTATTGCAGTCGACAGCTCTTAGAATTTCCGAAAGACACAAAAAAAAAAGTGTGCATTGGAGGGACCAATGGAAAAGCATCCTCGCATTTCTAACCATATAAAAAAGAAAAAGAAAAAATTTTTACGTCTATAATATTTTCACAATACTTTCACAATAAATTCTAAGTAGTAAGTTGTTAGTAGTTCTAATTTTAAATTCACAACTTAAATTACTTTTTTTCCTACCCGTAATAGCTAGTAACAACCTATCATTTATAATTTATTATAAAAATATTGGGAACTTAACCTTTCTAAAAAGATATTTATAGCAACATTTATTTATTTATTTATTTATTTTTTATTTTTTGTGGTAAAGAGGAGATAAATGGCAAATCTATGCCACATGCACCACGTTTCTAGTGATATCCTAGCTCATGAAAACACGTGTACTACATCATCTTTGCACTATATTCACTCTCTTGATCACTCTTCATCAATGTAATTGTAGAACCAACTTTGCTTTTCTCTGAGTCTGTAACACACCGCTTGGTATCCAACATGAGTGGCCATCTCTTTCCCCTCAACACTTCGTTACGGCCATTCCTGGTCAAGCCCTTGAGAGCATGTGTCTACCAGTCCATCAAGGTAAGTACTATTTTCACTTCCTTCTTGCTGATCTTTGGTCAATTTTTAATTTTTGAGAGGTTTTTTTTCACGCTTACTAGCCATTGATTTTCTATGTCTTCTGTGCTTGAGCAAAATGTAAGAAACAAGATGGGTAGAATTTGAATTCAAGATGAGGTAGTGTCTAGTATTTTTTATATGTTTGTTCTATATATGTGTCCACTACTTCCATGAATTGCCATTATTGATCACCCAAGTCTATTAGTCAAGATTGCCAGAATCTGATAGATCATCATCAAGTAGATAGATGACTTCAGTTGATCTCAATAAACAATCTTTGAATGGTGTTAACAACTAACAAGGCTTATATGGTTGTTAAATGTCTTCTAATTACCAGTATGTATAACTACTTGGGATATACATTAAATCATATATTGATTACTTTTGTGGATTTTAAAATACCTCTTAGACCTTGTATATGTTTGTTGATTTGTTTTACTTTGTCATCTTAGAGACAGTTTTTTAGTTCTTGCATTAGCTACTTCTTCCTTTGAAACCTACCAGCCAATGTAACATTTATATGAACTTCAGCTTGGCTGGCTCGGTCATGTGACTCATGTTCACTAATGGGAGATTGGCCAATTTATAACACTAATATCTATTGAGGCTAGTGTCATGATTCAATCCATTCTGGGTGGGATAGCGATTTGTCAAATAAGGTCCCCACTAAAAAGTAAAAGCAGAGGAAGAAAGGCATGCCAAAACAAAAAAGAGAGTTTTTGTTGGTGAAAATTTCAAGCTCTCATAATGCGATTTCTGAAAATCATTAATCAAACATAAAGGTGTTAGAAAGTGTTGTTGCTCTTATATTAATAATATTGAGTTATCATTCCTGGAAGCTCATTGTGTTTTGGTCTAATTAATGCTTTTTCAGTGTTATACCCAAGCAAGCAAGAACAACGATCCCCGTGATTTTATAAAAGAGAGGGCACCTTCAACTGCTGAAGAATTCAAAAAAATAGCAGAGGAGAAGCTGAGGGAGGCCCAGCAAGGTGTGGCTAGTCAAGTTGCTGAAAAAGTATATGATGGTACGGAAGAGGCTACTTTGGGTGACAAAAATCAAGAATCTGTCAAGAACAGGTACAAGGAACATGAACGTGGAGCTGATTACCGCAAGAGAGGGGATGGGCCTGATGGAGGAGTTAGAGCATTTTCCAGCAAGGCCTAGCTAATGGCTACATGTACACTGTGTTTGGTTGGATGGAATTTAGGAGGGATGGAAAATATAGGAGAGAAAATGTGGATTTTCTGCTGTTTGGGAAGGGAGGAAAATGAGAGGGAGTGGAAAACCAGGAGAAAACTTTCTCTCCGGGCCCACAAATTTGTGTCTCCCCAATTCGGGAGGAAAAGTTGGGAGAGAAAAGTTCTCTCCCAAAATTTTTACCATATTAGCCTCCCTACCTACCCTCATTACATTCACACCTACCCACCTGATTTTCATTCTCTATTTTGTTTTCATTTTTGGATTTTGTATTGACTTTATTAAAGTTTGCTAGCCTTCATCTTTGCTGACCATGTTTTTGTGGGTTGAATCTAGTGTAAATTTGCTAACCATCTTTTTGCTGGTTACAAAATTTTTTACCCAAATTAAATTTATATGTACACTATTGTAATTTTTACATTATAACAATAAAAATAATAATATAAATTTATATATATGATGTGATAAATTTTATATTATTTAATAAGTATAAATAAATCTATTTCTTATATATTATGTAACAAGGGCATAATAGTCAATTTATATAAATTATATTTTCCATCCTCCTCTTTTTCTCTCCAACCAAACAAAAAAGTTTTTCATCCTCTCAATTTCCACTCCTCCAACCAAACACACAAGAGGGAAAACTAAATATTTTCCATCCTCCCACAATTTTCCACCCTCCCATTTTTCCACTCCTCCAACCAAACAAAGCCGTAATCTGATCAGAAAATTATTAGATACTTGCGAAGTCATGTGGTATTTCGTCAACCTATCACATTTATGATGACATGAGATCCACCATGAATGTGAGAAGAGAGAGCATCGCGTCACTGTACTTGAAGAGTACTTAATAGATACTCGTCAATCAGTGTTGCTTGAAGTTATCTACATTATTTAGTTAATGACTAAATTTCCTGTATAAAAATGGAATGATGATGTAGAGTTTGGGAATAAGGCAATAAATGCTTGTTTGGTTAAGAAAAAAAAAAGTGGTGTTTTCAGTATTCATTTTCAGATTTTTGTGGGACTAACTACCAAAAAACTAGTTTGGCTGTGTTCTTGTAATCAATATTCATTTTTTAGATATAAAAAAAAGTGGATTTGAATACGGTAAATGAATACAACTTTTCAGTGTTTTTATTTTCTAGCATATAGTAGCATATTCGTAAATATTGTGAAAACAACAGGTTACTTTTTTATGAGTGATATGTTGTGTGTGAGTGAGAAAAGTTATTTAAAAAAAAAAAAAAAAATGATCAAACCTGAGTATGATATATTCTAAATTCAACTTATGTATTCAAAATAACTTACCAAACACTACTAATCGTGAAAATAAGTGTTTTTTTCTATTTTCAAGTTTAGGATTTGAATATGGAATAAAAGAAATGAAAAGTCATACACCACTTTTTGAAACCAAACAGGCCCTAACTGTATAAAGCCTTCAAAGGAGACAGTTTCCCTTAGGCAATTTACGTAATGTGGTTTGGTACAGGATGTTGTTTATGCAAAAGGGTAATGTGGTTTGGTACAAAATGTGGTTTGGTAACAACATCGTGTACCAAACAAATCCTGTACCAAAAATGTTGTTTGGTGATGAAACACGAGAAAAATGTGGTTAGGCATGGTCGATGATAAGGGGATTCTATTGATAGATTTCCACAAAATCTTTGGCTTATGGATTTCCACATTAATAGTGATAGATTTCCACATTATAGTGACATGGCTTATGGATTGAAGTAAGATTACTTTTACTCCACTATTATTATGCATTAATTATAGTATTGATCCATATACCAAATTGTTTGGAGTAATGCTAGAACGACATAAAATGACATAATTTGTGTCAAAATTAGTCCACATAACGAGTTGTGAGTGGTAGATGTGTGATGATAACTTAAGTTGTAATAGTTAAGGTTTTTTCCTCCCTATAAAAGGGAAAGTTTTTAAACAAAGAAAAACAAATTGATTAGGAAGAGTTACTATGAGTATTGTATCCGAGAAAAAGAGTATTAAACATAAAATTTGGGCATGGGCTTTCTTAAGAATACTAGTCATTGTCCAGTGCGTTGCACTAGATAGTTAAATAAAAATTATATATATATATATATATATATATATATTTGTGGGGCCAAAGAACTTAGTGATCCCGGCCCACTTTGTACTGGGCGCAAGGCCCGCGCCGAGGAGAGGAAAATGTCCGAGGACGTATAATGAAAGTCCAAATGGCCTAGAGATGTTGCCGAGGACGATTCTGTCCTCGGCATTCCAGAATCCAGAAGGAAAGAACGGCACGCCATCAAAGGCAGCTTCCCAGAGCGCTCCTCGAAGAAAGGACGAGTACAGTAGGATGCACACGGGGGTGTGGTGTAGGAGCAGTTCAAGGAAAAGCTGTCACCTCCACATTGAATGCGCCTAACTAACGTTCTGGCCGCATTAATGAGGAAAGGACTCCTGAACAGTGCGGCCTTAGTTGTCGCAACTCACAGAGGGCTTGGGAAAGTGGCTGATGGGACGAGCACTCGAGTAATGATCTGCACAATCAACAGGTGGAGGGTCAAGATCGACTGGAAAGAAGTATATAATGTGAGAGACCCTCCAAGAATGAGGGATTGCGAAAAAAGAGCAGGAAGAGAGAAAAAGGAGAAAACTGTAGTAGTCTGTATGGTCTTGAAAACCACTGTAACCTAGTACTGAAAGTAGAAGAAGAAGAATACTAAGTTCCTCGGACGAAATGCCCGGGGACAACATTCCATGCTTGAACCCATTTCCTTATTGGTCAATCCGCACCTAACCGTGTCTAGTGATTGTGGTTCAGACTAACACCTAGTTCTTAAGCCCATTCTCTAAAAATTCATTATATTGGACCAGTTGGGCTTGAGACCTTTCGTCCAATAGAAGGAGTGCTCAAATCCACTCCCTACAATTGGCGCCGTCTGTGGGAAGAACTTGTGTGTTAGTAAGGACAACGATTCGGCATGGTAGGATCGGGCCCTCATCAAGTAGGCTCCCATCAGCTCGAACTAGCCAAATCCCAACAACAGGGTAACTTCCCTAACCCCAAGCGCGATCGAAACGAAGAGAATGGAAGGTTTTGAGAGGGAAGCGTAAACACCACCCAAACTAGCAGGAGCCATTCTTGCACAGGCAGCCACGTGCTTCAGAGACGAAATAACAACCGGGCCCCACAACCAGAAGAAGTTAGGAGCCATATGTCTCAGAAACAGAACGATAAGCGGTCCATGCAGCAAGAAATAGACGATTTGAAAAGAAAGCTGCACCATGCATAACAAAGGCAATCTTGTTCCAGGCTTGATGCGCCCTCCGACGATGAAAGTGACGACGACTATAGACGAAGATCGAGGACTCCCCCAAGTGAGACCTTCTCCCACGAAGAAGAACACCATCGGAGCCGTAGGTGTAGAAGCCCATCTCCTAGGGGCTTGGGAAACGATGCCATGAGTAGGACACTGGATCAATTCTCCAAGTCACCTTTCACGCACCACATAGAAGGGGCCATACTTCCTCGACGGTTCCAGCAGCCAACCTTCGCCATTTACAACGGTAGAATAGACCCGGTGGAGCATGTGAGCCAGTTCAACCAAAGGATGGCTGTCCATTCTAGGAACGAGGCACTGATGTGCAAGGTTTTCTCGTCCAGCTTGGGACCAATGGCGATGAGGTGGTTTAATGGTCTAAAGACGAACTCCATAGACTCATATAGGCAGTTGACCCAAGCTTTTGGCTCTCGCTTCGTTACGAAACGCAGAGCCCTTTGGCCTTTGAGCGCTTTGTTGTCGTTATCCATGCATGATGGAGAAACCTTAAAGGCCTACTTGGACAGATATTGGGAGACGTACAATGAAATGGAAGACAACTTTGACGACGTCACCATTATCACTTTCAAAAATAGTCTCCTAGCCGATCACGGCCTGCGGAAGTCTTTGACTGGCAAACTCGCCACCAGTATGTGCCAACTGATGGATCGGATCGACAAGTACAAGCGAGTGGAGGAAGACCAGTTGCAGGGAAGAGGAAAAGAGAAGGTTATCCTTCAGGAGACTAGGGATTTCAGGTCGGATTGGTATAGCAGCAACCACCCAAGAAGGGACTTTGTAGGGCAACCCGGAACAACCAATGCACAGATTGTCAACGCCGTATTCCGAGAACCAGTACATCGGTTTTTGGAGAAAATCAAGAATGAGCCATACTTTAGGTGGCCGAATAAGATGGCGGGGGAACCCTCGAGGCGCGATCAGAACTTTTATTGCCAATACCACCAAGACCATGGCATACCACGGAGAACTGCAAGAACCTCTGGAACCACCTGGACCAGCTCGTTCGGGAAGGAAAGCTGAAGCACCTTCTGCATCATTTCAGTGGTCATCAAGGCCATCAAAAGGCCAGGAGGGATCCTGCCCTGAGGCCACCCGCTGGAACGATCAACGTAATCGTGGCCGTGCCAGGGAGAACAGGCACGCGCCTCGCACGAGTGTTAGCGGTGGCTCAACTGCCTCTCGAGGAATCCCAACCAGGGTCGAAAAGGGCCAGAATGAACTTTCGTCTCGTTTTGAGTTTTTTAGAGGAAGACAAGATCAGGACTATCCAGCATCATCGGGGACTACGATGTGAAAAGAGTGATGGTGGATGGCGGTAGCGCGGCCGAGGTTATGTACCCCGACCTCTACAAGGGGCTGGGGCTAAAACCAGAAGATTTGATACCCTACAACTCTCCTCTGATGAGTTTCGACGGGAAACTTGTCGTCCCAATGGGCATGATTAGGCTGCCCATTCAGACCGGCCCAGAGATAGTGGAGGTGAATTTCATCGTGGTGAACATCTACTCCCCCATATACGGCCATCGTTGGTAGGCCCTAGCTCCACACCTTAGGAGCTGTTGCTTCCTTGTTGCACCAGAAGGTGAAATTTCCGTTAGGGGACCAAGTTTTTGAGATCCGTGGTTGCCAACCCACGGCGAGGCAATGCGTAGTAGCGACCGTCTCACATCGGCTAGATGCGGAGTCCTTGGCCTCCCCTGAAAAGAATTTATAGCAATTAAAGGCCCCGGTTTCGCCCCCTGACACAACTGCCGAGAGGCGAAATGTGAAGATCTAGAAGAGGTGGTTGTTGGTGGCGACCTGGAGAAATTCTTGCCAGTAGGGGCTCAGCTACCTCTTCAGGAGAAGGAGGAGCTGATTGAGTTCCTTAAAAGAAATATTGATGTATTTCCATGGGATGCCTGCGATGCCCTCGGGATCGACCTATCCTTCATCTGCCATCACCTCAATGTCAACCTGACGATCACTCCCAAGAAGTAACCACCCCGTCGCCCGTCAAAGGAGCATGCCGATGCGATTAGGGACGAAGTGGCGAAACTTAAGCGCGTTGGGGCTATTAAAGAAGTCTTTTACCCCGAATGGCTGGCTAACACTGTGGTGGTCAAGAAGAAAAGTGGGAAATGGCGAGTTTGCGTGGACTTCACAGACTTGAATAAGGAGTGCCCTAAGGACCAGTTCCCAATGTCTCGGATAGACCAGCTAGTGGATGCGACAGTAGGCCATCCTTGGATGAGCTTCTTAGATGCCTTTCAAGACTATCATCAAATACCACTAGCGCTGGAGGATCAAGAGAAAACGGCCTTTGTGACACCAACTGGGAATTACCACTACAAGGTGATGCCATTTGGTCTGAAGAATGCGGGATCCACTTATCAAAGGATGATGACAAGAATGTTCGAACCACATTTGGGTAAGAGCATCGAAATCTATGTTGATGACATGGTGGTGAAGAGTAAAGTGGTGTCCGAGCATTTAGGGGACCTCGGCAGCACCTTTGGCGTCTTGAGGAAGCATAAGCTGCGCTTGAATGCTTCCAAGTGCTCATTTGGCATAGGGTCAGGTAAGTTTTTAGGCTACATAGTTACTTATAGGGGAATCGAGGTTAATTCCGACCAAATCAAGGCTATAAATGACCTGAAACCGCCACAAAATGCAAAAGAGGTCCAAAAGCTTACTGGGATGATTGCAGCCCTCAATCGATTCATTTCTAGGTCGGCAGATAGATGTAGACCGTTCTATCTCTTGATCAACAAATGGAAGGGGTTTAAATGGTCCGGGGATTCTGTTGTGGCCTACCAGCAACTCAAGGATTACCTATCCCGGCCACCTATCATGTCCAGTCCCGAGGCCGATGAAGTTTTGTACGCATACATTGTTGTAGCCCCCCATGCCGTGAACTTAGTGCTAATATGGGATGACAGTGGCATCCAAAAGCTGATCTATTACGTGAGTAAGTCACTGCATGAAGCTGAGGTTAGATACCTACCCCTGGAGAAAGCCATACTGGCTGTGGTCCACGCTACGCGAAAGCTTCCCCATTATTTCCAAGCCTACACAGTGGTTGTTCTAACCCAACTACCCTTGAAATTTGTACTGTGAATCGCTGATTACACTAGAAGGATTGCCACATGGAGCACAATTCTGGGAGCTTTTGACGTCAAATACATGCCACGAACCTTTATAAAGAGCCAGGTCCTAGCTGACTTAGTAGACGAATTTGCTGAACCCTCGGTAGAAATAGTGGCAAAGGAGCAGAACATGGATGGAAAATCGGTTGGAGTGATCTCTACACCATGACCCCCATGTTGGAAGGTGTACGTTGATGGCGCAGCAAATCAAAGGGGATTTGGAGTGGGGTTAGTCCTAATATCTCCCGAGGAAGCCATCATAGAGAAGTCCCTGAGACTTGAGTTCTCAGCCACGAACAACGAAGCCGAGTATGAGGCCCTACTACAAGGAATTGCCATGGTATAGAAAATGGGAGGGAAAGAAGTGGAGATGTTCTCAGACTCAAGACTGGTAGTGGGCCAGGTAAGAGGAGAATTAGAGGCCAGAGACGCAAGGATGCAAGAGTACTTAAGTCGGGTCAAACGCCTACAGCCGGGTTTCAACTTTTTCAGCTTGTCGCACATCCCCAGGAGCGGAAACACTCATGCGGATTCATTAGCCATGCTTGTCACCTCCTCGGCAGGGGATCTACCTCGAATTATTCTCGTCGAGCATTTGGACAAAGCGAACGAAGTAGTCAATGGCATGGTCCATATTCATGAGGTTAGGGTGGGCCCTAGCTGGATGGACCCTATGGTAAGGTTCCTCAAAGATGACGTCTTGCTTGAGGAAAATTTGGAGGCAGAGAGAATACGAAGAAAAGCTCCTCAGTTCTAGTTGTCCGAGGACCACAAATTGTATAAACGCTTATATTCTAGGCCACATTTACTGGTGTCCACCCTGAGGCATTAGAACTACTGCTTGAAGAGCTGCATGAAGGGATCTGCGGGAGTCACACAGGAGGAAGATCTCTGTCGCACCGAGCCATTACCCAGGGATAATGGTGGCCGGGGATGTAGAAGGTAGCCATGGAATACGTTAAAAAGTGTGACCAGTGCCAAAGGTTCGCCCCGAATATTCATCAGCCAGGCGGGACCCTTAACCCTTTGTCCAGTCCATGGCCGTTCGCCCAGTGGGGCCTGGATATTGTGGGACATTTCCCAAAGGCAGCAGGAAATAAGAGATATCTATTGGTCGACACAGATTACTTCACCAAGTGGGTCGAGGCTGAACCCCTAGCCAACATTAGGGATGTGGACGCTAAGAAATTCATCTGGAGAAACATTATTACACGATTCGGAGTCCCTCGCACACTCATTTAGGACAACGGACTCCAGTTCGACAGCAAGGATTTCAGAAGATACTGCTACGAGCTAGGGATCACTAACAGGTACTCAACTCCAACCTATCCTTAGGGAAACGGGCAACCTGAGGCTGTTAACAAGGTCATAGTTAATGGGCTTAAGAAGAGGTTGGATAACGCCAAGGGAAGATGGGTGGAAGAGCTACCGCAAGTCTAATGGACTTATCGGACTACACTACGACGGTCAACAGGGGAGATACCTTTTGTTATGACCTATGGGGCCAAGGCTGTTATCCCTCTAAAGGCAAACTTCCCAACACTGAGGACGAGCTCATTCACCTCGGATAGTAACGATGAACTACTGGGGAAGAACCTAGATCTGATCGACGAACGAAGAGAAAAGGTGATGGTCTAGTTGGCCTATTACCACCAGAAGCTCGAACAGGGATATGATGCCAACGTGAAGCTTAGACCACTAGCACCAGGGGACTTAGTGTTGAGGAAAGTCGTGGGTGCTGCCAAGAACCCATCATGGGGAAAGCTTGGACCCAACTGGGAAGGGCCATACCGGATTACTTCAGTTGCGGGGATAGGAGCATACTACCTAGAAGACTTAGATGAAAAAGCTGTACCTCGTCCATGGAATCTAAATAACCTGAGAAGGTATTATTATTAATAAAAGCATTTATCTAGTTCAAATTTTAAGTCCATCTTGATTACACGCCTCCGCCTAAGTGCTAGACAAAACCAATGTCTTGCATGGTCCTCGGACTCAAACCTATGGAGAAACTAGTCACTCCAAGACAATCTAAGTGCTAGTCAGAACCAATGTCTTGCATGGTCCTCGGACTCAAACATATGGGGAAACTAGTCACTCCAAGACAATCTAAGTGCTAGACAGAACTAAGGTGGTCTTGCATGGTCCTTGGACTCAAGCCTATGGGGAAACTAGTCACTCCAAGAAAATCTAAGTACTAGATAGAATCAAGATCTTGCATGGTCCTCGGACTCAAGCCTATGGGGAAACTAGCTACTCCAAGAAAATCTAAGTACTAGACAGAACCAAGGTCTTGCATGGTCCTCGGACTCAAACCTATGGGGAAACTAGCTACTTCAAGATTTGTAAAAGCTGTGGATATGACCTAAGTGCACACTCGGCATCTCGAGTTGTACACTTAGCCCCCTAAAGATATGGGTAGACGCAAACTAAGCGTCCCCGTGACGCCGGTAAGTTAGAATTTAGGGATTTAATTTCAAGTATAATATGTGCACAACCATTCGTGCCCGTTAAGATAACTAATTCACAAGCCACAAGATTCACAGTAATAGTAATATCGGTGATGGCAATAAACGCATAATTCAAAAGAAAAAGGGAAAAAGGAATTTTATACATATAGTCGAAAAATTTAGTTACAAACAAATTCCAAGGTTCTTAAAACAGAAGTAAACTAACTAAAAACTAAACTAAAAAAAAACCAATACAAAAGTTGACCGGGACCCCTACTTCTTCAACTTTATTTTGGTCCCTTCCTTGGGAAGCTGAGCAGGGTTGGCCTTAGGACCCTGGGAGACATCTCCGTCCTTGGGAAGCTGAGTAGGATTGGCCTCGGGACCCTGAGTGACATCAGCCGGGGAAATGGACTGAAGGGGCTGAACCAAGAGAGGTGGCTCCTCGGTGTGAGAGTTCTGAACGTTGACTATAGATCCGACAGCCTCCTGGGGCGCTTCAGGGTTAGAACTCCCACTTGTTTCCGTCACCCTAAGAAGCTCTCCCCTCTCGGCTGGCTCGTTAGTGGTAGACACGGCTAGGGCAGCCTTAGGCCGGGCAACCTCAACCTCCTCTGGAGCAGTCACGGTCTCGGAGTTGACAGGGGCAGTTTCACGGATGGCCGGAGGATAGTATACCTCCTCTGCCTTCCACAGATCGGATGAAGCCTCCACCCCAGCTTGTTTGAGGGCTTCATTCCAGACCTGGGAGCAGTAGAGCCAACATACCCCAGGGATTTGAGCCTTGAGAATTGCTTGGGTATCAGCCACCCCCGTGTTATAGGCCTCCTCCTCGGCCTTGTCCTTGGAGCTCTCGGCCTCTATCTTAGCAAATTCTGCCTCCGTCTTGGCCCTCAAGGCTTCATCCCTGGTCCATTTCGCAATGCCCCTAGCCTTCTCTGCCTCGAACGACTTCTTCTTTAAATCATCGATCTACTCCTTGGCAATCTTCAGTTGTCCCTCGGCTTCGAGCAAGTGCCTTGTCTGGTCCTCGACCTGTTTTTGGGCACTAGCCAGGCCTGCTTCAGCGTTGTCCCTGGCCCTGGTCATTTCCTTTAGATCCTCCCTGGCCTTAGAGAGGTCAACCTCAGAGTTCTTGAGGGTCCGCACAGCGTCCAAGCGCTTGTTACGTTCAAGCTCCAAGGACTTGCTCTGCTCCTTAGCCTCATCCTCTAGCTTGTAAGTGGTCTGGATGGCCTGCCAATTGGAACAAACACACTATGAATGGAAAACTAAGGAGCAATAGTCAACGGAGTCACAAGTACTAAAAGCCTTACCATGCCTAAGTACCTCTTCATACTGAGGAAGACCTTCTGTCTCCTCATATTCTTCAACTCTTCCATATCAGTAGGAAGCAGCAGAGTCCTCTCCAACGCGTTGGCCACATAAGCGCCTTCGCCGCTTTGGAACTCCCTCAGGGAGGCATTTTCCATTAGGGGCTCCCTATAGAGCATTGGGGCAGGAAGCCAAGCCTCGGGCGCAGTTTGAGCATTGACCTCCTTGCCCTGGCCTTGATGCCAAATCTTTAGCTGCTTTTGAGCTCGTGTGGCTTCGCCCTCTTCTTGAGACGTGCGAGACTTCCCCCCATCCATTGGCTTTTTGTCCTTAGAACTCCTCTTTCTCTTTGAGTTGGTGGGCTCAGGCCGAGGAGGTAGAGTCGATTGGGGAGGAGCAGGAAGTTTGGACCGGGGAGATGGTGTCCACGATCGGGCGGAGGAAGACCTGGTTTGAACAGGTTGAGGCTGTGGCGGAGGAAGGGGAGGTTTGGATTGCGACTTTCCTGATGCCTCCTTCCCCGGCTGGCTCTCAATTAGGTCGAACAGGCTTGTCTTGGGCTTCCTCTTAAGACCTATCTCCGCCTGAGAAGATGTCCCCACTGACAAGAGATCCGCCTCGGAAAGGTTGGGGTCGCCCAAGTCACCAGCGGGATCTGCGGACGGACTAGCCTGGTCAAACACACCGAATCCTTCTTCGGACAAACCCGAATCACTCTCGGCTTTTGCTGTTTGGTGGGACGAAGAAGAACCAGCCAACAGAATGCCTTCCGGAACAAGAGACCCTTTGGGGATCAGAAACCCGTGCTCTACTACAGTGATTTTCTGAAGCCGAGGATTATTAACCCTTATCACGTGCTTCGGGGTGGCAAATGACCTCTGGATGGGATCGTACCCCAAGATCTTGTGAGCGGCTCTGACTTGGTTGTCCGCCTCGTTTACAAAAACTGCCGCCTTGAGAATAGTCTCTAAATCTTCCCTGTTGGTCGGATGGAAGTGCCGTTGAAAGGCGTGTGGATCTGGAAAAGGAAGACACGTTCATATTAGTAACCGAACCGTGCAAATCATGATGGCAAAAGATCATCCCTCTCCTACTCTCGATAACCTACTTGGCTCCCCGTCCACCGTCGGGCAAGGAAGGCCATCGTGCCACACCCTAGACACAATGAGAAAGTCCTTGTTTAGCCCTTTGCTGGAATCGGGGAGGCACTGAATAAGCTGAACCTTATCGTCCCTCGTCTTCATATAGTAGGATTTTCCCTTCAGGAGTTGGAGGTTGTAGCACCAATTTGCGTCGTGGTGGGTTAATCGTAGCCCCATTTTCTCTTTTAAGGCATCCACACAACCCAGGATCCTAAACACATTAATAGCGCATTGGGTGGGAGCTAATTGGAAGTGCCTAAGGTAATCCCTCATTACCGGCCCTATGGGGATTCTTACACCCCCTTCTATAAAGGTGAGAAGGAGAATCACCACTTCGCTCGCTTTTCTTCTAAAGTGCCATTCCCCTTCCTCACAGTACCTCAAACCTACATTGGGGGGTATCCTATAATCGGCGATAAATTTTTCCATCGTCTCTTCAGTCTCAACCAACTTTTTTAATTTACCCATCTCTAGAAACCGCCAAAGAGACTCAGGGGATGACGAAAGAAGGAGAGGAACAAGAGAAAGATAAACTTAGAAGAGAGAAAACGCAAGTTGGAGAGAGAAGAAAACTTACAGAAATAAGGAAAAGCCCCTCGGACAGACTTTTTATACTGGAAAGAGACTTGAGTTTGGCTGGAAGTTTGACTGAACTCAAGATATGTGCGCAAAAACTCTTAAGTGCAAAGGTAAAGAGACAAGTCAGTTCAAATTGGTATTTATACCTCCCATTAAAAATAACTGTACGGGTTTTCCCGTCCTTAAAGGTGAGGAAATCTCCACCGTTAGATCATCATCGCACCATTGAACGTGGGGAGCACAGAGCCGTCAGCATTTAATGAAGACACGCTTCACATACCAAGGTGCCAGGAACGTGTCTCGGGCAAACGAAGAGACTCTAGCAATAATGAAGGACAGGACTTGACAAGCCATGACAGAGGCCTGATGTCACCAAAACCCTCATCTCCGTCCGAAGAGTCGGACAGCAGGATTTTGAGGGGTTATTGTGGGACCAAAGAACTTAGCGACCCTGGCCCATTTTGTACTGGGCCCAAGGCCCGCACTGAGGAGAGGAAAATGTCTGAGGACGTTTAAAGAAAGTCCAAATAGCCTGGAGATGTTGCCGAGGACGATTCTGTCCTCGGCATTCCAGAATCCAGAAGGAAAGAACGGCACGCCATCAAAGGCAGCCTCCCAGAGCGCTCCCCGAAGAAAGGACGAGTACAGTAGGATGCACACGGGGGTATGGTGTAGGAGCAGTTCAAGGAAAAGCTGTCACCTCCATATTGAATGCACCCAACTAACGTTCTGGGTGCATTAATGAGGAAAGGACCCCTGAACAGTGCGGCCTTGGTTGCCGCAACTCACAGAGAGCTTGGGAAAGTGGCTGATGGGACGAGCACTCCAGTAATGACCTGCACAATCAATAGGTGGAGGGTTAAGATCGACTGGAAAGAAGTATATACTGTGAGAGATCTTCCAAGAATGAGGGATCACGAAAAAAGAGCAGAAAGAGAGAAAAAGGAGAAAACTGTAGCAGTCTGCATGGTCTTGAAAACCACTGTAACCTAGTACTGAAAGTAGAAGAAGAAGAATACTAAGTTCCTCGGATGAAATGCCTGGGGAAAACATTCCATGCTTGAACCCATTTCCTTATTGGTCAGTCCGCACCTAACCGTGTCTAGTGATTGTGGTTCAGACTAACACCTAGTTCTTAAGCCCATTCTCTAAAAATTCATTGTATTGGGCCAGTTGGGCTTCAGACCTTTCGTCCAATAGAAGGAGCGCTCAAACCCACTCCCTACAATATTTATATTGCTTGAAGGTATTATTAATCTCATGTAATTCATTTTAAAGTAATGATGTTAAAACAAATGAGTAATTGTCCTAAAAATTACATTTGTATATCCATAGTCTTCATATTTAGAAAGACTTTTACTTAAATTTAGTATAACCGAAATGATACGCTAACGTGGCTCAACAAGAGTGTAACAACAATAATGCTATGCTGAAAATTTTAGATATTACGAGTTTGAGATATATATATATATATATATTAATAAATTTGGATTTAGAATATATGCTCTCAACCCAGACATATCATTTCCCATTATGTAAGTGTACAAAAATGAACTGAAGTGGACCAAATTGGTCAAAGTGGGCCGAATAGAATCGAATGACCGAATAAGACCAAAGTGGACAGGATGACTGAATAGGACCGAATAACACTAAATGGACCAAATAGGACCGAAGTGGATTGAATATGACCGAATAAGACCAAAGTAGACATAATGGACCTAATATGACCGAAGTGGACTGAATAGAACATAATGGACCGAATAGGACCAAAGTGGAATGAATAGGACCGAATAAGGCCAAACCAGACCAAATAGGATCAAAGTGGACCAAATAAGACCAAAGTTACCAAATAGGACCGAATAAGACCAAAGTGGATAAAATGGACCGAATAAGACCAAAGTGGAATGAGTAGTACTAAATTGGACCAAGATAGACCAATGTGGACCAAATAAGACCGAATAGAACCAAAGTGAATTGAATGGACCGAGGTGGACCAAATAGACCTAAATGCTAGGTTGATGCGGCTCAATAAGAACTTAGTAACAATAAATGCTACACTTAAACTTTTAGATATACTAGTTATTGTCCCGTGCATAGCACACATTTTTTTTTTATATATAATTTATAAATATTAGTCTTTAGACAGCTAAAGTATCTTTTTATTTTATTTTTTATTTTATATGTATTTCCTAAGAAATATTAAAAGTATTATAAAAGGGTTTGAATTTTATTGCATTGTTTTTACCTATACTACTCTCTTTTTTTTTAAACATATATGATATGTGCATGACTCCAATGCAATATGTGAGATTTTTATTAATAAGTAAATTAGACCATAATATAAAATGTAAAAAGTTAATCTATAGTCTACTTATTCAATATTTTGAAACCAAATGGGTTGAAAAAGAACCACTCAACTTTGTCAATGCAAAATAATATTATTATTTATCATATGACAATATGTTTTTTTTAATATTTCATGAAATAATGAGTTAGATCCATTAAAATTTCCCCCCTCTTATGTAGATAGATTTTAAATCTTTCTTATCACGATAACAAACTTTATCACATGAATTTTCATAGCCAAGTTAGTCGAAACTCTCTTTTATCTTGTTACGATCATTGAAATTGAAACTACTCATTTTGAGGTGGATTGTATATGGTTGTCGTTTAGGAGTAACCATCAACTATTATTTTTTGGGATGCTTATGAATCATCCCTTTCCAAAGAGTTTTTTTTTTTTTTTGGTGTGGGTGTGTGTGTACAATTATGGATTTTTTTTGGTTTCCACCACTCAGATTCATGGTCCAGTTCTTAAGGTCTTGTATGAAGTCTTGATATCAAACCTTGGGGACCACCAATGTGATTCTAAAGGTTCTAACTCAAGACATGCACTATTGGCACTTTGAATAGGATTAAAGATTAGGTTATGGTTTAACTCACTTGAGGAAGCATTTGTAGGAGGTAGCTCCCTTCCTAACATATTAGTTGGGGTTGATACTAATGATCTGACCCCTCAACCTTTTTCATTCAGTAATGTTTATATATAATTTTTTTTACAACAAATTTTACTATTGTTGAAGTGGTTCATTGTAAAACTAGTGGAAAAAAAAAAAGGTGATAAGCCCTTAATTTTAAATGTCAGTTATGTCCAGTGAGGTTTGTCAGGGATGTTTTTGCGATAAGGGTCGAAAATGTGAAAAAGGCCCAAATCTCCCCTTGGGTTCTTTAGAAGTGTTTATTTATGGAGAATCAAGCCCAAAATCCACAATGTATAGAAAAAAAAGGCTAATGGTGCTTTGACAAGAAAGAATCAAAATGCTAATAACAAAAGTGCAGAAAAAGTATAAAAACATAACAGGTTTGAAATTTCGACCCACAGTCACCGAGAAGAGGAAATTGAGAGAGGTTGTGAGGAAGAGAAGGAATGTTCCCCTATACCTATATTTCCACCCCTAACGTTCAGAATTGTGAGAATGTTTCCTGGCTCAGTGGGTTTTGACTCTCAATTTTCAGCTCTATGGGGAAAACATGGTTCAACAAGTCTAAAACTTCAACTCACAGTCACCTAGAAGAGGAAATTGAGATAGGTTGTGAGGAATAGAAGGAAGGTTCCCTTGTACCCATATTTCCATCCTTAAGGTTCAGAATCGTGAGAATGTTGACTGATTGAATGGGCTTTTGCTTTGAAGTTTCAGGTATGTGGATAGAACGTGGTTGGCCCATTTTGAATCTAATTAGGGCCTTTTGTATTGAACTTGGGGTGCTCTAAGTGACTATTTTTGATCAATAGAAGAGGATTTGAACCTTGAGGTATGAATCAAAGAAGTTATGGTCAGATTTGATTTAATTGGGTAAGAGGAATGCCTTACTTTTTGCATAATTTGGGAAATAAAGTAGCCTAAATTCATGGGCTGATGTTTCCTAGACATGGCAGGTCCTTGGAGATTGCATTTGGTTGTTGTAGCAGATTAGGCTAGCCACTTAGGGTCAGCTATGTGTTTTAGGCAAAAAATGGTATAGCAGAAAAGTTGGACCAGAATCACCCAGAGCATAAAAGCTGTTTTGGGGTGGAAATTTCGGGTATAAGACCTCCTCCATGAGCCTAAGGTGCTATCAGTATCCCTTGCCCACTTAGTAGCACGTATGTGTTGGGTTTATGCAAAAGGTCCGAAAGGAACCAACCATACCCTCCAAACCACACTTCCTCAATTTCCTCCAATAAGTCGCATAGGCTTGGGCCATACTTAAAATAATAAAATATAATATAATACATGAATTGAGCCCACATGGAAGTTGTGCTTGGTTGAATCAGGCTTGTAGAAAATGTGTTGCGAAAATGGGTATCAACAAGGTTCACCACTCACATTTAAATTAAGACTTCAGCAACAATGAAATTTGTTAAGGAAAATGTTGTGTTAATTTATAGCATTATTGTTTTTGGTTCAAAGAAAAAAGAAGGGAACTTTTTGCTTTCACGTACTTTTGAGTTTTGACAACGAAATTGGGCTTTAAAACGAAACTCTTTGAGCCCACCTAGGCCCAGAATTTTGAACCTAAAAGCCTCCTGCCCATATTCGCTCTCCATATCAGCGTCACTCGGTTAGTTTTTCTTTCTTTTTTATTTATTAAAATGTTCACTTTTCATGTTTTTATTTATATAATGCAAAATAATTATAACAAAAATCCAATGCTAAATTTCTCCAATGCTAAATTTCTATGTGCCAATTCATTGAAGAATTTTCTTTTCTATGATTTAATTTTTCGTATATCATTTCCCCACTTCTGCAATGAAATTTCCAAATTACTAGTTTAGAGCTTAATTGATTGTAAATTGGTTTGCTTTACTTTAGAAGTATACTTAGCTGTATCATTTGATTTGGTTTCATTAATCCCTCAAGAATGTCTCATATTGTTTGATCAAATATTGGTAGCACTAGGTTTATGATCTTCTTGAAACAATAATTCCATTTGTATGCTTTCTTTTCTGTTAAGAAGAATTAAAAGTTAGTGAGTTAATGTGTTTGTTATTACTAGGCAGTGTTAGTGGATAGAAATGACTGCTTTCAAAATTCAAAGCCTGGTTCTAATAAATAACTCAGTTGCATCTTTGCACCTTTTAGTAAAACCTTTTTTTTTTTTTGAGCAGAACCTTTTAGTAAAACCTATAATATTGTTTTATCCTACTTTGGACTCATAAGCATGTGGTTTATGAATAACTAATATGCATACAAAAGGCCCACTATGGCATTTAATTCTAGTGCACTGTTGTATCTTCACTATGAAAAGTCATTTATAACAATGGGCATCATGATATGGAGTGCTTTTTTTTTTTTTTTTAAGAAGCAGCAAGTATGTGGATTGCGATTTTCAATTCCAAAAATTATACATCTCTTATATGTATTTGTTATTTACTTTGCCTATATGTTGATAGATTTGTTGAACTGTTCTTAAACTGTTAAGTGCTTGGCCAATTTATAACACTAATATCTATTGAGGCCAGTGTCATGATTCAATCCATTCTGGGTGGGATAGCGATTTGTCAAATAAGGTCCCTACTAAAAAGTAAAAGCAGAGGAAGAAAGGCATGCCAAAACAAAAAAAGAGAATTTTTGTTGGTGAAAATTTCAAGCTCTCATAATGTGATTTCTGAAAATCATTAATCAAACTTAAAGGTGTTAGAAAGTGTTGTTGCTCTTATATTAATAATATTGAGTTATCATTCCTGGAAGCTCATTGTGTTTTGGTTTAATTAATGCTTTTTCAGTGTTATACCCAAGCAAGCAAGAACAACGATCCCCGTGATTTTATAAAAGAGAGGGCACCTTCAACTGCTGAAGAATTCAAAAAAATAGCAGAGAAGCTGAGGGAGACTTAGCAAGGTGTGGCTAGTCAAGTTGCTGAAAAAGTATATGATGGTACGGAAGAGGCTACTTTGGGCGACAAAAATCAAGAATCTGTCAAGAACAGGTACAAGGAACATGAACGTGGAGCTGATTACCGCAAGAGAGGGGATGGGCCTGATGAAGGAGTTACAGCATTTTCCAGCAAGGCCTAGGTACTGGCTACATGTAATTTGATCGGAAAATTATTAGATACTTGCGAAGTGTGATGACATGGTATTCCGTCAACCTATCACATTTATGATAACGTGAGATCCACCGTGAATGTGAGAAGAGAGAGCATTGCATCACCGTATTTGAAGAGTACTTAATTGATACTCGTCAATTAGTGTTGCTTGAAGTTATCTACATTATTTCAGTTAATGACTAAATTTCCTGTATAAAAATGGAATGATGATGTAGAGTTTGGGAATAAGGCAGTAAAGGCTTGTTTGGTTAAGAAAAAAAAAGTGGTGTTTTCAGTATTTATTTTCAGATTTTTGTGGGACTCACCACCAAAAAACTAGTTTGGTTGTGTTTTTGTAACCAATATTCATTTTTCAGATTTTTTTTTTTAAAAAGTGGATTTGAATACAGTAAATGAATACAATTTTTTGGTGTTTTTATTTTCTAGCATATAGTGGCATATTCGTAAATACTATGAAAACAAAAGGTTACATTTTTTTTTTTAGCGATGTGATGTGTGTGAGTGAGAAAAGTTATTTAAAAAAAAAAAAAAAAAGACCAAGTATGATGTATTTTAAATTCAAATTATGTATTCAAAACAACTTACCAAACATTACCATATATATATATATATATATATATATATTTTTTTTTTTTAAAGTTTAGGGTTTGAATATAGAATAAAAGAAATGAAAAGTGATACATCACTTTTTGAAACCAAACATGCCCTTAACTGTTTAAAGCCTTCAAAGGAGACAGTTTCCCTTATGCAATTTACGTAATGTGGTTTGGTACAGGATGTTGTGTAATGTGGTTTGGTAACAACATCGTGTACCAAAACTTATCCTGTACCAAAAATGTTGTTTGGTGATGAAACACAAGAAAAATGTGATTAGGCATGGTCGATGATAGGGGATTTTATTGATAGATTTCCACAAAATCTCTGGTTTATGGATTTTCACATTAATAGTGATAGATTTCCACATT
This sequence comes from Quercus lobata, assembly GCF_001633185.2. Lineage (NCBI taxonomy): Eukaryota > Viridiplantae > Streptophyta > Magnoliopsida > Fagales > Fagaceae > Quercus > Quercus lobata. The sequence goes on along the minus strand of NC_044909.1, from coordinate 8,731,265 downwards.
ATAGTGACATGTCTTATGGATTGAAGTAAGATTACTTTTACTCCACTATTATTATGCATTAATTATAGTACTTATCCCCATACCAAATTGTTTGGAGTAATGCTAGGACGACATAAAATGACATAATTTGTGTCAAAATTAGTCCACATGATGAGTTGTAAGTAGTAGATGTGTGATGATAACTTAAGTTGTAATAGCTAAGGTTTTTTCCTCCCTATAAGAGGGAAAGTTTTTTATACAAAGAAAAATGGTATTCGAGAAAATGAGTATTAAACATAAAATTTGGGCATGGGCTTTCCTAAGATACTAGTCACTGTCCTATGAGTTGCACTAGATAGTCAAATAAAAATTATATATATATATATATATATATTGCTTGAAGGTATTATTAATCTTATGTAATTCATTTTAAAGTAATGATGTTAAAACAAATGAGTAATTGCCCTAAAGATTACATTTGTTTATCCAGTCTTCATATTTAGAAAGACTTTATTTAAATTTAGTATAACCGAAATGCTATGCTAATATGGCTCAACAAGAGTATAACAATAATAATGTTATGCTGAAAATTTTAGATATTACAAGTTTGAGATCTATATATATATTTTAATAAATTTGAATTTAGAATATGCACTCTCAACTGAGACATATCATTTCCCATTATGTAAGTGCACAAAAATGGACTGAAGTGGACCAAGTAGCTCAAAGTGGGCTGAATAGAATCGAATGACCGAATAAGACCAAAGAGGATAGGATGACCAAAGAGGACCGATGTGGACCAAATAACACTAATGGACCAAATAGGACCGAGAATGACCAAATTGGACGGAATTGGATGGAAGTGGATTGAATACGACAAATAAGACCAAATTAGACAGAATGGACCCAATACGACCGAAGTGGACCGAATAAAACACAATGGACAGAATAGGACCAAAGTGGAATGAATAGGACCGAATAAGACTAAAGCAGACCAAATAGGATCAAAGTGGACTAAATAAGACCAAAGTCACCAAATAGGACCGAATAAGACCAAAGTGGAATGAGTAGTACCAAATTGGACCAAGTAAGACCAATGTGGACTGAATAGGACCAAAGTGGGCTGAATAGGACTAGAGTGGATAGAATGGACTGAATAGGACCAAGTGGACCGAATATGATCAAAGTGGACCGAATAGAACCAAAGTGAATTGAATGGACTGAGGTGGACCAAATAGACCTAAATGCTAGGTTGATGCGGCTCAATAAGAACTTAGTAACAATAAATGCTACATTTAAACTTTTAGATATATTAGTTATTGTTTTGTGCGTAGCACAAATTTTGTTTATTTATTTTTAAATTTATAAATATTAGTCTTTAGACAGCTAAAGTATTTTTTTTTAAATATTTATTTCCTAAGAAATATTAAAAGTATTATAAAAGGGTTTGAATTTTATTGCATTTTTTTTTACCTATACTACTCCTTTTTTAAAAAAAAAACATATATGTTATGTGCATGACTCCAATGCAATATGTGAGATTTTTATTAATAAGTAAATTAGACCATATTATATAAAATGTAAAAAGTTAATCTATAGTCTACTTATTCAATATTTTGAAATCAAATGGGTTCAAAAAGAACCACTCAACTTTGTCAATGCAAAATAATATTATTATTTATCATATGACAATATGTTGTTTTTAATATTTCATGAAATAATGAGTTATATCCATTAAATTTCCCCCCCCCCTCTTATGTAGATAGATTTTAAATCTTTCTTATCACGATAACAAACTTTATCACATGAATTTTCATAGCCGAGTTAGTCAAAACTCACTTCTATCTTGTTACGATCATTGAAATTGAAAATGCTCATTTTGAGGTGGATTGTATATGGTTGTCATTTAGGAGTAACCATCAACTATTATTTTTTGGGATGCTTATGAATCATCCCTTTCCAAAGAGAATTTTTTTTTTCCACCGCTCAAATTCACGGTCCAGTGCTTAAGGTCTTGTATGAAGTCTTGATATCAAACCTTGGGGACCACCAATGTGATTCTAAAGGTTCGAACTCAAGACATGCACTATTGGCACTTTGAATAGGATTAAAGATTAGGTTATGGTTTAACTCAATTGAGGAAGCATTTGTAGGAGGTAGCTCCCTTCCTAACATATTAGTTGGGGTTGATACTAATGATCTGACCCCTCAACCTTTTTCATTCAGTAATGTTTATATATAATTTTTTTTACAACAAATTTTACCTTTGTTGAAGTGGTTCATTGTAAAATTAGTGGAAAAAAAAAGGTGGTAAGCCCTTAATTTTAAATGTCAATTATGTCTAGTGAGGTTCACCACTCACATTTAAATTAAGACTTCAGCAACAATGAAATTTGTTAAGGAAAATGTTGTGTTAATTTATAGCATTATTGTTTTTGGTTCAAAGAAAAAAGAAGGAACTTTTTGCTTTCACCAACTTTTGAGTTTTGAGTCTTTTGACAACGAAATTGGGCTTTAAAACGAAACTCTTTGAGCCCACCTAGGCCCAGAATTTTGAACCTAAAAGCCTCCTGCCCATATTCGCTCTCTATATCAGCATCACTCGGTTAGTTTTTCTTTCTTTTTTATTTATTAAAATGTTCACTTTTCATGTTTTTATTTATATAATGCAAAATAATTATAACAAAAATCCAATGCTAAATTTCTATGTGCCAATTCATTGAAGAATTTTCTTTTCTATGATTTAATTTTTCGTTTATCATTTCCCCACTTCTGCAATGAAATTTCCAAATTACTAGTTTATAGCTTAATTGATTGTTAATTGGTTTGCTTTACTTTAGAAGTATACTTAGCTGTATCATTTGTTTTGGTTTCATTAATCCCTCAAGAATGTCTCATATTGTTTGATCAAATATTGGTAGCATTGGGTTTATGCTCTTCTTGAAACAATAATTCTATTTGTATGCTTTCTTTTCTGTTAAGAAGAATTAAAGGTTAGTGAGTTAATGTGTTTGTTATTACTAGGCAGTGTTAGTGGATAGAAATGACTGCTTTCAAAATTCAAAGCCTGGTTCTAATAAATAACTCAGTTGCATCATTTGCACCTTTTAGTAAAACCTATAATATTGTTTTATCCTGCTTTGGAGTCATAAGCATGTGGTTTATGAATAGCTAATATGCATACAAAAGGCCCAATATGGCATTTAATTCTAGCGCACTGTTGTATCTTCACTATGAAAAGTCATTTATAACAATGGGCATCATGATATGGAGTGCTTTTTTTTTTTTTTTTTAAGAAGCAGCAAGTATGTGGATTGCGATTTTCAATTCCTAAAATTATACATCTCTTATATATATTTGTTATTTACTTTGCCTATATGTTGATATATTAGTTGAACTGTTCTTAAACTGTTAGGTGCTTCTTAAACTGTTCATTATGGCTGGAAGGCAGACTGAACCTTGTTTGTACATAATGATTTGAAGCTTTCATATTCCACCTAATTTAGTTAGATTGTACTTTTTTTTGGCCATCATTTCAATCTGTCCCTTTGACCTTTGTGTTGTATTTATACTAACTGTATGCATGTCTTGATGAATTGACAACTGATCAAAGTCAACGCAGCTTGACTTTCTTCCTAACAACAACACACTTTTTTTCTTTAAAGAGTGACATTCTAAAAGTGGCAAACTCTTAGCTATTTTGTTATTTCCAACAATAAATGCAAAAATTATGTTGGTGTGGTTGGTAAACATGAAAAGTGGTATAAGCGTATCTCCAGCAAATTCATCAAATTTTTGTACTATTTGAAGAATGAACAGTAATTTTTACCTTTTATCTACCAACTTTTTCAAATACACTTTCCAACAGATTCTCTATCCCATTTTCTATCTCATTTAAATATTATTTTTTTTTCATTTATTATTTATTCATTTTTTAACAACTACACATTTTCCAACATTTTTTTATTCAACACCTGATTATTATAATAGAAAAAAAAATTTGAAGAATGAACAATAACCCATCAGACTTGATGAGCTACTGTTCATGAGCCAAAAAAAATTTTGGGTATAAAGAATCCATTGGAGTGACTTTTTTTGGTCTCATTCTCTATTATAGAGAATATTTTGTTTTTGCATAGACCATTGGAAATACTCTAAGAAGGTTGTAAGGACATGATTTTCACGACCCAAGGATGGCGTTGGGCTCGCGTGTAAAGGGCCCAAACAATATGATTATAGAGAGTGGGTTTGGAAAGGCATGACATTGGGCGCTGGGCGATGGTTTGATCCAGGTTTTCATGGAGACCCATGCGTAGATGAATTTGGCCTGAAGGATCCTATCTTACACGGATGGGGTTTGAAAGGTCCGTCTTCTCGGACTTAGTCCGAGTAGCGTCTCATCCTTCCCCATTGGTAGCAGTGTCTGCCACCACCCCCTTCCTTTTGGGCATCCCCCCTCCTTTTATATTGGTATTTTCTCCCGTTCCTCAGATACGTATCAGTTTCTGCTTACTTGGGGTGGTTACTCGTCTTATCAACCCTCACGTCGGAGTGGTTGGGAAAGAGCTGGATAGCAGGATGTGAGTATGGGTTTGTCAGGCGATGGGCTCCACATTAAGGTGTTGGCAGCCTTTTCCCCTGTGCTGCTCCTGTGCTGAATCTGTCCTTTCCTTCGGGCGCTTTGTGAGATGTCGGGCATAGAGTCGTCCTCGGCCACATCCTTGGGCCTTTCAAGGAGCTTTTATTGTGTCTCCCTGAAGATAGGGCTCCTCGGCCTGGGCTTTGGGCCCTTAATGTGAAGTGGGCCAGGATTCCAATTTTCAGGCCCCACAATAGCCCCTCAAAATCTTGCTTCCCGACTTTGAGTTGGGAATGAGGGTTTTGGTGATGCTGAGCCCACCTCGTGACTTGCTCACATCCTATACTCTATTACTTTTTACGTTTTTCCATTTACATAGGAATCGTGTCAAAGCAGGGGACGCTCCTTTATTTTTCATTCCCGTAGAGTCCTCTAATATTTCGGTACTCGAGGCGTGCCTTCATGAGGATCTTCAGATCCTACGGCTGAGGATGAGGTTGGAAATTGAGCCGAGTTGGCTTTGTCCGTAGCATTCCTTGGAAACTTGCATGAATTAAATGCCACCGGAAATTGAGCTGAGTTGGCTTTGTCCGTAGCATTCCTTGGAAACTTGCATGAATTAAATGCCACCGGTTCGCTTCTGTGTATAAATAGGGTAGGGGTCACTCCCCTTACACATGAACTCTCCTGTTCCCTTCAGAATCATACTTCTTCCATATCCGCGATCTCCATTTCTGGTGCCCTTTTTGCCTCAAAATAAGGTGTTTGAAGCATGGATGGGGATGAAAGGCCTTCGCGCGCTTCAGAGGCACCGAATTCTCAAGGTGATATGGTACGGGCAAGGATGGCACAGATTCAAGCCAGTCCCCCATTTTGACAGGAGGAAGATGGTATTCCTCCCTCTTTTAGTCAAAATCCGAAGCAGGTTCTGGTCATGCCAGATTTTTGGTATGTCAGAAGAAGGAATTTCCGCCATCAGCGCCGTCTGCCTTGTAGCAGGCAAATTTTTGCGGGGGCTCCTCAACTTCCAGCTCCCTACACCTTTTCTTCAATGGTGTAGGCCTCAAGTTGGGTTCCCTGCACCTTTTCTTCAGCGGCGCCAGCCCGAAGCCAGGTGCTCTCTGCACCTTTTCTTCAACACTGCAGGCCCCACGTGGGGTTCTTTGGCTGCCTGAGTTATGGGCATGTAAAAGTATTGCGGAATGGTTCCCTTACTCAACATCTTGGCACGACAGCCAACCTCTCCTCTGTGCTTCTCCTTCGGCGTTATCTTTACTCCCTTGTATTTTTTCTTTTTACTTACGTAGTTAGTTGTAGTGTAAGCTTGTTTCAGCTTTTCATTGTATATTGTACTATTCCTTTGTCTTAATAAAAAATGAGTTTATTTCTTTCTAAATACTTTTCTTTCCTGCAACATCTACTTTGTGCTTGAATGTTAAATATAAGCTTGCCTTTAATGATACTCAGAGCAGAAAAATGCCTTAATACAGATTCCTACTAGTTTAAACCTACAGACACTATTAAGTATAACAATGGCAATCCTCAATAAATTAAACTCTTGGAACTAACCGGGATAATGGCCGAGCCCTGTGCGATGCATGCTAGACAAATGTCCGAGAACGATAAACTTCTAAATAATTCATCCGAGAGGGTAGCCGAGCAGTGAGAGACTTCAATCGTGTTTTTGGTAACATATTGCTCTACGTTGCATTAATCCCTTTGGTACTGAGGATCCGAGGGTAGACTGGGGAATCCGTTTAGTATAGGGATTAACCCAACTGTTAACGGGGAGTTCTTCTTGGATGGGTTTCAAGATTCGTGTAACATAGTTTTTCTTTCAAGTACTTGGTTTCCCCATAGGCTTGAGTCCGACGACCATGCAAGGCCTTGGTTCTGTCTAAAACTTGTAGGATTTCTCTTTTGTACTTGGTTTCCCCATAGGCTTGAGTCCGAGGACCATGCAAGGCCTTGGTTCTGTTCAAAACTTGTAGGATTTCTCTTTTGTACTTGGTTTCCCCATAGGCTTGAGTCCGAGGACCATGCAAGGCCTTGGTTCTGTCCAAAACTTGTAAGATTTCTCTTTTGTACTTGGTTTCCCCATAGGCTTGAGTTCGAGGACCATGCAAGGCCTTGGTTCTGTCCAAAACTTGTAGGATTTCTCTTTTGTACTTGGTTTCCCCATAGGCTTGAGTCCGAGGACCATGCAAGGCCTTGGTTCTGTTTGTTTCTCTTTTGTACTTGGTTTTAGGCTTGAGTATCTTGTTCTGAACTCTTTTGTACTTGGTTTCCCCATAGGCTTGAGTCCGAGGACCATGCAAGGCCTTGGTTCTGTCAAAACTTGTAGGATTTCTCTTTTGTACTTGGTTTCCCCATAGGCTTGAGTCCGAGGACCATGTAAGGCCTTGGTTCTGTCCAGAACTTGTAGATTTCTCTTTTGTACTTGGTTTCCCCATAGGCTTGAGTCCGAGGACCATACAAGGCCTTGGTTCTGTCCAAAACTTGTAAGATTTCTCTTTTGTACTTGGTTTCCCCATAGGCTTGAGTCCGAGGACCATGCAAGGCCTTGGTTCTGTCCAAAACTTGTAAGATTTCTCTTTTGTACTTGGTTTCCCCATAGGCTTGAGTCTGAGGACCATGCAAGGCCTTGGTTCTGTCCAAAACTTGGTTTATTTTTCGACCCTAAGCCCCTATACCAGGGCGGGGAGAGTTGGCTTGAGGCCGGAAGCCCCTAGAGATGCCCACGCCCTTGGCACTGCAAGGCGTAGCCCCTAGTAGAAGTTTATGTCGGAGCAACAGCTGTATGTCGTCGGAGACGTAGGAAACCTCACGAACCTCTGCTTGCTAGAGAGTTGACTCCACCGCCACCCGCGCCAACGCGCAAGCCTTCCCACAGACGGCGCCAATTGTAAGGACACGATTTTCACGACCCAAGGATGGCGTTGGGCTCGCGTGTAAAGGGCCCAAACAATATGATTATAGAGAGTGGGTTTGGAAAGGCATGACATTGGGCGCTGGGCGATGGTTTGATCCAGGTTTTCATGGAGACTCATGCGTAGATGAATTTGGCCTGAAGGATCCTATCTTACACGGATAGGGTTTGAAAGGTCCGTCTCCTGGGACTTAGTCCGAGTAGCGTCTCATCCTTCCCCATTGGTAGCAGTGTCTGCCACCACCCCCTTCTTTTTGGGCATCCCCCCTCCTTTTATATTGGTATTTTCTCCCGTTCCTCAGATACGTGTCAGTTTCTGCTTACTTGGGGTGGTTACTCGTCTTATCAACCCTCACGTCGGAGTGGTTGGGAAAGAGCTGGATAGCAGAGTGTGAGTATGGGTTTGTCAGGCGATGGGCTCCACATTAAGGTGTTGGCAGCCTTTTCCCCTGTGCTGCTCCTGTGCTGAATCTGTCCTTTCCTTCGGGCGCTTTGTGAGATGTCGGGCATAGAGTCGTCCTCGGCCACATCCTTGGGCCTTTCAAGGAGTTTTTATTGTGTCTCCCTGAAGATAGGGCTCCTCGGCCTGGGCTTTGGGCCCTTAATGTGAAGTGGGCCGGGATTCCAATTTTCAGGCCCCACAAATGTGTTTTTTCGTAATTGTAAAGAGTTTGTAAAATAAAGAATAGAAGTTAAATAATTATATAATTTAGTATTATATTATTCATCTTTTATTTGTATTTTTCTTGTAATATAATATAAAATAAAATTATATTTTACCTTTATTTAGTATTCTTCTTATTTTTGGGAGAAATGCTCAGAAAGAAATAAAGGAAACATTCTCTCCCAGCCAATGCCATAGTGCCATTCCATTTTTTTTTTTTCTTACTAAGTTTCAAAATAACAAAAATCTCTTTTAAGTTCCAAGCAAACTCTAAAAATCCTCCACAAGCCCACAACACAAGTCCGTAGATAATTCTGTTTGATGAAACTTCCAAAGTCCACACGCATAGATTGCGACTTCAAAAAATTTGTACAAAGAAAACATCAACCTTGTTAATTGGTGTATTTTTTTTAAGTTAAAATAAATAAATAAAGTAATTTACACTAACCTTCTTCCTTGAAATTTCACAAAATAACACTTTCCCTAAACAATTCAAAATGGCACTCCCACCTTGGAGGTTTATATTTAGTTGTTGTTGGATGAGGTTTTATAAATGTACTAAATAAGTCTGATTTTTCTCTTGCATCATTACTCTCCTAATAGAACAATTAATTAAATGGGAGCACTTGTTGTGAGAGAAGCTGAACTTATCTGATGTATTTCCTATAAAAACTTTCTTTAATTGGATTTTTAATCAGTGTTCTAAGGGCACTTATTAGTATTTTCTTTCTAAAATTTCAAGGTGAAAGTGTCATTTGAAACATTTGGATAAGCTCAAGGTGTAAACAAAAAAAAGCAGATTGCAAGTTCAAGAATCAAGTCCGTAAATCAATCTTTACGCGGTACCACCCTTTTTAGGGAAATTCGAAGCTTCTTAATGTACTGCTGCTTGTAAGGAAATACAAAGAAGATGGGCATGCGTGTCCAAATTGCATTCTTCCACATATTGGGATTCTACGCGGGATTTAATTAATCAACCTTATATTATATAAAGATATATAGTAGAGAAAAATAATAGTAAATGAATCCAAGTGGGATTATTATACTGTATTAATTAAACGAGTAATTATTTTGAAGAAATTTTTTTAATTCAATCCTTCAAAGGAGCGTCCATTTGCCAACATCAGGTGCTCATTAGATTAAAGTGGAAACATTAAAAGATTATTAATGGACACAATATATTGAATGGGTCAAAAGTAGCCGGGACTGAGGTGTGGTGTCTCCTTCATGCCAATTAAAAACAAAACAAAAGTCTCCTTTATGCCTTTTACTTTCCAATTTTCTTTTTCTTTTTTCTTTTTCTTTTTTTTCTTTTTTTTTTTTTTGAGCAAAATTTTCTATTCTGTTTAGTAATATTAAAGGATTTTTATTTTTATTTATTTTGGTGACTAACGAAGAACACATCACGTATTTGAATTTTTTAGAGTTTTTAGGATTACTTAATACATTTCAAAATGTCTAGATGAGATTTTGTCTTAACATCATCATTTAACCAAATATTGACTAACATAATTTTATTTTATTTAAATTATTAATTACATGACAAAATTTAACTTACTTATTTCAAACAAAATTTTTTTTTTAAAAAAAATTTGGGAACTTGCCTAAAAAATTTAAAGAAACATACCAATTTTGTATTTCTTTTTCTTTTAAGAAAACACACTTCCAAGGAGTCAAAAGCCTTATAGCTAAATTGATACTTCTTTATGCACAAAGTACTTGGGATTTAAAGGAAAAAGAGTTTGACCTGCGAAATTAGCAACATAATAATGGTACATAGGTATATATGTGGCAATAATTTATCCATCTAACACAAAAATAAATAAATAAATACATAATTCATGTGGTTGTTGTGATCAAATTTTGATTATAGTAGTAGTAGGTTAATGGACATAATAGTAACCCATTCTTTAAAGTCCTGAACTAAAGCTCAAGAGATGAAACATTAAACTAATTAGATGGTCGATTTTGAGGTTCCCCTCCATTTTTTAAGTAATTAATTTGAATAGATCTAAAAGTCAATGATGCAGATTAGAGTTAGCACCAAATCAATCCCCAAAATAGCATTGTCACTATCTAGAACCTTTTTTTTTTTTTTTTTTTTTTTAGAGAAACGAAAATGGGGGCCTTTATGGCTATATTACACTCCTAGGCAGGGCGCCAGATGGCCTCGGACGGGGTAGCCCAATCTCGGGGGCCTGCCTGTACCACTGTGTGGAGAGTTACCCCACTAAGGATGCCCACCAACGGACTCCTACGGGCAGCGGGATTCGAACCTAGGTGTGGTGCACGAAGTGAATGAACCTTACCCACTCAACCAAGCCCTCGTTGGCTGTCACTATCTAGAACCTGTTAACAACACATTCCACCCCTTTATAGGCGAGCTCTAATTTGAAGTCCACGATAGTCAAAATCCCTTATTTCAAAAGGGTAACAAACTTCTAATTTTTGTTGTGTATGAGATGTGTGATTAATAGATAGCCTTAACCACAAAGTGATTGTAATACTCCCTTAAAAGTTAAAACCTTTAAATTATTAAAATAACCCCTACAATATTAGAACTATTTGAAATACTCCTAAATATGCTATAGACCAAATTGCCATTAAATCCTCCAAAATGCCCATTAAAACCTCCGCTATAACTAAAAATCCCTTAAAATCTCTAAAATAATAAAAATAAAAGTTTCTTTTTTTTATTTTTTATAAACAATAAAAATAAAAGTTACCTCAAGAAACCTGTAAAAATGCCTAATATTCATAATAACCTTTGTGGGGCCTGAAAATTGGAATCTCGGTCCACTTCACATTAAGGGCCCAAAGCCCAGGCCGAGGAGCCCTATCTTCAGGGAGACACAATAAAAACTCCTTGAAAGGCCCAAGGATGTGGTCGAGGACGACTTTATGCCCGACATCTCACAAAGCGCTCGAAGGAAAGGACAGATTCAGCACAGGAGCAGCACAGGGGAAAAGGCTGCCAACACCTTAATGTGGAGCCCATCGCCTGACAAACCCATACTCACACCCTGCTATCCAGCTCTTTCCCAACCACTCCGACGTGAGGGTTGATAAGACGAGTAACCACCCCAAGTAAGCAGAAACTGACACGTATCTGAGGAACGAGAGAAAATACCAATATAAAAGGAGGGGGGATGCCCAAAAAGAAGGGGGTGGTGGCAGACACTGCTACCAATGGGGAAGGATGAGACGCTACTCGGACTAAGTCCGAGGAGACGGACCTTTCAAACCCCATCCGTGTAAGATAGGATCCTTCAGGCCAAATTCATCTACGCATGGGTCTCCATGAAAACCTGGATCAAACTATCGCCCAGCGCCCAATGTCATGCCTTTCCAAACCCACTCTCTATAATCATATTGTTTGGGCCCTTTACACGCGAGCCCAACGCCATCCTTGGGTTGTGAAAATCGTGTCCTTACAACATTCTTTATTTAGCATTAACAATTAACTTCTATTCTTTATATTCAGCAACAAAAATCCAAGCCAATAAATGTATTTAGCATTATCATTTAAAGATATTAATTTAACAACAAAGAGGAGAGTAAAATAGAAAGGGAGAGAAACTCATCATAGTTGCATGCATTCATGAAAAAAGGAACAATCCATTAGTCCCTCTTTGTTGAAATAAATGCACAGTGCTTATTAGCAACAACTACATGCAGGCCTTTGTCATCAATCATAATGGTGATGTACAATAGAAAGAAAATACAGGAAACATAATATATACCAAATTACTTGTAGTGAAAAACTATAAGAAGTTTCAAAAAAAAAAAAAAAACTATAAGAGAAATGAGGAAGATGGAAGATGTGAAGAGATTGATAAGAGAGAGAAAATTGGCACTTGGAGAGTATTGCAAAGTGAATAAAAATCACTTTGGGGCTTGCTAAATTAGGGAGAAAGTGCATTGGCCTCTTTTTTGTTGATGAACATTGAAATTTTTTGGAATTTGAACACTGAAGTTTTGCTATGTGGTATTATAGAGTTTTTTTCTCCCTGGCCAAGCTTTGCATTTTCATTTTATGTCCAATTATATGTACATTATTTTATACCCAAAATAATAGATCTAGTAACAAATGAGGCTATTTGCAGTTGTATATAAAGTCCAGATATATCTAGTATATGCTCGATATAGAACTTAGCAAGTAGTATTAAGCACACACCCCACAACCCTCAAACCCTAATTTATTTATTTATACTTTCCCGTTGCTCTCTTATACTTCCTCCTCTTTCTCTAGAGCACCGCAAACTATATTAGTCCAGTCCCTTCACCCTAATTACTTAATTTCCTTTCTTATTTATCCTTAATCACGGTGAGAATGTTGCATGACCATTTAGTTTTGAAAATTTTATCATTTAGATTTTCACTTGTTTTCCTTTAAAAAAAAAAAAAAAAAAATTAAAGGCCAGTCACTTGATAAATATTATGTTTTATTTTTATTTTTTTCGTGTATTACATGTACTCTTATGGACTTGCAAGCATTTCAAACATATTTATAGGGCTACTCATGGAACCCCAATAATCTTTTGCCGAAATGCCCTTTTAAGTACTCCAAAGTCCAAACCACAATTTCCTATCTTTCCCAATAAAATGTGCATATCCATTTGGATTCAATTGATTTTTGGAATTTCTTTTTCTCATAGATTAAAAAAAAATAAAAGTTCTCAACAAGAGTTATAAATTATAATTAAGTTTTATTGATTAACCAATATGTATTGGGTAGGTTGTCTACTCCTACTTATAAATGTATATACTTTGTGAAACACGTACGTCAGTACACCTAAGTTTGTTAGGACCTCAATCTTGTTTCATCTATACACTCAACACAACAGAACAATATACATATAACTTTCACTCAACACTTCATATAATTTTCATTTCTATCAATTATAATTTCCTTTTTTTAGGTAATGTTGGAAGTCTTCAAAATATATTACAATCAATCATTTGTTTTTGGAAAATATAACAATTCTGAAAAGGTATGTGATTTTTTTTTTTTTTTTTTTAACAAATGTTGTGACAAACAAACAACTAAGCACAAAGACATAATCGTATAATATTTAATAGACTTGGCATTTCACACAATTTTTAAAATTTAATTGTTCACATATGCATATATTTTTTCCCCAATTTCCCTGCTTGTGGAGCTCAAAGGATACATGAAATTTAATATATATATTGTGGGAGGACTTTTGTCTCGACCCCCAATCAAGTATTGTTCGCTTTGGGATAGGCAAGGATCGACTTACGTCCCACTCGCACGAATTTGCTCAATCCCACATCGGAGAGAGACGCCTCCACTCATGCCTTATAAGCCTTTGGCCTAAGGATGAGTATACCACTACTACACATGCCTAAAGACGAGTGTACCACTACTACACAGTGGGAGGTGTCTCTCCCCAATGTAGGGTTGAGCAAATTCGTGTGGGTGGGACATAGGTTGATCCATGCCCATCTCAAAGCAAACAATACTTGATTGGGGGTCGAGACGAAAGTCCTCCCACACACACACACACACACACACACACACACACACACACACACATATATATATATATCAAACGGATAATTAGATAACAGATCGTTTTCGGATTTGTTAGGTTTATAATTAAAATAATTGTATTGAAAGTTGTTCTTATAATTAAGAATGTATTTAGATTAATTTATTTTTAGTATTTTATTTTATTTAAAAAATCAGTTATGCAAAAGTTTAGTTGTATCCCAAAAAAATTGTTTAAAAATAATATATATATATATATATATATATATAACCTAAGTGCCATAGGAATTGTTATTTGATGATGATTATTATTATTTTTATTATAATACATGATACAAGTAGCAATGGAACGATTCAAATTTAAATTCTCCTTATGAGAAAGATTGGAAAACAACATTGACTTACAAGGTTTTTGACAAAAAATATATGAAATTTGCGTCTTTGTGAAGTTAAAAAATAATAATAATTATGTGTTAAACTCTATAATTTATGAGGACAAAGTTTGGCTCCAAACATGTTAAGAGTTTTAGACTTCAGCCCCCAATAAGAAAATGACATGTATCACTGTCATGTGCAGTACACTTGATGTTTGGAAAAAATTTTGATTTACTGAATAGTTTAAAATTAAGAGTTTGATTAATGGGTGCCCTTAGGGCATTTGTTAATTAACCATTTTAAGAAAGTTTTGATATCACTTTTATGAGAAATATAAAAAATATTCAAAAAATCAGTTACTTTTTTCTTTTTTCACAAAAAATTCTAAAATTATTTTCTAAATGAATGCCCTTAGGGCATCCATTAGCAAAATCTAAAGATAAAATCCAATATCAAAAGTTTCAAATTTAACCTTATTACAAGCGAACCTTATAGTTTTTTCAGTGTTAATCAAACTTCAAACTTTTAACATTGTATTAATATACAATATGAGTATTTAAGGCTTGATTTTTCAAATTTGATTGAGGTTTAAATTGATATGATTTGAACCTAATGTAATTATAGGATTTTATTTGTAATAGTAGTCCTAAATTTAAGGGTTTAATTAAAAACTTTTGAATTATACATTTTATTTTAAAACAATCATTAAAAAATGATAGACTTTTACCTCCAAATTAGTTTGGGGAAAATTCCTCCAATTTATTATGTGCCAATTCATTAAATTATTCGCATGTATTTTTAGAATTTAGTTACATAACTAACCTATTTAATGAGTTATGTGACTTATTTCAATAATTTAATAAGTTGGAAGATCTAATTTAATAAACTTGAATGACTTAAATAATAAGTTACAGAAAATTCCTCAAAACCTGTTTAAACCCTTTCCTTAAAAGGGAGGGAAAAAAAAAAAAAAAAACTATGATTCCCTAGTTGGCTGGTTTTTATAAAAAAATATTTTGTTAATTTTTTTTTTTATATGAATGATTCCCTAATTGATTTCTAGAACATAGGATTAGTATTTTTTTTGTTTTCATAAATAGTATTTTTTAAGACATGGTCACAAATGGACAATCCCGTTGAATAATCTTTACCTTGTAAAGAAAAGGTCCTAAATCGGCTAATCCTATAGTAATAAGTATTAATTTATTATTATAAATCCCAAGTCTAAGCCAATTATATTTCTTCGCAACAAAGAAACAGACCAATATTTATCATCCTACAAGCTACAACTACAAATTCCTATTGCTCCTAACGTACAAACCAGAACAAGTTTAGTTCTCTCCACCAACCGTCTCTGTACCTCAATCGCCCTTGTCCTGAGCTGACTCAGTGCCAGACACACGCAATGAGTCAGGAATCGTTCATATACAGTTTCGTTTCCCGAGGCACTGTGATCCTTGCCGAGTACACCGAGTTCACTGGTAACTTCCCAGCCATTGCAGCTCAGTGCCTTCAAAAAGTCCTTGCCTCAAACAGCAAGTTCATCTATAACTGTGACGGCCACACTTTTAACTTTCTCGTCGAGGATGGCTATGGTAAATTAATCATTCTTCCATTTTCCCAGTATTTCTCTCTGTTTTGTACTGGTTTTTGTTTGAGCTGGAAGTTGAATTATGAGAGAAAGGGGTTGGATCTGGTCTGAAATGGCTGATTTGGTGTGGGGTTTTACTTTAATTTGAAGCTAAAACGCTCACACATGGAGTTTTGCTTTCTGGGTTTTGTTTATTTTCTTGTTTTCTTTGAGTTCTTTTTGTTAAAGTTTAATTTTTTGCATATCACACATGGAGTTTTGTTTTCTGGGTTTTGGTTATTTTCTTGATTTCTTTGAATTTATTTTTTTTGCATATGATATTCTGTGTGCAACAGCTAAAAGTAAGCTAATTTGTTGTGTTCTTTAGAATTGAATGGGTTCAAGTACTTTCTTTTTGCACCTGAGTTTAAAAATGCTATTTTTAGAGTTATAGACTTGTAATTTAGTACATGCTTTATGGGAATTTAGCTTTCAGGTGCTCGTGATCATGAACATGAATTCAAAATTTCCATGAGAATTGTGCTACTTAAAACTGCCAATGAACATTTTTAGAAGGTTTTGAGGTTTAATGGGGTTGATCTCTAGGTATGACCTTGGTTTGTTTGGTTAATTGATGGATGCTTGCTGCTGGGCATGGAGGTGTCTATATGATGAAAGCAATCAAAAGAAAATAGTTAAAGTTTGCAGGAGAATAATCATGATGTGGGGGTAAATCCAGACAAATGACATAACAAATAATTCTACCTTTACTTTTAGACCTTAGTTGAGCTTCTAATTTTTGACTTCTTGACCAAAAAATTACAGCTTAAGCTTTGCTTGGCTGGCGGGAAATTCCTTGTACAATGGGTTTTTTTATATTTATGTTTAGAGGAGATATACCATGGAGAACGCCTGTGGCATGAGGGCATTCAGTTCCTTTGGCACTTGTGAATGGATCCTTTCACTAGTTATAACTAGGGCTTCTTATAATTGTTTATATAGCCTACATTGACCTGGTCAGACCAGATACTAGTCAGAATTGAGGCTTTCTCGTAATTGTTTCAAAGTTGAAATGACACTAATGGCCTTAGAGAAAGAGAGATACAATGATCTTTGTTTCCTTTTTTCTTCTATGAACCACTGTATGTATGTATGTATGTATGTATGTATGTGCTTTAAGTCTTTTTTTCCTAACTATAAAAAAGAAGTCTGTTTTGACCAGTGCATCAAACTATCAATATCATAATTTGGCCTCCAAACAAAAACTTCTTGTTTTTCGCATAGGGGGGCGTTTGGTTCGCTGTGATGTGTGCATGATGTGTCATTAATGTGGTGCACATTACCATATTGTCACATTAAGGTGTTTACCATAAGTAATGTAAGATCACCTCCATTAGAAGGTGATGTGATATATTTTGTAATCTTAGATTATGGTAATGTTAGAAAAAATTAAATGAACCAAACACCTCAATGTGACATTAAGGTAATGTGCATCACATCAAAGGCACATCATGGTGAAATGCCCCCTTAATTTTGGATGTCACTCCGATTGATAACCCTTTTTTCATGGTATATATTCTTGGCCATGTGTCGCAGATAATTCTACATCAAAGCAGTTTCTGTTTTGGACACCAGATACATATTATACTATATAGCACTTGTTTGTATCCAGTGCTGGATGGGCCATTACCAGACCTATATGCCTATTCTGTGTTGTGCTTTATGATTTACTGCTAATATTCTTTCGTCCTCAAGGTTTTTGAATGTCTGTGAAGTGGCCAAAGGAGTTTGGCAGTATTTCAGATGTTTTGTTTAATTCTTAAAGTAGTTCTTATATGATAGAAGCCAGAAAGAGATATGATCAATAATGTATCTTGTCTTTGAGCACATTAATGCACAAAGTGTATTGAAGTTAAGCAGAGTTGTTTACTAAGTTATAATAGTTGAGAATGTAACCATCATTTCCAGTTCTTAATAGGTGCAAATGCAAACTAACTATACTCTTATCTTCTATAATTTTTTACCACCCCCCTCCCCTGATTCTAAATTATATAATTCAAATTATAAAATTTGTGGCTTACTGTGTGAATTTGCAGCTTACTGTGTTGTTGCCAAAGAATCTGTTGGCAAGCAGATACCTATTGCATTCTTGGAACGGGTGAAGGCAGACTTTAAGAAAAGATATGGGGGTGGTAAAGCAGATACAGCTATGGCCAAAAGTCTTAACAAGGAGTTTGGGTATGTTCATTCATGAAAATCTGACTCCCAAGTATGATTTGTTGTTGTCTATGGATTTGACTAGAAAAATCACATTAAGAGGTAAAAGTAACATGAGTTTAAATTTACAGACCAATAATGAAAGAGCACATGAAGTATATTGCTGACGATGCTGAGAAGTTGTTGAAAGTGCAGGCTCAAGTTGTAGAAGTTAAAAATATTATGATGGGTAATATTGACGAGGTAAACCATTGATGTTGAGTAAAATATGGATGCTTTTACCCAATGCTGTGCATGTGGTCAAATCTGTTTTCAGGGTTATATGTATTCTGTTTTGACAATATGCATCTATGATTCTATTTATATGCATTGCTCTAATGAGTGATGTCAGTCGGGGTGGGGGGTTGGGTTCTGGAACTGTTTAGATTCAGAATGAAATATGTTGCCCTTTCCATGTAATCCAAAGGACTTGGAGGATTAGATGTCCCTATGGGTTATCTCTTCAGTGTACTCAGGAGGAAACTTTACAGATTGAAGCTATCCATCTAAAGAATGCAATTTTAGAATTGAGTATCTTTAGGTTTTAGGCGTTAATAAAGACAGTAAAATTCTTTTGTTAGTAAAAAAAGGACAATTTCTGGGAAAAATTTGTACCTGGTTTGGGGTGTGATCTTTTTGTTATGGTTAAAATGACTGTTCTGATAGTGACGAGGGACTTGTAATTTAGTAGCATTGCTTGGTCTCCTTTATGAGGAGAACCAAGTATCAAATCCCTCCACCCTCATTTATAGTAACAATTGGACTATAAAATAAAATAATAATAAAAAACCCAGTTCTGATGGCATACTGTGTTGTCTAAAGTCGAGTGGATGTTTTGTGGAGTAATTGAACCACCTTAGACTTTTCTACAAATTCTCTGTTTGTTTCAGTCGAAAATCTTGTATAAAGATAGTTTTCTGTATTTTCCAGTGTTTGGTAGTATTAGAAAAAATAAATCAAAGGAAAACTATCTTTAGTCAACATAAAAAGTATGACTTATTTTTAGAGATCGTTTTCCACTAAATTTTTTTGGAAAACAACTCTATCTCACAGCAAGTTAAATAAGGAAAGTTAGGAGATTATTTTTCAACTCATTTAAGGTTTCTACCAAATTAAACGTGTCATGTCATGGTCTTGATTAAATGACTGCCTTTGATACTACGAAATTTTTGCTTAGTGAAACTTTCAAATTCGATGACTCAAATGTTATCGCAAAAGGCTTGATTCCTATTATTGTATTTTCTTTCTATGCTCTATCCTCTCGCATGTGTTAACCTAGCTTGCTTAAATTGCATGATGTGAAGGTCACTTAAATTACAAGGGAACCGAGCAAGGGAAGTTGCGTTTTATGTTATTTGACTTTATATGTGCTTTTCAGGCTATTGGTAGAGGGGATCGCCTAACTAACATTTCTCAAAAGGCCGAACACCTACGTAGCGAGGTAATGGATTTGAGCAGGACTTACTTGTGGCTTTATCCCTATGCTGAGTACTGAACAACTTTCTTTGTTGCAATTTTCAGGCCGAAGGATACAAAAAACATTCAACACAAATCAAACGGAAGCTGTGGTATCAAAACATGAAAATCAAGTTGGTTGTTCTTGGAATCTTATTAATTCTGGTTCTGATAATCTGGCTTTCTATTTGCCATGGGTTTGACTGCACCAACTAGTAGAACTTTTCTTCAGTATACAGAAATGCAAAAACAAAAAATTACAGACATCGATCTAACAATTTGTGCGAATGAAACCATCGTCTGTAACTTGGATACATCAGCAAAATCACGAGTAAAATTATGCTTAGAAGGATGGTCCAGAAATTTGCAAGTTGGTGCAGGTCTTCTTCTACTTTTATTTTTATTTTTATTATTTTTTAAGAGAGAGAGAGAGAGAGAGTGAGAGCTACGTCATGTTGGTCTTGTCAAATATACGGTGATATGTTGTTTATTATTCTAATATAGCAAGTATTTGTGATATGTTGTTTATTATTCTGGACAATTTTAGTGATTTTTTTTCATTAGATTTACGTTCAATCTTCCATATAACTTATCAAACCATCTGAATTTTCTCTCATGGGGAACATGTGGAACTGTAGGCAAGTATTGTTTTGACCAAAAATGAATGCTTGTGCCTAAATATGGTGGAAAGTGTTTGTGAAATCCATCTGACTAGGCATGTCTATTTTCAATATTCGGGTAACTTTGTGCAAGGAAATAAGCTATTCAATTGCAAAAATAATATTACTAATTTTGTTATATAAATCTTGTGTCAGCTTTAAAATACAAAAGAAAAAGAATTAAATTTTTATTTATTATATTGTTGATGTAGTGGTCAAATAATTACATTTCAGTTCAATTAGTAAATATGTTGCAATAAAGTTGATAGTAATTTTAGCTTTAAAAAAAAATGGCCGTACTGATTTTAGAAAAAAAAAAAGGTTAGTAAATATGTTGCAGAAAAGTTGATAGTAATTTTAGCTTTCAAAAAAAAAAAAACATGGCCGGACTGATTTTAGAAAAAGATGCTCATATGGTCAACTTATAAGTTCAATTTTTAATTTCTAGTTTTTATGTACAGCTTTTTAAAAACTTACATTTTCTTGCTTTTCTTTTTCAAATTTTTTTAAAGTACAAATGTACTTTAGCATACTTTTAGCAAAAAATTAAATAAGTTGTTTCTAAATATACATCAAGCGAACAGTTTTTACACAAGAGCTTAATGGCTATGGGGTTTGCTCTTTCTGTCTGAGGCCTTATAGTGCTTGCCCAAATGATTAAATCCTAGAAGAATGTCAAGAGGAATGACAATAATTGTTCCATTGCTAATGATAATAAACAAAGACCCATTGCTCTAAAAGTTGCTTTCACAAATATTTTTTTTAGGGTCCAAAACAACTCATACCCCTACAGTACTTTGTGCCCCACATGATTTTTATGTTGGACCAAATTTGAGCCCAAGTGTAAGCCTATGAATTCTTTACAAGTGGACCGACCCTATATTCTTTATGTCAAAGTGTCAAAGCACATGTTACTTTGACATTCCAAGTTCCAACTCTCCCTTTTCTGTGATTGCTGGTCCAAGGGTTCAAATAGTAGCATTATCCAGTACTTTTTTTAACCCAGGTTGGGATGAGCAAAAAATTCAGTTATTATATCCAGCATTTTAAACCTTTATATTTCTAGATATATACTTTTATCCAATTTATTTATTTTACGTAAAATAAGTTAAATGAAACTGAAAAACTATGAAAATGAAACTATCCCAAAAGGACCTTTAGTGAAGCATGCTCTTCTTGAAAAAATTTCTAAAATACATGGGATTGTACATGCAATGACTTTTCCACAACAGAAGTACAACATATATAAAAAGTTCTTCTAAATAGAATTTGGTGAGGGGGTAACTTGGTAAGTACTGGCTTGAACCCTGACGGTGGCAAGTTTGCTTTATCCATGATTATTGTTTGTAAATAAACCAAATTATATATGAATAGCACATGCTAAAAAAGTTTGTTTATATTTGTTTATTTAATAAATAAGTCAAGCTTGAACAAATCGAGTTTAAATATAATAATGTGCTCGTGAATTAGTTCGTGAGTATGTGATTCGATTAAAGTACTATATATAAAATTATATGTTTAAAATATACTCATATAGAATTGAGATTGAATTATATAAATTTATAAATAATTTCATAAGTTATCAAATTATTACTTACAGTATGAATAATTCATTTTACAGTAAAATATATATAAACAATTTTTGACCATACAAAATCGATGAATATAATTTTTTTTAGTTCATAAATGATAATCATTTTATTTAATTAACTCAAATAATATCATTTCAATTAAGTTTTAGTTAGTAATTATTAACATACGTTTGTGAAGGGCTAATTTTTTTAGTCGTAATGTTTACTAACTTATGGGAAAAGAATAGGTAAATCAAGCAATTAGTGAACATGTGATTGAGCTTGTTTGACAAAAAAATAAAAGAAAAAAAGAATTGAATATTTAATTTAGTTTAGCAATGAACTTGAGTTCAACTCTTGTTTGAATAATTTTAAAGGAACAAATTTAAACTTTCAATACTCGGCTTGGCTCAATTTGTTTACAGCTTTAACTTAATAATACCTGAAAGTTAGTAGGGACTAAGGAGCTGCTATAATTTTGTAAATGTACAGGCCATGAGGAACTTCTTTATTCTTTTCCCTTAAATAAAAGGTATAGTAGATAAAAAAATTTCAAGACTATAGAAATTCTTACGTACTTGACCACTTTCTCCATTTAAAGTTCCTTACCAAACTATGAAAATGAAACTAACCCAAATGGATAGTGAAGGCGTGAAGCATGCGCTTCTTGAAAAAATTTATAAAATACATGGAATTGTACATGCAATGACTTTCCACAACAGAAGTACAACATATATAAAAAGTTCTTCTATATAGAGTTTGGTGAGGGGTAGATATAAATTGGTAACTACAGGCTCAAACCCTGATGGTGGCGGCAAGTTTGTTTTGACAATGATTATTGTCGTTATTGTTTGATGTAGCCATGTATGGTTGTAAAATAACCAAATTATATATGAGGAGCTCATGACAAAAAAAAATTTATTATTATTTTTTATGTTTGTTTATTTAATAAATGAGCCAGGCTTAAACAAACCAAATTTAAACATAATAATGTGCGCTTGAATTAGTTCATTAGTATGTGACTTGATTAAAGTACTATATAACATAATGTGTTTAAAATACACTCATATAAAGTTGAGGTTGAATTATGTAAATTTATAAATAATTTCATAAGTTATTAAACTATTATTTACAATTTATTGATAGTATAAACAATCAATTTTGCAGTAAAATATAAACAATTTTGACCATACAAAATTGATGAATATAATTTTTGTAAGTTTATAAATAATGATCATTATATCTAATTAGCTCAAATAATATTATTTCAATTAAGTTTTAGTTATTAATTATTAACATACATTTGTGAGGTATAAATTTTTTAGTCACAATGTTTACTAATATATAGGAAAATAATAAGTTAATCAAGCAACTAGTGAACACGTAATTGAGCTTGTTTGACAAAAAAGTGAATTGAATATGTAATCTAGTTTGACAATGAACATGAGTTAGACTCTTGCCTAAATAAATTTAAAGGAACAAATTTGAACTTTTAATACTCGCCTCGGCTCAATTTGTTTACTGCTCTAACTTGATAATACCTTAAAGTTAGTAGGAGTAACCGACTAAGGGGCTACTATAATTATGTATAGGCCACGAGGAACTTCTTTACTCTTTTCCCTTAAATAAAAGGTATAGTACATAGAAAAATTTCAAGACTATAGAGATTCTTTCTTATGTTCATGAACTCTTTCTCCATTTAAAGTTCCTTACCATCTCCATCCAAGTATATTATATTCAGGCAGTCATTTTCCATATAGTCTCAAAGTGTTCACAACGATTTGAATGCAAATGTACACGTGCTCCTATTATTAATTAGTTTATAACTGAGAAGCATCACAAGTCATCGCTTGCCTACCACACTATACTTTCAAAGAGTCTTAAATATATGGATTGGGATCCAGTGCAATTGCACCGAGCAATTCACCCAAGTCCTTCACAATTTTTTTTTTTTTACTTTTCTTCATTTTATATACTTAACGGTTGAGATTTAAAGTTGCTTTTTACAATTTTAAATCTCAACCATCTATGCCAATTGCATCAGGTGCAATACCCTAGGTATTGCACCTGATCTCAATCCTAAATATATTGAGTCCCATGAAATTAAGGTAGGCGCTGGAAAAGCTTTCTTACAAGGATAGCCTAATTCCACATGCATGGTCCGTAAAACATAACACAATAGGCAGTTGAAATGTCAACTCTTTGAGGCATATGATTCAATAACGTAATATAATATGTAAGGTAGAGTGCTTGGAATAGACTATAAGCAGTGCTAGTTTCTATGAACCATCTTTATAAATTCTTAATTTTTGTCATGATTGGCTCTAGAAAAGTGGTTCAACTCTTTCGGTTGTTTTTGGAGGAAAAATGATAACCTCCAAGTCATCTGGCCATGGAAGAAAATTTGGAGGGATTAACCTATTGGGGTATATACGTATCGATATGGCAAAGAAATTCTGAACCAATTGTTAATTACCGAAAGTACAGAAAGAGCAATGTCACCCAACTAATCTGGCTTGACTTATGCATCGAACTGATGCGGCTTGATGTTTCTTTCACTCCAAAACCGAAGAAGCATTGTCTTTGGATTAGTTTGAAAATAACCATTATTGTGACTATAGTCCAAGATAGAGCTTGCATGGGAACTTGATCAGTCAAAAGACAATGATGAAGTGATGTGTCATGGATTCATGGTACACGAAAACGAACATTATTGTGGTGAAACTTTAACCCATACTCAACTTTTATATTCTTAAAGATTGAAAAACTATCTGGAGCAGGTTTGCAAATGGAAAATTCAAAATCTATTACCAATTTCTATATAAACACCTATAATTTGATAGTAATGAATATGATTTGTGCCACTACATTAATAACAACTAGCAATGGGCTCGCGCAATGCACAGAGATAATGCTATAAACTGTTATGTGAGAAGATTATATATATAGTATATTCAAAATATTTTAAAGTAATATCATGAAGTAGTATTGCTATAAATCGATAATATGAAAAAGAGGCTGTTGTTTAATTAATAATGTAATACAAAATTAAGGGGATGGAAAATTTAGACTATAGAATAAATGTCATATAAATTAGAAATTAGTTATTACATGGTGTAACTAATAAGTTGATTGTTTGTTTATTCATAGTTTTTGTTTCATCAATGCGTTGGAGTTAGTATAAATTTTTTGTAATATCATGTTAATTTTTATTTAGCTTATGGAAATATCATAGAAAATTTATGATGTTACGTTTATGTTATTGAAGTATGATAGTGGTAGGTTAAACACTTAGTAGAAATATTAATATCTAACTAATTGAATTTTATTATAATCCAAAATATGTAAAGAAGGTGAGGTGGAAAGTTAAATGAAAAATTACTTTAACAAAGTACCACATGGCAGAATTGCATAATCTCCCACATGAGTTTTTTGCTTTTTTATATAAAATATTTTAAAACATATATATTTAAAATGTGTGCGTGCACACACACACACACATTTTATATGTGTGTGTATATAAAATTAGTGCACATCTACAGATAATTAATATGTGTATTTACTTCATTAACACATTCAATTAACTAAAAATTTGACATAAATGCAAACTTTGATGATGTGGAAGCTTAAATGAGAGAGTCTCAAGGAATATGTCGCTTTACTGGATTTCATGCTCTCCCACATGAGGTTTCTGCTTTTATATGCATACATATATATATATATATATTTATATATAATGATGATAATAAATAAATTTCAGCATTTTTTTTTAAATTTTATCTTTAAAAATTCAGACACGTCAACTTATAACGTTTATGTAATAAAACTTGTATAGATCACTCTTTTCAAATTACCCAAGTCCTTTGCTGTCTTGACTATCTCAATGTAATGGGAAGTGAAATGTATCATGAGTCTCTAATTTTTTATTTAAAAAAGAAATAAAGGATAAAGATGAGCAATGAAAAAACCTCAATGCATATGCTTGATAAGACAAAAGGTCTTTGGTGATTAAAATCAAACTTATGAGAAGACAAAGAAAGATTTCTCTTGCCCCATCTTTTGTGGATATACCCTTCTCTCCTTGAGCTTTTTGTGAGTCTAAATTCACTTTGCATTTTTTGGAAAGAATACTGACCACTCAATGAAAAGTGCATTATAGCCCATTCAAAGAAGGAATGGGTTAGTATTGGCATGCATGAATGAGAATGAGAAAGGGCAGCTCAACTCTTTTGGTGATCATCTTAATGGAATTTTTTTTTCTCCAGTTGGAAACTTAGGTGTTGATAAGACTTATCCTCATGTGTTTGTAATGCATGTGATCTTTGTGTTAAGTATAAGAGCACTCACAGCAGTGGTGCTATATAGCTATAATGCTATTTTTTAGCTTCAAATAGTAAAAATTCTTCACGCAGCAGAGGAACTAAATCTAAAAAATTTAGCTCCTCAGCTACAGTGCACATCTATCTTTAGATGTGCAC
Source organism: Quercus lobata (assembly GCF_001633185.2). Lineage (NCBI taxonomy): Eukaryota > Viridiplantae > Streptophyta > Magnoliopsida > Fagales > Fagaceae > Quercus > Quercus lobata. The sequence goes on along the minus strand of NC_044909.1, from coordinate 8,705,235 downwards.
TGTAGCTCAAATCTAAAAAAAAAAATATTTTTTTATTACACTCTCTCTCCTCTCTCACCTTAAAATATTCAATGCATTTTCTCTCTATCTATCTCTCTCCGGCTTCTCCTCTTTCTTCTTTCCTCCTCAAATTTTTTTTTCTCTCTTCACCGGTCTCTCATCTCCCTCATCCCTCAGTTCGCCGGTCTCTCCAGCTCGCCGGTCTATCCATCTCGCCGGTCTCCGTCGTCCTCAGCTCGCCGGTCAATTTCTTTTCTCTCTAGCTTGCCGGCATTCCTCATCTCCCTCATCCCTCATCTCTAGCTCGACTGCCCAGCGCCGACTGAAGCCCAGCCTAGCGCCGACCACTCCTCACACTGGGCTGGGCTGAGCTTCGGTGGATTTTTGTACTCGTGCTCATTCCTTTTGCGCCGACCGAAGCCCATTCCTTTTGTGGTCATTGTGGGATTTTTTTTTTTTTTTTTTTTTTTTTTTTTTTTTTGCTGTGGACTGCCGGTAGTGGTGGTGGTGGTGGTGGTGATGGTGTTGGTGTTGGAGTTTTCCAATCTATTGTGGGCAAGTGGGCTTGTGTTTGTGTTTGTGGCAGTGGGCTTGTGCTCGTTGTGGTTTTTTTCTTTTTCTTTTTTGCTGTGGACTGCCGGTAGTGCTGGTGGTGGTGTTGGTGTTTTCCGATCTGTTGTGGGCAAGTGGGCTTGTGTTTGTGTTTGTGGCAGTGGGCTTGTGCTCGTTGTGGGTTTTTTTTTTTTTTTTTTTTGCTGTGGACTGCCGGTGGTGGTGGTGGTGGTTGTGCCTGTGGTTGACGGTACAGGTGGTTGAGATTGGTGGTGTAATATTTTGTTGGTAGTGGAATATATTATTTTATTGTAGTGGTTATAATATTTTATTGTGATGTTTATATTATTTTATTGTGTTGAAAGCTAAAATAGATCCACTGCTGCAGCATATGTGTAGGTAAAATAGATAAAGAAACTTTTGGTGGAGCTAAATTGCTAAAAATTTAGTTTCACTGCTGTGGATGCTCTAAAGGGTCTACTTCCCCCCCCCCCCCCCCAAAAAAAAATGTACTGAGGTTTCGGTAAAATATGCTCCACCATCTTTCCTCCAAAACTTTGAAACACATTTTTTTCGGTAACATTCATCATTTATGGAATGGTCAAAATGATTAGAACATCTCCAATGGTGTAGCTAAATGCATAAAAATCTCTATAATAGAGAATAACACCATGAAAATAGTCTCCAATGGACTCTCTATACCTGAAATTTTTTTTGGCTCATGAACAGTAGCTCATCAAGTCTGATGGGCTATTGTTCATTCTTCAAATGTTTTTATTTATTTATTTATTTTATTTTTTATTATAATAATCAGGTATTGAATAAAAAAATGTTGGAAGATGTATAGTTGTTAAAAAAAGAATAAATGATGAATGAAGAAATAATATTTAAATGAAATAGAGAATCTGTTGGAAAGTGTATTTGAAAAAGTAGGTAGTTAAAAAGTAAAAGTCACTGTTCATTTTCCAAACAGTATAAAAATTTTCCTAATCTGTTGGAGATACTCTTAGGTTCATGCATTTTGCTGGTTCAATATCCTCAAAATTTTTTTTGCCAACCTAAGAATTCAGAAGTAAATCAATCAATAGCACATAGAAGACGCCAAAACGGAACTACGAGGGAAAAAGAATCAAAATCTTTTGCGTGTGGTGTCTGTGTATATATATATCAAATCTTTATGCATGACAGCCCAAAAATTGTTTTGACAGAAATATATATTTAAAGAAAAGATTCAGTTAATGTATGCTTTTAGAGATATACATTAATCATCAATTTAAAAAAAAAAAATGTTTTATTAAAAATTTTAAAAACCGTAAAAAAAAAAAAAAGAGTTAATAACTTTTTCATGTTTTCATATAAAGTTTCTTAAAATAGTTAACTAACTTATGTCATTAACTAATGTATTTCCTAAATATATACGTTAGTAAAACTCATTAAACTTGAAAAAATGTTACTTTCCACTTTAGATTGATTGAATTAACCATATTATCAATATATATTGATATTTTTTAGCAAAAAAATTAGAAACAGTTAATTAATAATTCCATATCAAAATTTCTAATTAAATATAAAAAGAGACATTTAAAATTCTTGCTTTAGAAGCAAAAAGTTTTCAGAATTGTGTTACATACCTTTATTTTAATTAAATTTATCATTTCAAGATTGTATTTTTGCTATTGGGAGTTGAATAATAGATAAGGATAGGATAAATTGTTTGGTTAATCTTTGAATAAATCTTAGATTAGATTTCATTTGAATTTGAAAGTGACTTGATATTCATTAATAAAGTATGTTTAAAAATATATTTATTGACTGAGTTTTCACTTTCGAGGTTTTGGACTCCATCGAATTAAGAGATTTTGGTTCCTATAAAAAATTGGGTCGACATCAACTTGCTTCAGAAAAAAGAGCAAGCTAGCAAGTGATAATAATAGTCTTTAGCCGTTATGAAGTGGAAGTGTGGGACTGCATACTACCGTCCTAGCTTATGGGACTTTGCCTGTTTGCCAGCTAAAGAGCGCGTCCTTTTTACTACTTGAGGCAAACGTGACGTGCTTAACAAGTATCATATTGTGTTTATTAAGGTTGGATTAATGCGGGTTTCATTTAATAAAAAGATTGAATAAATAGAAAAAAGACATAAAACTGACTTCACAACTTATTTTATTTTATTTTTCTTTACATGTAGCTGGCCTCACAACCTATAAAACTGCAAAAAATGACATAAAGCTGTAAAAAAGAATAAAAGGATGTTGTTAACAGGCACCTTACGGTGCCGTTAAAACAATCCATATATATGAGAGAGAGAGAGAGAGAGAGAGAGAGAGAGGAGGTCCTACTCATGGCCTGTATATATTCTGATTAACCTTATGTTTTCTACGCAAAACTCCTTTGCTGTTACTGTCATATATGTATAGTGGATGCTGTAGTTTTCAAATGTGATGGCAAGGCTTCTTATCCTCATTCAAGATATGGATGGACCCATTTTTTCTCATTGGCGAAACTTGATTGGATATGATAGATATATTGTTTTTTTCAAAAGAAAAATGTAAGTTTGTGTCTTAAAGGGACACGGGTTAGCTCCAGTGCACTTGAGCCAACACGATACAAATTTGTGTCTAATTTTTGTCACATATTCGCATTATGTTGGTTCTAGTGCACTAGAGCTAACCCTTACCCTTTTTTTTTTTATGAGAGTTGATTTAATACAATTTTAGAGTTTTTTATTCAATGGTAAGGAACAAATTTTATATCTCAAATATGACATTTGTTTGATTTTTATTTTAGAATTTAGAAAAAAAAAAAAATTGTTTTGGTCCCTCAATTGTTAAAATGTAATAATTTAGTTCACTTATCTACTTTTCTATTTACGTGCGCGCTACTAACAAACGTTGAAGCACCTCATATTTAAAAGATCAAAATTGCATCACTCTTATATTTAAGGGATCAAGATTTGAATCAACCTTAAATCTAAGGGACCAAAAAACTAAACAAAAATTGGACAAAGGGATAGATAAAATTTGTTCCTTTTAAAAGTATAAAGGATTGGGTTAAGATCTTTTTTAAATCAAGGGACCAAAATTGAACAAATCTCATTTTTGAGAGACAAAAATGCAATTTATGTACCCATGGGATTTTCACTTAATTTTTTTAAATATGTTGTTTATTGCTGGTAAAGAATTTAATAATAGAATCATTCAATAGCCTTAATATTCACAAATGAAGATTGATTTACAATTAAAATTAAAATTAGTAATATATTTTTTCACATTCATTATATATAAACATATTATACAAAAAAAAAAAAAAAAATTGTCTTAACTGTAATTTGTGCCATTAAGTTGAAGGGTGAAAGAGAAAAAGAGTGGTTTGATGAGAATAAAATTCATGGACCGACTTTTGATTTTTTGATTTTAGATTGTTTTATATATATATATATATATATATATATATATATATTCTTCTAAAAAAAAGATATAAAGTATAATAAGTTATAGTAAGTATGTAGCATAGATTTCTCAAAAAAAAAAAAAAAAAAAAAGTATGTAGCATATGTCTCATATATATATATATATAAAAGATAAATGAAGTTGACAACAGAGATGGAAATACTCATAGACTAAGGCCCCCACTACCCCTAAAATTTATAAATAGTGCATTTAATTATTTAAATATATAAACATTTTAAATTTTGAGGAAAAAAGTAAACTAGAACCCCCCCTCCCCCCAAAAAATGCCTGTTGCCCAAAAAATTCAAAAGAAATAAATGGTAATCTAGTCCGTACATGGTTTTTTTTTTTAAAAAAAATACTAATAATAATAATATATATTTTTTAATTGACCATGTTTTGCACTTTAGTCGTTTCGCTATATGAAACCCAAAATTAAAAGTTTGAAGTCTTAGGATTTGGATGCTATATATTGTGTTTTTTTTATTTTTTATTATTTTATTGAAATAGTTTTAACTTATGACGTCCGTTCCTGATGATAGTTCCAAGTTCTTTATCATCAAACCAGAACACCAATCGATTTTTGGATAAACAGGAATTGAATCCCAAATCTCTTATCAACCATTAAAGACTGAAACCTAGCCACTATTGTGTTGTTGTTTGATTTCACTTAAACAATTTATTTGGATCTTTTTTAATCTCTTTTACTTGTACTGTTGTATGTTAGAAGAAAATTAGACATATTATAGAACATAATTAATGTTGAGTAACCGAGGTTGAGTGCTTTTGAACTTGTGTGTGTGTTTGAGTGTTTATTTATTTATGTTTATTTATAAAGTTTACTAGGCAACACTAATTAGTTTTTTTATTAAAATATTATTGCATATATAATGAGATAGTAAATATGGTTTTCATTTGATTTGTAGATATGGAAAAACTAATTAAAATATCTTACTTTTCTACCATAAAATTTATCCAAATAAAGCTTTCAATAAAATGAAAATTGATTTTTTTAATGAAACTTTTGTATATGAAAAGGGAATTTTCTACAAAATTTAATACATAATCAATCATAAATGATTGTTGGTATTTAAAATAACATCAAGTTCCATTTTAATAGATATTTAAGTTGAATGTATTATTAAAGCATCATTTTACGTTAAATATTTTATTCATAATTTGTTAACACTAAATATAAGTTTGTTTAGATTTTTATATATTAATTTAATTTTGAATCTTAATATATAACTTATTCTTAGATGGAGATTTTTTTTTTTAATACATACAAGGACCTCATCCCCTGGTTTACAACAAATTACAATATTTCATCTATATGCAGCCATTCTTTCCCCCTTTTAACTATAAATTGTAAGGACAGAATTAGAGAATTTAACTGGTGAGGACTGCAATGAAGGCATAAATGAGAATCCAATGCAAAAGTTGTATTTGCTTCAATACATACATATTCTTGTATATGTAATGCGCAAAAAAAAAAAAATCAGCATTATATTATGTAGATTTAGGGTCTGATTGGATACTGCTTATTGTTGAAAACTGAAAACACTATAATCCAATGCAAAAGTTGTATTTGCTTCAATACATACATATTCTTGTATATGTAATGCGCAAAAAAAAAAAAAAAAAATCAGCATTATATTATGTAGATTTAGGGTCTGTTTGGATACCGCTTATTGTTGAAAACTGAAAACACTATAGCGAAATAATTTTTAAATGTGTGAATAATGCTGTGGAACTCAGTTTTAAAGTTAGATTTGCATTTTTCTGTACTTGCGAGTCACATAAACAGTACACGAGACTGAGCAATAAAAGGCAAACGTGCAAAACTCAACTCTACCCGTATCCAAACTCACACTTAAAACATAGTTTTTAAATTATTTATATATACATGCAGATGCAGTGTTATTCAAAAGAAATTTTAAGCACCCTCAAAAAAAAAAAAAAAAAAAAAAATTTATGTGCCACTGCCAACTGCCAAGTATTATAAGTCTTCGACAAAATTAATGACAGAAATTTAATTGTCAGCTCAGCAGGATTAAATTTTTTCTCCAGCTGGCAATGCCATAAGGCTATTGTCTATACTGTTTTCCTGAGCATGGGCTAGCACAGTGTCAATATGACCTAGAGTCCTTTTATTTTAGATGAATTGTCCCTTTCTAATTTTGAAAGGAATTTCTATTTTGGGTTATCTAGAATTAAAGATCTTGCTGCTCCAAATATCACAGGTAAAAAACAAAACTATTCTTGTCTAATTCTTGTTCACATTCCATTCCAGTTTTGACCCAGGAAAATATTACAGAGAATTTAGAGATTGCCTTCACTTATTTCATATAATGCAGGCTTTTTGGTATTTTGAATGATTTTATACGATCAAAACTCCCTTTCCATACGAATAAGATAGATTTGTCCGCTTGGATATAAACACAAGACAGTACCAACTTTTTGTTATTAGTTTTTTTAGTTTTTGTTTAAGAATCGACTCGACCAGCTTTTTGTTTAAACAAAGCAAAATGGCTGGCTCCACATGAATTTACTTCTTACCCTCCAACAATCCTTCATATGTCACCAATATTTGAACCTCTTCATTGCTGTGAGGCAAAGAAAAAAAAAAGAAAAAGAAACCTCTCCAATCTTCATGGCTAATGTTAAAGCCACATTTCTTTTGCTCGTTCCAAAAATTTATTTTCTTTTCTCGTTAAATCTAGCAAGGCATATTTGGACTAGATTCTTATTGAATAAAAATTGCTTGTTTCATTATGAGTGTTCTTATTTAATTATGTTCCACCAATACATATGTTTTTTTTTTTTTTCCTTTTTATAATATAACCAAAGTTTATAGTCACATAATGTATTATAGTTGGTGGAACATAAAATGACAACACTAAGTAGAATAACTATAACTATATAACAGATATTTTTGGTATATGTCATTGCCCCATTGCTACCCTAGGGCACATTGGAAAAGAAATGTTATCTCAGCCAAAATGGCTTATAGAAGAAAAAGAAAAGAAAACAAACCAAAAAGAAAGGGATTTGGACTACAGTAGTAGAGCAAAAGTTGCACAAAAAACCAAAATTCTATTGCAAAATGACACTTAAGAATTTACAGAATCATGACACATCTATTACTCACCAACCAGAACCTTATACTAAATCAGCTTCCCCTACCAAACTTGACCTATTCCATCAGCTGAAAAAGGACCCATATATGTAAAATCATAGACCAACTAAATTAGACTGACAAATATCAAAGTAAAAACAGTTTGCAACACAAACAAACAAGCAAGTGATCCAAATTAAGAAATTACATTAACACACACACACGAGCTATATATATAGCACACCATGAATAACAAGCTAGCTAGCACCATCAGCACCATTAGCACTAGCACTGCATGTCCTGTACTTCAAACATGTTGCGATTTTTCACGACGATATCATACATGTGCATGGACTTGAACTTGTTGAAATCCTTTGGGAGAGAGATGAGGTGGACAGTGGACCTTTTGTGAAACTGCAAGAGGTCAGGGTCGTCGTAATACCTTTCCCAACCAAGTGACAAGAGCTTGCGCTCAAGAGCAGCATAAGATGTAATGACCTCTTTGCTAGGAGAGTGAACTAGCACTTTGCGACGAGAACTTGAGCATTCAGCAGCTGGGTTCTCAACTAGGCGAAGCACACCGTTCTTGAAAACCCAAACACCAGACATACTTTGTGAGAATTGCTAGCTAATTAGAGAAACAGAGAGGGGAAGATGGGTGAGAATATATGTGTATGAGCTGTCTGTTTTAGTTTGGGGATGGACCAGCAAGGAGGTTGAGTAGGCTATATATATAGGTGAAAGTATGGCATGAATTGAATGCTGAAGCCAAAAATTTTACTTTTCATATCTATGAGTTGACAGACTGTGATTGGTGCGTAATAAAGTTGTTTCAGTAATAAACATGAAAGCGATGTTTTAATCACAACATATTATCTTAATAATTTGTTAAAAAGATTGAAAAAAATTTGTATTCTTGATTATATGGGAATGTTTGGGTCTGGGTGTAGGTAATAAGGGGGGCCCTAAGTATACATTGGGGTCATGGTGTTTGGGACACAATTTAATATCTATGTGGGCATAAAAGGATTGAGGGGAATCATGGTTCTTTTTTCCAAGTCTTTCAACCCCACCAAGGGAATCTTTGTCTTGTTTGAATAAAAAAAAATTAAGATTGAGACTTATTCTATCTACTAGAAAAGAAGGCTACATTTAAGTATAGTGTATTTATGATGTAGTTGTCAAAAAATTTTAAACTACTGATTTTTACCACTTCATCCGATATTCGTATTTGGGAATCGACAAAAGGAGTTTGGATGCTGATCATGGAAATATATATGATATGGTATAGTGTCACGCACTACAAATTACTCGTTTTTTTTTTTATTGTCTCTTTATTATAGTTTCTCTTTTATACTTTCAGTTAAGAAATTAAACTTATTCGAAGATGATTTAAAAATTATAATCTTTTGCATGTGGAACATGCATAGTGATATTGAGCTTTACACTACAACATAGGAATGAAGGTTTAATTTAAAATTTAATTGGAAATAATTAAATAAATAAAAAAATTGATTAGGGCAATATAGACAGGGAGATATATATGCAAATGTGGAGAAATGAATTGATTAATGGTTTTGCATGGAATATATTTCTTTAAGTAGAAAGTATGGAGGCTTATGGAACTGCAAAATATACGTCTTTTTTCCAAAGTTTGTGAATGGTTGTGGGGAAAGAGAATGAAAAAGTTGGGGGAGGTGGGGTGGGACCATAATTCTCAATTCTAGTTGTTAGAGATGAACCAACTAGGGGCTTCGTAGCGCCGGTTTTTGCCTAACTCTTATGTTATTTTATTTGATTTTTTTTATCATTGATAAAAGGGCTGTTACCTAATTTTTGACTATCTGCCTCATTTGCCTACAATTTCCTTCTAATGTATTTGCTCAGGGATGAATACAAATTTCTCTACTTAAATTTGAGTGGATAGTATTCCATAACAATTAAAGCATTCAACTCATCATTACAAAATTTTCTACTTAAAGTGTTTTAAATTAACTATCTTATTATTTTCTTTATGTATGGTGGCAATTATAAAAAGTTGTACTGAATTAGAGCTCAACATTACGGGTGTCCAATGGACCTAAGCTGAAACAGATTCGATCAGGCGGCTATGGCGATAGGCGCCTTCAGAACCCGATTTTGGTAGGTCAAGTCTCAGTTTCTTTCCTTTAAAACCTGAGCAAACTAACCTGATCAAAAACCCAAGGAAACTTTGATGAGATCTGCCAAATTAGGCAAAATCTTAGCAAGATCTCGCCAAATTTTGTGAGATTTCCACTAGATCCAGCAAGATCTTAGTCAATTCGTTGAGATATAACTCACTAGATTCAGTAAGATTTCACTGGATTTGGTAAGATTTCCACCATATCTAGTAAGACCTCACTGGATCTTTGCTGTTTTTCGATGGAATCTTGATCACCGCTGCCTCTCTTGGTTTTGAAAGAAATTGACTTGACCTGTGAAAGTACCGACTTGATCTGACCCGCTAATGTTACCTGTCGATAGCAAGTCCTCTATTCTGCCACCCATCAGGATCGAATTGAGTTTAGGTGGAGCCCAAACCCAACCCGAACCAACCCATTGATAGCCTTGCTCAACATGCATGGAGTGACATACCTATCACAATTACTTACTAATGTGGTTATAAATTGTACCTTTTCAAAGTGCATTAAAAAAAATTCATTTTTTATTTTTATTTTTAACTATAGTCTTTTCAAACAACCTTATTTAAAAAGGCTAACAAATAAGCTATGCCGAATAGGCACTAAAGTGCTATCTAATTGCATTATAAACTTTATCTTGTAATGGGTTATTTACACCCAATGGTATGTTTTTCTACACTAGTAATTTTGCCATCTAATTTTGTTCTCTTAATTTCTTCTTCCTTTTATCCCTGAAATTCCCCACAGCTTTTGAGTGCAATTATGTTGTTTTTCCAAGGCTAGGGCACGGGGAATGAGGTCATGTTAAGCCCAAAATGTGCTTGTGAGAACATTCTCTAGTATTATAGTACACAACATATGTATATGTTAGTGCACCAATAATTCGCACTTGTCTAATATTGCCTACAGACACATGGCTAATAGGCAATGTATATGGAGATACTAGCTTGCAAGCGACAACTTGGAAGCATAAATGTAAAAGTAGTGGTACATTAATTTCTAGCACCCAACCCAACCATACCAAAGGTGATGGATGTAGTGTGTAGGCCTTAGGACGCACATTCTAGCTTTTTCCAGCACTATGGTCTCAATTTTGCTAGATTTTGTAAATTCTTCCTCGTGCCACATGGTCCATATGCAAACTAAAACCGACCAAAGACCAGCATTTCCCTTCTCATGACAATGATTTCCCCACATAAATATCCAACTTGTCAGCTTCTCTAGCTAAGCTAATTCCACTCAATCTCAATTGGACCACACCTTAGAATTCAATTTCCTCCAAAGTTATGTTAGTCTTCCACATCTAGCTAGCTAGAGAGAGATTTTAAAGAATTCAATCTCAGAGAATTCCTCAAGAGCTAGGGTCATTTTCAAGAATGAAAGGAAAACTATATCTTTTTACATTATCTGTCTCAACACCAAAGCCATCTCCTTTTTCTTTTTATTTTGTTTTCTTGCTTTTTATTATTTGTGTTTTTGTTTGATTGTTTGCTCTTTTTTTTTTTTTTTTTTTGTTTGTTTCAAACGATGAAAAGTCACTTCACAAATTATAATCTACTTTTTGAAGCTGAAATTGAAGGCACCAATAAGATTATAAGACCAAATAATCACGGAAAGAATACTTAAAATTCCTTGATGAGATCATTACCTTGTAGATAATGAGGTAGCATTATTTAATCAGCAAATTTTTTTTCACCCCCATAAGCCATGCCCACCTCAGAAATCAATATGATTCTAATAAATATCCAAATTCTACTATGAGGTTCTAAGATACTCAACCACAGCAACTTTGTACTAATATATATATTTCATGACTTTATATAAAGTTATTCATGGGAACATTTCCATAGCCCCAATCCGATCACCTTTCTTAACATGCTTTGCTTTAATCCTCTATCAAAGTGAGAATCATTTTGTACCTGTCTCCATAACAAATGGAAAGCTCTAACACTCACTACATATATACAACAAGCCCATGTGATTGTCCCTAGGCAATGCCGAAATTTAAGTCCTATATTTGTTTTTAACAACCATTACACTTTGTATCATCTTTTCTTAAATGTTGGACTGTTGGTATCAAAAAAGAAAATCTTTTGTTAAATGTATTTGCCTTTCCATTGTAACCTCTTCTCTTCTTTTTTTTTTTTTTTAAGAAAAGGCAAGGACCAATCTCAATCAATAAAATTCTTGAAAGATCTTAGGGGTTACACTTACACCTTGATGTGGCTTACGTTATTCATGTGAATTTCAGAGAGGAAATCCACTAAGGATCGAATTTGTGAAGAAGGAATGATTTTGAGAAAGTACAAAGACCAATTTTTAATTGCTGTATATGCAAATTGGGAATGTATGACAGCATAATATGACCTACCTGTATATGTATATATATAGTAAGTACAAAAACTAAGGCATAATCTTTTAGAAAAAGGATCATACAGCATCACTATACTACATTTCTTTATTTATAAATAGTTTTGCTTAGTGTAAATGAAGCTATTGTCCATAGTTTTGGTTTGTTTTGGCTGCATCTTAAATTTGTAATACTTAATCTAAACCATGAAAGTTTCTTTGGCTTACATCTGGTGCACTAAAGCATTGGACCAAAATTTCTCAAATCATGAAATGGATCCTTTTAAAAAGGAGATGATCATTTTCCTCTAAAATTATCTAGTAGGAGACATAACATAATCCAATTAGAGTTTATCTTAATTACTTAATTATAATATATTCATATTTATTTAATGATAAGAAAAGCGATACATAAAAACCCATCCTAATTAGGTGTCTATTTGTTAACAGTCACTTAAAATGTCATTTGGTAAATAGCCAGTACTATTGGTGAACACTTGACAATTAAAGGTCAATAATATTCCTTGACTGAAATGAGTATCAATAGAAAACCAACATTAAAATTGAGGGGGTCCCTAATCTAGTTTATATATGGCCTTCCCCTTATAAACTCTTTGGTGGAGAACACGATCTTTTTTACAAGGTTAAACTATGAGAATTCCTTCATAATTTTTCATTTTGCAGTTATTTTTTCTCTATAGATTACTTAAAAAACAATGGTATAAGGTATGTTAATTTCTTCCGCTGTTTCTAGTTTATGGCCTTCTCCTTATAAACTCTTTGGTGGAGAACACAGTCTTTTTTACAAGGTTAAACTAGGAGAATTCCTTCATAATTTTTCATTTTGTAGTAAGTTTTTCTCTATAGATTACTTAAAAAACAATGGTATAAGGTATGTTAATTTCCTCCGCTGTTTTAGATTTCTCTTATTTCCAACCATAACAAGGGTTGTAACAGGACTGCATATAAAGTGTTTAATGTGCCAGGAATGTAGCCTATAATATAGGATTAATACATCATTGAGCATTTCTTCTGAACTCAGACAATATAAAACCAATGGTTTCTAATCTGTTTCCTACTAATACTGGCCCAATGGTAATGACTTGAGTATTAACCATTCATTTCAAAGCTGCTAGGTGGGACTTGAGGACGTGATGCCTTGATCTCTTCTAAAGGAGAGGCAACTTTATATCACAAGGCCAAAAGCTCAATGGAATATGCAATCAACATTGTTTACAATTAAAATGGAATTTTCTTTTTTCCCCCATAAAGTGGTGAGTTTTCCAAATGATCATCTATTGTAATTTAGATTTTAGTATCTGTTATTTAAATTTTTGATGGCCCCTGGTGTTTACATGAATTTATTCTCCATTAGAGTACTATAGTAAAACAAAAACAATCATTGGGTTTTATTAAAGTTGAGTAATTCTTAATGGCGATTGTGAATATATCGATGGGACTTTTTCTTCTAGAGAGCTAGTTAACTTTGCTATTAAAGGGAATACAGAACCATTTGCTTATCTATTGTTAGGTTTATGCCTAACTTTGATTAAAAAATGGATGGAATGAGGCCATTTACTTTGATTATAAGAATAAAGCACTAAACATTTGGAATGTAGGATCAATTCCCTCAAGAAAAATAAATCAAAGGGGGGAATTTTATCATCGTATTCCATCATTTCTTGAAAAGGACATGATCATTGTCTTCTAGTTAAAACCAGAAGTTAAGAATTTGTGGACACTCTTCCATTTTTCGTTTGCATGGAGATGGAGTGTGACGTTTTTGTCTTGAAGGATAATTTCTTTATTACTTATTCAAAGCACCAAATAAGTATGTCTATGTGCTTCCCACGCTCAAAGTTTTTATGCAAAGAATCCAAATTGTGTGAAAGTCTATCTATATTCTTGACTAATAATAGTTATTAGTACTGCTAGCTTCTTCATAGGGGAAAAACACACAAGCAGTTATTTGATTTAGTGTGAAGTTGATAAAAAAAATGGAGTTATTTGTGGGGAAGATGGATGAAAGTTAATTAATAAAAAATTGTGCAAAACTGTAGTTGATTTTCTGTTCTTGAATTTTATTGTATCTAATAAAAAAAATTCTTGATTCTTTATATTTTATATTTTTGTTATTTTACTTTTCAACATAATTGTTTAATTTTCTTTTGATATTGCAAGAGCATTTAAGTACGGATATGCCTGAAATATCAGAAGACAAGATCAAACCTAGCTACTCTCTTTATGGTAGTAGAGATTATAGGAAATATTCTGCTCATTGCATAAAAAATATAAGCCTTTTAAGTTAACTACAGGAGGTAGGTGTGTTCTATTTCTGGTGTTCCAAACCCATTTTCTTGTGCTTTACATTTTCCCCTACCTTTGTACTTTTACTCAGTTGTACTTGTAGGTAATCTCATGCCATAATACATTAAAAATAAATAAAGTGATACCAAAAAAATAGGTGACTTCTTTTTTTCCTTTCTGTTAACGAGGGTGTCCAGAACTCTTTGAACACTTGACTATTCTCTCGGATATGAATTAAAGTGTCAAGAACTCTTTGAATACTTGATTATTTTCTTGAATATACATAATCTCCTGTCTCACCATACTGGATAGTTAAAAATTCAATTCACAATTTCTTAACTTAACCGCTTTAGTTTGTGTGGTACAATGGGCAATTAATCAATTACCAACCTAATATTGTGCTTCATCTAGCAAATGTAACACTCCCTTTACTCTCTTGGATCGTCCATTTGGGCCCAAGTCTATATACTAGCTTATGATAGGTTGAGTTGCATTACATATGTGGCTTGAATCCAGGCCCTAATGGACCATTGCCCACCATTGAATTGGGTTTCTTTGATACTAAACATGAAAATTGTAAATGAAGGACCCACTTTTCATAACTTATTATATTCTTTAATTTTATTGTGTGAACCAAGGAATGTAAAGCGCATCTGGTGTAGTGGTATCATAGTACCCTCCCACGGTACTGACCAGGGTTCGATTCCCTGGATGCGCATTTTGAAAAGTTTTCTCTTCTCAAGTTTTTGGAACTCTGCTTGCCCATTGTCGAAGCACCAATATATATATATATATATATATATATATATATATTTTAAAGCATCATTTTTCTGTCTTATGCTCATATCACATGTTGCAGGCTAGTTATAAAGATATATGTTGGTTTTTATATAGGTGGAAAATCGATCCAAAACTGTCCCCATTTTATGTTGCTTAATTGATTTTGTAAAAATGAGTCTTAACCATCAATTGATCCCATCGGAAAAGAACTTGTGAACCTATTGGAACTTAAAAAGAAATAAGTTAAATTACAGAGTCTCTTAAGGGTTTTATAAGGAAAATGGATAAGTTCACGTCATCTTTTAATATTTCAAGAAAAAACAATCCTCCAAACGTTTCAAAAAATGACACTTCTTTTGAGATTTTATAAATACAACAGATAAATTCATACTTTCTAACATTGTTACTTCCTTAATGGAATATGTTTTTTTTTAAAGAATTATTCCTACACATTTATACAAATCTAGTGAGAAAAGTGTCATTCATCCATAAACCTTAAAGGGGAGTATCATGTTTCCATAACTTGGATAAGAATCTTTATTAAGATTGAAATAATTATTTAAAAAATGACAATTTAACTAAAAATTGAGTTAATTATTACATTTAGAGAAACCTTAAGAAGTAAAGTGTCATTTCTTAAAAATATTAGGAGAGTATTATTTCGTAAAATCTCTAAGAAGATCAGTGTAATTTTCCATTTTACCCACACAAATTCTAATTTGCAAAACTTTAGAGCCACTTTTGGTAAATTTTCTGGCTTTAATAATAGAAGACTGTGAAATAAAGTGTCATTTCTTAAAAATATTAGGAGAATATCATTTCATGAAATCTCTAAGAAGATCAGTCTAATTTTCCATTCTACTCACGCAAATTCTAATTTGCAAAACTTTAGAGCCACTTTTGGTAAATTTTCTGGCTTTAATAATAGAAGACTGTGAGACCCACCAAACCCATGTTTCTAACTGTTTTTCGAAAACTCTCACATCTTTCACCGTACATAACAGTTTTGTGAAAACAATCTTGAGCTGTTTGCATTTTACAGTTTTCCAGTTTTTAGTGGCATTTTTGCAATAAATTAACGTGGTCTTTTTTATTCAATTTTTCTCTTTTTAAAAACTGTTTTTTGAAAACAATTTCTCAATACACTAAAAAAAAAAGTTTTGTAAACACAAAATAGAAAACAGGGTCCAAAGATGCCCTTAATTTTCCTCTTTCTTGAAGAGGATGGAGGAGGGTGTTTCAGTTACTGTCTGTACAGTGATTTTAAATGCTAATTGGCAAGCAATTTGATCTTGCATTGCGTGGATTAGTATATACAAGTCTATTCATTTGCATTGACCAATAATGCTACAAATTAATATGTCAAAATTCCATTTCATTTCTTTTTATTTCAACCAAAAAAGGAGTTATTACTTAATATCAAGATGGTGGGCAAATTCTATAGAACTGAAGCATTTTCCATTTGCATATAACGAGTGCAAGTCACAAGGATTACATTTTTACTTGATTTTGTGCATCGTTTGATGTCTTTGAAAAAGCAAAAATCCAACTTATCCAAAAAGAAAAAGAGAACATTTACAAACACTATTATATAGGTTTGAAAATCTAGTGCAGCAGTGATCAAACATTAAATTTTGTAGATTTCCTATTGCATCACATAACAAGGGGTATATCCATATCAACTATTCATCCGTGTGAAACATCATTAGACATGTTACTATGAGATTGGAGCCAATAATATAAAACAATACTAATAAGGTCCTCTGCATCAATTGTGTTGATTACTGGACACGGATAATACACTTGATACAAATTTCTGTACAACACTGAATGTGACTCTCTTGTCTGAATGTTAATGCCACATGCATGTGACAATCAACAGCTCAACTTGCATTCTTGCAATACATGGTTGTAAGTAATTCATCTAGTGAGAAAATTACAATTTGGCATCGATTCCCAAATAGCATTATCAAAGATTGACACAAACATGTAAAGCAAAATAAACATTCACGCAAACCTGTAATTTCACACAAACAAAATAGACAAATGACTTGCTAGGAAGAAATTTAGCTATAATCTACTCAGAATGCGCAAAGTTCTAATTCTTCATTTCAGGTTTAAACAAATGATTTTCCATCCCCTAAGCCAACTAAAAAATGAGAACAAAATCTCCGTCCTATATTAAGAGAAACCTTAACACTCTGCTGAACTTAAAAGACAATATGGTCTGAATACCAATGTATTCATAAAATAATTTTCATGATTCAAAAATCTGGATAACAATCAATTCTACAGAACACCATATAACACAATTCAAAACGTGGAAAAAAATAATGAAAAGGAAAATCAAACAAGTGAGTATAGCCTAATTATACTTGTACGCAAATCAGAACTAATGAGATTGAATCAAATGAGACCAAGTTTGATTAGAGTGACAGAAACAAGGATATATCATAAATCATGAATGGGCAGAAAAACTGTTGCAGTGGAGATTACATGAGACCGAGTTTGACGAGGATGAAAAGCTATCCTATAAGACCCTAATATACATGCAAAGCATATTGCTATGGTGTGCCAGAACACATTATTTAGAAAAAGATTTAGTCAAGCTGAAGAATAAGCTATGGTCCTACTGGGTTGTGGACCCAGGGTACACAGTTTTCTAGCTTGTGATGGGCCAATTGAAGCACACAACCTGTGTACCATAATGGCCAAGATAGACACTTGACCATGTCTGGATAACTAATCAAACTACAAGCTCCAATATGAATATTGCACTTATGGACACAGCTAACCATAATTAGTTGCACTACCTGCATTAAAGTCCTTCGTGTCCTACTCTATTTTTGGGGCTCAAAGACAACCTTGATCTAGGAAAAACATATATCTTTAATGTAGTACTCGAAAACTTACCAGAATGAACACTAAAGCTATGGAAGCCCAATATTTAAGTTCAATCTCAAGTTTAAACTACTGCATCCTTCAACATATGGTTTGTGACAGTTTATACATTATATGATCAGATAGAGCCAATGGTGCAGTCTGTGGTATATTATCCTCAATTTCTGTTATCTTCTAAAGCACAATCACTCCAATTGTTATCATTCAATGGTGAAAATCAATATCCAAATGGGATTTGCCAAATATCAGCAGTCATAAAAAACTTCATTTGTGTCATGATTGTGGCTACAATAACAAAAAGTGGAAAGCCTTTATGCCAAATGAACTTGAAATGCGTATACAGAGACTGAACTAATCAGAAGAAAATCTGGAGAAAGCTTTTGAAAGTAGGAATCAACATTTCCAATGTATAAAAGGCAAATCAAACTAATGAGTATAGACTAATTATACTTGTATACAAGTCATAAATGATGAGATCGAACTAAACACCAGCAGTCACTGAACCAACAAGTTATATAAAGAGGAGAAATCATAAATCATATCTGATCAATATAAGTATTTTTTTTATAAGTAACATAAAAATTTTATTAAAAACACACAACCCAGTACATAGGAAATGTACAAAAAGGCAAAAACATCAAGAAACCAGATTACAATGATCTAGCAACACAGGAAGGGAAAAACAAGAAAATGATGGTAAAACAAGACACCATTCGAGAAGAGAAAAAAAGAAGAAAGACTTAAGCTCAATAATGGACTGTTCACGACCCTCAAAGCTTCTAGAATTCTGCTCCCGCCAGATACACCACATCAAGCAGTGCGGCACAAACCTCCAAATAACTATATTATGCTGATCAATATAAGTATTGAACTGGAGATCACATTACACCGGATTTGACAAAGATGAAAACTTTGTCCTACATGACCTCATATACATGCAATTAAGTGTCATTAAGTCAATTTGAAGAATAAGCTGAGTCCTAAGGGACCTTGGACCCTGAATACCTAGTAATCTAGATTGTGGCAGGCCATTTATGACATGGTATTTTAAACTTGTATTAATCTAGTTGTTGAAAATAAATATAGAATGTGGAGTCCAGATGTAGCTCGAATAATAACTAGAGCATAAAATTGGGCAACGATGGACTCCTTCCAAAGATATTAATCAGATAAATGGGAAACCCATCCATTAGATCTTTTCTCTCCATCTTTCTTTACCAGACATGTAACAGTCCCTATCATGATGACTGTGATAGAGACTTGACTATGTCTGGATGACTAATTATGCAGTAAGAACCAATAATATAAAGTGCACAAAGAAGAAAAAGAAACGAATATTCGTAGGGAGATGGCCAGTAATAAGCAGTTTCAATTCCTGCATTGGAAAGCCCTTCATGCATTTCTCACTTACCTAAGGCTCAAAGACACTGCCTTTAATGAGTATGTAAATTGTCTCGGTCTTTAGGTAACATTAGTTGGGATGTGGAGTCCAGATGTAGCTGGAATAATAACTAGAGCATAAAATCGGGCAACGATGGACTCCTTCCAAAGATATTAATCAGATAAATGGGAAACCCATCCATCAGATATTTTCTCTTCATCTTTCTTTCCCAGACATGTAACAGTCCCTATCATAATGGCTGTGATAGAGACTTGACTATGTTTGGATGACTACTTATGCAGTAAAAAACAATAATATAAAGTGCACAAAGGAGAAAAAGAAACAAATATTCTTAGGGAGATGGCCATTAATAAGCACTTTCAATTCCTGGATTGGAAAGCCCTTCATGCATTTCTCACTTACCTAAGGCTCAAAGACACAGCCTTTAATGGGTATGGAAATTGTCTCAGTCTTTAGGCAACATTAGTTGGGATGTGGAGTCCAGATGTAGCTCGAATAATAACTAGATCATAGAATCGGGCAACGATGGACACCTTCCAGAGATATTGATCAGATAAATGGGAAACCCATCCGTCAAATATTTTCTCTCCATCTTTCTTTCCCAGACATGTAACAGTCCCTATCATAATGGCTGTGATAGAGACTTGACTATGTCTGGATGACTAATTATGCAGTAGAACCAATAATAGATAGTGCACAAAGGAGAAAAAGAAACAAATATTCTTAGGGAAATGGCCATTAATAAGCAGTTTCAATTCCTGCATTGGAAAGCCCTTCATGTATGTCTCACTTACCTAAGGCTCAAAGACACTGCCTTTAATGAGTATGGAAATTTTCTCGATCTTTAGGTAACATTAGTTGGGATGTGGAGTCCAGATGTAGCTCGAATATAACTAGAGCATAGAATCGGGCAACGATGGACACCTTCCAGAGATATTAATAAGATAAATGGGAAACCCATCCGTCAAATATTTTCTCTCCATCTTTCTTTCCCAGACATGTAACAGTCCCTATCATAATGGCTGTGATAGCGACTTGACTATGTCTGGATGACTAATTATGCAGTAAGAACCAATAATAGATAGTGCACAAAGGAGAAAAAGAAACAAATATCCCTAGGGAGATGGCCTTTAATATGCAGTTCAATTCCTGCATTGGATAGCCCTTCGTATATTACTCAATTACCTAAGGCTCAAAGACACAGCCTTTAATGAGCATGGAAATTGTCTCAGTCTCTAGGTAAAATTAATTGGGATGTGGAGTCCAGATGTAGCTCGAATAATAACTAGAGCATAAAATCGGGCAACGATGGACTCCTTCCAAAGATATTAATCAGATAAATGGGAAACCCATCCATCAGATCTTTTCTCTCCATCTTTCTTTCCCAGACATGTAACAGTCCCTATCATGATGACTGTGATAGAGACTTGACTATGTCTGGATGACTAATTATGCAGTAAGAACCAATAATATAAAGTGCACAAAGGAGAAAAAGAAACAAATATTCTTAGGGAGATGGCCATTAATAAGCAGTTTCAATTCCTGCATTGGAAAGCCCTTCATGCATTTCTCACTTACCTAAGGCTCAAAGACACTTCCTTTAATGAGTATGGAAATTGTCTCGGTCTTTAGGTAACATTAGTTGGGATGTGGAGTCCAGATGTAGCTGGAATAATAACTAGAGCATAAAATCGGGCAACGATGGACTCCTTCCAAAGATATTAATCAGATAAATGGGAAACCCAACCATCAGATCTTTTCTCTCCATCTTTCTTTCCCAGACATGTAACAGTCCCTATCATAATGGCTGTGATAGAGACTTGACAATGTCTGGATGACTAATTATGCAGTAATAATCAATATAGATAGTGCACACAAAGGAGAAAAAGAAACAAATACTCTTAAGGAGATGGTCAATAATAAGCAGTTTCGATTCCACGATTGGAAAGTATTACTCACTTACCTAAGGCTCAAGGACACTGCCTTTATGGTAGCAGTTTAACATTGCAAGTATATGCAAAGGAAAAAGCAAATATCATTCTAAGCATATTTGAAATTAAAGATATGTCTCAACCATATAATTCTAACAAAAACACACGCTTATAAAAATGACCAAGGGCTCGTTTGGATAGGCTGTTCACAAAGGTACATTTTAAAAACGAGCGTTTTTAAAATGTGTGTTTTGAAAACATCATTTTAAAAACCATAGATAAGTGTTTGGATAAAATGTAAAAATATGCGTTTTTTATTTTTAAAGTTACATTAAGCGTTTGGATAAGCTATTTTTAAAAATGGCTGTTTTGAGTGTAAATTCCAAAAAAGGACTTAACTATTTTGTTAAGGTTATTTTGTCATTTTTCCTTTAATCAGTGTTTTTTTTTAATTATTATTGAAAATAATTTATTAACAATAATAATGTTGTCGTTGTTGGAATTCATGAAGAGAAATTTATATAATTTAAAATTGAAAAAAAAAAAAAAAAAAAAAACTTCAAGAGGAAGATATTAAAATGATTAGGAAAATAATTATATTAAAATAATTACTAAAAAAAATAAGCAGAGCTAATTATCATCAAAGTTAAATTATGACATATGGATCCAAAGCTTATTGACTTGTTTGGCTACAAAGCTATTGCCAATGAATATAAAGCTTAGGAAGGCTGCACAAAGCTACATCAGTAGAGCACCTAGTCATATATTATCTCAATCTTAGTAAGATAATGTGCAGGTAAGAAAAACAAAACGGAGCAGGCTCACGAAATGCTAAAAACAAAACAGAGAAGGCTCACAAAATGCTGAAAACAAAACTAATGGAGTTCAACTATTATGCAAAATGCAATGAATCGCATCAATTATGATGGAAAGCTTAAAGGCCACATCTAGAAATTTTTAATAATTTTTAATTCCAGTTAGTTGTATTAGCAAAAAGCTCTAACTCGAATGCACTCCCTCCTCCAATAAAAAAGGGGATAGAGAGTGAGATCATAGGTTCAAGGCTATTGGATGCATGTGTAATTTACCAATCCACAATAAAATTTCCCTCTATACAACCTTCCACTAACCAGCTCAAATGATACTCATATGGCACAAAGAAATGGAATGATGCCTTGTTGGTACCCTCGGGGTCTGATTTCCACCCGGGTTCCTAGAACCTAGTAACCAAACTATTAAAAATTTGGACAGTACTGATTATTGGTATGTTTCTCCTCTCTCTTTCTCCCTCTAACACTTGTACACAATCCAATATGGTGAAAATAACAAGGTGAGGCAACAGGACTCTTGGAATCCAAAACAGTATGAGCAAAAACTGGAATCCAAAATAGTATGAGCAAAACTTAGCTTACCTTATGAGCAACAGGGTGTATTGATAGAATTTCAAAACATTGCTAATCCAATCTGCAATTAATTCTAATGTTTGGAAAGCTCTTTGTGAATTGAAGACTATGAAAATTATGACTCATTTCATTAATAGTAAGATGTCTCGTAAACAAACAATTATGATGCACATTTTCAAGCGTAGGATAGTGCATCACAAACACCATCAAACTTATTGGGTTGTAACATACTTAGAAAGAAATTGAACCCCAAAAAAAGTGAAAACCCCACAGTAATGGGATACTCTCTTTCGTTAGTTTCCAGCACAATATCAAGTGTTATAAATTGTGCTAGATATTGGGCCCAGGCCAACCCAATCAGGGAGCCATTATGAGCCCAACCAAGCTGAAGGGAGCTTACTCTTCCAAGCTATTATGAGGGATTAGGAAAAACACATCATTAAAAAAAATGGCAAGTTCTCTTCAAGAAGAATTTACTACAAAAACAACTTGATTAACTGAGATACACATCCTAATAGTCTTCGAAGTACCTGCATTTTCACTCACACAAAGATTATACCACATACAGCCACTGCCCCCAAGATACTTGACTACATAAAACCAGATCTTCAGCTTGAGATTAATGCACAAAACATTATGGAAAAAATAATGTGAAAAAGAGAGAATCAAATTAAGGCTTAAATTAGTCTAACCTCTCAAATAAAAGCTAAACTTCTTATAAGACACAAGGGCAAGTGCAACTCTACAAACTCAGCTAAAATATATGGTTCATATATGTGTATTGAAATATATGGTTCATGTAAAAGATGTATCCAATATCTGGTCATATAGAAGCTGACAAACATGATAGCAGACTTCTTGGTAAAGACCACAAGTAAAATTCTTTATCATTCCAATTTTTCTCCATAACAGCAAATTGTTAGTTTCAATAAATAGTATTTTTGCTCTTTTCCCCTTTGTTATCAGAACTATGCCCACTACAAGCACATAGAGATAGACATTCTAACCCTCAACTCCCCAGCAGCACACATAAATAGATTCCAAAATC
This sequence comes from Quercus lobata, assembly GCF_001633185.2. Lineage (NCBI taxonomy): Eukaryota > Viridiplantae > Streptophyta > Magnoliopsida > Fagales > Fagaceae > Quercus > Quercus lobata. The sequence goes on along the minus strand of NC_044909.1, from coordinate 8,681,833 downwards.
TGTCAAACTCGGAGGGCCACCTCGCATAGAGAGGATACACAAACACTATACTGGAGGTGCATTTACAATACCCATTAAGCTTTTTATCGCTAAAGAATGTTAAAAATTGAATTTTTATCAAAAGCCCGTAAACACAATCATGATTCTTGAATGAGAAACATAATAAAGAAAACTCCTTCATCCATTTATTCCCAACCCACCAAAAACAAAACACAGGGGTCTGATTCCAATGATATCTATGTGTCTACAAATATAAAGCAATAATTATAATCAAAACCCAAAATGGGCAGGTCTCAAAAGCAGCCAAAAACCCAAATAAATCCACAACCCATGAAGAAACAAAAACAGCAGCAGCAACAAATCTCTCAGCCAAAATAAGTTCTAAAATTTTGATTCAAATTCAAGCAATCATGTAACCCACCAGTAAAAAGCCCAAATCTATAACATAAATTCAGCAGAAGAGGAATGGAGAATTGTTACCTGGCAAGCAAGATGAAGAACAAAGCAGAAGTAGGAACAGAGAATTGAGAGCCCATGGAGACTGAAAGAACAGAGTAGCAGATATACATGGAGGAGTATAGACTAACTGAGAAAATAAAGGAGGAGATATACATGGGGGAAGGGATAAAGCTGGTATTTCCTATCGTATTGGCGCTATTTTTTATCATATTGGTGCTATTTTGATTTTCTGAAGAAAAAAAATAGCGGTTAGCCCATCTGCATTTCTGAAAAGCCAAAGCTTCGCAGAGTTTTGCAAACGTGAAAATTCTGGATTTTAAAAACGCAAACATGCTGATTTTGTGGAGCCAACCAATTTGGCAAATCACGTTTTGTCTAAAATGCGCGTTAAGGATTTGTAAACAGCCTATCCAAACGGGCTCCAAAACACAATGTCCACAGAACCCAACAAAATGTCTTCTTGATTAGTAAAGTTACTAATTTTAACTAAAATTTCAACAAAATCATCAAAATCTCACACAAAACACAGCCCCATATTAACCAAAATCGGATAAGACACATTTTACACAAACCCAGAGATATCACCACAACAACACCAATCGATTTGCCAAAACACCCCATCAAAACCCCAATTCCAACAATATCACAAGCACATTTAAACTCATTAATGAGAAAATAACACAAACATAACCATATAGCAAGAAATACTTTAGGTCGCAGCATATAACAGACAACAAAATTCTCATCTTGATTAGTAAATTTACTACTTTTAGGTTTCAACAAAATAATCAAAATCCCACATAAAACACAACCTAATATTACCCAAAAAAAAAACACATACCCATTTGCCAAAACCTCCTAAACAACTCAAAGCTCATCCTCCATCCTCAAATACTCCCCAATATCAGCCTGGTGAAGCACCACAATCCCATTGGGATCCAACTTCCTACAATCCTGAGTACTCTTAGCCGAAATACCAAAGCCAAGAGGCACATCCGACATTGAAAACACCACAACCCCATCACCGGGAGCAATATTCTCAGTAATCCTCCCCAACCCACCTTTCAAAACATGGTTCCCATACAAAAACGCCATCTCCGAGGTGGGTTTGAGCCAAACCTTGTGTTTCGCATTGGCAGCCAGCAAACTCAGCGACTGGACCGTGAGGTGGAAGCTGCCGCCATGGGTGTACTTGCCGATACACGTGCCGAGAGAGACAAGATTGTTTCGAGCGACGTTGGTGGCGCGCTTGACCAAGGACTCGCTCACGTAGTAGACCTTGTTCTTGTTGATGCGGAAACAGTAGCGGCTTGGGTTGGAGCCAGGGCCTTCGTAGGAAGGGTTTTCAACGATGTTTTTGAGGTTGTTGCCTGTGAACTTGAAGAGCTTTTCGAACACTGCTTTGGTCTCGTCCTCGTCCAAAGGTCTCATCTTTGGAAAAATATGGAAAGAGTTGGGGGCTATGAGATGAGATGAGAAGAGAAAGAAAGATACGTTGGTTTGGGGTTTTGTTCTGTTCTGCTCCTTCTAGGGTTTTACCGGGGCCAATAGATTTTTTCTTTTAGCAATGCATAAGCCCACTCAATACTAAAGACCGCACTATCTCTCTGGATGGGCCGCTCCTAAGAAAACTAGCAAACGTTGTTGCAAAATAGGGCCTGAAACTTTGAGAGGTTTGAAAGGAATAGGAAAAAAAGAAGAAGAAGAAGAAAGCCCTACTATATTCAATTCTGATACGTATTCATTTATAAGTTCTACTGTTCTAATCATTATCACTTAAAGTTAAAAATATTGTCGTCTAAATAGTATTGTCACTTTTAAATTTTTAATTTGTAAGAAGAATCAAAATTCAAATCTCCCGTTTCTCATTGTTTGTAACTATTAAACTATAAAAAAATTATTATTACAAATAATTAAAGAAAGAAAAGATGGCACGGCAATTTATTAATTAGAAGAAAAGGATAACATCATACATAAATGCAAGTCAGATGCATATATGTTACTCAAATATGTTGTTACACTTTGGGGAAGGTTCGTATCAGTGCTATACTTCAAGATGGCTAGTAAATTAGAAGGTTATTTGTATTTATTTTTTTTATTTTTTATCCACTTATATAGTTATGCCAACTTAGTATATACTCAATGTAAATGGGATTCAACACATGCCCATATAATGCATTTACTATTCAATGACAATCAAATGCATATAATATGGGATATAATAATCTCCTTACTTAAATCTCTAATGTCCTTGACATGTTCATGTTAAGCTATAGTATTCTCGAGTCACAAGGCCTTACCAAATTGACCATAATACCATTCACAACCCAAGGGAAGGGAGCATAATATTTGTGTATATGTGATTTGAGTACTTTTTTAGGTTGTGATAAAACGGTATCAAAACCAATCTAATAAGATCGTGTTGATCATAGGCATGTCAACGTAATGAGAACATTAGGGATTTATGCGAAGAAAATTGCAATACCTTAAATTATGCAGATTTAGAAAATATGATATTTTGCAAGATTATACTAAGTTGATTAGAAATACATAGATGATAAATATAGATGCGACTAGCTCTTTCTCAAATCGTGGCACATGCTTATTATTGCTTAGCAACAAAAGGAAGGTAGTTACTGAGTTATTACATATTGATAGTATGAGTTTGACACCCTTCAATTCATCCTCACAAAAGGGACATGGTTGCTGAAATTTTAACAGTGGCAGGCCTCAAGGAAATGTCATTCCACCAAGCACTAACATGGGGACGAGAAGTGATGGCATTGGCCTTGCTAGTTTTCATGAAGTAAACAAGGGGAGGAATGTGGTGCAGATCAGCCAAGCTATAATTTTCTCCAGCAAGGTACTTAGATTTAGACAACCTCTCCTCATACACGTCCAGGACTTTTCCTAGCTTTTCCATTTCAGTTTCAATAACTTGCTTATCAGGAGCTTTCCCATACTTTGGAATGACAATTATTTGTCGAAGAATTACTGAACTTGGACTGTCAAATTTATGTGCCTCCACTTCCATCCATGTCTCCACAAGGGCAGACTGTGTAAAGCTATTGGATAGGAGGAGATCAGTCCCAATGTCCTTGTGCTTGCGTGCTAAGTACCGGTTAATTGCCCTTGATTCTAGTCAGAACAGTATGTATCACACAATTAGTAAGACCAAATTATGCATGATTTAATATTGGCTTATAGAACCATAACCTGAAATGTTTGATTCGAGGTAATCTTTTAGAATTCTTGAAAAATTGCAGGAATTTCTTCGGAACATTTTCATGTTTGGTTGCAAAAGGCATTAGGAATCCTTAAGAGAATCCAAATGCTATGGATTATGAGCATTTGGATGCCTACAGAAACTCACATTTTTGTTTTGGTGTGAATTTGGATTACTTTTTTAAAATGTGGGTAATCCATATTCCTCTGATTTGGGAAATTATTATTTTTAATGTGAAGACAATACTCTTAGTTTAATACCCTGTGTCTAAGAAAAATATATCTATTCTCTAATATAATGTAATATCTTTTATTTTTTTTTTACACTTAAGATTTTAGAACACCATTGAAATGCATTCACATTACAAGGAGACTGCTCTCCTGTTACACAAAATAAAAATTCTTTCATTGAACCTAGGTTTGATTTAATCCAACATGTTTTATTTGTAAGAAACCACATAAAAATAATGGATAATATCCTTGACATTTAGTTTATGAACCTAAAAATATTTTAGAAAGACTACATAATTCATTAGAATTTCTAAAAATAAACCAAATATTAGGATCTCATATTCCAAGGAATTTCTAAGAGTTCTAATTAAACCAAATGTGAGCATAACTGCATAATTGCCTTTTCAGCCATCAATTCTGAATAAGTTGAATATCTGTCATGGAAGAGTCTTTGGTTCAAAAAACTTACCAAAAAGACTAACTTCACCATCTTCGAAAGCTGGTATTTCGCCAAATGGCTGAAAGTGAAATTGAAGTAAAAGGGTAAAAAATTCTATTTTATTATCTTTCTGAAAGTACTTTCTGAAAACATAGCAATAGCAACTGATATAATAAGAAACCCAAGAGAGAAAATAAGATTCAGCAACCAAAAAACAGGAAAAGATTTTAATGGAGCTCTCACATTTAGTGAACGAAATGGCTGTTGTTTGTGGGCACCAGCAACCATGTCAATTGGCAGGAGCTCATAATCAAGGCCTTTCTCGCAGAGGCAAATCAAAACTCGTGCGGTGCACGTGGAAAATAGAGCCCCATGAACCTTAATTGCCATGACTAGCTAAGCATGCAAGAAATTTCTTGTTGAAAATTAAGAGTGAGTAGACATGAGGCCCAGGTCTTGTGTTTAAATAGATGAACAAGAATTGGTAACTTATGCAGATTTTTATCTTTATGTATGATGTATTCCTTCTCTTATTCTTTGTTTTCCTAATATTCAATGCTGCCGGACATTTTGTTGTTTTGTTAACAATAATGCTGGAGAAATATTTTCTTTATTATTAATTGTTTGAAGCTAAGCAAACTTTGATGCACATGCTGCATGCAAGTCACTTTCTACTTGCTACAACTACAACTAGAACATATTACAATATAAAAACTTCAATGATTGTACTTATTCTTGTAGAAAATTACATTGGAAAGCTCATTCGTGGATGTTGATAGAACAAAAAATGTATTAACAAAATAATAATAATTAAGTTGACCATCTGGCCTCTTCACTTTTCAACCCAAAACAACAACAATCAAATATCAATGATCACAAGTGTGTACTCCATTTTGATGAACCTATTCAATAGCTTTTGTGTCAAGTGAATAAATTAATCTGGCCTCTCACACGTAACTACAAAAGCATATGGATCAATCAAGGGTAATATAGATCCAATATTTATCCTCGTTTGTATCTAAAACAAAGGTTCATCAATCATCGTTCGCCATTAGATAGTGTCAGGTTCAATGTTGGTAAATTTCATGACAATATAAAATGTCATTTGTGTCTTTAATGTGTCTATGAAGATCAAATCAATGTCTATGAAGATCAAACCAAGTTCAAGCCAGTTTGCCTAAAAAACAACTTAAGAAAAGAAAGACTAACAGTACTCAACTGACTCTTGATCGAGTCTTGATTGATCAAAGATCGACTACCACTCAATCAAGGCTTGATTGATTGAAAATCGTGGCTGAAGTCTTTTAAATTCTAGAAAGGTGTATGTGCTAAGATTTTTGTACCCTGCTTACATCAAGTATAAAAGGGACTATTATACACTATTTCTAGAGGCATGCAAGTCACTTTCTAGTTGCTACTACAACATGTTACAATATAAAAACTTCAATGATTGTACTTATTCTTGTAGAAAATTAGTTTGGAAAGCTCATTAAGTGAAGTTGATGGCCAAAATGGGCATTTTCTCCTTTCGTCCAAAACAAGCAGCAAAATGCCCCTGTTTTGAAACTATCTAGCAAAATACCCCTGTTTTAAAACTCGATTTTTAAAAAATCAAGTTTCAATAAAAAAACTCGATTTAATGAAAATCGATTTACTTGCAAAATGTTACATGGAACTCGAGTTCCATGTAATTTTTTTTTTTAAAGTTCTTTCACCTGCTTGCTATCAGCAACCAAGATAATGTATTATCATACAAGAATGATAATAATTAAATTTAATGGGAATGTCTGCCACACTTCACACTCTGTTCAGAATTATCCACACTAATCTTCCTAACTTTGTGTCTTGGTTGCTGCCTTCATTAGGATATGTGTGTTGAAGGCTCTAAGTCATGGCGCAATTAATACAAATGAGCTTCATAAAATAGTGATGAATGTTGAAGGCTTTGAAGAATACATGCTTGATGAAGCTTTTGATCATTTGGTTAATGATGAAAATGCAGGAAGGGCCTTTATGGCTAAAAATGATAGGATGAGAAAGCTTTGGTTGGAGAAATTTTTCAACAAAACCTTCTAACTTGAAGTTGCTGGATACATTGTGTGAAACATGTTAGTGGTACCATGGTATTCTTTAGGTTATTAATAATTATGGAACAATTTCATATTTTGGAAGATTATGTGTTAATGTTAGCTATATTGTCAATGTCTTTGGGTTTTGTTATTGTAAGTGTGCTTATGGATGGTTATGCAACACTGATTGACATGTTTTAGAGTTATTATGGAATAATGTTATATTTTGGATTCATTATGATTATGATAATGTTATATTTTGTCCAGATATATTTTTGCAGGTTCTGCTGTATTGGTTTCTAAACTATTCTGCAGGTTCTTTCATTTTGTTAATTCACGGTCTCCGTTGGCAAGGGCCAGAAAAAGAGAAAGCATGTCGGTGATGTCTCAAATGCTTTATAGAATTTTTGGCTTCAATTCAGTACTGTGGACATGTTCCATGACCCAAATGGACATTTTGCTACTAGAAGAAGGCAAAATGATATTTTGCTCTGCTGAACTCCCTGTGTAGCTGCATTAGTCATGACTATTACAAGAAGTGAACTCACTAGATATCTGCATGGGGCCAGAAACGTTGGGTGCCAGCTGTGGTCTTCAATCTTTGTTGTTATATATTGATTCATCTAGCACATTCTTTGACACGTTCATATATTGATATTTTGATATATTGAATCTTTGTTGTTATCAATGATTCATCTAGTACAGTCATCTAGTACATTCTTTGACCCATGTTCAATACCTGGATATGTAATTGAGTAGATGATGTGTGTATGAAGATAATACTAGATAAGTGCCTTTGATCACTTATGTCTTGCTCTTTCTTTTATTGTAGACACCTGCGTTTTTTAAAATTCATAATTTTTGGAAAAATCATTTAGATATTGTACTTGTATTAGATTGTGAGGAATCTTATGGAATTGAATATTTGTATTAGTTCTGCATCAAGAATTTGGTTTTATCTGGGTGTATATGTAGAACCGAGACCAGTTACCCGTGCATATATTATGTTTACAGTGTCTAACTTGTACCAAGTATGTGAAACATTCATAGAATGACCCCAATGTCATTGTTTATGGACAGAAATTGGACTATTAATTTTTTTTTTTTTGTTTTCATTACTAAACACTTGAAATTCAACGGATGCCATTTTCCATAGTTATTAAACTCTGGACTTTAGCCATTGGTGATGTCTTAGTACAATTTTAAATTTTTACCCTTTTTTTTTTTATTATTATTATTATTATTATTTTTTTACATTGTGCCAAACATTGGAAAATATTTTACACAACATTTTCATATACACTGCCAAACACTGTAAAATGAAAATATTTTACATGTAAAATATTTTATCTTTGCAAATATTTTACATCGAAACAAACGGAGCCTTTGGCCTCTTCACTTTTCACCCCAAAACAACAACAATTGAATATCAATGTTCACAAGTGTGTTCTCCATTTTGATGAACCTATTCAATAGCTTTTGTGTCAAGTGAATAAATTAATCTAGCCTCTCATATATCGAATGCATAAAAGGCTTATTACTTTATCAGAGCACGTAACTACAAAATATTAGCTTACATTCAAAATAATTGTTAGTTACTTTTTCTACATACTCAAAATTGACCACAATTAAGCATATGGATCAATGTTGGTAAATTTCATGACAATATAAAATATCATTTGTGTCTTTAATGTGTCTATGAAGATCAAATCAAGTTCAAGCCAGTCGGCCTAAAAAACAACTTAAGAAAAGAAAGACTAACAGTACTCAACTGACTTGTGATCGAGTCTTGATTGATCAAAGATCGACTACCACTCAATCAAGGCTTGATTGATTGAAAATCTTGGCTGAAGTCTTTTAAATTCTAGAAAGTTATATGTGCTAAGATTTTTGTACCCTGCTTACATCAAGTATAAAAGGGACTATAATACACTATTTCAAGAGGCATGCAAGTCACTCTCTAGTTGCTACTACAACATATTACAATATAAAAACTTCAATGATTGTACTTATTCTTGTAGAAAATTAGTTTGGAAAGCTCATTATGTGAAGTTGATGGCCAATATGAGCATTTGCCCCTTTCGTCCAAAACAAGTAGCAAAATGTTCATGTTCTGAAACTATCTAGCAAAATGCTTCTGTTTTGAAACTTGATTTCTAAAAAATCTAGTTTCAATGAGCAACTTGATTTAATGAAAATCGAGTTACTTGCAAAATGTTACATGGAACTCGAGTTCCATGTAATTTTTTTTTAAAAGTTTTTTGCCTATAACTCGATTTTCTAAAAATCGAGTTTAGAAACTCGATTTTTAGAAAATCGAGTTTAAAATAAGGACATATGGCTAAATAATTTTAGAATAGGGGCATTTTGTTATTTGTTTTGGGCGAAAGGGACAAATGCCCATTTTGGCCTGAAGTTGATAGGACAAAAATGCAAATAAATAAATAAAATAAGTTGACCCTCCTCACTTTTAACCCCCAAATTAACATCAATCAAATATCAAGGTTCCCATGTGTGCCGTTTATTTAGATGAACCTATTCAATGGCTTTTGTGTCGTTGGTGTCGAGTGAATAAATTAATATGGTCTCTTATATATCAGATGAATAAAATAATTATTACTTTATTGAAGCACGTACCTACAAAATATTAACCTACATTTAAGAAAATTATTAGTACTTTTTATACATACTCAAAATTGACCCTAATTAAGCATATGGAACACTCAAGGGTAATATAAATCCAATATTTTTATCTTGGTTTGTATCCAAAACAAAGGTTCATTAATCATAATTAGTCATTAGATGGTGTTAGGTTTATTGATGGCAAGTTTCATCACAATATGAAATGTCATTTGTGTCTTTAATGTGTCCATGAAGATCAAATCAAGTTCAAGCTAGATTGAGTAAGAAGCATCTCAAGAAAAGCAAGATTAATTGTACTCAACTGCCTTTCGATGTAGTCACGATTGATAGAAGATCAACTACCACTCAATCGAGGTTTCATTGATAAAAAATTGTGGAGTATTTTAAATTCTAAAAAGTTACATGTGCTTAGATTTCTGTCCTGCTTACATCAAGTATAAAAGGGACCATTATGCACCATTTTCAAGAGGCTTTAGAGGTTTCTATTGTACCCTAAGAGAGAAATCATACAAGCCAAAATTAACACATCCCGTGAATTCAAATTGAGAGATCTTTAACATAATTATTGTAGTTGAAGATGATAAAATATAGAGCCTGATGGGCCTACCTTAATGGGCCTGACGGATTGGAACTGTTGGGCCTGTGTAAAGATAGTCTCACGCGCTTTGAAGGCCCATCGCTGACAGACATAGTGAGGGCCCATGATCCGAAATCTCTATCGCCTAGAAAAGCCCTAAGATCAAAAAAGGGAAATCCTTGCTCACCACGCTTTGGAGAATTTGTATTAGAGTCCCACATGGAAAAGATTTGGAGATCAAGAAGAAAAGCCAACTCTCCACCACTATAAAAGGACTAACATTTTCGCAAATCGAGGTTCGATTAATTGACCCTCTCTAGCGCTCTAGAAGTGAAGAGACGAATTCTGACTTGACCTTCGGAGAGTGTTTGGCCGGCACCACACCGGTGCTCTCTAAAGGTTTTCTTTCGATCGTTCTTGTTGTGCAGGTTCGCTTTGAGTCGCGAGTACGGTGTGACCTATTGGTGACAATTTTCAACGTCATCAGTAGTGTTCAAGCAGTAAAATTGAAATTCACAAGATCCCAGTGTTAATTTTGTGGAATGAAGTTTCAAAAGGTTCTTAGAGTGAAATAGAGGTTCCGGCCGTTATAGTGGGTCTGTCATTTGTGGAACATCCATATAGTTGAAGAGTTCATAGATTATGAAGTAATAGTAGGTTTATACTATAAGTCAATTTTCAAGTTGTATAGTCTAGATAAAGACTTTACTTGGACGGTAAACTTCTCTTACTATAGTGGATTGCTCATCCCTTAGTTTTTCCCATGATTTCCACTTCGTCATCACATCACCGTTCTCTTTTCTGTGTTTGATTGAATTGCAATTGGTGATGCCCTATGCCGTATATTTAATCTCCTTCCATTGGTTAAAATGAATTTGATTAATATGGCATTGTTGGACTTGGACTTAACTAATAAAATCTGTTGGGTCTAAATTGCCCAACAGATGGCAACCATACATCACCTCGTGATTTTTTCAAGCTGAACACGTATGGTTTGGTTGTGGGTCGTCCAAGACCAATTGGTGCCGGCGGGTCGACTCAAGGTTGACTCAAGATCACGAGGAAATATGGATCAATATTCAATGGGTTTCTCTAGAAACATAAGAATGATCCAAAACCGCTTAAAGTTGAACTCTGGAGAATTTGAGATGGAGTAAACCAAGCCCTTCAATTATGAATAAAGAACTTGATTGTTGATAGATCGACGCTTAAATTGTCCTTGACTTGCTTAACCATTGGAATTCACTCACTGTTTGCACTCACAAATACAATACCTTTTTGTCTAATTGCATATACCTGTTTAGCCAGTTGGGACTACTTTTGTTTATTTTTTTGGTTATGTTTTGATTGTTTTCTGATCTGTTGGCTTTGTAACCTTTGTTATAAGCTAACTTGAGGCTAATGTAATGGGGGTTGCTTACCCCTTACTCTTTAGCGTACCAGTAGTTGATGAACTAAATTGATAAATTAATAGTTGATTAACCAAATTAAACTTGATCTAATATTTCAGAGACTATATTAATAATCATCATAGTCTATGTCTAGCTATTTAGAAGAACAAAACCAAGGGAAAAATAGAAAAACCTTGGATCGTTACAAAACCTTGTTTTGTAAAATTTCAAAGAAGGGAACGTGTTATTGAAGTTCATAATTGCGGGTCCAATTTTCCCCTGGATCAACCTCCCTGATTATATGTCATGTTGACCTTAAAACGATCGCCTTCAGAGGACATTTTAAAACCCTATTCCTATTCTTTGTTTGTTTTCAGCTACTCGGAAATTTGGAATCTTGGATTGAAGTGTCAAACACGTTGTTGAGCCACTTGCGAGGAAAGTGTTGCTTTCTTCACAACCCTCAATAAATTATTGATGAGCCAATAGGGAGGAAAGTATTGCTATCTTCACAACCCTTAATAAATTATTGATCTAATACTATAGATATTATCCAGCCAGTTGATGCCTTAAAAATTCCATGGAATATTCTCACTGGCTCAAACTCCAAAAGCAAAGCATGAATACATACAAACTACAAAGTATATTAACAAATTAACAATTAACCCCTTTTGGTTTTTATACAAAAAAATATAAGCCATATTACCAAATTCAAACCATTCCTACCTAAGCATGTGTAAAATAATAGTAATATGAATACAGATCTTTAAACATGATGCCACATGAATCTCTCCTCAAACATACAAGAAAATAGAGAAAATTTAAAAGTTTCATAATAACTATCTCCTGATACAACCAGTATATGCATTATTTTCTTCGCAAACATATAAACCCATCAAAGAAAAAAAGTCTTAACAAAAACATTAAATTAAAAAATAAAAATAAAACAATAATAATCAAAAACCACCATCAAATCCTCCATCAAACCCACCACCATAATCACCCATATCGGACACCATATCTCCAATCAATAGCCCTCCAAGCGCTCCTCCTAGCAGCCCAGCTCCTAATCCCATCCCAAACTTGTTCTTCTTCTGGGGTTGTTGTTGCTGCACTGGTGGTGGGTACCCATATCCTGGCCCAGGTGGGTACCCATACCCTTGTGGAGGTGGTGGTGGGTACCCACCATATGGTTGTTGATACGGTGGTGGTGGTGGAGGATACCCATATCCTGGTCCTGGAGGAGGAGGAGGAGGAGGGTATGAACCACCATATGGTGCACTAGGCCCCACCACAGGTTTGGCTACAGGGTAAGCAGTAACAGGCTCATCCCCATAGACCTTTGGAGCCACTGCTGCGTTAGATACTTTCTCACCAAACTTGTAAGAAAAGTTCAATTCACCTTGGGGTTTTCCTGAGGGCTTTCTCACCTGGTAAGACACGAACTTCATGGACTTGTCTCCTTTAGAGTTGAGAAGCTCTTGGATGGGCACATAGACAACACCGATGTCTTTGTCACCAAGGCTACGGTCACAACGGAGCTTGAACTCGAGGCTCAGCCGGTTTTGCTGGGCTGCATACTCTTCTATGGTGAATTTCATAGGGAAATTCCATGAGGGGCTGGTGCCACTGTCTTTGGCCACGTTGGTCTTGGTTTTCTGCTTGTGGTGGTGTGAGTCTCCAGAGAGTGAGACCACTACGTACACGTCCATCTTCGAGAAAAGGTTCACATCTTTGAGGTCTTTGGCAGAGACTACGTTCAGTTCTAAGGTTCTGTACTCCATGTTTTGAGATTTGAGAGAGAGAGAGAGAGAGAGAGAGAGAGTTCGGTGGAGGAGCTTGGCAACCTACAACTTATCAATTATTTATGGTGAACTGGTCAACGATATGAGATCTGACTTTTGTGCAAGGGGGTAACAATTTAGATGGATGATTCGAGGTAGGTGTTATTTTTATACGGAAAAGTATTAAGTATGGTTCTAGTGGCTTCTTGTAACTTGTAAGGTTCATTGATTGGCTGAGAGGTCTTCTTATCTAATTGTTTTGGTGTGAGCTAGACAAGTCTCAAGTCCCATGCGGCGTTGACGACTTCCGTGTGAAGAATAGTGACTGCGACAATCCAAGTACCGACGCCACATGTAACACGTTACACGGTCATGCGGGAAATTTTCGTCGTAATTGCCTTTCTATTTTTTCGACGAAGAAACCACTCACCCGGAATTAATCATGAGCACCAACTAGAAAATAAAGATAAAATGCAAAAACTAAGAAATCCTACCAAAACTTTTTTTTAAATATCCAATTGGCACCTATGCAGTATGCACAATTGCTGTTATAATATAGTTACTAAGAGAATTGTGCGCAAACAATCCATGGACATATAATTTATCATAATATAGTTACCAAGAGACTTGTTCAGTTAAAACGAACGTTGAAAAGAAGAAAATAATTTAGAGTAGGAAACTTTCAAAAAATGTTTGAATATCATTTGTGTTTAGGAAGCAAATTAAATATTTTTGAAAATTTTGTGTAGTTTCTGATTTTAGCGCAGATCTAATTTTTATATTTTATATTTTACCCCCAAAAAATAATTAAAAAGAGAACAGGAATTAATTATATGCCCAAAAAGTCCCAGACACCCGCAATAACCAAAAAATTAAAAAAGGAAGGAAAAAAGGAAAATTAGAATAGAAAAAATATTGTTATCTTACACAAATTGAACTTCTCAATCGGGTAAACATAGGATTCTTGAATTATGGTTATCTTATCTTCCCATCTGCACCACCTTGATTTTTAATTTTTTTATAATGAGATTCTACTTATAAGAAAAAGGAAAAATTGAATATAATATTACATTACTTGGATTGAGATTAAGTCCTCTCACAAATTTTTTTCACTTTTTACTTTTCTTAACCTTTTTTAATCAATAATTGAGATTGAAAGTTGGTTTTTTCAACTCTCAATCTCGACAATTGAAAGAAATTGAATATCTCAACCATGGAAAGGAATTGTGTCACGTGCAATACCCTATAGTCGAATGTTCAATAGAAATGATAGGTGCCATGCAATTTACAAAGCTATCCAAAGGACGTGGTGGCAATTCACAAGAAAAAGGAGCTACAATATATGTGCACTGTGTGCCTACTAGGAGATGCCTCAAAACACAAAATAAGTTCCAAACCAAATGCATAACACAATACCATCCAATTCCAATATAAAATACCTTGTAGATTTTGCATTGGCATATGGACATAAAAGAGAGGAAATTTTTCTTTCCACCTCGCTAAAGATGAACTAATATAGCCATATATTCAAAACTATGTCAATGTGCCAACTACTTCTATTCCTCTTGATCATGCTTCATGCTGTCTAAAGTTTAAACTGTACATTCCTAACACTAACTTCTTACTCAAGTATCAAACTAGTGGGTCTTTTCACATGATAATACTCCAACAGGTTTAGTTTAGGGTTTTGCGTACTCTTCTATTTTACCGGCTGCAGAAAATCAATGGCTTCAGTGTATAAACTATTCACCAATGTCATATGTTACTGGTTGAGTTAATCAGAGACAGAGGCACATATCCTAACGAGCGCTTCAACTCATGTACAATTTCACTACACTTGGTCAGAAGGTTTAACATTTGATGGGAGATGTCTACACTTTGGCTAGGGGTGGAGTAATACGTGTGATTGTTTCTAGACCCAACTTGGAAATGCTGAAAATCACAAGCTTGAACAGATTGAAGAAGCTCACTGTCCTCAAAAAATTGTGAAATTGGGTTAGGGAGATCAATGGGAGGAGGCAAAGGTGAAGGTATAGCTTTGTGGAAGTTCCTAACATTGACATTGATAGTAGAAAAGGAAGATGATGAACTACCAGTTGGATTGTTACCATAGGAGTTTTTGATGCCACTATCAATTGCAAACTGCTCACTTTCACTACTTTGATTCCCACCCAACATTAATTTTACGTGTAAGGTTGAACCAGGTATACCTGTGATGGACCTCAAGTCATCACCCGGTGGCTTCTGCAGAGATGACTTTGGCTGAAACTCTGATTCTACAGAATTGCAGCTGCTCAATGATGTCAAATGTGGAAACTTATATTGGGCCTCTTCTTCAAGCTGCTTGCCTAGCTTATGCAATTCTGGTTCCAGAGACTCTAGGGTTTGCAATTGGTAATATACCTTCACATTTCCAAACAGAGAACTACTTTGGACAGCATACCTATATGCTGCCTGAGCATCAGAATTGTATTTGAAAACAATATGGCATTTTGAGGCTTTCCAAGACACATAAGAGGCAGAATGATCGAGGGGACCAAAGCGTGCAAATTTTGCTTTCAGCTCTGAAACTGATGGAAGAGCCGATTGACGTGGGAAATTCATCGCTAGCATTGTAGGTACAGGAACCATTTTGGGAGTAATTGGCTTCTTTAGCACATTTCTTTCCTTCTTTTTTGAAACTGTCTCACCTATTTCCTTACAGTCTCTTCCTTGAGACTTTATAGGCTTTGAGTTGCTAGCCTTCTTTTCTACAGTCAATGTCTTCAGCTCATTTAGGTGTTTTAGTCTCTTTGTGGACATATCTTCCCCACAATCGAAGATATGGTCAGACTTTGCATAAAAATCAGATTTCAGCCGTTTTTTGGGTGGTTTAGAAGAAAGAGGCAGGTCCTGAGCACTACTAACAGGATTGCTCTCAGTAGCCAGAGGAAATACATGAGGTTTAATGGGCTGAGTTTCAATCAACACTGGCTCTTCAGAAGAAGATACAACCAAGTTTCCCTGATAGACAATAGATCTAAATTGCAAAAAAAAATTAAGCACAATTGCAGGTCTGTTCTGTTCCACGTCATGGAAAGGATTTAGTGCAAGAGCTAATAGATCAGAAATTAACTGAGGAAGTCCAGTTTCAACATTTCTTGTATCAAAATTTTTCTGTCTAGCCATGGAACCAGAGGAAATGGTATGGCAGGCTTCAATTGCTTTCTCCTGTTGGTCCATTGGTGAATCCTCTCTATGAACTAAAGCAGTTGGGCTAGATTCTTGAGTCGATTGTCCTGCCAATGCCTTGAATGTAGCAGGTTGAAGGAGTTTATATGAAGGCTCTATGCCTGCATCCAAATTAGATTTTGTTTTCTTTTTCTTATTTATATCTACCACATAAGCTTCCTCATAACTCAAGTCCACTTCAGAACGTTTAAGAGCCTTTGGGTTTTTATACATATTGTGACTATCTGTAGAAAGAACATTACCAGGTTGTGAGGTGTCCAAGGGAGAGGCAATTCTGCCAGCCAAATGCATGTTCTCAGGCCCATTATGATTTTCATCTGTTTTCAGCATTCTTGGCTGAGCTTGTTGGAAATCTTGAGAACTGTCAGTTAATTTTGTCCTATTTGATTCAAGTTCTGCTTCCTTGTCCATGGTTACACTCTCTTTGCCAGCAAGCCCCGGATTAAGTGGCATACTCACTTTGCTAAATGTGTCAATTCCATCCTCTTTGCCTGCAAACTCAGTATTCATGAAAAAGTGTGGATATTTCCCTCCCAAGACATGCTCTCCATCTGACAAGGCTACTTCCTCATACATTGATGGGCTTAGGAAACTTAGTTGCTCTTGACCAAGGTGATCGGCTCTCAAAATGTTGGGATCATCAACCTGTTTAAGAAAATACTGATCTCTCTTACACTGAATTTTTATAGGACTTGTAGACTTCTTGCCAAAAGCTTCATCAATATGGGGAGAACCACTCAAGGTTGCTGCAAACAGTAACCGAAAGACAGTATTAGATAAAGGGAGGAAATAAAAACTGAGGCTAAGCATTCATCAAAAAACAAGAAGGAATGTCATTTTTGATCTCATGCACATATGGAGACTTGGAGAATCCATACGTATATGCATGTTGAAATGAACCTAATTTCCACATATTAAATAGTCATCTTAATGCAGTGCATCTACCTTGGTTGAGCAGATGTTCAGGGAATATGATATACATGAACAACAAAACATATAGCAGAATATTCAGGTATAAAGATAATTAAATTATACCTTGAGACAACAATTCTTGCTGATTTAAAACCCTCTTTGAACTTGCAGGGCAAACTTGATCAATCCCAGATGCAGGTGAGTAGGTCTCGTTGGACTTCTCAAACACAGCCATCCGATAGGCAAGAACTTTAGCCATACTTTTAATCCAATCAACATTTCCCTGCAACTTACTACACGGCATTAAAGCCATTTGCCACACAAAAGAAAGCATCTCAAGTGGAAAAAACTCATCTCTAGCCCTTTGAATTTGCTCCGTCGAGTACACCCCATGAGGGTCATAACCTCCCACATCAACCGCATAAAACCCATGAGCATCCACAGGCTGAAAATTAGAAGGGTCGCGACACCGGCATTCCAATCCTAGTGCAGCCCTTCTACAGGCCTCATTCTCCGCATCCTCAACAGCACTCACAAAAGCCTTTGCATTCGTTTGCATTGATTTCTCAGCATAGTGAGGATCAAATGGGATAAGCTCTTTCGCGTTTAACCAACCATAGCTACCATCCCCGAAGAACGCTACCAATACATGCCCTCTTTTCTTCGTTCTACGAACCGAAAGCACTGCAAATGCTTCATCAAATATTTGACCCGGCCACCACGGATACGATTTCACCTTTCCCCACACCATATCTCCCACCTCATACTTCACATTTTCTTTGAAATCATCACTCACAATTTCACCCATTTTTGTTTCTCTACTTACCCTTTCTACCAAATTCAAACCACTATTCCCCATACTATATACCATACTTGCAGTCTCTAATACAGAATCAATTTCTTTAGAATTATCAATCTCACAGCAAACACTAGTTCCCCAAGAATCACTGTTCCCATTTCCTAAATTTTCAACACCAAAATTACCAACTCTGCCACTACCAAAAACCCCACCTTCCAAAACCCTAGCTTTCTTATTAGACCCCATCTTCATATACACCAACTCTCAGTCTCTCTCACACAGACACACACAAACACTTCAAATCAAAACCTGAAGAGTGGAAAATGAGTAAAATGACAAGATATTCAGGGCACATTGTATAAGATTATGGAAATGAAATGAAATCGAAAGCCTAAAATGCTAAAAGTGAGACTGAAAGTCGAATAAAGATATACATGTACCTCTCATTCTCAAGCTGGTCTTCGAAGGTAATCCAAGAGATTTGAGAGGCTCAACCATTCCACCATTTCTAATCAAAATGTGCTCAAAATTAGTGGTTCATTATTTTGACATATCGGCTTCAAATCAAAAACCCTAGAGAGAGAGTAGATGGTGATTTTAGATTTGTGCGTGGAAGGGGATTTTTTCCTGTATGGGATAAGCATATTACGCAGTAGGACACCGGACAGACATGTAGCCTAAATTGGAAGAGCGATGGCATGGTGTGGTCTTTTTATTATGGTACGTGTTTCAAAAGTGAAATGTCAAAACTAACCTTTTAAATTTTTTATTATTTTTTATATTTTTTTATGGGTGAGGCTTAGGATCAGTGTCCCATTGAGATAATGACATGTGTCCATTTTTAGACACATGTCACCATCTGACCGGGTCCAGTGTACTGGATGCACTAGACCTAAATCAAGTCAATTTTTTTATAATATAGTTTCATTATATTTCGTTAATTTCTGATGATTTTTTTTATCATCAAATTAAAATATTAATTTATTTTTTATATATGCGAAAATCAAACTTCATATCTCTTATTCAATTATAAGAGACTTTACTGCTTACTAGAAGCAAGAAAAAGAAAAATAGAGTATGCTGTTTTATTAATGGGGGAGACTTTGAAAACACGAAAGGGTGTTAATTGAATAAAAAAACTCTTGATCAAAACACTAGCGTAAAAAACAAAAAAAATGAAGATAAAAAGAGATTAGTGTGTGTTTGGGGCTAGTTTTTTGCTTTTTAACTATTATGTATAACTTGTATAAAAAAAATAAAAAAATAAAAAATAAAAAACTATTATGTATAACTTTTTAAAACGCCACTTTTCAAAGTAACAAGTATACTTTATTATACTTTTAACAAAAAATTTTCAGCAAAATTAAAAAGATTTCATTTTATGATCAAAATTTTATTTGATGGACTCACGCAATTAAACATTTTTTTTTCCAATGAATGTTCTAGAAGTTGGAAAGCCAGATGTGAAAGTACAGTTGGTGGGATGTGAAACCCTATGTCAATAATATACACCCCATTTGTTTCCATTTTGGTGCAGGATTAATCATAAATCCCATGCTCCCTAAGATCTACCAAATTCATATTTCCTTCAGATTCGATTTATATAATTTAGATATAGATTAGAGAAATAGGGGCTTATAATTTGATGATTGAATAAAAGATATGAAATTCAATTTCCATCTACACAAAAACTGATTGATATCTTGGTTTGACAATAAATAGCACAATTATTAGAAGCGAGCATTATATGCCAAAACTATAAAAACAAATAACTAAATAAGAGAAATAGGTGCTTATAATTTGATGCAACAATATTGAACCCCATTTTATCAAGAGCCTTGTGGTTAGTTTTTACGTGTATGTTACGCGAAATATTCACATGCGTACGTAACAAATAAAATGACTTCCGTTTAAAGCATTTTCATCAAGTGTGTCAAATGCCAAATATTTGGCATTTGACACACCAAACACTAAAAAACTGCTCACATCAGGTATTTTAAATACCAAAATATTTGGCATTGATGAACAGTGCAATCTCAAATTTGAGATTGCACTGTTCACGAATTGTAAAACTTATGTTATTTTTTTATTCAAGTGGGTCCACTTTCTTTTCTTCTTATTTTTTCTTTCTTCCTTGTCTTTCTCATTCTTACTTTGAACCTCCAACCATTTCCTTGCTCTTTCTCTCTCCCTCTGCTTGACTTTCTGCCTCCCTCTTTGACGAAACCCAAGCCAGAGCATCAAGCCAAGCCGATCTCTATAATTGTAACTTTAAAGTTTGGTTTGTATCATCTATTATAGTGAAGTAGGGTTTTAGCGAAGTAGGATGTAGAAAAGATATTGTGATCTATAGCGGATTCAAGGGCTCAACCCAATGCTATTTTGACTTATTGAGGGCCCTTGGCAATCGGGAGATGGTACTTCATGTTAGAGGCTAAGGTGCATACTGCATAGGCACGTGCGCAAAAATGAATTTTTTATTTTTTATTTTTTTTAATGTATGTATAGACATAATATTGAGACAAATTGTGGTTTCAATTGCAATCTTAAATAAATATTTTTATTTTTTATTTTTATTGCACCCATTAAGGGATTCCTCCTATAAAGTAGTTGTTTTTTAATGGTAGTTGGTGGTTTTTCCCTTGATTGGTATAAAAGAAATAACATATTGTCAAAATATGTATTATCAAAATAACAAAGGCACATAATATGGCTTTTTTTCCATGATGGTTAGAGTATATTCTCTAATAAAAACTTGAAACTAATATGTATATTCGACCAAAAATTTTATATATCTAATTGTGATTATTCATAAATGTAACTGTAAGAAACTTGACGTAACCGATATTATGAAAATTGCAAGAAAAAAGTATTTTAGTACCTTCAAATATCGTAGTCAAACTAATGTCCTATATGTTTAATAACTCAAGCTAACATCAATATCACCACTACAATTGACTATTTATAATTTGAACCGTATAATTGTAATTGTTTTTAATTATACCCGTGCATATGCACGGGGCTACACACTAGTTTTTAATTGTACCCGTGCATATGCACAGGGCTACACACTAGTTTATAATAATTCATGAATTTGACACTTTTATTAGCAACCTATAAATATTGTGGTACTTACCTTGGTCCATGTGGTTTTTCAGATCTTAAACTACAGAGTTTACGGTAGGAATTGTTGATTTGTTGTTAACTTTCTTTTAGTGCCTTTGTAGAACTATATATTATCCAACGATTTGTTGTAACAATAAACGCTGATTTGGTGTTTGATTGGGTTGGATAATTGGGTGCCAGTGCCTCATCTTATCATTTTCTTTGACATATTGAACCAAAGATGCATATCTAATGTCGATTTGAATAGGCTTATTTGTTGCATTTTTAATTTGTTAAATTGGGTTTGGATTTAGGTTCAATGTTTCAATGTATTGGATTTGACACAAATAAGAAAAAATTTATTTATTGAATTAAAAAAATATTATATGTTTAATTTTTTTTTTTAAAATGACACAAAATATAAATAATTTAATGATATGAAGGATGTTCCTGAATTTAAATCATATACTATATAATAAAATTTGAGTTTAGAAGTCATGGTTGCGCCAAGTGATTTCACCAAATTGCAGAAATTTTTTTAGATTTTTAGATTTTAAGAAAAAATATATATAATTATTCTTTTACAATAATTTCTAAGTTGATAAAAATCTTAATTTGATTATAATCCAAATTCTTCATCTAATCTATCTAATCCTTATTTTTTACGTGTAGTGTTGAAATAAAATTAGATTAACATTATTAGATATATTACAATGAAGGGTTCTATGATAAATTTTGTTAATTTTATGAAATACATTTTGTAAAGACCCGGTTTGGAAAAGCTAGTGCAGAACGTGGACAGACTTTGGCCCAAGAGGCCTAAAACAATGAATTTGTAGAGAAAATGGGTCGAAGCACTGGGCTTTAGTTAATCAGACAACAACATGGATAGGCTTCATGACAAAAAGATAAAAATGAACTCTTATGAAATGAAGAAGGAACGTCCTCAGCTTGGTCCGAGGACAATAGTTCTAATATATGTTCTTAGAAAGTGTTACAAGTTTGATTGTGATTGTTACAGTGTTATTTCTTTCTTTTTTCCGATCCCCTCTCCTGTTCTATCTCCTCTTCTTTTATACTCTCTTCTCCCTTCACCTCAACCGTCCACCTGTATGCTAGATGGTTAGGGTTGATACTTGTCCCATCAGTCCTTCTCATAATCTTCAAACAGTAGCTGTAAGGCTGAAATACACTGCTCAGGTATCACTTCCACATTAATGCGGCCAGGGGATTAGCTGCAGTGCATTTAATGCGGAGGCAGCAGCTTTCTCCCTAGATATTTTAGGGTTCGTCCTTATCTCATATCCCTACCGTGCTTGTCCACCCCAAATGAATTTCATGGATTACCATCTTTGCTATCAATCCATTTCCCAGAAGGTTGGGCAAGCTCGGCCGAGGAAGTTTTCATCCTCGACAAACTTTCTGGAGCCTTTAGGACTAAACTCCACCATTTATTCATCAATGTAATTTCCGCCGACGAAGACATCTCATCCTTGGGCGGATCTTTGTCCTCGACTTGGGCTATAGGCCCAACATATGAATAGATAATGCACTTCTGGGCCCAAGGACCCTACACATTTATATAAAATAAAACTCATAAAATGCATAAGATATACAAGAAGGTAAAATTCATGACTATGCATGAAACTTATTGCATTTATTTTTTTTTTTAATTTCTATTAGCTAGATCACATTTCTTAAATAAACTGAACAACCATTTCATCACCCCATTATGCATGTAATGATTGGAATGTTGTTAGTTAATACATGATTGCTTGATAATAATATTGAGTAAAAATTATTTTAATTCTATTTAAGAAAATTTTTGTGAAATTTTCATTTTCATGTCCATTTTTTTAATCTAATAGATTTAATTTTTCACGTTAGTTTAATTGAATAGTATTGTGTTTATACTTTTTTTTAACTACAATCATTCACAAAATGAGTAACAACTTATTGAGTATTGCAAAAGATACAAATATGAACATTAACATGAGCATGAACATGAAGGGAGATTTCTATTCATTTTCTTGAAAAAAAAAATGTACTTACAAAAAATTCCAAACTTTATTAGGTAAAGAATAATTAAGTTATAGATAGCAAAATCAATAAACCAAAAAATTTTAGGAGCCTAGGAAGAGCCATTACTCAGTTGAAACAACCCAAAATAAAAAAAACCATCCATTCCACACTTCCATCGCAACTGCTTTAGCTCAAGGAAGACAATATATATATATATCATTCAATAAATATAGAACATCCTTAAAAAAAAAAAATTAGTATGTTTATCATAATTAAGGGAAATCCTAATGGGTACATAAAAGTTTATTGTAGGAATATAAAAGTTTTCTATTGTAGACTTTTCACGCTTAAAGAACATGACTTGCCAACTAATCAAACTAGAGTTTTTAGTACCTACAGCAATTTCACAACATCAAGAACAAACCCCAGTGTAGATAGTGTCAAATTCCATAGTCTCCTATTACATCAAATGAGTGTTTAATTTTTCTCACAAAGTATTGAATACTAGAACTTCTGGGCCATAGTCTCAACTACAACTCTCAATCATGTTGGACTTGGATGACACCTTTCCACAACATATCATTATGAGATGCAAAAAAAATTTGGAGTGTACACAACGATTAGCGTGGATGGGAAGAAATTTCATCCTATTCCAATTGGTTAGGTTAGTAAGGTCCTATTCCAATTTAATGATCATGGAATTTTGTATACAAGTAATAATCAAGGAAACTTCCACCTAAAATAAGTCGGACTTTTGGCAAGAGAGAAAATTGATGTCTAGACAAATCAAGCTAAGGCCGACCAAAATTGACCATATTCTTAATTTTTTATCTCGATTTGTTCCATGTACAAGACTTATAGTCAATGCTTGGCACATAAAAGTTGAACATCTTATCTAAAGTCCATCATCTGAAAGCTTGAGAAAAAATTCATTTAAATCAAGTGATGCTCTAATTTTGCATTTAACATTTTTTTACCTCATTTATTAAGTTTTTTTTACTGTTACTCAAAAGTTTACATTAACTTATTTTACTGTTATCTCATTAATTTTCTAAGCTTACATCACACCTTTCTCTCTTTTTCATATCTTTTAGCATACCCACCATTTTAATATTTAAAAAAAAAACAAAAAAAAATAATAATTAAGAACTAATAGTAATAACTAACCATACAAGGCCTTGGAGAGAGATAGCGAGACACAAAAATGTTGTGGGTTGTAAAATAAAACACATTGTATATATTACCAAAACAAAAGACTTGAGATTGACAAAACATTTGAAAGAGAGAGAAAGAGAAATCTAAGGGGCCGCCGTCTTCGTCATATTGGCCTCTCACCACCATCAAAAGCTGAACCCCTATGGGTATTTTTTTTCTTTTTAAATTAGGGGATTAAATATGATTTAGGTTTGGGTCATTTGGTTAGATAGTTTTTGTTTTGGGTATATAAGTAGAGAGAATACTTGGTACGCAATGTAAAGTCATATTCTATCATGTTTTTAAATTATCTATAAGACCCATGCATACACACTTACCCACACCATATTTTAACGTCGCACTATCGATGAGCGGAAGAGAGTGAGAGAGTTTGACATATTTTTATTTCATAGTATTAAATATGTGAACACAACACAAATTAGTTGATTTTCATGGCCCTGTTACTCTTTTACTCTAATTTAGTTTACTTTTTTTTATAATATATGTATAACACTATCCAAAACCATCTTATATAAAATATTATAAAATTATCTGTGCATCGCACGGGTAACTTAGTAGTTATAATAGAAAGGGTGTGCCATCTTTTAATGTGATGGTAACATGCAATTTTGATTTACTTTTCACATTTGTTATGGCTGGATGGGAAGGTGCAGCACATGATACACATATATTTCTTAGATGCTATCTGTCGATAATCTGTCAACTTTCCAAAACCACCACTAGGTATATAATATTTTTATATATTAAATATGTATGAAGGATATTATTTATATACATCTTACATTTTTTTTTCTTTTACTAGGAAAATATTATTTAGTTGATGCTGGATACCCCTTAAGGAAAGGATATTTGCCACCTTATAAGGGACAGAGGTACCATCTTTCAAATTTTCAAGGAGCTGGTCTAGGGAATCACATAGAAGAGAGGTTTAACTATGTTTACTCATCACTTCGAAGTACAATTGAACGAACTTTAGGAGTGTGGAAGAATAGATGGAAAATTTTGAAGCAAATGCCATCTTATGACATTAAAGACCAAAGAAACATTATAGTTGCTACTTGTGTTTTGAATAATTTTATTAGAAAATATGATAGGGAGGATGAGGGATTCAATTGGGATGAGCATGACTTGGACAGACCAAGAAGCGATAGTAGTGGAGAAGGTAGTAGCAAACAGGCAAACGGGCAAACGGGCTCACTATACAAAATGAGGAGATGAAATTTGTTCATGGCAAAATAGCTCAGTCCATTTGTGGGTTGTAAACAATATTTTATTATTTCTATTTTGGTTTTAATGTTTTGGATAAGAGCTTTGTTTTTTTTTTTTTTTTTAAAGTATGGATTGTCTAGTATTGATATTGTTGGCTGTAAACATTTTAATATAATTATTTCCCTAACCTTAACAAATTATGCAATTCTTTCTCTTGATGAGTTTTTTTTTTTTTTTTTTTTTATATATATTTTAAATTTGATAAACTTCTCTCCATGAATTTCAGCAACAACAACATCATTATTGTTGTTATTATTAATATAATTGTAAAGATTAATTACATATTTTCAATAATAAAAAAACATTGATTACAGGAAAATTGATAGTAATAATTCAATTATAATACATTTGATAGTGTCACTTGTAGGAATTATACTTAAAAAGTAATATTTCAAGAGAAACAAACATAATACATTTATCAATTAACAATTATATCATGTGCATATGTAATAAAAATCAACAATAAGATGTAAGAAATTTACATACTAAATTATATTATTCAAGAACCTCATAAGCAATTAGGATGCTCTCCCCACCTGGTCAGGATTAATCAGAGCTTTCTTTTCTCTTCTAACACCCCTTACAAGTGTGACCTCGACAATATTTATAATATTCAAAAAGGACATGATCAGTCATAAAATCCTTTCTATTGTAATAACAATTTATGTAACAAATACATTACATTCATTAATATACAACTTCATTAATTAGATTCATAAATGAATGAGTTCATTAACGTGTCATTGTTTTTGTAACTCCATACTAACACATGAATTCATCTATCGTTCATATCTAAAATCACTATAATGACAACACCTCTTATAGGAGGCCAAGTTATTGGAAATGACGCGATAGATTTATTATGGCCAACACTCAACGTGCATGATTCTCATTGTGAAAGGACTTTTGAGATTATTATGCACTAACCATTGAAAGACTAGCCCTTATTGTCTTCCATAGTCTGAGCAATTTTAACTTGCACCTCCTTTCCATCATAGTCCAACAATGTACCTATCAGAATAGGTTACATCATGATGGATATGGTCAAGTCAAGGACTATAATGAAATGATTCGTAATCTAAGTCTACAATATCAAGTAGACATATTCCAATATTTTACATCATAAAAATATTGCAAAATTTCACAAGAAATTTTAAATAATTAATTATTGATAATAGAGACATTATAAAATATCATGTTGGGCCACATGATTCTAACAGGTGCCAGTAGTGTAATGTACTATTCAATAGCAAATTATCAAAGATTAAAAGTATCTAACACATAAAATAATAAAAATATTGTTGACGAAAATTGTTAACACATGTTTAACAATAATTGTTAGATCTTTTTTAACAAATATTGTCAAATTATGTTTAACAAACACTACCAAATTATGTTTAACAAACACTGTCAAATTATGCTTAACAAGAATTGTCAAATCAATCAAATTCATCAAACATAATTTCACCAATAAGCCTTTTGGCGTATGAGTTTTGATGGTTTTTAGACCCCTTAAAACACAATTGATTTAACCTAGGTAATTAGCCAAGTTGTTACTTAGTCCAATTTAACAAATCTAGGTTATCACAATTACAAAGATCATATCATGCAAAGCAGCGGAAAGATAAATAACACAAGATATGATCACCCAGGAAACCAAACTAGTAAAAATCTAGGGAGGATTTGACCTAGCTATCCTCAAGTTAAACTTGAATCCACTATCTTGAAAGAATCGAAGTTCATACAATAAGACTTACAAGCTCCCACGCTCGACTTCTTATTGCTGCCAACCAATAGAACTTACTGACATGACCACGTGCAAGCTCCGAATCCATGGACTTCTTCTTTCTTGGATTCACCACCAGATACAAGCACACTCGCTTGTGTTTTCTTTAAACTTCAATGGCAGCAACCGAGTTGATCATCAAGGTGTAGATAAAATCTTCTCCTTGAAAACCCTAAGTTTGTGTAAAGGAAAGCTCCTCTAGATCTCATAAGAGATTTACACAAATCGCAATATGAGCAACACTAAAACGTGGCTAGGGTTTGCCTTTTATACTTAGGACAAATTAGAAAACTCTAAAACGTTTTAAACAACTAGGGCTAAGTTGGAAATTGGCAGAAAAAAACATTATGCCCGAGATTCGATCGATCGAGCCAGGCCGAAATGCATTAATCTTTTCTGCATTAACTCGATTCCAACTTTACATAAAATACACAACTTTGAGCAAGACTAAAACACTTCTAAACACATTGTTTTGATTATGGTTTGCCAACAATACATATTAGAGTTCTAAATACATAAATACCTAAGTTTTTAGAACTTAACAAACTCCCCTTTAGCAATCCTCGACAAAACACAACTAGAAGTTCAAAGTTTACAAAATAAAAGCCCTTTACACAAATAATGCTCATAAAACAAATTCAATCCTAACTAATATCCATCAGTTGCAAGTGTAGACAGCAGCTCAATTGAATCAACCTGTATATTTCCTGAAACACTAAACAAAATGCATAATCACATGTGTGGAAAAAATACAAGTAAACAAATTAAATTCTAGATTTCAAAAAGTACACAATAAAGACATATATCAATGAATAACTCATAATTATAAATCAATAAATAGTTTGAAACAATAAACATATACGGTAACAGAAAATAATACTCCCCTAACATGAATATCCCATCAAAAACATGGCAGGAGCTAAAAGGATAAAATACAAAGTGAAGCACCTAGATACAATGTAAACTCCACAAGCTCCATCCAACAAAATACTCTCCCCTTGAAAACAAACACTCTACAATGTACTCTCCCTTTTTGTGACGGAATGCCAAAGGGCAAACAAAATCCATCATCAAAAGGGAGGTGGTGTGGAAGAGCGTCAAAACTATGCCAACTTCGTACGCAAGGCACGAATCTCTTCGAGCACGTCCACCAAAATCTGTCCATGAGCTGCCTAAACGGTCAAGACATGATCCAACGTACGTCGAATGTATGAATCATTCGAAGCAGTTGGTGGAGGAACATCAGCATCAGCAGCAGCAGCACCCGATGTCTTAGCAGCATCAGCACCTGTAGAAGAGGGAGGAGGGGGAACAGCACTAGATGACACACCTCCAGAACGCGAAGGAGCAACTCTCAAGTGAGCAGCCCTCTGTCTAAGAAAGGTGGCACCTATGGGAGCAACGACATGAACAGGCTCACCAGAAGGGAAACCATCTAGCCCCAAAAACAGTAGAATCCTATGAATGAAAATAGGCTGAATAAGCGCATGCCCTACGGCAGAACTCCTATGAATCTCGTTCAAAGAACGAAGGAACAGATGAGGGAAACTGATAGACGCACCAGAAACGAACGCATACAAAAACACACATCGCTCTAGAGGGATGGTGTGGAATGAGAAATAGGCCATAATAAATGACATGCTATCCTAAAGAAAAGATAGGCAGTCTCGGTAAACTCAGCAGACGTGATCCGAGGATCAGAACCCCACTGGATAGATGACCCAGTGATGTATGACATGACAACATCTAAGGAAGGAGACTCATCATAGGGATAGTCAGACTCCCGAACAACCGAAACCCTAAGAGCCTCAGCCACTACCCGAGGGGTAATGATGAACTCAACACCTCGTATCCAACTCCTAACAAAGGTGTTGGAATCATAGACGTGGCAAGAGAGGTTCAAGAAGAACTCTCTAATCAGGGTGGTCAGGGGTAGATGATCTATCTCTAAGAGAGGCAACCAACCTCTAGATTCAAAGTTAGCCCTAATGGCCGGATCAATCTCATCTAAAATTACAGCACGCTCAGCCCAAATCTTACGTTTACGGTTCAAATTCTCAAAGGCCTCTCTACTTTTATCATTCCTAAACACCTCACTCCTAAAGAGAGACTCAGAGGAAGTGGAAGGGGTCCTATGGGCTCTAGTTTTCCTAGGCATGGTGCTAGGATAAGGACCAAAACACAAAACAAAGGAACAAAAATACAAAAGAAATACCAAGGGCAGACTGCAAGTTAGTACATAAAAAAAATATAGAACAAAAATCTATATGATGCATGAACAATTTAAATGGCATGATGCATGTCCTAATGCAGTGCAATTAAGTTCAAATTCACAAAATTGGCTTGAGCATAGAGTTCTTAACACAAAAACCCCAAAATTTTGAAAAACCACTTGATCAATTTGAAAGATATTGACTAATTGATTATCATACAAGAAAGAGTTCAGTAAATAATGACCAATTACATCAATTGAACAAGCCAATTTCATCAATTTAGCCAAATTTGAACAAAATCCCCAATTCGGGGTAATTACAAGCCCTAGAATTTTCAATTTTTCACAAAGCCCCAAATTGATCAAATTAACCACCATATAACATGAATATAACAATATAGGAGCAAAACCCAATGATCAATTTCAGAAAAAGAATTGATTCGACAAAAATCCCAATAGTGAAAAGTTCCGAAAATCCCCTTTAAATGCATGAGTTTATGCATGAAAAACATGAAAAT
The DNA here is from genome assembly GCF_001633185.2 of Quercus lobata. NCBI lineage: Eukaryota > Viridiplantae > Streptophyta > Magnoliopsida > Fagales > Fagaceae > Quercus > Quercus lobata. The sequence continues at coordinate 8,651,946 of NC_044909.1, read as the reverse complement.
AAATGTAAAAGGAAGGGTATAAAGGTTTTACCGGCCTTGGGAGACAAAAAAACCTTGCAAAAAATTTGGTCAAAAACAACAAAAAATCCTCAGTGGAGCCTTGCCAAGTCGGAGAGAGAGGAAAGTTTGAAAAAGTTTGAAACAATCCAATCTGAGTCCAGTCTGATCGAAACAGACAGAGACTTTAACAAAACAATTTTAAAAAAATTTTGATCGATCGAAAAATAGAATGGATCGATCGACATGGGCAGAGGCTCACTAAATTTGAGGAAAAAACACAGTTTTTGAAAAAAAAATTCAGAAACAACTCAAAGCATTGAAATTGAAGAACCAAATATATGAGTATGTGATGATGTGATTTTCAAAAAACAAGAATTTAAGCCCAAAATTCCCAAAATCAAAATTTCTTGCATTCTCCATAAATTTTCAAGCATCAAATTGATTTTGCACAAATTTCAAGGTATTTGCAAAAACTTGGTTGGTCAGACCATAAACACACACAATAACATGTACAATGTTTAGCAAAGAGTAACTTGTGTAGCGTGTGCAACTTACAAAAGCTTGAGATACATGTGAGGTAATATGTGAATAGCAATTAACCACAAAGTCTACAAAATTCATCACATAGAATTTAAAAGAGACTAACACCTAAAGAGTTACATCATATAACTCCCACATCTCTTAGATCATAAGCTTGCAATCATGTAAGTTTCTTGAATTTATGCCTCATAATATACATACCAATTTTAAGTCATGTGATTTTGGTATCAAGCCTAATAGTACACACCGATTTTAAGTATTAAGCAATTTAAACCGAGGCTTCACCTTATGTTCTTTTTGTGTATGTGCTACACTTTCTCGAGTACAAAATCTTATGATATGCACTAAGGTGTTCATGATTGGCTAGTGAACAGTGGTAAGATGGTTATTTATGCCTTTCTCTAAAAATTCAAGTCCGACAGTCAAAAACATGTGACTTCAAGATTAAGACAGTGTAATCAAAAACCATAAACATCTTTCCCACACAACAAACACTACAAAGCTTCAACTAGTAAAGTGCAAAAAGTAAACTCATCAAAGCTAAACAAGGTACAAACGACATGTTATGTGAAAATAAATTGACCAACCTCATTCTCAAAAACCAAGAAAAATAGTACAAAACACAATTTGCTTCCTTTTTCTTCCCTTTTTTTAATTATTTATTTATAAAAAAGAAACACCTAGAATGAAATGCATGAATGTTATGCAATGCAAATCCTAGAAAAAAAAATAAAAAATAAAACCAAAGAATAATGGTCACAGAGGATAGAGCAATGAAGCACAAGGATCAAGAAGGCCAAGACAAATCAGGGACACAGAATCACACCAATTACTTGAAGAAGTGTCTCAAACTTACTTCTATCAAGAAGTTTGGTGAAAATGTCGGCATTCTGGCATTCAGTAGGAATATACTCAAGACACACAATTTTTCTTTCAACAAGATCTCTAATAAAGTGATACCTAATTTCTATGTGCTTAGTCTTAAAATGTTGAACAGGGTTCTTAGATATGTCAATAGCATTAGAGTTATCACAGTAAATAACCATGGTATCTTGGAATATCCCATAATCAGTTAAAACATTTTTCATCCAAAGAAGTTGTGAGCAACAACTTCCAGCAGCAATATATTCTGCCCTGGCAGTAGACAAGGACACAAAATTTTGCTTTTTACTCATCCAAGCAACGAAATTAGCTCCAACATAAAAACACCCACCAGTGGTGCTTTTTCTATCATTAGCATTACCTGTCCAATTAGAATCAGAGAACTCAGCAAGAGGCAGATTAGACTCTTTACTATAAAATAATCCATAATCACAAGTTCCACCAACATATTTGATTATTCTTTTGACAGCATTTAAGTGTGAAACTTTAGGATTAGATTGAAATCTAGAACAAACACCAACACTAAACGCAATATCAGGCCGACTAGCAGTCAAATATAAAAGACATCCAATCATACTTCTGTATAATGCAACATCAACAAACTCACTTGAAGGATCATTTGTTAATTTTGCATTGGCAACCATTGGTGTTCTAGCATGTGCAACATTGTTCAGTCCAAATCTCTTGACTAGATTCCTTGCATATTTTGCTTGGTTGATGTAGATCCCTGAGTTCGTTTGCTTCACCTGTAATCTCAAGAAATAAGTTAGTTCACCAACCATACTCATTTCAAACATCGTCTTCATTTCATCTGCAAAAGAATGAGCAAGAGAGTCATTAGTAGCACCAAAAACAATATCATCAACATAAATTTGAGCTACAACAAAACTGTTCTTATCCTTTCTTATGAAGAGAGTAGTGTCTGCAGATCCCCTTTTGAAGCCATGCTCAGTAACATATGCAGTCAATCTATCACACCAAGCCCGTGGAGCTTGTTTCAAACCATACAGAGCTCTCTTCAATTTATACATATCATCCGGTCTGTGAGGGTCAACAAAGCCTTTAGGTTGTTCAACATATACTTCTTCTTGCAGCATTCCATTCAAGAAAGCACCTTTGACATCCATTTGATATAGCTTGAAATTCAGATGACTAGCTATAGCCAATAGTATCCTAATGGATTCCAATCTTGCTACCGGTGCAAAGGTCTCATCAAAGTCAATCCCTTCCACTTGTGTGTAACCTTGAGCAACAAGTCTTGATTTATTTCTGATAACAGTGCCATGTTCATCTGACTTGTTCTTAAAGATCCATTTAGTTCCAATTACATTTACACCCTTTGGTCTAGGAACTAATTCCCACACATCATTCCGAACAAATTGATGAAGTTCTTCATGCATAGAGTTTACCCAATCAGCATCTTGAAGTGCCTCGTCTATCTTTTTCAGTTTAAATTGGGATAGATAGCATGAGTGTATAATTACACTTAAGGCTTTTGACCTTAATCTCATGTTATCATTCAGACTTCCCAATATATTTGAGGAGGGATGATTAAGCCTTACTCTAGAGGAAGGACCTTTAACTAGAGATGTGGATGTACCTTTCTGTTCTGATGAAGGACTAAACTCATGTTGAGCCTATTGAGTCTCATGAACCGGAGTGAATGGTTCAGGACTTGATAGCACAGAAATTGCATCATTCAACACCATTAGCTCCTCATCACTATGTTTCCCAACATAATCAACAAGAAGTGAGTCATTAACCTCCATAGGCTTATCTTGAACCGAAGTAGTATTTTCTGAATGTGCTTCTGGACATACTTCATCATTGATCACAACATTTGACGATTCCATGATAGTTTTGGTTCTCAGATTATACACTCTATATGCTCCACTAGTAGAGGAGTACCCTAGAAAATATCCCTTGTCACTCTTTGCATCAAATTTCTCTAGGTTCTCTCTATCACGTAGAATGTAACAATCACTACCAAATATCTTGAAATACTTAACGACCGGCTTCTTTCCTCTCCAGAGTTCATAAGGAGTCTTTTTGGAATCGGGTATAAAATACACCCGGTTGAGTGTATGGCAAGCAATGTTAACTACTTCTACCCAGAAGGATTTTGGCAATTTTTTATTGTGTAGCATGACACGTGCCATCTCCTGAACAAACCTATTTTTCCATTCAACTATTCCATTTTGTTGTGGTGTCTTGGGTGAAGAAAACTCTTGATGTGTGCCTTGTTCATTGTAGAAGATAGCCAGCTTGGTATTCTCAAATTCTCTTCTATGGTCACTTCTGATCCTAGCTATCACAGTATCTTTTTCAACCTGCAATTTCTTACACAGATGTATTATCTTATCAGGAGCCTCAACTTTATCTTTCAAAAGCACAACCCAAGTAGATCTGGTAAAGTCATCTACAATCACTAGAATATACTTCTTTCCTCCTAAATTCTGAACTCGAGCAAGACCCATAAGATCAATGTGCAGTAACTCCAGAGGTCTTGAAGTTTGAACACTAGTCACAGACAGATGTTTATATTTTATCTGTTTACCTATCTGACATGGTCCACATATGCACTTATCTATCTTCTCAAACTTAGGTAAACCAACAACAGCATCACATTTGGAAATCTTTTCTAATTGCTTATAACTTGCATGCCCCAACTGTTGATACCACAAATCAACTTGATCAATCTTTGCACTAAAACACTTGTTGCTTATGCTTGGTGTCAATCCATAACAGTTGTCCGCTGTCCTTACACCAACACATATACAGTCACCTCCTCCATCAAGTATCTCACATTCATACTTAGTGAATAGAACATTCAGTCCATTGTTGCAAATCTGACTGATGCTGAGTAAATTTGCCTTCAGTCCATCAACATACCAAACATCTTCAAAGACCGATAACCCTGGGATGTCCACAGTTCCAATGCCTCTGATGACAGATTTGCTTCCATCTCCAAAAGTGATTGTCCCAATCTTTCCTTCAAAGAGGGTCTTGAATAATCCTTTGTTTCCTGTCATATGCCTGGAACAACCACTATCCAAATACCAAAGACAAGAATCACGTGCCTTTAAGGCGGTTAAAGCAGTATAACACAAATAATTATTACCACATATGATAAGACCAAGACGTCCAAGGAAAGATTTAACAAACTCAACAAGTGACAAATAACAAAGTAAGCAAGTTGATGAATAAGCAAAAAGAATTTCCAAGAATCCATAACAACAGGGGTCAAGGATTAGCTCAGTGATCAAAAGATTAACAACAAGAGAGCAATCCGCTCTGATACCACTTGATGGTTTTTAGACCCCTTAAAACTCAATTGATTTAACCTAGGTAATTAACCAAGTTGTTACTTAGTCCAATTTAACAAATCTAGGTTATCACAATTACAAAGATCATATCATGCAAAGCAGAGGAAAGATAAATAATACAAGATATGATCACCTAGGAAACTAAACTGGTAAAAACCTGGAGAGGATTTGACCTAGCTATCCTCAAGGTAAACTTGAATTCACTATCTTGAAAGAATCGAAGTTCATACAATAAGACTTACAAGCCCCCACGCTCGACTTCTTATTGCTACCAACCAGTAGAACTTACTGACACGACCATGTGCAAGCTCTGAATCCACGGACTCCTTCTTTCTTGGATTCACCACCAGATACAAGCACACCTGCTTGTGTTTTCTTTAAACTTCAATGGCAGCAACCGAGTTGATCATCAAGGTGTAGATAAAATCTTCTCCTTGAAAACTCTAAGTTTGTGTAAAGGAAAGCTCCTCTAGATCTCACAAGAGATTTACACAAACCACAATATGAGCAACACTAAAACGTGGCTAGGGTTTGCCTTTTATACTTAGGACAAATTAGAAAACCCTAAAACGTTTTAAACAACTAGGGCTGAGTTGAAAATCTGCAGAAAAAAACATTCTGCCCGAGATTCGATCGATCGAGCCTAAGCTTCGATCGATCGAGCCAGGCCAAAATGCATTAATCTTTTCTGCATTAGCTCGATTCTAACTTTATATAAAATACACAACTTTGAGCAAGACTAAAACACTTTTAAACACATTGTTTTGATCATGGTTTGCCAACAATACATATTAGATTTCTAAATACATAAATACCTAAGTCTTTAGAACCTAACAAGTTTTATTAATGTGAGTAGTGCCTATTCAAGATAATATATCTCTTAATTACAATCCCTTGTTTCAAGCGGAGACCTTTTGATTCCAATCACGTCGTCTTTGTACATAAATTCATTTATTTTCATGTTTAAGGAGATATGTGTTTTATTTATTTATTTGTGACTGCACCTAATAATTTATTTAGGTTGCTTATGTACCCTTGGCGGGGATCAAGCCAATTCGTAGTTCTTAATCTGAGGTTTTAAATTTAAAATCCCCAAATTGATTTTGCCCAATTTAATGATATTTTGATTGAGGTTCCCAAATTTAATTAAGGAAAATAAAACTCCTTTGAAGCAATTTTTATTTTATTTTATTTTATGAACATGTTTTAGGAATTGGAAAATTTCCTCAAATCAATTTTTTGTAGTCATTTTATTTTGGGCATTGTTAACTTCAATCTTGATTAAGAAATTAGGAATCCCAAAAAATTTAGCCATGTTGGAATTTGAAGGAATTAGAATCATAACTTTAGGAGTCAAGGACTCCATTGATTTGGGTAGAGTGAATGACTCCATTAATTTGGTAGAGTCAAGGAGTCCATTAAAATATGGTAGAGTCAAGGAGTTCATTAATTGGATAGAGTCAAGGACTTCATTAAAATATGGTAGAGTCAAGGATTCCATTAAAATATGGTAGAGTCAAGGACTCCATTGATGTGGTAGAGTCAAGGACTCCATTAAAATTTAGTAGAGTCAAGGACTCTATTAAAATGATAGAGTCAAAGACTTTAGTGGAGAAAACGCTGAACCAAAACTTGAGAGAATTTTTATTTGGTAATTTTCAAATAGGATTTATGAATCAGGGACTCATATCTAAAGCTTTATGTATGGAGTTAGGAACTCCTCATGAAACCCAACCCTATTTGTTTTACCAAACAAAAATTCAAATTTGAAGAAGAGGGAGAGGTAGATATTTAGAGAAGAAAGGGACTGATTAAATCTCTAGCTAATGTTGTGTTCCTCCTTTGCTTGTTTTACTATATGCGTGCTTCCCCTCTTCTCTTTCTCTTTCTCATTTTTTATTTTTATTTTTATTTTTTTGTGTTCCTCTCTAATTTATAAAGGAACTGAGAAGCAATTTTCCCCTATTTTTTTTCTCTTAACTGATCAGTTCATGGGCTAGAACTGCAAAGAAAGTGCAATACTGCACTAGCATCTTTCGGGTACAGTTGAGTTTTGGGGGTGTTTGGTAAGGTATTTTAAACAACAGTTTCCAGTGTTTAAACAACATCATATACTATATAATAAAAGTTGGGCATAGAAGCTGTAGTTGCGCCAAGTGACTGCACTAAATTGCAGAAATTTTTTTAGAATTTAAAAAAAATTAATATATATATTTTTTTGTACTTATCTTCTTCTCCTATAATTTCTAAATTGATAAAAATCTTAATTTGTTTACAATCCAAACTCTTCATCTAATCCTTTTATTATTATAATTTATAAGTTGATAAGAAATTTTAATTTGATTAAATTTCAAATTCTTCATCTAATCCTTTTTTTTATTTAAATTATATTACTACGTGTAAAAAAAATAAACGCTCTCAAAGTGATAGAGAAAACAAACAGGTTTATTCTTTATTGTTTTCCTAAATTTATATCTTAATTTATAATTTGTGTTAATTTTATAATTTTAAATTATGAATAATTTTGATTATATTCTTTGTATTGAATGTAAATTATCGTTTATAGGTTTTTGGTTGTGTTATATTCTTCTGAAAAAAAAAAGAAATAAAAAGAAATAAAAGAGTTTATATAAATTTGGCAAAAGAGCTAAATAGATAAGGCTAAGAAATGTTTACCAATAATAATTTTATTAGTAACTTTTTTTTAACATGATTTAAAAAACAAATGAATAGAGAGATAATTTATTAACGTGATTTAAACTCTTCTAAAACTTTTTTAACGGGTTGGTTTAAAAAAATTGCAAAATAATTTTCTAATTATTAACTACCATGCGCTAACTTCTAACTACCAAAACCCACAATTGAAATACTAATCCGTATGAGTTTATGATATACCATTTCCAAAGATTAAAATCTTAGCTATTATATATTAACGATAAATTATATATATATATATATATATATATATATATATAAAAGAGGGGTTTTCTACCTCCTTGCAAAACAAATGGACTATAACAAGAATTAGCTAGACAGGGATAAGACTGCACCACCTCTTTTCTACAATATATGTTAAATTCAAATCATTTTTCATGCATATTCACACGCTACACGAAGGAATTATAATAAGAATTAGCTAGATAGAGGTAAGATTACACCACCTCTTTTCTACAATATATGTTAAATTCAGATCATTTTCATGCATATTCACACGCTACACAAAAGAATTATAATAAGAATTAACTAGATAGAGGTAAGACTACACCACTTCTTTTCTACAATAAATATTAAATTTAGATCATTTTTCATGCATATACACACACATGTAGCATGCAACGCACAAGACTTAAACTTGGTATGGTGAAACTCACTTGAGTTTCAGTGCCTTCTTCCATGCTTTCAAGAACAAAAAATAAATTCTCATGTGAGTCTCTCTCTACTTCAAATTTTTAAATGTCTAATAATTTAGATTGTTCTTAATTATTGAATTGAAGTTTTACTTAAACATTATTTCAATTATTGTTTCGAATAGTTTTTAATTATTAAATTCAAGGGTTTTCCATTTAAATATATATGATTAATTGAGCCTTAAAGTTCAATGTATTAATGAAAATCATTATATATATATATATATATATATTTGGTATCTCTACCATCTTCCATTCAATTATATATATATGCATATTATGATACCTTACTTTCACACAACATGCATTCATTATATAACTTAAAAGTAAAATATTCATTTATTTTTATTATTTATATTAAGTAAATTAATAAAAATAATAATAATTTTTCTAGACAAGGATAAGACTACACCACCTCTTTTCTACAATATATGTTAAATTCAAATCATTTTTCATGCATATTCACAGGCTACACGAAGGAATTATAATAAGAATTAGTTAGATAGAAGCAAGATTACATCACCTATTTTCTACAATATATGTTAAATTCAGATCATTTTTCATGCATATCACGCTACACAAAGGAATTATAATAAAAATTAACTAGACAGGGGTAAGACTACACCACCTCTTTTCTACAATAAATATTAAATTTAGATCATTTTTCATGCATATACACACATGTAGCATGCAACGCACAAGACTTAAACTTTAAGTTTAAACTTAAACTTGGTAGGGTGAAACTCACTCGAGTTTCAGTGCCTTCTTCCATGCTTTTAAGGACAAAAATTAAATTCTCATGTGAGTCTCTCTCTACTTCAAAATTTTAAATGTTTAATAATTTAGATTGTTCTTAATTATTGAATTGAGGTTTCACTTAAACATTATTTCAATTATTGTTTCGAATAGTTTTTAATTATTAAAAAGGTTTTCCATTTAAATATATGTGATTAATTGAGCCTTAAAGTTCAATGTATTATTGAAAATCATTATATATATATATATATATATATTAGGTAGCTTTACCATCTTCCATTCAATTATATATATATATATATATATATATATATATATTGTAAGGACGCGATTTGTAACGACCCGTAACAGTATTGGGTTCGTCTGTAAAAAGGCCCAAACAATATGATTTGTAGAGTATGAGTGTAAAGAACTAGGTTAACTTTTTTCTATAATAAAAAGATTCAATCTCACATATATTGAAAGCTTAAAGTTGGCACAACGATCGTTTTTCCTAGGTCATCGGTGCAGTTCTGTTTACTCTCTTTTTGCTCTTTTTCTTTGTCTTTCTTTTTCTTTTTTCTTTTTTTTTTGTTCTCCTCCCCCCCCCCCCTTTTGCATATTCTTCTTTCAGTTTATATACCACCCTTTGCCTTCCATCCTCACCGCACACGTGTAGGTTGGGTTCGAAGGGTTTCTTTCTGTTCCATCCAGCACCTCCTGGAACTTCCCATGGGCAGCTGTAAGGCTGTCTTCTTACTGTTCAGGTATCGCCTCCACATTAATGCGGCCAGAGAGTTGGTTGAGAAGTCATTAATGCGGAGGCAGCTGTGGTTACAGATATTTGTTTATCTTTTCCCTTTTACCCCTGGTCTGTGATCCTATCTGCATTGGTGATATAATTCTGAGGCCTGGCTGCCACAAGACCTCGTCCTCGGACGCACAGTGCCGAGGAGTATAGCGTCCTCGGACGAATACAGCACCTCACCCTCGTGATATTGACTACCACTCCTTTCAGTAATTACCTTATGACCGGACTTGACATCCTCGGACGGATATGCATCCTCGGATGGGCCACAGGCCCAACAATCCTGACCTTAATGGACCTGTTGATCGAATGGCCTCCCACATATATATATGTGCATATTATGATACCTTGGTTTCACACAACATGCATTCATTATGTAACTTAAAAGTAAAATATTCATTTATTTTTATTATTTATTTTAAGTAAATTAATAAAAATAATAATTTTTCTAGACAAGGATAAGACTACACCACCTCTTTTCTACAATATATGTTAAATTCAGATCATTTTTCATGCATATTCACACGTTGCACGAAGGAATTATAATAAGAATTAGCTAGATAGAAGTAAGACTACACTATCTCTTTTCTATAATATATGTTAAATTCAGATCATTTTTCATGTATATTCACACGCTACACAAAAGAATTATAGTAAGAATTAACTAGACAGGGGTAAGACTACGCCACCTCTTTTCTACAATAAATATTAAATTTAAATCATTTTTCATGCATATACACACATGTAGCATGCAATGCAAAAGACTTAAACTTTAAGTTTAAACTTAAACTTGGTAGGGTGAAACTCACTCGAGTTTCAATGCCTTATTCCATGCTTTCAAGGACAAAAATTAAATTCTCATGTGAGTCTCTCTCTACTTCAAATTTTTAAATGTTTAATAATTTAGATTGTTCTTAATTATTGAATTGAGGTTTCACTTAAACATTATTTCAATTATTGTTTTGAATAGTTTTTAATTATTAAATTCAAGGATTTTCCATTTAAATATATGTGATTAATTGAGCCTTAAAGTTCAATGTATTATTGAAAATCATTATATATATATATATATATATATATATATTAGGTACCTCTACCATCTTCCATTCAATTATATATATATATATATATATGTGCATATTATGATACCTTGGTTTCACACAACATGCATTCATTATGTAACTTAAAAGTAAAATATTCATTTATTTTTATTATTTATTTTAAGTAAATTAATAAAAATAATAATTTTTCTAGACAAGGATAAGACTACACCACCTCTTTTCTACAATATCTGTTAAATTCAGATAATTTTTCATGCATATTCACACGCTGCACGAAGGAATTATAATAAGAATTAGCTAGATAGAAGTAAGACTACACTATCTCTTTTCTATAATATATGTTAAATTTAGATCATTTATCATGTATATTCACACGCTACACAAAGGAATTATAATAAAAATTAACTAGACAGGGGTAAGACTACACCACCTCTTTTCTACAATAAATATTAAATTTAGATCATTTTTCATGCATATACACACATGTAGCATGCAGCGCACAAGACTTAAACTTTAAGTTTAAACTTAAACTTGGTAGGGTGAAACTCACTCGAGTTTCAGTGCCTTCTTCCATGCTTTTAAGGACAAAAATTAAATTCTCATGTGAGTCTCTCTCTACTTCAAAATTTTAAATGTTTAATAATTTAGATTATTCTTAATTATTGAATTGAGGTTTCACTTAAACATTATTTCAATTATTGTTTCGAATAGTTTTTAATTATTAAAAAGGTTTTCCATGTAAATATATGTGATTAATTGAGCCTTAAAGTTCAATGTATTATTGAAAATCATTTTATATATATATATATATATATATTAGGTACCTCTACCATCTTCCATTCAATTATATATATATATATATGTGCATATTATGATACCTTAGTTTCACACAACATGCATTCATTATGTAACTTAAAAGTAAAATATTCATTTATTTTTATTATTTATTTTAAGTAAATTAATAAAAAAATAATTTTTCTAGACAAGGATAAGACTACACCACCTCTTTTCTATAATATATGTTAAATTCAAATCATTTTTCATGCATATTCACATGCTGCACGAAGGAATTATAATAAGAATTAGCTAGATAGAGGTAAGACTACACTATCTCTTTTCTATAAAATATGTTAAATTCAGATCATTTTTCATACTTATTAGCACGCTACACAAATGAATTATAATAAGAATTAACTAGACAGGGGTAAGACTACACCACCTCTTTTCTACAATAAATATTAAATTTAGATCATTTTTCATGCATACACACACACATGTAGTATACAATGCACAAGACTTAAACTTTAAGTTTAAACTTAAACTTGGTAGGGTGAAACTCACTCGAGTTTCAGTGCCTTCTTCCATGCTTTTAAGGACAAAAATTAAATTCTCATGTGAGTCTCTCTACACTTTGAATTTTTAAATGTTTAATAATTTAGATTGTTCTTAATTATTGAATTGAGGTTCCACTTAAACATTATTTCAATTATTGTTTTGGATAGTTTTTAATTATTAAATTCAAGAGTTTTCCATTTAAATATATGTGATTAATTGAGCCTTAAAGTTAAATGTATTATTGTACCTCTACCATCTTCCATTCAATTATATATATATATTATAATACCTTAATTTCACACAACATGCATTCAATATGTAACTTAAAAGTAAAATATTTATTTATTTTTATTATTTATTTTAAGTAAATTAATAAAAAAATTATTTACATATAAATTTTAATTAAACCGTGCATCGCACGGGTATAATGCTAGTTACATATATTTTCATACTTTTTTACCCACACATATTTTCAAAAAATACAAATAATATTTTTAGAATATCATTACCGAACACTCCTAAAGGAGGATTGTGGCTAAATTTCAAGTATTTTTGCTTTTGAAAATACTTGAGTGGTGCGTGTGGCAGAGAGTTACTCAGCCACACGTCCCACCTAATCTTCTACTTTATTTTTTTTAATTAAAAGTAATGACATTAAACCATCAATTTGACAAGACTTGACCTCACTTCTTTTGCATGTAAGTGTGAGGTTTTATAGGTATTTTGCTTTAATATTTTTTTTTCTTTTGGTTTTTTCTTTTTGGTTAAAATTTTTTTTTTTTGTTAAGATTTTTATTTTTTGGACTCACGTGATGCCAATTCCCTTATTTTTAGGTAATGTGTTGCAAGTGCAACCAACCATTTCTTTTTTTTGGGTTAATCAACCAACCATTTCTATTCCCACCGCCCACGTTGCTTTCCTTCCATCTTTTTATTATTATTTTTATTTATTTAATTGAAATAAGGCAAACCTTCCATCTTTGATTGTGGTGGTACGTGTGGCCAGAGACATTTTTTTTAACCACACGTCCCACCCTTTAACATCTTGTCATTTTTGTTAAGAGGACATATATTTTTTTACCCCGACAAACTTGTCCAAAACTTTTATTATTATTATTTTGATAAATTTTGCTTGGCAATTTTTAAGTAACCAATTTTTTATGTTGAAAATTTCATATTTCAACAAATATAAAATACTCCGTGGAAGAAAATCAAGCCATAGTTTTTTACCTTAGAGCATTCACATCCTGAATTCCTATCCTATCATATTTTATCATCCAAAAAAGTTACTTCATCAATTATATCATACTATTTTATAATATTCCCAACACCCCAAAACTCTATCATTTTACCATTTTATTAAAATATTATTTTTAATCGTCTTGGAGTAGGAAGGCAAACATAAAAAAACATTTTTTATTCGTCCTCTCTCATTTTTTTATTCCTTCCTCTCTCTCTCTCTGTGTTATCTGGGTTTGATTGTGCTCCGGTTCATGCGTCTGTGAGATCGTGGGTCGTGGATCGTGAATTCATGATATGGGTTCGTGGGTCTGTGCTCCAATTGTGATATGGGTTTTTGTTGGTGGTGAGTTTTTGTTGGTTATGGGGGTTAGATTTGTGGGTTTGGCCGTGCTCGATGGCATTACCGTCGGTTTGGCCGTGGGTTGCGAGTATCACCGTCGGTTTGGTAGTGGGCGTCACCGTTGGTGTGGCCATGGGCCATGGGCCATGGGTCGTGGTTATGGTGCTGGGTTTTTTTTGCTTGGGTTGCTGGGTAGCAATGGTGGTTCGATGTCTGGCTACAATGGTGGTTCAGTGGTTGGTTGTGCTTGTGTCGTGGGTTGTTGTCTAATCTGTGGTGCTGGGTTGGTTGTGCTGTGGGTTGTGGTCTGATCTGTAGGTTCAGCGTTGGGTTTATGAGATGAGTAAATCGGCAAAGGGATTTGGAGATGGGTGAGGGTGAATTGGTAGAGACATTCAGAGAGAAAGAGAGAGCTTGGTGAGAGGCTTCAGCGATGGCGAGAGAGAGAAAGATGAGACCGTGTGAATGAGAGAGAAGAGAGAGGCTTGATGAAGCTTCAACGATGGAGTGAGAGAGATGAGAGACATGTGAATGAGAGAGAAAACCTGATATTTAGAATAAAATATTAATAATTTCTTTTACAATTGAGATATAGTGCAATTCTACATTTAGAATTGCACTGTAGGACAATTGCAATTTTTTTTGTAATAGTTGGCTTTTACAAGTCCGGATGGTGTGGGGATTTTTTTACAATAGTTGGCTTTTACAAGTCTAGACGGTGTGGGTGTTTTGGACTTTTATGCTAAATTTTCCTTACATATGACATATGCCATTCTCAATGTGAATGCTTTATTCTTTTTGCGGCAATATATATGGAGTATATTTTAAACATATGACCTCTTTGCCGGAGTATATTTTAAACATATGACCTCCTTGCCTTGGAGTATATTTTAAACATATGACCTCCTTGCACCATGATTAGACTTCAAGGCAAGGAGGTCATATGTTTAAAATATACTCCATATATATTTCCACTCGATCACGTAGCAAAATGGTATTCTTATACTTGCTAGCCCACTCTTATTCAGCCAGCCAATCTTCCCATAATGACTTTCTCTGTAATCAGATCAAGCAGAAGCCTAGTTAGGCCATCTGAAAAGACACCAGAAGGCACACTACTTGATCTATCAATCATTGATAGACTACCAGTTCTAAGATGCAATACTCGAACGTTGCATGTGTTTAGGCATGACCCTGAGGCAGCACGAGTTATAAGAGAAGCTTTGTCCAAGGCTTTGGTTCCTTACTACCCTCTTGCTGGAAAGTTGAAAGAGTCAAGCCAAGGTCAGCTCCAAATTGAATGCTCTGGAGAAGGAGTGTGGTTTGTTGAGGCGTTTGCTGATTGTACCCTTTATGGTGTCAATTACTTGGACGATGATATTGTATCCATCCCATATGATGAGCTTCTACCTGATCATATCCCAGAGAATGAAGGCATAGACCCACTTGTGCAATTTCAGGTGAATATTCCGATAAGTTATAACCAATTCATTTTATTCGAATTATCTTCAAAATTAAGTTCGAAAGAAACTCTAGTCCTAGTATTTGCTAAACTCAATGTTGATTAGCTAAACATGAAACAAACTGCTAGCTAGAACCACAAGAAAAGTAGCTAGAAAGGCGCTAATTAACGACACTAATATGCTTATTTGATACAAGGGATGTGGGCTAAGTCAACTAATTCTAAATTAAAAAAAAAAAAAAAAAAAAAAAAAAAAAAGAGAAAAAAAAGATAAAGCTAAGTGGACTAAATAAATTTTTTTGTTTTTAGTCCAATGGATAAAACTTCTATTCAGTGTTTTTATATTTTGTATATGATACAAATTGATACGTGATTATTTTAAGACATATGTCGTGTTCAAGAACACTAAATACAAGTTAAGCTCTAGAATAATTCCACAGTCCGATATGTTGACAATTTTAAGCATAAATGCATTTTCAGGTAACACAATTTGCATGTGGTGGTTTCGTGATAGGCCTCAAATTCTGCCATAGCATATGTGATGGCCTAGGGGCTGCACAATTTCTAAATGCGATTGGCGAGGTGGCTAGAGGTGCTGAGCATCTAAGCACTGCACCAGTGTGGCAAAGGGATTTTTTTCCACTACCACCTGAACAAGCAAAGGTCACTCCGTTACCAAACCTACCACCACCAATGCCCAACTATACACTCAACCATGCAAATGTAGACATAACGCTAGATCACATCAACCAGCTCAAGCAAGAATTTCGTCAATCAACTGGACACACTTGCTCTTCTTTCGAAGTTGTAGCTGCCAAATTTTGGAGCCGTCGAACACAAGCTATAAACTTTAAGCAAGATACTGAACTCAAGCTTGTGTTCTTTGCAAATTGCCGCCAGCTCTTGAACCCTCCCTTGCCAAAAGGTTTCTATGGCAACTGCTTCTTCCCAGTGACAATCACAGCTTCAAGTGAGTCACTCACACAGGCATCAATTTCTGATGTTGTGAAGCTGATCCAAGAAGCAAAGGCTAAGCTCCCAACTGAGTTTGACAAGTACATGAAGGGTGAGTCTATCAAAGATGGTGAAGACCCAATGGCACCACCACTTGCTTACACCACACTATTCATATCAGAGTGGGGCAGACTGGGATTCAACCAAGTAGACTACGGGTGGGGCCCGCCAGTCCACATTGTTCCAATCCAAGGCTCAATCATCGCACCAGTTGGTATTGTGGGGTCCTTGCCTTTGCCAATGAAAGGTGCTCGATTGATGACATGGTGTGTGGAGGAGGCTCATCGCCAACCTTTCCTCAATCAGATGACGACTTGACAATAACATGAATCTTCCCCGAAAAAGATCCAAAAGTATAATTTCAGTGGTTTAGATCATTTCAAAATCCTTGAACCCCTTTGCTTCCTTTAGCTACATCTGGGATAAATAAAACACGAAATCAAGGCATTTTGTGTAATAAATAATAAGCCTTGTTAGAGTTGGTGTGATGGCAAGAATTTTCCCCTAAACTAATATGCGGTAGATTTGAGTTCGAAAATCAGTCTCTTTTAAAGGGGAAAAAAAACTAAAAAAAAAAAAAAAAATTGCTAATAACTTTCAAGATTTTGTAGAAGTTGGAATTTTATGCACTCCTATTTAGATGATGCATTTATCTAACATATGTGTATGTGTATAATATATATATATATATATATATATATACTACTACTACTACTACTATTAATCAAATTTATGATAAAAAAAAAAAAAAAAAAAAACTTCTATGTATTCATAGTTATCTCAATTAACAGAAATTTGAAATACAATAAGGCCAAAATGTGAAAATCCCTGATATTTGGGTTAGTTGCAAAGAAACTCCTATACAACACAATTTTGTATTATTGGACCTTTTTGTTCCTTCTGCCAAAATTTCATTAAACTATAACCAATAAAATTTGGTCATGTATTATAAAAGATTCCTTTTTATGGAAACTTAATAAAAATTTCAAATAAAATTATAAAAAAAAGAAAGAAAAAGAAACACAAATTAAACCTGCTTGGATAATAAGAAAATAAATGAAAGAAAATTATCGGCAAGAGTAAAAACCTACTTGCACTTAAAGTAATTAATACAATACAATACAATCTTCAATAAGAATATTTGCTCGATCTATCAATTATAGATATCGAAGTAATTGCTACACTATTTTTAAGGCTAAGGCTAAGACTAATCCCAAGGATAACAAGTAGAAATATTGAATGATTTGATCTTCGTGTATGTCATTCTTCTTTGTTTTTCCTTTATATAACCTACAAGTTCCTGTCGTCATCCAAATTGTGTAGGAATTGTTTATAACACTCCATTTGAGAGGAGAGAAGAAAAAGAACAGAAAAAAAAAATTATAATATTCTTTTCATACCCTTATTTGAGTCTTAGGCTGTGTTTGGTTGCTGGAAATCGTTTTCCGGAAAATACATATTTTCCGGAAATGCTAATTTCCGGAAAAGGAAAATGTATTTGGGTGTTTGGCTGTTTCGGAAATCGTTTTACGGAAAATCAATTCCGGTGTTTGATTCGTCCAAATATTTTACGGAAATTGTTTATTATAATTCAGAATTACACAGTTTATTCAACAATGGATAATTGAAAAAAATTAATGAATGACCTGCAATCAGAAAAGTCCCAACATTTTGATATACATTTGCCACAAATACACAGTTATAAACAATGTATAATTCAAAAATTAATAAATAAAAACATGTAAATAATTATATAAATGTTTATATAAATAAACAATTAAATAAATATATACATATATATATATATATATTCCAGACATCGGATCGGGAAGATGGGCTGAACCGGTGAGGTGATTGGATCGGAGGTGAGGGAGTGTGTGGATCGGACGTGTGGGTCGGAGGTGAGAGTTTGAGCTGTCACTCACCGTGGGTCTGCGGCGTTTGGCGCGGTGGTCGTTTGGCAGAGCGATGGGTGGCGGATCGTTCGCTCAGGTCCTTTGTTTCGCTCGTTCGCCGGATCGGAGCGATGGGTGGCTTTCACGATCGGAGTTTCTCGCTCGTTCGCCGGAGTCCTTCGTTTCGCTCGTTCGCCGGATTGATCGGGGTTTGTCGCTCTTGGACGAAGAAGTTCTTTCTGTGGATCGTTCGCCGAATCGGATCGATGGGTGGCTGGATCGATCGGGGTTTCTCGCTCGTTCGCCGAAGTTCTTCCTCTGGATCGTTCGGTGGATCGTCGCTCTGGGTGGCTGTTGTGTTCTTCGTATGGTTTTTTTGTTCGTTCTCTCTTCCTCTCTCGTGTTGTGTTTTGAGCTTTTTCTCTCCCTCTCTCTGCGGTTTGCAAGACCCGGAAATGAATTGAAGTGAAAATGAAGGCAGTAATTCATTTCCGGGTCAAAGGGGAAAATTTTGGTCAACTGTAATTGCATTTCCGGAAAATACCGTTTTCCTTGACAGCCAAACGCGCCCATTTTCCGGAAAACGTTTTCTGAATTTGCATTTCACCCGATTCAAACGCACCCTTAATTATTTAGAAGTATAAGTGAGAGAAAATAACATGGATAGTAAGAAACACTCATTTTCTTAATTTTTCCTTAAAACCTCAAATTTTTATTTCCCAAAATTGGGAGGAATCAAAAGGAATGAAATTACATTTAATAAAATTTCCACTAGAACTCCCCAAAATACTCATGCACATTCAATCCCTTATTTTTATTCTTTTATTTTCTGTTATAGTTAGTAGAATTTCATGAACATTGATTGTGAATTAATATTGCAAATATAGTATTCAATAGTAATTTTCAAAATTATATACATAATAGTAATGTAATAAGAAATTTAGAGTAACCAATATCATGAAAATTGTAAGAAAAAACTATTTTAGTATCTCCAAATGTCCTGATCGAACTAATATCCTATGTTTTATGACCCAAGCTAATATCAATAGCATCACTATGACTCATCATATCCGTGCATAGGCACAAGTTACACACTAGTACTAATAATAAAAAATGCTACATCTACAACATTTTTACAACAAATCACAGATAGTTAGTTGTTATTGGTTCAAATTTAAACCTAACACTAAGATTACTTTTTTGCCCAACAATAACAATCAGTAACAACTTGCCACTTAGGATTGTTGTTAAAATGTTGTGGACATATCATTTCTCATAAAAGAATTATTTGCTCCCTAATCTGGGACAAAATGTATCAACACTATAGTCTTGAATCACAATAGGATCTTAAATCACAATATGTCATATCCTACAAATATTAAAATATAAATAATTTTCATTATCTTTTAGTAATCATTATGATTATATTTCAAAAGAAACTTGGTTCAAACCGTTTATGTTTGTTATGTTTATACATAATAATTATTAGTTTTGATTCTCATAATAATTATGCAAAAATGCAAAACTTACCCTCTAAATTTCACCAAATTCATTTCAGACCTCTAATTTTACTTTTATTCAATTGAGTCCTTTAAGTTTCAAAATTGTTCAATTAAGACCTTTTGTTGGCCTTCGTTAGGAATTTGTCATTAAGTGTTCATTTCTTTGAATTTATAAATTAAAAAATCCTACTAACTAAATAAATAATTTTTAAACAAAAAGAATTAGAACACAAACAATAAAAAATTAAAAAAATTGTATTAACAAATTCTACCAAAATGTGAAATGGATTTTTGGATGCACTCTATCAACAAAAACTTTCACAAATGCTACACCCATAGTGACAGCAATAGTGTCATCCATTTCTTTAGGGTTACTACTTTCCCTATGACTCTCAACATCTCAATGGCGTGGCATTAGTATTGTATCTCTGTGAAAAAGGAGTTATTGATGACAATTCTATCAACTATTTTTCTGATGATCCTTTTCTTATCTTTCATGGAATACTATTAGCATGCTCTCAATTAACCAAGTATCTTGAGTTGAAGAATCCATCTTTTTAAGTCCAAATAAAGGTTTTAAGTTAGTCTCCATCATATTTATGCTAATTCTTTTGAAATAGTTTACATAGATTTTTTTTTTTTTTTTTATCGATTTTAAAAAAATAAAATTCACAGCTTTTTTTTTTTTTTTTTTTTCTTATCCATATTGGCTACGGCTACTCTTTTTTGTTGAAATGTGAACTAAATTTTTGAGATGAATTTAGAGGCATGAAATGAATTTTGGTGAAACTTAGAGGGTGTGGTTTCATTTTTGTTTAATATGTTTATTCTTATTTTAATAATCATTATTGTGGGGGTATGAGGATCCAAAGCAGTAATAAAGTAGGCAAGGTTATTTCCGAGGAGGGAAATTTCGCCAGGAGTCTTCGGAGAAGATCTATTTTTCTAATAAAGGAGTTCGGGATGTTGCCGTTGATAAAAATACCAAGGACTCCTTATTAACCTTGGATGGTCGAGACTCAAGCATGCAGGAAGCATGGTGCAATCCCAAGGGAGACAAAGGTAATTTAGTATAAAACAAGGAAGAGAAGAAAAAGGAAGGACAAGGCAGCCATCCCTTCCACAGTAAATGCATTACAACCACTTAGCTTGCCGCATTAATGGAGAAATGACCATTAACAGTGTCCTTCATAGCTTATATTCTGGTGTAAAAACCTTCAAGCAAGGTCTTGATAGGAAAATTGTCAAGAGAGTTTAATCATAACCCTTCAAATGTAAGATCCAGATGCATTCTTGCTAAATTATATAAAGCAAAGA
Source organism: Quercus lobata (assembly GCF_001633185.2). NCBI lineage: Eukaryota > Viridiplantae > Streptophyta > Magnoliopsida > Fagales > Fagaceae > Quercus > Quercus lobata. The sequence continues at coordinate 8,631,080 of NC_044909.1, read as the reverse complement.
AGCACTCGGATCAAGGGAGAGGGATTTTTTGGTATGAGAAAAAGAGAAGAAAGAGAAGAACCACCCCATTGACCCTTCTTCCTTGGACTGAACTCGAGGACAAACACTTAGTCAATTATCAAGTTACTTCCAGTTGAAAACATAATTATTTTTTGTGTAGTTCTTAGGCATGATTGTCATCTTTTGTTACAGAATGGGTATTTAAAGTTGACTTCGCATCCCATCTCTAAAAAATTAATTGTGTGGGTAACGAGCCAATTTTCTTTTTCTGCCTGCCACAATTATATTTTTAAAAATACATTAGGTTCAAATAATTTATGTTTGTTATGTTTAAACATAATAATTATTACTTTTTTTCTCATAGAGTTCCGTTAGAACAAGTTTTTCAACAAATAATTATAAAAAATATAAACAAGTTGTTGTTATTGTTTTAATTATTTTTAAATTTTTGTTATTGCTATTGGTTTTATGTTATTGATCTCATTTTTTTTATTGGCAAATTACAACTTACACTCTTGTGGTTTGACCGAAATTTAAGTTGCCCACTTGTGGTTTGGAATTTGACACTCTTTCCACCTGAGAAGAATATGAGGTTGTTTTCATCTTCTTTACTCTAATTGTACTGACTACTCAATTTTTTTTTTGGTAGAGATATAACGATACATATTCATTTTCAAAATGCAGATTATAAACTCTTGATTTTACTCAAAAAAATTCACTTAGGACAATTCTTTAAAAGCAATTTTGTTGTGAATAAATTATTGGTATTTTTAAAGCGGAAATACCATTTTGGTCCCTACATTTTGGCGTTATAGTCAATTTGGTCCCTACATTTTTGGAGCGATCAATTTGGTCCCCGCTATTTTCAAGTCATAGTCAATTTAGTCCTTACCGTTAGATGACTAACGGAATTTGCTGAGGCGACAGATGGAATGCACACGTGGCATAAATTAAATTTAAATATAAATAGTCCTTCCATGTTAGCACTTCCACATCAACTTCCATATGACTCTCACATGACTCACTTATTATCAACCCTCTCACTCACTATCAAACACTGTTGAATTCAAAATAATCAAATTAAAATTCCAAACCCTAACCCACGATGAACATGAACTCCTTCTTCTTCACAACCAAATCTATTCTGAATTTTAATTTGGGTATTTTCAAAGTGTGTTTGGGATTACTCCTAGTCCCTTTGGTTTCATAGAGGACACATATTGCCGATCGACCTCATCTATGTCATCCCACGTCTTGTTTAGTTAGACTGTTGAAGTTGCTTGCCAGTGTTAAACTCTGACTATGTTAGCAAAATTGTCAAGTTGCTTACATCAAGATATTTTTATATGAAGGTGCTATGATTTTTGTTGCGTAGATGCACTAGATTTTTTTCATATGACGGTGCAAAGAAGTCTCTTTCATTGTTCGAAGGGGCAGGTGTGTTGGAAGAACCATTTGTTATTAAACTTTGCTCTTTGCCCCTCATTTTGTGAAGTGGGGAAACAAGATAGGGAAGCCATAATCGAACACGGTTTGAGCTAAGTGGAAGACATACATTTTTGTTGGTCTTTTTATTCCATATGTGCAAAGGGAATATATAGGTCAACAAAGTATTTGGTCACGGTAATCAGTTAACTTTAGCGAGAAGAGATTTGGCTGTGAAGAAAAAGGAGTTCATGTTCATCGTGGGTTAGAGATTTGGAAATTTAATATGGATATTTTGAATTCAATAATGTTTGACACTGAGTGAGAGTGTTGATGATAAGTGAGTCATGTGAGAGTCACATGAAAGTTGATGTGGAAGTGTTGACATAGAAGGACTATTTATATTTTAATTTAATTTATGCCACATGTGCATTCCGTTTGCCACCTCAGCAAATTCCGTTAGTTATTTAACGGTAGAGACTAAATTGATTGTAACTTGAAAATTGCAGGGACTAAATTGACTACTCCCAAAATGTAGGGATTAAATTGACTACTCCCAAAATGTAGGGACCAAATTGACCGTGACATCAAAATGTAGGAACTAAAATGGTGTTTCTGCCTATTTTTAATCCATCTTTAATCCGAATGATATAGAGAAAATTAGCTTAAATTAAGGATATGTGATACAATCATATTATTGTTTGAAATAAATATTTTCTAATAGTGATCTATGGGTGCTTTGCACGTGCTTTAAATCTAATCAACCATGTCTAGACATAATAACTATGATTTATGTGTGAACCATTAATTGTGATATCATTTCATATGAAAATAATATAAACATAATGGTTTCTAATTAGATCAATTGGTAAAGTCTCAAATGGTTGAATAAGAAATTTTGGGGTTCAATAATTGTCTGTACAAAAAACCGTTTGGTATCTTGGTCTGATAATAAAGAACGCAATCATCAGAATTGGACATCATATGTTGAAACTCTATATATACATAAACATGTGTCATTGTATAAGCAAAAATGTCTGTTTCCACAAATATTTAGTAGTTTAGGTATAAAGCAATTAATATAAGAGGTGGTTAATTGTTACATTCAAAATTCAAAACTTCAAGGAGTATCATGTTTATTTATTTATTTAAAAAAAAAAAAAAACCATGGGATTTTTGTGTACTTTCCCACAATTTTAAATTTTAGTTAATGACCTCTTTCATATTAAAAAATAACAAAAACACTAATTTAAAGTACAAATTTATTTTTCTTACTAACTCTTTTATTTTTCATTTTACATACTACATTTAGATTGTTAGGGATATAGAAATGTATGGTTTTTTTTTTTCCTTGTTAGAGGAAACAATAACTCTATAGTCACAATTTTTGCAAAATATGTCCAACTACCAAGATGTTGAGTTGGTAACTACAAATAATAAAGTATTGTTAGTAATAGTTCATATGAGAACCAAAAAAAAAAAAAAAAAAAAACCTCACTCATATGTTTTCAAAAATGTTGTGTTTGTAGCATTACTTTGAAAGAAAAAATATTATAAATTATATGTGTAGGGTCACGATTTGGGGCCCAAGCCCAAAAGGTATAAAGTCTTGGTCCAATGAGCCCAAAACAATGAATTTGTAGAGAATGGGTCAAAGAACTAGGTCCTAGTGAATTGGACAACGGCTAGTATTGAGCTAAACGACGATCAAGCACAAATAAAAGATGTTGATGTCAATGGACTTTCAGTCCGAGGAGGCTAAATTATAGTATATTGATCACCGTTGGATACTAGCCGTTGTCCAATTCATTAGGACCTAGTTCTTTGACCAATTCTCTACAAATTCATTGTTTTGGGCTCATTATACCAAGACTCCATACCTTTTGGGCTTGGGCCCCAAATCATGACCTTACAATTGGCGCCGTCTGTGGGAAGAACTTGTGCCTTAGCAAGTGCAACGGTTAAACATGGTGGGATTAGGTCCACACCAAGTAGGTCCACACCGAACAGAGCCTGCAGGTTCTCAACGGCAGGACAACTTTCTTAACCTTGAACGGGAAAGAGATCAAGACAAACGTCGAGAGGGTAGAATACGTACTACCCATACAAGCAAAAGCCATTCTAAGGGGAGAAAATTGAGAGAGAAAACTGTAGCAATCTAAACTGTCTTAGTATCCAACGGTGATCAATATACTATAATTTAGCCTCCTCGAACTAAAAGTCCATTGACATCAACATCTTTTATTTGTGCTTGATCGTCGTTTAGCTCAGTACTAGCCATTGTCCAATTCAGTAGAACCTAGTTCTTTGACTCATTCTCTACAAATTCATTATTTTGGGCTCATTGGACCAAAACTTCATACCTTTTGGGCTTGGGCCCCAAATCGTGACCCTACAATATGATTGAAGGTTTGACACATGCTCTACTTTGTCATCACTAAACAAAAGAAAATTTTTTTCATTTAAATTATCTAAAATTAATTTATATGTATACATTTGATGTTTTCTAAAAATAAATATACTCTAAAATCTAATCTTTAATTTAGTTAACCAATAAAAACCTTGATTTAACTTTAAAAAAATATTAATTGTGTATATAATTTAAAAGATAATTATATATGAGTTAGAGTATTGTTTTTCATTGCAGCTTCATGAAGAAAAATAGTGATTTTAAAAGAAAAAAGAAAAAAGAAATTGGCTTTTCATTAACTACTTCACCAAGTGAGTAGAGACAAAACCCTTAGTAACAATAATTGGGTAGAATATGAATGATTTTATATGGAAATCCATCAAATGTAGAATTGGAGTCTCACATGTGATAGTCTTTGACAAGAAGAAGCAGATCAACAACAACCAATTCAAGGAATTTTGCTCACAGTTGGGAATTAAGAGTCTTTACTCTTCTCCTGGCCGCTCATAGGAAATTTAAAGTGACCAACATGGTGTTATTAATGATGATCAAGGTTCAAGACTTAGTGTCAAAATGCCTATTGCCAAAGAAGTGGAGAACTAACAATTGCGCTTTATTCCTACCTCCTATCTACTGGAGCATACTTGTTAGTTCTTTGGCCATGGTTTATTAACACGAGTGTTGAATCAATCTCTGGCCAACTCAACTCAATTCTCCTTTACTCTCCCTCCCTCCTCCTCTATCCAAACTAACCATTAGAGATCATACTAGAATCCGCTAAAGTGAGTGTTACCTCACTAACACGACTCAAGGAAGGTGAAAGGTATTACTGCTGTACCAACAATGCTCACTGAGGACACCCTATAATGGTTTATTATCTTAGACAGAAGTGAAATCATCACCCTTGATTATGCAGTGAGCTAGTGAGTCAAGGAAGTGGGTCAAACCCCACGTCTATATTTGCTTCAAGTCTAGCTCTAAGGATCTATCTGATTTCACCACGAAGGTGGATGACTATGCAGTCAAAGTAAGTAGTCCAAGTCGCAATCTGTTGTTTTGCACCACACCAGTATACTTTAATTGACCTTTTATCTGAATACAAATCCTTTATACCATTTTTTATATTCTACTTTATGTTCTACCAATTACAACTTGCCATGTATTTGTTTAACTTTCCTTATAAAATAGCCAAAGTTTAAAAAAAAAAAAAAAAAAAAAAAAAACATGACGAATTGTGATTGATGAAATATAAAGTGAAACACAAAATGTGGTATAGAGGATTTGTATTCCTTTTATCTATACTAGACAACATAAACCACAAAAAAACTATTGTATTGACAATGTTACTAACACACCACATTGTAAGCATTAACAACACCAAACACAACTATATTATATATAAAATACTCAAAACTATTTTTTTTAATCTCATTTCAAGCACTAAAGGGAGACTTGGGAGGGATATAGCAAGAAAATCTTCAAAAAGAAAAAAATACATATCTGATCAGTTGGGATACTCACTCTTTAGTGCATAAGCATAACAATCAAAGTCAGCTGTGAATGGTTAGAGAAAAAAAAGCATTTTTTGCTTTAGAAGTTTGTACTACAACTTTATTACAACTAAAATCAAGCAGAATATACATGCAATGCAACTACAAAATAACACAACCAGCCACTAAATGTTCCAGACTACATTAAATTCAACACACAGGTATTATATTCAAAATACATGAATTATATCCAACCTTTCCAGCTCTAGAAATAGGTTAGTAGAGCAGATCCAACTATGCTTACAAGTTAAAAGTCTTCAAAAATACTTGATGTGTATCAACCATGAAAGGCACTGCACCAAGCCTCACTCACAAAGGTGGCTTTTTAGGATATGTAATCTATTGATGATAATTGTAATACGAAACCTACGAAGCACTTGCATAAATACAGGTACAACTATGGGTACAAATATGGAAAAATGACATGTCAATATTTGAAGAAGTAGGACATGGGTATAGTAGAGATATATGTATTAATTAATTATTAAATATATTTTTATATATGGTTAAACATTTATTTTTCATATACTATTGAACATATATCAATTTAAGAGAAATAATAATTTTTTTTTTTGAGAAAGATAAATATTTTATTTTAATTAAAGTCTAAGAGCAAGTCTTGATATATATACACACTTTAATAGTTTAAGCTTATGTTTCAAGTATATTAAAGTCCATTATCTGAGTTTCATTCTTATATGTGAATCGAAAAAAAGAAATGAAGAGTCGTAATGGGAAGTGGCTAACAGCTGGCCACTTAAAATTCAAATTGAAAACTTTCTCCAAAAAAAAAAAAAAAAAAAATCAAATTGAAAAAGAAGAGGTAAACAACCACACAACTTAAAAAAAATAAAAATTGAAAATTAAAAAAAGAAGAAGATAAATTAGCCACTCAACTCTTAAAAAAAGAGATAATTTTATTAGAAACAAAAAATGAGAGACAAAGTTAAGAAAGATGAAGAGAGAGCGTGGGAGAAACTGAAGAAGCATGAGAAAGATGGAACACGCGTGTAGCCGTGTCCCATGCATACCCCGTGTCCAGTAGGTGTTCGACATGAACACAACAATGGCATGGCAAACAAACTGTCATATCCATGCTTTCCAAAATTAGCTATTGCACCATACAATACCTTTTCAATAGTTTAGATTAAAAGTTAAAAAGTTAACTTTTGCTAAAAACCATTGAATCAAGGAAGTTAAAAAAGTAAAAAAGTTGAAAGTTTAAAAAAAAGTTAAAATTTTTGAAAAAGTGAAAATGATATGAGAGTTATTGCATGGTGCAATAGCTAGGGCTAATGCATGTGATCCTAATTCATATCTGAATATATCTGAAGAGTATATTGTGATAAACTAATAAGAGATAACAATAAAGTTGCGAAAAACTGCCAAACCCTAAGGTGTACGTATAGGCATAGGCTATATCTATCATACTCAATTAGCTTGTAACCTTATGCATATGTATGGATATACTTAAAGATATACAATAAGATGCATAATATAATTCTTATGAGATTAAATTATATAAGGATGGGGTATAAAACTTATGTTTTACACCATCTAATATGTAATTGTCATGTCAGCATTTTACTTAAAATTCAATACATCATACCCTACCTAATAACATCTCAATAAATTCCCAATTTGGTTGGATTTATATATGAGTATTAGAATTGATTGAGTGTGATTGTATTTATTCTTAAATATGTGATAAGATGATGTGGCATGTTGGGATTGGAGGGGTAAAACATGGGTTTTACACCACGTCCTTATAGAATTTAATTTTAATTCCTATATATATATATATATATATATATAATTTAAACACTATTGTTAGTCATTTTTATATTTTGTTAACTCTTTAAAAAATTTGTATGGATATTATTAGTTATAAAATGTAAATTGTTTTTTTTTTTATAATTATTGTTAAGCACTTTTTTTTTTTATGATTCATTTATTCTAGACTTTTTGGTTTTTGTATTTAATAACTCACTTGAATGAATATTTATGATGTGATCCTATATTTGATTCTAAAATTGAAAAATAAAACTCTTTAAAAATAAATATTTTAGGACACATGGTGTAAAATTGGAACTCTAATTTAAAATTCTCTTAGTTTAGCCACATGATGCAAAATTCAATTTCAATTTCAGATTCTAGACACATGGCACAAAATTAGAGTTCTAATTTGGAATTTAATTTCACACTCTCTCTGCTTCACCTATTATTTTATATATAGATTATTATTATTATTATTATTATTATTATTATTATAAATTGTGAAGGTTATATACAAAAAGCCATCCTCCATTCTACTATACTAGGAGAATTTTAATTGTGCCTTTAAGGCTTTGTCTCGTGCATCTAGCCATCCAACACCACTGTTACTATAAGTGCAATCTACATTTTACGCTTTATTATTATCATTTTTAAATCTCTTTCATCTATTATGATTTAATTTTACATTCTATTGAATCAATTATATATATATATATATATTTATTTATTTATTTATTATACAATATAAATATGTACGGTAGATTGTTTCATATTAAATACTTTATATTCTTCTATTAAACATAATAGAACGACTATTGTATTTATCTATAAATAAAGTATTTGACAAATATTTCCCGTATTTTTTATAGCATTTTTTTAAAATATAAACGTATTATATATGTACTGTTAATTTATCTATTTTCGTATTTTTTTACCGAATTTTTGAAACATATTTTCTTGAAATAACCGAATTATATTTTTTGTATCATACACGTTCTGTATTTTACTAACTAAAAGCGCTTGGATCTTTCCATGGGAATAATTTTGATTTAAAACCCCCTTCTGGCTTGTTGTAAGGAGAGAGAAAGAGAGTTTTCTTGAGCTGAATCGTGCTCCACTTGGCATCTGAGTCACTCGGTAAGGCACTTTTGTCACAGTTTCTTTCAAAGATGAAGGGTCAATAAATATCAGCCACTTTTTTTATACAACTTTATTGGACCCAAATTTTAAAAAGTAAGCTTTTACGTTAATGTGGTATTGGCATGGTTTATTCTTTATAGATTCTCATTACGATTTTAAAAAACATGTTGCTTACATGTTTTGTTCTTTATAGAATGATACCACAATCACCATATCCAATACCTTTGCTTGGGACTGACAATGGTATTTTAATTAGTTATAGATGTGATTTTAGTAATGTAATATATATTATGTTTACAGTGCCCAGCTATCTCAGAAAGGAGAATTATACATGTTGGTCCTGCTGCAATGATCCTCATCTCAAAGGCTAGCAAGTAGCAACAATACTTGAAGTATCAGCTTTGATTGTACCTTCATGTTTTCTATATCTTGGCTTCAGTATGGATTTCTTTTAATCTTTACAAATTTATTGGGATAATCATATATTACCTACCCGGAATTTTGTGTGGCCTACACGTACATGCTTTGAAAATGTTACCTTGCCCAACAGAGATCGACTCTGTTATGCCGCTGTTACCTATTTCATCAATTTTATAAAAGTTAAAAGAGTTTTGTAAACATCAAAAACAAACATTATTATGAAAATTTATTCACTGACTCAAATGGGCATTTTCATTAGTTGTATTGCAGATAAAGTTGGATGAAAGATGAATTGCTCTACAAGGGCAGTTAAGGCCATTAAACCAATACTAATACTTTTTTAAAACCTACTGGATAAAATACCAGCTTGTAACGACTTTATCATAAATTTTTTCACATATTTTGGCTAGTATTAATGGTTCAGCCAATACTATAAAAAATATTAAAAAATAAAATATGTTGTAAAATACGTTAGTTAAACTAATCGATCTTGTTTCTCAACAAAAATAAATAAATAAATAAAACTAATCGATCTTTGATAAATCACATATGGTCAACTAATGTTACAAATGGGGGGCTAGCAACAGCAATCAATTAAAAAAAAAAATCAAGAATAATAACAATCATTGATGGAATCGTAGCCGAGTATTGTTGGACATTGAACACTAATTACAAATTTGTTTTAATTTTTTTGTGATAAGAGTTTTTTTTTTTTTTTTTTTTTCATTTTTTTTTCTATATATTAGGAAGTGGTATCTCATCTTTGGATGTGACTATTTTATTTTCATAGAAATATTAGAAAGTGTCAACCAGCTCAAAGCTCTTGACGTCTTTGGCGAGACTATTTTATTCTCATAGAAATATTAGAAAGTGTCAACTAGCTTGACACTCTCGGCGTGATGAATTGGTACTTAATCTATATATATATATATATATATATATATAAAACCGAAACTTTTGAAACTCTCACAATTTTCCACATCATCATTTTAATAAAAATTTTAATTTTTAAAACTAAATAGTGAGAGAGTCCTAACAGGAGTCTCTTTTATATATATATATATATATATATATATATATATAAGAGACAAAATCTTTGAAAACCCTAAAACAATCTCCCCTATTCGTCTCCACTAAGAGAGAAAACCCTAAACTTCAATTTCTTTGGTACGCTTGCTATTGCTTTTTCTCTTTTTTGTGAATTAGTTTTTTTGCTTTTGTTTTGTATGGAGTAGTACTTTACAATATATAGTATAACTACAAGTATTATAGTAAGTTTGCTAACTTTTTGTGTGGTTCAAAGATGCTATATTCTATATTATTTTAGATTATATAACCTTGAGTTTTACCTTATGGAGATGTATGTACAAGTTTTCAATTCCTTTTGTGTGGATATTTTCTCACAGCTGTGGAGTAAGGTATATGCACTATATGTTATCTTATGTTTTCTCTTATGGTGTCATGCTTCTTTGTTTATTAATTAAAGATTATGTTGGAAGCCTATATTATTTTCACCTTCAAAGTGTTCGACAATGTTTGAACCAAAATTTTCATCAATTAGGAAGAATTGGATAAAAAAACTTAGAAAAGCTTTCCATCCTTACTGAAATTGTCTTGTAATAATGACTTTTTTTTTTTTTTTTTATATATAATTTGTAGGTTCTGAATGTTTTGATTTTTAATTTTATTGTCTTTTGAAAGTTTGACCATCTAAATTTTTGGGTTCAATTTTTTGCAATATTTGAAACAGTTTAGCAAGTTTCAACTGTTATAACTATGGATTATTCTCTTGAAGGTAACCTATCTTTCTCTTATATTTCTCTATTTGGTAGTCATATATATTTTGTTTTGTTTCAATAATTTCTAGGCAGTGCCAGTAAATTTTCTGATTTTTTTTTCCCTTTCGAACGTTTTAATATCAGAACTTTTTAGTAATTTTTTTTTTCAATATCTAAATTTGGCTTATTCATCAAATTATAACTCAAAAAGATAGGAACAATTCACGTAATAGTATAGTTTCATAATCAATTTAAAATTTTATAAAATTATTTTAGTCTATTATAAATAGGTAAATTCCCGTGCGTTGCACGGGTTTCCGACTAGTTGTTATTATTATTATTATTATTATTATGAAATGTTAAATTCATTTGTTTTCATATTAATGGACCTGGGATTTCTCACATCCAAAACGCGTGAACAAGATAGAACTCACATATGAAATGTGGTCCACAGAGCAATAACTGTCCCTGTGGGCTATGGCATGGTCTTCTTAAATAGAATCATTTTTTATGTCCTTAATTTTCTTTGAGAATTAAAATAGCCTTTCCTTTGTTCTATCAAAAAAAATATATATAAAAATTTACAGTAAAATAAAATAAAATAAAATAAAGGCTGTGGGACAGATAGCAATAATTAAATAGAGGTAGGGCAATTGCCGTCCATACAAAACCGATCTTTAATCTTTATAGTACTAGTTTCTTTAACCTTTAATTCTAATTAATTGTTCTTTGACCAAGAATATTTAACCAAAAAAAGAAAACGAACTTTCCCTTTTTTTTTTTATGAACAAAAAACGAACTTTCCTTTTCTGACTATTGGGGGGAGAAAGAATTTTAAACATTTATATAAAGTAGGGTGGATTGTAATTTTCCTTAACTAGTTGTACAACAACAACAATATTCCCAAGATTTTGGGATCAACTATAAATTCTCAACAGATTAGTTAAGGGTTATTTTTAGGATCATGTTAACAGTGTGGGCAATTGTTAACAAACCAGTTTAAGAAAGTTTTGACACAAATTTTTATGGAAAATATAAAAAATTGTCAAAATATTAATTACTTTTTTTTTCTTTTTCCATAAAAAGCTTTCTTAGAATAATTTACTAACAAATGCCCCCAAGCATCCGTTAACATTTTCCTTATTTTTACTAAAGTACTTCTTTAATTGACATGTCATTTTTTATTATTTCTACTAATGTAATTTTTGGTATTTCTTATCTTTTTTTAGTCCCTTAACTTGGATCAACTTACTCTCTCTCATTGGTGTAATAATTGCTCTCCTCTAAAAATGACCAAACTATCTTAAGCGATTTCCTCTCATTTCTTTCATCTAAAGTGGTTACCCTCGTCTTTTGGTGAAATATCTTGATTTTGAATCATATCTTAACTAGTTGTAATGCTCTTTTAAATTTTGATAAAGTTTATAAACACAACAAAATTTCACAAAATTTTCATAACAATCTTACAGAAGTATGTAAAAAAAAAGAAATAAGTTAGGATTTAAAAAATAAATTATTTATTTATCTTTTGATAAAAGGTGAGAAAAATATGTAAATATAAATAAGACTAAAATGCAAAACCCACATTCTAAATTTTATATTTATTCAATTCAGTGGCAGCTCCAAGATTTTTTTATTTCTAGGGGTGTCAATAGTGTCGATGTTGTGGGAGGAATAAAAAGTAAAATCATTATTATTATTATTATTTTTGTATATACAACTTTCATATTATATAAAGTAATCTAAAATAGAATCTAAATACAATTTAGTATACAAAATGTATTGTGCAATAGTCTAAAAAATTATTAATAGTTTAAACTTTAAAGATCAATAAGACAACAACCATTGAATGCATAAATAAATATAATTAAACATTTTCGTCAAATTAATAATAATTTATTATATTTATATGTACTAACAATTATTAAAAAAAATGATAAAGAAGAATAGTAACACACATAAGATTTGGTTTGGGAGTAAATGTGAAACTACGAACAAAAATAGTAATTGATATAAGTTTTTACTTTTGAAGTGTATGACTTTTTAACCATACACATGGTTATTCTCTTGGAATTAATTGGAGCAAGCACTAAAAGACTTCTTGGACTTCGAAATCTATAAAGCACTTATTAACCTACTTGAATAGACAAAAAGAAAACCTAGAAGGGAGAAAGAGAGAATGAGGAAAAAAAAAATCACAGATGTAGATACAAATAGGTTTGTTGTAGAGGTGGTGTAATTTTTTTTTTTTTAATTGCTAAAAGTAGTGTAATTTTTTGCTGATGAGGAAGAAAAATGCAAAGAAAAATAGTTTCATTCCGCTGTCAACCGTAAGTAAGCCAAAGTTAGATAAAGTTTATTTATTTAAAACGAATGAGCAATTTTAAGAGTAGTATTACTGCACAACACTTTCATAACAAAATCTAGGTGACAGGTTGTTAAAAGTATGTAAAAAAATGATGTCAATTGTGGGTCTAGATTAAATCAGTTACAACTTGCCACTTAACCTTTATTTTAAAATTATTATGAAAATATTGTGAAAGTAACACTAAGTTGAGCATATTTAAGCTTATTTCAGCTAGATTTAAACAAAATTTATGTTCAAGGTGTTCAGAATTTTATTTTAGGGGGTCAAAGCAAAAAAAATAATATATATATATATATATATATATCTATATAAATATATTTATATATTGCTTAAGTCAAGGGGTTCATTTGAACCTAGGGATGACAATTTTGCCCCGCCCCTCCCCGCTTCGCCCCACGTGAGTTTTCCCTCCCCCGCAAAGGTGGTGGGACGGGGAAGGGGCAAGATTTTAGTCCTGCACCACAAGGCGGGACGGGGATGGGTTTATACTTTTTAGACCCACCCCGCCTCGCCCCACATTGTTAAGGGTTATAATTGTAAAATTTTCATACCATAAAACCCTACTATTTAAACAAACATATCAATATTAACTTATTTTATTATACCCAATGCGGTTCTCTGCCTTTATTTTGTTATGTGTTATACTATGAGATTTTTTTTTTTTTTTTTTTTTTTTGTGATTATCTTTGTGGGGACTATGGCCCAAAATAATGTATTGGGCCTTGGGCCTTGTCCGAGGACACTAACAAGTCTGAGGAGAGAAACATGACTTAGGTAATTTACTTTACAAGCCTCAGCATTGGGAGACAAAGGGAAGAATGTCTGAGGAGGAACTTCTCCTCGGACACGGTAAACCCAGACCAAGTGTATATTTAAGTGTTTGAAGGACGCCCCCTGAACACGTGAAAGAGAAGAAAACTCAAAATATCTAAGGAAATGTTGCCACCACCACGTTAAATGCATTGCAGCTGCTTTTCTGACCTCATTAATGTGGAGAAAACCCCTGAACAGTGTTGCCTTGGCTACCGCAACTCACAAAAGACTGAAAGGGGTGTCTGATAGGACGGGTGCTCAAGTAGAGGTTCAGATGATCGACAAGTGTAAGACCCAGATGATCAAAAAGAGCCTATATAATATAAAGAAGCCCCCATGAAGTAAGGGGCAAAAAAAGAAGAAGATAATATAGTAGCATGCAAAAGAATCCTAATGTGGTGATTTGTACTCATAAATAAAATTCTAAGTCTCCTCGGACAGAAGTCCTTTGACCATTATAGCTTTTATTATTGTCTGTTTGTTTCTCAATTCCATGCAAGCCATTGCTCAACTCATCTAAACCTAGTTCTTTGACCCATACTGTACAAAATTCATTGTATTGGGCTGCTTGGACCAGCATCCCATACGGTTCGGGCTTGGGCTCCAAACTTTATCCCTACAATCTTGTTAAACACTTGGATATATTATTCAATTTTTTTTTTCTAAAAATTGATTTAATTTGATGGGATAAATTTAGTTGTAATTCTAAGTGTATTTTTATTAATGAAATAGGTTTCATTAAAAAAATAGTACTAGTTGTAGGAAAAATTAACAAAAAGTAAAGTTTTACGGGGTAGGGGCGGAGATGAGATTAGAAAGTTTTCCTCATAATGCGGGGCAGGGCAGGGCGGGGCGGGGATGTGGCAAGATAAAACCATGCGGGACGGGAACAAAGATCCCATCATTCGGCCCCGTCCTGCCCCATTGCCATCCCTATTTGAACCCCCTGGGCTAGCTGTAGAGCGACCATTGATTCAATTGAGGCATTTTCTATCAATATTTGTTAAAATTTTTCAAAAAAAATCTAGAAAATACTTTTCAATCATTAATTAAATTTTTTTAATTTAAAAATTTTGAAGAAAAATTGAAAAATTAACCATAATATATAACAAAAGTTGATTTAAAAAAACCTCAATTGAATAAACTTGAAAGTTAGAGGACTGAAATGAACGAATGCAAAGTTAGAAAACCAAAATAAATTTTGGTGAAACATAGATGGTGAGTTTTGTATTTTAACCTATATTGATAAATAATAATAATAATAATAAAACCTTACCTACACTATTGGTTTTTCCCTTTTTTTTTTTTTTTTTTTTTTTTTTTGCCAAATGGACGATGTCCTCATTTTTTTTTTTTTGGTTCAGAATCGGACAATGTCAACATTTAAACCAGAAAAATGTTCCTGCAGTCAAAGTAAAACAAACTTCTTTTGGTAATTGTTCTAAAAAAAAAAAAACTTCTTTTGGTAATAAAAGTTTGATTCGAGAATCATTAGTCAAATAATTAAAGCAAAATCCTTTGTTTTCTTTATTAAAAAAAAAGATTGGATTATAGATTAGAAGTAGCCAAAAACTCTATATTGGGACAAAGATCATACCGTACATAGTTTCTCTCATTCTGTTTGTTTTGGTCACATATAAATATAATCAATCCATCCCACAAATCTCTCCATTATACTTATACAGATAAATTCCCCAAAACCCAAAACTCGCTCCTCAGTCCTCACAGATTCTCTCTGCTCCGTCAACCGTGCCTCTCTCTCTTTCTCACTCTCATTCCAATAAGGCGGCAAAAACCAAAATATCTCTCTTATCTCTTTCTCTCTCTAAAATATCTTCAATGGCGGCTCTTTCTAGGTACCTCTCTCTCTCTTTTACTCGTTTTTGAATCTTTGATCCTCGAACTTCATCTTTTTTTTTATCGTCGAAACCCTAATTTGATGTATAGGTAGGAGATTTAAGGATTATATGTGTGTGTTTATTTGCTTGCTTGCTTGCTGAATGGCTGTTTAATGTTTTATGAAAATGAAGTTTGTTTTGTTAGGGTTATAGATTGAGTTGAAAAGGAGGAGGAGGAGGGTTTTGATTGGGAAATGGAAGAGCCGAGTCAGCTGAAACGGGCGGTGATAGATTCATCGGCGGGGGCGATTGCCGGCGGTATTTCGCGGACGGTTACGTCTCCATTGGACGTAATTAAGATCAGATTTCAGGTCTAATATTGTTTTGGTACCCTATGTTTTTGTGTAGTTAAATGCATTCTTGAAATACAATGTTGGAATTTTGAAATAATAATAATAATAATAAAATATTTATTATTAAATTTAAATTTTTTTTGTAATGGCATAGTTGGGAGAGGGGAGATTTGAACACTAGCACCTATTTGTTAGTGTTGTTTAATAGTTCTCATTGTTTAAACAATACAACATGTATTTTTACAGCGCTTTTTCATCCACATGTATTTCTACAACACTTTAACAACGTTACTAGAACAATATTACCAAATGGGTCCGAGATGTTTCTGTCACTGTCGGAAACACCAGGAAGTGTCAGTTAAGCTACAAGTCTCTTGGCACAATTTTGGAACTTAGCACACTTACATATTTAGTAGCTATTCAACTTATTGGTATGATTGCTAAGTATTTTTTTTTTTGGCTTACAACAAGTGGGGGAGGGGGCTCAAACCTAGATTCTCCGTCATGGGAGAACTTGGCAATGCCACTGAGTTGCAAAGGCAAAGAGCTTTGTAGCTCAACTAGCACTTCTTGGTGTTTCAGTGGAGATGTTTAGGTTATCCCTCCCTCCTCCATTGTGACTAAAAAAAAATGATCACATATATAAGTGTGGGTTCAAGGTGAGGTCGTGGGTTTAAAACATACTGGGGTGCGGTTGTAAGTTACCAATAAAATAAAAGTGGATTATAATGTTAATGGAATTTGTATTCCAAAATTTCATTTTCTTTGTGGTTAGAGTTAGACCTTGAAAATCTGAACTGGGTGTGATATTGATAAAAAAAAATTAAAAAGACACGGGCTCCAACTATTTGACATGCTGGGACTTACTATTAGGTGTGCCTTTTTTTTGTTGCTTCTCAAGTGGAAAGGGTTACTGTAACTTCCAGGGATGATAGAGGGGAAGGATTTTAAGTGTCTGGTGGTGGGATGGGATAAAATTTGTGGCTTGAAAGACAAAGGGGGTGGCTACTTTCAAGAGCTTTGGTATGTGTCTGTGTGGTGAAGTAAAGTGAAAGTTTTTTTTTATATCTGCTGACAGGTTCAACTTGAGCCTACATCCTCTTGGCCTTTGCTTCGGAGCAATTTGTCTGGAACATCAAAATACACTGGAATGTTTCAAGCAACAAAGGATATATTAAGGGAGGAAGGATTACCGGTATGATGAATAAATTTGTAGTTTATCATTTTTTACTTTTTTTCTTTTGCTCCAATAGATGTTTTCTTGACTATTTCTAAGTTGGCAATATATTTAGTTTCAATTTTGTAGTTTGATCCATACTGTGTGTTAGTTCTTTCTGTTAGAAACTTAGATTTAGGTCAATAGGCAATTCAATCTCTTACCAATTTTTAAAAAAAAAAAATCTCCTAACATAGGTCTGCTTGTTTGAGGTTTTGTGCAATAAATATACTCAATCCCCATGATTTGCTGCTAAGTGACTGGGTTTATGCAGCAATTTGTTGACCAACAACAACAGCAACCAAGCCTTTGTCCCAAATTTTTTGGGGTCGGCTATGGATCTTCAATAGATTAGTCAGGTTCGGCCACGTGTATTCTTTTCTGTCATTCTATTTTATTCTTGAGCAATAAGTTCAAATTTTAAAAACGCCATTGTTTATGTGAAGGGCAGTTTAACACTGGTTGTTCTGATTTAATGCCTTTCAAGCCTTTGTATTCTTTTCATTTCCAAAAATCATCAAACTATATAATACTGCAAATACAGTGAGCCTTGTAAAAAATCCAATATTGAGCATTGAGACTTGCTTCATGTATGCACATGTTCTGGTAGTAAAGGTAAATCACATTTTTCTGTAAATTATATAGCCTGATAGTAGTTGTTGCAAGACACTAATGCTACTCAAGGAAGTTTGTTTTGGATTTTTATTTTTAAGTTAGTTTTAAATGAATTTAACTTTTTTCTGCAGCTTATTTAAGTTAATTGCATATGACAGGGTTTTTGGCGTGGAAATGTGCCAGCTTTACTTATGGTTATGCCATATACTGCCATCCAATTTACTGTGTTACACAAATTGAAAACATTTGCTTCAGGTTCTTCCAAGTCAGGTATGTATGAGAGCACCTTCTCCTTGAATTAGTCCAAAATATAGATGTTTATATAATATTGTATGTTTGTATATTTCATTACATGCAAATCTACGAGATGGTATGACTTAGAAGCTAATTGTAATTATTAAGATATGATTTGTAATATGTGGTTAAATTAACTCATATATATGAATTCAGTATGGCTTGATCTTTCAAATTCTTCTTGGATTCTTTCATGATCAGATGGGAGGTCCAATATCCTTAGTGGCTGTAGTGTTGATTTTTTTTCTTACCCTCCTAACTTTTTTGGGCATGGTTGCCAGTTGGTCAAGTTATTCCCTACCATACAGTGAAAATAAAGTCATGCTCCTATCTATTTGGAATGTTTGTAGCTGATCTCATGTTAGGCCCTTTGTTCTATTTGTCTTGCAAATATGAAGTCATTGGGTAAATATCTCAGTTTCTATTTATGGTGATGATCATGTAACTTTCTAGTCTGTATCCAGTTTACAGGTGATAAAAGCTTTACTTGCTCTGTAGAAATTGTGTTATTGTTTCAAATATTTAGTTTTCTGCAGTTTCTCATTCTCTAATGTGTTGGCCTGATTGTTTTTCTTTCATGCAGAGGATCACATTCAATTGAGTCCATATCTGTCCTATGTCAGTGGGGCAGTGGCAGGGTGTGCAGCTACTGTTGGATCATATCCATTTGATCTTCTACGAACCATATTAGCTTCACAAGGTGAACCGAAGGTATAAATTTAATTACATGCATGAAGTGATCTCATTTTGTGTTCAAACTGAATTTCTTTCAGCGTATAATATGACTGTTTTGAGGCCATTCTGTGATCTTTGAAGTCATGCAATGCATAAAAAATTGTTGCATTGTATTATTTTTTACACTCTTGCATGTGCACAGTGTTGTGTTACTAGCAAACTTTTATATCAATCTTGGGCATTTTTCATGGATTTTTTTTAAAATATATATATACACACATACATTCCAAAAAAAAGAGGAAAAAAGAGGGAAGAAGAGATTTGAGCTAGTGACCTCCGCTTCATGAGGCGTGGTCCTAGCCGATTGTACTAGCCCTTGGGGTTGTGCATTCTTCATGGCTTTACCATTAATAAAAGTGCTTCTTAGACTTTATTCAGAATAAGAGTGGATTAAAAAGAAAATATTTTTCTTTACAAATCAAAAGGAAAAAAAAAAAAGGACAAAAAGATTATACACACACACACACACACATTATCTGTGACCACTTTGGGTTTTGACATGTAATATTCCCCACATATGGATAGATGTACCTTGTGTTAACAAGCCTTGGATAGACATGACAGAATGACAGTCTTGGGTGACCGTGTCCTAGCCATTTAGTGTAATTTTGTAGCCAGTCACCTTGACAAGAGAATATTGTGCAAGTGCATTGCATGAAATTCTGAAGCGGTCATAAACCACACAAGTAAATGTAATTTTATATAGTTCATAGTTGAGTTCTTTGGTTTAGATTTCTAGGATTTGGTTTGGTCCTAAGACTTGGTTAGGGCTGCCCTTGGGTTGGGTGGGAATTGGGGCACTGTTTTTCTCTGTTTATAGAAGTTGTTGAGTAGGATATTTGAATTATGGGCCTCTCTTGCCTCTTTTGAGGTATTTGGTTATTGCAAAAGTTGGCAGCATAATAATGTGGGTGTTTTTTTCTATTTTATCATGCTGGTCTTTAGTATAGAACTCTCTCTCTGAGCTTATTACAAAGAAGTATGTAATTTTGACATTTTGTCCATTCTTTGAAATGCCCATATAATGCTCACCACATTTTGATACTTGCTTTATGAAAAAACAGTAGTTTGTGAATAGGCCATTTAACTTATTTATTAATTGTACCTACATTCAGGTGTATCCAACCATGAGGTCTGCATTTGTTGACATAGTTAGAGCTCGTGGCTTCCGAGGGTTGTATGCTGGATTGTCACCAACACTGGTTGAGATTATTCCTTATGCTGGTTTGCAATTTGGTACCTATGATACATTTAAGCGCTGGACTTTGGTAAGATTCTAGTCCTCTTTTCTATTGAGATCTTCTTCTCTCAAAATTTAGGGTTTAATGGTATTTTCTTAATTGAGAATGAGGAAACAAGGAATCAGGACTGTATCTGGTGGCACTGTCTACCTAATATGTTGAGATAATAGTGTCTTAGTTAAAAAGCATGCATATGATTATAAATCCGAGAGTTTGGGTGTGTATACTTTAATATGGTCAGTTTAAAGAGCCATTATGCCTTTTACTCATATAAGTTGATGCCAAAGAGTTATAGCTCAACCAGTACATTATGGGAGGAGGGTGATGTCGTGGGTTCAAGATCCACTAGATGTATGTGTAAAGTTAGCAATTAAGAAAAGGTTGATGGTGTAGGAATTTGTTCTTGACTTGATATGTTTTACTTTATACTTTGTAGGCCTGGAACAGGATTAGAGCTTCTAACTCAGGCTTAAATTGTACTGAAGATGGAATTACAAGCTTTCAACTTTTCCTCTGTGGATTGGCAGCTGGGACATGCGCCAAACTTGTCTGTCATCCACTTGATGTGGTAAAAAAAAGATTCCAGGTAGATCTCTTGCCTATGTTAAAATCTTTACTCTAGCATAGTCGTACTAACAAATTTTTTTTAGAAATTCATTTTGACCTGAGGCTAAGGTGTTGTATCTCATGCAAATTCTCACAGTTTACTCAAAAAACTCCAATGTAACTATTAATTACAATGACAAGCATGTTCCCGCTGATTGGTACTTGTATCCCTTTACATCTTGTGAGAGGTCTGTTAGCTTATGCAAATGTAACAAACCACAACAACCACATTATTCCAGTAGCCTCCTGGATAAGATTGGTTTTACTGTTACTTCAGAACCAAAATTTTGCTTACTCTTCTGTGTCAGCATTAATGGGCTTAGGAGTTTTTTTTTTTAATATTTATTCTTGTGTGTGCTTCTTAAATTCATTTATTCACTTTTGTTTCTTTTGTTGCTTTGTCTTTAGACTTCGAAGATCATTTACATTTAATTAAGATTTCTGTCTAGCAATCTCTAAGGGGATATGAGAATAGAAAAGGCAGGGGAGGGGGGGGGGGTGTATGGAATGTGAAATGGTTAATATCTGGTTTTTTCCCTCCTAACCGGCTTGAATGTGACAATATTACTTGTTTGGGCTAATGCAGGTTGAAGGACTACCAAGACACCCTAGATATGGAGCTCGAGTTGAGCATCGTGCTTATAAAAATATGTTTCATGCTCTACGCCAAATCTTGCAGATGGAGGGTTGGGCTGGACTTTACAAGGGCATAATCCCATCAACAGTCAAAGCTGCACCAGCTGGTGCTGTAACATTTGTAGCTTATGAATACACGTCAGACTGGATAGAGTCCATTTTGACTTGAAACTAACCTGATTTTTTCCCCTTTTCATCCATTTTTGTTTCATTCTTTTCCCATGGCGATAGTTATAAGTCTTCATAGAAGTTAAGGATAGGGGAATTATTATTTTTTGATTGAGTCACCATTATAGGCCACAAAATTATAGTTTTAGAGATGTCAAAAATTTGCGGCTGAAGCAAAACTGAAACTTGTAGTTCTATTTGAGACTGAATGGTATATTTTAAACAGCATTAGTTATTCAGCTTTTCTTCACAAGTCTATCAGTAAATTTCTGTTGTGTTGTTTAGCGTTCTGTTGTAGTTTATGACAAAATGTGCGCCAACTATACTCTGATGAGTTTGGTAAGACATCTCATACCCCAAACAAAAGGATCAAGAATTTTTTTTTTTTTTTTTTGGGGGGGGGGGGGGGGGGGAGCGCATTCAATTAACAAAACTCACGTACAAAATGAAAATAGTTTGGGAATATTGCACCCCTGCCATTTGCTGATAATTAGCTTACAGTGACGGAAAGGTTTGGTACATAACAAGAGGGATCTATCAACCCACCTCCTCCACTGTCTAACTATTCAGAAAAAGAAAAAGAACAAAAAAGGGACTATCAAGTGTGAATTATCAACCCTTCTATGTGTGTTTGGATGAGTCTGTCTTTATTAGCTTATTTTATTTATTTGTTGGTAGTATATTCGCTCGAGGTGAAAATAAGCTCAACCAAATAGATAATCTGCACAATGATTTCCTGCTTTTTTTTTTTTTTTAATTTATTTATGTGCATGAGCAACCGTACATGTACTGAATTCACTCATCATGAATACAGTTAAATATCGTAATTTACAACACTTAATGGTGAGAATTATTAATACATTGGGATTTATCCATGATCAAAATGAGTGCAACTTGAACATCCACCTCAACAATGAATTCCACCTCAATACTCAGGTATTTCTATTAGTCCCTTTTATCTTCTTGTTCTTCTTCTTATTTTTTTTTTCTCAAGTTTGAACAGTTGCTACAATGCCAATTTGGTTTGTTCAATTGGCACTGTAGCTACGGTTTGGTTTCAACCTTTGCACTATTGCTGCTTTCTTTTCTTTTCTTTTTCTCTGCTTTTTTTTTTTTTTTTGTTCGGGGTAATATCGTCCTATCTACTCTTTTATTATTATTTTTTTATTTTTATATATAAAGTTGTTAGTTAACACAATAAATTGTCACAATATTTTTACAATTGTTGATATGTTAATTCCTTATAAGTTAAAATAAAATATCATACTAGAATCAGCTACAACTAAAACTAAAGGTATTATGAAAAAAGAAGTGCTACATTATTCAAATATGAAAAAAATGTATCAATATTACAAAATTCAATATCTCCCATCAAATAAATATAAGTGTGGGGCCTGAAATTTGAAATCCCAGCCCACTTCACATCAAGGGCCTAAAGCCCAAGCCGAGGAACCTACTGCCGAGGACGTATGATGAATGCCCTTTAATGGTCCAAGAATGTGGCCGAGGACGATCTCACGTTCAACACCTCATAAAACGCCTAAAGAAAAGGACAAACTCAGTACAAGAGCAGTACAAGTGAGAAAGCTGCCAATACCATAACGTGGAGCCCAGTGCCTGACAAGCCCATACTCCATACCATGCTATCCAGCTTTTCCCAACCACTCTGACGTAAGGATTGATAGGACGAGTAATTGCCCCAAACAAGGAAAAACTGACACGTAGATGAAGAACGGGAAGTGAATACTAGTATAAAAGGGAAAGAGAGCTAAAAAGAAAGGGGAGGACAAAAAAAGGAGGAACAATGGTGAGAATGTAATGCTCCTCGGACTAATTCCGAGGAGCCAAACCTTTCAAACCACATCGATGTAAGGCTCAGCCATACAGTCCAAACCTACCTTTGTATGAGCTCTCATGAAACCAGGACCAGACCCCAGCCCAGCGCCCAAGGGCAGGCCTTTCCAAACCTACTCTCTACAAATCGTATTGTTCGGGCCCTTTACATACGAGCTCAACGTCATCCTTAGGTCGTTAAAAATCGTGTCCCTACGATAAGATATTTATTGTAATGAACATAATAAGCATATGGGTAATCTTTAAGAAACAGAGCTTGTAATCCCTTCAGTTCACCACGCATGTTACTAGCCTAATCATATCCTTGACCTTGAATATTTTCAATGTGAAGGTTGTAATGAGAAAGGACAACACATATCTCATTCTTTAAAGTCAATGCAATAGTGTCTCTAACATGCACAACATGAAAGAAACACTCTTTCATGAAACCTTCTTTATCAACAAACCTCAAAATAATGGCCATTTGCTCTCTCTTCAACTCATCTTGAGCTTCATCAACTAGAATTCAAAATTTTGCACCCCCAATTTCATCACGAATAGCATATCACACTTTACAAGCTAGAATATGCAAAATCTTCTTTTAAATTGTGGGTGACATATATTTGGCATTCTATGGAGCATTTTCCAATACAGCTCTAGCTAAATTTTCATTGAAAGTTGATGTGTGTTTTATCAATTCAATAAAGTTACCTCAATTTTTAAATCAAGGCTATCATCATGACCTCTAAAAGCACAAGCTTGGAATGCTAGCCATCAAGCACACTCTATTGAGGTCTTGAGCTGCAATTGATTATTCTCTATTTATTCGGATGTTTTTTTCTCAACTAGCTTGTCAATATGTCCTGAATAATTCCTTAGATCCTCACAACATTTCACAGCAATTTTATGTGGTGTATTTGGATCTTTCCCCTCATGACCAATTAAAGAACAATTCATTCCATCATTCACCTTTTTCCAAATTACTAAAACTTGTTTCAGTGAATGCATCTAATCTAGGATGACTTGGTTTCTTACCAAAAAGGTAAGAAGGTAGACAACAGATTGCAGCTGTTGAAGGTGAGTATTCCAACCAATTTGAATGTGATTCAAACCACGAAGATTGAAAACTACGACGATGATTTTTCAGTCCTTTGTATGGATACTATATGTTTCTAGGTTGATATGGACCGGCTATGTGAAGCATGTTGAATTTCATCTTGTTCATTGACAGGGAATTCATATATTTGTTTACGTGATCCTGTATTATGGTCTATCTCTTTAGATTTAATTCTTGAACATTTGGAGGAACACTCATTAGGCATTGAAGTATCAACATTTGTTTCTATAGATATCCTAAGTTCTGAATGACTAATATCTTTTTTCTTAAAGAATGCATCAAGTGTTTGTCATTTACTCATTATTTGACACCTAATTTCAAACCCAAAAAAAAAAAAATGATAAACTATATAATAAATTATCATATAAAATTCATTCTTACATGAATTATAATATAAATACACATTTAGTTAAGTGATGATCTTTTAGGATTAAAAAATCAAATAAACAAATCAATCTAAACAAAATAAATTAACAATATAGATTTTTTTTTTCATTTATAATTTACTTACTTTACTACCCAACTACATAATGCAAGCCCCACCCAGCCGGCCCCCACTCAAGAGACAAACAAAACAAAAGTCAAAAGGCTGAGTCACAGAGTCAGTGGGTCAAGAATAAAGAATACAATAAGTCAATAACAATAAACACAAAAATACAAAGTCAAATAAGCATAAATTGCTTTTCTGGCAAAGGAATATCACATACACATATTTGATATTTCTATTTTGCTATTCAGTATTTAGTTAGTTGTAGAGAAAAAGAGAGAGAAGTCAAGTAGAGAACTAAGATGAGAATGATTGAATGAGATACCTTAAGGAATTGAGGTTGGGGCGATGAAGGGTTGGACAATGGGCTAGGGGAGGCTGCAGCATCATAGCGAGTCCATGAGTAGATTGTTTCTAAGGCAGAGGCGTGACACTATTGGAGGTGTGAACTGAGAAGGGAAAAAACTAAGGCAAAGTCGTGACAAAGTAGATCAATTTTTTTTTTTTTCCTCAGACAATGAGGATTGAAGATGCCTTTTGTTTTGTTTGATTAAGTATTTCAGATTTGGGGTTGGGTTGGGCTGGAAGTATTTTTAGTTTAGAGGAGAAGAATTTTGTTTGATTAGGGATTTGGGGCCGGTTGGGTGGGGCTGGATGTGGACCAAGATTTTTGTTTTATTTGAAGTTGTATTAGACTAGAACTCTTGAAGAATTGTTGAAAATAATTTGGGGGGCCGGAGATTAATTTTTGGGGGGCCCATGTCACTTTTTTATATATTTTTGGGGGGCCCATGTCACTTTTTTATATACTCTAGGGAAATTTGAAAAATTTGGGGGGGGGGGGGCATAGCCAAGTGGCTCCATCCCTGCTGAAAGTGGTGAAAGAGATTAGGTAAAACTATAAGAAGGTGGTCAAAAATACAAAAAGTAATGCCAATACAACACAGAGAGGAGAGGTTGTGTAGTGAGCTTTGAAGAGTTGTGGAAGTCTCTTCAATTACCATACTATTCTAATAATAAATAAATAAAAACAAATAAATAAATACCATAATTTTCTTTAAATGGCAAACTGTGATTGACCTTCAACCAATCTATTATATAAACCCATTATTTTTTCTTTACTGTTCATAATCTGTCATGTAAGACAATTGTAAGAAGTTGGAGGAAACGAAAGTAAAAATTTTAGTTTCGAAATAGTGCTCTGGGCTTCCACATAAAGGTGAACTCCATGGTGGGATTGACTATAGGGCCCACCTACTACCACCTAAGAATTTTTTGAGTTGGTGGACAGGATAGGACAGTCACACGATCCATGCAGGTGTAAATTGCATTTTTGCCTATATTTTATTATGAGTACATTTTATACGCAAGTATATTTAATGCTAAAAAATTAAAAATACACATGTATTAATGTAAGACAAAGTAATTAGTGCAAATATAAGACAAGCTTAATATAGAAAAATCCATATAAATTTCCCCTCATGAAATCATCAATTTCAATTATTTTGATCCATAAATGTTTCACCACCTTAATATTGAGTGGTCCAATTATGCAACTTCACATTTTGACCCAAATGCATATTATATAAGTAGAATCCGTCATATTGTGCTGTCCAAATGCAATGGTCCCCACCACATTTGTCTTCAAACTTATCATCTTCTACAAACACATCAAAAACAGCATAGAAGTTTACATTAAAAAAATAGTAGTAGAAATTTGTTTGCTTAAAAGTAGCATCATCAAAAGAGAATTCCCACTCTCCATTGGGTTGAAGAGTTCTGTTGGGAAATTTAGACCCTAGTTGAAAGAATTAACAAGTTTTAAATCTAAGTAGTTAATTAGATTTATTATGAATAAAACTTGTTAAAACAAACAAACATCAATGTTATGTCAAAATCATGCAGCGAAAAAATAAATAAGACAAGATATGATGACCCGGGAAAACCAATGAAACAAACTAGTTTCACAGTAAAAAATCTGTGGGGAAACCTTCTCGGAAAACAATTCACTATAGTAAAGAGAAGTTTCAAATCTAGTACAAAACCTTTGTCCCTAGACTCTACAATTCCCGTAGATGAACTTACAGCAGAAACCTTCTACCACTTCAGAACCTCTGAACTCTTTAATATATGAACGCCACTCTTTTTGTTGCACGAATCCTAATACGTGACTAACCAAAGATGCACGGCTCCCAGTACATGACTAACACACCAACTTGAAGAAGATGTTGGCTGCAAAGTTCTTCACTTCATCAATAATGAAGATCAAGAAGCACTTGGTTACAAAATCCTAAGGCGCAAAGACGCAGTAGCTTCTTTCAGAGAGAATAAGGCATCGGTCACCTATTGCATATGTTCTCCTTGTATTCTCTTATGTGACAGCCTCTAAAATAAGCCTTATATATGTCTAAGGTTGTGAGAAAAGAAACTTTACACAAATACAAAAGCATGGGCCGAAAATCAGATCTGAAAATCTGAATTCCCGTAACCTCGATAAATACCTCGATCGATTGAGAATCTGTCGAGCTTCATTCATTAAATTTCGATAGATAGCTATCTCTCAAGCAGCTGTCGAGCTATCTGTCCACAAGTGTCAAGCTATCTATCCAGCTTTAATGAATAGATTTTCTTCACTTGTTTCTTGGTCCAATCTTCATGGCTTTAATACTAGACTTGAACAACATGTTTCTTGAAGTATTAAACACATCCTAGATCTACCCAAATACAAATAAAGTGCGTTTTGTCAAAAGATTAGCTAATTACATAAAATTTGTCCTTAACAAGTTCTAATGCCTAAATCATTATTCGCAGATTTACAATGATAGTTAAGGAGATGGTTGATGAGATAGTTGACAATTCTTACAAAGCGAGTTAAAAAGTCGTTTGTTGACATAGAAGATGTACTTTGGCCAAAGGCTAAGAGAAGGATAAACACAAAAGAATAAATTTTGGCTATGATCATTTTATTCATTTTTCTACTGCTCAAAAAATATATTTGGTTACACTTGAAATGCATTTACTTTCTTATTTATAACTAGAAATTGTCATTGTACATTTACAATGCATATTCAAATATTAAATGATTCGTAGACATAATAAATGCACCATTAGTTTACATTAGAAAAATTGCACTAACCTCCCCTAAGATTTATTGAAATTATATTGACCTTCCCATTATAGATACATTGAATCTTGCAATATTGATATATTTTCATGTTTTGGTTTGTTCTTGAATTTTGATTAAACAATATACTTATATTATTAAACCCATATGGATAAGATTATGGGATTTTCATTTTGTAAATGAGGATAAATGGTTAAATACAAAAAAAAATTCTAAATTATATTTAAAATTCCTTTAATTGATTTAACGGATATAAGTTGCAAGAAACGTGATTGTGGTAAAAACATGGGTCTTTTTACAATTAGAAATATAGGGGAGGTCAATGTGATTTTAGTAAACATCAATGGCAAATGGTGCAATTTTTTATTTTTTATTTTTGACATTGATTAAAAAATGTCTTAGCAAATGTGCTTTGTAATATCCAACATTAAATACAATTTATATTAAATGTCTTAGCACATTATATGTGCGGGGACAATTTTTGCTTCAAAGGCCAAGGGTTTGACAATGTTGGAACCTTAGGCAATTTTTGTTGTCCCACATAGGAAAGAAAGCCTCCCTCTTGTACTCTTCAACCTAGGGGTGTCCACGGGTCGGTCCAGGTTGGGATTGTGCCCAACCCGCGACCGACCCGACCAAATCGGGTTCCAATTTCTCAGACCCGCCGCCGACCAGTTAGAAAATCGGATCGGATCGGACGGTTCTTGCTGGAAAGTGGTCGGGTCTCGGTCGGGGTTGATTATTTGGAAAACAGCGAGAATCCGGCCAAGAAAATATGAAAAACGACAGAATCCGGCGAGGAAATTTTGAATAACGGTAGAAATCTGGCCATATCTCGCCAAATCCAGCGAGATCTTGGCCATTTTCGGCAAGATCTTGGCTAAATCTAGCAAAATCTCGCCGGATCTAGCTTAAATATTCCCAAAGAAAACTCAAAACTCGCCGAATCTACCCAAAAAAATCTCAAAACTCGCCGGGAATATGATGAGTCGATTAGATCGGGTTTCTCGGATTTGAGAGGAGGAGATCCGATCTTCGACCCGTTGATCTCGGGTTTTGGAGAATGAAATCCGTCGCCGACCGCTGGAGCAGTCGATTCGGTCGGCGGCGGATCAGGTTCGGTTGGCGGCGGCGGGTGGGTCGGTTCCAGCGGGTCCTTGGACAGCCCTACTTCAACCATTGGTTCATGCCTTATAAGGTGCAAAGAGGGAGGCTTTCTTTCCTATGTGGGACAACAAAAATTGCCTAAGGTTCCAACATGGTCTAACCCTTGGCCTTTGAAGCAAAAATTGTCCCCACAATATGTATTTCTAAGTTAAATTTTCAATATTTATATTCACATATTATTTCCATATATCAATCAAAAAAATTATTGTGATAAAATCCAACATTAAATACACTTGCTTATTAGGACAAAGTTTAACTACAAAATTGGTTGTAGCCTAAGGCTACAACTTTAATCAATAAATAAACATTACTACATATTTTAAAAATCTAACCATTGAATTGCATGTTCTTTATGCTCTTAATACATATGTCAAATTTTGTGTCAATCGGATATTATTTACTATATGATCTATAAGCTTATATTTTATGCATAATTTTAAACTACTAAAAATTGCAAATTTAAACAATTTAAATCCATATGGATACGAAAATGGGATTTTCATTTGTAAAGGAGGATAAACACATAAATACAAAAAATTTCTAAATTATATTTAAAATTCATTTAATTGATTTAAAGGTTTTAAGTTGCAAGAAATGTGATTGAAGTTTATTTAATAAAACAGAGGTCTTTTTACAATTACAAATACAAGGGAGGTTAATGTAATTTTAGTAAACATCAATGGTAGATAGTGCAATTTTTTTCATTTTTTGTTTTTGGCATTCACTAACAAATGTCTTAACAAATGTGTTTTGTAATATCCAACATTAAATACACTTACATATTAAATGTCTTAACATATTAAATGTATTTTTGTATTAAATTTTCAATATTTATATACTAAATTTATTGCCATATAACAATCCAAAAAATATTATTGCCATAAATATCCAACATTAAATACACTTCCTTTTTAAATGTCTTAACACGCTAAATGTATTTTTAAATTAAAATTTTAATATATATATATATATATATATATATATATAGATGCTAAATATATTTCCCTATATAATCAAAAAAAATTATTGCAATGAATATCTTATGTTTATTTGATTGGTATATTGAATCTTGCAATATTGATACATTTTCATATTTTTGTTTATTATTAAATTTTCATTAAAAAATTTTCTTTTATTTTTATACCCATATGGATAAGAAAAGGAGGATAACTACAGAAATACAAAACTTTTCTAAATTATTTTTAAAATTCATTTAATTGATTTAATGGTTTTAGATTGCAAGAAATGTGATTGTAGTTTAGTTTTAAAAAACATGAATATTTTTACAATTAAAAATACAAGGGAGGTCAATGTAATTTTAGTAAACATCAATGGCCAACAATGCAATCTTTTTTTTTTTTTTTTTTTTTTTTTTTTTTTTTTGCATTCATTAACAAAAGTCTTAATAAGTGTGCTTTGTGATATCTAACACTTGCACATTAAATGTCTTAACATATTATATGTATTTTTAAATTAAATTTTCAATATTTATATACTAAATTTATTGCCATATAAAAATCCAAAAAAATTATTGCCATAAATATCCAACATTAATTACGCTTTCTTTTTAAATGTCTTAACACGCTAAATGTATTTTTAAATTAAAATTTTAATATATATATATATATTTATATATATGCTAAATTTATTTCCCTATATCAATCAAAAACAATTATTGCAATACATATCTTATGTTTATTTGATTGGTATATTGAACCTTGCAATATTGTTACATTTTCATATTTTGGTTTATTATTGAATTTTAATTAAAAAAATTTCTATTATTTTTAAACCCATATGGATAAGAAAAGGGGATTTTTATTTTTAAAGAAGGATAAATGCAGATGTGGGGCCCAATAGTTTGTGGTCCTGGCCCATTTATTCATTGGGGCCCAAGGCCCGAGCCGAGGAAGGTTATAGCCAAGGATAGGTAATACAAGTCCAAATAGTCTTGGGACACAGCCGAGGATGATTCAGTCCTCGGCATGTCCGAGGTCCCCTTGGAAGGAAGGAAAAAAACGGTATAGGAACAGTTTGGAAAAAATCTAAAAATATCTATGTCAATAGGGAAGGATACGCTGGATAGTCTAACGACCAAGGACAAAGGGAAAGCTGCCCTTGCTGCCATTCAATACTCTGCACCTGATAGAGCCATACCCTTCAGCTTTTACAACCACCCCCAACCACTTTGGGTATGGGTTGATGGGACAAGTATCAGTCTTGGAAAGGTCGATCCTACACGTGGATGTTGGATAAGGGATACAGGCCAATATAAGAGGAAAAGTAAGAATCTAGAGGAAGGGGTTGGGAAAAATGGCCAAAAACCAGAGCCTCCCAGCCCGCCTCCAGGAGAAAGACTCCTAGGACGATCACGATTGAATTATGTATGAACACCACGGAAAACCACCATCTTGTGACTAAGGCTTAGCATTTCAAACCTACGCTCTATAAATGATATTGTTTGGGCCTTTTTACGTGTGAACTCAACACTATTATGGGTCGTTATGAATCGTGTCCTTACAATTGGCGCCGTCTGTGGGGAGGCTTGTGTGTTGGCACAGGCGGTAGGTCGAGACAGTCCCCTTGTCATTTCTAACAGCCGGTCGTAGTGTTCTAGCGAACAACTCTACTAGGGGCTATGATTCTTTACTAGGGGCTGCACTTCGTAGCGTCAGCAGCACGAATGGTTCTAGGGGCTTGGCGGAGGAGCTAATTCCCCTTAAACCAAGGTCTCATGCCATAGCAGAGGGGTTACTTCCCCCAACTACTTATCAAAGTCAAGTTTTGGACAGAACCAAGGTATTGCATGGTCCTCGGACTCAAACCTATGGGGAAACCAACTACTTATCAAAATCAAGTTTTGGACAGAACCAAGGTATTGCATGGTCCTCGGACTCAAACCTATGGGGAAACCAACTACTTAAATATCAAGTTTTGGACAGAACTAGGGTATTGCATGGTCCTCGGACTCAAACCTATGGGGAAACCAACTACTTATCAAAATCAAGTTTTGGACAGAACCAAGGTATTACATGGTCCTCGAACTCAAACCTATGGGGAAACCAACTACTTAAATATCAAGTTTTGGACAGAACCAAGGTATTGCATGGTCCTCGGACTCAAACCTATGGGAAACCAACTACTTAAATATCAAGTTTTGGACAGAACCAAGGTATTGCATGGTCCTCGGACTCAAACCTATGGGGAAACCAACTACTTATCAAAATCAAGTTCTGGACAGAACCGATGTATTGTATAGTCCTCGGACTCAAACCTATGGAGAAGTCAGCTACTTAAGAGGAATTCTAAGTCGTTCAGTTCTCGGACCAAATACCAGAAAAGGTTAAGGCTTTGAAATTTATTAGGAAGATGGCAAAACGCCTTATTACTCAGCAACCTGCAGGGGTTGTACATTTTTGGGTTATATATCCTCGGATGATTACTTCCTACATGGCATCGAGCATTCAGTCGTCACCTCGTCCAAGTTTGGGTTACACAACCCATTTTCAGGTCGGTCTTATTGTACACAATACCTCTAACAAGTTCATAATAACATCTTTTTTCTTGGTAAAGGATTTCGGCCCCAAGTATTGTTTTCTCAGGTCGGTGTTATTATGCCAGATAGCTCTAGTAAGCTCATCATTGTATCTTTTTCTTTTCTTCTTAGTAAGGATTTCTGCCCTAAATATCGTTTGTTCAAAGCGGCATTACTATGCCGGATAGTTTCATTAACTGGGATTTCGGCCCTAAGCATCGTTCATAGTATAGAAAAAAAAAAAATACAGGGTAGCACGTTTATTCACGGCGTAACCATTTCAAAAAGAAAAGATAGAATATACGAAGTAAAGTAATGATGACTTTTATTAATATAAAAAGGTATTACAGCGTACAATGAAATGCTTAAACAAGCCTATATAGAAAACGAATTACAAAAACAATAAGAAACAAAACAAACAAGCAGTCAGAAATCTTTTTTAAGCTTTGCTCCCAAGTCTTTCCAAATTCTGCCTCAGTCGCACCCATATTGAGAGGAGGACCTTCCTTGGTGGGAGAGGAAAAGAAGAGGAAGAAGGAAAAGCACCAGGATGAATTTGGTGATGGGAAAGAAGAAGAAGGAGAGGCAAAAGGAGACACCAGTGAAGGAAGAGAGGAAGAAATAATGATACTTTGTCCCTGCGTCAGCCCTGACTCCTAACACGCTGGTGCCATATTAGTTATGCTCATAAGAGAGCGGCTGGTACTGATAATGGGTGACCCCAGCTCAATCACGCCAAAAGTTTGACGCGACGAGCCCCTGCTTCGGATTTTGGCTGAAAGGAGGATGAGAAGTATCTTGAGTCTCTGCCATCCCTGCCCTGACCGAGCCATTTTGAGCTTCATTAGAACATGGTATTTCTGGGAAGGGTATGGTCCCCTCATTCCCGCTCCTATCTTGAGCGTATCACAATTTTTAAGGTGTAAGCTAACGGATAAAGTAAACTCTGGGGGAGGCTATGAGTTTCAGATTTCAGAAGGATTAAAAGGGTCTCTGTATAAGAGAAGTAACCTCTTGCTTTCCTTCTTATATGAAGGGCAAAACGGGAGGTATTTAATCTGTCCAGTTTTCTAAGAAAATCGGTAAACGAGAATATACTCGTTCCACTTCCCCACACCGTCAATAACCGTCGAATTTAAATGATCTCGTAAAGGGAAATCATTAAATGCGCGTTTTGAATAATGAAACGGTAGGAACGCATTGTGAATGAATTCAGAGGAATGTCTTGTAGCCCGGTATGTTTCTCGGGTAGATAAAGAGACACCAACATTAATGAAGGACGGAGTTAAACGAGCCGTAATAAAGGCTTGAAATTACCAAAACCCTCCTCTCCGACCAAGAGGTCGGACAACAGGATTTTGAGGGGCTATTGTGGGGCCCAATAGTTTGTGGCCCTGGCCCATTTATTCATTGGGATCCAAGGCCCGAGCCGAGGAAGGTTATAGCCAAGGATAGGTAATACAAGTCCAAATAGTCTTGAAATACAGCCGAGGATGATTCAGTCCTCGGCATGTCCGAGGTCCCTTTGGAAGGAAGGACAAAAACGGTATAGGAACAGTTTGGAAAAAATCTAAAAATATCTATATCAATAGGGAAGGATACGCTGGATAGTCTAACGACTAAGGACAAAGGGAAAGCTGCCCTTGCTACCATTCAATACTCTGCACCTGACAGAGCCATACCCTTCAGCTTTTACAACTATCCCCAACCATTTTGGGTATGGGTTGATGGGACAAGTATCAGTCTTGGAAAGATTGATCCTACACGTGGACGTTGGATAAGGGATACAGGCCAGTATAAAAGGAAAAGTAAGAATCCAGAGGAAGGGGCTGGGAAAAATGGCCAAAAACCAGAGCCTCCTAGCCCGCCTCCAGGAGAAAGACTCCTAGGGCGATCACGATTTAATTATGTATGAACACCACGGAAAACCACCGTCTTGTGACCAAGGCCTAGCCTTTCAAACCCACGCTCTATAAATGATATTGTTTGGATCTTTTTACATGTGAACCCAACACTATTATTGGTCGTTACGAATCGTGTCCTTATAGCAGAAATACAAAACTTTTCTAAATTATATATATATATATATATTTTTTTTTTGAAAGAGAGTTACAACCTATGGCGTCCGCTTCTGATAATAGCTCTTTATTATCAGATCAAGACACTAATCAATTTTTGGCATAGGCGGGGATTGAACCCCAGATCTCTTATACAACCATTAGAGACTTTACTAGTTGAGCTAACTGGAACCCACTTTCTAAATTATATTTAAAATACATTTAATTTATTTAATGGTTTTAGGTTGCAAGAAATGTGATTGAAGTTTAGTTTTAAAAAACACGGGCCTTTTCACAATTAAAAATACAAGGGAGGTCAATGTAATTATAGTAAACATCAATGGTCGACAATGCAATTTTTCATTTTTTATTTTTCGCAATCATTAACAAAAGTCTTAATAAGTGTGCTTTGTGATATCCAACATTATATACACTTGCATATTAAATTTCTTAACACATTAAATGTATTTCTAAATTAAATTTTCAATATTTATATACTAAATTTATTGCCACATGTCAATAAAAAAAATATTGCAATAAATATCCAACATTAAATACATTTGCTTATTAAATGTCTCAACACATTAAATTTATTTATAAATTAAATTTTCAATATTTATATACTAAATTTATTGTAATATGAATAATGCTAGAGATACAAACTATTTTACCAAAAATCTTACAAACTGCTGATGTGGTGAATGATTATTGGTAAATGAAAAAAATGATATTAATGGTGATACTAAATGAAAATCAATAAGAGGTTGGCCACATCAGTATTTTGTAAAAATGTTGTAAAATAATTTGTCCCTATAGCATTATTCTTTTAATATATATATATATATATATATATATATCAATCAAAAAAATTATTGCAATAAATATCTGACATTAAATACACATTCTTGTTAAATTTCTTAGCACATTAATTGTATTTTTAAATTAAATCTTCTACATTTCTATACTAAATTTATTGCTATATGTCAATCAAAAAAATATATCACAATAAATATCTTATATTTATTTGATGAGAGATATTGAATTTCGTAATATTGATACATTTTCATATTTGAATAATGTTAGAGATACAAACTTTAAGAAACAGAGCTTGTACTGTTTTTGTCTTTTCTTTTAAATATTTAT
This sequence comes from Quercus lobata, assembly GCF_001633185.2. NCBI lineage: Eukaryota > Viridiplantae > Streptophyta > Magnoliopsida > Fagales > Fagaceae > Quercus > Quercus lobata. Next base: position 8,595,235 of record NC_044909.1, on the reverse strand, counting down.
ATGTGTATGTATAGTTACACTGACTTAACAAATTCTTACAATAAAACAGTGTTTTGAACAGTGTTTTTGGTTTATTGAGTCCCTTTTATTTATTTTTTTTTTTTTTCAAGTTTGAATAGTTGCTATAGTGCCAATTTGGTTTGTTCGATTGGCACTGTAGCTATAGTGCTTTGGTTTCGACCTCTGCACTGTTGCTGCTTTTTTTTTTTTTTGGAGGTAATATTAGGGGTGGCAAAGTAAGCCAAAACCCATTTGCCCACCCAAATCCATCCACTCTAATTGAACCCAAACCCATCCAATTATTAGTTGGGTTAAATGGGCATTAACCCAATTAGACTCAATGATTATTGTATTTTAACTAAAAACTCATTGAGACCCATTTAACCCAAAAATAATATACCCAAATTCAACCCAACCCTTCCCATTACTGTAATATCGTCCTGTCCACTCTTTTATTTTATTTTATTATTATTTTTTATATATAAAGCTGTTAGTTAACAAAATAAATTGTCACAATATTTTTACAATTGTTGATATGTTAATTCCTTATAGGTTGAAATAAAATATCATACTAGAATCATCCACAACTAAAACTAAAGGTATTATGAAAAAAGAAGTGTTACATCCACAATATTTTTTGCAACATTTTCACAACATTGTTCATTAGGCTTTTTTTTCCCCCCACAAACCACAGTTCGCCAGTTTTGGTTGTACTGTTTTTGTCTTTTCTTTTAAATATTTATATGTGTATGTACAGTTACATTGACTTAACAAATTCTTACAACATTTTCATAATTATTGACAATGTGCATTGTTTATTGGCCCTTTTTTTTTCTCACAATAAGCTGGTTTTGCTTGTACTTTTAAATATTATATGTGTATACACAATTACACTGATGCAACAATTTTTTACAATATTTTCATAATTATTAAGGTGCAAATTTTCTAAAGGTCAAAATAAAATGATAAAATAAGAGACTGAGACCAATCACAACTAAAAATAAATGTATTATGAAAATGTTATAACATCTTCTTCTTGTCACAGTATTTTCACAATCGCGAGATCTCAGTTCCTTATAAATCAAAATAAAATAAATTAAAAAGAAATGCTATGTCTACAACATTTTTCATAATAATTGTGTAACAAATTTTATGTGGCAAGGTATTTTTGAAGGATAAAAAAGTGATATCAGTAGTGGGTTCAATTTAAAACCAATAACAACCTGTCATTTATAATTTGTTCTAAGAAAGTTATGGATGTAGCATTTCTCTCAAATAAAATAAAAATATATCTATTCGGATCCTAAAAATAAAAGTATTGTGAAAATGTTTTAATATTTTGTTGTATTCTTAAACTTCTTTTTTAGTATATATAGTCAAATTGGGTGAGCCAAAATTCACTGTATGTTTCACGCACAATTTTCTTGTATTGTCTTTTTGTTTTTTTTTTTTTTTAATGCATAATTTTAAAACTTGTAATAATTTTTTACCTAAGATTTGTTGTGAAAATACTGTGAACGTAAAAATTAAATAATAAAATATCAAACTGGAACCTACCATAGTTAGAAATAAAAAGTATTATGAAAATATTGTGACGTTTTGTTATATTCCTAAACTTCTTTTTTGTGTGATATTTTGTTGTGTTCCTAAACTTCTTTTTTTATTTAGTCAAATTTAGTAAGCCAAAATTCATTTTTTTGGGCACAATTTTCTTCAGTTGGCCTTTTATTTTATTTTTAAATGCATGGTTAAAAGTGGTTAGCCTAATTTAAAACCAGTAGCAATTTACCACCTAAGATTTATTATAAAAATATTGTGAACGTAACATTACTCTAAAATAAAATAATAAAATATCAAACTAGGACCCACCATAGCTAAAAATAAAGATATTGTAGAAATATCGTGACTTTTTGTTGTGTTTGTAGACTTCTTTTTTGGTTTAGTCAAATTTAGTAATCCAAAATTTATTGTTTTAGGCACAATTTTCTTCAGTTGGCTTTTTATTTTATTTTTAAATGTACGGTTAAAAGTGATTAGCCCAATTTAAAATCAGTAGCAATTTACCATCTAAGATTTATTATGAAAATATTGTGGACGTAACATTACTTTAAAATAAAATAATAAAATATTAGACTAGGACCCACCATAGCTAGAAATAAAGGTATTGTAAAAATATTGTGACTTTTTGTTGTGTTTTTAGACTCCTTTTTTGGTTTATTCAATTTGTTGAACTAAAATTCATTGTTTGATGCATAATTTTTTTAACACATTGTTTCAAGAGAGTTTTTTTTTTTTTTTTTTTTTTTTTTTTTTTTTTTTTTTTAAATAAAAATAAAACACACACATACAACACACACACAAATTGACGAAGTAACACTTTCCTCCTTTATATTTGGGTAGTTGCATTCCCCCCTAAACTAAAGTTGAATAATTTCATCATTTATATTTTGTAAATGAGCATATACCCCTATTGTTTCTCTCTTAATTAAACCCTAACAAAATCTTATAATTCCTAAAATATTCCATTGTGCAATGTCTAATATACTCCTACTAAATTTTAATGTCCCAAAAAATTTCTTTGTGTATTTTGAATTTTATGCGATAGACTGGTAGTCAGACTTGGAAAGTTAGAATGATGATATATGGTATTCTATTTGTTACATAGAGAACACTAATTTATTAGGTTTAAATCTTCTAAACTTATAATTTTATCTAATAGAAACTTTGATGAAATATGTCTTTTTTTATTTATTTTTCTGCTGAAAAGGGTATTCATTAAATAAGATAATAAAGAATGAAATATGAATAACAAAATCTTTTTTTTTTTTTTTTTTTTGAGAAACAATAACAAAATCTTCATTGTAGATTATTGCAAGTATTTAATTTAATGAAGATATTCAAAAAAATTGTAGCATATATTATCATTTAATGCAAAAATTTAAATATTGTAGAAAGATGATTACATTCATTATCATTCTTTGTAGCATTTTTCGGTGAGTAGATATTACATTTAGCAAATAAATTCTAAGAAATTTTCATAGTACATAGATATTCACGTACCTATTTTAAATTTAAGTACTTGATTTCATACTTCTTCAATAAAAAAAATCTATATTAATTTTCTTACTAAAGAGCCAGCACGTGCCTTACACGTGCAACCCCCACTAGTTGTATATAAATGATAGAAAACTGGCCGAATATCCCTGGAAAGTTTTGAATTTGACAAAAACTGTGAATGATATAGGGCAAGTTATTTATTATTAATCAATCAATGAGAACATTGCTTGATATTAAAATTTTGGAAGAGATTGAGATTGACCCATAATTTGGGGGCAAAAAATTATGTAATTAATCCAATATATCTTAGACGAGCTTTGTCACTCTCACAAAATGGTTCAACTGAAAATGAATAGGCACTTCTTAATACAATTCTGTTACAGACGCCGAAAAATTCACTCACCTCACTTTGGCTCAGAAGTCAGAACACAAAAAGTAAAGGCAATGTGAAAATTTGAACGAAAAAAATCTAGTAGCACACCCTTTTTATGCTACACCATTAAAATTCCAGACAGTGAGTAGTTGAAAAAAAATGGTAGGTTCATATGAAAGTGACAGATTATAGTGTAATTGATTACATAGGATATATAGTTGTGAACAATGGTGTGGTTAAAGACTAACTAGTTTTTTGTTTTTTAGTTTTTATGTATAGTTTTTTTTTTTGTTTTTTTTGTTTTTTTGTTTTTTTTTGTTTTTTTTGTTTTTTTTTTTAAATTTCTCACTTTTGCAAAGTAGAAATATATTTTAACATACTTTTAGCAAAAAGTTAAATAAGCTGTTCTCAAATATTGTTGATTTGACTTTGATACTTGTAAGGACAAGATTTGATCCTTAGCTCGAAGTGTGATTGAATCCAAGCCCAATAGGCCCAGTACAATGAATTTGTAGAGAGTGGGTTGGAGAACTAGGCTCTAATGAATGACTTAATAGTTAGGATGGATTTCAAAAGATAAAGGATGGAATGAAGCTCTCTAAGTAAATTTGTCCTCGGCCCAATCCGAGGAGGTCTGTTCCAGTCTATATTGATTGAAAAAGATTATAGATCTAGTTTAAGATGTTACAGTGCTCCCTTTTACAAATTTCTGATCCTTTCTTTATGGAGGTCTTTTACATTATATAGTTCCTATTTGATGATCTTGATCCTACACTTGTTGATCATTTAAGCCACTATTTGAGTGTTTGTCCCATTGGACATCCTTTCTGGCGCTCTATAAGTTGGGATAGCCAATACAACACTATTCAGGAGTCTTCTCCACATAAATGCAGCCAAAAAGTTAGCTGTAATGCATTCAATACGATGGCAGCAGTTTTATCTTAGATATTTCCTAGCTCCCATTCTTCCAGTATGTTCGTAACGCACACCCCCAGTAGAGGAGTTTCCTGAAAGGTCACTTTGAGTGATAGGATATGCATTCGATCTGTGCTTGGCTTATCTGAGGAGATATTCCTCCTCAGATCACCTTTCCCAACCTTTCCACTTGCATGTTACTTAGGAGACTCTGAACTTAACACTCTCACTACCGTTTATTCGTCCTCAGACTAATCAATGTTCTTGGCCAAGGCCCAAGGCCCAATATACATTTTTGGGTCCTTATCCCTACAATAGCCCCTTAAAACTCCGGTTTTTCCCTCTTATCCGAGGAGAAAAAGTGGGGTTTTGATTTTTAGGAGCTAAGGCCATTCAGTTCTTTGGTTTGCAAGTGTGGGAGTACTGTTTTGCACGCCTCATAACCGTCACTGATGCTACGTAGCCCGCGATGCGTCATTAATTACTCTAGGTGGCGCTCTTTTTCCTGCATCCAACGGTGGGACGTAGATCCTGCGATTGACATTTCTCCTTGAATTTTGGGCGAGATAACTCCTACTCAATCCCACCCCCTATATAAGGCACTCGGGGAAATCATTTTTCCTCATTTCACAAGTCTTCAAGCTTTTCAGAGATTCCTAACTCTCAAATCTTCAACTCTTCTTAAACCTTCAGGATTCCTCAATCCTTCCCTTTTAAAAGTTAAACCTTTAAGAAGCACCAGGGCCACCACAAGTGTTAATTTTCGTAAGTTTCTTCTTTTCCTAGGTTCATTTCTTTTCGGCCGGTCTCCTCGGCCTTCCAATTCATATTCTTTCCTTTGAAACTTCATTCATTTCCTTGTAGTTTGTCCAAATGGGTAGGTTTAAGCACCTTGTAGACTCCCTTGCAAAAATAGAGGCCTTTAAGGCCAAATATCACATACCACAGGAAGTTGCCCTGCGGTATTGTGCTCCAGACCAACTACTAACACATAGAGAAGAGGGGGAAGTCATCATTCTTATGATAGCTTTTATAGAAGGAGGAATGACACTCCCTATGCATAGAATAACCCAAGATTACCTTATTAACCATAGGTTGTGTCCTCATTAGTGCGCACCCAACCTCTTTAGGGTCTTAGGTAGTGTTGATGCTCTAAACGAGTATCTGGGTTTGGGGCTCACCTGGCATGATGTGGTCCATATGTACAAGTGCCACTCACTCGTTGGCGCGGGGTTTTACCTTAAGTCCGGATCGTCTATCGTTAGGCTCGTCTCATGCCTCCCCAAATCTAAGAAGGGTATGAAAGACGACTACCTGATAGCTTTGGGAGCGTGGCATAATGGCCTTCACTACCCCGTCCGAGAGGGAGAGCCAGGTGGGATACCTTAGAGTTAAGTTCCTTAGCAAGAGATTTAGATCTTTTGACCTTAACTATGTTATTATTTCTCTTTCATTTTGCCTTCATTGATGACAAATTCTAACTTTCTAACCATGTTTTGCTCCTTGGCCGTTTTTGCAGACAAGAGGCACGTAGCACCTAGGCTCAGTCTGACCAAAGTTGCAGCTCTCAACTATTTGCTGAGGTCCGAGATCTTTGTAAGCGAGGATAGGTAGTTGCGAGCCGTCAACTTGATCCTGGACTTCGAGCCCATCTCGGTGATATATCAAAAAATAGGCCACGCCATAAGAGTAGGTGATCCGCGGTTAGCTTGGATTGACGTGTCACGCCCAAACTTCCTAGCCCAAGAAGACCTTCCACCAGTCGTATTGCCACTTCAACGGGTTTTGCCTGAAGTAGCAGCACCACCAGAGGAGGAGATTGCCTCTTTATGCCTATCACTCAGGGAGGAGATAGAAAAATTTCACTTTGAAGAAGAGGAGACTCCAAGGGCTTAAGTAGTTCACATCTCGAACGCCGAGGACGAGACTGATAGATACTTAGGTGTTCATGCCCCGATTCTTGTGATTGCCCGTCCAAATAACACCTCCGAAGAAGAGGAATACGAGATGGCATTGAACCGGGGGAACAATGGCCTAAGAGATCTCATGGCCGCAAGGAACAAGGGTCAACTTCAAAAGAAGCCCCCAAGTCCCAAGTTCCTCCCAATCTTCCCCCTCCTCCCCCTCCACCTCCTACCGACCTTGGATTGCACGCCATTTCAAATCTAAAGAAGAAAAGACCAGTGCAGGAGCTTGAGGAAGGGGAGGTGGCCCCTCAGAAGGGTACCAAACGATAGAAAGTGGCCAAAGACCCTAGGGACAAGAGGTCTACTTCTGTGGACAGCCGGGAGGAGTAAACTTTGGCCGAGGTGCGCACTTAGCAACGTACCTGGTCTCCTCGGCTGGAGGTAGATGGGGCTGCCATCCCTTGGAATGCCTCTGTTAGGGAGTTCCAAAAAGGTCATTCTGCATACATAGTTGAGGCCTTGGAGCAGCAATTTCTTTTACCCAAGGATATGGACGTTGTGAGGAAGCTGAAGCAGCAAGACCTCTTCATGTCCTTAAAAAGGGACCTTACTATTAAGTACTAGTAAGGTTTTTTTTTTTTTTTTTTTTTTAATGGGGTTGCTATATTGTTTTTGTGCAGATCACCTAGGAGGTCTTTATGGCCGAGGAATGGTCAAAAAGGCCTAAAATGATGTCAAGAACGAGGTCCACCTCCACCTCGAGACTGAAAAGGCCTTGGGGGCTGCAAAGGAGGAGAATAAGGAGCTGCTCTCGAAGCTAACTGTCAAGTAGAGGGACAGAAGGAGTGCTGAGGCAGGACTTTGAGTGCCCAAACTCAGGCTGAGGACCAACGCAAGTTGCTTTATTAGACCGAGATAGAGCTGGCCACTTCAAGGTAACTTGTGTTGGAGCTGAGGGCAGATCTTCAGAAGGCCAAGGAGGCGGCTCAGTTGGCCAAGGAGGCAGCGGAGGCTAAAAAGCAAGCGTCCTATCTCCTTGGTGTAGAGGAGACTCAGGTTAGGTTGGCTGAGGAGCTGGTTGAGGTATGTAGGGATTACTGCAACGCAACATGGGATGAGGCCTTTAACGTTGCAGGAGTCCCTGCAGACTCGACGTGGAGGCAGCATGGGAGCATATATTATCACCCAAATATTCGTGAAATTCCAGGTGCGATCCCTTTTTCCTCTACCCTTGCTCCAGAGACTTTAGAGCAGCCTTTGACTGCCAGGTTGCTCTCCCCCTCCCTGAGGCTTCGAAAGGACTCGGCCAAGCTGGTGATTAGGGCCAAGGGGTTGAAGGGGCCAAAGACAAAGGCAAGGGTAAGGGGACCAAGCCCCCCTCAGAAGCCAAAGACGCTGCCAAGGCCAAGGAAACTACAGCTAAGGTAAAGGAAGTAGAGGCCAAGACTATAGAAGCTGATCCTAAGGCCAAGGACGCTTCTATCTTTGAGCTGAGCTAGAATGAAGACCCTCCTCCTCCAAAGGCCAAGGCTTAGCACTTAGGATTTTCTTGTAGTTTTTTTTTTAATGGTATTCTATCACTGTATATAATGTACTCCCTCTGTTTAATGAAAATACTTTTCTTTTTATCTCTTACACCTTTACTTTATATGCTTTGAAGCTTATTACTATTGCAAATGGCATTGAACTGCTGCTACTCTGTCCTCAATGAAAACTAACAATAACACAGTGCTAATAATCTAAGTAATTTGATCAAGTACCAACAATAAAGAGGTCTATCACATATTAGTATTGCGAATTGAACCTTCTGCAATGAAGGCTGAATCTAATGAAGATAAATATATATTTCGTAAAAAATAAAAGGGGTAGACAACCTTCATCCTGCTCATCACTTAGATAAATAAATGAGGACTTCAACTTATTTAAAGCCATCTATCCGAGGAGTTGGGTATAACCCTAGATATGTTTTGACACTTAGTAGAAGACCAATAGATATCACAGTGTTAATTTTTCCTAAGTATGTGATCCGGGGGATCAATCATAATAGGGTTCTGTTTAATCATTTAGAAAGATGTCATAGAGTGTTAATTTCCTCAAAGCATGTGGTCCAAGGAGCTAGGCATGTCTAAGGTTCTGTTTAATCACTTAGAAAAATGTCATAGAGTGTTAATTTCCCCAAAGCATGTGGTTCGAGGAACCAGGCATGACTAAGGATCTGTTTAACACTTATAAAGATGCCATTAAGTGTTAATTTTACCAAAGTATGTGGTTCGAGGAACCAGAAATGACTAAGGTTTTGTTTAATCACTTAGAAAGATGTCATAGAGTGTTAATTTCCCCAAAACATGTGGTCCGATGAACCAGGCATGACTAAGGTTTTGTTTAACATTTATAAAGATGCCATTGAGTGTTAATTTTACCAAAGTATGTGGTCCGAGCAACCAGACATGACTAAGGTTCTGTTTAACACTTATAAAAATGCCATTGAGTGTTAATTTTACCAAAGTATGTGGTCCGAGGAACCAGGCATGACTAAGATTCTGTTTAATCACTTAGAAAGATGTCATAGAGTGTTAATTTCCCCAAAGCATGTGGTCTAAGGAACCAGGCATGACTAAGGTTCTGTTTAACACTTATAAAGATGTCATTGAGTGTTAATTTTACCAAAGTATGTGGTCCGAGGAACCAGACATGACTAAGGTTCTGTTTAACACTTATAAAGATGTCATTGAGTGTTAATTTTACCAAAGTATGTGGTCCGAGAAACCAGACATGATTAAGGTTCTGTTTAACACTTATAAAGGTAATAATGGGAAGTATGATGTATTTACACAATAAATGAGCACATGACAAAGGGAACTTTCATTAATAATAGTACATTTTCAGGTTGTTTACATTCTAAGGGCGTGGCATTACATGTTCATCTAGGTCTTCGAGGAAATATGCTCCTATACTAGCCACTGAGGTGATGTGATATGGCCCCTCCCAGTTGGGCCCCAGCTTTCCCCATGATGGGTTCTTTGTAGTACCTAGAACCTTTCTTAACACCAAGTCACCAGGTGCTAACGGTCTCAACTTCACATTTGCATCATAACCTTGTTTGAGCTTGTGTTGGTAATATGCCAATTGGACCATTGCATTTTCTCTTCTTTCTTCAATATAATCTAAGCTCTTTTCCAGCAATCCATTGTTATTGCTCGAATTGAAAGAACTTGTCCTCAGAGTTGGGAAGCCAGTCTCTAAAGGAATAACCATTTCGGTCCCATAAGTCATTGAAAAGGAAGTCTCCCCTGTTGATCTGCGAGGTGTGGTTTGGTATGTCCAAAGGACATGTGACAACTCTTCTACCCACTTTCCCTTCGCATCATCCAACTTCTTCTTAAGTCCATTCACTATGATCTTGTTAACAGCCTTAACTTGTCCATTCCCTTGGGGATAAGCTGGGGTAGAATATCTATTCGTAATTCCCAGGTCACAACAGTATCTTCTGAAAGATTTGCTATCGAATTGAAGGCCATTGTCTGAGATGAGGGTACGAGGGAGCCCGAACCGTGTGACAATGTTTTTCCAAATCCACATCCATGATGTTTGCCAAGGGTTTAGCTTCAACCCGCTTAGTGAAGTAGTCCATGTCGACTAGCAAATACCTCTTGTTCCCTGCTGCCTTGAGGAAAGGGTCAACAATGTCTAAGCCCCATTAAGCAAAAGGCCAAGGGCTAGATAAGGGATTAAGGACTCTTCCTGGTTGGTGCACGTTTGGTGCAAATCTTTGATATTGATCACACTTCTTCACATATTCTTGTGCTTCCTTTTGCATGTTTGGCCACCAATAGCCCTGAGTGATGGTTCGGTGGGATAAAGATCTGCCTTCAGTGTGGCTTCCACAAATCCTTTCATGTGACTCCTCAAGGAGTAGTTCTGATGCCTCGAGATGTATCCATAGTAGGTATGGCTTGGAAAAGGAACGCTTGTACAATTTCTGATCCTCGGATAGCCAGAACCAAGGAGCCTTTCTATGTACTTTGTCAGCTTTTGATTTCTCCTCGGGCAGGATATCCGCTTTCAAGAATAGTACTATGGGGTCCATCCAGCTAGGCCCTACCTTAACTTGGTGAACATGAACTACCTCTCTCTTCACGTCATACCCCCCAATTCTTAACGTGATCACCAAAGCATCATCTTGGGGTTGTATGGTTCCAACCTTATCTTCATCTGAAAAGCTTAACGTCGGTTGGATGCTTACTTTAGCGCTCTTTGGCCTAGAATTTGAGTCCTCGACTGACAGCCGAGCGATTGACATTATTCTGGAGGGACAGGACTCGGTCCTCCCTAGAGCAGCGAAGATGACATTTATTGTGCCTAAAAGAGGTCTTGAAGAAGCATCTCTCCAGGATTTCGAACCTGTCTGGCTCCCCTGACCACTGGAATGATGCAAAAGCTACTTCAACTTTCCCTCTTAGACCAGCTAGTCCAAATGGTCCCACAAATTTCTGCAGTCTTCTGTAGTATGTCCCTGGTTTTGGTGATATTAGTAATAAAGGTTTTGATTGCGCCTCGCGGGGGTTTTTTGCCATCTTATTTGGCCATTTGAAGAATGACTCATTCTTAATCTTCTCCAGAACTTGCTGCACCGGTTCTCGAAACACCACGTTAACCGCCTGAGTATTGTCAGATCCCGACTGCCCAGCGAAGTCCCTTCGAGGTCAGTTGTTGTTGTATCGGTCTGACCTGAAATCCCTCCTCTCCTGAAGGATAACCTTAGCATTTCCTTTCCCCTGCTATTGGTTTTCCTCGACCCTCTTATACTTATCAATCCGGTCCATGAGTTGGTGCATATTGGTGACCGGTTTACCAGTCAGAGATTTCCTTAAACCGTGCTCAGCTAAAAGGCCAACCTTGAAATTACTGATGGCTACGTCATCAAAGTCACCATCTATTTTATTGAACATCTCCTAGTATTTGTCCGAGTATGTCTTCAGGGTCTCCCCTTCTTACATGATAAGGACAGTAGGGAATCCAAGGGCCGAGGAACTCTGTTACATGTAATAAAACGAAAGCCAAATGCCCGGGTGAGCTTCTTGAAGGAATCTATGGAATTTGCCCTTAGGCCGTCGAACCATCTCATCGCCACGGGTCCTAGTCTGGATGGGAATATCTTGCACATCAAGGCTTTGTTTTTAGAATGGACAGCCATTTTTTGATTGAAGTGGCTCACATGCTCCATAGGGTCCATTCGACCATTGTAGATGGTGAACATTGGCTGATGGAACCGTTGAGGAAGTATTGCCCTTTCAATCTTGCGCGTAAAAAGGCGACTTGGAAATCTGGTTCAATGCTTTGCTCATAGCATCATTTCCCAAGCTTCTGCGGGGCGGACTCTTGTATCTACGTTTGTGATGGGTTCTTCATGGTAGAAAAAGATTCGCTTGGTGGAGTTCTTGACCTTCGCCTATAACTAGCATTTTCTTCACCCTCAGAGGAAATGTCAGAGTTGGAGGAGGTTCGTTCTCACCTGGTATGGTGCAACTTCTTCTTTAACTGGTCAATCTCCAATTGCATGGCTCTGTTATGTTGCTCTTGAGAGACGTGACTTCCAAGTCGAGAATGGCTTCTGCTTGTATGCGTAGTATACACGCTGCCCTCTCGATCTCTCATACGTTCAAGATTAAGGAAATCATCCTGTCGTTAGGACCCCATGGAGTCTTGCTGATGGGGACCTGATCCTACCATAGTTGACCGTTGCACTCACTATCACACAAGTTATCCCCACAGACGGCGCCAATTGTGAGGATTGAATTTGATCCTTGGCCCAAAGTATGATTGGATTCAATCCCAATAGACTCAGTACAATGAATTTGTAGAGAGTGGATTTGAGAACTAGGCTCTAATGAATGATTTAACTGTTAGGATGGATTTCAAAAGATAAAGGATGGAATGAAGCTCTCTAAGTACATTTGTCCTTGGCCCAATCCGAGGAGATCTGTTCCAGTCTATATTGATTGAAAAAGATTACAAATCTAGTTTAAGCTGTTACAGTGCTCCCTTTTACAAATTTCCGATCCTTTCTTTATGGAGGGTCTTTTATATTATATAGTTCCCCTTTGATAATCTTGATGTTACACTTGTTGATCATCTAAGCCACTACTTGAGTGCTTGTCCCATCGGACATCCTTTCTGGCGCTCTGAGTTGGGATAGTCAATGCAGCATTGTTCAGGGGTCTTCTCCACATAAATGCGGCCAAAAAGTTAGCTACAATGCATTCAATGCGGTGGCAGCAGCTTTATCTTAGATATTTCCTAGCTCCCATTCTTCCAGTATGTTCGTGACGCACGCCCCCAGTAGAGGAGTTTCCTAGAAGGTAACTTTGAGTGATAGGATATGCATTTGATCTGCGCTTGGCTTATCTGAGGAGATATTCCTCCTCGAACCACCTTTTCCAACCTTTCCACTTGCATGTTACTTAGGAGACTCTGAACTTAATACTCTCACTACCGTTTATTCGTCCTCGGACTAATTAACGTTCTTGACCAAGGCCCAAGGCCCAATATACGATTTTGGGCTCTTATCCCTACAATACTCATGAAGAAATCACATTTATCTTTTCATCAATTGTTTATTGTTATAGAATGACATGCGCATTATTACTTTTGGTAATGACACGATTAAGTTGAAACTTGATTACTTTGAATTAAGTGGTAATTAAAATAAATCTAGAATTGATAAAAGACTTACGTCTGGTGCGTATGGAATAAGATTCAAGTTTAGATTAATTAGTAATTTACACTTATTAAAAAAAAATACTAATTAGTAATTTACACTTAAAAAAAAAAAAAAAAAAAAAAAACCTTAGTAATTTATGAGATGTGTTTTTTGACAAATCCATTGTATGATCACATTGTGTACTTATACCCTTCATCCTAGAAAACTATCAAAAGATGGTAAAAAATCAATAGAGATGTCATTTATAAAATGTCTATATTATATATATATATATATATATACATATATCTCTGGTATTATAAAGTAATATGTAGAACATGAATTTATAGATTGGATGGTAAATTGCATTCACTTAAAATGAAATTTGATCAGCACATTTAGAATTTAAAATGAAATTTGATATATACGTTTAGAATAAAGGGAATCTGCAATCTTACTATGGGATTTTCTAAATATTAGTCAAATAAAACATTATTAAATGGTGTATAACAAAAAAATGACATCAAGAATTAATTGATCCTATATACATGTTTTGCATGTTATAAGGTCACGTAGCCTATGGCCTTGTTTCAGGTTGCTCCGTTTCTGGCAAATTCTATGGCTTTAACACTATCTTGTTGAATTTGCCTGTAATGTGCATAAGCAGCATAACATGTCCAAATCTGTCTGAATTCAATGACTCAATTGCACGACATAACACAATGCTCCTCTCACAATGAAAGGAAGTTAAGAAAATTTATTGCAATTGAGTGCACCCGGTTACACTCACAGATAGAGATGGAGAAATATAAAGAATGCTTCTAATCAATAATCGTAGAATAAGTACAGATAGAGATGGAGAAATATAAAGAATGCTTCTAATCAATAATCGTAGAATAAGTATCGTATATGTTGTTCAATAATCTCATGCAACTGGAAAGGGTTCCCCAATTGTGAATCCAAACAACAAATTCTCATTTTGTGGGCTAACATCAGATGTCCCAACAAGGTTCAAGAAATTATGGTGTCCTTCACCACACATACACGTGAAAATCATACAAAATTTCTTAGAGATCAAATAGAAACTGATAGCTGGAAGTTTCTGATTCATGCTCTATATAATCAGGATTTCAGGTTAAAAAAACTTCGTGAAACCTTCAAATGCCTATTAGAATCATCCCTTATTCAACAAAAAAATTGTTAGTTTGTAAGATAAAGTGAAAACTACTGATCTTCATACACTGTTTTCTGATTTACTGCTGTCCTCTGGAGGCATGGATAGGAACTGCACAATCCTTTGAACCTGCACAACATCAACTCGGAATTTTTCAGCAATCTGTTGGATATCCATAGGTCCCTCATGGTCAGCAGCCTTGCCTTGGTGCAGGAGGATAATTTGGCGAAGTTGTGCTACATTCAGAGTTCCTGGAGGGGCAGGCGTTTCCTCATAGCCAGAATCAGGTTTTGTATTTCGCAGTTTCGGCATGGGCCTATCATACCTTTCTCCCACAGCTGCCTGTAATATTAGTATACAAATTAACTACCCCAAGCATTTATCAATGACCGTGAGGCATTCAATAGGCCCTCACACACAATCCAATGAGTTGGATCAAAGTGGACAAAAATTACACAGCACCAAATATACATATACTGTAATAGTAATATGTTGCCTCGTTCAAGTAGGCATATGATGATCCAGTCAAATGGAACAAAGCCATTATAAATCACAGGTAAGCAATTTTCTGTGTGCATGAAATTGAAAGACTTTTATCAAAGACAATGTGCATTAAGAAAATAGTCAAGCATCAATATCTATACAATATCCTCAAAGTGCACAAACCTTTTTCTCAATATTCAATGCAATTAAGCAGCATCAAATTGCACCACCTAATTCATTACATGATCCCTTTTTTTTTTTTTTGGGGGGGGGGGGGTAGATTTTTTCAGATTGGTAAATCCTATATTTGAAAGCAAAATCAGACAATAGTTTTGGACAAATATAAGTCTTCAAATAGTTCTTAAAAAAAGAAGTTTCACAAAGACAAGCACCTTGCATTAACTCACCTCACCCATCTCAAGTTTCCCTCCAGGCTTTGATCTAATTCTACCAGTCATTTGACTAAGCATGGCATCATATTTTGGATCTCGTACTTCAAGGACATTGTCAGGATTGATTTTTGGGTTACCATCTAAAAGAAAGCAGAAATGAAACCATCAATCTGCATAAAATGAATTCAGTACACAATCCTAATAATCATATACTATAAGTCAAGACACATGCACGCATATATATAATCACACAAGCGCATATGGGATTGGGAGGGGGTGGTGGGGGGGGGGGGGGGGGAATGACTGCACTAACAGATCAATTTCAAAGCACTTATCTGGATATTTTATTGTAAATTTCTAACGCGATTTAACATGACGCATAAAGATTCACATCTCCAAAACAATGAAGCAATACAACAGTAACTATTAATTCTTTAAGAAGCTACTTAAAAATGAAACAGAATGTGTGTGCACAAATGTTAAATGGAATCATTCTTCATCCTCGATTACTATACGTGTGTGTGTGTGTGTGTGTGAGTGCGTGAGCGTCCTGCCTCAAATGTCACTTCTTTCTCCTTAATAATGGGATGGAGGCTAAGGTTGTGGGTTCAAGTCCCAAAGGAACCAGGGTACGTGTTTAACTTACAAACAATATTTTATTTTTTTATTGTTGTTCCTATATACCTATAGGAAAAGTTAATGAATTCCTTCAGAGCATTGGTTTAGGAAATATTTTTAGAAACTTTTTTATGGGAAAAGAAAAAAGTAATTGATATTTTTGTCAGTAATCAAAACTTTCCTAAAATGGTCTATTAATAAATGTCCTAAGGGCACCCGCCTACTTATATACATGTATAATATAAAATTATAAATACATAGATACACATCCATCAAACTGCTTAGCCCGGGGTGAATGTCCCTAAATTGCCCGGGCAACTAGTTCTGGCAAGTGGGGTTAGTTGTTCGTAGGTTTTACTAGCTAGAGGCGAGTCCATTGGACTCTTCTTTATAGAAAATGTTCCCAATGCTTGGCTAAGTAGAGTCCCTAAAATCAATTATAGCACAAAAATAACAAACCCCATTGGAAAAAATGCATAAATTTATATAACCAAATGATAATTACATTGCTAACGCTTCGTTTGGTTGATAAGAAAATAAACTATGATTAATCGCTAACCGTCCCAAAAGCTTAAGCCCATAACAAAAAAAAATGATAAATTTAATCACTTAGAACACTACTATTCTATCAAAAGGAAAAGAAATGAACAAAAAATACTACTTCTTTCTCTTGAAATTCCACCACAAATCTCACAAACTCAAAGCTCAAAATAAAAATCCGAATTCATGAAAAACGAGAATAAAAGCTGACCAGCATCAATATCGACGGCCCTCGAGATCTTCGACACGTTAGTGGGACCCACTACCGGTGGCTGGCGATCGACGACGGTTTTCGGCTTTGACGACGCCATTGGCTCGATATTCGGGGAAGATGCTTTAATTCTGCCAGATGCTCGACGAAATGCCTGACCCATTTTTTCTTTCTCACAGAAAAATGGTTCTTTAGCTATGATTTAACATACAGAGCTTTTCGTATGAGGAATTCTTTGATTATCAATGAAAAAAACCCCAGGATTTGAGATTTTGAGACAGGAAGAAGAAGAAAGCCATGGAGAACTGAAGCTGAGAGTTATGCAGTAGCGTGTCCTCTATAAGTACAACTCTATATTAAGCTGGAAGGAGTAACACGTGGCTTGTTGTATAGTGGGCCACGTATATGTTTTCCTTCTTACTCGGTTGGTCTTATGGACTCCTTAGTTCCACGCAGGGGATTTTATCTCGGTCATGTTAGTTTGTTACTAATGTAATTTTTTAATATATATATATATATATATATATTACTGTATTATTATCCTTTTTTTTTTTTTTTTTTTTTTTTTTTGTGGGTTGAGCGAGAGGAAGGGCTAGTGGAATCTAAATCCGAACCCAAACCACGGTGGGACAAGAGATGGGTGTCAATTGGGCTGCAAGATGAGCGTTTTGTCTTGTTTTTATTTGATCTTTAAGGTAGGCAAAACTTGGGAGAGACAAAAGTAAGACAGATTAAGTACGAGACAAGTTAGAAGTAGTTATTATAATAAGGTGGCTATTAGAGGGAGAGAAAAATAGATGATTTGTGAATGACTAGAAAAACATATGTTTTGATATTGACAATAGAATATGTAAAAAAAAATTATACATACTAGTCCACTGTACAACACCAAATAATGCTTTAGGTTTAATGTCTTAAGTTTCATAACTTGCAGTTGACACTTTAAACTTTTGAATTGCTATTATTTGGTTCCTTAAGTTCTTAAACTTTCAAATTTGCACCATTTTGGGAAATTCAAATTAAATTTTATTCTTAGTTTTAAAACAAAATGGTGTCTTTTATGATAATTAATGATCAACAGTTTTTTCTTAAAAAAAAAAAAAAAAACAGAAAAGGGATATGTAAGTTAATATTGAAAAACCAAATTTGAAAATAAACTGAATAATTCGTTATAAGCCTATGATCTATTTATTTTTTCTCTAAAAATATCAAACCACATTAGAATTGTCTGATTTTTTTAATGTGAAGTTATTTTGATAAAAGAAAAAAACCACATTTTTTTTTTTCATTTTTGCACTTAATAATTCAACAGTTTTGATAACTATGGTTAAAAGTGTAACAAGATGCTCTGGCAAATGAGTTTAACAGTAACTATTATTGTGCTCACGCAGAAGGATTTGCACAGCGGGTTTGGAGTAGTACTTTTTTAAAGGCTTAACTTAAATCAAGTTGAATTGATGTCTAGCTATTTTGGCAAGTAACATTGCTGTATGCACCGTTGAAGTCAGCTTGAAAGCAGATTTCCAGAAGGAAAAACAGGAACAAGTGAACAACCCGGTGCTCCATTTTTGGGCAAAGAAATTGCAATAAATCAAGTTCTCTTCCCATTTCATGCAGTTAACTTTTTAACCAACAGGACACAACAGAAATTATAACTCATTTGGACGTAGCAAATGTTGATACAAAACACCTGTACTCGTTTTATCGGCTTGGACCACTATGGACTACTGTATTGCATAGATGCAGAAGCTAAATTAGCAGTGAAACAGCGACATGTAATTTAGGTTGAGAATGGAGACTAGAGCAGCAACTAATAACTAAGCATAGCCACTGCAAATTGAAGTAGAGAAATGGAGCCCTATTCTATCACATGTTGAATTGACAAGTATCTTCTACTCTAGTTTTGTTTTCCTGATTCTCAGTACCTCTGATCAGAGCAGACTTGTCTAATGCAAACCACGTCTAGGAAGTCAATTTGCAACATATTTCATTTGTGAAATAGGTAACTGGAGCTGCAAATGATGAACCAGTTAGATAAGTGAAGGAAATGAAGGGTCATGGTTGCAGGTGAGAGAGGTAAGCATTCTTCAGAGCATAGAAGCACAACAACAAACGCCAGTTAAGTCCATTCTCATGTTGTCCCTCATGACATCAGCAGCTTAACAATTCAGAAACCCAAGACATTGTGAATCTTCGCCCTTTGAGTCAAACTTGAAGCTTGGTCAACATGTCACTATTATTTTGACACATCCCATTTGCCATTTCCTCAACTTTGAAATCCACCATACTATTACCAAAATTCTCGGTAGCTCTCACTTTACCACGAGCACGTCGAGAAGGTCTTAACATTGAAGTTTCTCGTGATGAGGCATCTCTGCTTTTTCGCTTCTGCTTTGGGTCTAGATATCCAAAAGCAAGAGCTTCCAGTGCTTTAGTGGTCAGTGGTCGGCTCCTAGTGCTCTGTCTCCGGTTATTTATGTTAGGCTGCTGCTCAGAATTGGCCACATATTCTGAGGGTTTCACCTCATTGGGATTATCTGGCTCATTGCTCATTTGATCATGTTTTCTCTCTTTTGTTTCTGTCATGAAAGGCTCATCAGCCTCAACATCTGGAGGAATAGGTAAGTTCAAGTCAATCAACGTCCTGGGTTGAGGTCCTTCATGATGATCTTCAGCAGCAAAACAGGTACCACCTAGGATGCCTTCGCTACTGATGCTTATGCTGCCTTTAGACAAGCTGGCTGATAATTTCTTCTCCTGAGACATATCCATTTTAGAAACAACTTTCTCACTAAAATCAGGATTTTTTGCAAAACCACTGGCCTTCTCTGGGTTTAATGGATCACCTCCCAAGTTGTTGAGTTTGCTGAGGTTTGTCTCTGAGCGACCAAAAGCATTTAATTTCCGGTGTCGTTTTGCAATAGGAGGTAAATGATCTTTTTTGTCTGGTCCCATTCCCTGGCTCAATTGGCACTTTTTACCTTTCCTTGGCTGTGTGTCACTGCACATAATGGTCTTCTGGTCACAGGAGATATTAGCAGGTAAATTAGTATGATCATGGCCATTGACCTGAAACACCTCATTGGAAGCATTATTTTCTAAACCTGTCCCGTTAAAAGAGGTTCCTGGGTCAAAATTTTTATTCATGGCTCTGGGCTTATCTCTATCAGAGTACAAGGTGTCAGCAGAGTCAGATTTATCTGTTGGCTCCTCTGAATCATCCTCATCATCTTCTTCAGAATCACTTCCAGAGGCCAGAGTGTTCATAACTCCAGATGGCAAGCTTCTCAGTTCTCTCACCTTGGTTGCTTTTCCATTAGCCAAACTTGTATCCACAACAGTAAACGTCATGGCATCTGTGCTGCGATTAGGAGTTCGTGGCTTGAGATAACAGTGGCGCTGCTGATCAGGGAAATCTTCTTTGTCCAGTTTTGTTTCATCAGTCCGGCCATTTTCTTCTTTGCTTCTATAGTCATTATCTACTCCAATTTCAAGCTCAAGAAGCCCTGGGTCCAAAGCAACTTTACTCAGGACATCACTAACAGAATCAAAGTAGTCGTTACCCTTCACTAGTTTCCTTCTTGAAAACTTCTTAATACCAGGGATAAGAAAGACCAAAGAATGCTTGGAACTAGTGGCACAACCATTACTATTGGGCTGCTCAGAGTGCCATCCTCTTGCAAGCAAACGGGGCCAAACTGCTTCCCAGAAGAGATCATTTGATCGAGTTTTGCTTAGCCGGAAGCCTCCTGTAAGAAAGTTGGCAATTTCCAAGGTTGTAAGTGTGGAGCAAGCCTTGCCAATTGGTATTTCTGGGTGGACAGGAAAAACTTGAGTGGACTTCAAAGGCTCCATATTGCCTGTGAGATCCTGCTTCCCTTTACCAATTCCAACTGCTTCGACAAGAGCATTCAACCCAACTGAAGCCTTTAAAGTGAATACATATTCTTCTAGTAACATCCTTCCCTCTCCAAATGCCTTTGAAACCTGCCAACAAGTTGAAGTTTATGTATACATGTAAATGTAAAAATTTTGTGGGGTGGTTATAGATTGAAGTTTATCATAAAAATGACAAAATACTACGGAGATAGATAAATGGAGAAAAAGACGAAATTCGTTAGAGCAAATGACAGGTATAGTATGTACTGCATTTAAAATGGCCTTCATCAAGAGAGGCCGTTTCGCAAGAATTCTTGAGAGAGGATTTCACAGAAACTTGAAGTTTGAGCAAAGTGAACATTAAAAATTTTAATCTGTAAAACCAGTTAGTGAAACATTCATACATTGTGATCCTTGAAACACTAAGAAATTTTTACCAGAGAGCCAGTTCTGTGCATAAAATTGACACAATTTGATTAACAAAAATCATGTTTATATACAGGTGATTGGAAAGAATATTCAATATAAAAAATGCAAGTTGATAGATTCACACTCTCATACAATCACATTTACCATAAAACAAACAGTGTGACATATCTTTAGTGTACTTAGGACATAATGGTGAGAATTCTGAAAACTGCAAGAAACTGCAGAGGTGTGTACAAAAGGAACCTAACCAGAAAACTAAAGAAAAAACAAAAATCTAAAGGTGTCAATACGGGAGTTTAGAATTGTAACCACCTAAAGAAACATTAATTACTATTGTTTGTTGCTTAACAATCTTAAGCTAAAAAAATGCAACAGTGATAAGATTCTGACAACTAGCGCCCATGCAATTAGATGAATACTTCTAAATCGAATTCAGCATTTTCACCTTGTTATGCATTTTGGCATGTAATTTGGAAATCTTAGCATTTTAAAATTTTTAATAATGTCCATAAGAACTTCAGAAATACCTCCATTAAAGTATTTTGGCATTCCTCTGACACACGGGAAAGCAACCGAGATAAAAATTCCTGTAGCCTTAATCCTGTAAAAATTCGTTGTCCATATATACATCTTCTGCTTCTTAGTTTCCGGCATTCTGCCCATCTATGGTATCTATCAGACCTATAAAATTTCCCATAATAGAATGACAGTATATCTCCCATCTTTTTACTTCCAATAAATCTCTTCACCAGAGCAAGGTTCTTCCCAAAAATATATAAACCAAGGATGAAACTGGCCTCTTCTGTATCACTCCACAAGTCACCCAAGGATCCAGGAACTGGACGGTAGTCTTTGCCTCTACCCATATCATGAAATTCTATCTTCATTTCATGTTGCTTAGCCACATTCGTTGATTCTATCAAGTTAATCCCATTGTCTACTGTACTGTTTGTAGGCTCAGCTTTAGGTTCTAACTTGTCACCTTCCAAAAAAATGTGGGTCTCTCTGATGCATTCAGTTCCTCGAGACTCGTCTTTGTTGAATACTTCAGTTGAACCACCAAATGCTTCCTTTGATTCATTTTTAATATACTCAACTTCATCACTGATCCACATCATAGGTACAGCCAATCCCACTAGAAAATCATGGGGTCTTTCAGCTGGGTTCTTTGTAAGCCAGAGATACTCAGATCCTGAAATCAGTAGTGGAATTTCAACCTGATATTCATCACCCATTCGAGGAAATTCCTGGGGTTCTCCAAAGACATCGTATGCAACAGAGCTTTCTGGAGAAAGCGATTGCTCATCAAATGCATCCTCAATGCAATCCCCACGGTCAATGACTTGAACTGAATCCATCTGCTAAAGAATTAAATAAACCAATATGGTTATTTGGTTTATAGAAACAAAATATGAGGCAAGAATGTAACTTCCTTCCCCCACCCCCACAGACTAGAAATCACACAAGGAAATCGAGAATTACATAGACCTTTTTCCCAAGAGAAAATATAAACACATCTGGTAGTCTCACATTTTTGGCCTCATGATGTTTCCATACTAAATCAGTAGCGAACAATAGAGATAAAGCAAACTATGTAAGATACCTTGCAACAAATATCTATCCTTTTTTGTTTTTTTTTTTTTTTATTGCAAAAATTGTCTTACCAAATCTATGAAAATGCTGGCACCTTTAAATGAGTCCTCAAAGGAAATAAAATACAATGCCATAGCTTATCTGGTACATTTAAAGATCTACGCTTGTCTCTGAACCTTTACTCTCAAAAATAATTAGCAGTTCTCCACAATGTGAAGAAACCAAAATCTAGTAAAAAAACAAAATATATAAAATGGTTCGACTACCCTGGTTTGAGATATTAATATTGTTATTCCATCTTATATAATCACCAAAATTGTTAGTTTCTGTTCAGAACAAACAATACGATGCCAAATATCTTAATCAATAGAAAATAAATTCAAAACCAATCAAAAGATTTCTAGAAATTCAACTGCGATATACAAATTCCAATAACTCATGAGAATACATACAAGATTACAATTTTGCTTCCACCACAAAACAAAAGACTATATACCAACTTCCATAACAGAAAATACATCCCCAACTAAACAATAACAAATAACTTCAAATATCACTGACGAGTTACAAACAGATTGTATTGCCGCAAACCCAGAACAAAAATAATGAACCCCAGATCCATTTTCCAACCAAAAACAAAAATTGAAGCAACCCCACATCCAAAAGATAAAAATTTTACACAAAAATATCAGAACCCAGTAACCACATTTATCTCAATTATTAAACCCAGCATAATATTAACCAAAAAAAAACAGCAACACTGACAGCTTCCAAAACCAGCAAGAAAAGAAACAGACCCCAAAAGGAAAAAAAGTACAACAAGCACCAAGACAACACAAATAGAATTCCAATATGATCCTCCCATAAACAAAACCAAAAAAGAAAAAAAAAAAGAGACTTATTTACACAACAAGAAACAGTTACAAACTCAGAACTTAGTTCAACTACATTAAACCCGTACAACAAGCGAAGCAGCAAAACACACACACAGAAGTCTTTATTATTATTATTTTTTATTACTTATTTTTACTATAGCTACATGGATTAACATAGAGCAAAGAAGCAGAAACGCACGTGAAGAAGCAAACCTGAGAAAATGGGTGTTCATGGTTTTGCTTCGATTGGCAACTCATAGATTAAAAAAATAGAAAATAAAAACAAAACGTGAACTTAGTCACATACACACACTTTATTTTTTTGTAGAGAGAGAAAGTAAAAGTGTAAAACATACGCACAAAAAAATACACATACACACAATACAAACATAGAATAGAGAGAGAGAGAAAGAGTTGTACCTGGGCTTAAGGCTAAGAGGAGAGAGAGAGAGAGAGAGCTTAATAAGCTTTCATGAGCACGAAAGCTGAATCTGAAAGAAGACTAAGCTCTTAAAAAGCCTAAAGAGAAAGCCAAAAAAAAATACGAGAAGTCTCTCTCAGAGAGAAAAAATAAAAACTCAGAGAAAGAGAGAGCGAACGAGACGAGAATGAGAGAGAGAGAGCGAGAGAGAGAATAATAATATACGAGTTTTGGTTTTTAGAGAGAGAAAGAGAGAGAGAGAGAGGAGTGTGGGCTCTCTGTACGAAAGTGATATTCTGTCCACGCGCGGATGTAGGAGCGTGGTTTTGATTTGCAGCATTAGACGACGCGTGGCACTTGTCAGATTCCACTGCGATCAAATCGACTCGGAACCGGTACACGAGTACTTCTTCTCGTCTTCCAATAGCATTGCGCCACGTCTTGCCTTTTTAACACTCAATTTTGCTAACCAAAAAAGACCATGCATGTTTAAAAAAAAAAAAAAAAAAAATTTTAACAAAAAAAATTATTTCGTAGTTATTACAATAATTGAAGAATTTGTTCTTCTCGTTTGGGAAAACTGACATTCCCATCATCATTTTTACGTGCACGGTGCACCTCACTCTGATTATAGGGAAAAGTTTGATTTAAGAAATAATTTTATAATTTTTTATGAAAAAAGAAAAAAAATAATGGTATTATTTTTTTTTCTAAAATAGTCTATTAACATTTTTTAAAAGCACCCGTTAACAAGTCTTTTTATTATATTAATTCATAACATGTTATTTTAATAAAAAAAAGTGTTTATAATATTTCTACAACACTTTTAAAATAAATTTAAAGTGATAAATTGTTACTGGTTCTAATTCAAACACATTACTTAAATTATTTTTTGACTTATTAGTAACAACTAATAATAACCCACAACTTAAAATTTGTTGCTAAAATATTGTGGATATAATATTTCTCCAATACTTTTGCCTAACTAGAACTATTGAAGCATTAAATGACATAAGATTTTCCATAATTATTGTCATATGCATAATAAAAACATAAGTGCATAAAAACTAGTAGTTGCATGTGGTGGATTTATATAACAGTTACTTTTGATCATAATTTATTAGCTTAAGAAAAAAAATTGTCCCTTACATTGTTTTAATAAAAGTGATATCGATAATAATATGAAAATAATATTGCATTAATCTTGACACTTTAGTGTTTGTTTAATAGAAACAAAACTTCTTTTTTAAATAGCTAATTTTTTTTCACAAATTAACCGATTTGTCTCATACTTAACAAATAGGTTATCGAGAAATTACATGATACCAAATAGACATTTAGTACTAAATTGTAAATTTTTTTTTGTTTTTGTTTTCCTAATGTTAATATTCTAAGTATAAGGTAGTAAAAAGTTTGAATTTTTGTTTTTGTTTTGTTTTCTCTGCGAATTAGTTTGATTGGAACAAGGAACATTACTTTCTAATCTACCGGTTTTATTACCTACCAATCCCGATACATCAAAATATCATTAATTTTGTGATAATTGTTAAAAATTTTGTGTAAGTACGAAGTACATTTATTGTTAGGAATGAACAAATGCTAGGACGTTTTGTTTGGTGTGAGTGTCACATCGTATTGTTTGCTACAACGAAGCTAATATAGGCGCAGGGAAGTTGTTTTCGGAGAATTTCCCACGCGCCCATAGCACGTCACGATAACGATCTTGTTTTGAATTGGATTTTATTTTCTTGAATTACCAAACTACCCCCTTTGAGACTTTTCTTTATTAAGAAGTCGTTATAAATAAGATATTATTATTGGGATGGAAATTGATTTTATTTTATTTTTTAATGAATTATTTATTGGGGAAATAATCATTTGGAAAACCTTTTTTTTTTTTTTAAACTTATATTGTTGTTTGCCCTAGCTCAAATTCCTTGTAAGGAAATCTCAGCTTTAAATACACGTGAGGGTTCCAACTGAGTCACTTAGCTAACTCGGGTGCATTTGGGTTTTTTTAAGCCATAAAATAAAAGTTAGGTTAGGTAGGACTTTCATGTTGGGTTGGTTTATTACAAACTCATAAATACTACTAGTAGTTTTCATAAAAAAAAAAAAAAAAAAAGACTAGTAGTAGAAAAATTGTGTAATTAAAAGAGAAAATGTATTGTTGTTGCTGGGTTATAGAGTAAAGACTTATAAGAGGTGTGACGTATTTACGTATATAATATTTTTATAACAAATTTTAAGTAGTAAGCTGTTATTAATTTTAATTGAATACACCATTGAAATTATTTTTTTACCTGCTAGTAACAACTAGTAATAGAATTGTTGTGAAAGTTTTGTGGACTTAGTATTTTTCATTATAGTTTCTCATTTTTTTTTTTTAATTTGATTTTTAAGGATAGTTAAGCAATTGAATGTGTTCCATAAGTTTATTGCAAAAAATTGAGTCACATGACATCTAAACCACCGGCCATGATTTGAAATTCTTATATCATATTAATTAAGAAAGGGTCAAATTGCAACTAATGGTATAGATATAACTTATAATCATTTGTTTATATGAACGTGAGAATTGTATATGTTTAAATTAAATGATTAAATCCACTAATTTTTAATAATTTAAATTTTTAAGATAATTAGTACTTAATCAGATTATCAAAGTAGAAGGTCTTGAGTATTGATAAAAGAAAGGTTTTTGCATGATTTGACCGTTTACTTAAATTTATTCCATCCCAGAAAGAATTGGAAATCCAATTTCATTTTCTTAACCCTCTCTAAATTCAAGTGAAAGCAAGAACAAAAATGAAAACAAACTTAAGCCTTGGGCATCCTACATGTGAAGGTGGTGTAGCCAACTCTCTTTGTCTCATTTTTTGTTTTCTTATTGGCTAAGTCAAGCTATTATCATGAACATAAAAAATACAATAAACACAAAAATTAATATATTAATCTAGTGATGACTTAAATTTTTTTTTTTTTTTTAATTTTGACTTGAATACGTTGATGCATCACGCATCATAATTATGCATGAGGATAAAGGAGTAAAAAACGGATATCTCTTTCTATCTACTCTCGTTGAGATTATAAAAATCGAGTGTAGATCTCATCCAAGCAAACTAGCCAAAACATATGTTAAGAATAATATTAAGGCAATTAGTTTTATTTTGGTTTAATTAGACACTAGTATTTATCAGTCAACAACACAGTTCCTTTGAATTTTTTGGCCAAACAATTTGGATGTTGAAATGAATGCAGGAGAAGGGGAGAAAGCAAAAAAAGAAGAAATTGTTTAAGGGAAAAATTTGATGTTGCTTTGCTATCTTTGAAATTCAAATGCAGTTTAAAGTACCAAAAACATAAGGCAATTAATAGATTATAGGAACCATTAGTTTGAAATTCTTAGTTCTTATTATTTTTGGAAAATTTTGAAGACAGCTTTAGGACCCATATGTTATTGTTGTTTAAATAATAATTTTCAATATTTAAACAATATTATAATATTTTTACATACTTTTATATCTATATATATTTTTAAAAAATACAAACAACGTTATCAAAAATCACTTATCAAATATGCCCTTCAAGCTTTTTGTTTTTTTAATGCGTCTATAAAGTTTAGGATGATATAAGTATGTTTGGTGGATTTCGTAGGTTAAATGTCACCTAGAGGCTAGAGCTCTGTCAAGTATTAGCCTAGGAATCTTCTTAAAAAAAAAAAAAAAAAAAGTATTAGCCTGGGAAGATTTGACCCTGCCTGGAGTTGTAGCGTACTATGCCTTTCAGGCTACTTTACTTGATGTTTTAATTATTATTAATGAAATAAAATATAAACAAAACTCAAATAACTCTAAAAATAGGTATGTCGATTTTGATGTCGGATACTATAAAAAATTTAAGTATGTCTTTATTATCATCAATTGATTTTGAGGTAAAATAACACAACACATGATTCGATAAAATACAAAAATTAAATTTGTTTTGTAATAAATTCAGGGCCATGGGCTCAAAAAAATTCATCTCTCTCACAAAAAAAAAAGAAAAGAAAAAAGAAAACCTCTCAAGAAAGTAATGTTAATAACCCAATACACACAAATATGTAAATAGCATTAAGCTATTGCTATCATTAAAATTTAATAATAAGTCAGAAACATGGCTTTTGTATGTTTTTTGTTAGAGTTAGAGCGTGACTTTATGAGATGGAGTCATGAAAATTGCGACGCACAAGCTCCTAATGAGTAATGAGGAGCCCATAATAACTCCAAAATGGGAGGTGAAACAAGAAAGGTGTTTATTAGCCATTATATATTGGTCTAGAGCTTCGTATCACAATGGCACAAACTTTAGTGTAGACAAGTTTTTGGAGATTCAGTCATACTCCCATTTATCTTTTATACTTTCTATCTATATATATCATCACCACTACCAATGTATCAAACAATAATTTTGTTTCTATAAACAAAAAAGAGAATTGGGAGTATGCTTTCCATGAATTGGTGTTTGTTTTAGAAATAATGCAAAGATTGACTATGGGTTAGATTTTTATGGGAAAGAAAAATAGTTATCAACATCACTAAAGCGGGTGACAAAGCATGTATCAATTGGAAAAAAAAAAACCACCTTGTCTGATAGGGTCTTTAGACAAAGGTTACTTCCCCTTTCTTTTTCTCTTCTTTTCATTTTTAAATCTTTTTTAGTTTGTCAAAGAAAAACTTTTATTAAAATTAAGTCGTTAAAAAGTACCAAGATAAACAGTGTTAACATACCATTCGGCATTCGTCATGGTCTGAATTGAAATAATAAATAATATCCATAAGAAGAGTTAAAAATAGTATAACTTTAAATAATAACTGACATCTAATTGTTTTTTACCTTGATATATTTTGATATTTCAAATGAAAATGTCTAAAGTTTAAATTCCCCTCTCCAATTATCAATTTTTTTAAAAAAATAAAAATAAAAATCAATAAAAGAGTCTAAATTTAAATAACAAATAACATCCATAAAGAGGAGTTAAAAAACAATTCAAAGTATGCTTGATTTGCCTCTTTTCCTTACTAATATGCATCCACCCATGACTTATCTATTTGTTTCCCTTTCCTTGTAATGGTATTTCACACCTCGCTTGTGAAAGACCAATAAATGTTCTTTAAATTTTTATTTTTTTATAAAAATTGAACACCAAATGTTTCCATTATAAATATTAAGAGAAACCAATTGAACTACAAGACTTTTAGCAAATGTCATTTAATTTGTTTAAAGTACATTTTTTTTCCTCCTTTATTTTACTTTCTTTGTTAATTTTCATGGGAATTAGTTGCAAACAGAAAATTGGTCTGGAAAGAAAA
Organism: Quercus lobata; assembly: GCF_001633185.2. NCBI lineage: Eukaryota > Viridiplantae > Streptophyta > Magnoliopsida > Fagales > Fagaceae > Quercus > Quercus lobata. The sequence continues at coordinate 8,566,317 of NC_044909.1, read as the reverse complement.
TATTTTGACAAAAATTATCCTTGTCATTGTCAAGCTAAGGATTTTATTTTATTCCTGTGGACATAAAAATAAACGTATGGGAAACTCTCTCTTGGACCTTTCATTGAACTTTGAACGTTCCAGAAAGTGTAAATTGTACAAATTAAGGAGTCGCCCACTGATTCTCAGTTCAAGCAGTTGACCCAATTGAACAACGTAGGAGCTTTAGAATTTTGACCTTGTCTACTTTCTTTTCCTTCTATTTTGTTTTTTAATTCTTTCTTATTCGTTTTTTTTATTTTTTTATTTTTTTATTCTTATTTAATAAATTTATTATTATTATTTTTTATTTCACAACGTGGAAGATTGAGCGGTGACAACATATTGACATTTTTCACGTGTTGTATGAGAAGTGAGAACGTAGACAAGCTTCTTTTACATTCTCTCTCCAAATATTTTTTCTTTCTCTTGTCAAAATCTTGAAGCCTAATTAAATACTTTTTAAGTGTTTTTTTTTGCTACCTAAGTATAACTTAACTGGGATACATATAAAAAAAAAAGTGAATGAAAGAGATGAGTATAGAGATATATGTAAATGAATGATAGAATCATCGTCTCTTAAATACATTCCAAAAGCTCCTTTTTGTTAATGTATCGTTTGCTATTATTTGCACTAGATCCATTAATGGACAACCCCATTTCTTGGCCACTTTTTGTATGACTTGGGGATCCTAACTTATCAACTCTATTCTTGTTTGGGCTCTTGTTGATACTATTGAACAGATTCGTTTTAGTCTTTTTTTTTTGCCTTATAAATAAAATTATCCTGATTTACCCAAAAATGAAAAGGATTATGAGTAAATAAAACTTACTAACGTATGCTTCAAAATCTACCTAACAAGGAATGGCATACAAAATTTTCATGCCATGAATTATTATGAATTTATGATTCAACCTTTATGTATTTTTCTTCTTTCTTTTAGGCCAATTTACATAAAATTTTCCTGGGGATATGATATTTTTGTTAAGAAAAATGCTAAATATACTACAAATTTTACTATATAAACTTTACAAAATTATATGGTAATAAATATGATTAATTTATTAATGACACATCAATTTATAAAGATTATTATGTAGTAAAATTTATAATATTTCTAGCAATCTTTGGTTAATATAAAAGCAATTGGGTTGGTTAATGAAACGAAACAAAAGATGTTTTGATAAACAACTCAAAACAAAGGTATTGTTTGTCACTGTGGGAAGTTGCAAAACCTCCTGTCATAAACAAGTTTTTCTTTTAATTCTTTATTTCTTTGTTTATGTATAATTTTGAGCAACTTTCAACCAAAAAAAAAGCTACATTCAAATGCTACTAGTGTGTTTGACTACACTTATTTGCTATTAACTTATTTACTAGAAGATGAGATGAGATTAAAAGTAACTTTAAACAAATAAGCTAACTTTTTGTTAATATAATAAGAATAAGAGTAATGTGATGAAATTGGGTTGTCCAAGCAAAGCCGAAGAAAAAGATTATTTGATAATCTATGTGAAAAAAAAATAACAAGTATTTATGCTTTAAAAAGCTTTCAACAAAAGAAGTAAGTCCAAACGCATGAGTAGTGTTCGTCTAAACTTATCAAAAAAAAGTGTTTGTCTAAACTTATTTGCTTATATACGATAGGCCGTAGATAACGTTGGGCTAATTTGTAGTGGGCAGCTTCGTTGGGCCTGGGCTTTCTGACAAACCAATTAAGATACGATGGGCCTAAGATAAGAGCCCGGACTCCAACATAGAACAACTTAGATTATGTACTTTTTTTTAGAATTACCCAGACCAAAATAATCTCTATATATATATATATATATATATATAAAACCGAAACTTTTGAAACTCCCACAATTTTCCACATCATCATTTTAATTTAAAAAAATTTTAATTTTTAAAACTAAATAGTAAGAGAGTCCTAACAGGAGTCTCTTTTATACATATATATATATATATATATATATATAAGAGACAAAATCTTTGAAAACCCTAAAGCAATCTCCCCTGTCCGTCTTCCCTAAGAGAGAAAACCCTAAACTTCAATTTCTTTGGTACGCTTGCTATTGCTTTTTCTCTTTTTTGTGAATTAGTTTTTTTTGCTTTTGTTTTGTATGGAGTAGTATTTTACAATATATAGTATAACTATAAGTATTGTAGTAAGTTTGCTATATTCTATATTATTTTAGATTATATAACCTTAAGCTTTACCTTATGGAAACGTATGTACAAGTTTTCAATTCCTTTTGTGTGAATATTTTCTCACAGCTGTGGAGTAAGGTTATGCACTATATGTTATCTTATGTTTTCTCTTATGGTGTTATGCTTCTTTGTTTATTAATTAAAGATTATGTTGGAAGCCTATATTATTTGCACCTTCAAAGTGTTCGATAATGTTTGAACCAAATTTTTCATCAATTAGGAAGAATTGGATAAAAAAAACTTAGAAAAACTTTCCATCCTTACTGAAATTGTCTCGCAATAATGACTTTTTTTTTTTTTTTTTAATAATTTGTAGGTTCTGAATGTTTTGATTTTTAATTTTATTGTCTTTTGAAAGTTTGACCATCTAAATTTTTGGGTTCAATTTTTTGCAATATTTGAAACAGTTTAGCAAATTTCAACTGTTATAACTATGGATTATTCTCTTGAAGGTAACGTATCTTTCTCTTATATTTCTCTATTTGGTAGTCATATATATTTTGTTTTGTTTCAATAATTTCTAGGCAGTGCCAGTAAATTTTCTGATTTTTTTTCCCCTTTCGAACATTTTAACATTAAAACTTTTTAGTTTTTTTTTTTTTTCAATATCTAAATTTGGCTTATTCATCAAATTGTAACTCAAAAAAATAGGAGCAATTCATGCAATAGTATAGTTTCATAATCAATTTAAAATTTTATAAAATTATTTTAGTCTATTATAAATAGGTAAGTTCTTGTGCGTTGCACGGGTTTCCGACTAGTAATAATAAAAATAATAGGATTTTACTAATGTGCACACATTAATTAATTATTTTTGGAAATATTTTCTTGAAAATTGAAAAAGTATTAACAGTTTTTTCAATTTTCGAGAAAATATTTCCAAAAATAGATAGTTTAAGGCACACATTAACCAGACCCATAATAATAAAGGGGAAAATGTTTCATGCTCTCCTGCACACACAACATTTATTTCCGGCAACATGTTCATATTTTGTAATAATAGCAACACTTAAAATGTGAAATGAATGATGATTACGTGCTATGTACGCTAATAGAGTGCATAAAAAGAAACGAAAATCTCATGCCTTTGTTTTAGGTTCCATGAATCGTGAATATTGTGCAGTTGTTTACAACATTAAACATAGCCTTCTTTGACCAATCAGTGAGGAGTGAGGAGTGAGGACCCACTCTTTAAAACCCACTAGTCATGCTTTTCTCACCCATATCTTCACAAATCTCCAGCCCTACATTTTAGATCTTCCACCACTATATAACATAAATATAACAATTACACACAGCCAATCATCTTGTTGATCTCAAAAGGCTATGTGACCTCTCTCCATGGACATCATTATTCCCACAACCAATCAAGATGTGGTAAAAGAAGGTCTAGTAAGAATAGTTTCTTAAAGAAAGACTTGATTTAGGTTTAGTGTATCTAGTGCACTGAATCTGGTCAGATAATGACATGTATCTAAAAATAGACACATATTATCATCTCAACGGGTCAATTATTACTAGACATTGAACTTAAACCTGAGCCCATAAAAAAACCACTTAGACCCAACAGAAACAATTTTTCTATCAAACATTGTCCTAGCAGTAACTTTTCCTGTTGAAACAGTTTTCCTTTTTGAAGTACCTCCAGACAAGAGCTCTTCAATATTAAATATCTCTCAAAGAGTGACGCAAGCAGTGGCTGATGAGCTCTTAGTTCTTTACTATTTCATATTTTCATGGCTGGCAGGCTCAAGTTCAACCATGAGATTGGGAGGTTGAAGCTTTATTTGTCACTGCCACCTCTAGGCTTAGGTTGAAGGATATTGGAAAACACTTTCTTCCAAATCCAACATTTCATCATTTAGTGGCCTATGCAAAAGCCTAACCCAAACATCACTTTTTACCATCCAGAAAAATGCTTTCCTTTACGCTTTGTTTGTTTAGCTAGAAAACATTTTGTAAAAATAATTTTTCACATTTTTTAGTGTTTGGTAACATAAAAAAAAAAAAAAAACTGGTTAACGGAAAACTATCTTTAGTTAACAGAAAACACTAATAAAAATAAAACTTATTTTCTATAGGTTGTTTTCCATTTTTTTTTTTTATTTTTTTTATTTTGGAAAACAATCTCTCTCTCACACATTGCATCTCCTATAAGTATTATATTCACTTGTAACTGTGGGAAACATAATTTTTTGGCACCTTCTCTCTCTCATGGTAAGCTTTCTTATTTTTTCTCTTCTTAGTCCTCACACCTTCACTGTTGCTAACTCTACTCTCTCCTCTTCTTATAGATCTTTCTCTCTCTATCTGTTTCTCGTCTCTCTTCTTCATCTTTCTCTTCTCCTCTATAACACAGTTCTTTGATTAGATTTTTTTTCTCTCACTGATCGGTTAATAGCTCTGACTTGCAAAGGAGAACAGATTTGCATCGGTAATTATTTCATTCATCTATACCAAAATCCTAATTCTTTGCTTTGAATTTCAAGCTTGATTTTATTTTTCCTCTAAGAAATTTTCAGTTTGATGAATTCCAAGCAGAAGTTACTTCTTTTTTTACATATAAAAATGCAAAAAAAAAAAAAATAAATAAATAAGAAGAAGAAAGAATGAATGAAGTAAAAGACGAAAATTTTAAATATAGTGCCTCTATGGCTCTAAATTGCGTTTACATAGGACAATATTTATGGTAAATTAATAATATTGTTATATAATAAATGATAATTGTTTAGGGGAATTATTTTTGTTGGCAGATATATTATGCAATGATGATATATTATGTAGATACATTACGTAAATACATAATTTAGAGTAATATTGAAAACTTGTGGCTGACCATAGTAAACAATTAGTGTACCAGTAAAAATAGTAGACAATTAAAAGTTATTGTTATTTGTACTTATTGAAGATGTATTTCCTTGTCAATTTATATATATATATATATATATGTGGATGTATATGTGGATGTATATGTATATGCATATGTATGTACATGTTTTAAATTATACAAGAAATATAAATAAAAAAAGTTGCATACCAAATACTAGAAAACATTCTCAAGCTTATTTTCAAGATCGTTACTAAACATTAGAAAATGAGATAGTTTTCTAGAAAATGCTCTTCGAAAAATGAATAATTTTCCAGAAAATATTAATGTTGATATCTCAACTGAATTTGATATCTCATGGTTTTTGTGGATTGATAAATTGGGTTACCAATCCAAACACTCAACTCAACTGAATTTGATACCTCATGTTGGTTTTTTGTGGATTGATAAATTGGGTTAGTTCAGGTTTGTAAAATAATCAACTCGAATAATTTGACCCAACCCAAGTTATTGATGGTTAAAAATATGTGTTTTAAATGTGTTAGTTTGATTTATTTTTAATTTTGAAACTTTGTTTAAACTAGTTGATTTGATTTATTTTGGTATCTTGAGACTTAATCGGTATATATTAGGAGGATTCAAAAAGTTAGTTATTACTTTTTTTCCTATAAAAAATACTCCTAAATTAATTAACCAACAACTTAAAAATGAGGTTAAAATAGTAAATTGGCAAAAAAAAGTTAGTTATTACTTTTTTTTACTGTTAAAAATACCCCTACCTAATACTTAAAAATGAGGTTAAAATCGTAAATTGACAAAAATAATAAATTTTTATTTCTACATTAAAATGTCTTCATGCTTCTAATAAACTCTTACTTTTACATTGATTTAAAAGAAATGATATGTTTACAATATTTTTACAATAAATCGTAAGTGGCAAGTTGTTACTAGTTCTTATTATTGGGTTAAAAAAGTAATTTTTGTGCTAAATTCAAATTTGAACCAATAACAATTAACCACCTGTCATTTGTTGTAAAAATATTATGGACGTAACACTTCTCTTAATTTAAATTCCTACTTCTACTCTCTAACTCCCTACAAAATAAGATCACTCTTTTATTAGTTTTAAAATTCCTCCAATCTATAAAACCCATCTCAAGTATTTATTTATTATTTATTTATTTCATTGTATTTGTTTCTTCGGTCGCATATGGTTTTAAAAGTAGTAGGCACTTACCAAGTTCTACATGTGCACTTTTGACATCGACAGAGAGATCATTGTAGACAAAGACACAACTCAATGCAAACAACCAGGTACCAAAACCCAATACCCAAATCATATCGAAATCTTATTTTTGTTTTTTAAGATTGTGCCTCCATCTCAATCTCCAACTTTTATTGATGATTCTTTCTTCTGGGTTCAACTAATCACTTTGAAAGTTTAGGGTTTATATTGGGTTTTTCTTTTTCATTATACCCCGTTTGTTTGCTGAGAAAAAAATTTAGGAATCGAAAAAATTAAAGTTGGGTTTTGTTCTTTATCTGGGTCTTATAAAAGCAGTAATGTGAATGTCCACTCAATTTTGCCCAACAAACAGTTTTGGAGAATAGGGCGTTAAAGACAGGAATTTTTGTTCCGGGGTTTTCTTGATTTTTTTTTGAGTAACCAAACAGGGTGTTAATGTTCGTGAAATGGCACTTGGGTTTTTCTCGAACATACAAAATCTATGGCCTTTTTCTTTGCTGAAATATGATGACTTGAGATTGTCTGTTGAACTGGTTCGTAAACTTTCGGTACCCGAACACACAAAACGTTTCATTTTTGCGGTTCGTGAGCCCGAAACTCAGTCTGTAATTTATATATTGGCTGCTCAGAATTTATCCGAGCGATCAGCTATAGATGCTGAGTGTTTAATTAGGGAAGTTAGACCTGATGCTGTTGTGGCCCAGGTGAGCAATTCATCCCTTACAGAAATTCAATCTGAACAGAGTGAATTGAGAGATGGTGCGGTTCACTTCTTCTTTTGGAGTGCTTAAACGATGTTTTGTTGATAAGATTAATAAGGAGACGTATGAATATGTTGCTGGCAACTCTGTTTTGCGAGAGACAATCAAAAACTGAATCGAGCAAAATGAGGATCAGGGGAAAGCCATCGATAAAGCAAAAGCAGATGTCATCTTCGCATTAAATGAACACACCCACCGACTAGCCAAAATGAATGTTGAACGATTTATCTAGGGGTAGGAACTAGGAAAGTTGAACCAAACCTATCCTCTGTTCCTAGAACTGGTGGTGATGGAAGATGATTTGATGAGGTACACTACCACAATAAAAGTCCGACCCTCACTTCCCTATAGATATTAGGATCATGAAGAGAAAATGGGGATCCCAACAAAGGAATTCATCATAGTAATGTGCCTTGGAGTGTTATTTTTCCTTTTGCTATTTGGAATCTATGGAAGCACCGTAACAGAGTGGTTTTTGATAATACTCCACTCAACACTAATCTTCATGGGCTTTGTTTAAGTCAACCCGTGTAGTATTTCTTTTGTGTTGGAAAGATGAGGAAAGTTAGTCAGAGAGTTTTAATGCAGGTGAAGTGGTCTAAACCTCCTGAAGGGTGGTTCAAGCTCAATTCGGATGGAGCTTCTTGTGGGAACCTAGGTAAAGCTGGAGGTGGTGGATTAATTAGGGATTGCAGTGGGAAGTGGCTTAAAGGATATGCGAGATCCATTGGTCTTGCCACCAGCGTTTCAGCTGAGTTCTGGGCTTTAAGGGATGGTCTGAAGTTAGCTTTAAGTGAAGGGATCCAGAATTTGATTGTGGAGTTGGATGCGCGAGTTGTGGTTGATCTTGTAAACTCTAATGTGGACACTAATAAACCATACTCTCCTCTTTTATGTGACTACAGGTGTTTGCTGAGAAGAATTCCTCGGGTTCGAGTGGTGCATGTGTATAGAGAAGGCAATTGATGTGCGGATGCGCTTGCAGGGTGGGGGAGTACCATGTAAGAAGATTTTATTGTTTTTAGTTCTCCACCAAGCCCTGATGTTTGTATCTGGTAAATTTAGATATAGCTGGCATGTATGTAATTAGAAGTACTGGAACTGGTCTCATTGCTTGTGTGAGATAACGTTTTGTATCTGTTTCCCTTTAACCAAAAAAAGAAGTGAGAGAGGGGAGAGAGTTGAATATTGTTAAGAGAAATACAGTAAGTGTTGGAGGGGGAGATTTTTTTTAGGGTTAATAATTGGCGGGTGTTTATGTAATTGGGAGAGGCTCTTCTATTTTTTGGATAAATTTTAATAATTTACATCCATTATAATTTGAAATTACTACATTTTCGAATTACAAAAAAAAAAACCTAGGGGTGTGATGAAAAAATGATTTCACCCACAAACGCATAATACTCATCAGATTTTCATTACATCCCTAGGTTTTTTTTTTTATTTTTTATTTTTTATTTTTATTCGAAAATGTAGTAATTTCAAATTATAATGGATGTAAATTATTAAAATTTACCCAAAAAAATAGAAAATCCTCTGAGCACAAGCGTGAGTGCATGCTCAGAGGCTAGTTTTATTTAATATTTTGAGTTTTAGATTCATTTGTGTAAATTATAATAATTTATTGAATAATGAGTTTAAATAATTCAATGAATTTTTTTATTACACCCGACAAAAATAGTCTCAACCTAACGAAAAAGTTAGAATGAGTTGGTTGAAGATTTCTCAACTTTAGGAAGTTGGGTAGGTTGAAAATCCTTGAATCCAACCTATGCGCAACCCTAATTTTAGCTAGGTCAAATTATAATTTTTCTATTAAAATAAGCAAGTCCTTTTAGATGCTTAGGCAACTTTGAGGTCACAGCAAGGATTGAATGTGGATGCTTTGTAACAAATCATGGCATTCTTGATGGAAGTTCAGCTAGTGAAATGTTTCAGAATCTTTCCTCTAAATGCAGAGCTGAAGGCATAAGAAGCCAAGTATTATACAATATATGAAAGAACATGTTTAAAAGCAAAAACCCACCTCAAATCAAATGCTCACACAAGGATTAAGGAATATGTAAAGCTAAAGGATATTTCGTTTCTTGCCTCATCATTCACTGCACCTAGCCAGTTGTTCCCATCTCCATTGATTTTTTCAAAAGAATACATTCGCAAAGTTCTCTCATTTACACCTAAAATGATTACCGGACTCAAAGGAAAAGCCATGAATAATAAATGCTCAAGCTTTGAATCCATTGTAGCTCACCATTGGAGAGCAAGAACAAAGGCTATTTTCACAAATTCAGATAAACTCTCAAAAGTTCTTTTTGTAGTGGACATCAGGTCTAAAATATCTCCCAACACTGCCAGGTGGGTTTGCAGGGAATGCTGTGATCACAGCAAATGCCACTTCAAAAGTGGCTGATTTGGTTCAGAAGCCATTCTGTTTATGTGTTGAGAAGGTGATGGAAGCAATTGAGAGAGTGACAGAAGAGAATGTGAGGTCAGAGATAGACTGGTTGGTGGTTTATAGAGGCATCCCTGCAACTTGTAAAGGGAACTTCTGTGTTTCAGCTTGGTCGAAATTGCCTTTTGGTGAGCTTGACTTTGGGTTTGGGAAGCCTGGTCATGGTGGACCTGTGGTTAGTGGGAATAGCGAGTTTGTGCTGCTTCTTTCTGATGGAAAAAGTGAGAGAAATGGGGGAGGCATTAATGCATGGTTGGGTCTTGAACATGACAAGATGAAAGAGTTCATGCTCCATATTTTTTAAACATGACACCAAGTCTTCCATGACCGACATGGGCAAGTAATTAATTTCAATGCCTAGAAGGTCAGGCAGTATTCTTGTAAATAATTCGTAACTTCTGTTTCCTTTGAAAAAAAAAAGGGAAAGAATACCAATAACTTTTAGGATCTAAACAGTTTGCCTGTATTATTCTTGTCATTTGAAATAAAAGAATATTAAATACACCTTTAAATTTATAATATTTAATCTGAATTTAAATGAAACCATTTCAAATTGACAGAATTTGTTTTTGGTTTGAACATGGTTGGTTGGGTTTGCATGGTGTTAATAAATAAGGGAAAAAAAAATATTGTTTTTACCCTTAAAATTTTTTTTAAGTTTCATTCTACGTTTCTAAATTAAAAAAAAAAAAATATTATTTTTTCATCCAAAATCTATTGAAATCATTACACTTTTTGTTCTTAAACTTTAAAAATATCATTTTTCACCCCAAAACTATTAAAAATATATATATATATTTTTTATAACACTAAATTTTAAAAAAGATTTCTTTTACCATGCATGTGACCAATAGTTTTATGCTCCCCATTCACCTCATGTGTGTCATTTTGTTGTTGTTGCTATTGTTGTTGTTATCTATCTATATATATTAAAAGGATTCATAAAGTTGTTATTGTTTTTTTTTTTTCTTATAAAAAATACCCCTAAATTAATTAACCAACAACTTAAAAATGAGGTTAAAATAGTAAATTGGCAAAAGAAAGTTAGTTATTGCTTTTTTTACTGTAAAAAATATCCATACCTAAAACTTAAAAAATAGGGTTTAAATAGTAAATTGAGAAAAATAATAAATTCTTACTTCTACGTTAAAATGCATTCCTGCTTCTAATAAACTCTTACTTTTACTTTGATTTAAAATTCCTACTTCTACTCTCTAATTCCCTACAAAATAGGATAATTCTTTTGTTAGTTTTAAAATTCTTCCAATCTACAAAACTCACCCCACGTATTCTTTTATTTATTTATTATTATTATTTTTTACTTCATCAAGATGTATTTGTTTCTTTTGTCCCCCTTTTTTTTGATTTTTTTATTTATTTTTAAATTTCATTACTCTAATCTCACGTTTTTATTTTCCCAAATCTCTTCTTCTTTATTAAAAAAAAAAAAAAAAAACTCCTACTATAAAACCAGTATTATAACTTCTATCCATCCTTATCATCCCAACATTCCTACTAAAAAGCAGTTACTACTATGTAATTTCTCACGCTTTTATATTTGTTTTTCACTTTCTCACTCACAATCTCCTTATTATCACTAACCTCCACATTTGTTAGTCAGTTTTATATTTATCTTATATTTGTGAAGGTCAAGTTTCATTATCATTAATCTCATGTTTCTTTTTCTGTGTAAATTTTTTTTTGACATTTTGTTTATTTTGTGCTCTTCAATGGTTATTTTTTAAAATTAAGCCAAACTTTAGCAACTAATTGATGACTTCAATGGATTTGATGTTAGGGACACAATTTACGGGTCTGGAATTGAGATTGGTCAATGCATTCAAGACTCAAACCATTCGTTGAGCAAACAGGTATCTTCCAAAATTCTTGGTAGTATTGATTTATGCATTTGTGGGGGAAATAATTTCCTTAGGTTTTTTTTTTTTTTTTTTTGGGTGATTGGAAAAAGTAGAAATCTCAAATTATAATAAATGCAAATTATTAAAATCTTTACCAAAAAAATAGAAGAGCTAGTTATTATTATTATTTTGTTTTCAAAAGTAATGGTCTAGGTTAGGGATAGCAAAATGCTTTACTCATCTTGCCCCGTATGGGTTTTCTCACTCCGAAAAGGTGATGAGGTGGAGATGGGTTTTGTTTGCCCTACCCCAACTTTTCCTAAATGTGTATTTATATGTTTTTATTTAATATATATTTAGATTATGTATATATAAAATCTATTTTTTTTTCATACCCTATTTATAATTTATTTATTTTATATATTCCATTACTATCCCCAAAGCAGTTAATTTCCCACCAACTAGTTCTCTCTTAATTACTCATTCCCTTTCTATTTTATCTCTTTTTCATGAATATTGAAAACACCTCATTAGAGATAACAACATACTCTCAATCCCTAACTTGCCTCGTGGGGCAGTTTTCTTGCCACGAAGAGGGGACGGGATAGGGATGAAGCACCCTTGACCCCTTCCCATCCAATTGCCATCCTTCCAAGTTAGACACAACAAATTATTAATGCTAAAAATAGGAACATACAATAGACAATTATTTTATCCTGTCCAATAATAAAATGGCACCTAAAGAAAAAAATTTAGGCTATTTTGGTTATACACCGCTATTAGTTCCTTTAAGACATTTTTCTCTTTTCCTGTGTGTGTGTTAAAATACTTAATATCAAAAAAAAAAAAAAAAAAAAAATCTCACATGTTAATCCCACTGACACAAAATATCTCACCTCCTCCCTTGTACCCAAATAACCCTAGATCTCATTCACTGTTGTCACCACCCTCCACCTTTACTCGCTTTTATTCGCTGCTGTAGCCACCAGCCTCCACTAGTTGACCCAACACATGTTCGACAATGGCATTGTTATCGAACCAACACAAACATATGGCCCAATCCGTTCTTTTACAACTGGAGCACCTTGGAAATTGTCCAAATAACAACGACTTAGAGACATGAACAATAACTTTTCCATAAATCATATATCAGTAATGACTAAGTTTAGTTCCATCCTTTAGTTCCTTACAAATGTTTGAGAGCCTAATTTTTGGGCTATCCATTCCTTTTAGCTTCTTTGCATCGAGTTTATTAATGAGTGGAAAAAGTAGAAGAAAGCACTTCTAGACTTTCTTTTAGTGATTATATCATTTAGTGAGTACATATATAAAAGAGCCAATTTCTATTACAAAATGAAATAGAACCTACTGTCCTCTAATAGTGTCTTGCTGCATTTGAACATGTAAGGCTTTTCGGTTCAAGCCGGCTATACAAAAGGGTTGAATTTGATTATTTGATACACCCAATATGTGCAGTAGCTAGAGCACAAACTTTGGACAGCAAATGCATGCATGTTCAACCTATAACATTCGTCACTTCAAATATATTTTGATAATTGATTTTTTTTTTTTGGTAAACTAAATCAATCCACTTCTAAAAGGATCCAAACAAAAATCAAAATTGACTATAGAATATTTAATTGGTCATCAGCTACTTCAAGATGCTTTTAGTCTCCACCAAAGGTATCAGAAACCCGGAAGATCCGTTGAGGTTTAAACAAGGTGATTGGTCACTTAATCCTTTTCTTTTCAACTGTTGGAATTATAATGAAAATCTTTAAGCTTTTTGTCCTATTGATCCTAGTGGGCCAATATCCAGGAGGGAGTTGCTCTTCCGTGGCCATCAATGATGATGATGATTATTATTATTATTATTATTATTTTTTACTTTTTTTGAATTCGATAAAAATATTATTACATAAATGCTCCGTTCTTTTTCGGGCTCAAATCGAGGCCCCTGTGCTCCCCCCATGTACTTAGCATGGGAAAGTAGCATCTGGCTCAACTTACTTGGTGTTGCCATCAATGAGGATTTAGATCTTGTTTGGAATTCAAATTCAATAAATCTTGAAGACAATATTTAATAAATTTTTTTACAATTGTTGAGGTGACATGTTTAAACATTTTTCGATACATAAAATAATATTAGTAATATATTAATATAAATGTGAAGATATAATTTAAAGACAAAACTTAGGTACAACATATTATGTGTTGTTTCTTAAGTTCTCTTCTTAAAATTCAATCATGTGACTTTTTTCTCATAAAATAAAGATGTATTTTTTAGTTAAGTACAACCATATAGTTGAATTTTAAAATAAGAACTAAATGAATAGTACTTAATTACTGTACGTAAATTTTATGCATAATTTAATTAAAAGTTAACATTTTAGAAAACTGTGACAAATTTTATATTCTTAAAATTTCTCATTCAAAGTAGATTTAAGAGGAAGATGGATGAGAAGATTCTTTGCCGAAATAGCAAGGAGACAACAGGATATTCCTCAAGATTCTAGAAGTACTTCCTATTTTTATTTGCTTGGTAGATTCTCAAATGACATGCATACACATTCCTAGTATTATTTTATACTAGTTTTCAATTTACATTCAGGCTCAGTTTATAATTGCTTCCACCATACTTTCATTTGCCCCAGATAGCAGAGCTACTTGAATCTAAGTGCTCTCGATTTTAATGGAAGCAAAAAGCTAGCAGTGTGCGCAGTAGTACAGACCACTATAACGTACTATAATCATACAATTTTCTGGTCGTACAATGTTGTCTGAAAATCAAGATTGGTATATCAAAGATGTAGATTAGTGCTGTTCCATAATTATCATGACTATAAAATTAATTTTGATTAATCTAAATAATAGTTTAAAACAAGATTATTGAGGAATTGTTCATACATAAAAAATATTGACGAATTTATTTTTATAGAGTATTCTTTTTGGGATGACCATAACATGATTGGTCAGTTTGAGAAGAAAGAGAATGACTTCTCAAATGCTTGCACTAGAAAATTGAATTTATAGACAGAACTATAAGCTTGAAGAATCATTTCTGTAGAAAAATAATTATGGTACTATATCCTTGAGAATCAGTCTGGCTTGCCACAACTTAATTTGTTTTCCAGTCAAGGCATGGTAATTAGTAACATATACAAGGACACAATTTTTTTTCCCTGCCAAAATTTTCATTTTAAATTAGAAAAGTGCTATTTTTTATTTTTTTGTTTCAAGAAAATATCAGGTTTTTGTGAAAATGATAAGTTAGGCCATTAGCCAATGATAATCGAGTTTGAACTTGTTCTAAAGGAGAAAGAAAAATGTAAGCCAATTTTGTAGAATAATTCCCAAGATTAGTTCGAATTAGCTCAATTCAGTTCGCAATTTATTTAAATAAATATATTTTATAGTTCAAGTTAAATACTATAAATTTAAAATTAAATTTGATTTAAAATTTTTAAATAACATGATACAATATACAATTTAAAAAAAAAAGAAAGATGACATAATATACATGATTAGTTATCATAAATAAAATTTAAATCGTAAAATATGGAAATGATTCTATTCCAAATTCCAGCTTAATATCATACCAAAAATCTCACCAACCCTCCATTTGTTTTGCTGAAAAAGCAAGCAAATAGAAAGTAGTGACAAGTAAGAACTTTTGATGATTCAAGCTTTGTAGACTATTTTTTTTTTAAAAAATGAAAATCAACCTCTATAAGCCAGTGTTATTAAACCCAGCCTGGCCCTGCCAGTTAGACTAGTAACTCGGTGACCTAGCACATAGATCGGTTCGGGTCATCAATTGGATCGGATGTGCACAAGACCCAATCAAAACTGGTAAAACCCGACGGATTTTAAGCAAATCATGTTACCCAGCTGGGTTTGACCTGACTAGGTTTGTGAACTGTGCAAAATTACATTAATAGGTCCATCCTATTAGCTTCTTTATTGTTTAATGTGTGATAATATAGTAATTTAAATAAGGGAAAACCTAAAGAGATATAAAAAATGCACCATTCTATTATTTCTCTGCCGATTCACACTACTCTACCCATCACTTTTCATAGTTTCAGTTCCCCAAACTTGCAACTGTGCATCAATTTTCTACTATAAACAAATCACTTTTTGATGTCACGGAAGCCTAAAGAAAGTACACAGATGCTCTCTTGATGGAGTAGAAACTAAACTGTTAGTTTTTGATAGTAAATCTCGAATTCATGAAGGGTTTCCCTTAATCCACAAGAAGATAAAAACTGGAATCCACCAGAAGAAAATCTGACAAAACGTTTGTGTTTATTGATAATAGTCTCCTTTGCCTCTGACGGCTACAAAATATATAAATACTAAGAAAAACGATTAAAACCCTAATTCACACTAATTATGCGATTAGGTGATAAAATATCGAAATTTACCAAAAATGACAAAATTGAGTTAAATGCAAAATCATAAACTACTAACTTTAAGAGTCGTCCCAAAAGAGATAGGAACTTATTCTGACTTTTAAATTAAAAGTTATTAAAGAAAAACAAATATTATAATAAATAGCAAAAACATTGTTTTCGGGGGCCTTCACGAAGGAATTCATCTAAATTTTGGCGATACTCATAATAATGAGTCTAGATTAGAATGTCGTTTCCCTTCAACTTACCAAATTTAATGCAATTCTAATACTATCACCCCAATGGCCTCTACTGGCATCCCCTTTGATCTTGCGTAGTGACTTCCAGCGCCCCTGTTGCTCTAGAAAGACATGTACTGTCTGTTTTACATCACTTTTTAGTTTCACTTAGCTAAGTAGCACATAGGTATGAGTATAACAATATATGTTATATAGTTTATTGTTTGAACCTTATTTTCTTTTCTTTTGTTTATGATTTTTTGTGTTTCTTTTGTTTATTGCTTTAAGTTTAAGTCTTTAAAATTTTTTTTCCTCTTCCTTTATTTACATAGTTTGAGATTTTTATTATTATTTTAATATGTAGAATTTAAATACGTGTAATAAAATTTTATTTAGCAAAAACTTTATTGCAATCTTATGACATTGGTTTATTTTGCTTGTGAATTTTATAGAATTTTTAATGCTATTACTTGTAAAACCTTGATTTTGAATTATAATAGCGAGTTTAATTTAGGCATATACTTTTTTTTTTTGGTTAATTTACATATTTATGTTATGATTTTTCAAACTAATATATATATATATATATATAATTTTATAGTATAAGCCAAATGGTGGCATCAGGCAATTATATACGAAGCTTATGATGATCTCAGGGGCAATAACTATGTCAATTATTCAGTGCTTTGACAATAGATTATAGCTAAGTGCAAAATTATTTGATTTAACTAGAAAAATGAAAGCAAATCATCATGAAAGTGGATATGCCAATATCTGATTCTGACTTTTCAATATATATATATATATATATATATGTGGGGCCCAATAATTTGTGGGCCAGGCCCATTTGCTCGTGGAGAGTCCGAAGGCCCAAGCCGAGGAGAGCTATGGCCCAAACTCGATAATATAGAGCACAAGACAGTTTCGGGATACAGCCGAGGACAGTTCAGTCCTCGGCAGATCCAAAATCCCACCGGAAAAAAGGGGTAAAACTGGTATAGGACTAAACTTGAAAGAAAATCTAAAAATATCCGAGGAAAGCTGCTCTCATCGCCATTCAATGCTCTGCACCTGACAGAGCCGTATTCTTCAACTGTTACAACCACTCCCAACCACTTTAGGTATGGGCCGATGGGACAAATATCTACCCTAGAAAGT
The DNA here is from genome assembly GCF_001633185.2 of Quercus lobata. NCBI lineage: Eukaryota > Viridiplantae > Streptophyta > Magnoliopsida > Fagales > Fagaceae > Quercus > Quercus lobata. The sequence continues at coordinate 8,549,151 of NC_044909.1, read as the reverse complement.
CAAACCTACACGTGGGCGCTGGAGAATGGCTACATGTTGGTATAAAAGGAAAGATAATCCATGAAGAGGGGGCTGGTGGAAAAATGGTTAAAAAACCAGAGCCTCCCAGCCCATCTCTAGGAGAAAGACTCCAGGGGTGAAGACAACTCAACCATGTGTGAACACTACGAAAAACCCACCGTCTGGTGACCAGGGCCTAGCCTTTCCAAACCCACTCTCTACAAATCATATTGTTCGGGCCTTTTACATACGAGCCCAAAGCCCTCTTTGGGTCGTTAAAAATCGTGTCCCTACAATATATATATGTGACTGAAGTGGAAAGTGTCGGCAAAATTTTGAGCTCTTGGACAGTTAGCCATGTCTTTGTAGCATTACATGTACGGATTTAAATTACTAACAATTCAGATTACAACCTTACATAATTAAATTTTTTTAAAAAAAAAATGCTTCGCTGACGTATAGAATGACGAAATCTCAAGCAAAATTATGCAATTAATAATAAATTAGCTCTCCTTCTTTTTCTCTTCAAATTTTTAATCCTTTTTTTAAGGTATACGGATTGTTGGTTCCATGCCACGACATGATGCATTTACAAAAGTCGCACCTTTTCATTATTCTAAGCATGCTGATTAGTCTGAGCTCATCAGTGAACTTTACCAAAATCCATCAAGTTAATGACTCCTGTGATTCAGCAAAAAGAAGAAGTTAATGACTCCTGTGTATCTTGGAGCCTTTAGGCCATTTTGAAAGGTTACAATTGCAGTTGATTAATAAATTACCCATAAGGTATATTCTTGTATGTTGTTGTCACTGTAGGGTTGGACTTAGTCAAATAAATGATATGCAGTGATTAGTATAAAATAAAAATAGTATTAATAATATGTGCCGATAAAAAGGAGTAATTATTTATGCTTCCTCCTCTCATGTGAACATTAGGTCTCTCTAATTTAAATTGGACAAGATTTAGGTACAATATTTAGGTGTTGTCCTTTAAGTTTTCCTCTTAAGATTATGTCATGTGAATTCTTTGTCATGGGATGAAAATGTATTTTTTAATTATTAAGCCACATGGCTGAATCTTAAGAGGAAAACTTAAGGAACAGTACCTTAGCACCTTAGGTACTGCATCTAAGTTTTGTCCATTTAAATTATGATATAATCCATCATTTATGTGAGAAGATGAAGTGTTATGTTGATGTAAATAATTTTCTTGATGCAAGTGAATAAAAGTAGAGAAATGCAAGAGATAAAAAAATTTTTAGAAATTTTTTTACAAATTAATAATATGATGAGTGATTATTAGTAAATGAAAAATAAATATTAATGGTGGACTTAGATGAAAACCAATGAGAAGTTAGCCACATTAATAATTTGTAAAAATATTGTAAAATAGTTTGTGACGGTAGTATTACTCATAAAAGTAGTATTAATAATATGTGTTGATAAGATGAGTAATTATTTACTACTCCATCCTCTCATGTAAATTTTAGGTCTTTCTAATTTAAATTCATGATTGGATCCATTATTTATGTGAGAACATGAAGTATTATGTTGATGTACTCCGAAAGTATGACTAAATAATCTTTTAATTTTTATGAAAGTGACGTTGTATTAATCAAAACTTATAAGTTCAACAGGTAATGAAAAAAAAAAGGTTGGAAATTTTTGGGTGCCTCTGGTATTACTTGAAACTTGGTCTAATATTTCAAAAACTTTCATGGTATTTTGTGATGGAGCTCTAGCAAGAGGCCCACCATTGATGCTGATGTGATCGGCATAGCCACATGTCATTTTAAACGAGAAGACATAAGTTACAGCTTTTTATGTGTACATGTATATAAAGAAAGCTTTTGACATCCGAAAGGACCAGTCTGTGACTCTGTCAAGGACAAGTTCTATGCTAGAAAATGGACGATAATGTTGGAGCTTATGATCCAAATGAAGATAATAATAACATCAAAGAGCAAGAGCGGTTGCTTCCAATAGCCAACGTTGGCAGGATCATGAAGCAAAGTTTGCCAACAAATGCAAAAATCTCAAAGGAAGCCAAGGAAACTATGCAAGAATGTGTGTCTGAGTTCATTAGCTTTGTCACCAGTGAGGCATCTGAGAAGTGCAGAAAGGAAAGGCGCAAGACTGTGAATGGAGATGATGTTTGCTGGGCACTGGAAGCACTAGGTTTCGATGACTATTCCGGGCCAATAAGAAGGTATTTGCACAGATATAGAGAACTAGAAGTAGAAAGAACTAACCAAGACAGGGTTAGAGACAATGAAAGAGAAGCATGAATACCATTTTCATATAGAAATTGCTGTCCTAACCAAGCAATCATGCTCTCGCTTAGCTCCTACTCCAAGAAAGTCAATGTGATTGAAAGGAGTATAATAGCTTCAGCTCAAAGCCTTTTTAAGGCTTAAGGGATCACTAGAAAGCACTATGATTTAAATTTATAATCTTTATTTGTTAATGAAGAAGATTATGGTTTATGGATTCTTACCTTTAATTTTTTATCTGCGTGCTTTTTATAACACATCTTAGATTTGTGAATCTTTGCTCTCTTTTTTTCCCCTGAATTACATAGTTTGCAATTGTCAACAAATTCATATTAGTTAGTATGTGAAAATAGGGAGTGGAAATTTGGGGGTGTTTAATTTGATCTTAATGTTCTTTATCTGGAAAAATAGTGATGATTAAGCATTAATTCTTTCCAGCATCGTCGCGCAACAAGATGGACCACAAAAGGTTAGTAAATCACTATCATGTCAACTTTTGATTGATAAATATGATGCTGATATAGGAATTTGCTTACGATTTGTCTATATACACACTCATTTTTTTTTTTTTTTTTTTAAATCTCCATCACCTGCATGAGCAATCTAGTCATAAATGTTTATTAAGTCTATGAATTACCAATCTAAACGGTGTTTAATTTTGAGTTCATCTACATAGCAATTCTAAATCTCTCTCCATCTCAACTTGTTTAAGGGCAGGCCCTAGCTTTCACGCCGCCGATACAGAACAAATACTGTTATGAAGTCTCCATTAATAGAGTTGGTAGTCCACATCCAATTAGTATATATTTTGTATGAGTGTGGATGTTGACCAGATTGGTTAAAGTAAATTTCTTTTAGGTTTAGGGTTTAATTTTCTTTAACCCACAGCTTTGTGAGTTGGGGACCACATGCATTTCAGCAATGACCCAATACCTAATCCACTAAACGCCAAATAAATACCCAAAAAAAATTATATTGAGTAATGTTGATCAGGTTCATTGTATCAAGCCACAGTTTCATAAACATGAAGACAAATAGATAGAGAGAGGACAAGAGTTAGGGTTTGAAAGGTTTCTCTCACATTTAAGGTTTTTTAAAGTTTTAGGATTTAGGGTTTTTCTAGTTTCCTTACCTGTGCAACTTGGGATATTCCTTTATAATGTTTAAGACTTTTGTTGGAGTACTACTTCATCCAACTCTCTGGATTAGATTGAGACAGTTTGAAGGACAAGCCTAAAACCTAGAAAACATCCAACAATTCCATACTCCATTTTCCGTACAGTGTGAGAGTATATCCTTCTAGGATGAGAATTTTATTGATGACACCAACAATATTAACATATATCTTTTTATATTTAATGAGTAAATGCCATTAATTATGAGTAGCAAGAATTCCATTAAGCATAGATTTTGTAGTATTAATAGCATCTTAAGGAGGGTTGAATATGTATTAGTGCATAGATTTGAAGCACAATGTTGCCAGTTATGCAATACACCATGCACAACATGAATGGAAGCTCATATCTGATTTTAGTGTGTATTAGCTAGTTTGATATATACTCGGTCTTTTAACATCCCCCCCCCCCCCCCTCTCCAAAAAAAAAAAAAAAAAAACCAAGTTTGGTGCATTTTGTTAATCCATTTCCTTAATATTTTAGCTCCAAAATAATAAAATTAATCAACAGTGAGCAATGTGAAGCATTATATATCACATCCTAGAATAGAAATTTTTGTAACCATCCCATTTGAGTTTAAAAGCTTCCAAAGAACTTGGTAACCTAATTATCATTATTCTACGTGTGGCTCCCTCAATATTTGTTTCTTGTAGCTGAACAAAACGAGGAAAAATAAGACACATTGATGTAGATCTGTAGCAAAAGAACTACTACTGTTTTTAGTTCCTATTTGGTTAGTGCACACGCATGTGACATTGCTTAGGACAACTCATAGTAATGAATGTGGACCTATAATATATTAACTGCAGAGCAGCTCGAATTAGGTAATCATATATATGTTCTTCACCAAAGTATTTGGTAACACTTTCCGAAGGGTTTTTTGAGGGAAAAAAAAATGGAAAAAAGAAAAAGAAAAGAAAGAACAGTTGCATTGCTAGTGTTAAGATAATGTCTTGTAAAGGAAGAAAATTGTTACTGTAGGCTAAGATAATTTGTATCAAGTAGACATGTTAAAACTCCTTATACGGAAAGAAGGAATATTGTTGATGATATTGTTTGTCATGGTTGATCAAATAACGGAAAACTAATTTGTAGTAAATTATATATAGTAACTTTATTTGAAAATAGAAATAAAAAGATAAAATAATCACATAAGGAAAACAAAAATTTACGTAGTTCAGCTTAATTTAGTCTATATTTACTGGTAATAGCGAAGAAAGAGTTTTACTAAGAAATTAGGAAAATTAGAAAATATGGCACAAAGACACTCATAGAAATCCTATGTGCCAAAGAGCTTTCTCTCACTAGAACTTGTACGCCACAGTATTTTTAATCTTCTTAACCTGGCATGCCAGATACCAAAGTTGTGAGTGTGTTAAAGAATACTGCAATTTCGATATACGTGTGTGTTTCACAAATTTGATTAGTGCTGCCGTGCACAATCTCAAAAACCAAGTAGAACTAGGATTCTTAAGTCGACATGGCTTTAATGCCTTTTTGATAGACAACGTGGCACTACAAGTGCTACACCAATTCGAGCCAACTATAACAAATTTCCACAATTTCCACATTGACTTGAATATGATCAAACCTCATAAATGAAACTTCTTCATTGCCTTCACCAAAACCCCTAAGGATTATCACAGACTACAAACACCGATAAGGTTCAAGTGGTATTTGAACTTGTGCAGAGGAACCAGCTTTGGTATCATGTTCGATGGATTATCAGTCGCAGCAACATTTCTAATTGTGAATAAAGTTGTATTGGGCGCTAATGTGTTCGGTTTTCTCAGGATACATCTAATTGTTAGTCAAATGTATTACACTTTGGTGATCACAAAATACAACAATATCATCCTGCTACAAACCTAATTCACTAACCTCTTAGCCACATAGCTTCTTCACAGTCTATACGTCACTCCTATACTCTTCCTCAATAGTAAACAAAGCAATATAATCGTCAACTATAATGTTGTTTTCCAACTAATGATATAATCAGATACCATGAAAAACATTAGTAATATTCGAAATTGTTATTATTTCTAAGTCACTTGATCTTTTTAATAGCCTGTTTCTTAACAAGGGTCTTCTTATAAGGCCAAACGGTGACAAACATATTGTTCCTATGTTTTCAAAATATAACAAATCTTTCCTTGGATAATCATCAATGAAAGTTAATAAGTGCCAATAAACACTATTTGAATATATAAGATAATGATTCCAAATATCTGAAAGGATATAATCTATTATGCCCTTAGTCTTGTGTTTCATTGTGTTGAACTTGCTCTACACTCCTTGACAAAAGCACAATGCTCATAGAAGTCTAACTTCCCAATTTTTTGACCTTCCGATCAACCTGTTTGCTTAATATTGTCATGCAATCTCACTCATATGCCCCAGCCGCATATGCCACAAACTATTATTATTTGAATTTGGATATCCTCCACAACACTAGTTGTATCATTAGTATAATGAATTTTTTTATTTTAATATTTTTGCTTAGAGTAATTTAAATTTTTTTGGTGCCCTTTCTTTTTTAACAGTGCAAATATATAATCTTTTTTAGATTTAGACTTTGATCTAGATTTATCTTTGTTGATACTAGATTTAATTTCATTGGATCTACCTCTAGTAAATAGACCTTCAGCCTGACTTTCACCCTAGTTTTCAAAAGTCTTCATTTTAACTACTTGGACTTTTAAACATCTTTTATATCGTGGTATCAACTATCAACAAAGTGCTTTGAAAAAGAAGATAATGAACATGACAAAATTAGACTTGATCCTCATCACCTACATTACAATCAATATATATATATTTTTTTAAATCATATTAAATTCATCTATATATATGATCAAATACACGTGTACATTTTTTCATCATAATGGTGTATATCAAGTGCTTCATGTATGGGAAATTTGAGAGAAACATAATCATGTATTGAGTTTCTAACTTAATGCACAATCTTACAATTGTCTTCTCCTCTACAATTTCTCTTAGATATTCATTTGTCAAAAATAACTGAATTACTCTATGTACCCTTACGAAGAGATCTTCCTTTTCCTCATCTGAGAGCATTGTTGACAAAGCATATCCTTGTACAACACTTTCAATAATCCTTGTTGAACTTGCAAAGCACGCATCTTTACAGTCCATAGAATGAAATCATTCTTCCCATCAAAATTTTCTATTGACGAATTGTTTGATGTCATTCCAAAAAAACCCAAGTAAATAGATGATTACAAAACAAAAAAGATCTAGTGGAGATTGGAACAATCAATTGCTTAACCAAAGAACCCAAAATAAAAACTAAAATAGCCTATCAATCCAAACAAAGAACCCATTCTCTAAAACATGTTTGTTGAGATAGCAAAAACTTATTCATTTGTTCTTTGTGTAGTTAATGTAGAGGGGCAAAAAGTGAAACAAAGAACAAATAGAATAATCGTGATCCAATTACTATTCACTCACACAATGAATTTATAGAGATAAGATACAAAGTCAACCTTTAAGTACCCGTTACAAGACAAAAGATGGAAATCCGATCTAAACTACGTGTGTAGTGATTAATATTCGATTGGATAGAGCTTAGTAATGGCTAAGTGTTTGTCCTTGGGTTTAATCTGAGGATGGTATTACAATTGGATGATTTTTCTCTCTCTTCTTCTTCTTCTCTCAAAAACTAGACCTCCCCCCCTTGATCCAGGTGCTTCTTGCCTTTATTTAACTTAGCAAGGATGCATCTGGATCTTTCCCATTAATGCAGCTAGTTAAGTGGTTGCAATGCATTTAATGTGGATGGGATGGCTACCTTGTCCTTTCTTTTTCTTCTCTTCCTTGTTTAATACCAAGTTACCTTTGTCCCCCCTGGGATTGCACCGTGCTCCCTTCGTTCCTGATTCTCGACCTCTCGAGGTTAAGTAAGAGACCTCAGCACCCCCATCAATTGCAACCTTTCGAACTTCTTATGAATTAAACAGGTCATTTCTAGGGATACTTCGTGGAGTTCCCCTCCTTGGAAATGCCCTTTCCTACTTTATTAATTGATTTGGATTCTCATCCCCCCATAGTTAATTGTAGTGGTTTTACACAAAACATAGATAGAAAAATAGGGAGAAAAAAAAAATGCACCATGACACAAAAATCTATGTGGTTTGGTATTAGGCCTACATCCGTGGGTGGTGATGAGAAGAATTATTTTTTTTTATTAAGAATATAGGGAAATTACAATATGTAACAAACATTTTCACAAACGTAAACTCTAAATACATGTATATGTGTGTGCGTGCACGTGCGCGTGTGTATGTGTTTTCCAAAGTCGATTAGTTTCACAGTGCACAATCTCAAAAACTCTAAAAATATCAAAACAATTAGTATTAGAATAAATCCTATATTTTAAATGGTCATTGTCTCTCTTGGCAATATTGAACCTTAGTTATTGAACAATGGATTTTCAGTAATGAATTTATCTCAAAAACTATTAATTCTAATTTTAATTTTGATAGAGAGAGAACAAAAAAGTAAAATTTTTGAAAAATTTAAAAAGTTTACACTTTTAAATTACCGCAAACATATATAGTAAAATGTATTAATAAAATGTTGAACATTTGAAAAAAAAAGTCTTATATTTTAAATTGGCCAATAGAAGATGTCTTTTTTTTTTGTGAGACCTTATTTTTATTATTATTATTATTGTAAGGACTCAATCCATAACGGCCCCAAAATGATATTGGGTTTGTACGTTAAAAGGCCTAAACAATATAATTTGTAGAGTGTTGGTGTTCAAGAACTAAATTAACCTCTCTAGAAGTAAAAAGATTCAACTTCACGTTTATAGATGGATCAGAGCTGATATAACGATCGGTTTTTCTTTGAAATAGATACAGTTCTTTTGTTTTTCAAGTTTTCTTCCTGAGTCTTCTCTTTGTTTTTCTCTATGTTCCGATCCCTTTCTGCATGCCCTCCTTTCATGTTATATACCGTCCTCTTTATTCCATCTTTACCACACACGTGTAGGTTGGGTTCAGGGGATCTCTTTCTGTCCTATCTAAGACCTTCTGGAACCTCTTTCTAGTAGCTGTAAGGCTGTTTCATCACTGTTCAGGCATCACTTCCACATTAATGCTGCCAGAGAGTCGGTTGAGAGGCAATTAATTTGGAGGCAGCTGTTACCGTAGATATTTGTTTGCCTTCTCTCTTTCCCACCTTTGGCCCCTTATCCCACCTTGAGTGGTGACGTAGCTCTGAGGTATGTTTGTAACCAGATGGTGTCCTGATCGTCCTCAGACTCGTATTGCCAAGAAGGGTTTTGTCCTCAGACGAATACTGAACTCCCCTTTCATGATATTCCCTCTTCCCTTCGTTTGGTTACCCCTTCAATCTGATATGGGCCTCCTCGGGCAGGTTTGCCTCCTCGGATGGGCCACAGGCCCAATTAACTTGACTTTAATAACTTTAGTGATTGACCGGCCCCCACAATTATTTTTGTGTAATACTATAAGACAAACGGATAAAATATATTCTATTTTAGGGAGTCTTCTTCAATTTGGGGGCCTTAAGCCATTACCTAAACCACCAATGGTTGAGTCGCGCCTGATCTAGTTAATAGTGAAGCACTTCTTTATCTTCAGTCTACTAGTTATGCGTCAAGCTGACTTACGCAGAGCAGCATATAAGGGAATATAAAGCAAAAGTTACTCTTACAACAAAACAATTATTCCATTATTATATAACAAATATTTTGAACTAAAATTTGTAATAACTTTATAATATTTTCCTTAATTTAAAAATAACATGAAGATAAACATCCAGTAATTAGGGTGAGTAATTAGGGTGAGGCCACTTGCCTCTCATGCGTGGTTAAAAACATAAGACTAAAACTTATTACACACTTGTGTGGATGCTCACACAAATGTAAATAACACTGTAAACGTGATAAGTTAAACTCACGATTTCAATTTTATGGGTTTGGCTTACCTCCATTACTTTTTTAACTGAAAGTCTTTTTTTGTTTTAAATATACAGTTTTATGGGTTTGGCTTACCTCCATTATTTTTTTAACTGAAAATCTTCTTTTGTTTTAAATATATAATAGCAAGTGGTAGTGAGTTTTAATCTCCACTTTCTATTTAGTTAGTGAGTGATGTGGCAATTTTTCATTAAAATAAAAGGAGATTTTAGTTAAAAAAATATTGGAGGTAAGCCAAACCCCAGTTTTATTAACTACATTAAAAGCCTCATGCATGCCACTATATATAGTCAATACAAGATGGAAGTTGACAGAGATTTCCAAAACTATCAATAGCATGAGAGAAAATTAATTAACTAATTACCATCACTCTGATCATTGGCAGGCAGCACAATGAAAACATACTTTATCAAAGTAATTGACATAAATGAGTAAAAGATTAGAGACAGAAGGCCAAGTATGTCATCTTTGTGCTTAACTCCGGTAGGAAAAATACCCAAATCACCATACACAACCCGATTGCTTTGAATTGCCTGCTTCATGATGCTTCCCCAATCCAAGGTCTGCACTAAAACACTTCAAAATATCATATCGGAAACCAAATAATAATAATAATTGATTTTTTTTTTCGTCAACTTGTTTGCTAATTGAATTACTATTTGTTTATAATACCTTTCAGTTACTTTTGTCGATTTTGAACAAATAGTGATTCTTATTCCTCTCTCCCCAAAATGACAACACTTTTATCCTTGGCCTACTGCTTGTACATTTCTTTGGGTTTAAGAATTATCTTTCTTAGAATTTGCAGCATATTATTGAGCATTTGCACAATCAATTTCACATGGTAAGCCTCAAATATAATGGGATGCTCAGGACAGGTTAAAAAAAAAAAAAAAAATTAGTTATCAATCCAAACGAATTTTCTGTATTTCGTTTTAGATTTTTTTTTTTTTTTTTTTTTTTTTTTTGTGTGTGTGTGTGTGTGTGTGTGTGTGTGTGTGTTTACAACTAATCAAACATATTTTTGATTTTGAAAATACAAGAATTTTTTTTTTAATTCTAATAAACAAATTTTTTGAAGAAGAAAAAGAAAAAAGAACAACAACAACAATTAAATTAACATGCGTTTACATGCCCAAGAAAAATTAATCCAAACACACTCTAATTAGTCATCAAATTTTAGAGTCACTTATATAATATTATTTAAAAATAACAATAACAACAACAATAAAAGAAATGAGGAAAAGAAAAAACAAAATATAGTACTTGAGGAGATCCAGTGCCTTGATTCGAGGTGAATCTATCGGCCTTCAAATCGAAAGAATCTACTCTAACAAGGTTATGTCCAAGAAAGTTTTTTACGTTTGAGACCATTGAAAATCTCATGTTGATCAACTTCCTCTTCTTGTTCTTTTTCTTCTACATTATTTTCTTCTTCTGGCCTTTTTACTTCTATAACATCACCACTCAAATGCACAATATTATGGCCTATCTAAAGCCTCAGGACTCAGGAGTTTTGATGGAAATGAGAAAGCTCTCAAAGTTAGTTTAGAGGCTCTAAAACCCTTAACCTCCAAATATAACAACCTATTAATGGCTAAGAGTATTGCAGTGACACTGTCTACTTTTCCTTAATGGTTTAAATTGAATTCCGTATCTAGTCCTAAAAATTTTACAGACTTACAGTACATAAAACAATATTACTACTACGAGTTTCAAAGAGTCCCTTTCTTGTATATGTATCTGCTTTAATTGCTTGCTTCAATGAAAGAGGTTGGGAACGCCTAGTTATAGAAAGAAGTTTTCTTTATGGCTTGCAGGATTTCAAGTTGTACTCCACCAACGTAGTTATAGTTACAAGTTTATTTATGGCTTGCATGATATCAAGTTGTACACTTGTACTCCACCATACCTATCTGTTGGATGCTAACTCGATTTATTGCACTAGTAGGACACTTCATTTCTGGGTTAAATTTTGTAACAGTACTTGCCAATTTGTAGCTTAAGTGAAGTATCTGAAAATGTTGCTTTTTTTTTTTTTTTGTTGAATTATACAAAATTTATTAAGAAAAAGACTGGGGCCACAACCATCTGTCTTCTCAACCTGTAAAACAAATTGAGGGGAGAGAGGAGACGGGGATGACACTAAGACAATTACAAAAGGAGAGCAGCAAGGGTACGGGCTAAACAATTTGAAGATCTAATAACATGCGAAAAAGAAATTCAAGAAAATGATTTAGCAACTATATTAATGATGATGCATGAAAAATTAGTGAGCCACTTGTTCATCGAGACTCAAGAGGCTATGGAAGACCTACAAGAAGGAAGAACGCTACTGGAGGGCACTAGTGGGATGTTGGCTTAAGCTTCTTTGATACTTAAGTTAGAGACTCATATGAACCCAAATAAGATCAATAGTTTAAGGTTTTTCTGTTTCATACCTTGGAGTGGAGGAAGCCTGAAGTTTATATAGTGGTCTAGATCTGATCATCTTCCCATGATTTTAGCCTCTTTCCATATAGAAAGTGTGATGGGAGGAGTGGTGTTAATGGTAGAGACTAGCTAGAGAGATTCTCAGGATGTATTCCCATGATTGGAGAACATGGGTTAATGGAAGAACTCTGGGTGTGATACCCAAGAGTTTCCAATAAATAAGTCAACCTTAAAGGTCACTTGGCACCAGTATTAAGAAAACTAGTCGCTAACCCGTGCTATGCACGGGAACCTACCTATTTGTAAGGTAGGCTAAAATAATTTTATAAAGTCTTAAATTGATTAAAAAACTACACCATTACATGATTCGTTTTTGTATAACTTCAATTTGTGTTACAATTTGATGAAGAAACCATTACTTGAACGTGTAATGGCTTATAAAAAATTTGTCAGATAATTTCAGATACAGCAAAAAATAACTCAAAAATTTAAATATTAAAACTTTTCAAAGATCAAAAAATATTAAAGAATCAAATAATTCACTGCTTAGAAATTATTGAAACAAAACAAAATATATATGACTAAAAAATAGAAAAATATAAGAAAAAGATTGGGTTACATTCAAAAGAATAATCCATGGCTATAGGTTTGCACCCTATCATAAAATATCACATTAGTGAAGTAGAGAGATAATAATAATAATAATAATATCAATGTTTGAGTTTGAGTTTAAGTTAGACTTGTCATAGAGATAAAGTTTCACTCCTTATTAAGTTTGGATTAAACAAAAATAATTTTGTTTAATAAAAAATGATGAGTTTGAGTTTAAGTTGGACTTATTAGAGAGATAGAGTTTCACTCCCTGTTAAGTTTGAACTAAACAAAAATAATTTTATTTAAATAAAATGATAATTCTATTTAAATATTGTGAGAGTTTCAAAAACTTCTGATATATATATATATATATATATATTAAAGTGGCTGGTTTTTCTAAAAAAAAAAAAAAGTGGCTGGTTAGCCCATCTTTTTATTTTTTATTTTTAAATATAGAGTTGGGCTAATCCGCTAATTTTTGTAAAGGGGTCTGATTACCGTAAGTTTTTTTTTTTTTTTGCTAAACATTACCGTAAGTTATTTATTTGTCCTTTCCCTTGCTCTTTTATATTTTCCTCTCTTGCTTCTCAAAAAATATTTTCTTCTCTTTCTCTATACTGTGGTCGCAATACCCATATATATCAGTCCCTCCATCTTCTTCTTCCTTAGAATTATTGTTCACTGCGGTTGTGGGGCTGGTTTGTAGAGATAACTGGTAAGTGTTCAAGATTTTGTCTTTTAGCTCACCCTTTCTCTTGTTGATTTGTCCGCAGGAGTATTTATCAATCTTGGGAAAAGTTTTAGTAGGGGAGCGGGTTCTACGATGATATATAGAGTTGGGCTTGATGGGATTAAGGGAGGCATAGCAATTGCTGGGATTGGAATCATGTTGTGAATAGGAAAAAAAGAGTTTGGGTTTGTTGGTTTGTGGGTATGGTGGGTTTTCATTGAGGAATCTTTGGGTTTTTAGATGTGATGCTTTGCTGTTGGTTTGCCGTGGGTCTGATTGAGGAGGAGCTGGTAGAAGAGAAAGGCAGGGAAGAGATGGCAGAGCATTGTGAAAGGGAAAGACAGAGCATCGGGAGGCAGACATCGTGAAAGGGTGTCTTTTATTGCGTTTTTTTTTTATGTTTTTTTTTTTTTAATATTGTGCTGATGTGGAAATTTGTGGAAGCTTCAAAAGCTTCGGTTTTATATATATATATATATTGATTAAATCAAGCACTTGGTGCAAAATTAAACTACAATTAGAAGCTAATTTAGATTCGAATTAAATTTTAGGTTGTAAGTACAAATTACACCCTACTTATATATCTAGATATCAGTCTCTCTAAACTAGCCAGGATCTTTTATAATTTATTACTTATATATCATGGTATGGCTTATATGAGTCCACTTAAAATGCCAAACTCGAAAACTTTTTAATCCATCATTGATAAAGTATAAGATCAATTAATTTTACTAAGAGTTTTGTAGTTCAACTAACACCTCTTAACGTTTCCAACTAAGACATTCATGATCAAAATCCCTCTCCTTCATGGTAACTATTGAATTATGAATAAGTTCCCATTATGCCTTGAATCAGCACATAATAGCTAGTTACACATTTTATTTTTATATGAAAGATAGACACTATTTTATACTTAAAAACTATTGTAGCATCAAACGCTATATGATACTTGAAAAGATTTTCCATGCAAGCAATTTTATTAGCAAACCAAGTTGAAAGACATTCACAGCAAACTAATCATAATCTCTAGACCTCATAAATCATCCCCACCTTGAGAAGTTGCTTGCGAGGAATAATGATAACTTCATCTGCTTGCCTTCACTACAAAATATGCGGGTTATAGCTGCGTTTTTTTTAGCTGCGTTTTTTTAAAAACGCAGCTATAAGGGGCTAAAGCCACATACTATAGCCGCGTTTTATAAAAACGCCACTATAGCTAACTTAAAACGCAGCTAAAGATAAGCTGTAGCCGCGTTTTTTAGGTCCAACCGTGGACTTATAGCTGCGTTTTTGTGTTTTAAAAAGCGGCTAAAGGTTACCTACAGCCGCGTTTTTCAAAAAACGCAGCTATAGGTAACCTGTAGCTCTGTTTTTGTGATTTAAAAACTCGGCAACGGGTCACCTTTAGCCACGTTTTTACATAGAAAAAATACAGCTACAGGTTACCTATAGCCGCGTTTTCTAAAAACGCGGCTATAGGTAGCGCTTAAAAAAAAAAAAAAAATTTTCTGAAGCTTCCCACGTACACTACCTTTCACACCTGTACCCCACTTTCCCACCTACCCCCACTTGCTCTCTTTTCTTCCTTTTCCCTTTCTTTCTTCATTCATCAGATGGTTCATTCTTTCTTCTTCTTTTTTTTTTCTTTTTCTTTCTTCCTTCTTCACATTTGGGTAAGTCTTCTTCTTCTTTCTTTTTTTTTTTTTTTTTTTTTTTTCTTCCTTCTCCACATCCAGGTAACTCTTTTCTCTTCTTTTTTTCTTTTTTTTTTCCTTTTTCTTTCTTCCTTCCCATCTGGGTTCCTTTTTTTTTTTTTGTTCCTTTTTCTTTCTTCCTTCTTCACAGGTTTGTGTTCTTTTTTGATTCTGAGCTTGTGCTTTTGTTTTATTGAATGGAATTAGTGTTAGATTTGGTTGGTTTTGTTGAATGAGAGGAGATTCATGGGTTTGTGTTATATTTTGGAACAACTCTTGTTTGATTTTGAATTTTTTCGTTGTGTTTGTATTGTGAGTATGTTGTGTTTGCTTTTAATTTTCCGGGTTTGTGTTTGATTTTGAATTTTCTGGATTTATGTTTGATTTTTAATTTTTTGGGTGCATGTGTTTGTATTGTGAGTATATTGTGTTTAATTTAAAATTTTCTGGGTGTGTTTGTATTGTGAGTATGTTGTATTTGATTTTGAATTTTCTGAATTTGTATTTGTTTTTGAATTTTTTGTATTTGTGTTTAATTTTGAATTTTTTATATTTGATTTTTCAATTTTGAATTTTCTGGGGAAAAAAAAAACCCAGAATTTTTTTTTTTAAAAAAAAAACCTATAGCCGCGTTTTCATACGCGGCTTAAAGCTGGTCTATAGCCGCGTTTCCAAAAACGCGGCTATAGGTCAGACCTTTAGCCGCGTTTTTGAAAAACGCGACTATAGTCTTTGAGCTGCGGTCTTTAGGCCGTGTTATAAACGCGGCCATAGGAAACGCAGCTCAAAGCCTATAGCCGCGTTTTTGGGGTCTTAAGCTGCGTTTTTCAAACGCAGCTTTAGACCGGTTTTTTTGTAGTGCTTACACACATTTTCAACCAATTATAGGCATAGTTTATAGCTAATCAATCAATCAATCAATCATCAATCAATATATATATATATATATATAAAAGCAGAGACCTCATGCGGGAGTGCATGAGATCCTACCAAGTGACGCTCTAATTTTGCATTTAGGCTTTTTTTTACCTCTTTCGTTATTTTTTTTAAATTTTTATTATTACCTAAAAGTTCACATTAACTTATTTTACTGTTATCTCATTAATGTCTCATTAATTGACTAAACTTACGCCACACCTTTCTTTATTCTTCTTTCTTCATGTCTTTTAGCATACCCACCTTTTTAGTATTTTTAAAAAAGCAAAAAAGTAATAATTAAGGACTAATGGTAATAACTAACTAGATAAGGCCCTGAAGAGAGATAGAAAGACACAAAAATGTTATGAATTATTAAATAAAACACATTGTTTCACTTATATTACCAAAATAAAAGACTTGAGACTAACAAAACATTTGAAAGAGAGAAAGAGGAATCTAAGGGGGTCACCACCTCTGTTATACAGGTCTTTCACTACCATCAAGACGCCAAAACTCCTATGGGTAATTTTTTCTTTTTTCTTTTTTCATTTTAAAATTAGGGGCTTAAATATGATTTAGGTTTAGGTAATTTGGTTGGGAAGTTTTTATTTTGGGTATATAAGTAGAGAGAATATTTGGTGCGCAATGTAAAGCCATATTCTACCATGGTTTAATTTTAAATCATCTATAAGATATATGCACACACACTTGCCCATATCATGTTTAAATGTCACACTATCGATGAGTAAAAGACGGTGAGAGAGTTGGACATACTTTTATTTCATGGTATGAAATATGCGAATACAACACAAATTAGTTGATTTTCATTGTCCCGTTACTCTTTTGCATTTATCTTTGGTTTCATGATTTAAAAAAAAAAAATTAATCTTATCTTGAGAATGTTACAAATATACAGTGAAACTACTAAACTAATTATTTTTAGTATCTCAAAATGTATATATTTCTTTACTTTAATTTAGGGTGTATTTAGATACCGTTTATTTTGTTAAAACTGAAAAATTATTGTTGAAAGTACTGTAGATAAATGTATAAGTTAGTTGAAATAGTATAGTGGGCCTATGAATAGTGCCAAAAAGTGCAATTGAGCCCATGAATAGTAATAAAAATAAGCTGAATAGTAAAATAATTTTAATTTTTAATTCTAACCCAAGATTAGTTTACTTTTTCTTATAATATATGTAAAACATTATCCAAAACCGTCCTACATAAAATATCAAAAAACTCATGTTGAAGAGTATGAGGTTGGGCCATGTGGCACATTCCTTGAACTTCTCTTTATTTAGTTTTCTATTTCAACAAAGTTTGCATTTATAATAAAGTATTAGTTCATTGAATTAACCAATAGAGTAAATGCATATTTATAAGATATATGCACACGCACTTGCCCATGTCATGTTTATGTCACACTATCGATGAGTAAAAGACGGTGAGAGAGTTGGACATACTTTCATTTTATGGTATGAAATATGTGAACACAATACAAATTAGTTGATTTTCATTGTCCCGTTACTCTTTTACATTTATCTTTAGTTTCATGATTTAAAAAAAAATTAATCTTACCTTGAGAAGGCTACAAATATGTAGTGAAAATACTAAACTAATTTTTAATATCTCAAAATGTATATGTTTCTTTACTTTAAATTAGTACTTTTTCTTCTAATATATGTAAAACATTATCCAAAATCGTCTTACATAAAATATCAAAAATCTCATGTTGGAGAATATGAGGTTGTGCCATGTGGCGCATTCCTTGAACTTTTCTTTATTTAGTTTTCTACTTCAACAAAATTTGCATTTATATTAAAGTATCGGTTCATTGAATTAGCCCATAGAGTAAATGCATATATTAATTATCTATTGTTATGCATTAATTATTTATATTAAATGAATTTATATGATTATTTTTATAAACTCTATATAAAAAATAATTTTTAGTTGGAATAATAATAATAAATTTAGAATATGACATTCTTACTTATGTTTAGTTGCTTTGACAACAATTGTCACAAAAGCGATAAAAAATTAAATATTTGTGAATTCACTAAAATTAATCTTAATCCTTTAAATTTCCTAACTCCTTTGTGTGTGTGTGTGTGCAGGCGCGTTTGTATGTGTGTGGAACTAATACTATAATATGTATTCTATGTAATTAGAAAGATTACTAATATAATAAATATATTTATTTTGTTATATTAATTATTTTAAGCATAATGAAGTTTTAATATTATTTTTCTAAGATTTATATGAGAAACAATTGGTTTTTTTATGTGAGAAACAATTGATTTGAAATATGGCATTTTTACTCAAATTTAGTTGTTTTTGCCACTATTGAAACTATGTCCAACAAAAAGGGGAAAATTTTTTTAGTAACACACAATCAAGAATGTAAAAAAAATAAAAATAAAAATAAAAATAAAAATTGAAGGATATATGCATTATTTAGTAGGAATGAAACATGACTATCTATATTAGCTACGATATCATGCAATTTTCAATTTGTAAACACATATATATAATATGAATAAATCACTATACTACTCTTAGTGTATTTCTATTTTGTCTATATATAAAACAACTAAAGATTATAATTTTTTACAATGAAATTTATTGAAATATCTTTTTCATACATCAATAGTTGAGAGTGGGGATCTGAATCCTAAATGTTTCTATTGGAATTTGAGGTGTCAATTAGTTAAGTTACAAGATTTTTGGTAAAACTTATCGAAATATTGGAGAAAACTAATAATAAGTTGTACCACACTCAACTAGTTTCTTCAAAAAGTTTGATTCCTTTGATGGGTTTCTCTTATATCAAGCTGTATTCGATCCGTCATATATTCTATTATGGTGAATGGTCAGCCCCATGGCCTTATCTCACTTGAGAGAGGACTTCTGTTAGGCATCCAATTTTGTATTGTATCTGTGCTATTGCATTAGACTTGTATTGTAGCATGAGTTGTAGGTGTACTATTGTACTGTGGGGTGTATTATAGGGTAGTATTGTTGGCAGTTAGTGGTAGTTAGTCCAGCTAATAATCTGGGTAGTTAGTTAGGGTGTGTAAGTTGTATATAAGAGGCATTGATTGTATCTGTTGAATAATAAGAAGATTTTGATTGTATACTTCCTTTACATATGTCTCTCTGCCCTTCTCTCACTGTTTCTTTTACCTTCCTCATCACCTTCTTAACTATGGAGGCTTAGGTCCCCTTGAAGTGACCTACCATAAATCCTAATTCCAAGAGAGTTTTATCAGTGGCATCATAGCAATTTGATCCAGTCCACCACCATGACTGAAACACGTTCGAATACACAAAATTCAGAAGCAATTGCATACTCTTACTGGGTTCATGCAGAAACTAGTTGAAGCTGAAGATAAAAGACAATCTCCAATTCAGGGGTCACGAGCTTTGCTTCAAAGTAGCAATCGGGGAGTTCATGAATCTCCCATCACGAATCCAATCAAGAACCTGAAATTGGTATTTTCTAGATTCTAGGGAAAAGACCCAACTTATTGGATTTACACAACAAACCAATTCTTTTCATACCACAATACCCCAGACCATCAAAAGGTCATTATAGCTTTTTACCATTTGGATGGCGAGGCCCTGATTTGGTTCCGGGATGCTGAGCAAATTGGAGGTTTTGCAAGTTGGGAGGTGTTTGTGAAGGCCCTTCAGACTTGTTTTGGGGTCACAACCTATGATGATCCAATGGAAGTACTTACTAGGCTCAAGCAAACTTCTACTATGGTTGCTTACAAAGGTAATTTCGAAATTCTGTCTAATAGAATTGTTGGTTTATCTGAGTCTCATAAATTGAGCTATTTTTTGGGTGGCCTAAGGGATGAGATAAGATTACTAGTTAGGATGCTAGTGCCAAAGTCCCTTAATGAAGCTTTTGGTTTAGCCAAAATTTAGGAAGAATATTTACTAAGTAGCAAGAAAAATTTCAACAGTGTTGTGGATAATGGGAAGCCCTCAATTTTGGGATTACCTAAGTTAGAGACCAAGACTAATTCAAGGATTAAACTTCCTATGCAAAGGTTATCTAATGCACAAATGGAGGAAAGGAGGAAACAAGGTCTGTGTTATAATTGTGATGAAAAGTGGCAGTTGGGCCATAAGTATAAGGGAACAAAGGTATTTTTGTTGGAAGGGTTATGTGAGGAGGTTAAGCATAAGTTTGGATTGCAATTGGTGGAGTTGGATGATGATGGGGGACTATTGGGAACCCAAGATCAGGTCCAAGGGAGTGAGCATGTAGATACTCTTGCTGAATCACCTTATATGCATTGATAGGCAACCCCTTAACTAATACCATGAGAGTTAAAGGTATGATTAAAAACCATGAAGTAGTTGCTCTTATTGATTCAGGCAGTACACATAATTTTTTGGATGTGTCAGACTTGAATATACTGAATTTACACTTGGATACATCTTAGATTTTGGAAGTAAAGGTGGCTAATGGTAGTGTTATTAGGACTTTATGAATATGTCATGAAGTCACTCTTGCAATCCAAGGGTCCAAGTTTGTTATGGATTTGAATGTATCGCATTTAGGGGGTTGTGCAGTGGTTTTAGGTAATCACTAGTTAAGTACTCTTAGGGAAATCAGCTGGGACTTCAAGTTATTGACCATGAAGTTTCTTTACTTGGGTAATAGGGTATTGTTAAAGGGGTTCCATCCTAAAGGGTCTGTCTTTTCAGAGATTGACAGGTTCTTTAATGATTCTGCTACAAGGAAAAGGCTGGTTCTCCAGATTTTAGCAGTCACCCCTACCTCAGTTGATGAACCACTGCTGCATACTACTCTTTCTGACCTTTTGGACCAGTTTTCTAAGGTGTTTGACTTCATTTTCAGAAGTCAAAAATTGAAAAGATTGTACATGAGTTGCTTGAACTTGGTTCCTTTCAACCTAGCCAAAGTCCATTTTCCTCACCTATGTTACTTGTTAGGAAGGCTGATGGGAGTTGGAGGATGTGCATTGATTATGAGGCTTTAAATAAGGCAACCATAAAGGATAAGTTTCCTATTCTTGTTATGGATGAGCTGTAAGATGAACTTGCAGGGGCTTCTATCTTTTCCAAGTTGGATTTGAGGTCAAGATACCATTAAATCTGTATGAAGCTAGAAGATGTTCCCAAAACAGCCTTTAGAAGTCATGAAGGACATTATGAGTTCCTTGTCAGGCTTTTTGGTTTGACCAATGCCCCATCTACTTTTCAAGCCTTATTTGAGAAGGTTTGTTCTGGGTTTTTTTTTTTAATGACATTTTAGTTTATAGTTAGAGTTTGGTAGATCATTTGGCTCATTTGAAAACTGTGTTGAATGTATTGTTGACTCATCACTTGTATGCAAAGAGGTCTAAGTGTGTTTTTGGGAGTTCTGAGGTGGAGTATTTGGGCCATATTATCTTTGGTAAGGGGGTTAAGGCAGACCCTAGGAAGATTGCTACAATGTAGGAGTGGCCAATTCCAACCTCTGTCAAGGCTTTAAAGGGTTTCTTAGGTCTTACAGGCTATTACAGGAAGTTCATCAAAGGGTATGGCACCATTGCTAAACCTTTAACTGATCTTCTAAAAAAAGATGGCTTCCTATGGTCTGATACAGCTTTGAAGGCTTTCAATGCTCTTAAAGCAGCAGTGAG
Source organism: Quercus lobata (assembly GCF_001633185.2). NCBI lineage: Eukaryota > Viridiplantae > Streptophyta > Magnoliopsida > Fagales > Fagaceae > Quercus > Quercus lobata. Next base: position 8,527,697 of record NC_044909.1, on the reverse strand, counting down.
TCACCCACCTGTCTTGGCTCTTCCCAACTTCTCCAAGCCTTTCACCATTGAGTGTGATGCTTCTGGTATTGGTCTTAGGGCTGTTTTGATGCAAGATAATAGACCCACAACCAAGCTTTAAAGGGTAAATACCAGCATTTGTCTACTTATAAGACTGAACTCCTGGCTTTAGCAACTGCTGTTAAAAGGTGGAAACCATATTTGGTGGGCAGACCCTTCATTGTGAAGACTGGCCATTAGAGCTTGAAATTTATGTTGGAGCAGAGGATTGCCATGCCAGCTTAGCAAAAATGGCTGGCTAAGCTCTTGGGATATGCCTTTGTGGTTGAATACAAAAAGGGCGTTAAGAATAAGGTGGCAGATGCATTTTCCAAGAAATCTAACCTTGCTCTTGTGGACTCACAGTTGCCCCTACAACAGAAAACAAGTTGTTTGTTCCTTCTCTCAGTCCCTGATCCCACATGGTTGGCTGTTCTCAAGGATAGCTACTCTCAAGACCCTTCTGTTCAGTAGCTTATATCTTCAATTCAATCTGGTGCTCCTCCTAAAGGCTTTACCTTCTAGAATGATTTGATTTTCCACAAGGGCAGATTCTTTTTAGGACCCTTGTGCCCTGTAAAATCACAAGTCTTGTAGTTGGTTCATAATTGTCCTATTGCTGGCCATTTAGGTTTCTTAAAGTGCTTCCAAAGAGCTAAGAGGGAGTTCTATTGGCATGGCATGAAGGCTAACTTGAAGAAATTCATTAAAAAGTGTGATGTCTATCAGAGAATCAAGTCTAAGACATCTGCCCCAGCTGGTTTGCTGCAACCATTGGCCATTCCTACTACTCCTTAAGTTGATGTGAGCTCAGATTTTGTTGAGGGACTTCCTAAATCTCAAGGGTTTGAAGTGATCTTACTTGTGGTGGATAGGTTGACCAAGTATGCCCATTTTGTGCCTTTGTCTCACCCTTACAATGCTGCTAAGGTTGCTGCTTTATACCTCTAATACATATTCAAACTACATGGCATGCCTGCCTCTATTGTAAGTGATAGAGATGCAACTTTCACTTCATTATTTTGGTCTAAATTGTTTAGATTGCAGGGTACAGTGTTGTCCATGTCTATAGCTTATCATCCTCAGTTAGATGGCCAAATTGGGGTGGTCAACAAAAGTTTGGAGCAGTACCTTAGAGCCTTTACTAGTGATAGACCAACTAAATGGGCTGAATGGTTTCCATTTGTAGAGTTTTGGTTTAATTCCAACTACCATACTAGCCTCAAGTTGTCACCATTTGAAGCTTTGTATGGTTTTCCTCCTCCAAAGTTGTAGAGTTATATTCCTGGCACAACCAAGGTAGATGTCTTGGATTCAATTTTGAGCCAAAGGGAGGAAGTTCTGTCTATTCTCACAGGTCATCTCCATGTTGCACAAGAAAGGATGAAGTCTCAAGCTGATAAACATAGGCAAGATAGATCATTTGTGGTGGGGGATTGGGTTTACTTAAGACTGTAGCCCTATAGACAGAAAACTTTGGCTTACAAAGGGAAGTGGAAGTTGTCTCCAAGGTATTTTGGGCCTTTTAAGGTGCTGCAGAAGGTGGGATCGGTGTCTTATAGGCTGGATTTACCTCCTGAGTCCAAAATCCATCCTGTTTTCCATGTTTCTTGCTTGAAGTTGAAGCTAGGCCAACATGTCACACCCTTGCCAACTCTGGCACCTGTTGATGATGAAGGGCAGGTTGCCATTGAGCCCATTACTGTGTTGAAGACTAGAACTAAGACTTTGAGGACCCGGGTTATCACTGAAGTTTTGGTGCAGTGGCTAGGATATCCTCCTAAAGAGGCCACTTGGGAGTCTTTGCACTGTTTGCATTCTAGGTTTCCCCACCTTGTGAGCAAGATGTTTTAAATGGGGAAGGGTATGTTAGGCATCCAATTTTGTATTGTATCTATGCTATTGCATTAGACTTGTATTGTAGCATGAGTTGTAGGTGTACTATTGTACTATGGGGCGTATTGTAGGGTAGTATTGCTAGCAGTTAGTGGTAGTTAGTCCAGCTAATAATCTGGGTAGTTAGTTAGGGTGTGTAAGGTGTATATAAGAGGCACTGATTGTATCTATTGAATAATAAGAAGATTCTGATTGCATACTTCCTTTACATATCTCTCTCTGTTTCTTTTACCTTCCTCATCACCTTTTTAGCTATAAAGGCCTAGGTCCCCTTGAAGTGACATACCATAAATCCTAATTCCAAGAGAGTCTTATCAGCTTCGCCAAGGTAATTCGTTATCCCCTTACCTCTTCTTATTGGTTACTGAAGGATTGCATGCTTTGCTTACTAAGGCTGAAATGGAAGGGGCATTATGGGGTGTTTCCATCTATGCTGCTGGACCTAAGATTTCTCACATTTTGTTTGCAGATGACAGCCTGGTCTTTTGTAAGGCTTCTATTCCTGAATGCATACAAATCCAAGCTCTTCCCAACCTATACAAGTACGCTTCTAGTCAAAACATTAATAGGGGGAAAACAAACATTTTTTTTCAGCACTAACACTTCTCACAAGACTCGTGAAGCCATCTCAAACTTCTTAGGGGTCCCAGTAATTCAAAGATATGAGCAATACTTGTGTTTACCTTCTTTAGTTGGTCGAGCAAAAAAGAAGTCTTTTAGTTTGATTAAAGAGAGAATTTGGAAGAAACTGAAAGGGTGGAAGGAAAAATTGCTATCACAGGCAAGGGGGGAAATTCTCATTAAGGTAGTAATTCAGGCAATCCCCACATTCACTATGTCATGCTTCAAGCTCCCAAAAGGGCTTATAAATGAAATTGAATCTCTGATTAGGAAGTTTTGGTGGGGGTATAGAGGTGAGCAGAGAAAAATCTATTGGGTGAGTTGGGAGAAGCTGTCTTCCAAAGTGCGAAGGAGGTATGGGGTTTCGAGATTTGAGTAAGTTTAATGACAATTTATTGGAAAAAAAAATTTAGAGAATCAATACATGTGAGAACACCTTGCTGCATAAGGTATTTAAAGCGAAATTCTTCCTTAACTGTTCTATTATGGAATGTGATGGCTCCAACAAAGGATCTTATGCCTAGAGAAGTATTATTCAAGCTCGGCATGTGATAGAATTAGGGTTAGGTTGGAGAATCCGTGATAGGAAATCAGTCCATATTCTGAAAGACAGGTGGTTGCCCAAAACCCCAGCTGCTAGGATTGTATCATCTATTGGTGCTCTCCCACAAGAATGCAAAGTTAGTGAACTCATTGACGAGGGTACTCATACCTAGAGGTTTGATTTAGTTAGGCATGAGTTTCTGCCACATAAGGCTAACATGATTCTTGGCAACCCCCTAAGTTGCCAGGTAGTAAAGGATAAGCAGGTTTGGTTTCCAACTCCCAATGGCTCCTATTCAACTCGGAGTGCCTATAAGTTTCTAGCTGGTATGGATAGAAGTCAAAAACCAAATTGTTTAAATCCTGAGAAAATTCACAGATAGTGGAATGGCATTTGGGATTTGCAAGTACCCCATAAAGTAAGACATATGCTGTGGAGAGCTTTTCATAATGCAATTCCAACTCTGTGTAATTTACAGCGACGGAATGTGGTGCAAGTGACTCTCTACTCGAGGTGCAAATTAGGCAATGAAGACATAATACATGCCCTTTGGAGTTGCCCCTGTCTCTTTGCAGTTTGGTCTAAGGATGATGAGTTGATTAAGTTACTCAGGTACAAGTTTCTGCAATTCTCAGATTTGCTGGGGATGGCTTTCTCTATGCGTGATCACATTGATTTGAACCTGTTAGTAATCTGTTTCTGGTTGATATGGACTCAAAGAAATTCGGATGGACTTAGGGAAGCCTTTGTTGATCTTTGCAGAATTCGAACCAAAGTGATGACTCTCCTCCATGAGTTTCAAACAGCCCTACATCCTTAGAATTGGATTCAAGCACTAGTGCCTCGAGTTGTTAGATGGATTCCTCCCCTCTCCTTCTCTAAAAATTAATTTTGATGGTGCTACTTTCAATGAGATAGGTATTGCAGGGATATATAGGTGTTGTAGTTCATAATTGCTCAGGGAGGTACTTGGAGCCTTATCCCAAAGAATCTAGATTCTCACCTCCGCTGCAATTGTTGAACTTCTGGCCTATCATAAGGCAATACTGTTTGCAAAAGAACTGTAGGCCATGGACTACATTTTTTAGGGCGATGCCGAGGTTATTATTCAAGTAATCTGGCTCAAGGATTCAACACACCCAGAGTATGGGCATGTGGTTAGTGATGTTCTGTCACTTGCTAGAGATTTCTAGTTTTGTAGTTTTTCCCATGTAAAACGTATAGGCAATTCAGTTGCCCACTTTTTAGCCAGAGGTTCAAAGTTTGGTAATGAGCTACGGGTTTGGTTTAACTCCATTCTTGAGGATGTAGCTCCCCTAGTCACTCGTGACTCATAGTAGTTTGTTTGTTTGTTTGTTTGTTTTTTTTTGTTTTTTTGTTTTTTTTTTTAATTTATATATATATATATATATATTATATATATATTCAATAATACAAGGTCTTTTGGTCTGGTTTCTCCAAAAAAAAAAAAAAAAATCTAACTCATTAATTTCATGAGTTTTTAAAGCATATGTTCATGAAAATATATAAGTATTAATGGGCCTCTATATATATTGAAAATGTATTAATACTCATTTAAAATTAATTAAATTGTACTAATACTCATTTAAAGTATTAATATCTCCTCTCTTTTTTTTTTCCTTCTTCTTCTTCTTCTTCTTCTTCTTCTTCTTCTTCTTCTTCTTCTTCTTCTTCTTCTTCTTATTATTATTATTATTATTATTATTATTATTATTATTATTTTGAGAATCCATACCCAGCAGGTCAAGTTTATTTCAAGAAAGAAAATTACAAAGCATCACAAATTACAGGAGGAGCTATGTCATCAGGACAGGAATCAATCCAAACTTGTAGCTCATTGCTAGAATTAGCCTTCCTAGCTAGAAAATGGGCAACTGAATTGCCTATACGTTTAACATGGGAGAAATTACAACTTTGAAAATCACTAGAGAGAAAGATAATATCTCTAACTACTGAGTGATACTACAGTCTTCTGAAAACTCAAAAACAAATAGAGGGAGAGACATGAATACCTTGGGAGGCAGCACGCTTGGGTTGCTAAGAGAGGTACGCAATTTTGTTATATTTAGAATCCATGGTTGTGTGTTACAACAATCTTTAAATGAAGATATAAATTTTTGTTTTATATTGCTTCCGCAAAACTTTCACAAAGGCGACGTGCCCAAATCAGCATACACAACCCCAATGATCTAAAATGCTGGCTTCATTATGCTTCCCCAATCCAAGGCCTACACTCAAACACTTTAAATATCATATTTGAAACGAAATAATAACAAAAATAATAATTGGATTATTTTTTTTTAAAAAAAATTTCTAGACTAACTTATTAGTTTATTGTTTATCTAAAATTATATTATTCCTATAATTTTTAGAATAGGCTATATATATCATAAGAATAACAAGATAAACAAAAAGTTAAAAAGAGAACAAAAAATAATACCTGAGAAGATCCAGGGGCTTGATTGGTGGTGAATCTGCCAGCCTCCAAATCAAAAGAATCAAATCTAACAATATTTTTCCAAGAGAGTTTTTTACATTTGAGACCATTGTAAATCCCTGGTTGATCAACTTCATGTTCTTGTTCTTTTTCTTCTACATGACTTTTTTCTTGTGAGCTTTCTTCTTCTTTAGCATCAACACCCTCCATCTCACTCAAACTTACAATCTTATGACCTATCTAAACTCAGGAGTTAAAATTGAAATGGGAAAGCCCTTAATTAAGCAAGGTAATTTACAGGCTCTAATTGCTGATTAGTTTCCACCAAAAAAGAAAAAATTTAATTAAAATTAAAATCTCTATACCGTTGAAAGCTTAAATATATATCCTACAAGTAACTGGTAAGTCCTAGAATTCTAGTCCTACTACTACTAGTAATCTTTGCCTAAAAAATCTACTATTGAACATGCATCAACTATCTAAACAGAAGGATAAATATTACAATCAAATATTTTCAAAAATTACAAAAGAATAATTAAAAGTTTTTTTTTTCCTCTATAATGTAGAGGATTGAATTTCGTATTTTTTTTTAATTTTTTTATTTATTTAAGTTTAAGGCTTATCCAGTTTCTTTTAGTTGTATTTGCTTTACTTCATGGAAGGGACTAACAAGAAAGGCCTGGTTATAGATAGAAGTTTTTATTTATGGCTTGCATGATGATATCAAGTAGTACATTTGTGATAAGCCACATTGAATTACCAGGGTCACACACAGTTTCCACACATAATTTTAATTGGTTCTTGGTTTCTTAATCCACACAACACAATGCCACTAAACTATGTGTTTGAATATAAATTCAACAAGTTGTATATATATTTGTGTTTTTTGACATATGTATTGAAATGAAGTATTTCAAAATTTTCATCTTTTATGCATATCTTTAATTTGTTAGTATAGTACCTAAATATGGTGTTTGAATTGCAGAATAGCTTAATAAAAAATTATAATTTAAAAAATGATTTATTTATTTTTAAATTAAAAAAAAATTTAATAAAAAAAATAACCAATTGAAACGAGATTTTCAAAGTAAATCGTTGCAATAAACGGAATTTTGCAATGAAAATCTAGTATTGCATAAATTTATTACTTTTTTTAATTAAAAAAAACTTATTGCAACGAGATTTTTAAAGTAAATCGTTCCATATATTGCAATGAAAATCTAGTGTGGCATAAATCTACCACCTTGAAGCTTATTACGACAACTTGCATCGACTTTTTTTTCATTGCAATAACACATATTACAACAACATTAGTCGTTATTGCAACGACTTTTTTCGTTGTATTAAGTCTTTTTTCTTGTAATGTATTGTAAGAATAATAAAATTTGAGAAAGAGAAATAAAATACCTGAGAAGATCTAGGGACTTGATTGGAGGTGAATCTATTAGCCTCCAAATCGAAAGAGTCAAGTCTAACAAGGTTTCCTAAGCTAAAACCTGAGACAGTAGCTATGCAACAGCCTAAGTCAGTCACTACATCTCATTTATGTACATTTAAAGTGCTTAAACAATGAGATGAGATTATGATACACACCTGTGAGGCATAGGATGACGCCTCCAATAGAAATCCATGCATTCTTCGTATTCCTAATGAAATAGTCAACAATATACATTGGAATGATTGCCTTGATAACCCCTGGATCATGCTTCACAAAGTTGTACATGCCAATAGTTCAGATGAAAAAAAACCAAATTGTTAGTATTGGAGCAAAACTCTAACCAATTTTATCTATCCCAAATCTCTGAACTTGGAACAAAATAATCAAGATTCCTACTGAAATCCATATAATCGTATTATCAGTAAGCGCACTAGTAGCTTCCCTAACTCCGCCCCACTATTGACAATACTACACCAACGAGGAAATCGTAATGTAAATTATTATTCAGAATATTAGATACAAAGAGTTCATGAAATGTGGAGATATAAATAATTGTAACAAAGCCAAATGAATTGAATAAACAACTTAATTTTTACACCATCTTAACCAACAGTAAAGAGATAAGTAGGACTTAAGAATATCACTCTATTGTACCTGATATGCATAATGTGAGGATGCCATCTCTCCAATCACCATGGAGGTGCCAAGCGTAGTCATGAACAAGATGAAATACTTTAGTATTTGGTTACTCTCAAGCATAGATTTTATAAAGGATGCTCTCTTGAGCCATTGGTTTGGCACATCTAGTCAGTAGTTAGACACTTCTTTGTCTTCAGCCGGCTAGTTGGGCGTCAAGCTGACCTTGGCATAGCGGCATAAGAGAGAATATAGAGAGAAAGTTCCTCCTGCAACAATACAATTTACATTATAAAATAATGAATAGTTTGATGATAATGTATTCATTGCTAGCAATTCAATTTGTAACATATCAACACCATTCAAAATTCAAAGCATTATTATTGACACACTAATATAGCATCACCCAAAGTCAATTTTATTTTGTGTGCAAGTGTTATCATCAAGAAATATTAATTTCTTTCTAATTATCATCTAGCAATAAAAATGAAAATCCAAGAACTACAATAACTAATCTAGAAAAACAAATTTGTAAGCATGGGAGAAGATTATCAATTACCATCGCCGTTATCGTTGGCTGTCAGCACAATGAAAACATACTTGATCAAAGTAATTAACATTAGTGAGTAAAAGACTAGAGACAACACACCAAGTATATCGTCATTGTGCTTAGCCCTAGTAGGAAAAATGCCCAGTAACACATACAAAGGCGACATGCCCAAATCACCATACACAACCCTAGGGCTCTAAAATGCTAGCTTCATTATGCTTCCCCAATCCAAGGCTTGCGCTTAAACAATTCAAATAAATAAATGATTTATTTTTTTTAAATTAAAAAAAAAAAACATTTTTAATAAAAAAATAACCTATTGCAACGAAATTTTTAAAGTAAATCGTTGCAATATACGCAATATATGGAACTTTGCAACGAAAATCTAGTGTTAGTTAAACTTATTGCTTTTAAAAAAAAAAAAAAAAAAAAAAAAAAAAAAAAAAAAAAACTTACTGCAATGAGATTTTCAAAGTAATTCGTTCCAATATATGGAATTTATTGCAATGAAAATCTAGTGTTGCATAAATATATTACCTCGGAGTTTATTACAACAACTTGCATTGACTTTTTTGTCGTTGCAATAACACCTATTACAACGACATTAGTTGTTATTGCAACGACTTTTTTCATCGTATTAAGTCTTTAAAGCAATCAATGAGATGAGATTATGATACACACCTGTTAGGCATAGGATGACGCCTCCAAGAGAAATCCTTGCATTCTTCTTATTCCTAATGAAATAGTCAACAATATACATTGGATTGATTGCCTTGATAACCCCTGGTTCATGCTTCACAAAGTTGTACATGCCAATAGTTCAGATGAAAAAAAAAAAAAAATTGTTAGTATTGGAGCAAAACTTTAGCCAATTTTATCTACCCCCAATCTTTGAACTTGGAACAAAATAATCAAGATTCAAACCGAAATCGACTTGATCTTATTATTAGTAAGCACACTAGTAACTTCCTTAACTCCCCCCCACTATTGACTTTACTAAACCATGGAGGAAATCCTAATTTAAATTATTATTCCGAATATTAGATACAAAGAGTTCATGAAATGTGAAGTTATAAATAATTGTAACAAAACTAATTAAATTGAATAAACAGCTTAATTTTTACACCATCTTAACTAACAGTAAAGAGATAAGTAGGACTTAAGAATATCACTCTATTGTACATGATATGCATTGTGTGAGGATACCATCTCTCCAATCACCATGGAGGTGCCAAGCGTGGTCATGAAAAAGATGAAATACTTTAGTATTTGGTTACTCCCAAGCATAGATTTGATAAAGGATGCTCTCTTGAGCCATCGGTTTGGCACATCTAGTCGATAGTTAGACACTTCTATGTCTTTAGCCTGCTAGTTGGGCGTCTAGCTGACATTGGCATAGCGGCATATGGGAGAATATAGAGCGAAAGTTCCTCCTGCAACAATACAATTTACATTATAAAATATTGAATAGTTTGATGACAATGTATTCCTTGCTAGCAATTCAATATGTAACATATCAACACCATTCAAAGTTCAAAGCATTATTATTGACACACTAATATAGCATCACCCAATGTCATTTTTATTTTGTGTGCAAGTGTTATCATCAATAAATATTAATTTCTTTCTAATTATCATCTAGCAAAAAGAAAAAAAGAAAATCCAAGAACTACAATAGCTAATCTATTAAAATAAATTGCTAAGCATGAGAGAAGATTATCAATTTCCATCGCTGTTATTGTTGGTTGTCAGCACAATGAAAACATACTTGATCAAAGTAATTAACATGAGTGAGTAAAAGATTAGAGACAACACACCAAGTATATCGTCATTGTGCTTAACCCCAGTAGGAAAAGTGCCCGGTAACACATACAAAGGCGACATGCCCAAATTACCATACACAACCCCAATGCTCTGAAATGCGAGCTTCATTATGCTTCCCCAATCCAAGGCCTGTGATCAAACACTTCAAATAAATAATTGATTAATTTATTTTTAAATTATAAAAAAAACAGTTTTAATAAAATAAAAAAAAAAAAAAAAAAACCTATTGCAAAGAAATTTTTAAAGTAAATCGTTGCAATATATGGAATTTTGCTACGAAAATCTAATGTTGCATAAACTTATTGCTTTTTAAAAATTAAAAAAAATTAAAAATAAAAAACCTATTGCAACGAGATTTTCAAAGTAAATCGTTGCAATATATAAATAGTTGCAATATATGGAATTTATTACAACGAAAATCTAGTGTTGCAAAAATATATTACCTCGGAGTTTATTACAACAACTTGCATTGACTTTCTTGTCATTGCAATAACACCTATTACAATGACAATAGTTGTTATTGCAACGACTTTTTTCGTTGTATTTAGTCTTTTTTCTTATGGTGTATTGTAAGAATATTAAAATTTGAGGGAGAGAAATAAAATACCTGAGAAGATCTAGGGACTTGATTGGAGGTTAATCTATCTGCCTCCAAATCGAAAGAGTCAAGTCTAACAAGGTTTCTAAAGCTAAAACTTGAGACAGTAGTTATGCAACAGCCTAAGTCTGTCACTACATCTCATTTCTGTACATTAAAAGTGCTTAAACAATGAGATGAGATTATGATACACACCTGTTAGGCATAGGATGATGCCTCCAACAAAAATCCATGCATTCTTGTTATTCCTAATGAAATTGTCAACAATATACATTGGATTGATTGCCTTGATAACCCCTGGATCATGCTTCACAAAGTTGTACATGCCAATAGTTCAGATGAAAAAAAAAAAAAAAAAACCAAATTGTTAGTATTAGAGCAAAACTTTTGCCAATTTTATCTATCCCAAATCTCTGAACTTGGAACAAAATAATCAAGATTCCTACTTGTTAGGTTCTAAAGACTTAGGTATTTATGTATTTAGAACTTTAATGTGTATTGTTGGCAAACCATGATCAAAACAATGTGTTTAGAAGTGTTTTAGTCTTGCTCAAAGTTGTACATTTTATGTAAAGTTGGAATCAAGCTAATGCAAAAAGTATTATGCATTTCGGCTTGGCTCGATCAATCGAAGCTTAGGCTTGATCAATCGAATCTCGGGCAGAATATTTTTTCTGCAAATTTCCAACTCAGCCCTAATTGTTTAAAACGTTTTAGGGTTTTCTAATTTGTCCTAAGTATAAAAGGCAAACTCTAACCACGTTTTAGTGTTGCTCATATTGCTGTTTGTGTAAATCTCTTGTAAGATCTAGAGGAGCTTTTCTTTACACAAACTTAGGGTTTTCAAGGAGAAGATATTATCTACACCTTGATGATCAACTCGGTTGTGGCCATTGAAGTTTAAAGAAAACACAAGCTGGTGTGCTTGTATTTGGTTGTGAATCCAAGAAAGAAGGAGTCCGTAGATTCGGAGTTTGCACGTGGTCGTGTCAGTAAGTTCTACTGATTGGTAGCAATAAGAAGTCGAGCATGGGGGCTTGTAAATCTTATTGTATGAATTTCAATTCTTTCAAGATAGTGGATTCAAGTTTACCTTGAGGATAGTTAGGTCAAATCCTCCCCAGGTTTTTACCAGTTTGGTTTCCTAGGTGATCATATCTTGTGTTATTTATCTTTCCACTACTTTGCATGATATGATTTTTGTGATTGTGATAAACTAGATTTGTTAAATTGAACTAAGTAACAACTTGGCTAATTACCTAGGTTAAATCAATTGTGTTTTAAGGGGTCTAAAAACTATCAAGTGGTATCAGAGCGGGTTGCTCTCTTGTTGTTGATCTTTTGATCACTGAGCTGATCCTTGACCCCTGTTGTTATGGATTCTTGGAAATTCTTTTTGCTATTCATCAACTTGCTTACTTTGTGTATTTGTCACTTGTTGATTTTGTTAAATCTTTCCTTGGACGTCTTGGTCTTATCATGTGTGATAATAATTATTTGTGTTATACTGCCTTAACCGCCTTAAAAGCACGTGATTCTTGTCTTTGGTATTTGGATAGTGGTTGTTCCAAGCATATGACAGGAAACAAAGGATTATTCAAGACCCTCTTTGAAGGAAAGATTGGGACAGTCACTTTTGGAGATGGAAGCAAATCTGTAATCAGAGGCATTGGAACTGTGGACATTCCAGGGTTACCTGTCTTTGAAGATGTTTGGTATGTTGATGGATTGAATCCAAATTTACTCAGCATCAGTCAGATTTGCGACAATGGACTAAATGTTCTCTTCACTAAGTATGAATGTGAGATACTTGATGGAGGAGGTGACTGTATGTGTGTTGGTGTAAGGACAGCGGACAACTGTTATGGATTGACACCAAGCATAAGCAACAAGTGTTTTAGTGCAAAGATTGATCAAGTTGATTGTGATGCTGTTGTTGGTTTACCTAAGTTTGAGAAGATAGATAAGTGCATATGTGGACCATGTCAGATAGGTAAACAGATAAAATCTAAACATCCGTCTGTAGCTAGTGTTCAAACTTCAAGACCTTTGGAGTTACTGCACATTGATCTTATGGGTCCTGCTCGAGTTCAGAGTTTAGGAGGAAAGAAATATATTCTAGTGGTTGTGGATGACTTTACTAGATATACTTGGGTTATGCTTTTGAAAGATAAAACTGAGGCTCCTAAGAAGATGATACATCTGTGTAAGAAATTGCAGGTTGAAAAAGATACTGTGATAGCCAAGATCAGAAGTGACCATGGAAGAGAATTTGAGAATACCAAGCTGGCTACCTTCTGTAATGAACAAGGCACACATCAAGAGTTCTCTTCACCTAAGACACCACAACAAAATGGAATAGTTGAACGGAAAAATAGGGTCGATCAGGAGATGGCACATGTCATGCTACACAATAAAAAATTGCCAAGAAGACTCCTTATGAACTCTGGAGAGGAAAGAAGCCGGTCGTTAAGTATTTCAGGATATTTAGTAGTGAATGTTACATTCTACGTGATAGAGAGAACTTAGAAAAATTTGATGCAAAGAGTGACAAGGGATATTTTCTAGGATACTCCTCTACTAGTAGAGCATATAGAGTGTATAATCTGAGAACCAAAACTATCATGGAATCATCAAATGTTGTGATCAATGACGAAGTATGTTCAGAAGCACATTCAGAAAGTACTGCTTCGGTTCAAGATAAGCCTATGGAGGTTAATGACTCACTTCCTGTTGATTATGTTGGGAAACATAGTGATGAGGAGTTAATGGTGTTAAATGATGCAATTTATGTGCCATCAAGTCTTGAACCATCCACTCCGGTTCATGAGACTCAACAGGCTCAACATGAGTTTAGTTCTTCATCAGAATAGAAAGGTACATCCACATCTCTAGTTAAAGGTCCTTCCTCTAGAGTAAGGCTTAATCATCCCTCCTCAAATATATTAGGAAGTCTGAATGATAAAATGAGATTAAGGTCAAAAGTCTTAAGTGTAATTACACACTTATGCTATCTGTCCCAATTTGAACTGAAAAAGGTAGATGAGGCACTTTAAGATGCTGATTGGGTAAACTCTATACATGAAGAACTTCATCAATTTGTTTGGAATGATGTGTGGGAATTAGTTCCTAGACCAAAGGGTGTAAATGTAATTGGAACTAAATGGATCTTTAAGAACAAGTCAGATGAACATGGCACTGTTATCAGAAATAAATCAAGACTTGTTGCTCAAGGATACACACAAGTGGAAGGGATTGACTTTGATGAGACCTTTGCACTGGTAGCAAGATTGGAATCCATTAGGATATTGTTGGCTATAGCTAGTCATCTAAACTTCAAGCTATATCAAATGGATGTCAAAAGTGTTTTCTTGAATGGAATGCTGCAAGAAGAAGTATATGTTGAACAACCAAAAGACTTTGTTGACCGTCACAGACCGGATGATGTGAATAAATTGAAGAGAGCTCTGTATGGTTTGAAACAAGCTTCACAGGCTTGGTATGATAGATTGACTGCATATCTCACTGAGCATGGCTTCAAAAGGGGATTTGTAGACACTACTCTCTTCATAAGAAAGGATAAGAACAGTTTTTTTGTAGCTCAAATTTATGTTGATGATATTGTTTTTGGTGCTACTAATGACTCTCTTGCTCATTCTTTTGCAGATGAAATGAAGGCAATATTTGAAATGAGTATGGTTGGTGAACTAACTTATTTCTTGGGATTACAGGTGAAGCAAACGGACTCAGGAATCTACATCAACTAAGCAAAATATGCAAGGAATCTAGTCAAGAGATTTGGACTGGACAATGCTGCACATGCCAGAACACCAATGGCCGCCAATGCAAAATTAACAAATGATTCGTCAGGTGAGTCTGTTAATGTTACATTATACAGAAGTATGATTGGATGCCTTTTATATTTGACTGCTAGTCGGCCTGATATTGCTTTTAGTGTTGGTGTCTGTTCTAGATTTCAATCTAATCCTAAAGTTTCACACTTAAATGCTGTCAAAAGAATAATTAAATATGTTGGTGGAACTTGTGATTATGGATTATTTTATAGTAAAGAGTCTAATCTGTCTCTTGCTGGTTTCTCTGATTCTGATTGGGCTGGTAATGCTGATGATAGAAAAAGCACCACTGGTGGGTGTTTTTATGTTGGAGCTAATCTTGTTGCTTGGATGAATAAAAAGCAAAATTCTGTGTCCTTGTCTACTGCCGAGGCAAAATATATTGCTGCTGGAAGTTGTTGCTCACAACTTCTTTGGATGAAAAATGTTTTAACTGATTATGGGATATCCCAAGATACCATGGTTGTTTACTGTGATAACTCTAGTGCTATTGACATATCTAAGAACCCTGTTCAACATTCTAAGACTAAGCACATAGAGATTAGGTATCACTTCATTAGGGATCTTGTTGAAAGAAAGATTGTGTGTCTTGAGTATATTCCTACTGATCGCCAAAATGCCGACATTTTCACCAAATCTCTTGATAGAAGTAAGTTCGAGACACTTCGTCAAGTAATTGGTGTGATTCTGTGTCCCTGATCTGTCTTGGCCTTCTTGGTCCTTGTGCTTCATTGCTCTACCCTTTGTGACCATTGTTCTTTGGTTTTGTTTTTTTTTTTTTTTTGTTTGTCTTCTAGGATTTGCATTGCATAACATTCATGCATTTCATTCTAGGTGTTTTTTTTTTTAAATAATAATAATAAAAAAAAGGAAGAAAAAGGAAGCAAATTGTGTTTTGTACTATTTTTTTGGGTTTTTGAGAACAAGGTTGGTCAATTTATTTTCACATGACATGTCCTTTGTACCTTGTTTAGCTTTGATGAGCTTAATTATTGCACTTTACTAGTTGAAGCTTTGTAGTGCATGTTGTGTCTGTCTTAATCTTGAAGTCACATGTTTTTGACTGTCGGACTTGAACTTTTAGAGAAAGGCATAAATAACCGTCTCACCACTGTTCGCTAGCCAATCATGAACACCTTAGTGCATATCATAAAATTTTGTGCTCGAGAAAGTGTAGCACATGCACAAAAAGAACATAAGGTGAAGCCTCGGTTTGAATTGCTTAATACTTAAAATTGGTGTGTACTATTAGGCTTGATGCCAAAATCACATGACTTAAAATTGGTGTGTATATTATGAGGCAAAAATTCAAGAAACTTACATGATTGCAAGCTTATGATCTAGGAGATGTGGGAGTTATATGATGTAACTCTTTAGGTGATAGTCTCTGTTAAATTATTTGTGATGAATTTTGTAGACTTTGTGATTGATTGCTATTCACATATCACCTCACATGTATCTCAAGTTTTTGCTAGATTGCACACACTACACAAGTTACTCTTTGCTAAACATTGTACATGTTCTTGTGTGTGTATGGTCTGACCAACCAAGTTTTTGCAAATACCTTGAATTTTGTGCAAAATTAACTTGATGTTTGAAAATTTAAGGAGAATGCAAGAAATTTTGATTTTGGGAATTTTGGGCTTAAATTCTTGTTTTTGAAAATCCCATCATCACGTACTCATGCATTTTGTTCTTCAATTTCAATGCTTTGAGTTGTTTCTGAATTTTTTTTTTCCAAAAACTGTGTTTTTTCTCAAATTTAGTGAGCCTCTGCCAGTTTCGATTGATCCATTTTATTTTTCGATCAATTAAAAAAAAATTTAAAATGTTTTAGAGAGCCTCTGTCTGTTTCAATCGATCGAAACTGATTTTCGATCAATCGAATTTTTTTAAAATTGTTTTAACGAGTCTCTATTTGTTTCGATCGATCGAAGCTGTTTTTCGATCAATTGAAACTCGTGAATCAGGTTTTTTAAAAACTCAGATTTGACTTGTTCATCTACTTTTTCAAACTTTCCTCTCTCTCTCCGACTTGGCAAGTTTCCACTGAGAATTTTTTGTCGTTTTCGGCCAAACTTTTTGCAAGGTTTTTCTCTCCCAAGGCTAGTAAGACCTTTATACCCTTTCCTTTGAATTTATTTTCATGTTTTCATGCATAAACTCATGCATTTTTGTGGGATTTTTGGTACTTTTCAAAATTGGGATTTTTGTTGAATCAATCCTCCTTTTTTGAAATTGATCATTGGGTTTTGTTCCTATATTGTTATATTTATGATATATGTTGGTTAATTTGATCAATTTGGGGCTTTATGAAAAATTGAAAATTCTAGGGCTTGTAATTAACCCGAATTAGGGATTTTGTTCAAATTTGGCTAAATTGATGAAATTGGCTTGTTGATTTGATGTATTTGGTCATTATTTTCTGAATTCTATCTTGTATGATGATCAATTAGTCAATATCTTTCAAATTGATCAAGTGGTTTTTCAAAATTTTGGGGTTTTTGTATTAGAAACTCTATGCTCAAGCCAATTTTGTGAATTTGAACTTAATTGCACTGCATTAGGACATGCATCATGCCATTTCAACTGTTCATGCATCGTATAGTTTTTGTTCTATATTTTTTTCTTGTGCTAACTTGCAGTTTGCCCTTGGTTTTTTCTTTTTTTTTTTCCTTTGTGTTTTTGTCTTTATCCTAGCACCATGCCTAGGAAAACTAGAGCCCATAGGACCCCTTCCACTTCCTTTGAGTCTCCCTCTAAGAGTGAGGTGCTTAGGAATGATAAAAGCAGAGAGGCCTTTGAGACTTTGAATTGTAAGCGTAAGATTTGGGCTAAGTGTGCTGTGATTTTAGATGAGATTGATCCGGCCATTAGAGCTAACTTTGAGTCTAGAGGTTGGTTGCCTCTCTTAGAGATAGATCATCCACCTTCGACCGCCCTGATTAGAGAGTTCTTCTCGAACCTCTCTTGCCACGTCTATGATTCCAACACCCTTGTTAGGAGTTGGATACAAGGTGTTGAGTTCACCATTACCCCTCGGGTAATGGTTGAGGCTCTTGGGGTTCCGATTGTTCGAGAGCCTGACTATCCCTATGATGAATCTCCTTTCTTAGATGTTGTCATGTCATACATCATTGGGTCGTCTATCCAGTGGGGTTCTGATCCTCGGATCACGTCCGCTGAGCTTACCGAGACTACCTATCTTTTCTTTAGGATAGTGTGTCATTCGTTGTGACCTATTTCTCATCTCCACACCATCCCTCTAGAGCGATGTGTGTTTTTGTATGCATTTGTTTCTGGTGCGTCTATCAGTTTCCCACATCTGTTCCTTCATTCTTTGAACGAGGTTCATAGGAGTTCTGCCATAGGGCATGCACTTATTCATCCTATTTTCATTCATAGGATTCTGCTATTTTTGGGTCTAGATGGTTTCCCTTCTGGTGAGCCTGTTCATGTTGTTGCTCCTATAGGTGCCATCTTTCTTAGACAGAGGGATGCTCACTTGAGAGTTGCTCCCTCGCGTCCTAGAGGTGCGTCATCTAGTGTTGTTCCCCTTCCTCCCTCTTCTACAGGTGCTGATGCTGTTGAGACATCTGGTGCTGCTGCTGCCGATGTTGATGTTCCTCCACCGACTACTTCAGATGATTTAGACATTCGTCGTACGTTAGATCATGTCTTGACTGTTCAGGCGGCTCATGGACAGATTTTGGTGGACGTGCTCGATGAGATCCGTGCTTTGCGTGCGGAGTTGGCACAGTTTAGACGCTCTTCCACACCACCTCCCTTTTGATTATGGATTTGTTTGCCTTTTGGCATTCCGTTACAAAAAGGGAAAGTACATTGTAGAGTTTTTGTTTTTAGGGGGAGAGTATTTTGTTGGTTGGAGCTTGTGGAGTTTAGATTGTATCTAGGTGCTTCACATTGTATTTTAGCTTTTTAGCTCTTGCTATGTTTTTGATGGGATATTCATGTTAGGGGGAGTGTTATTTTTGTTACCTTATATGTTTCTTGTTTTCAACTGTTTATTGATTTATATTTATGAGTTTTTCATTGAAATATGTCTTTATTATGTGTTGTTTGAAATCAAGAATTTACTTTATTTACTAGTATTTTTTCCACACATGCGGTTATGCATTTTGTTTAGTGTTTCAGGAAATATACAGGTTGATTTAATTGAGCTGTTGTCTACACTTGCAACTGATGGATAGTAGTTAGGATTGAATTTGTTTTATGAGCATTATTTGTGTAAAGGGCTTTTATTTTGTAAACTTTGAGCTTCTAGTTGTGTTTTGCAACGGATTGCCAAAGGGGGAGTTTGTTAGGTTCTAAAGACTTAGATATTTATGTATTTAGAACTCTAATGTGTATTGTTGGCAAACCATGATCAAAACAATGTGTTTAAAAGTGTTTTAGTCTTGTTCAAAGTTGTACATTTTATGTAAAGTTAGAATCGAGTTAATGCAGAAAGTATTATGCATTTCGGCTTGGCTCGATCAATCGAAGCTTAGGCTTGATCGATCGAATCTCGGGCATAATGTTTTTTTCTGCAGATTTCCAACTTAGCCCTAGTTGTTTAAAACGTTTTAGAGTTTTCTAATTTTTCCTAAGTATAAAAGGCAAACCCTAGTCACGTTTTAGTGTTGCTCATATTGCTGTTTGTGTAAATCTCTTGTAAGATCTAGAGGAGCTTTCCTTTACACAAACTTAGGGTTTTCAAGGAGAAAATATTATCTACACCATGATGATCAACTCGGTTACTGCCATTGAAGTTTAAAGAAAACACAAGCGGGTGTGCTTGTATCTAGTGGTGAATCCAAGAAAGAAAGAGTCCGTGGATTCGGAGCTTGCACGAGGTCGTGTCAGTAAGTTCTACTGGTTGGTAGCAATAAGAAGTTGAGCGTGAGGGCTTGTAAGTCTTATTATATGAACTTCGATTCTTTTAAGATAGTGGATTCAAGTTTACCTTGAGGATAGCTAGGTCAAATCCTCCTCAGGTTTTTACCGATTTGTTTTCCTGGGTGATCATATCTTGTGTTATTTATCTTTCCGCTGCTTTGCATGATATGATCTTTGTGATTGTGATAACCTAGATTTGTTAAATTGGACTAAGTAACAACTTGGCAAATTACCTAGGTTAAATCAATTGTGTTTTAAGGGGTCTAAAAACTATCACTACTGAAATTCACATGATCGTATTATCCGTTAGCACACTTGTAGCTTCCTTAACTCCCCCCCACTGCTGACAATACTACACCAAGGAGGAAATCATAATGTAAATTATTATTCAGAATATTAGATACAAAGAGTTCATGAAATGTGAAGTTATAAATAATTGGAACTAAGATAAATGAATTGAATAAACAACTTAATTTTTATACCATCTTAACCAACAGTAAAGAGATAAGTAGGACTTAGGAATACCACTCTATTGTACCTGATATGCATGGTGTGAGGATGCCATCTCCCCAACCACCATTGAGGTGCCAAGTGTGGTCATGAACAAGATGGAAATACTTTAGTATTTGGTTACTCTCAAGCATAGATTTGATAAAGGAGGCTCTCTTGAGCAATCGGTTTGGCACATCTAGTTGGTAGTTTGACACTTCTTTGTCTTCGGCCTGGTAGTTGGGCATCAAGCTAACCTTGGCATAGCGGCATATGAGAGAATATAGAGCGAAAGTTCCTCCTACAACAATAAAATTTACATTATAAAATGATGAATAGTTTGATGACAATGTATTCCTTGCTAGCAATTCTATATGTAACATATCAACACCATTCTAAGTTCAAAGCATTATTATTGACACACTAATATAGCATCACCCAATGTCATTTTCATTTTGTGTGCAAGTGTTATAATCAAGAAATATTAATTTCTTTCTAATTATCATCTAGCAATAAAAATAAAAATCCAAGAACTACAATAACTAATCTATTAAAACAAATTGCTAAGCATGAGAGAAGATTACCAATTACCATCGCCGTTATCGTTCGCTATCAGCACAATGAAAACATACTTGATCAAGGTAATTGTTAGGTTCTAAATGTTTAGAACAATTGGCAAATCGTGAACACAAATTTGTCTAGATATAGATCTTAGAGTCTATAGGTATTATTAGACAATGCTCAAGGTAATTCAAGTCAAGATTCAAGAATATACAAGATGTAGGAAGAAGATTTCATAATCTGTCTGGTTCGATCGATCGAAAGACAAGTTCAATTGATCGAAAGTCGTATCTGCAGAATTTTAATTAAGCCCAAACAGCAGTTCAAGCCCATTTAGGATTAGGGTTTCTAATCTACTTCTCCCAGTATATAAAGGAAACCTTAAGTACGTTTTTATGAGGCTTTTCAGAGAGAAAAGAGTGTGCCTCTTTTGTATTTAGGGTTTTGTTCCTAAAAAGCTCTCTTATGTCTTCTACCAGTGCTATTCCTTGAAGAATCTCAAGATCTGGTATTGTAGAAGTTGCTGCCTTCTCTTGTCATTAAAGGTGCTGATGATCTAAACCTTCAAGGGTGGTCTTGGAGTCACAAACAGGAGAGTTTGTGTTGCTAAACCTTTGAGTGGGATCTCAAAGTCACAAACGAGGGTGTTTGTGTTTTGCAAAAGCCAAAGAAAGAAGGAGTCCGTGGATTTGGAGCTTGCACGTGGTCGTGTCAGTAAGTTCTACTGGTTGGTAGCAATAAGAAGTCGAGTGTGGGGGCTTGTAAGTCTTATTGTATGAACTTCGATTCTTTCTAGTCGATTTGCTTTTTACCTTGAGGATAGCTAGGTTAAATCCTCCCCAGGTTTTTTACCGGTTTGGTTTTCCTGGGTTATCATATCGTTGTGTTATTTATTTTTCCACTGCTTTGCATGATATGATTGTTTGATTGTGATAACCTAGATTTGGAATTTGGACTAAGTAATAACTTGGCTAATTACCTAGGTTAATCCAATTGTATTTTAAGGGGTCTAAAAACCAACAGTAATTAAAATGAGTGAGTAAAAGATTAGAGAAAACACACCAAGCATATCGTCATTGTGCTTAACCACAGTAGGAAAAATGTCCGGTAACACATACAAAGGCGAGATGCCCAAATCACCATACACAACCCCAATGCTCTGAAATGCTAGCTTCATTCTGCTTCCCCAATCCAAGACCTACGCTCAAACACTTCAAATAAATAAATGATTTATTTATTTTTAAATTAAAAAAAACATTTTTAATAAAAAAATAAAACCTATTGCAATGAAATTTTTAAAGTAAATCGTTGCAGTATATGGAATTTTGCAACAAAAATCTAGTGTTGCATAAACTTATTGCTTTTTTTAACCCAAAAAAACCTATTGCAATGAGATTTTCAAAGTAAATCGTTGCAATATATGGAATTTGTTGAAACGAAAATCTAGTATTGCATAAATATATTACCTTGGAGTTTATTACAACAACTTGCATTGACTTTTTTGTTGTCGCGATAACACCTATTACAACGACATTAGTTGTTATTGCAACGTCTTTTTTCGTAGTATTAAGTCTTTTTTCTTGTAGTGTATTGTAAGAATAATAAAATTTGAGAGAGAGAAATAAAATACCTGAGAAGATTTAGGGACTTGATTGGAGGTGAATCTATCAGCCTCCAAATCGAAATAGTCAAGTCTAACAAGGATTCTAAAGCTAAATCCTGAGACAATAGCTATGCAACAGCCTAAATCTGTCACTACATCTCATTTCTGTACATTCAAAGTGCTTAAACAATGAGATGAGATTATGATACACACCTGTTAGGCATAGGATGACTCCTCCAACAAAAATCCATGCATTCTTCTTATTCCTAATGAAATAGTCAACAATATACATTGGATTGATTGCCTTTATAACCCCTGGATCATGCTTCACAAAGTTGTACATGCCAATAGTTCAGATGAAAAAAAACCAAATTGTTAGTACTGGAGCAAAACTTTAGCCAATTTTATCTATCCCAAATCTTTGAATTTGGAACAAAATAATCAAGATTCCTACTGAAATCCACATGATCGTATTATCAATAAGCGCACTAGTAGCTTCCTTAACTCCCCCCCACTGCTAACAATACTACTCCAAGAAGGAAATCATAATGGAAATTATTTTTCAGAATATTAGATACAAAGAGGTCATGAAATGTGAAGTTATAAATAATTGTAACAAAGCTAAATGAATTGAATAAATAGCTTAATTTTTACACCATCTTAACTAACAGTAAAGAGATAAGTAGAACTTAGGAATATCACTCTATTGTACCTGATATGCATGGTGTGAGGATGCCATCTCTCCAATCACCATGGAGGTGCCAAGTGTGGTCATGAACAAGATGAAATAATTTAGTATTTGGTTACTCTCAAGCATAGATTTGATAAAGGATGCTCTCTTCAGCCGTCAGTTTGGCACATCTAGTCGGTAGTTAGACACTTCTTTGTCTTCAACCTGCTAGTTGGGTGATAAGCTGACCTTGACATAGCGGCATATGAGAGAATATAGAGCGAAAGTTCCTCCTGCAACAATACAATTTACATTATAAAATAATGAATAGTTTGATGACAATATATTCCTTGCTAGCAATTCAATATATAACATATCAACACCATTCAAAGTTCAAAGCATTATTATTGACACACTAATATAGCATCACCCAATGTCATTTTTATTTTGTGTGCAAGTGTTATCATCAAGAAAAATTTCTTTCTAATTATCATCTAGCAATAAAAATAAAAATCCAAGAACTACAATAACTAATCTATTAAATCGAATTCCTAAGCATGATAGAAGATTATCAATTACCATTGCCGTTATCGTTGGCTGTCAGCACAATGAAAACATACTTGATCAAAGTAATTAACATGAGTGAGTTAAAGATTAGAGACAACACACCAAGTATATCGTCATTGTGCTTAACCCCAGTAGGAAAAATGGCCGGTAACACATACAAAGGCACATGCACAAATCGCTATACACAACCCCAATGCTCTGAAATGCTAGCTTCATTATGCTTCCCCAATCTAGGGCCTATGCTCAAACACTTCAAATAAATAAATGATTTATTTATTTTTAAATTGAAAAAATCATTTTTAATAAAAAAAACACCCTATTGCAACGAATTTTTAAAGTAATTCGTTGCAATATATGGAATTTTGCAATGAAAATCTAGTGTTGCATAAACTTATTGCTTTTAAAAAAATAATAATAATAACCTATTGCAACAAGATTTTCAAAGTAAATCGTTGCAATATATGGAATTTATTGCAATGAAAATTTAGTGTTGCGTAAATATGTTACCTCGGAGTTTATTACAACAATTTGCATTGACTTTTTTGTCGTTGCAATAACACCTGTTACAACGACATTAGTTGTTATTGCAACGACTTTTTTCGTTGTATTAAGTCTTTTTTTCTTGTAGTGTATTGTAAGAATAATAAAATTTGAGAGAGAGAAATAAAATACTTGAGAAGATCTAGGGACTTGATTGGAGGTGAATCTATCAGCCTCCAAATCAAAAGAGTTAAGTCTAACAAGGTTTTCCTAGAAAGTTTTCTACATTTGAAACTGTTGTCAGTCCCATGAATTGATCAACTTCTTGTTCATGTTCTTCTTATGACCTTTGTTGGGTTCTAAGACTTTAGGTTTAAATGTATTAGAATTTCATTTTGTAATGTTGGCAAACCATGATCAAAATATTTAGTCTTGTTTTAGACTTGTTAAAAGTAAATTTATGTGTAAAGTTGGAATCGAGTGTACTGCAAGATTTACTGTGTAAATCTGCCTGGCTCGATCGATCGAGAATTAAACTTGATCAATTGAAGCTCGTGCTGATTGTTTTTCTGTAAAATTTTCCAACTCAGCCCAAGCCCATTTGATGTGTAGGGTTTTATGTTTTGCCTTAAGTATAAAACGAAAAACCCTAGTCACGTTTTATAGTTGTTGTTTATGCTGTGTATGTGAATCTCTTATGAGATCTAGAGGTGTTTGCCTTCACATATACTTAGGGTTATCAAGAATCAAGATTATGTCAAGAACTTGATGATTAGTTCGGTTGCTGCATAAAGAGCTTAAAGATACACAAGTGGGAGTGCTTGTACTTGTTATGAATCCAAGAAAGAAGTAGTCCGTGGACTCGGAGCTGTCATGTAATCGTGGTAGTTAGTTTCCTACTTGAGGTAGCAATAGGATGTTAGTAGTCTAAGTCACTATTGTGTAAACTTCAATTCTTTTATAATGGATCTGTTTTACCTTGAGGATAGTTTGGTTAAATCCTCCCCAGGTTTTTTACCGATTTGGTTTTTCTGGGTTATCATATTATTGTGTTATTTATTTTCCGCACTTTACAATGATATGATATATTTGTGTTAACCTAGATTTGAATAATTTGACTAAATAATCACTTAACTAATTGACTAGGTTAATTTGATTGTGTTTTAGAGGGTCTAAAAACGTGCAACCTTTCTTCTATGAAGTCACTATCCTCCATCCCAATCGAAAACACAATATTTTGACCTATCTAAAGCTTCAGGACATAGGACTTTTGATGGAAATGAGAAAGCTCTCAAAGCAAGTTTATTTATGGGTTCTAAAATCCTCCAAGTAATAGCCTATTAATTGATAAGTCTATTGCAAATTAGTGATATTTTTTGCTTTTCTTTTTAATCATAATTTCTGTAACTATCAAATTCTTATAAAGAAAAATAGCAACCTTGTTAGATATTTAAATTTTGCACTAGCCTATATGGTAGAGATTTAATTTTGTAAGTAGTCTAATATTTGTTACAGTAAATAAAACAATATTATGATTTCCAAAAGTGACTCATTTCTTGTATTCTACTTTAATTGCTTTACTTAAATGCAAGGGGTTGAGAAGTTATGGATAGGAGTTTTTATATAGCATGCATGGTATATATATATATATATATATATATATATATATCAAGTTGTGCTCCACCAATTGTAAAATGCCATAGGTCCAACTTTTATGGGCAGACAATTTTTATTCCTTTTTTTCAATTTCTCTTTATTTATCAAATGGATAGATAGTGGGAGAGAGGGGGTGAGGTTTGAATCATATGCTTATGACACCATAACGAATGTCATTATTATTGGACTATAACTTTGTTCAATATTTAATGTTTTACTTTATACTAAACTAATTGTATAATGATATTTTTCTCAACCAAAAAAAAATTGCATAATGATATGTATCCAATTTTTTTTTTTTTCATTTTATTCTTTGTTTATATTATGAAGAAAGAAAAAATAGTATGCAACAAGTTTATTATATAAAGTAGAGTAAAAATTAAATTTAAAAAAAAAAGTGGAACATAAAAAATTGGATAGAGAATTTTCATTCTATGATTGACCAGTCATGATAATACAAATTATTTGTATCACTTTTTGTATTCCACTTTAATTTAAAAAAAAAAAATTGTATTCCACTTCGTACTCCATTTACAACTTTATCATTTATTCTTTTTACTTCCCTTATAAAATAATTGAATTTTAAAATTAAAAAAAAAACGCATGACATACCACAATGATACAGTATAAAGTAAAACATAAAAAATGGCAAGGTAAATTTGTATTCAATCCCACACACACGGTTTCACTCAAAATTTTTAATTACACCTTGCCACTTTGTTTCCTAATTTTCACCAGGCTATTCTTTTTTTCTTGTGCATTTAGATACGTTTATCTTTTTATTAAAACTCTCTCAAAAAATGGAAAAAAAAGAAGTTTATTTTTATATATAAAATTGCAGAGAAAAAGGGCCCTTTGGCCTTTTTAAAAAATCCCCCCTCCTCCTATATTTGTTAATAAAAAATTTAAAATTTTGTTTAAATTTTACTCAATTAACACCCACATATTTTATATAAAAAAATATTAATTTTTTTTTTTTTTTTTTTACATATTTACCTCATATATGAATGGAATTTTCATCCTTTTTCTCCAAAAAAAAAAATCGACTACCTCATTTTTTTTTTATATTAAAAAAAAAAGTTTAAAAGCTCAGGAGCATTAATGTCTAATCATTTTCCTGATAATATTCACTTTTATTCTACCATATATAACTCATTAATTTCATGAGTTTTTAAAGCATATGTTCATGAAAATATATGAGTATTGCTACAGACACAAACTATTTTACAACATTATTACAAACTACTGATATGGCTTTAGAATTTTCCAAATAGTTATTATAAGTAAAAATGTGATGTTAGTGATGGATCGATCCATGTTAGAACGAGTAAGAATTTGCCACATTTGTAAAAATATTGTGAAATAGTTTATACCTGTAGCATTACTCAAAATATATAAGTATTAATGTGACTCTTTATATATATAAATATATATATTTTTAAATGTATTAATACTCATTTAAAATTAATTAAATAGTACTACTATTCATTTAAAGTATTAATATCTCACTAGCTGCATCATTCTGTGACTATCTTCTGTCTTGAGACTACGCATGTAACCAGTGTCTTCCTGTCTTGAGATTGTGCATGTAACCAGTTTCCTCCTAAAACTCCAAGTGACCATCTTTTAATGGACAACAACATCAACGTCAGAGAGTATGGATGGACTGACAGTAGTGACTCCAATTTCAGTACTGATTTGTTTGAAGAAGAAATGGAGTCTGATCTATTATCAAGCGATGAAGATGAGGTGCCTTTTGCAAGGCATGGTCCTTTGGTTATACCTAATGCAGAGGATGTTGCAAGTCAAAGGGAACTTTGGAACTTTTGTGCCATTGGGTTTATAATAAACTATAGAAAATACTTCGTTTATCATTTACAACACATTATCAACCATGTATGGCGGATCAGAGGGAATGTAACTATTGTTGATAGGGATTCTTACTTCTACATTTTCCATTGTGAGTTTCTGGAGGATCTTCACCACATCTGCCATGAAGGACCTTTGGGCTGTGGATGGTGCCCTTTTGGTGGTAGAAAGGTGGAGACCTAATCTAATATTAGGGAATTTGAAAATTAACTTCGTCTCCATATGGGTTCAGTTCCACGGATTGCCTTTAGAGTACCAATACCCTAAGTTAGTGGAGAGAATGGGCAAGATGATGGGCATAGTGTAGCGCGTGGATTGGGAAGATACTCTTCCTAGGAATATTCGTTTCATGAGGATCAAGGTTCGTATTAATCCGTGGCTACCATTGATTGTTAGGTTCATGCTCCGTTTGGATGATGGGTCAAGGGTTTGGATACAATGTTGTTATAAGTGTCTCCACAAGTCGTGTACGAGATGTGGGCTAATCAGGCATACAAGGGGGCATTGCTCTCACAATTTTGGATGATGTGGAGGTAATGTTGTTTAGACAGAGGCTTCAAATACAAGAACTATATCAAGCCCAGTACAGGTTTGATGGGCTTCAACCTCAGTTCACAAATGAACTTCGTGCTTTTCATAATCATCAGAGACGATGGACTACTCAATTTCGTTTTGGACAGTTAACCTAAAACCCTCAACAAGCTTATAATCATCATCTCTTTAATGAATACCCTGAACCCAGTACACCTAGCACATCCCATTTCCAACATGCAACCAATTTACCATCTAATCCGATTCAAGCCAATCCCACTTCCATCATACATACAGCAATTAACGTACTGAACCTTAACATCACAGACCAAAATATCCAACTTTCTCAGAATATACCTATTGAACCACCCACTGTGCCCCAAACCCCTGTTAACTCCCCTGCCATAATGGAATCCAACCAAGAGCATTTAAATGACATTCTGGGTAACCATAATACCCCTGTTGACACCAACATACCACCCATCTCAAACAAAACATCCTGGCAACCACCTACAAATTCTAATTTACAATGGGCTTGGATAGAGGGCAGTGATCCTTTCATCACTAATGGACAGAGCTTTAACCCACATTTTGTGGACTTATAATCAGGTAGTGATACTACTGCAATCCTGTTCAACCTGGATAAATTAAATGAGACTCGTCCAGAGGTCATGCAGTGCCATGGTTAGGAGAAAGGATGTATTCCTGAGTCCCCTGACTCCTACATTGAAAACCTAGTTCAACGGGTAGACAGAGGGAGGTTTAGATTTGAATTAGGGGATTCAAGTAATGGGCCTGGGCTGATGGCAACACAGATAAGAAATTCTGGTTAAGGAGTGACACAGAAAGGCCTTCAGGGTGGGAATTTGGGCAGTGATGTACCCATTGAGTTAGGGCCCAATGTAAGAGATTTGGGCTCATTTGAACAATTGACCCTGGGTCCAGGACCTCCCACTTCACACACAACACCCACCCCCACTATCCAAACACCTAGCCTCTGGTGTAATGAGTCTAGACCTATGCTAGATGGAATGGAGACTTCAAAACCTTGCTCTAGGAAGAGAATCAGAAAGGAAATTGGCAAATTTGGAAGGAATATCAAGCAGAGAATTCTATGTGTTGTGTTTGACAAGGAGATGACACATGAGGAAAAGGATTCAGATCAGATGGTATCTTTTGAGGCAAAATCTAGCTCTAGTTCAAGGCTTCGAGAAGCTGGCCTTCAATAGCTTCCCCAGCAACTATGAAATTCCTAAGCTAGAACTGTAGAGGAATGGGCAGCCCTTCTACAGTTCTGCAATGCCAAAAAAAGGCCCAAGTAAGCAGTCCAAATATCATATTTTTGATGGAGACACGGCTAAGTAAGGACAAAGGCAAACAACTTTTGGAAAAATGTGGCTTTATGGAGGGTTGGGAAGTCCCTAGAGAAGGCCTTAGTTGTGGACTACTTCTGGGATGGATGTCACCTTACAAGCTAAGCATTCAATACGGCTACAAACACCTGATCCATGCAAATCTCCTTGATAATAGAGGTAGCCCACTATCTATTTCCTTTATTTATGGGCATCCAATTCCGTCTAAGAGAGACATAGTTTGGTCAGATTTAAAATCTATTAGTAGAATTGCTTATAAGAACTGGCTGTGCATTGGGGATTTTAACCAAATCCTCTCCCAAAATGAGAAGTTTGGGTTTAAATCTAGAAAGATTATGGGTGCTGAATTACTCCAACAAACTTTATTTGATTTAGAGCTTTATGAATTAGAAGCTAAAGGCTAGAAGTATACCTGGACGAATAGGCATGACGATGGTACCTTTGTTATGGAAAGGTTGGACAGAGCCTATGCTTCTGTTGATTGGATTAATACTTACCCTCACTATGACCTTCAAAACCAACCTATTATAAGATCTGATCATGGGGCCATTTTGTTAGATTTTGATCTAAGACAACCTTTTAGGAAAAGACCTTTCAGATTTGAGAGGATGTGGCTCACTCATGCTGAATGTAAAACTGTGGCACAACATTCATGGACTACTCACACACAGGGGTCAAGGGCCTACATACTGCAACAAAAAATCAAAAATGTTAGGAGGCAGTTCATTAATTGGAATAGGAATACCTTTGGAAGGGTGGATAGGGATTTAAAAGAAAAAACAAAGGAAATTGCAAGAAATCCAAAATGCAATCTCTTCTATTGAGGATATTAAAGCTAAAAAAACTTTAAGAGAAGAGATTGAAAATCTCATGATTAAGGAAGAACTTATGTGGTCACAAAAGGCTCATAGTGATTGGATCATCCAAGGTGATAGGAATACCAAGTATTTTTAGACCTTAGTGAAACAGAGAAGAGCCAGGACTAAAATAACAATGCTGAAGAAGTCTGATGGACAACAAATAGAAGATTTGAATGAAATTGAGGCACTCTTGGTTGATCATTTCAAATCCCAATACAATGAGTCTGATTTAAAGGATGTGCATAGTATTTTAAGGGAATTAGAAGCTCTTTCAATACCAAAACTAGACCAATCCCAAAAACAACACCTTGATAGGCAAGTGACAAATGCTGAGATTGAAGAGGCAGTTTTTCAATTAGGATCCCACAAGGCTCCTAGCCCTGATAGATTACTAGCTCTATTATATCAAGAATTTTGGAGTGTTGTAGAGCAGGACATCTTTAACTTTTGGAGTGTTGTAGAGCAGGACATCTTTAACTATGTGCATGCCTTCTTTCACTCAGGCACCATGCTTAAGTCCCTTAATCAAACCTTCATCACCCTCATTCCTAAGACCTTTCCTATTGAGGAGGCTACTCAGTTCAGACCTATTAGCCTCTACAATGTTACCTACAAGATCATATCCAAAATCCTTGTCTCTAGACTTAAACCTTTGATGGATTAGCTTATAACTCCATATCAGAATGCCTTCATTAAGGGTAGGATAATTACTGATAATATTCTGCTTGCACATGAGATCTATGACACCTTGAAAAAGAAGAAAGGTAGGAAAAAAGGATATGGATCTTTGAGGATTGATATGTCCGAGGCTTATGATAGGGTCAATTGGAAGTTTCTTAAGGCTGTGCTTATTTCCATGAACTTTAGTAATTGTTGGATCAAGTGGATTAAGGAGTGTGTTAGCACAGTGCAATATGCTCTACTAATTAATGGGAGTCCTTCTCAATTTTTTAACCCTACTAGAGGTCTTAGGCAAGGTGACCCTCTTTCACCTTATCTATTCCTTTTTTGTGCAAATATACTTTCCTTGCTCTCTTAAATGAGGAAAATCTTGGGAACATTAAAGGGATCCGTGTGGATAGGAATGGACTATCCTTTACACACCTTTTATTTGCTGATGGTTCTTTGTTCTTTTTCCAAATTGACAAAAGCTCTTTATCCAATCTTAGGAGGACTATTCTGTGGTATTGTTCATTATCTGTACAGGCCATTAATTTCAACAAATCTGACCTTTTTTGCTCACCTAACACTCCTCAAGGGGTCCAAGTAGCTATTGTCTCCTCACTTCAAGTTAATCTTGTCCAACATCCAACCAAATACCTAGGAATCAGCTTCAAGCTTAGGGGAAGAAGGGTAAAGGATTTTCAGGATATAATTGATAGAGTACAAGGCAAACTTCAATGTTGGAAAGCCAAACTCTTATCCCAAGCTGGTAGAGCTACTTTGATTGCTTCTGTTCTTCAAGCCATGCCTTTGTATTCTTTTTCCTGTCTTAAAATTCCTGAAACTATATGTAACAAGCTTGATGCTATTACTAGGGCTTTCTAGTAGGGTCATGATCTAGGTGATAGGAAGCTTCATCTTATTAACTGGGATAAGATCTGCCAACCTAAATGTAGGGGAGGGTTTGGGTTGAAAAAATTTAGTCTAGTTAATCAAGCCATGATTGCTAAACAATTTTGGAGAATCCAGCATAATCCCAATTCCCTTCTAGCAAGAACTTTTCAAAGAAAATACTATTCATCCAATTCCTTAAGCGAGTACAAACCTAAACCTACCCACTCTTGGATTTGGAAAAATATTGTGGTTACTCAAAATCCTGCCTTCAAGGCAAATGGTTGGTTGGAAGTGGGCATCAAATTCCCCTGACTCATCCTGACTGGTACCAAGCTTCAGAACTTATTCTAACGGAAAACAATATGTCCAATGGTTCAGTTGCTGACCTTATTGACCAAGAGACTAAATCATGGAAGGTGGAGTTAATTAGGAAGATATATCACCCACGGGTAGCTAAGGAGATTCTGCTTCTACCTATATCTAGACTACCAAATATGGATGACAAACTCATTTGGAAGCATTCAAATTCAGGAGACTATAAGGTTAAGAAAGCATATCAATTGCTTCTCAAAGAGCAGTACCCTACTTCTACACAGAACCATAGATACTTTGGTATTGAAAATGAGGTCTGGGAAAGAATTTGGAAAGTTAAGCTTCCTCTCAAAATCCTGAACTTCATTTGGAAATTACTTCATGGAAGTTTACAAGTCCTTGAGGTTCTGGTTAACAGGGGCATCACTGTATCAAGCGTCTTTTATGCAATGAGGAGGAGGAATCTCTTAATCATCTTTTTTTTTTTTAAATGCCAATTTGCTCGAGCTGTGTGGTATGGATCAAACCTGAAGATAAGAACTTCTGATTCCTTCAATCTGTCAATCAATCAATGGGTGGAGTTTTGTGTTAGGTAGAATGATCCTAGAGAATCTACTATATTGGGAATTTTGCAATCCTTCTTCACAACTCTATGGTCTATATGGAACCATAGGAATCAGGTTCTTCATCAAGGGAAGGATCCTAATCCAATGGAAGTTCTTCTAACATCCCAATCTCTCTTGTGCAGGTATCAGGAAGTTTTTAACAATAGCCAAAGTCAGAGGTCCAGTTGTAGACAACAAACTCAGCAGCAATTCACAAACCAAGATTGGCAGCTTGTCATAAAGGTAACAGCTTCTATCAATAGGAAAACCAAAAGGAGTGCCTATGCTTTTGAGGCAACAACAGTGGATGGAAGAAGATTGTTCACAGGTGGTGCTAGTTGTGGCAGGAAGACCTATTGTCTTGCAATACAGCATGCTATTGGAAAATCAATGGTTAAGGCCCTGGAGCTGGGATATAACAGAATGCTTGTGTTGAATTGTTGTAAGGACCTCACACAGGTCTGCAAGCAGTACAGAGAGCCAAGTTGGCATCAGAAGACTTTGATTGCAGATATAACCCCTCTTCGAAATCAAGGAATACTCATAGACTTCCATTTTGTTCCTACCTATGTAGTTAGCCATGTAACAGATTTAGCTTATATCACCACTTGTTTCCCTGTACATAGGTGCAGGCTAAATCCTAATGCCTGATGTCCTTATTGTGTGTACTGGTTATGTTTCTGTTATTGAAGTTAGGGCTGTCCACGGGTCGGTCTGGGTCAGGTTTGTGCCCAACCCGGAACCGACCCGACCAGATCGGGTCTCCAAAACTTGGACCCGCAGCCGACCCGCCGAAGGCAGCGGATCGGGTGGTCGGATGTCATCGGGTTCCAGTCGGGTATTGGTCGGTTTCAGACTGTGTGAATGGTAGCTGGATTTTACAAAAATCGTCGCCGGATTTTGCCAAAATCTTTGGTTTTTGCTGGATTTGACCGGATCTCAATGAGATCAGGCCGGATCTTGAAGAGATCTCGGCAGATCTCGAAATAGATCCAGCGAGATCTCAACGAGATCACGCCAGATCTCGAAGAGATCCGGCAAGATCTTAGTGTAACTCGAGGAGATAGGACAAAATCAAACCAGTAACCACTCAAATCGGCAGAGAATAGAAATTCTGAGAGTTTTCCGGTCGGGTCGGTTTTTCTCGGTTTTTCATGCTCAAACCCGTCAACCAACCCGCCGGCATCGGGTTTTATGGGGGAAGATTTGCTACCGACCGTCGCCGGCATCGGGTCGGACGGTTTTCGGGCCGGGTCGGACGGATTGGGCGGGTTGATCGGGTTCCGGGTCTGCTTGGACACCCCTAATTGAAGTTGTCTTCTTTGGTATCAAAAAAAAAAAAAAAAAAAGTATTAACGTCTCCTTTTTTTTTTCCCTTCTAATAATCATTCCTTTCCATGTATAACTCATTTATTTTAAGATTATTCAGAGTACATACCTTTTAATAAAAGTTCAATTTTATTTTTAAAAACAAACTCTCATAATTTCTTTCTTTTTTTCTTACAACTCTTTTTTTTCATTTTGTATGTAGAGTTAGGGATATATACAATTGAAGGCATTTGA
The DNA here is from genome assembly GCF_001633185.2 of Quercus lobata. NCBI lineage: Eukaryota > Viridiplantae > Streptophyta > Magnoliopsida > Fagales > Fagaceae > Quercus > Quercus lobata. The sequence goes on along the minus strand of NC_044909.1, from coordinate 8,493,644 downwards.
TTTTTTTTTTTTTTAATCTTTTAATATTTTGTCACATAAGTTTTTACAGTTCTATAATTTTACATGTCATTATTTTCATATATATATATATATATATATATATTAACTGATTTAATTTTTATTCTACATTTAAACCCTCCATAGAATCTTGACACTTCATATCTTCATTAAATGGTAAAATAGATAGTTCCCTGTATAATAAATGGGTTTGGTTTACAACCAGTTATTTTTTAACAAGACATTTCCTTTGCTTTTAATAAACTTAACAAACGGCTAAGATTAAAAAGGAAGTACACGTTATTTTAAAAAGAAAAGGCAGACCTCTGAAGCAACCAAGACAGTGGTTCCTTCAGAGTTCAGTGTTGACTACGAAGATGATGAATGGCCTCTTCAAGTCCAAGCCTCTAACTACCCCAGAAATCGTTTGCCAAACTCGAGATCTTTTCCTCTATGAAGAGAAGGTTTCATCTTTACCATGCTTTTTCCTACTCGGATCCAGTTTGGTTACGCTTGCCTTAGTGACTAGGCTACATGATGTGAAGATTTCATTCTTTGCCAGTGAAACCAAGGAAATTTATTTGAATAAAAGAATCGAAAAAAAAAAATGAGATATTTTCGTCAATGTCCTCTACTTCTTCACAGAAACTAAAAAAGAAAAAAAAATCATAGATTTAATCACATACAGAGTTTTAACAAGTATTCCATTTTTAGCTTCAAGTCTCTATTTATGTCTTTGATTTTGGAGGTCAGTCAGCGTTGATTTTTTAATTCAATCCAAGGGAATAGCGTGGACTGATAAATTAGAAAACAATTGCTTCTCTCTTTCTTTTTTCTTTTGAGACTGAGATTTGGCCGTTGGGATTATGCTTACCATGCCGTTTGATTACAAGCGAAAGAATAGAACGAAGAAAGGATGTGGATCCCTTTTGGACTTCTTTCTGAGTTTATCTGAAGAAGAAAAATTAAGACATTGACGAAGATAGATCTCAAGCTTTCTGCAATTTGCGTTACCCTTATGTCAGTGTGTTTTTTTTTTTTTTTTTTTTTCACTCAAGAAACCTTGGCAGGCGTTAATTTGCCCAAAAGAAAAATGTCATGGCTTACGCTTTGTTTGTTTCGATGTAAAATATTTTCAGGAAAATATTTTCCCATTTTACAGTGTTTGTTTTGTAGTAAAACATTTAGTCAAAAGTAAAATATTTTCGGTCAACTAAATCAACCAGACAAATTTGTGTAAAATATTTTACACTTAAATTTTTGGTAAAATATTTTACATTTGCTCTTCTCCCTCTTACCCGATTCTTCAACTTCCTCAATCCTCAGTCCCTCTCAATTTTTGCTCTCCCTCTCCCACAACTACTATCCCTTCTTACTCTCAAGTTCTCCGTCCTCTCTTTTCTTCTCTTCGGCAGTCCATTGGGACTCCTACTGGTGAGTGATGAGGCGGTCAGCGTTGATCTCTCTGGCAATCCATTTCTTTCAGGCCGCATCTCTCAGATTTAGATAGGTGGGTCATCGGTAGTGGGTTTGGTTTTGGGTTTTGGTGGCTGGGTATGGCGTTGTTGGGTTTAGTTTTGAGTTTTGAGTTTGTTAGGTGGGTTTCGGTGTTGGGTTTTGATGGCTGGGTATGGCGTTGCTGGGTTTAGTTTTGAATTTGGTGGCTAGGTATAGTGTTGGGTGATCGATGGTTCATCAGTTCAATGGTGGTGCGTTGGGGTTGGGTTCCAGTGTTGATGGTGGCCGATTGGGCTGGGTTTATCATTGATCTTGGATTTTTTTTCTTCTTCTCTTTGTTGTGGTGGTGTGGGTGGCTATTGCGGTGATTTGAAGCGTTGGGTTTTGCTAGCAACAATAATGATGGCTTTTTTTCATTATCCTTCTTCTTAATCTGGAATTTGGATTTGGTACCGTTAGTGGTGGTTTGTGCTTACATCCGGTGTTGGTTTATGCTTGCATGGTGGTTGGTGGTGGCTGATTTGTTCTTGGATTTTCAAGAGTTTAGGACAATCCAAACACTTGAAAATGTTTTACTGAAAATGTTTTACTGAAAATATTTTACTGTAAAATTTTTTACTTGTAAAATATTTTACATTTGTAAATATTTTACTTCGAAACAAACAGAGCGTTAATCTCAGCCCGTTTGTTAAAAAGTAAAGGAGATGTGCCGTTAAAAATTAACTAGATGTAAGCCAAAATCTTAATAAATATCTTCTTTTTCATAAGGTCTAATAAATGCCTATTAATTGTTAATATAATTATCATATTTCATATTTTAACAAATAGCAAAAGATTAAAAAAAAAAATCATATTGTGTTGTGCATTGCATGGGTTACTAAGGGCCCGTTTGGATTAGCCTGTTTTCATCACTCAAACTGAGTTCTCATCACTCAAACTCAATTTGGGTTGAGTGAAAAACATGAAAACCAAAAACAGCAAAATGTTGTTTTTTGTTTTCACCCCTCAAACTGAGTTTGAGTTCAGTGGCATTTCTGTAAATCTTTTGACCTCGTGGAGCCCACCCGTATGACTTGTCCCATCAAGTAAAGTTTCTCTCTCCAACCCGTTCTCTGTCACTTCTCCTTCATTTTTTTTTTCTTTTACCTAGAGCTCTCTCTTCTCATTGACCCAAAGAGAGAGCAAGACCAGAAAAGAAAAGGGACGCCGGTGAATCGGACTAAGCCAAGACTAGAGACCAGAGATCAGTTTAGCCCAGTTTCGCTGCCACAAGCCAATGACCCAGAAAAGGAAAACCACGAGACTATGATTGCCGGTGCTGGTTCAATATAGTTCCGCCGCCACCATCAAAGCGAGAGCCTCAAAACACCAAGACCATGATCACCGAAGCTGGGTTTTGATTTTGTCACTATGATTTTGTCACCGGTGTTGGGTTTTATTTTTATTTTGATGAATGGGTTTTGATTTTTTCGATGGTTGATGAATGGGTTTTGTTGATGGTTGATGGGTTCTATTGATGGGTTTTATTTTGATTTTGATGAATGGGTTTTGATTTTGTCAATGGTTGATAAATGGGTTTTGTTGTTGGTTGCTGGGTTTGTTAATGAATGGGTTTTGTTGATGGTTGCTGTGTTTGTGGTGGTGGATCGGTTTGTAGTGGTTGATGGTAGCTGGTGGCTGGGTTAGTGGTGGTGGATTGGTAGTGGTTGATGGTGCCAGTGAGTGGTTGTGGGTTGAAGGGAGGGAGAAGATAGAGAGATAGAGACGGAGAGACGCGGGTAGCAATAGACACAATAGTGGGTAATGTCAGTGGTGGGGTCCACGGGTTTGGGGAAAAGTGGTAGAGATATGTAATTGAGAACTCAACCCAAACATGTGATTTGCATTTTTTGAGTGAAATTGAGTTTGAAAATTGAGTTATGAGTTTTGAGTTTGAGTTATGAGAACTGAGAACTGAGTTTGAGTTAGCTCTAAACCAAACGGGACCTAAGTTACTAACTAGTTTTTCTTAAAAAACAAGTTGGTCAAGAGTCTTGTACCTCAACTAATTAGCATATTCTAGTGTTTCTATGACATCTCTGGTTCAAATCTCTCTTTTACCGTTGTAATTATCGAATTATTTGAAAAGATAAAAAGTTGGGCATAGTATAATTGCAATGTAGGTTTTAAAAACTATAGACAAACAAAAAACTAAATAATTAACCAAATTTAAAATATTAAAAAAAAAATTTCAAATAAACGTCCAAAGTATTTACATTGCCCTACAAAATTCACATTAAGAATATATATATATATCTCTAATGTCACCTAGTCTAGGGCTACTTTTGGGTAAAGTTGTACATGATTCATTGTGGTTGGTAAAATTGACCCTTTTTTAATCACTCCACATATCGGTTTGGTCAATTCCAAGAGCAAATTTCAAGGTAGTTTGGAGAAAAACCCTTTAAATGTCTCTTATATTTTTTATTGGGTATGAATTTTGAAAATCTAACTGTTGACTTGCATTTTCTTATTATATCCTCCATTCTTGAAAATTTTATAAAAATCAATAGCTATGTTATCAATCTAATTTAAATTTCAAGTTTTTGTGATCTAAAATTATAGATAAAAAATAAATTTATTGATCAAATAGTAAATAAAATCTTATTTAAACAAAATTTGACATGCATGCTAAGAACATAAAAAACATGCAATCCAACAGTTAAATTTTCAAAATTCACATCCAATAAAAAGATATAGGAGAAGTTTGAAGGATTTCTCTCCATACTAGTTTAGAGAGAAACCTTGTCCTATGGTTGGCTTGTTGACTCAAGTAGTTTGAGTCGCTCAATTGTATTGGGCCAAAATCCCTTTATATGATTTTGTTTTACGCATGATTGAGCCTTTTCTGAGATTGGATTAGGTACAATTGAGGTTTTTTTTTTTTTTTTTTTTTTTAACCTTACCCTTGTTAATTTATTTTTGAAATTAAAAGACTTTAATTAATACCTATAATTTTTATGTTTTCAGAAATTTTAATTTGTAGGTGTAAAAAAAAAAAGCAATGTAATGTTAAAGAGTTTATAATAATTTTAGTGTTTTGAATAAAATAAATTTAGAATTTTAAGTTTTATAATTAAGAAATATATTGGTTTTAATATTGTTTATTTAATTTATTTTTTGAATTTCTCAATGTCGCAAATAAATATAATATGTTAATTAGATTTGGAAAAAGAAATGTTTATTTTATGTTGTTCTAGTAACAGTTGGGTAATTAAGCTAGTCCTAATCCTTGTAAGTTGTAACACACACAATCCTTAAAAACATATTGGTTTTTTAAGATTGTAAGCCTATAACCGGTGGTTACGTATGGAAACATTCAATAATAATGATGATAAGGTGATTTTACTTAGGTGAGTAAGCAGACCATCTCAACATTCACATTAAGTATTATGAATGTGTCACTCGGCACAAAAATTAAAATGAACATTACAAAAACTCAAGCTACAATTAGAAATGATTTGGATTCGATTTAGATTTTAGATTGTAAGCAAGGGTAACAACCTAGTTTATTACTTATCTAGGAATCAGTCTCTCAACAACTAGTTATGATCTTTTATAATTTATTGCTTATCATGGTATAACTTATTTGTACTCCGAACTAATAATTAAGCAGTCAAGCACATGCATTTAAAATGTCAAACACAAAAACTTTTATCCATCCTTGCAAAATTACATTTAAAATATTAATTCCCATTTCATGCCTTGAATTAGCACAATATAGCTAGATCCATATTTTATTGTTATATGAAAGAAAAAAAAATACTACATGATATTTAAAAACTACAGTGGTTGCAGTGGCATCAAACACTACATGGTATTTGAAATGGTTTTTCATGCCATTAGCAAACCAAGTTGAAAGAAGATCACAACAAACTGATCAAAAAGTCTAGACCTCATAAGTCATCCCTACCTTGAGAAGACGATTGCGAGGAATCATGAAAACTTCATCTACTTGTCTCACACATCTTTTCAACCAATTATAGGCATAGTTTATAGCTAACTTCTTCAAAAGGCTAGACCCCTTTGAAGCCATCACTTCATTTTCACCCATTAGATAAACAACATCCCCAAATTTTAGTGCATCATCCACAATTCCCATCTCTCTTTGCACCATTTCTTCATCAACCTTTTCTACTTCTTTGTTATCAGCTAATTCATTAGGCTTGAGCAGATCATTTCGTATGAACTCCTTCAATTGATTCACCAACATCTCCTTAAAAAACTCACACTCAAATCTTGAATCCTTATATCCATACCTCACAACACATCGGAAAATGCCTAGCTCATGATGCTCTATTCGTCCAAACAAAAAGCGTTCCTCTGGAGGGACTGTGCTAATGGTTAGATACTTGATTGAAACAAAGACAAGAACTGAGTGTAAAGCTGGTACATTCGCAACATAGTGGGTGAATATAGGGGAAATTCCATGGACAAGCTCAATGTAAAATAGGGCAACACCCGGAACTCGATGGATGCTAGGATTAGAGGCTACCTCCACCAATTTACGAGTAGAAACTTTGTTTTCTAGTTCATACTTGTACTTCTTCCGGTAGCCATAGTTCCATAAATACATAATGATCACAAGAGTCAAGGCAAACAATAGAGGAAGGTACCCTCCATCAACAAACTTGTAGAGTACTGAGCTCAAGAAAAGGAATTCCAAGAGCCCTATAGTTAGAGCATACATGATGATCAAGTAGATGTTTGTCTTCCATATCATGACCATCACAAGGAGAAGAAATGAAGATGTGATTGTAAATACAAATGCCACTGCAATTCCTGTTGAAAGAATATCAAGAAAAAAAGTTGGAAAGACTTGCACATGTAGAATTCAAAAGGAAGCTAACAGAAAATGTTTTCACTCTTCACAACAGAACATAGTAAAATAACATATTGATACAAAGAATACAACTTTAAGTGTTCATTTGAATGAACTGTATGATGGAATTTAGTTGTTTATTATGTTTATTTAGCTTATGTACAACGTTTTGAAGCAACTTTTTCCTAACTTAATTTCAAAACCTAAAAAGTCAATGAAAATAAACTCTCATAAACAAGCATAAAAGACATTTTTTGACTACTTTAACTTCATATTAGGACACTTCATTGCTTTGAAACATCATCATCATCATCATCATCATGGGAAGAGGATTTTGAATAAGGTTCTCTCCAGGTAATGCATGACGCTAAGCCACAAGGCTCTCAATATTTTTATAGCTTTTGAGTTTCGACAAGTCTTAATTCATATCAACATCCAAATAAATCCAAAAAATTGTACAATTGTTTTTTACTACCTCTCAGAATTCTAAATTTATATTAAAAAATAAAGAAAAGTTTGAGGTGATTTACCATAAGCGTTCCCTATCTTCAATGTATTTTTGAAGCCAAGAGTGACACCCACACAAGCCAACATGAGAAGGGTGTTGATCTCTGGTACATAGACTTGCCCTTTGTATTTAGCAGATGTGTGCACTACCTTAACCCGTGGGAAACACCCAAGGGCCAAAGATTGTTGGACGATGGAGAAAGAAGCGGAGATTAACGACTGACTAGCAATGATGGCTGCCATTACAGCCACAATAAACATTGGCCAGTACAGTGGTTCTGCATAAGAGAGAGTCATATGAAAATAAAGATACCACCTTAATATGATAGCAAGAGGAAAAAAAAAAACCATATTATAAGGAACAGTAAACGTACTTGGAACAGAACTATAAAAGGCATTGCTAGCATCCTGATTGTGTTTCCGGAGATATGAAGCTTGACCAAAGTAGGCAAGAACAATCGAGGGAAAAACTATAGTGCATGAGCTTATTTGAATTGAACGAACATTGAAGTGACCAAGATCTGCAAACAATGCTTCAGAACCTGACATTGTTTGACCAAGTTCACCACATGAGTAGCAACTATAGGATTAGTCCTAAACAAATAAGCAAAACTAATATTTTTTAGTTTACAATAGTAAAAAAGAGCATGAGGTTTAGGCAAATTTCAAACATATCCATTGTACTCTTGGTTTAGTGCTGTTGGTTCTTAAGATATCAAGAATGACAAAATTGATCCCTTCATCACTTCTGTCAATTGTGACAATGAGACTAATGTTCCTCAGTAGTCAATAACATTAATTTAAAAGTGCAAAGAGTCCTGTTTGAACTTAACTTAAACCTCCAATGAGTCTGTTTTGCATATTTCCATAAATTTATTGGTTTATGAAACTTCAAACAATACCTAAGACAACAGTCATCTGTTAGGACTATTCAAAGTAAGTTCAAAGTCCTGGACAAGACATTTGTAGAAAATTTAAAGCATGTTCTTAATAAAGGAAACCATAAATTTGCAGCGAAAGCACAATCAGGGATAATTTGGGATTTGAGATGGACTGGTAATGAAGATGGACTTAACCATTTTTCTAGGAGCATTGTGCTTAAATCATCAAGGATTTTTTCTTATTAAAATTTACTATGATTTTAGAAATAATTCCAATCACTACCGTAAATCGTATGTTTCTAAAGCTGAAACCTAAGACAATAGCTATGCAACAAGTCCATCACTACATCTTATTTATGTACATTCAAAGTGCTTAAACAATGAGATGAGATTATGATACACACCTGTTAGGCATAAGATGACGCCTCCAAGAGAGATCCACGCATCCTTCTTATTCCTAATGAAATAGTCAACAATATACATTGGATTGATTGCCTTGATAACCCCTAGATCATGCTTCACAAAGTTGTACATGCCAATAGTTTCGATGAAAAGAAACCAAATTGTTAGTACTGGAGCAAAACTATAGCCAATTTTATCTGTCCCAAATCTCTGAACTTCAAAAAAAATAATCAAGATTCCTACTGAAATCCACATGATCGTATTATCAGTAAGCGCACTAGTAGCTTCCTTAACTCCCCCCATTGCTGACAATACTACACAAGGAGGAAATCATAATGTAAATTATTATTCAGAATATTAGATACAAAGAGTTCATGAAATGTGAAGTTATAAATAATTGAAACTAAGCTAAATGAATTGAATAAACAACTTAATTTTTACACCATCTTAACCAACAGTAAAGAGATAAGTAGGACTTAGGAATATCACTCTATTGTACCTGATATGCATGGTGTGAGGATGCCATCTCCAATCACCATGGAGGTGCCAAGCATGGTCATGAACAAGATGAAATACTTTAGTATTTGGTTACTCTCAAGCATAGATTTAATAAAGGATGCTCTCTTCAGCCGTCAGTTTGGCACATCTAGTCGGTAGTTAGACACTTCTTTGTCTTCAGCCTGCTGGTTGGGCGTCAAGCTGACCTTGGCATAGCGGCATATGAGAGAATATAGAGCAAAAGTTCCTCCTACAACAATACAATTTCCATTATAAAATAATGAATAGTTTGATGACAATGTATTCCTTGCTAGCAATTCAATATATAACATATCAACACCATTCAAAGTTCAAAGCATTATTATTGACACACTAATATAGCATCACCCAATGTCATTTTTATTTTGTGTGCAAGTCTTATCATCAAGAAATATTAATTTCTTTCTAATTATCATCTAGCAATAAAAATGAGAATCCAAGAACTACAATAACTAATCTATTAAAACAAATTGCTAAGCATGAGAGAAGATTATCAATTACCATCGCCGTTATCGTTGGCTTTCAGCACAATGAAAACATACTTGATCAAAATAATTAACATGAGCGAGTAAAAGATTAGAGACAGCACACCAAGTATATCATCATTGTGCTTAACCCCAGTAGGAAAAATGCCTGGTAACACATACAAAGGCGACGTGCCCAAATCACCATACACAACCCCAATGCTCTGAAATGCTAGTTTCATTATGCTTCCCCAATCCAAGGCCTGCACTCCAACACTTCAAATATCATATTGGAAACGAAATAATAACAATAATAATAATTGGATTAGTTTTTTTTTTTTTTTTTCTACACTAACTTATTAGTTTATTGCTTATCTAAAATTACATTAGTCCTATAATTTTTAGAATAGACTATAGATATCATAAGAATAACAAGATAAACGAAAAGTAAAAAAGAGAAAACAAAAAATAATACCTGAGAAGATCCAAGGCCTTGATTAGAGTTGAATCTATCAGCCTCCAAATCAAAAGAATCAAGTCTAATAAGATTTTTCCAAGAGAGTTTTTTACATTTGAGACCATTGTGAATCCCAGGTTGATCAACTTCATGTTCTTGTTCTTTTTCTTCTACATGAATTTTTTCTTGTGAGCTTTCTTCTTCTATAGCATCAACACCCTCCATCTCACTCAAACTTACAATCTTATGACCTATCTAAACTCAGGAGTTAAAACTGAAATGAGAAAGCCCTTAATTAAGCAAGGTAATTTATAGGCTCTAATTGCTGATTAGTTTCCACCCAAAAAAAAAAATTTAAAAATAAAATCTTTATATCGTTGAAAGCTTAAATTATATCCTATTAATAACTGGTAAGTCCTAGATTTCTAGTCCTACTACTACTAGTAATCTTTGCCTAAAAAATCTACTCTTGAACACGCATCAACTATCTAAACGAAAGGATAAATATTACAATCAAATAATTTCGAAAATTACAAAAGAATAATTAAAAGTTTTTTTTTTCTCTCTCTAATGTAGAGGATTGAATTTTGTATTTTTTTGTATTTTTATTTAAGTCTAAGGCTAATCCTATATCTTTTAGTTGTATTTGCTTTACTTCGTGGAAGGGACTGACAAGAAAGGCCTAGTTATAGATAGAAGTTAATATCTATGGCTTGCTTGATGCTATCAAGTTGTACTTGTACATTTGTGATAAGCCACACTGAATTACCAGGGTCACACACACGGTTTCCACACAGAATTTTTTAATTGGTTCTTTGTTTAATTCTTAATCCACACAACACAATCAAGTTGTACTTGTACATTTGTGATAAGCCACACTGAATTACCAGGTCACACACACGGTTTCCACACAGAATTTTTTAATTGGTTCCAGAATTTTTTAATTGGTTCTTTGTTTCTTAATCCACGCAACACAATCAAGTTGTACTTGTACATTTGTGATAAACCACACTGAATTACCAGGGTCACACACACGATTTCCACACAGAATTTTTTAATTGGTTCTTTGTTTCTTAATCCACGCAACACAATGCCACTCATATTTACTATTCTGGAAAGGCGTTCTTCCCATTTAATTCTCCCAATTCCTCTTTTTCTTTTTTCTTTTTTCTTATATTTTATTAGTTAATACAATCATGTGTTTGAATTTAATTAAGGAACCTAATCTACAAAATTAAATTTAAGTTTTGCCTAATTGTTAATATTCAATTATGTGCTACAATAGTAATAAACAATTTTCTAATATAAAAATATACTTTTACTTTATAATAATTCATTGATGATTTATAGGTACGTACAAAATAATTGTGATTATATGTGTTTTTCTTTATATTTGGCAATAATTTAACTTTACTTTTTTTTTTTTTTTGGGCTAAATACTTTATTTTTGAAGATACATCTTCTATACTCTATGCTATTAATAATAAGATGATGATGATGATTCCTGGTTTGGGGATTGACCTTTTTCCTGTCCCAAAATACCCTCTCACACACCTTATTAAGTCTTGAAAATGTTTAAAGAACAGAGTCAACTACGTAAAATCATTCAATTTTGAATTACTATATTTTTAAAGATTTTTTGGAAATAAGAAAACACCTAAATTTTATGCTTTTATTTTGATCTTTTAATATTCAGGTAACCGCAAAAATCGACTCCCACTCAAGTCACCGTTGTTTTTTTTTTTTTTTTTTTTTTTTTTTTAACCCAAAAAAAAAAGTCCTGCACTCTTTCTTTTTTTGGAAATGAATTCAAAAGTTAATTTCATTGTGTCAGTTTTCAAGGATAAATACAATGACTAGGTCAAAAGGGCATCAGGAATCAAGGGTTTCTCATGGTAAAGCCCTTGGTTGAAGGCAGCACGAGAAATTACACATTTCTGGGCTCATTTACATAGCTCATGGACCAGAAATTTTAGCTTCTATATTAATATTAACCCAGGTGACCAGGCCTTAAAAACAAAAGAAGGTAAATTACTAGATGCACATTGGGCTTAAGAAAAAGCAACGCCATACAATTATGTAGGATATTTTTACTAGCCCTGAAGTTAAATTACTAGATTTCTTGGGCAATTTGAGGCATTTTTCACCATTATATTGAATTCAACCTTTAAATTTGTTTAAATTGATCGCTACCTACCAGGAGCAATACCATACAATGTTAGGACAGTAACTGGAGCTTGCAACCATATGCACAGTGAGATGTCTGAATACAAATAGAGGTGAGCAATGCTACATACACAAATAATTTTACAATAATTTAGTTGGCAAATTTTTACTAATTTTTATTTGGACCCACTATTAATATTTTCTTTCTACTTATCACTAACAATCTGTCATTTTTTTTTTTTTTTTTTTTTTTTTTTTTTTGCTAAAACTAACAATCTGTCATATGACTCATATCAACTGTTGTAAAAAAATTTGTCAATTGTTTTCGTGTTTATAGACTTTCTCGGACAAATAATATATACTACGATTATATGATGTGAAGTTTTATTTTTTATTTTTTTATTTTTTTTGAGAATGAATATGATGTGAAGTTGGAGGAGCTTTCAAAGGCATTTTTTTTTTTTTTTAGTAAACAGTAATACTTATTAAAATACACATGAAAATAATAATAAAAGGTGGGCTGTCAAAGGGCAAATGGGTCAAAGAGACTCAACCTATTAATTATTTATTTTATTTAATTTTCAAAGAAAGAGTCAATCTTATGGTCAACTCAATTAGTATGCTCATAAAGTGTTTTTTTTTTTTTTTTTTTTTTTTGAGAATCAGTCTGCTCATAAAGTTGATACTAATACTAATTCCATGCCTATTTTCACAACTATTTATGCAATAAATTATGATTAACTATTGCCATCATAATTCTTTTTCCACCACTCACAGACTGACACATCAAGACATTAAAACAGCTAGAAAGATCATTATAAAACAACTAGCAATTGCGCATTCTCTTAACCTATTGAAGATCTATGCATTTAAGACCCAAACCATCTCTGACTAATCAAATGAACAAAAAAAAAAAAAAAAATTAAAGAAAAAATGAACAAAAGATTGAATGAACCTTGCAGGCAATTATATATTATATGAGAACAAGGAGTTGCAAGACACGATAACACTAAGGTTGGGCTACCATAAATGTTGACATAATTGTTAGATTTAATTAACCTTATCCGACAAATTAGCATGAGCATGTAAAATTCTATCCCATGTTGGAAGCTATGGGTTTACTTCTAAATTGACCTCCATATGGAAAATTATTAGGTACTCCCAGAGTACCATAAATGCGTATGTAAATTTGTAATTTACAATTATATGTTTTGGTTGGCTTTAATTTTGTGCCAAATTTGATTGTAATTATGCTCAATCTTTTGTACCCTATATTTATTGTGGGATCTAACTATAAGGGTTGTGTGATAGAGAGAGAAAGAGTGTGAAGACTCAAGCAATTGAAGACAGAAAAGTTTTTGCAGGTAGCTCGCAACTAAGAATCCCGCGAAATGATGCATGTGCCCTACACATGATTGGAATGCAAAGAGTCAAGACAGATGGAGACAACTATGTTTTACGAGTAGCTTGCGGGTAAAGCCTTCCCGCGAGACACTCGCGAAACATTCTGTTTTGCTAGATTGTGCTATCTGATACACACTTTCTGTACCCACACTATATATACCTACATTACCCATAGATGTTAAGGAGTGCTTCAGAGAGAAAACTCTAGCCACAAACCTTGAGAGTTAGAAATTATTATACCCAGAATCCTCTACATAATTGCTTGTAGATTTTCCTCAACTCCTACCTCTCAATTTCCATACCATTGAGAGGTTAATAGCCCAAACACTTACTACACCCTTTCAGAGTGTTCAGTGAGGTTTTGGTGCTGCTGGGAAGTATTGGAAGAAGCCAAAGATGGCAAATGCAACATGGAGCTTGTTGCGGGATCCGGAGAACTAGACAAGACATAGTTCCGAGAAGCCGTGTTGGAGTAGGAGTTTGGAGGGCTTAGGTACATCGGGTAGATTAGGCTTGGAGGGTCTCTTGCTAACCCATGTATCCCAACTGATTGTCTAGTGGATCGATTACCACTTAGAGGGCGGGGGAGAGGTTTTTCGTCGAGTTCTTCGGTTTCCTCTTCGATAACACATCGACGTGTTATCTTGTGTTTGCATTCTTCTTCCCTACTCTTTTATCTTTCATTTTACTGTTGAGTTATAATTATTATGGGTTAGAGTAGCTTGTTTGTTTATCCGCTCGCATTTACTCTATTCCGCACTTAGTATTAAGTTAGAGTAAAATCAATCGAGCCGTAACTTTAATTTGAAAGTCTAAATAGCTCTTGTGTTTTCACATATTTTCAAGCATTCAGCGTAGTCCCCTCTCTCACATGAATGGTAGGTCTCACCATAAATTAGTGGGACCCACCATTCATGTGAGAGGAGGAAGTACACATTTATGATACTCCAGGAGTACACAATAATTTCCCCCTTCATATGTGTGAAGATTTAAAACAAAAGGTGTAATTAAATTTTTATATTTATTTTTAAAAATAAGATATAGAGATTCGGACTCAAATTCTTCACGTAAGAAAAATCATGTGATAGTAATACTTTTGATTTTTTTTTTTTTTTCCTTAAGAAGTTTTTGTTAACCACCTCAACCAAGAAGACAAGCACATAATTTGCATCTAGATAGTGCACAAAGAAATATACCTCATTGTTTACCCATTCATTAGAAAACGAGGTCAACATTTAAGATATGATATATGCATATTCCATGTCTAGAGGACATGTATAATTGGTGTAATATTACACTTTTTTACTCGTCTATATATAATTGGTGTATACATATTACACATTTTTTACTCGTTTTTCAAAATGAGAGTGTTAGGATTTAAATTTCTAGATTTGTATTGGCAAACATGTGAATATAAACTTGTCTTGTTATTAGCTATCATTTTTTTTTTTAATTCATTATGAGATGAGAGTAGTTGAAAAGATGGGTTTGGTTTTTTTTTTTCATTTCTTTAGTTGACAATTCGATAATTGAAGGAGAGAGGATTTCAATTTTGAATTTTAAATGTCTCTAGAAAAGTGTTGATTCATGAGCTAAAAAGCTCTTGCATGTGTTTTACTATTTTTCTATCAATAAAAAAATAATGGATCGGTTGCATTTGAAATCCTTTGGGGGCAATTTTTTTTGTAATCTACATTCAACATGTAGGGTTCAAATTTGTCTTAAACAAAAAAAAAAAACAAAAAATAAATAAATAAATAAAAATAAAAATAAAAATCACACACACACACACACACACATATATATATATATATATCACTTCACTTACATTTCGTGTCCTTCACTCCTTCATTAATTCAAACAAGAACTTTAGCTTTATTATGCTCTTAGTGTTGGTGTTGCTCTAGCATTGAGACTTTGAGAGTAGTTCATAGTTCACAGTTTCTTTTATTTGTTTATCAAATTTTTTATTTTTTAGATTCTATGATTTTATTATCTACAGGTTACATTTTCTCTTTCTTTTTTTTTCCCCAATGTAAACAATGATAGGTAACATATATTGATTATTTTGTGCGCCCAGGGCAAATATTCGTAAAATTTGGGTCTAAAATAGTGTGAGACAGCAAGGGCATGAGGTAGCATTTATATGATATTAATGTCGTTCTTTCCATATGTTCATAATTAACGTGTTAAGAATTTTATATTTCAATGGCACAACTTTGGCTCAAATCCTCTCATCCTCATAATAATTTTTATTTATTTATTAAAAAAATAAAAAATAAAAAAAACCCTAAGAATTTGGACGTTTAGTTGCCTTTTGGATTGCTTGCTACATCAAACTAATCATATGTCATTGTGTATAAAATGAATATTATTTCATCAAAAAAAAAAAAATGTGTATCTCATTTAGAAAGTGTGATTCTCCTTTCTCCTATCTACTTGTTAGCTAGAACTTCAACATACGCTTTTCATGAAACTAAACTTCTTTTGTTTGAGAAAGTAGTTGACCAACTTGACTTGTTCATTTCTTATTTGCTTTCATCAACATACGGTTTTCATGAAACCTTGATTAATGCTTTATTTAAGTGTCATGAAAAGCAACTGTTGAAGAAAGCAAATAAAGAAATTAAGTGGCAAATCAAGTTGATGGGGTACAGTTGGATATATATATATCTTGCTTCTTGCTTCCACTTACAAAAGAAAAAAAAATCTCATTCCTCTCTTGCTTTTCCTCTTATAACCGAGTTTGTATTGCTCAGATTCTCATTTTCCTTACTCAAAATATTTTTCTCTCTCAAGAAAAAAATCCCAACAAAACCCCCACCATTTTGAAGCAAATCTCATTACTTTCCAACCATTAATTTAGGTAAATCTTATTCTTAAGCTCAGTACTCTACAAGTTTTTTGATGGAGGGTACCTTCCTCTATTGTTTGCCTCGACTCCTGTGACCATTATGTATTTATGAAACTATGGCTACCAAAAGAAGTACAAGTATGAACTAGACAACAAAGATTCTACTCATAAATTGGTGGAGGTAGCCTCTGATCTAAGCATCCATCGTGTCCTAGGTGTTGCTCTACTTTACACTGAGCTTGTCCATGGAAATTCCCCTATATTCATTCACTATGTTGCGAATGTACTACCTTTACACTCAGTTCTTGTCTTTGTTTCAATCAAGTATCCAACCATTAGCATAGTCGCCCCAGAGGAACGATTTTTGTTTGAACGAATAGAGCATTATGAGCTAGGCATTTTCCGATGTATTGTGAGGTATGGATATAAGGATTCAAGATTTGAATGGGAGTTTTTTAAGGAGATGTTGGTGAATCAATTGAAGGAGTTCATACGAAATGATGTGCTCAAGCTTGATGAATTAGATGATAACAACAAAGTAGAAAAGATTGATGAAGAAATGATGTAAAGAGAGGTGGGAACTGTGGATGATGCACTAATATTTGGAGATGTTTATCAAATAGGTAAAAATGAAGTGATGGATTCAAAGAGGTCTAGCTTTTCGAAGAAGTTAGCTATAAACTATGTCTATAATTGGTTGATGTGTAAGACAGGCAGATGAAGTTTTCATGATTCCTCGCAGGCGTCTTCTCAAGGTGGGAATGACTTATAAGGTATAGAGATTTTAATCAATTTGTTGAGATTTTGATAAAATGAATTGAATCTCACACAACAATTTTCTGATCAATTTACTTGTTTATTTTTATATATTATAGCCACAACATGTTATGGAACCGATAAATTTGAATTTCCATCTATCAACTTGTTTGCTATAGCTAATGATAAAATTTGGAATGGTGGAGTAGCATGTGGGAGATAATACTTGGTGAAGTGCATTAGTGGTTCAGTAAGAGATGCTTATGATCAAAACCAGACAATTCAGGTCAAGATTGTTGATTATCTTGGTGGAATACCGTCTCCCCCTTCAGCTTTCAACACCACCACGGTTTTATCCAACACAACTTTTGGGTCCATTACAAATTTAGCTACTTCTTCTCTCTCTATCAATATTGAATATCAACCGTAAGTTTCTTCAATGTCCCTTCTTTGTTTTTGTTTTCTTATTTCCTAATATGGGTGTCATTATAACCAATATAAATATTCCATACCTTGAAATTTATTCCTTATTTCTTTTGAAAGTTCAAATAGTGTATAAAACACTATGAACGTTTAGACCCCCAATAACAAAATTACCAATTCAAGCTTTATGACAAACAATAAGTGTGCGGAACATGAATAAGCTTAATACAGAATTGATAAACAATCTAAACCAAATAAAATCACATCCACAACAGAAATTAAATGGCAAAGATTAAGGGAAGAGAGATGCAAACACAAGGACAACACACGATGTGTTATCGAAGAGGAAACCGAAGCCCTCAGCGTAAAACCTCTCCGCCACCCTTCAAGCGGTAAGTAATCCACTAGAAAATGTAGTTGGGATACATGAACAGCAATAGACCCCCCCAGCCTAATCTACCCAGTGTACCTAAGCCCTCCAAGCTTCTTGCTCCAACGAGGTTGCGTTGAACCTATTTCTTTTCTAACTTCCCAGATTCCGCTACTTGACCATAGCATCAACCAATGTGAAATCGGTTCCTTCCTAACTGCTTCCCAAAGCACCAAACAGCCCTCTCACAAAAATGGATATGGTGAGAAAAGGTTTTGGTAATAAGCCTCTTAAGGATTTAACAATGAAAAGGAAGAGAGTTGAGGAATTTGAAGAGTCTCTTAATGAAGATTAGGGATGAATCAATCTTGTTTTTCTCTAGGGTTTCTCTCTCAAAATTCTCTCTGGAAGCTCTCTTTCTTTCATGGGTATAAGGGGTATTTATACTGGGGTGAGAATGGAATGTGAAGAGTCAGGTTTTTCAAAATAAGGCCGGCTCGCGGCTTGACTGAGTCGCAAGTTCCAGCTGCGAGGTAACTGAACGACCAGTTGTCCTATTTTGTCCTGTAGTGCTCCAGCTAGCATGACGCTTCAACTTCTGGCATGCCTGGCAAGTGTGCAATTCTAACGGCTTGCAACCGCGAGTCACCCGTGAGATCCAGTCTCGAGTCCCTGTTTTTCTTGCACATTCTTGAGCATTTCTTTACACTATCTCACTCACTACCCTTACAAGAATCCCACCTAAATACAGGGTTACTAATTGTTGAAATACAAGCAAATTTGGCCCGGAATAAAGCCAACAAGATGGTTGATTAAATTCAACCTTACATCTTTCTTTCTCAGTTCGAGTAAGATATGAATCTAAAATCTACTTTAATTCCACCTCAACCTTTATTCCTGAGCTAAAGTTAAGGATGAATGAACTTTTAATTGCTCTAATGCAATTCTGTATTTTTACTTAAAATTTGTGTTATTGACTATCAACTGCTTGTTCAATAATTGTATCATGAATTTAACATATGTTTCCTCTTTCTCATATTAGGAAAATAAGAGAGGTAGAAAACATATATCTAAAATGAGATTCTTGTTTTTGTTGTCCCTTAATTCCTATAAGAGATTTTTCTTTTTCTTTTTTGGTTTAATTAATTTTGAAATATTGCAATATTTTCTGCAGGGTATGATATGTGGGAAATAACATGACTTGGACATCAATTCATATTCAACTTGGTTTGTTGGACTGAGTTTTAAACAAATTTCTTTAAGGCTGCTATATAGAAATTTGAAATGGTTTTTCATGCCATTAGCAAACTAAAGTTGAAAGAAAATCACAACAAACTTATCAAAATCTCTAGACCTCATAATTCATTCCCACCTTGAGAAGACGCTTGCGAGGAATCATGAAAACTTCATCTGCCTACCTCACACATCTTTTCAACCAATTACAAGCATAGTTTATAGCTAACTTCTTCAAAAAGCTAGACCCCTTTGAAGCCATCACTTCATTTTCACCTATTAGATAAACAACATCCCCAAATTTTAGTGCATCATCCATAATTCTCATCTCTCTTTGCCCCATTTCTACTTCGTTGTTATCAGCTAATTCATTAGGCTTGAGCACATCATTTTGTATGAGCTCCTTCAATTGATTCACCAACATCTCCTCAAAAAACTCCTACTCAAATATTGAATCCTCATATACATACCTTACAACTCATCGGAAAATACCTAGCTCATAATGCCCTATTTGTACAAACAAAAAGCGTTCTTTTGGAGGGACTGTGCTAATGATTAGATACTTGATTGAAACAAAGACAAGAACTGAGTGTAAAGCTAGTACATTCGCAACATAGTGAGTGAAGGGAAAATTTCATAAACAAGCTCAGTGTAAAATAGAGCAACACCCAGGACACGATGGATGCTTGGTTCAAAGGCTACCTCCACCAATTTATGAGTAGAAACTTTGTTGTCTAGTTCATATTGTACTTCTTCCAGTAGCCATAGTTCCATAAATACATAATGGTCACAAGTGTCAAGGCAAACAATAGAGGAAGGCACCCTCCATCAACAAACTTATGGGATACTGAGCTCATGAATAAGATTTACCTAAATTAATGGTGGGAGCGTAATTAGATTTGCTTCAAAATGGTGGGGGTGTTGTTGGAGATTTTTTCTTGAGAGAGAAAAATATTTTCAGAGAAAAAAATAAGAGTTTGGGCAATACAAACTCGGTTATAAAAGGAAAAGTAAGAGAGGAATGAGGTTTTTTTTTTTTCTTTTGTAAGTGGAAGCAAGAAGCAAGAAGCAAGATATATATATACACACACAACTATACCCCCATCAACTTGATTTTCCACTTAATTTCTTTATTTGCTTTTCTCAGCAACTACTTTTCATGACACTTAAATAAAGCATTAATCAAGTAAGGGGCAACAAATTTCTAAAAAAAAAAAAAAGGTTATGGGCAACAAATAGATAGGAGAAATGAGAATC
Organism: Quercus lobata; assembly: GCF_001633185.2. Lineage (NCBI taxonomy): Eukaryota > Viridiplantae > Streptophyta > Magnoliopsida > Fagales > Fagaceae > Quercus > Quercus lobata. The sequence continues at coordinate 8,473,617 of NC_044909.1, read as the reverse complement.
ACACTTCCTAAATGAGATACAAATTTTTGATATTTTTTGATGAAATAATATTCATTTTATACACTGTAAGGACACTATTTGTAACGACCCGAAATGATATTGGGTTCGCACGTAAAAAGGCCCAAACAATATCATTTATAGAGTGTGGGTTTGAAAGGCTAGGCCTTGGTCACCAGATAGTGTATTTTTCGTGGTGTTCATACATAGTTAAATCGTGTTCGCTCTAGGAGTCTTTCTCCTGGAAGCGGGCTGGGAGGCTCTGGTTTTTGGCCATTTTTCCCATCCCCCTTCCCCGGATTACTTACTTTTTCTTTTATACTAGCCTGTATCTCTTATCCAACATCCATGTGTGGGTTCGATTTTCCAGGACTGATACTTGTCCCATCAGCCCATACCCAGAGTGGTTGGGGGTGGTTGTAAAAGCTGAAGAGTGTGGCTCTGTCAGATGCAGAGTTTTGAATGGCAGTAAGGGCAGCTTTCCCTTTGTCCTTGGTTGTTATACTATCCAGCGTACCCTTCTCTATTGACCTAGATATTTTAGATTTTTTCCCAAACTGTTCCTATATCGTTTTTGCCCTTTCTTCCAGGGAGACCTCGGATATGCCGGGGACAGAATCATCCTCGGCTGTGTCTCAAGACTATTTGGACTTTTATTACCTATCCTCAGTTATAACCTTCCTCGGCTCGGGCCTTGGGCCCCAACGTAAAAATGGGGCAGGGCCACAAATTATTGGACCCCACAATAGCCCCTCAAAATCCTGTTGTCCGACCTCTTGGTCGGAGAGGAGGGTTTTGGTAATACCACGCCTTTATTGCGGTCTGCTTAGATCTGCCTTTCATTAATGCGGGTGTCTCTTCATCTATCCAGGAAACATACCAGGCTACGAGACATTCCTCTGAATTCATTCATGATGTGTTCCTGCCGCTTCATTATCCGAAACGCGCCTTTAATGATTTCCCTTTACGAGACCATTTAAATTCAACGGTTATTGACGGCGTGGGGAAGTGGAGTGGACATATTCTCATTTACAGATTTTCTTGGAAATTTAGACAGATTAAATGCCTCCCGTTTTGCCCTTCATATAAGAAGGAAAGCAAGAGGTTACCTCCCTCACACAGAGACCTTTCAATCCTTTTAAAGTCTGAATACCCTTAGCCTCCCCCAGAGTATCCCTTATCCACTCGCTTACACCTTGGATTGTGATACGTCCAAGACAGGAGCGGGAATGAAGAGACCATACCCTTCCCAGAAATGCTACGTTCTTGTGAAGCTCAGAATGGCTCGGTCAGGGCAGGGATGGCAGAGATTCAAGATACTTCTCATCCTCCTTTCAGCCAAAATCTGAAGCAAGGGCATGTCGCGTCAAAATTTTGGCACGACTGAGCTGGGGTCACCCATTATCAGTACCAGCCGCTCTCTTATGAGCATAGCTAACATGGCACCAGCGTGTTAGGAGTCAGGACTGACGCAGGGACAAAGTATCTCTGCTTCTTCCTCTCTTCCTTCACTGGTGCCTCCTTTTACCTCTCCTTCTTCTTCTTTCCCATCACCAAATCCATCCTGGTGCTTTTCCTTCTTCCTCTTCTTCTCCTCTTCCACCTAAGAAGGTCCTCCTCTCAATATGGGCGCCACTGAGGCAGAATTTGGAAAGACTTGGGAGCAGAGCTTACAAAAATTTCTGGTTGTTTATTTGTTTGTTTGTTTGTTTGTTTTTTTTTTTTTTTTTTTTTTTTTTTTTTTTTTTTTTTTTTTTTTTTTTTTTTTTTTTTTAATTCGTTTTCTATATAGGCTTGTTTAAACCCTTCATTGTACGCTGTAATGCCTCTTTATATTAATAAAAGTCATCATGCTTTATTTCGTATATCTTATCTCTTCTTTTTGAAATGGTTATGCCGTGAATAGACGTACTACCCTGTGACTTCTTTTTTATTTTTGTACTATGAACGATGCTTAGGGCCGAAATCTTAGTCAATAAAAAGACCTTGCTCTGTACTTATTGAAACTATCCGACATAATAAGGCCGATTTGAACAAATGATGCTTAGGGCTGAAATCCTTACTAAGAAGAAAAGGAAAAGATATTATGATGAGTTTATTAGAGCTGTCTGGCATAATAACGCCAACCTAAGAAAACAATATTTTGGACCGAAATCCTTTACCAAGAAAAAAGATGTCATGATGAACTTATTAGAGGTATCGTGTACAATAAGACCAACCTGAAAATGGGTTGTATACCCCAAACTTGAGCGAGGTGACGGCTGAATGCTCGATGCCGACATGAAAATGGGTTGTATACCCCAAATTTGAACGAGGTGATGGCTGAATGCTCGATGCCATGTAGGAAGTAATCATCCAAGGATATATAACCCAAAATGTACAGCCCCTGTTGGTCGCTGTGTAATAAGGCGTTTCGCCATCTTCCTAATAACTTTCATAACCTTAACCTTTTCTGGTATTTGGTCCGGGGACTGAGTGACTTAGAATTCTTCTTAAGTAGCTGACTTCTTCATAGGTTTGAGTCCGAGGACCATGCAATACCTTGGTTCTGTCCAAAACTTGATTTGTAAATAGTTGGTTTCCCCATAGGTTTGAGTCCGAGGACCGTGCAATACCTTGGCTCTGTCCAAAACTTGATTTGTAAATAATTGGTTTCCCCATAGGTTTGAGTTCGAGGACCATGCAATACCTTAGTTCTATCCAAAACTTGATTTTTAAGTAGTTGGTTTCCCCATAGGTTTGAGTCTGAGGACCATACAATACCTTGGTTCTGTCCAAAACTTGATTTTTAAGTAGTTGGTTTCCTCATAGGTTTGAGTCCGAGGACCATGCAATACATTGGTTCTGTCAAAAACTTGATTTTTAAGTAGTTGGTTTCCTCATAGGTTTGAGTCCGAGGACCATGCAATACCTTGGTTCTGTCCAAAACTTGATTTTTAAGTAGTTGGTTTCCCCATAGGTTTGAGTTCGAGGACCATACAATACCTTAGTTCTGTCCAAAACTTGATTTTTAAGTAGTTGGTTTCCCCATAGGTTTGAGTCCCATAGGTTTGAGTCCGAGGACCATGCAATACCTTGGTTCTGTCAAAAACTTGATTTTTAAGAGGTGCTGCTTCTCAGACTAAAAGGGTTAGTGTTTGTATTTTATAGCCGAATCTGGCAATACCCAGTTGACATTGGGACTTGAAAGTTCAATTAGTGTATAAAACACTATGAACGTTTAGACCCCCAATAAAAAAAATTACCAATTCAAGTTTAACATTAAACAATTAATATGTGGAATATGAACATAAGCTAAGTACAGAATTGATAAACAATCTAAACCAAATAAAATCACATCCACAGCAGAAATTAAATGGTAAAGATTAAGGGAAGAGAAATGTAAACACAAGGACAACATAACGATGTGTTATCGAAGGGGAAAAGAAGAAATATGTTTGGCGTTACATCGTTGGAGTAGGAGCTTGGAGGGCTTAGGTACATTGGATAGATTAGGATTGGAGGGTCTTCTGCTATTCATGTATCCCAACTATACTCTTAAGGGAAGAGAAATGTAGTTGGGATACATGAACAGCAGAAGACCCTCCAATCCTAATCTATCCAATGTACCTAAACCCTCCAAGCTCCTACTCCAACGATGTTACGCCGAACATATTTCTTCTTTTCCTTACCGGATTCCGCTTCTTAATCATAGCATCAACCAATATGAAATTGGTCCCTTCTTAACTGTTTCCCAAACACCAAATGGCTTTCTCACAGATATGGGTATTGTGAGAAAATGTTTTGGTAATATACCTCCCAAGGATGTAACAATGGAAAGGAAGAGAGTAGAGGAATTTGAAGAGTCTCTATGTGAAGATTGTGGATGAGTCAATCTTGTTTTTCTCTAGGGTTTCTCCCTCAAAATTCTCTCTGAAAACTCTCTATATTTTGTGGGTATAAGGGTCTATATATAGTGGGGTGAGAAAGGAATGCGAAGTGTCAGTTTTTCCCAAACAAAGTGGTCTGGCTACTTGGCCTCGTGACTGGACTGAGTCGCGAGTTCAAGTCGCAAGCTAATGGCCTGGCCAGCCTGGGATTTTTGTCCTGTAGTGCAACAGCTGGCATGACGCTTCAACTTCTGGCATGCTTGGCACGTGTGCAACTTCCGGCGGCTTGTAAGCTGCGAGTCACCCGCGAGATCTAGTCGCGAGTCCCTACTTCTTTGTACAATCTTGAGCATTTCTTCATACTCTCTCACACACTACTCTTACATGATTCCCACCTAAATACAGGATTACTAATTGCTAAAATACAAGTAAATTTGGCATGGAATAAATCTAACAAGATGATTGATAAAATTTAACCTTACAGGACTTATTGATCAAAACCCAGTAACAGAATGCTAATAATGAATGATTGGAAAGGATAAAAGAAGAAACTTCAAGTCTGCAACACTTGCATTGCATTGTTGATCTTACTGAAAATCCAAAGGAGTAGAAAATCTAATTGCCAATAATAAATTTAAGATCGCTGAGCTGTTTAATTTCATTTGCATTTGTTGTAACTCAAATAGATTTTACATTTTTAGTCAAATTTGATTGTTAAGATACAATTTCAATAAACTTGTCTGAATGTCATATTCATTGGCATCCCTGGTGTCTTTTATATGTTGTTTTAATCTGATGGATGTTTGTGGGGGTGCTTATGATATTGCTATTAAAGCTTTGCATTTTCTGACCTGTTTCTTTTATTAGTCAACTCAAATTACCAGCATTGGATTTAATTTGTTAATAGGAATTGTATTTTTTTTGTTGCAGGCAGCAGCAGCTATGTGTGTAGGAATGGGCAGCTTCTCTGATCCTTTTGAGGCACAGGGGCTTGCGCATTTTCTAGGTTTGATTATATACCATTTATCTTACATGAAGACACGTGCCTTCACCCCCCCCCCCCCCCCTCCCAATTTGGAACAGAAAGACAAGGATTTTCAATTAGCTTCAAGATCCCTGTGAATGATTTTGTTAGCCTGATCGCATCTTTTAATGTTGAAAGCTGACATCATCAATAGGGAAATCTCCTGTTTTAGATTTACCATATAGTTTTCATTTTTCCCGGATAAGAAGTTAGATTAATTTTATTTAAATCGATTGGAAGGTAAGTGGGGCTTGAATCCAATACTTTACTGATTCATACTTCAGACAGTGAGTGACTAGAAGCTTATGAACATTAGATGCTTATTTGGACTTAAATTAAAACTTAACACAGTGTTTGGGGTGAAGAAATTGTTAAATATAAAGAATATTGCAAATGATGAGATTTTCATCCCCATCATTTAAAATCCCATAATTTATAAATTTCCTTGTTTGGCTGTAATCTTTGTAGAAAATTTAAAATGATGGAAATTTTAAATTTTAAAGTTTGGACATGCCAAGTACCTTGTATCACAATTGACAATTTTTAGTGTTTCCAACAGTGATGTCTAGGTTCACATCCCCCCCTCCCCAGCTATCTAAATTATCAAAAAAAAAAAAAAGTTTGGACATAATCAAAATTTGTATACAACTATATTACTTAGCAGTTAGCACCTTAATTGAACTCAAGTGTAAAATTATGAGACATTTTTTTTTTGGGAGAAGATTATGAGACACATTATATAATGTATACTCTAGCCCAAATTACTATTGGACCTCATTATGATAAAGTGGGGAGTTAGGGGGGTTGATAGATACCATGGGTGACTGATGAGCCACCAAAAATTTTCACAAGTCCACCACCAAGACTTATTCATGCGGCTTCACCAAATTGCAAAAAATTTATTAAATTCTTAGATTTTTAAAGAACTAAAAAAGAATAGTATACTACCAAGACTCTAATTTATTTTTATCATTAAGTAGTTTATCTCTTTTAAAAAATATAAAAATATAATAAATATAAAATTTTCCAAGTTTTTAAAAATAAAATCAAGCTAGCTGGCTGTAATTCCTGTGGATATGAACATAGACGGTTTAAAAAATAAAGAAAAGGTTGTACTCCTACCATCTATGTCACCGGGTTCTTTTGAACGTTTCAATTGGGACTATCGCTCACAACTTTTTTATTTTAATTTGTATAGATTAATATTAGATTAATCAAAAAATATTATATAGTAAGCGTAAAATAAAAACTGCTTCATGTAAGATTGTAGGTAAATTAATATTAGATCAATCAGGACTCTAATTTATTCCTATCTCTAACTCATTGTTATCAAAAAGTAAATGTATCTCTAAAAAAAAAAATGAAATAAAAAACTGCAAATTAATATTAAATTAATCAAGACTCTAATTCATTCATATCTCAAATTCAAAAAATCAAAACTCTAATTCATTTTTATCTCTAATTCATTGTTATCATAAAATAAGTGTATCTCTATAAAAAAAAAAAAAAAAAATTGAAATTAAAACTACAGATTAATATTAATCATGACTCTAATACATTCACAACTAACGGAACTAAAAAAAAAAATACATGCAACTAACGCAAGAACACAGACTCACAAAATTCAAACACATGAACAAAACCAAAGCACAAAAAAGTAATCCTAAAACATAACAAAAACCTTTGCACACAACAACACAAAATAAAACCCAAATTAAATCACACCCATACTATCAAAAAATACACACCCAAATTAAAAGTGAACATCCAACTATTTGAAAGGTGGTGTCGTTGCAGGGACCTGCTCTTAGAAAGGTTAGCTTCAATTTCTTCATTTTTTTTTTTTTAATGTTATATCTCTCTGTATATGTGTGTATTCGTGTTTAATTGTTGATATAATTAAGTTTCTATTTTATTTTTCTTTCTTCATATTGCTTGGTTTCTGAAAAATTAAGAAAGGGGTACAAATTTCTGAAATTTGAACTTTGATTTAATTTTTTCACCTTCTAATTCAAAAAAAAATTTCATCTTTATTTGTTTTTAGCTATTAAATTTTTTTAGGTTCTTGCAAGGAGAGTCGAGAATCAATATACTTGGAAAGGGTTTGGTGCAATCCCTATAGCCTTAAAGGAACTCAAGGTTAAGGCCTACAAAATTTTACATCATGCCCACAAATAGTCAAATAGGGTAAATCATAACCCAACAGGTACAACTTTTTCCTCTTTGTAACAATTTGGGTTTTGAGAAATTGTTTTAGGTATTTTAATCAGGACTCTACTTCATTGTATCATCAAGTAAGTGTATCTCTATACTTAAAAAAAAAAAAAAAAAAAAAAAAAAAAAAAAAATCTAATAACAATCTAGCTAATAACATTAACTATTTTTTTTGGGATAAAGTATTAAAAAAAAAAACTAATATGTAATTAACCTAAACTAGTTTTTCATTCTCCAACTTATTGTACAATTTTTTTATTTAGGCTTCCATTTTTCTACCTACAATCATGTAGGTATGTATTTTTTACTCTAATTTTTTATTATAATAAATTAAATACGTTTTATGTATTTGTTGCCTTTTGTTTAAGCTAATTTCCTTATATTTTATATAATTGATATGTTAATGGTTTGATCCAATTTAATTATTTTGTTGTCCAATATATATGTAGGTTGTCGTAGTAAATTCCAATCATAGACTATTAAATTTACATACAATTTTGCAATGGCACCTTCTTTTTTTTTCTTTTTTCTTTTTTTTAAGGTTTGTCAAAAATGATTTCAAGCATCCTAAGAAAGGTTCGTAATCTAGATGTAGAACTTTGCAATTTTTTTTTTTAATTAGAACAAAGGTTTTATTCCTCGAATAGTTCTATCTTTAAAAAGTGGCTAATTTTATGTTACTTTGTCTAAAGATATTAATCATTAATATTATTGTTAACAATACTGCAAATCACTTATATTATTGTAGATTCATTAGATATAAGATTCATATGCAAATAGTTTGATACATGTAACTACAAATGATATTATAGCACAATTGGTATGTTAGAAAGTGATTTTGTATTAAGGTGTTATCATTTTATATTTGATGGTTGTTATAACAATTTATTCCTTTTGTCATAATAATTACTTATTTGGTTATAATAATTATATATATTCTACAACTTTTAACATAAAACCGTGCAACGCACGGGCCTTCAACTAGTATATATATAAAAGAAGAGACATCATCGTATGAGGGTCTAAGGTTTTGCCAAGTAGCACACTCCTTTAAAAGGAAAAGTAAATTCTTGCCATTTTCTAAAAAAAAAAGAAAAAAAAAAAAAAAAACTCTTCGTTTTTTGAATGACTCTTCGTTTCACTAAGCTTCAAGTAATAGATAGTTAATGACTCTTTCTTTTCTGAATTAACCACACTCTCCAAAGGATTTAAATTGACCATCGGTTCTTCAGCTTCCTTGTTTTTTAACTTTCATATGTTTAGTTTTCCAATTCCCAAAACATACCGCGCCATCTTTTTTTCTTTTTCTTTTTTGAGGAACACACCACGCCTACTCGTCTTCGTCTGTTACCATATGCATTTTGTTTTTACTTTTGCTTTGCTTATGTTGCTATTTGCTAAGATTATAATTATTTGTTGTATAGTTTACTCAAACTGAAATAACATGTTGTCTTATTGTGTTCCTAGGAAATATTATCTTCATCTCCTGAAATTTGTGCTGGATTCAAGTGCAAAAGAATCTTCCATGGAAGCACATGTTCATTCACATGAATTGGTAATCAAAAATATTCCCCATCTTGCAGATACCTGCCCATAGTCCTTTAAGGTAATTATCGTCTCTCTCTCCCTCTGGGTACCAAGATGTTCCTTTATTACATGTACTTTTTATTGGCTAATTATGATTCGTATGGCCTTTTGGGGTAGCATAATATTAAATTATGCATTTTACTAATTATTTGTGTCTAACATTATGGTGCCACATCTTCCAAATTTTTTTTTTTTTTTTGAGCAGATAGTTAATTTATCCAAGACACTTCAAATTATCCAAGACCCCTTAAAACCACAATCAGATTAACCTAGGTAATTAGCCAAGTGATTACTTAGTCCAAATTACAAGTCTAGGTTATCACAATCAAACAATCATATCATGCATAGCATCGGAAAGATAAGTAACACAACGATATGATAACCTAGGAAAACCAAACCGGTAAAAAAACCTGGGGAGGATTTAACCTAGCTATCCTCAAGGTAAAAGGCAAATCCACTAGAAAGAATCGAAGTTCATACAATAAGACTTACAAGCCCCCACGCTCGACTTCTTATTACTACCCACCAGCAGAACTTACTGACACAACCACATGCAAGCTCCGAATCCACGGACTCCTTCTTTCTTTGGCCTTTGCAAAACACAAACACCCCCGTTTGTGACTTTGAAATCCCACTCAAAGGTTTAGCAACACAAACTCTCATGTTTGTGACTCCAAGACCACCCTTGAAGGTTTAGATCATCAACACCTTTGATGACAAGAAAAGACAGCAACTTCTACAATACCGGATCTTGAGATTCTTCAAGGAATAACACCGGTAGAAGACATAAGAGAGCTTTTAGGTACAAAACCCTAGATCTACAAAAGAGGAACAAGATGCACTCTAATCTCTCTAAAAAACTCTCAAAACCCCACCTAGGGTTAGCTTATAATTTCCTTTAAATACTGGAAAAAACGGCTCGTGATTTGGGCTTCAAACGAATAAGTTATGGCCTTTTTACGTTTGCTGATTTTGCTAAAATTTTGGATCAATCGAACCAACCAGCTTGTAACTCATTTGTTTTTATCCCAAACTTGAGTTTTTTATCTTGGGCTTCAATGTAGACCATTCTAAACTAATGAGACCTAGTTTTTGTCATGTTTTGTCATGGTTTGCCAACATTACAAACTCAAAACCTAATAGTTTAGGTTTGCTTTTGTTTTTTTTTTTTTTTAACGGGTCGGGTATGGATAATATCCATACCCTACTCGATTAAACTCTATCCATTAAGAACCGAGTATTACCCAAAACATTTGGATCGAGTAGGGTTGGATATTCATTACCCAATGGGTATGGCCATCCCTAACTGTGATTACATGTATTCTTCCGCATTTTGTTTGAATTAGCTTGACTTTGTTGACGTAGCATGAAATATGAATTATGTGTAATACAACTACTTGCTGCGGAATATCACTTTGCGAAGTATAGGATTGAATCTAATAGTTATATAACAGGAAATGTGGGTTGAATTGTATAAAATCAGGGAAGATGTCTGACTTCCTTTCATTCTTTGCAAGACAACAAATATTATTAGGTGAAGCTTATTCTTGTGTGACTTTTAAGAATTGGTGTTTTCCTTACTAGGATTCATCTTATGTTCTTGGGTTGGTTCATGTGTGAGTTGCAATGACAATGGCTTAGAGCATCCACATCAGATGTGTCAAATGTGCCAAATGCCAAATATTTGGTACATTTGGCACACCAAACACAAAAACGGAGCTTTATCAAATGTGTTAAATGTGTCAAATTTTGTCAACATGCTATAGTACCATTGCATTTTGACATGGCACGGACTCAAATGGCATTTGTACTTTATTATTTTTTTATTATTCATCTTTCTCTCTCATCCCACTCAGCCACTCCATCTCCACTTCTCCAGATCCTGCTTTCTCTCCTCCCTCTCTATCTAATCCCCCTCTCTCGAGTGAAGGATGGGTTCCGAAGTGGGTATATTCTGGCGTGGGTCAGATGACGGTGTGGGTCATAGGTATGGCGGCATGGTGGGTCACGGCGAGCTGGGTCGCAGTGACGTGGGTCGGGCTCACGGCAGAGGTGAGTGGGTTTTGATGGGTGGGTTCAGATGGGGTTTGGGGTGGTTTCCTTCATCAGTTTTTTTTTTCCCCTTTTGTTTGCTCTCTCCTCTCTGTTCAATCTCTTTGGTTGTGTTTGATGTGGGTTTTGCTTTTGGGTTTGTTTGATTTGCCGTGCCGATCTCTCTGTTTTTTTTTTTTTTTTTTTTCAAGGTGGCGCTGGTGAATGTGGGTTTGTGCCGATGGTGACTAGTCAATGTTGTTGTGACAGTGGTTGTTGGTAGCTGTTGTTGTGGCAGTGGTGGATGTGTTGTTGTTGTTGTTGATGGTGATGAGAGGGAGGAGATAATATATTATTTTAATGTGTAGTAAATATTATTTTAATGTATAGAATTGAATGATAGAACATTTGATAAATGAGATATTGTAAAATGAAGTGGTAAAATAATAAAGTAAGCTTTTGGTATGTCAAAATAACTTTTTTTTGGCAACATCTGTTACGAATGCTCTTATTGCCCTAAATTGAAATCTTGCTGGCCCACAAGGTAAAAATATTATAATAGTGAGGTATTGACAGTTCTTTGCTAAGAGATGTTTATGCTATTGCTGGATTTATTATTTTGAATATGAAGTGAGGTCTCTTGATACCATAGTCAGTGAGGAGTTCTTTTTTTCTTTTTTCTTTTTTTTCAATGAAGTATTATTAACCTTTTGCTTTATTAAAGACGTAAATGTGTCAGGCTCAACCTTGAATCAAAGTTAACATTTATTCTATTACTTTCATCAGAATTGGCAATTATTTATTCTACTTTGAAGCACACTTTTTTAAATGATAGGTGAAGCGTTTGAAAAAAAATTAAATACGCGAAGAAATTCTACTTTGAAGCACACTTTGGCAATTATCTAATGGATGATTCTCCATTAGATATACGCGAATAAATGTCAACTAAATTATACATTTGTGGTATAATTAGAGGGTTTTGAATTTGCTGAATAATAAGTAAAAGAATTAATTCATTGCAGGAACAGAAACAATTACCATCTCTATTTTTTTCGGATAAACAGCTACCATCGAAATCATATCAGGAACAAAAACAAAAAACAATAACTATCTTTTTTTTCTGGATAAAAAGTTACCATCTCTCAACTGGTGCTACATGATCATTGATCAAAATTTCAATCTCATCAGATATACTACCCTGGCTTGCATGGCCATGGTGCTGGTTGGCAATGGCAGCTCTCAAATTACCATCTTTCTGTCATTAAAATGTTGAAATTATGGTCGATTGATAACTTTGCCATAACCTTCTTCATGTGATCATCATCTTCAACCTTATAACTCTTTGCCTCCTGGACCATTCTCTCAACCTCTTCATTGGACGGTCTCCACTTATCATTGGCAATATCGATCTTCCCTTTCACACCAGTGGTCTTCTCTGTCATAGAAACATTCAAGATATCAGCGATATCAAGATCAAAACAAACTATTAACTTTCCAACACCCCTGGGTGCTGGAGGAATGCCAGAAACCACAAATTGTCCCAACATGCAGGTTGTTATCATATGCAAGTAATAAAAATATTAAGAAGTATACAAATCCAACCATTATTATTATTATTATTATTATTATTATTATTATTATTTTCTGAATAAATCCAACCATTATTTAATTTCCCTTTTCCCATGCACGTAGTATAGTAGTAAAAAACATTTAAATTTACAAGTACAATATAAATTACCTATAACGAATATAAATCTTTTAGAAGAAATTCCCAACCCAAACAAACAGATACAGAAACTCTTTCATACATTTTAAGAAATTGGCCTTTCAAGCTATTAAAAAAATAAGTAACTACTTAACTTTTTTAATACAGTCGTAAATTATTAATTCACATAATATTTCTAAATTATATTCTAATTTCATCAAAATCAATCCTCAAAATAATTTTTTTTTTAAACCATAAACAAAGGTTATGTACGTTGGGATCATAATTTTTTTTTTTTTTTTTTTAAATAGAGCCCACGAAAAACTGAGTTTGGTCAATTTTGTCAACTTGGAGAGTTGGATGCTGCTGAAAAAAAAAAAAAAAAAAAAAAAAAGTATGGAGATTTAGATTACCAAAGATAGTGTTGGTAGGGTTTCTGGCGACTTGGTTATTGGCAGCATCACCAATCAAGCACTCATTGCCAGTGAAGGCAACATAGGAAGGGGGTTTTGACAGTCCCACGCATGGATATAGCGTCCCCAGATCGATACCAACTTTCGGGCTTTCTCCTTTGCCAGCCATGAATACGGAAGACTCTTTCTCAACAGTCACTGAAAGCGATTCAGCTTTCAAACAAAGCGAGAGAGAGTCGAATAGTCTTATGTATGTAGGGATTCGGTTTTTTTTTTTTTTTTTTTTTGGGGGGGGGGGGGGGTGGGGGTGGGTATCCTTATGAGTAAAATTTTTAAGTTAAACTAGCCTCATTACACGCGCTTTGCGCGTGCGATGAGGCTTTTTTTTAGCAAAAAAAAGAACTGTGTTTTTTTTTTTTTTTTTTGATAGGAAAACTTAGTGTTTTTATTTTATATATATAATTTTTATTTTGACAATCTAATTTATAAGTGGATAAATCAATATGAAAATTAACAGGAAAGTTGTCTTATTTTTTAGGTAATATTTTAGTGGGAGTTAGAGTTGCATTTTTACCGAATTGTTTTCTAGTTTTGTCTCTACTTAAATATAGGGATGTAAAGACATTTTTGAACTAAAAAATGAAGAATCCAGATAGGAGAAGCTCCTTAAATAGTAGTATAGACTAGGGAAATATCTATATTTGAAAGATATTTCATTATTTCCCTTTAAAATAAGAGGAAAATCATTCTTTGAAATTTGAGCCGTGCAACTGCAAGGCAATTCGAATTCGACCATGTAAGCTTACTATAAAAATAAAATTAAAAAATACGTATTAATATTTGAAAAATTAAATAATAATAATAATAATAATAATGAGTTTACCTATTCTAGCTCTATCAGTTTTGGTGGCTTCTTCCTTATTTAATTAAATAATTTGGTGCCTTCATCATCACTTTAAATTTCTATAAGTTATATGTTCTATTTTTTCTTGAGAAACAGTTGAGGAAAATGAGCTTTTGCCCTTATTTTTTAAAATATTTAGCACAATATTTATGTTTTAAAACTATTAAGCACTATGTCTCTGTTTTGAAACTCGATTTTATGATTACCGAGTTCTAGGTAAGTTTTTGCAACGCTGAAGGAGCACCCATGACTTTTCCCAATTTAAAAAATCCAGCCAAAACTCGATTTTACTGAAATTGAGTTCTAGGGAAAAACTTACCTAAAACTCAATAATCATAAAATCGAGTTACATTGAAACTCGATTTTTAGAAAATCGAGTTTCAAAACAGGGACACGGTACTTAATAGTTTCATAATAGGGACAATTCACTGGATTTTTAAAAAAATAAGAACAAAAGCCCATTTTTCCCGAAATAGTTGTGTGTTCTAGGTCTATTCATATTAAGGTAATCATCACATTATTATAATCCTTTTTATGTTTCAGAGTATTCTAGATCCTAAATCTTTAATTAAAACCCAAGCTATGAAGTTTTAAGGGGAAAATGGGCATTTGCCCCTAATTTACAGGTGGAACTCAACTTTAGCAATGTTGAGTTCTATGCATATTTTACTACTTGAATTTTTTTTGAAAATTTAAGTGGAACTCAACATTTTTTATGTTGGGTTTCACTTAAAAATATGCATAAAACTCAATTTTGAGGATATCGAGTTTTACAGAAAACTCAATTTTGTTAAAGTCAAGTTTCAAAAGCAAGGGTATTTTGCTAAATAGTTTCAAAATATAGGCATTTAGCTGCATTGTTTGTAAATTAGGAGCAAATGTCCCTTTTTCCCAGTTTTGAGAGCCTTAAACACGTTATTCTTATTGCAAAGGCTACGTGTATTTCCATTTATTAGGATTATATTAGTGTTAGCAAAATTTCATATCAAAAGTTTCAAATGTGTATTTGCATCAATTTCCATGTATCTTATTCTTGTGAGTTGCATTCAATCTAGTCAATAGGGAAAAGAAAAGATGAAAGTTGAAGTTGTTGTGAATATCTTGGTTGAGCAAAGTATGAAAATGGCAAGCGAGGGAATTAAAATTGACTTGCTTCCTAGTAATTTTTCTTATTAGTATTTTTTCCAAATATGAAAATAGTCATTTAACCATTGATTTGTAACCATTTATATTAACGAAAAATAAACCCTAATCATGGTAGAACAAAGGTAGAGGCTCTTGTAAATTTAGAGTGAATTCTTTGTATTCTCACATACCTTCACCCTCCCTCTTCCGTCGATGAGAGGTAAATAACCAAAACAATGAGTGAAACCTAACCATACCTTCATGTCTTCATATGTGTGTATAGTATTTTTTTTTTTTTTTAATTTTCTATTGTGTTATCCATTGTGATTGAGATTTGAATTAACTTGTTTAAACACTAAATTAACTTAGAAAAATCAATAATAAGTCGTTGTAGGGGTCTAAACCTAACCAACACCATTAAAGTTTCAAGAGATTAGATTTGTTCAGGTTTCGATGATTCCCCATTAAATACATAAAGAGGTGTTAACTAAAATACAAGGCTCATGGCCTTAACTAGGTACTCAAAATTTGTACAATTTAGGTGTTAAGTTTTTTTTTTTTTTTTTTCTTATCTATATATATATATAACCAAAACTTCTGAAACTCCTACAATTTTCCACGTTAGTACAATATTAAAAAAATAATAATAAAACCAAAAAAAAAAAAAAACGTAATAAACCCGACACTCAAAAAAACATAAGCTCTGACATTCCCTTTCACAATGGTCTGTCATCCCCATGTTTTTCCTCAGTCCTCTACCAGCTCCTCCTCGATCAGACCCACCATACCCATAAACCGAAGCCTCGACCTCCTTCCTCAGACCATCAATTTGCCACAAACGACCCACATTCAACCTCTACAACCCGGAAACGGCCCCCCATTTGCCGTGGGTTTCATCAGCCCCAAGGCCACAGATAACCCACCATGCCCACCATACCCACAAACACACAAATCCACAAACATCAAACAGAGGTTGAGCTCCTTTCTCAGACCACCCATCTTCTTCCTCAGAACAGAGGTCGACCTCCTTCCTCAGAGCACCCACATGCAACCTCTACAACCCAAAAATGACGCCCCATTCACCGTGGGTCTCATCCAGCCCATGGCCCATCAACTATGTTAGTCGACAATACAACCAACCCAACTCGTTGAAACCGGCCCAAATGTATCTAATAAACAAATTTAATTAGAACTCTATAATATATTTATTTATTTATTGAATCCAAACTCTATAACTATTAGGACTCTATAACTATTATCTTATAAATAGTTGATTCTTATTAGTCTTCTTCTTTTTCTTTTTTTTTCACGGCTATTTAATTTCTAAGTTTATTGCTATTGCCTTTCTCATAATTCTTTTCCTCCATTCGAATTAGGGTTAAAGGTATGGTATTCGTTTACCTCTGTGATAATCTATGTACATCTAATTTCTAACTATTTTAGTTTAGTTATATCAGTTTTAGCATACAGCTTCATGATTTATTTTTTACCCCAGCCTATTTTGTATTCTAGAGTTGATGGAATTGTAGTTTTAGTTGTGTTTCTCTTTGTATCTTTGCAAACCCATGTAGCCAACCTTTCTGAAATTTTTACCCCAGCTTCATTGATTTCTATTTTGTATTCTAGAGTTGATTGAATCGTAGTTTTAGCTGTGTTTCTCTTTGTATCTGTAATTGAGTTTGTGCACACACTTAGATAATCAATTTGAATAGATATTAAAATGGTGATAATCCATTTGAATTTTTTTTTTGTGGAAACTGAGCTATGGTTTTGAATTTGTCTAGTGGAAACTAAGCGAGGTGGAGTTATCAGCTTGCTTCCTAATAATCTTAGCGAAATTGGTGTGGAGTACGTTGAGGTTAGTTATTCATTACATTGTTCATATTGAATTATATGTCTCTCTTTGATTAAGTGCACTTTGAGTTAGTCTATTTAGGAATAGTTCACTTCAAGTTAGTTTGTTTTGAATCAAGTTATTTTGAATCAATAGCATTGGAATATGAGTTAGACTTAGAAATTGAAAATTAGTCTCTTAAGGATTGTAATCACTTTAGTTTCTTATCCATCATTGTACTTGCATTGCAACAAAAAGTCTTCTTAAGTGAGTTATTTTGAACTTCTGCAAAATCAAATTTTAATCCATGAATCTAATGATCATTTAATGCTCTCTTCTAAAAGTTATGTTTGGTATTCATTTGCTGTTTTAAATCTGCTTTTATTCTTGGAGTTTTAATATCTTATTTTAACCTTATAAATATTTATCTATCTAATAATATAGTTTTTTTTTTATTTCCCCTGTGTATGTTTAATAGTTACAGCAAATATATGGTTGCTGTTTTAAATATGCTTTTATGCTTGGAGTTTTAATATCATTAAACGATTTCTTATTCTTTGACATAGTTGATGTTTTATGTTTTGATTGTTTCAAGTTCAGACTTAGAATAGTTTGGATTTCTTAGCTTTTTTTAAATTTTAGTTTAGTTATATCAGTTGCAGCTCCCTCCTTTTCTTAGCCACAACTCCTCTGGTTGATGTCAATTTTGATTCATGGTTTTTTTTTTCTTGAGTTTTTATCATCCAGGCATTGATTATTTTTTGGCCCCCTTTCTGGGCATTTGATTTTCAAGATAGACTTGAAGAATTTGGATCCTTTTCCGTTTCTGATGTTGGACGATTTTTTAGGTATGAAGAATTCCAATCTGATCTTTTTCAAGTTTCAATTTTATTTGATTGATATGGGTTAAAATTCAAATTGAAATTGGTTTAAATGGAACAGAGCCTCAAAGTTATGTTTTAATTATATGTCTTCAATTAGGTTTTCTATCGATTTAGGGATTTCAAATTATATGTTTTAATTATGTCTTCAATTATATGCCTCTAATGGTTTTTTTTTTTTTCTGTGTTTTTGAAAGGCCTAAGAGTCGGCCTGATGATATTTATTTTGGCTGAAAAATTAATTCATATTGATGTAGATTGTGGTTTTAGAATTTTCAGTGATATATATGAGCTGTGTGTTGCAGATAGTTATGGGTTGTTACTGGAGTTTGTTTAATTAATTTATTTTGGGTTGCTACTGGGGTTTGTTTCAATTTCAGGTTGTTGGAGTTTTTAATATCGTTTTTTATTTGAATTTGTTTTAATTTAGGCTTATGTTTGGATTTATCAAAAATTTAGGCTTATGTTTGGGCATGTGATTTTTTGAAAGAAAAATTATTTTTGTTAACAGAAAATGTTCATAATATATGATTGTTTAAGGTACTCAGATATTGTCAAGAACTGTTTTTTTCTTTTTTGTCTCTCTAAAACTACACAGTAAATTAAAACATGCATTTCTCTTTTCAAAAACAGTTTTATGGACAATGAGATTGACATGTCTTTCCATTTGATTTTTGAATTTGATTGTGATTATCAATTTTTCATATACTTACTAATATATTTATTGTTTCTATGTCTTCTTATGGTACAAATCGAATACTTTAGTGGGGTTTTTCAAACTTTGGCTTCTTCCCAGTTAAGTGATGGTATTATGATTTCTTTTGATTACATTTTTGTTTATGGTAGCTTAATTTCTAATGTTGTTTTTACTTTGCAATTTTTATTTCATGTTAAATTATGCTTGATATGACTTTTGATTTTAGTTCTAATATCGCATTGGCTACTGAGCATGTGAATCTGTTTCCAACTACTAAAGCTTAGAATGACCTGTTTTCGATGCTGTCTTCTAGATCTTGCACATTTGTTTGCTGCCTCCTAACGATTGCAATCTTTGTAGTTATATACCTCTATAATCATAATGCACCTGAGCATGTGAATCAATTTACGACTATTAAAGATTGCAAAGCCAGTACCTCTTTTCTCTGAGAAACTGAACATTTTGGTACCACACATAGACAAACATACATTGATCCATGTCTAGGTTTAGAAATATATATTATGTTACTTTCTTTTTTGTGTGCTTGGAGTTGCAAAGAACGTAGGAGTTAATTCTCTCGCTGTTGTTTTTGTGAGTAGGTATTAACTTGATTTAGGTGGTCATTTACTGCAATATTATTGATCTTTGTTATTTTGTTTTTTACAAATTATTTTAATTAAAAAATAAAAAAAATACTTATTTTGCGGGTTCTACTTTCATTTTTGGATAAAGAGTTGCATACTTAACTGCATCGACTCAAGGTTTGTTAACAATTTCTGTAAAAAAATTTTAAAAAAAGTTCCTATTGCATAAAAGTTATATATAAATAGTCAATATAAAACCATTAATCAGATCATTTATTGCTTTGCTACTAATACACAAAAGGAAAACAAAACAAAACAAAAAAAAAAACTGACTCTTTTGTTTTTAGACTATTTTCATTTTAAAATTTTTTTAAAAGTATATTTAACTCAGCTGAGTTGTTATACAAAATAAAAGAAATATTTTTTTTAAACGGTTGGAACATATTGTTTATTGCGATTGTTATACTCGTTATATTTGTTTTTAGTTGTTTTTCCAATAATTCATTGTGAGAAGGTAAAATATTTCTTTTAAATGGTTGGAAGGTAAAATATTTGTCTTCAATCATACAACCTGCCCTTGAATATTTTGTATCTATAAAATTCTTCTCTTGGCTTCAACTCAAACTTTTCTCATAAACAATACTACTTTTTGTTAGTGCGAAAGAAAGGAAAAACCAAACAGCTCAGCAACCCAATCTGTTCTGTGTTAGACAGCACCTTTAAGATAATATACCTGACTGTTTTGTTCTTATTACAAAATCTGAATCTAAATTCCCAAATTTTTGAATGTTTGCATAAATTTATGATCTTTTTCACTCATTTTTATTGTGTCCATGCTTTAATTTAAAAAATATTGCATTAAACGATGTCGTTGGGTTATTTTGGCATTTTAAAAGGTGCCAGAGTGGTGGAGAAAGTAGAGGTAGAGGTGGAGATAAAGGAATATAAGTATGAGAAATTAGTTAAAACCCTTGAAAACTTTGAAAACAGGCATTATATCTTTCTATTCTTATTGTTTGTTTATCTTATTCTTTGACTGGATTGAAAAGAATTAGATTCCCATAGGTGTATAAAATTTGTTAACCCTAACAAACTTTAGTAATTTTGGAAATCCTTAAACTTTTTTGGCAGTTATAAATAAACAGTTAAGTTCTTTCTCAATCTAACATTTTAATCTATTTAGATTTTTATCATTTTGGGTGTGTTATTGGTGATTGATATACGGGCTGATTTGTTTGGTCTGCTATCCACTCATCTTGTAACTCTCTTGTTATCCTTGCTCCAGGAGGTATAAAACAACGCAAGAAAGTTTGGCGAGCTAAAACTTTTAGAGTTACTTCCTTTCCAATCAAGTCTAAAATCTTAACAATTTATGCTAGGTTTGTTAATTCTACTTCCAACAATCTCCCTCTATGTTCTTGATATTTGGATCTTCATTTTGTGAATTTTAATTATTTTTATTTTGCTTCATTCTTCTCTCTTCAAATATTACATTTATTAGTTGGTGATATTTCTGCATTATGGTGTTTTTAAAACAAGGCTACTTTTGAATCAATTTGTATCTATGCTAATGGTGTATATATTGAGAATTTTAATAATAATGGCATGGAAGATTTTGATAAAATCATGAATCTTAACTTTTGTTGAGGGTTGCAAAAGTAGGAAATGAAAATTCTGGAATTCTGCTTTTGTCTGCATAGTTTTGCAAGGTAGGAAGCTTATGATGGGGGAGCATTAGTGTAGAGCAGAGAGAAGAATGAAGCAATTCAAGAGATACTCTTTGTGATACAGTGTAGAGTCAACAACAATATGCTTGCACCTGTTTTCTCATATTTAATATGATAACTTATACAAGTCTTATGAAGAAGGTTTTATTTTTAATAAGATTTCATTGTTGATTTACAAAACTCTTTGAATATTATGATCATTTGTTATTAATGCATGTCATATATTTTACTTTCTGTTAGTGTTTCTTTTAAATGTGATATGTAATCTTTTGATTTGAAATTTTACCCTTTTTGTTGTGATGGCAATAACCAATGATAGGACATCATATTATTTTTCATCTACTCAAATTGTAAATCACAACAACAAAAAGTATGTAAGCTTTTGCCTAGAATGAATGTTGTAAATTGTTTCAAATGAGCAATAATTTGCTTTGTTGGCAAATTAAGAAAAATTTGACAAGGTCACTATATATATATATATATATATATATATATATATACACTAATACACACACACACACACACACACACACCTACCTTGGTTGACCAACTCAAATCCTAATGAAATTTGTACATTCCTTTTTGTGTGAGTTATTTCTTAAAATCCAAAGCAAAAAGATTCATTCAAGTTAACTAAATTTCTCTCAACCCAACAAAAAATGCATTTAATTTGATTAAAAAAATATTTAGCATTTCTAAGAATTTTCTCGTGCATTGCACGGGTTAGCAACTAGTTTTTATTTATAAGCAAGTTATTAGGGAGAGAAAGGCAAGCCTTTGGAATTTCGACGGCTCTTCAATTGATCAAAGCAGTGTCGAAACTATTGGATAGATTGAAAATTAATCTAGATCAAACGAAAATTGTGAGATTTGTCAATCAAGCCCATTACGTCATCAATTTAAGTCCTATTATGTGTTCTACTTGCTGGACTATATAAGAATATATTAGGGACAACCAAAACAACAATGTCAACTTTAAACCATTATATTTCACTTATTTCAAATTCAAATTAAGTAGAATTTGTATATGCTTTGAAGATTCAAAACTCTACTTTCCATTAAACATGACTTACTCAAATATCATTTATGGTACAAAAAATATGAGCAACATGTTACATATGATCAACCTTTTATCTTTTGAGCATATCAAAACTTTGTAATATTTGAACAACGTTTGACTTGAATGATGAATCCAGCTCTTTTTTACCACTTTTTATGTTCCATTCTATGCTCAAAAATATAAACATGTCACATGTCCACCTATTTAATTAAATCATAAAACTATGTATCTTATTTTAATTACCTATAATATAATTTTTTTTTTTTAACCTACACATCCACATCATCACCGCCACCATCTTCAAGAAATTTTAAAAATTAAAGAATATTTTCCCCCCCTTAAAATATGAGGTTGTTTTCATTTTTACATTGCATTTCAAAAAAATTCATTTTGGCCCATTATTTTTATGGAGATAAGAGAACTGAGTATGGGTATCGGGCCATGGGCCATGCCCGCGGATATCAAGGAATTCGAGGACGGTCAAGCAGTAAGAAGGGCAAGTGGGTTAGTGGACCGAGGACAAGGGCCGATAACAATGAACAATTGATGTCTCCCAAGGAGCCACACTTCCTCGGAAAGCGGTGTGAGAGTCTGGAGCCCAACCACCCAGCAAATACCGTGCAAGAGGAAACCATACTTGGGAGGATAAGTTTCAAAGAGAAGAGTCAACAGTGAACTAAGAAATATTTGAGAAGAAGATTGCTACCACCATATTGAATGCTCTGCACCTAACCAATTGGCCACATTTATATGGAAGTGATGCATGAACAGTGATATTCAACCTTACAGCTACACACAGAGGCTTCAAGAAGGTTCTGATGAAATAAGCATCCAAGAGATCACCAATTTGATCAATAAGTGGAAGGATAGGATGGAAGCAAGGGGAAAGAATATATAAGGGGAGGGACTCCTTGACAGAGGGGGTATCTGATCTAGGAGAGAAGAAAGGAAAAGAACTCTGTGTATTTAGAACATCTGTGTATTTGGAAAAAGTCGGAATATATCTAAGAACAAACCTTCTTTGGAATTTATCAAGGAATACTTTTCTTTTCAAGTTTTACTTCTCAATCATTCTAACGCTAGTTTAATCTACTATGGCATACACTTGATCCATTAAGTCTTCACCTGTAAAATCCACTCTCTAACAAATCTATTGTTATGAGCTTATTGGGCCACCACTCATTTCTTGTGGGCTAAGGATCAATTTTAGTCCTTACAATTTTTTTTAACTATGTTTCAATATTGGTTTCTTTGTTCATTTTTGTTGGTAACCTAATTAACTATTTCATAAAATAAATTCTAATTGGTTAAAAATGTTAAATTAAAATAACCTTAATTAATGCTAAAAGTGTACTTTAAGTTTAAATATGGGTAAGACTTAGATACAATACTTAGGTATTGTTCCTTAAGTTTCTTTTTTAAAATTTTGTCATGTGGATTTTTCCTTATAGATGAAAGTACTTTTTTTGTTAAGTAATCACAAAGCTCAATCTTAAGTTCCCATCTAAGAAACAACACATAAAGTATTGTTCCTAAATTTTGTCATTTGAATATATATTGCACTTCATTCTCCCCCAAAAAAAAAAAAAAAAACTAATATTGTACTTGAAAAAGCCCAAAGAGGTTGGGTTGTACAAGTTTTTCACTCGGAAAAGCCCAAAATGATAAAATTCCGGACAGCCTACCATCTTCGACTATAGGCCCAACGTACCGTATGATTCCACAAACCATAGGATTCGTTCCTTCACTTTCTTTCTTTCTTTTTATTTATTTATTTATTTATTTTTTTCTCTTGGAACCAGATTTGGGGAAATTGGATTAGGATTTTAGGGCCTCTTCGTTGATTTTCGATTCCGCCATTGAAGGCAAAGAAATCAAATCCATCACATTTTAACACAGCTACAAATCTCAATGGGGAAGAACGAGTTCCTAACCCCAAAAGCGATCGCGAATCGGATCAAAGCGAAGGGGCTCCAGAAGCTCCGATGGTACTGCCAGATGTGCCAGAAGCAATGTCGCGACGAGAACGGTTTCAAGTGCCACTGCATGAGCGAGAGCCACCAGCGTCAGATGGAGGTTTTCGGCCAAAACCCGACCCGAATCGTCGAAGGATACTCCGAAGAATTCGAACGCACTTTCTTGGACCACATGAAGCGTAGCCACCGGTTCAGTCGCATCGCCGCCACCGTCGTTTACAACGAGTACATCAACGATCGCCACCACGTCCACATGAACTCGACGGAGTGGGCCACGCTCACTGAGTTTGTCAAGTATCTCGGTCGAACCGGAAAGTGTAAGGTCGAGGAAACCCCTAAAGGTTGGTTCATTACGTATATAGATAGAGATTCGGAGACTTTGTTCAAAGAGAGATTGAAAAATAAGCGAATCAAGGCCGATTTGGCCGAGGAAGAGAAGCAAGAGAGAGAGATTCAGAAACAGATCGAGAAAGCCGCTGAGTTATTTACCGAGCCCCCGAAGCCTCTCGAGGCTGAACCTGTTAGGGAATTGAAACCCGAAGCTGGTGTTAAGATCGGTTTGAAGCTCGCCTCGTCGAATTTGAAGCCGAAAGAGAGAGGAGAGGGTTCGAAACTGGTGTTTGATGAAATGGAAACCGATAACAAAGCCAGTGTGGCGAAGACGAATAATAATAATAAGTCCGTTTTGGGGGAGATGATGAGGGAGGAGGAGATGAAGAAGGAGAGGATTAATAGGAAGGACTATTGGTTGTGTGAGGGAATTGTTGTCAAGGTTATGAGCAAAGCTTTGGCCGAGAAGGGTTACTATAAGCAAAAAGGGGTTGTGAAGAAAGTGATTGATAAGTATGTTGGGGAAATTGAGATGCTTGAGAGTAAGCATGTGTTGAGAGTTGATCAGTTGGAGCTCGAGACTGTGATTCCGCAAATTGGGGGACTCGTGAAGATTGTGAATGGGGCATATCGTGGCACGATTGCCAAGTTGTTGGGGGTTGATACGGAGAAGTTTTGCGCCAAGGTGCAGATAGAGAAGGGTGCTTATGTTGGTAGAGTGCTTAAAGCTGTTGAGTATGATGATATTTGTAAACTTCCCCAGTGAGTTTGATTAGAAAAATGATAATGGATTATATATTTGCTATGTTTAGTTGTTTGACAAAATTTCATTCTGTTAAGAAACTTTAATCTGTTGAATGAATGTATGATGTTTCTTGTGTTCTTAAATATGTATGTTTCACTTGGATTAATGACTTGGATACTGTTTATAAATTTAAGATCTTGCAATTACTGGCTTGATTATGCTATTTAGGTCTGTCATAGGTTTGCTACCACTAGAATGTCTGCTTTTGTTTTATTTGTTCTGCAAGACCATCATGTGTTTGACATGTATTATCCATTTGGTAGGCTCTTAGATTTGTCTGCTTTTCCCTTTTGGGAGTGGGGATGCCATTTTTAGATAGGTAATTCAATTGGAGATATGGCTCTTCATAGGGTGAGTAACATGAAACAATCCATGTAGCCAACCCCAATTAGTTGGGATTAAGGCTTAGTTAAGTTGGTGTTGAGAGACCATTTATAATTGTAAAATTTTTATATGTAATAGTTATTTTTCTTCACCCCTTAATTACTCTGCAAAAAAATTAATACTACCCTACCCATCTTTGGGATCTCATACAAGTTTCCCATTTCCTCAATTGGGTCACAGCTCTTGGATCTTCAATAAAACCACCCACAAAATAAAAGGGTTCGTCGTTTACACCATTTCGTGAATTGGGTCACTCTCTTTTGGTCTCAAAAAATGAAGGTCAGTGTAGTTTCTCGAAGTGGTAAAGATGTTGTCAAGGGTGGCCTTGAGCTCAGTGATTCCATACGTTCTTCTCTTTCCCTTTTTTCCTTTGTTTTTGTAATTTATTAACATAGTTTCTCTGTGAATCAGTGGTAACGATCATCTCAATTCAGCTGGGTTTGTTAGTTCTAATTTAAGTAAAAGATTGTTTTTTTTTTTTGGGTTGTTGTTGTTGGAGGATAAAATGATTAAGACCCGAAAATGGTCTTCTTCTTGTTTTCTTGGGTTTATATTAGTTTCATGATTTTTGTTTTCCTTTGCATGTATTTGAATAATATCCAATTGTGATTGTATATGTCTTTTTTGTTAATTTGTAGGCTACGGTTGCAGATCTGCAGGAGGCAATTCATCAACGAAGTAAGTGCTGGATTTGCTTTCCTTGTTATTAGAATTTCTATGCAAATTTTTACCTTGAAGGCTTGAACTGCTAAGTATGCTTTTTTAGTCAGTTAATCTATGTTTAGCGAAATAGTTATGGTTGATTTTAAAAGACAAATGCCCAAAAAGTGTTATTTTCCACATGTAGTGATGTAGGTGTTAATACTGGTTTTAGTATGGGTTTGAGGATGAAAAGAGATTTTCTTTATTATGGAAATTACTGAAACTTCTATAAATGGCTGCAAATTTGACAAGTGGGTTCTACATGATGTTTTTTGCACACAAATGTGAAGGACATCTTCTCTATTGTCTTTAAGGACTTAATTTTCTTTCTTGAAATTATCCTAGTAAGAATTAGTAACATCCTTATGCTTAAAGCTAAATTAGAGCTTTGGTTGTCCGTACCACATAGGCGAAACCTTTCTAGTGATAAATTTTTTTATACAGATTTGCATCTTGAACTGCATTTCTCTTCCCCCCTCCCCCACCCAGCCACCCCCCATAGAAGGAAGGAAGTTCACTTTTTCTACTAGAATGTACACATATCAGTCTGTGGAGGGTAATGTACTTTCTTGAAAATGATTCTCCCAAATCATTGAATATTTTTCTACTACGGTAGTATCCAAAGATAATGAGTCATGACATTGACAGGAATTTTATTTTTACTATTAATTCAATTCAATTATTTGTGGGCATGACTGATCACTTTTAGAAATTATCTGTTAAAGCACCAGGTCTTGTTGGGCTTGTTTGACTAAGTTATTTTCAGATTTCAGAGAACTATAATTTGTATGCAGTGTTAATTACAATTAGATAAACAAACTTATATAAAAAAAAAATTGTATGCAGTGTGAATTCAAGCACACTGAAAGGAAATCTTGACACTTACCACTGGAGCTCTTTTTTTTTTTTTTTTTTTTTTTTCATGATGCAATTTTTCTGTCTAGAACAAAAAAATTTCTAAGTCCGTGGGTTCAATATTTCTGTCTAGAACAAAATAATTTCTAAGTCCGTGGGATCTGTAAAATTTTTAACAAAATCAGCACTAGACTTCCTGTCTGATTTGATTTATATTTTCTGGACCTCTGGTGTGTCTAAGATTGAGGCATGGCCTTTTGTAGTTCATCATATTAGGTGTATTCGCTGTTGGACTTAAATCTATTATTGATTTACTGCCTGAGATACTACTTATATGCTTTGTTTCATTGTGAGTTTGACCCCTGCCCCCAAAAACTGAAGTGTGAGTGCATGTGGATATGTGTTGACAGACTTGCATGTCATATGATTTAACTCACCTGATTTTCATCTTACGTCAACAGCCAAAAAGTTCTATCCTTCAAGACAGCGGTTAACCCTCCCCCTTAAACCGGGATCAAAGGAAAAGCCTGTTGTTCTTAACTACAAGAAAAGTCTCAAGGATTATTGTGACGGAAAGGCTAATGTTATAACATTCTAAGAAAAGGCTCAACCTTGATTAGTGATATATAACATTAGCATTAGTGACTTATTATAGACTGAATGCAAGGAAAATGATCATTAGAACGTTAAGATCAGTGACTTACTCCAGACCATTGTATCTTGACCTCTGCATACTGCTCTTTTTTTTTTAATTGATCTTTTTATGTGAGCTAGTACTTGAAAAGTTCATTATGCTTGTAATGCTCACTATTGTTTTTTCTTATCTTATTTTCACAGGCGGAGAAGAAGGACGTGGTTGGTTTGCACGAACAGGTAATTGTATGAAGCTTCTACTTGTAGAATTTGTCTGGGCTGTTTGATGATTGGAAACTGATATGGAGTGTGTGCTCTTCAGGTTTTTATTAGAAAAGTGATTGAGCTGCATGACAAATACCTAGCTTATGTGAATGATTGTTTCCAAAATCACACTCTTTTTCATAAGGTTTGTATTAGAAATTGGCTTCAGGGTTTTCATGATCACACACATGTGTTCCTCTACATCTAAATATTATGTGTTCCATTGTAGGCACTCAAGGAGGCTTTTTGAGGTCTTCTGCAACAAGGGTGTTGCTGGAAGCTCAAGTGCAGAACTACTTGCAACTTTTTGTGATAATATTCTTAAGAAAGGTGGAAGTGAGAAACTGAGTGATGAAGCCATTGAAGAAACACTTGAAAAGGTCTACTCCACTCCTGATGAGTTATTCTTTTAGCTTCTAATAGAGATATTTTAGAACTTAATAATCTTCTAATCAACCTGCAGGTAGTAAAGCTGCTTGCTTATATCAGCAATAAAGACCTGTTCACTGAATTCTATAGGTAAATAGTCTTATTTTCAAATATTGGTAGTCTTCGATCAGTTCTTTTGAACATGAAACCACATTGATTATTGCTTTATGTTTACTTTAAAAACAACTTGTAGATGATTAATTTATGTTGCATAATTTCTGGCAGGAAGAAGCTTGCTCAACGGCTTCTTTTTGACAAGAGTGCTAATGATGACCACGAGAGGAGTATTTTGACAAAGCTTAAGCAGCAATGTGGTGGTCAGTTCACCTCAAAGATGGAAGGAATGGTAAGTTAACTTAATCTTTAAATAACTAAACTTTTAAATGTTAATGAAGTACATTTTTTATTCTGATTGGATCCCAATATTTCATCTCTATTCAATGTCCAAAATAGTACTCTAGTGGAGAATTTTTCCATTTAATTAAAAAAAAAAAAAAATTCTTGTAGGTTACAGACTTAACATTGGCGAGGGAAAACCAGACCAGCTTTGAGGAGTATCTGAGTAATAATTCACATGCAAATCCAGGGATTGACTTGACTGTTACTGTTCATTTCTTATTTGCTTTCTTCAACATACGCTTTTCATGAAACTGTACTTTTTTTATGAGAAAGTTGTTAACCAACTTGGCTTGTTCATTTCTTATTTGCTTTCATCAACATACGCTTTTCATGAAACCTTGATTAATGCTTTATTTAAGTGTCATGAAAAGCAACCGTTGAAGAAAGCAAATAAAGAAATTAAGTGGCAAATCAAGTTGATGGGGTACGGTTGGATATATATATCTTGCCTCTTGCTTCCACTTACAAAAGAAAGAAAAAAAAATCTCATTCCTCTCTTGCTTTTCCTCTTATAACCAAGTTTTTATTGCTCAAATTCTCATTTTTTTCTCACTTAAAATAATTCTCTCTCAAGAAAAAAAAATCCCAACAACACCCCCACCATTTTGAAGCAAATCTCATTACTTTCCGACCATTAATTTAGGTAAATCTTATTCTTGAGCTCAGTACTCTACAAGTTTTTTGATGGAGTGTACCTTCCTCTATTGTTTGCCTCGACTTTTGAGACCATTATGTATTTATGAAACTATGGCTACCAGAAGAAGTACAAGTATGAACTAGACAACAAAGATTCTACTCATAAATTGGTGGAGGTAGCCTCTAATCTAAGCATCCATCGTGTCCCGGGTGTTGCTCTCTTTTACACTGAGCTTGTCCATGGAATTTCCCCTATATTCACTCACTATGTGAATGTACCAGCTTTACACTTAGTTCTTGTCTTTGTTTCATTCAAGTATCCAACCATTAGCACAGTCCTTCCAGAGAAACGCTTTTTGTTTGGACGAATAGAGCATTATGAGCTAGGCATTTTCCGATGTATTTTGAGGTATGTATATAAGGATTCAAGATTTGAATGAGAGTTTTTTAAGGAGATGTTGGTGAATCAATTGAAGGAGTTCATACGAAATGATGTGCTCAAGCTTGATGAATTAGCTAATAACAACAAAGTAAAAAAGGTTGAAAAGAGAGGTGGGAACTGTGTATGATGCACTAATATTTGGAGATGTTGTTTATCTAATGGTTAAAAATGAAGTGATGGCTTCAAAGAGGTAGCTTTTTGAAGAAGTTAGCTATAAACTATGCCTATAATTGATTGCAAAGATGTGTAAGGCAGGCAGATGAAGTTTTCATGATTTCTCGAAGGCGTCTTCTCAAGGTGGGAATGACTTATAAGTTATAGAGATTATGATAAAATGAATTGAATCTCACACAACAATTTTTGATCAATTTACTTGTTTATTTTTATATATTATAGCCACAACATGTTATGGAACCAATAAATCTGAATTTCCGTCTATCAACTTGTTTGCTGTAGCTAGTGATGAAATTTGGAATGGTGGAGTAGCATGTGGGAGACAATACCTAGTGAAGTGCATTAGTGGTTCAGTAAGAGATGCTTGTGATCACAAACCAGACAATTCAAGTCAAGATTGTTGATTATATTGGTGGAATACCGTCTCCCCCTTCAGCTTTCAACACCACCATGGTTTTGTCCAGCACAGCTTTTGGGTCCATTACAAATTTAGCTACTTCTTCTCTCTTTATCAATATTGAATATTCATTTCTTTGAGGCTGCTATACAAAAATTTGAAATGGTTTTTCATGCCATTAGCAAACTAAAGTTGAAAGAAAATCACAACAAACCGATCAAAATCTCTAGACCTCATAATTCATTCCCACCTTGAGAAGACGCTTGCAAGGAATTATGAAAACTTCATCTGCCCGCCTCACACATCTTTTCAACCAATTATAGGCATAGTTTATTGCTAACTTCTTCAGAAAGCTAGACCCCTTTGAAGCCATCACTTCATTTTCACCTATTAGATAAACAACATCCCCAAATTTTAGTGCATCATCCATAATTCCCATTTCTCTTTGCACCATTTCTTCATCAACCTTTTCTACTTTGTTGTTATCAGCTAATTCATTAGGCTTGAGCACATCATTTCGTATGAACTCCTTCAATTGATTCACCAACATCTTCTCAAAAAACTCTTACTCAAATCTTGAATCCTCATATCCATACCTTATAACACATCGGAAAAGCTCTATTTGTCCAAACAAAAAGCGTTCTTTTGGAGGGACTGTGCTAATGATTAGATACTTGATTGAAACAAAGACAAGAACTGAGTGTAAAGCTGGTACAAAAGCGTTCTTTTGGAGGGACTGTGCTAATGATTAGATACTTGATTGAAACAAAGACAAGAACTGAGTGTAA
Organism: Quercus lobata; assembly: GCF_001633185.2. Classification (NCBI taxonomy): domain Eukaryota; kingdom Viridiplantae; phylum Streptophyta; class Magnoliopsida; order Fagales; family Fagaceae; genus Quercus; species Quercus lobata. The sequence goes on along the minus strand of NC_044909.1, from coordinate 8,442,751 downwards.
AGCTGGTACATTCGCAACATAATGAGTGAATATAGGGAAAATTCCATAGACAAGCTCAGTGTAAAATAGAGCAACGCCCGGGACACGATGGATGCTTGGATCAAAGGCTACCTCCACCAATTTATGAGTAGAAACTTTGTTGTCTAGTTCATACTTGTACTTCTTCTGGTAGCCATAATTCCATAAATACATAATGGTCACAAGAGTCAAGGCAAACAATAGAGGAAGGTACCCTCCATTAACAAACTTGTGGGATACTGAGCTCATGAATAAGATTTACCTAAATTAATGGTGGGAACGTAATGAGATTTGCTTGAAAATGCAGGAGGTGTTGTTGGAGATTTTTTCTTGAGAGAGATATTTTGAGTGAAAAAAATGAGAGTTTGGGCAATACAAACTCGGTTATAAGAAGAAAAGCAAGAGAGAGGAATGATTTTTTTTTTTTTTGTTTGTGGAAGCAAGAAGCAAGATATATATACACACACAACTGTACCCATCAACTTGATTTTCCACTTAATTTCTTTGTTTGCTTTTCTCAACAACTGCTTTTCATGACACTTAAATAAAGCATTAATCAAAGTTTTATGAAAAACATATATTGAAGAAAGCATTAATCAAGTTATGGGCAACAACTTTTTCAAAAAAATAAATTTGATTATGGGCAACAAATAGATAGGAGAAATGAGAATCACACTCTTCCTAAATGAGATACAATTTTTTTTATATTTTTTGATGAAATAATATTCATTTTATACACAATGACATATGAATAGTTTGATGTAGCAAGTAATCCAAAAGGCAACTAAACATCAAAATTCTTAGGGTTATTTTGAAATAAATAAAAATTATTATGAGGATGAGAGGATTTGAGTCCAAGTAGTGCCATTGAAATACAAAATTCTTAACATGTTAATTATGAACGTATGGAAAGAACAACATTAATATAATATAAATGTTGTCTCAGGTTTCACAATCTCACACTAATTTAGACCCAAATTTTATGAATACTAGTCGCGGATCCACACGTTGTGCGTGATAATTTCTTTTATGATGATTGGATGTTTTGGTTATGGAATTTATTTTGTATTATTAGAGATTAGTATTTGAAATAGAAAGATGAAATTTTATTGTTGAATTAATTTTTTAGAACATAATTTCTACCATACTCAATTTGCTAATTTGTACATTTCCCAGTCAATTGAGCACATTTTGCATGTTACATGTAATTCTTTGTTTCCATAAGGGTAAGGACAGTCACAATCTCAATGACCCACTCCATTTTTCTTGCATGCTTGGTTTTTTGGGATGTAAAATGTGTTTGTTCCAAAAGTTGTATGTGGAAGAATTTGTCGATAGTTTTGCAGCAATTGTTTCCCATCTTGTTGGTTTAAAATTGATAATAGTAGCTGGATTCCTTCCTTACTTGATTCACAGAAGAGTGCAATTGCGAGTCCATATTTTGCATTTTTGTCCCCTTATTTGTTGGCTTGAAGAAGGATTTCTTTTCCTACTTTAGTTTTACCTTGCACAAAATATTTGTGAGCTCCGACCCAAAATAGTGTTTGTTTGTTTGTTTCCGACCCTAAAGCATCAATGAATGAGTTTTTCTTCATCATTTCGAAGGAATGAAGGATTTTGAAGCAATCCAGTCAGATTGATGTGGTGAAGAACTTTTGCTTTTTTGGTTAGCCGATTGAATCGCTTGCAGCTGTTTTTTAAAACAAAAAACACATTAAGAAATTAATGTGCTAAAAAAATACATATTTTAATACTATATTATAAAATTGAGAAACATTTATTTTCCTTTAAACATACTTTTTATGCCTACAATTTGGTTCAAGTTCAATTTATTTTGTATCCCCATATTTAAAAAGTTAAATTTCATTCCAGAAAAATTATGACTTCTAAAATTTGTATATGTAATACTAAAAATTTAGGAAAAAAACAAAAATACCAACTAAGTTAAATTACTATCTGAAAAATTATAGTATGCTCATACCATTATGACAAAGCAACTACTTCCCAATTAGAAGAAATGAGACTTCATTTAAGCAAATCATGAAGTAATTAAGAAAGTATTACCCTGCCACCTGTGAGTTGATTTTCTGTTCTTTAAATCAAAGTAGAGAAGGGGAGAAGTTTATTCATTTTCTTGACTGTTTGAATAAGGAGATTAGCAACAAAAGTTCACTTACAACCGTTGGATATCTATTGATAAGCAAGTATTGAATTTTGGCAGAAGTAACTGAAAGAGAGGCATCCAAACAAACAGAGATAGGGAAAAGAAATCTCTACAGAACAGGACAAAAGACACCAACATATGTATCCTATCCTAGTAATCTGTATATTCTAAATAGCACAACCTATAACGTTCCTATGACAATATCTATACAACAGGGACCCAAAAAATGTATTATTAAATACATGTAAATAGCTGCCAATTGATTAATATTCACATCAGTTACTTAAGACAAAGTAATTAATTTTGGTGATTGTCAATTTGTTTTTTAGATTCATATCTTGTCCCATGATATGGTATAATAACATAAACATGTGACTACTTGAAGACAAACCTTGAAGTAGCGTGTGAGTGATGTTCATTAGCGTAGGAGTCGTTTGAATTGTTCAATCTTCATCCTCTTCAACCTTTGCCTTTTTACAATGAAAGATATACTTGCCACCATTTTTTAATAGATAAATTATGTTTAAACAGGATGACATAATATAGATTTTTTTTAATAATTTTAGTTGATAACAATAAAATATTTGTATGATTTTAATTGTAAGAATATTAGAATATTACGGAGAAGAGATGATAGGTTCATTATATTTTTAAAAATGGGAAATTGTCATAAATAATTGAAGTATTTGGTTGTGAGAGGTAAATGATTTGAAAGCTTCATGTTTGATTCAGATTGGGATGGTGTAAGTTTTGAAATAAATGGAAAGGTAATATACTTTCATGAATTGATTTATTAGATAATCGAAAACAGAGGATGTTGAAGAGTCTTTGCAATAAAAATTTGTAAATTATGTTTAAAGGTAAAATAAAATATTGTTTTTGGCTGTTAAGTTACAGCACTATTGAGCAATATATAGAGGTCTTTTTATTTTTCTAATGACATTCAGTTATAAAATTTGATATTAAAAATTACTAATGAATCAATTATTGAAAGCAATATATGTGTGGTAATGGGTAAGATTTTGGCACAGTAGTTGGTGGTAGTATATTTAGGTTCCTCAATCAAATGAAATCCACCTAAATGAATTAGATTTTTTTTTTTTTTTAAATACAACATTGTTTGTATTTTAACACGTTTTTTTATAAATAAAAAAATTAAAAGATTAGAGGAAAAAAGATATGTATTTTAATAGATTTGGAGGATGTGGTTTAATTTAGATGTTAAATTAAAAGATGATGTTTTGATTGTCAAATAATGAAGTTTGTAATTAAACTTAAATGAGTATATTTCATGAAATAGAAGTAGCTATAGTTGCTGGCTGGTATTGATTTTATTAGTGCTAATGCTTAATTGGATAACAATTTGATTTTCCAAAAAGTTTTATTATTAATGAAGGAAAGTATTCGATTTCATTTTTTTTGACACAATATGTAGAAATAATACAACTCTGAAATAAGTTTATATAGACAGGAAAATATAAAATTCCAATATCATTTGCGTCTTTGAAGCTTCTTCTTCTTTGATGACTTTTGTTCTGTAGCTTTTCGATGATTGATCAGATCTTGAAGAAACATGTTATTGTCATTTGGTTTCGCATCTTCAACATTTGAGGCAGAACTCATTGATGGGATGGCATCATCATTGTCTTCTTGTTTTGATCCACTTGCATCATTATTTGCATTTGTTAATGGTTTTGTATCAAGAACTTGAAATGTGTTTTTGTCTGAAGTTTGATTTGCTTTTTTCTTGATTTCATAATTCTCCAATGTTTCCTACACCAAAGAATGTTTATTAAATTATATTGTAGATATTTTTTTTTTTTGAATGAATTTGCAAATAAATATAGCAGTAGAAAGCTTACTGTTGTGGTATCAGCATTATTTGTGGGTGGATCACTTGGATCATTATTTGCATGTGGGGATGGTTTTGTATCAATAACTTCAAATGTTTTGTTGTCAGAAGTCTATTCTGGACTTTTCTTGATTTCGTCCTTTTGTGGTGGTTCCTAAAACACAGTCTGTGGATTAAAACACAATGTTTGATTTTGCAAATAATGGTAAGTTTGTAATTATTGACAGTTTACTGTTGTGCTATGATTAAGTTTCATTGCCATTTGATCATTTGAAATGTTGTCAAACAACTTTTCAATTGTATATAATTCCCAAGAAAAGTATAAAAATAAAAAGACAAAGAAAAAGTACTATGGAAACCCAATGAGGGAAACAGAAACCATAAATTGATGTGACCAAATCTAATAGTGGAGAAGTTTTTGAGTAAATGCAGCTTATTTGATCAGAGTAACATAAAAAGTAATCATTCAATTATCACTGACTTGGGCATGAACATTTTTACAAATGCCTCTGATTGAGCAGTATGCAATAGTAGTCTAAAAATTGTCAAATTTAAAAGTTACATATCCCCTATCGAGATATTGCAAATTAATTTTTTTTTTGCAATTTAGGTCTTCCTTCCAATTTCATTAAAAATTTTCCATTAAAAATATATCATTCACTCATGAAATAGATCTATAAAATTAATTAAAAATATTTTTTCATAAATTAATTACATACTTTCAACTTCAGATATTAAATGGTAAAGACGTATTGAAAATATGTGGAAGACGTATTGCTCAAAAAAGAACTAAAGACGTAATTTATATAATGTTTGAACTAAAGAACTAATTCGCTCTGCTTTCTTTTCTTTTCTTTTTTTTCTTTTTTTAACTAATTTGAACTAAAGAACTAATTTTTTTTAACTAATTTGAACTAAAGAACCAATTTTTTGAAGTATGTAATTAACAAATTAACTAAATAAGAGCAAAACATTTTACAATACGTCTATCAAGTTAATTACATATTTAATGGTTAGTTGAAACTTGCAAGTAAGAACCACCCAGATTAATAGGATGCATAAAATGTTTACTATAATGTTTTGCTCTTCTTGAAAGACGTATTTTAATGGGATGCATCAACTTTCCAGATGTATTCAAGTTAATTACATATTTAATGGGAAGTTGAAACTGATACATCTTAGGTGGGGAGAGAGATTTAGGCCTTATAAATCTCGACTAAAAAACACAATCTTAGCACAAAATAAAACACTTGCACAGTGACATAAAATTGAAACCATGAATATCAAATCATGTTTAAACCAAAGACCATGATAAACACAATTATGCAGAAAAATTACTGCAAAAATTGAAACACCAGAAAAACAATTTGCTTTGATTCTAAAACCCAATCCATGTTATACAATCATGATATTGAAGTACGCTCTGATATCAACTGTCGAAAAATAGCAGAAGCAAATAGAATTAAAAACCCAGCAATCAAAAAAATCAAAATGAACAGACCCAAAAGAGGTAGAGATCTAATTAAAAAACCCAACAATCAAAAATTCAACACCCTAAAAAAGATGCAGTAAACAATCTGCCACACCATAGCAACCTTATAACTCTTAATTAAAAAACACAATCTTAGCACAAAATAAAAACACTTACACAGTGACTTAAAATTAAAACCATGAATATCAAACGAAGTCTAAACCAAAGACCACGGTAAACACAATTATGCAAAAAAATTACTGCAGAAGATTGAAACACCAGGAAAACAATTTGCTTTGATTCTAAAACCCAATCCATGTTATACAATCATGATATTGAAGTAGATAGTGGAAGCAAACACCACAGCACTATGCTAGGAAATCATAGTCACACTAAGTAGTTGGAATCACATGAAATTATAACAAAATCTAATAAGGGAAATAGAAACCATAATGCAAAATAATGGGGCAAAAAAGAACTGAGATGTAGAGATACCTCAACTGAAGCAGGCAAGTTCTGTTAGTATTTATACACCGTGTGGAAAGGAAGACAAGGAGGAAGGAAATCAAATAGGCAATCATTACTACAAAACGGTAGAGCAGGAAGGTGGGTAGCTTTCAAACTCTCTATTTTCTCATGCAATACCTGAAGGCTTCAACATTTTTTTTTTCCTTTAAGCTTCCCTCCATGTTACAATCTTCAAACTCTTTGTCTCCTCACGTTTCTATTTGGTCACGCAAAACGCTGAAGGCTTCAATGTTTTTTTTTTTTTTTTTTTCCTTTAAGCTGAAAAGGCTCACACAAAACCCCGAAGGCTTTAACATTTTTTTTTTTTTTTCCTTTAAGTTGAACTGAAAATGCTTTAGATTGGGCTTAATAGTAGAACTAAATAAATAAGAAGTGAGCTGGATTAATTATACAAATTTATTATAGGATGACAATAGAAGTAAATAAATAAGTGGTGGGCTGGATTTATTATAGGGTGATAGTGGAAGTAAATAAATAAGTAGTGGGCTGCATTTATAGGGCTGAAAATTGTAAAAAAACCATTTTAAAATTGTAGGACAATTTTTTTTTAAATAACGTGGCAGCTGATGTGGCGCAATGTGAGAGTAACAGCATTAAACGCTACGCTTCAACTTTTAGTAATATATAGATATAGAATATAGATTTGCACTAACCCCACAAAATAAATAAATGTATGTTACCTATCATTGTTTACATCGGAAAAAATAGAGGGGATATAATCATATAGCTGGTAGATAATAAAATTAGAACGTATAAAATAAAAAATTTGATAAAGTAAATAAAAGAAACTATGAACTATTCTCAAAGTCTCAATGCTAGAGCAACACCAGCACTAAGAGCATAATAGAGCTAAAGTTCCTGTTTGAATTAATGAAGGACGCGAAATGTAAGTGAAGTGATATATACATACATATATATATATATATATATATATAATTTTTTTTTTAAGACAAATTTGAACTCTACATGTTGATTGTAGATTAAAAAAAAAAAGTTTGCCCCCAAAGGATTTCAAATGCAACCCATCCATTATTTTTTTATTGATAGAAAAATAGTAAAATACATTCAAGAGCTTTTTAGCTCATGAATCAACACTTTTCTAACGTTTTTACTAGAGACATTTAAAATTCAAAATTGAAATCCTCTCTCTCCCCCAATTATCGAATTGTCAACTAAAGAAATGAAAAAAACTAAACCCTTCTTTTCAACTACTCCCATCTCATAATGAATTAAATAAAAAATAAAAAAATTGATAGCTAATAACAAGACAAGTTTATATTCACATGTTTGCCAATACAAATGATCGATATTTAAATCCTAACACTTTTATTTTGGAAAATGAGTAAAAATTGTGTAATATGTACACCAATTATAGATGAGAAAAAAAGTGTAATATGTACACCAATTATACACGTCCTCTAGACAAGGAATACGCATATCATATCTTAAATGTTGACCTTGTTTTTCTAATAAACTAGTTGCGTTGACGACAGTGGATCCAATGATGAGTGGCGCCAAAAGATGGAGGGTGATGAGTTGATTGGGTTGTGGGAGAGTAGAACTAAGGGTGAGAGAGGGGGAGAAATTGTTGTGAGTGAGAGATGGGTGGCACCGACAAAGGTGGAGCCGAAGAAGGTGGAGTTGTTGAGTTGTGGGAGAGAAGGACTGATGGTGGTCTGGGTTGTGGAGAGAAAATTGATAGTGAAGACTGAAAAGAGGCAGAGTATCAAGTTTGCGAGAGAGGAGCAAGCTTGGGTTTGAGATAGAGGAAAGCAAGCATAAAAGGTCAAATTTTAAAATTTTTAAAAAAATGCTGATTGTAAGATTGTGGAGCTATCAAATCTGGTCAACTAAAAGTCAAAGGTTTTGTTTTATAGTATATATAGATGTGTAAACAATGAGGAATAATTTTTGTGTACACTATCTAGAGGCAAATTATGTGCTCGTATTTTTGGTTGAGGTGGTTAACAAAAACTTCTTAAGAAAAAAAGTCAATAGTATTACTATCACATGATTTTTCTTATGTGACGAACTTGAGTCCGAATCTCTATTTCTTATTTTAAAAAATAAAAATAAAGACTTAATTACACCTTTTGCTTTAAATCTTCACAGATAGGGAGGTCAATTTGGAAGCAGACCCATAGCTTCCAACATGGAATAGAATTTTACATGCTCTTGCTAATTTGCAAGATCAGAAGGTTAATTCAATCTAACAATTATGTCAACATTTATGGTGGCCCCAACCTTAGTGTTATCGTCTCTTGCAACTCCTTGTTCTCATATAATATATAATTGCATGCAATGTTCATTCAATCTTTTGGTTCTAAAATTTTGACCATTGTTTTAATGTCTTGTGACCTAAAAATTTTGACCATCGTGACCTAAAAGTTGTTAAGTGTCAACTTGTGCTTCGTGATTGGTGCACAATTATTCAACTTTTCACCGAATACCAACAAGTGAACATTTTCATCCAAAAAAAAGTTTACATTGAAACATATTGTGAAATTCAGTTTAAATTTGGTTGTGTGTAGTTGGGCTTATTCCTATGATCCACACTCCATCATTTGGACATTGGAAATTGACCCCCCGCCCTGTGCGGAGGGAACCCTTCCTTATCTTATTAAAAAATCTAATATCACATACATTTTTATCACAACTTTGATGTGCCAGTCTATGAATAGTGAAGAAAAAACTATGATTCTATATAAAAGTGATAGATAATTAATCAAAATCTGTTGCATAGAATAGTTGTGAAAATAGATAAGTGTTAGTATTACTACCAACTTTAAGAGCAGACTAAGAAATTCGAACGAAATGGGTAATTAGCTATAATTTCCCAACCATTTAGTTAGTAGTTTTAGTTACAAAATTATATTATTTACTAGCATCTCGAGTCTTTTAAACTCGATTTTGACCTATAAATCAAGCATCAAAGACTCGATTTTTATGCTCTAATTACTTCCGACGTGGCATATTTTTCCACGTGGTTACATAGAAATCGAGTCTCTAAGACTCGATTTCTAACCCTTATAAATAGAAACAAGTCAGAGAGGAACCAGAACATCAGAGAAGAAAGCAGGAAAAAAAAAAAAAAAAAAAAAAACCAAAAACAGAAAGGGAGATCGGCTTCAGATCGGAGTGGGTCGCGCGACCCGACCGCGCGTGGCCTGGGCTCGTGCGACCCAAGTAGCGCGAGGCCTGGGCTCACGCGATCCAGGCCACGCGACCCAGCTCTTTCTCTCCCTCTGATCTGAGTCTTTCTCTGCCTCTAAGCTATTTATCTCCCTCTGATCTGAGTCTTTGGATTGATTTGTTTGAGATTTCTTAAATTTGTTTTTGGGCATTTTGGCTCGTCTATGAGACTTAAAATTTTTAAAAATCTTTTTGGGTTAGAAATCGAGTCTTAGAGACTCGATTTCCAGGTAGGCTCCACGTGGAAAAAAAATCCACATCGGACGTAATCAATCCATAAAAATCGAGTCCCAAAAACTCGATTTATAGGCCCTAAATGGAGTCTTTGAGGCTCGAGATGTTAAAAAAAAAATTTCTTTCAAAACTGGACCTACTAACTAGATAGTTGGAAAATTAGAGTTAGTTACCTATTTTTCCCAAGAAATTCTTGAATTATTGATTTGACTATAAGATTGACTCTCTTTTGAAAATTAAATAAAACAAATAATTAATAGGTTGATTCTCTTTGACCCTTTTGCCCTTCGGCAGCCAATCCTCCAGTTAATTTTCCCTTGTTAATTGCCTTCAAAAGCTCCTCCAACTTTTTTTGTTAAATCTCCTCCAACTTCACATCATATAATCTTAGTATATGTTATTTGTATGAGAAAGTCTATAAAACTCAGGAAAAAAAAAAAAAAAAGTCTATAAGCACAAAAATAATTGACAAAAAATCTCACATCAGTTGATATGACATATTGTTAATGGTAGGAAGAAAAATAATGTCAATAATGGGTCCAAATAAAAACCTGTAAAAATTTACCAACTAAATTAGAGTCTGTTTGGATACTGCTTATTTGCTAAAAATTGAAAATTTATTGCTGAAAAAACTGTAGCAAAATAATTTTTAAACTATGAATAGTACTGTGGGACCCAGCCAAAAAATGCAAAACGCCTAATAATCCTTAGGCAAACGAACGCTTATTATGAAATTTTTTGTATATGTAGTATTGCTTAACTCTATTTGTATTCATACCTCTTACTGTATCATATGGTTGCATGCTCCAGTTACTGTCCTAACATCGTATGGCATTGCTCCTTAGCAATCAATTAAAATAAATTTAAAGGTTGAATTCAATGTAATGGTGAAAAATGCCTCTAATTGCCAAAGAAATCTAGTAACAATATCCTAATTGTATGGCATTGCTTTTCTTAAGCCCAATGTGCGTCTAGCAATTTAACTTCTTTTTTTAGGCCTGGCCGCGTGGGTTAACATAGAAGCTAAATTTTCTGGTCCATTAGCTATGTAGATGGGCCCAGAAATGTGTAATTTCTCGTGGTGCCTTCAACTAAGGGCTTTCCCATGAGAAACCCTTGATTGCTGATGCCCTTTTTGTCCTAGTCGTCGTTGTTGTTGTTGTTGTTGTTGTTGTTTTTTTTTTTTTTTTTTAATTTGAAGATGTGTGAAAAAATAGTGGTTAACTTAGATTTATTGCATTGTCTCAATTTCAACGTTTTATTAGGATCATGATATTCCATTGTGCTTTGTTCTTGTTTAGTGGCATCATCAAGCAGGTCAGAAGGGTATAATTAATGCCGATCCAGGTCAGAAGGGTATAATTAATGCCGATCTAGGTTGAAGTTATTATAGCTTAGAAAAAAAAAAAGGTTTGAAGTTATTATAACAAGACATGGGAGTTATCATTAACCTAGTAGTTTACTTAAACAAAGTACAATGATTAGAAACTATTTTGTACCTGTCTTTAACTGCCAATGTTTTTTTTTTTTTCCCTTAAAATTCTATTTCACTTTATAAAACGTTTTTCTTTATTTCAACACAAATTTTTAGCAAGTTTCCTCTAAAATCACTTTTACAATTCAAGTGTAGTAATAATTTCCAACCCTGAATTTGCAAACAAACATTTGAACCTTTGACCAAACCCACAGATTTTTTTTTTTTTTTTGTTGATAGGAAGAAGCCAAAAGAATTGATTATGATTGAAATAGTAGAAGTCTGGATAAAAAAAAGAAAAAGGAAACAGATTAATTTGTAATATTAAGAATGTTACAATTAGAATACTCATGAAAAAAGAACGGCGATAAATGCAAATAAGAGGCATCTTTGTATTTGCAAGAAATCCTTGTTATTTTTTTATTCTACTCCTACATGATCAAAACTTTCATAAGCTTGAGCTTTTGTTGTTGATATAAAAACATCACTTTCCATGTCTTCGGATACAACCCATGCATGTGTCTCTGTTATTTGTAAGAATAAGCCCTTGTTATGGTTTCATGCAACTTCATCACTTCTTCCGCTTATTGGATAACAAAACGGATTTTTCAAATGTATAAAATAAAAACTTCAACAGCTTTTGTTACTATAAACTTCCTACCCCTGATTTTTTAAATTTATTTTTACAAACATTTCATCTAGAAAGTAGACATTTTTTTTTTATAATAATAATAAATAGGTATAAATAGAACAAAAGAGGGGGCTTATATAACTTTGTATAACCTTTTATATACTACCCTCTCCTTTGTTCTATTCATTAATTGAATTTAAAAGGTAAATATCTCGGTTTCACATATAATTTATATAGATATAATTTTTTTCGAAAAAAAATCTTTTCTTCCTTAGGAAAGAAATGACTTACTATCTTTGGAATCCGATTCTATACCCTAAAAAAAAGAAAGCTTTTGGTTTTTGAAACCTTATAAAAGGTTTTTACAACTTACGCGAGGACGTCTTAAAAAAAATCAATTAACATTGAAAGTGTATATTAAAAAAAAAAAAAAAAATTGAGGAAACATGAGGGGATTTCACCCATTAACAAAAAGTGTATGACCTTCATTGCAAAATAAGTTAATTCTCATGACTCTAAACTATTTCTTTTTTTTTTTTTTTTTTTTTAATTTTATTTTTTGGTGAGAAAAGAAAATATTGCATTATAGAACTGGGTGGTGGAGCCACATCTGTTTCTGTGTCTCAAACAAAAGTCCTTTATAGCAAAAAATTTCTCCTTTTCCTCATCAATGCTCTGTCGGAGCTCGTTTCCTCCTCCTCCTCCTCCGTCCCTACCGTTTTCTCTCTCTCCGTTAGGGTTTCTTCGCCATTCCAAATCAGGTCTCTCTCTCTGATTTTTTCAATAAAATCTCGATCTCTGACTTTTCTTGTAGGTTTAATTTTCAGTGTTCGGTAATTCTAAATCTTTGCTTTTCGAGCTCCGATTAGAGTGATTGCTTTTGTTTTGGGGAAAACTTTTTGGAAGTTTGATTTGGTTGGTTTTGGAATCTTGAGCTTCGTTTGGTTCCCGAGAAAGTCTAAAATTAGAAACGAAATGAAAAAATTGGGATCGTACAACAGCTCCACCGAGCTTCGGTAACTTTGTGATTTGTAATTTGAGCTTTTTAGTTGTACTTTCATGCTGCAAAAACAGAGCATTAGGGTTTTTGGGGGAAAATTATGTTTAGCTTTCAGTTTATGCATCTGAGAATTTTAATTGGGGGGTTTTCTTTGTTGTTCAATAGGTTTTGTGTGAAAATTTGTAATGATTTTGGTACTAGGATAGGATGTAATGTGAGTGTGACCGGGTTTTGAGATTCGGTGTTTTGTTTTGCAGGTTTTGGCTTTGGGGGTTAAGGAATTAGGGTTATAGCGGCATGACGATGAGTGAGCGAAAGACCATAGACTTGGAACAAGGATGGGAATTTATGCAGAAGGGGATCACAAAGCTGAAGAACATTCTAGAAGGATTGCCCGAGCCGCAGTTCAGCTCGGAGGACTACATGATGCTCTACACGTATTGATTTCCATGCCATTTTACTTTTAGTTGCTTCATTTATTTTTTGTTAATTGTATGTGTTTCAAAGTTTTGAGTTTGATGAAAATGATTGTGATATTGTTTGTTTTGCTTGATTTTTTTTTTTTTAATGTACAGAACCATCTATAACATGTGTACACAGAAGCCTCCTCATGATTATTCCCAACAGCTCTATGATAAGTACCGAGAATCATTTGAGGAGTACATAACTTCAACGGTGAGGAACATTTTGTGTGTACTGTGATTACATGTATTCTTCCGCATTTTGTTTGAATTCGCTTGACTTTGTTGACGTAGCATGAAATATGAATTATGTGTAATACAACTACTTGCTGCGGAATATCACTTTGTGAGGTATAGGATTGAATCTAATAGTTATATAACAGGAAATGTGGGTTGAATTGTATAAAATCAGGGGAGATGTCTGACTTCCTTTCATTCTTTGCAAGACAACAAATATTATTAGGTGAAGCTTATTCTTGTGTGACTTTTAAGAATTGGTGTTTTCCTTACTAGGATTCATCTTATGTTCTTGGGTTGGTTCATGTGTGAGTTGCAATGACAATGGCTTATTGCCCTAAATTGAAATCTTGCTGGCCCACAAGGTAAAAATATTATAATAGTGAGGTATTGACAGTTCTTTGCTAAGAGATGTTTAGTATGCTATTGCTGGATTTATTATTTTGAATATGAAGTGAGGTCTCTTGATACCATAGTCAGTGAGGAGTTCTTTTTTTATTTATTTATTTTTTCTTCTTTCAATGAAGTATTATTAACCTTTGCTTTATTGAAGACTTAAATGTGTCAGGCTCAACCTTGAATCAAAGTTAACATTTATTCTATTACTTTCATCAAAATTGGCAATTATTTATTCTACTTTGAAGCACACTTTTTTAAATGAAAGGTGAAGCGTTTGAAAAAAAAAAAAAGATATAAAAAAAATAAATAAATAAAAGAAACATGTTTAACAGTGATATAAAATGCATATTGCATGTCAAAAGACTTGATTTTGCACAAGTCAAATGTTGTTGCCTGTTGTAATATTCACGCATGAATGATGTGTTTGGTTAAGTGTTCAAGTCCCATATTGTGTAATAATAAACACAGTGAGAATTAATTAATATAATAATATTTGGCACAAACCTACTGGCCTAAGCTTCTAAGTTAAGGTGGTGTTCCAACATGCTGTATCAAGTTGTCAAAAAGAACTTCCTTAGGGCTTTAGCATTCAACTCTCAAAAATCTGAGATCAATATGTGCCATCTGAGCCATTGTTTCAACAGGGCAAGCCTTTGATGTGATTGTGCATGTTGTTGGTGGATCCCACATAAGAGCAAGGAAGACCCCTATGATATCCTACCCATGGTTGAGTAAGGACTTTAAAAGTGATGAATTAACGGAACTATGCTTGTGCACTGGTGGCTCTCATAGTAGTGTGAGAAAGATTCATTTTTTCTATTAGTAATGTCACATATGCACTCGATGGGTTTTGAATCCATGACCTTACCCTCCACTCTTTTCATTTGGTGTTTTGGGGGGGGGGGGGGGGCAGCGGAGATGCTGTTTGAGATAGAACTCAATGGCTACAAGAAGGATTCCCATGTCAATTGTATCAATGATTGAGTAATGGCAAGCATTGGATTCTTGTGACACTAAGCTTAAACTATTAAGAAAAAAAAATTCCATTTGAAGGGGAGGCTAGTCAAAGTGTTTGTTGATGTGGCAAGATAGAATACTCACACGTGAAGGGAAAGATTTGTTAAAATAATTACATAAGATATTAAAACTCTTTTCAGAGTCAATATTAACACCTTCTCACTACCAATAGATCAAGCCATCAAAAAGAGACTTCCTATGATGTTAACATTCACCCTCACAGATTCAAGATCCCTACATTTGGCCTCTCTGTCAAGATAAATGAGCCTCCTTCCTATCTCTGAAGTAGCTGTTGTATTTCGAGTTACCTCCTCTTTCTCAAACTGGAGAACTGTTTTGTTAATTTTCAATAGCTTTCACATTTACTTGTCAATCATTTGATGGCCTCTACGGTTTGTTGATTAAATTTTAAGCTCATGCTTTGTTGCCCTTTTGTGGCTTGCAAGAGTGAGATCAGGAAGCATCAAAAGGTAATATTACTAGTATAGCTGCCAGAATAATGACTGAAAGGAGGAAAAAAACACAACTGTAATTTAATACTGCTACTGCTTGTTATTCCATTCTCATAAGTTTTCTGTCTTTTAAGTTCTCAATGGTTTGCCATTATCTTAAAAGATAAAAGAAAGTTTTCTTGTACTTTTCTTTGAAAAAGAAGTATTAATGGTTATTATTTGTTTGATTCTGATATTAATATTATGATATAAGCACTTTAGACTTTAGTTATCTAAGAGGTGTGGGGAAAACTGTTGGGAAAGCAATTACCAAGATAAGTAGGACCTTTGTTTGATCAGTATCTCATTTCTAGCTCAAGAAATGTCTTGCATCTCAGTTCTATTTTCTTCTCTGTGTGTGTGCATGTGTGTTTATAAATGTATATATATGTGTAAGTATATTTATTTATAATTCTCTTGCCAATGAGCTATAGCTCCATTAGCACTTCATAATAATGGGATGAAGGGTGAGTACGTGGGTTCAAAACCCACTAGGTGCATGTGTAACTTACCACTAAAACAATGTATTTATAGTTCTCTTGCAATCATTTTCCAACAGTTTCTTCTTCCGTACAGGTATTGCCATCTTTAAAAGAGAAGCATGATGAATTTATGTTGAGAGAGCTTGTAAAAAGGTGGGCAAACCACAAAGTAATGGTGAGATGGCTTTCTCGTTTCTTCCATTATCTTGATCGATATTTTATTGCTCGGAGGTCACTTCCGCCCCTTAATGAAGTTGGACTTACTTGCTTCCGTGATCTGGTATGTCATGACCAAACCCCTATGTGATGCACCATCTTGATTCATGTTGTGTAGGCCATTCTTATTTTTATTGCCTCTTGATAATGGATTAGTTCACATTCTAAACCAAGACTTTACAGTCTTCCATCCAATTTGATGCTCATTTCCTTCATAAGATATATCAATTGTGATACGGAGGGCACGTTAATTCTGATTTCAGGTCTACCAGGAGTTAAATGGAAAAGTAAGGGATGCTGTAATTTCTCTGGTATGTTTGCACTTTTGCCTGTATTATAGACTGAATTTGTATAGCTCTGAAAAAAGTTTACTTAAGACAATTCTTTCGATCAGATTGATCAAGAACGTGAAGGAGAGCAGATTGATCGAGCTTTATTGAAGAATGTTTTAGATATATTTGTCGAGATTGGAATGGGGCAAATGGATCAGTATGAAAATGATTTTGAAGAAGCAATGCTTAAAGATACTGCTGCCTACTATTCTCGAAAAGCTTCCAGCTGGATTCTAGAAGATTCTTGTCCAGATTATATGCTGAAAGTAAACTTTATATGCCCGTGTTTTTTGGTAAAAAGTGATTTCCTATAGATATTGAATGATCTCTAATGTCTGTTGAGACTTGGGAATTCCAGGCTGAGGAGTGCTTAAGACGAGAGAAAGATAGGGTTTCTCATTACTTGCATTCTAGCAGTGAGACAAAGCTACTGGAGGTTTGTACCTTCTTTTAGAAAAAAAAAAAAAAAGTAATCCATCTTTTCTGGTGTAGTAGTCCTATGAATGATGTTTTATTAGGTTGATGAAATATTAAATTTTTTAGTGATGTTCATTGATTTTTGCAATGCCTTTCAATGTTTTATTTAAAAATCTGTAAATCTGGCTGTTACTTTGTTATTATGACCTCGTTTTTCTTCCTTGTAGAAAGTTCAACATGAGTTATTGTCTGTATATGCAACCCAACTGCTTGAAAAAGATAATTCTGGATGCCATGCATTGCTTAGAGACGACAAGGTACTTGGTGATTATATTGTTTTTGAAATAGATTTGCTGATATTAATTGAAAATGGGCAATTATTTCTGCTTCTGATCACTTTATTTATTTCTCTGTTTAATTATGCCTAAGGTGGAAGATTTGTCAAGAATGTTCAGGCTCTTTTTTAAAATACCTAAAGGCTTAGATCCTGTTTCCAGCATATTTAAGCAGGTTAGTAGCCTCCAGCTTATGATTTATCCAATGTCTTCAATTTAAAAGGGATCCTATGCATGGCACATCTTCCTTCTGTCTCTCATTAAAGCTTTTTTTTCCACTGTTCTGTAATGCAGCATGTCACTGCTGAAGGAACAGCCTTGGTCAAACAAGCAGAAGATGCAGCAAGCAACAAGAAGGTCTGTGCCTTGATTTCCTTTTCCTCTTTATTTACTGTTTCAATGCTTTTCCCAGAAGGTGTTTTTCTCATTTAAATACCACAGTAGGAATTGAAAAGGCAAATACTTCCATTTCATACCCTTGCTAAGGAGGTGGCATCCATACTTCTTCACATAAGTGTTTTATCGTTCTTATATTCATGGAGCCATTCTAAAATCTTGGTGACAACATGCAACACTTTGAATTGTTTCAGACATGTTGCATTTCCCTTCACAAAATGTGAGATAGA
The DNA here is from genome assembly GCF_001633185.2 of Quercus lobata. Taxonomy (NCBI): domain Eukaryota; kingdom Viridiplantae; phylum Streptophyta; class Magnoliopsida; order Fagales; family Fagaceae; genus Quercus; species Quercus lobata. Next base: position 8,425,174 of record NC_044909.1, on the reverse strand, counting down.
GACATTTGGTTTACTTGACTTTTTTGTTTTGTGTATGAACATGCGTCATTTATGTGCACTTAATTGTGAGTCATTTTGTTGTTCTATTCCTCAGTAAACTTTTAGAATGTCTGATCCAATGGGATCTGTGGCGGACAAGTCAGTTGCCTGAGGCCATAAGCTACATTCTAATTTGTCCCTTGTTTTGAAGATTGGTTTTGAGGGTGAGTTCTAGTTAAAGCCAATATGAATAAAGTTTCAGAGATGCAATATATGGAAATATAAAACAAAACTTATGACAGTATGACAGTAAACTTGGAAAGATCACTTCTTACAACAATGTAGAATCAAAAGTGAAGCATATAGACAGAAAATGTTGAATAAAACAATATTTACATTCAAACGGATTAATTTTAATTGATACAGTCATTATAAGTTCATTATGAATACAGTCATTATATATATGAGTCCATAAAGTGTATGATCACCATAGTCTATATGGGTGAATTGGCTTATATATATAGCAATAGCAATGAAGCCTTTGTCCCAAATTTTTGAGGTCGGCTATGGATCCTCAACAAATTAGTTTAGACTGGCGAATTGGCTTATGTATAGGATCATTCAAAATTTTACCCATAAAAAAAAAAAAAAGATCATTCAAAATTAAATTTTCTTTTAGATTCTGAATTTATTCATGTTTTTTGAAATTTTAATGGTCCAATGCTAATCATTTAAAAAATGTAATGGCTAAATAAACAGACTGATTGGACTGATGGATGTAAAGATGCCTGGGCCAATTATTACTGAATTTTTCACCCTTCATTTTTTTTTTTGGTTGAACAAATTAGGAAATTCTTCATTTTTGTAATCCAATAGGAAATCACGCTTTGTAAGTTCACTTGCAATCTAAAAGGTGACTTCCAATAGGCTTACATTTTAGGCCGCACATTAAATACTTTCACATTACATATCATGTTATGATTAGTGATATATAACATTAGCATTAGTGACTTAGTATAGACTGAATGCACGGAAAATGATCATTAGAATGTTACGATCAGTGACTTTTTCCAGACCATTGTATCTTGACCTCTGCATACTGCTCTTTTTTTTTGTTAATTGATCTTTTTATGTGTGCCAGTACTTGAAAAGTTCATTATGCTTGTAATGCTCACTATTGTTTTTTCTTATCTTATTTTTACAGGCGGAGAAGAAGGACGTGGTTGGTCTGCAGGAACAGGTAATTGTATGAAGCTTCTACTTGTAGAATTTGTCTGGGCTGTTTGATGATTGGAAACTGATATGGACTGTGTGCTCTTCAGGTTTTTGTTAGAAAAGTGATTGAGCTGCATGACAAATACCTAGCTTATGTGAATGATTGTTTCCAAAATCACACTCTTTTTCATAAGGTTTGTATTAGAAATTGGCTTCAGGGTTTTCATGATCACACACGTGTTCCTCTACATCTAAATATTATGTGTTCCATTGTAGGCACTCAAGGAGGCTTTCGAGGTCTTCTGCAACAAGGGTGTTGCTGGAAGCTCAAGTGCAGAACTACTTGCAACTTTTTGTGATAATATTCTTAAGAAAGGTGGAAGTGAGAAACTGAGTGATGAAGCCATTGAAGAAACACTTGAAAAGGTCTACTCCATTCCTGATGAGTTATTCTATTTAGCTTCTAATAGAGATATTTTAGAACTTAATAATCTTCTAATCAACCTGCAGGTAGTAAAGCTGCTTGCTTATATCAGCGATAAAGACCTCTTCGCTGAATTCTATAGGTAAATAGTCTTATTTTCAAATATTGGTAGTCTTCAATCAGTTCTTTTGAACATTGAAACCACATTGATTATTGCTTTATGTTTACTTTAAAAACAACTTGTAGATGATTAATTTATGTTGCATAATTTCTGGTAGGAAGAAGCTTGCTCGACGGCTTCTTTTTGACAAGAGTGCTAATGATGACCACGAGAGGAGTATTTTGACAAAGCTTAAGCAGCAATGTGGTGGTCAGTTCACCTCAAAGATGGAGGGAATGGTCAGTTAACTTAATCTTTAAATAACTAAACTTTTAAATGTTAATGAAGTACATTTTTTATATTGATTGGATCCCAATATTTCATCTCTATTCAATATCCAAAATGGTACTCTAGTGGAGAATTTTTCCATTTAATTAAAAAAAAAAAAATTCTTGTAGGTTACGGACTTAACATTGGCGAGGGAAAACCAGACCAGCTTTGAGGAGTATCTGAGTAATAATTCACACGCAAATCCAGGGATTGACTTGACTGTTACTGTTCTGACTACTGGCTTCTGGCCAAGTTACAAGTCTTTTGACCTCAACCTTCCACCAGAGTTGGTAATTTGGAATTCTATATGATATAAATTTGCAATTTTAATTTATTTTGTGGAAGTCGCTAACATCCTTCTCTTCTTTTGCTATTGCTTTAGGTCAAGTGTGTTGAAGTTTTCAGGGAATTCTATCAAACAAAAACAAAGCACAGAAAACTTACATGGATATACTCTTTGGGTACTTGTAATATCAGTGGGAAATTTGAACCCAAAACTATGGAATTGATTGTGACCACTTATCAGGTGATATGTTCACAAAATTTTATTTCTATCCTACAAATGCTTTTTTGTAGATGTGAGTGCCACATCCGAATGGTTTTATTTCTTGCTAATATAGAGGGTTAATTCTTCTTCTTGTGGGACAGGCTTCAGCCCTGTTGCTTTTCAATTCCTCGGATAGATTGAGTTACTCAGACATCATGACGGAATTAAACTTGACCGATGATGACGTTGTAAGACTTCTCCACTCCTTGTCATGTGCGAAGTACAAGATTTTGAACAAGGAGCCTAACACGAAAACAATATCTCCAACTGATTATTTTGAGTTCAACTCAAAGTTTACTGACAAAATGAGGAGGATCAAGGTACTGAGCTATTTTCTGAATGTCTTGTTCCAGTTTGCCTTTTCAATTTACTGATTTTTGCTAGGCATATTTAATCTATTGCTTGGTTTGATGTGCAGATTCCTCTCCCTCCTGTGGATGAGAAGAAGAAAGTAATTGAAGATGTTGACAAAGACAGACGGTATGCCATTGATGCCTCGATTGTGCGCATCATGAAGAGTCGTAAAGTTTTAGGTCACCAGCAGCTGGTCATGGAGTGTGTTGAGCAGTTGGGTCGCATGTTCAAGGTTTTTCTGGCACCTCTTTTCCTCATATATGATTAATGTCCTGTATCTTTCAATCAGCTGTGACTCACTGTTGTTGCTTGAAATGTGATTTTGCAGCCCGATTTCAAGGCAATAAAGAAGCGAATTGAAGATCTGATCACACGAGATTATTTGGAAAGAGACAAGGATAACCCTAATTTGTTCAGGTACTTGGCATGAGGTGGCCTAGTTGAATATCACCAAATGAATTTGTGACTATTACTGCTGCAAATAACAAAGAAAAGAGGGTCAGTTCGTGGTGGAAAGAAAAGGGGAAAAGGCATGTACATAAATGCCACCATGTAAGTGCCTCTTTTGGTGATTGCTTAGTAGCAGTAAGCAGAGAATGCTTGTACATTTTTCCTTGGAAGCCAAGTAATGAACAACTACTGTAGATTTAGCACCCATGCCGGAGAAATTGTAATTGATTCCATAAAGTGGTCCAGTGCACTAGTTGGATCCCGCCCTGTATCTTTGTGTTGTAATTTATTGTAATATCCAGTCTCATGACTTAGTTTATGCTTCTGTTAATTGTTTATCCCCACCCCACCCCCTGCGACCGGCTGCCAATGGAAATGAAAAGTATATCTTTAATGTTACTCATCATTGCCTTTTAATTGTCAATCTTCAAACTATCAGATGGATGGTCCATTACTCCATCTTCATATGCAAATCTTTATTGCTCTCTTGTTTTGTGCATTAGTCTGTACTCATATAATTTTATTTGCTTAATGTAATTTCCAAGTCAATGTGCCAGCGTTATAAGATGCTTAAGCTTTTGTTTTTTAAGGCCTGGGACACGTGTTGGATTTAGAACAGTAAAATGAGTTTCATATTCTCTCATGCTTTTAGAAATCAATCTGTGTATTCAAATGCTATTATGATTAATTTCACTTCACGGGATTTAAAATAACCCCTATTCTCCTTGTAAACAGATCATGAGTGTGTGTGTGTGTGTGTGTGTTGATTGAAATTATTTGTTCACTTCTCAAATATTGACATATACTAGTCATCATACCTATGTCTTTCTAAACCATGAAAGTGTGGGATTGCCACCTTCATCAAGAATTTTTTGCTATGAACATAAATAACGAAAATAAAAGTATTATAATTAAACACTATAAGTACAACCTAAAATATAGCACAAACCAAGAAAAGTGTTAGCAATTACCATGTAAATATGTCTCCAAGATTGAGACGTTCCTCTCTCAGACTGTGCTCAAAAGCCTCAAGATCTCTATCATAGCCTTAAAATCTTGCTAGAAATTGATGTCCGGAGCCGAAACCCTAGGGATTTCTCAGCGTTGCACCGATTCGATCTATTTTAGAGCATATTCTGCCTTGTTAGTTCTATTACGACAAAGACAAAGATTCGGGTTCTATTAGAAGGTTTATGCCAAATTTGGGTTTGCTTCATTATAGTTATGGGTTTTCCTGAGTGATTTTCAATTTTTCAAGTTATGAGGTTATACAATTTTTCTCGGTTATGATTTTAGGTTTGCTCAATTTTATCCCAAACGAATAATATGCAAGATGCTCGATTTTTGTTGATGAATTTGTTTATTTGTTTGTGTTTTGGATTTAATCTTTTTTCTTAATTTTAAATAATAATTATTAAAAAATTGAAATAGTATTTTATTATTTTATTGATTTTTTTTGGTTAATTTATAAAATTCAAAGAAAACCAAAATTACGTCGTTTTTAAAGGCAGTAATGGCACGATTCTATGACTGAATTAAATAATGTTAAAATTTAGAAGACTGAATTGAGTAAAGTTAAAAATTAGAGAATTGAAATGAATGAAAGTAAAGTAAGAGTATACAAATTGTAATTTAGCAAACAATATATATATATATATATATAGGCATAAAAATTAACATGCATGTTAAGAACGTATAAAACATGTAATTCAACGGTTGAATTTTCAAAATATGAATTCAACACCAAGTTATTGAGTAGTAACATTGCTTAGAGTTTCACCACGTATAACATTGCTTAGAGTTATCTATATATATATATATATATATATGAGTTTGTATTAATATTTGTATTAACTATTAAATGAGTTATTAGTTGCAAAAATCTAAGGTCCACTATCTAATCCTACAATCCACAATCCTACCTACTTCTCACGATTCTATGTAGGATCCTAATTTTGACAACCTAATCTGGACATCAAATTCAAAACTCACTAAAAATTACACTTAAAATAATATTCACATAAATTTTAGAAAAAATAAATTTTACATAGCTGTTACTTTTTATGATGAATTCATTACTAATAAAGTTCTATAGTAATTATGCTATAATACAGATACAATATTCTTCAAAACCATTTTACATAAAACAGTACAGTATTATCCGTGTATCGCACAGGTAACTTACTAGTTTATAAAATTCAAAGACAACGATTGTTTTCAAACGCACTAATGACGCAATTTTAATGGACACTAATTAGATGCTGAATGAAATAAAGTTAAAATTTAGAGGACCAAATTGATTAAAATTAAAAGTTACTAGCCTCATTACACACATTTCGCGCGAGCGATGAGGCTTTTTTTTAGCAAAAAAAAAAAAAAATCTTGTGTTTTTATTTTATATATATAATTTTTATTTTGAGAATCTAATTTATAAATAAATAAAACAATTTGAAAATTAATAGAAAAATGTTCCTTTTTTTTAGGCAAATATTTAGTGGGAGTTAGAGTTGCATTTTTACCGGATTGTCTTTTAGTTTTGTATCTACTTAAATATAGGGGTATAGGGACATTTTTGAACTAAAAAAAAGAAAAATTCAAACAAGAGAAGTCTCTTAAATAGTAGAATAGATAATACTGAATTAAATAAAATTAATGGCACGTTTGGTAGGGCATTTCAAGCACTCATTTTTAGTTTTTAAATAACATTATACACATTTCCATACACTTTTTTATCCACACGTATTTCAAAAAATTACAAATAATACTACTCAAACTCCTCTACCAAACAGGCCCTAAGTTAGATAACTAAATTGAATATTAAGCAAACTTAAAGTGTGCAAATTGTAATTTGGCAGCAACCAAAAAAAAAAAATTGGGATAATTATTAATTACAACAGATTAAATACTTGTGGTTTAGCCGTTAATAAGAATTTTATTTAAATGAGAAGGAACCCTCTCCTTCTCTTTCGTTGTCAAAAACACAGAGAGAGAGAGAGAGAGAGAGAGAGAGAGAGAAGAGGAGACCAGTACTGCTCCAGAGTGCTTAAAAGTAGTGAGAAGCAGAGTTACATTTGGAAAAGGCAAATGGGTGCTCTAAATAATTGCGTACTCGTACTACTACTACTACTAGTACTAGTATATAGGAGACCAGTACTGCTCCAGGGTGCTTAAAAGTAGTGAGAAGCAGAGTTACATTTGGAAAAGCCAAATGGGTGCTCTAAATAATTGCGTACTCGTACTACTACTACTACTAGTATATATATATATAGGATCAATAAGAAAGCAACATTTTCTCAAAAAAAAGAGAAAAAAAGAAAGCAACACAGTAGTCAATGTACACTTTGTTTTTCCTAGTCTTTGCTATTTACACCACTCAGACTTCAAATAACGACTTCCAGGTCAAAAGTCTAGGAGAATCAAACAAACAAAACTAAACTAGACCTTTTTTTTTTTTTTTTTGGCTAAAATGTAAAACTTTCGCATTAAGTTTCATCAGAACTTACTCCTAAAGTTTCATGAAAACTTGGACTGAACTTTGGTTGAATTCTGGTGCTTTTTAATTTTTGCTTTTCTTTTGATGGGTTTCTCATATACAGCTTTTGTGTTCTTTGGATTACAACTCTTTTAGAGAGAGAGAGAGAGAAATATATATGTTTGAAATTTCATCTGTAATCTTCATCCATTTTTGCAAAAAATTAACATTTTGATTCGTTTTATGTTATGGTTTTGTATTGAAAGGTGTTTTTCTAACAAAGATTATACCAATTTGTAATTTGAGCTCTTTCAGTTGTACATTCACTCTTCCTCTTCCTCAGCTGAGAAACAGAGCATTGGGGTTTTTGGACTGAGGATAGAGGCAATTTTGTTTAGCTTTCAATTTAAGCATCTGGGAAATTCAATTTGGGAGTTTTCTTTTCTGTTCAACAAGTTTTGTGTGAAATTTTTTTTGGTTTGCGGGATTTTTTTTTTTTTAATTTAAATTTTGGGGGTTAAGGAATTAAAGCTATAGCAGTATGATGGAGCGAGAGACCATACCTTTCAAACAAGGATGGGAGCTAATGCAGAAGGGGATCACAAAGCTGAAGAACATTCTAGAAGGGTTGCCTGAGCCGCAGTTCAGCTGCGAGGAGTACATGATGCTCTACACGTATTGATTTCTATGCCATTTTGCTTTATTTGCTTTGTGTTTATGAATTGTGTGTGTTTTGAAGATTTTGAGTTTGATGGAAATGATTGTGATATTATCTTTTTTGCTTGACGTTATATGCATAGAACCATTTATAACATGACTACACAGAAGCCTCCTCATGATTATTCCCAACTGCTCTACAATAAGTATCGGGAAACATTTGAAGAGTACATAACTTCAACGGTAAGGAATTTGACATGTATTCTTGTTCATTTTGTTTGAAGTAGCTTGAATAAGTTGGCATAGCATGAAATATGAAATGTGTGATAAAACTGCTTGCGATAGAGTATCATATAATAAAAAAATGTTTAATTGTGATATAACTTGCATATTGCATGTCAAACGACTTGATTTTTGCACAAGTCAAATGTTGTTGCATATTCATGTATGAATGATGTGTTTGGTTAAGTGGTCAAGTAACATATCAGGTAGTAATTACCAGAGTAAGTAGTTAATATAATATTATTAATTAGGGTGTTATCATGGTCTATCAAGGTGTCAAAAAGAACTTCCTTAGGGTGTTAGCATTCAACTCTCAAAAACCTAAAATCCATATGTGCCATATGAGCAAATGGTTCGACTAGACAAGTGTTTGATATGATCGTGCATGTTGTTGGTGCCCCCACATAAGAGCAAGGAAGACTCCTATGTTGTCCTACCCATTGTTGAGTAAAGACTTTAAAGTGATGAGTTAACGCAACTATGCTTGTGTGTTGGTAGCTCTCGTAGTAGTGCAAGAAAGATTCCCTTTTTTCTATTGGTAATTTCACACATGCACCCAATGATTTTTGAATCCATGACCTCACACTTCACTCTTTTCTTTTTGGGGGGAGGATATGCCGTTTGAGATAGAACTCGTTGGCTGCGAAAAGATTCCCATGTTAGTTGTATCGATGATTGAGTAAAGGCACACTAATGGCAAGCATTGGATTGTTGCGACACATGACACCTAAATTATTACGAAAAAGAATTCCATTTGAAGGGGAGGCTAGTCAGAATGTTGCTTGATGTGGCGTTATAGAAGGCTTAAATGTTAAGGATAGATTTTTTAGAATAATTACATATGATATTAACACTATTATCACAGTAAATATTATCACCTTGTCACTACCAACAGATCAAGCCATCAAAAAGAGACTTCTTAAGGTGTTAAATTCACCCTCACAGATACAAGATCCCTACATTTGGCCTCTCTATCAAGACAATTGAGCATCCTTCCCATCTCTGAAGTGGCTGTTATATTTCTTTGAGTTACCTCGTTCTCAGACTGGAGAACAATTTTGTTAATTTTCAATAGGTTTCACATTTACTTGTCGATCATTTGATGGCCTCTGCTGCATGTTGATTAGATTTTGAGTTCATGCTTTGTTGCCCTTTTACTTTCATGCAAAAATGAGATTAAGGAAACAGCAAAAGGTAATAATATTACAGGCGTAGTTGTCAGAATAAATTTTAAAAAAGGAGGAAAATACACATCCCCTGTAATTTAATATTGTTACTGCTTGTTATACCATTCTCAGAAGCTTTTTGCCTTTCAAGTTCTCAATGGTTTGTAATTATCTTAAAAGATGAAGAAAGCATTCTTATTCTTTTCTTTGGAAAAGAAGTATTAACGGCTATTGTTTGTTTGGTTCTGAGATTAGTATTATCATATCACTGTCATGGATCTTAGCTCTAATTTATGTGTGTGTATTTATAATTCTCTTGCCAATGAGCTATAGCTCAATTGGCACTTCCTTCTCCCCTAATAATGGGATGGAGGGTGAGTTCGTGGGTTCAAAACCCACTAGGTGCATGTGTAACCTACCACTAAAAAAATGTATTTTTAGTTCTCTGGCAATCATTTTCTAACGGTTTCTTCTTCTGTACAGGTATTGCCATCTTTACGAGAGAAGCATGATGAATTTATGTTGAGAGAGCTTGTAAAAAGGTGGGCAAACCACAAAGTAATGGTGAGATGGCTTTCTCGTTTCTTCCATTATCTTGATCGATATTTTATTGCTCGGAGGTCACTTCCGCCCCTTAATGAAGTTGGACTTACTTGCTTCCATGATCTGGTATGTCATGACCGAACCCCTATGTGATGCAGCATCTTGATTCATGTTGTGTAGGCCATTCTTATTTTTATTGCCTCTTAATAATGGATTAGTTCACATTCTAAACCAAGACTATACAGTCTTCCATCCAATTTGATGCTCATTTCCTTCATAAGAAATATAAATCATGATACAGAGTTACCAGATTTGCTAGATAGCTGTGCTTTCCATGCGTCCTAGTTTTTTTGTTTTGGTTCTTAGCACGCTGCCTGTGTGCTTTGGACTTTTCATTGTTTTTGAAATGAAGTATTATTTACCTATCAAAAAAAAAAATTTTATTCTGATTTCAGGTCTACCAGGAGTTCAATGGAAAAGTTAGGGATATTGTAATTTCTCTGGTATGTTTGTACTTTTGCCTGTTTTCTATACTGCACTTGCATAGCTCTGAAATAAGTCTACTGAAAACAATTCTTTTCAATCAGATCAATAAAGAACGTGAAGGAGAGCAGATTGATCGAGCTTTAGTGAGGAATGTTTTAGATATATTTGTCGAGATTGGAATGGGGCAAATGGATCGGTATGAAAATGATTTTGAAGCAGCGATGCTTAAAGATACTGTTGCTTACTATTCTCAGAAAGCTTCCAGCTGGATTCTAGAAGATTCTTGTCCAGATTATATCCTGAAAGTAAACTTTATATGCCCTTGTTATTTGGTAAAAAGTAATTTCTTATAGATATAGAATGATTCCTAATGTGTGTTTGGAATTCCAGGCTGAGAAGTGCTTAAGACTAGAGAAAGATGGGGTTTCTCTTTATTTGCACTCTAGTAGTGAAGCAAAGCTACTGGAGGTTAGTACTTTTTATATATAAAAAAAGTAATCTTGCTTTTCTGGTGTAGTAGTCCTGTGAATGATGTTTTATTAGGTTGATGAAAGATTAAAATTTTTAGTGATGCTCATTGATTCTTGCAATGCCTTTCAATGATTTAAATCTGGCTGTTACTTTGTTATTATGACTTCTTTTTTCTTCCTTGTAGAAAGTTCAACATGAGTTTTTGTCTGTATATGCGACCCAACTGCTTGAAAAAGATGACTCTCAATGCCATGCATTGGTTAGAGATGATAGGGTACTTGGTGATTATATTATTTTGAAATAGTTTTGCTGAGATTATTTGAAAATTGGGCAATTATTACAGCTTTCTTATCACTCTATTTATTTATTTTTGTGTTTAATGATGTCTAAGGTGGAAGATTTGTCAAGAATTTCTGGGCTTCTTCTTTATTTATCAAAAAATAAAGAAAGGTTCAGGCTTCTTTTTAAAATACCTCAAGGAATAGAACCTGTTTCCAGTATATTTAAGCAGGTTAGTAGCCTCTAGCTTATGCTTTAACCATTTATCTTCAATTAAAAAGGGATCTTATGCATGGCACATCTTCCTTATCTCTCATTAAAGCTGTTTTTTCCACTGTTCTGTAATGCAGCATGTCACTGCTGAAGTAACAGCCTTGGTCAAACAAGCAGAAGATGCAGCAAGCAACAAGAAGGTCTGTGCCTTGATTTCTTTTTCCTGCATATTTATTGTTTCAATGCTTTTCCAAGAAGGTCTTTTTGGTCACTTAATACCACAGTAGGAATTGAAAAGATAAATACTTTTTTTTCATACCCTTGAAGTGGCATCCGTACTTCTTCACATAAGTGTTTTATTGTTCTTATATTCATGGAGCCATTCTAAAATCTTGGTGACAACATGCAACACTTTGAATTATTTCAGACATGTTACATTTCCCTGTACAAAAATGTAAGATTAGATACATTTGGTTTACTAGACATTTGTGTTGTGTGTGTGGATATGTGTCATTTATGTGGCACTTGATTGTTTGGCCCTTTTATTGCCCTATTGCTTGGTAAACTATTAGAATGTCTGAAGTATCCAATGGGATCTCTGGCAGAAATTTTAGTAGCCTGAGGCCATAAGCAACATTCTAATTTGTTCCTTGTTTTGAAGATTGGTTTTGAGGGTGAGTTCTAGTTAGCCAATTTGAATATGTTTCAGAGATGTGATAGAAATATATGGTAATATAAAAAAAAAAGTTATAACAGTATAAAAGTAGGTGTGGAAAGATCACATGTTACAACAAAGTGGAATACTGGAATCAAAAGAGTGAGGCATGGAGACACAGAAAATGTTATATAAAAAAATAATTACATGCAAACAGATTAATTTTAATTTATACAGTCATTATAAGTTCATTATGAATACAGCCGTTATAAGAAGTCCATAAAGTGTATGGTCACCATAGCCTACATGGGTGAATTGGCTTAGGTGTATGATCTTTCAAAATTAAAATTATTTCTAGGTTCTGAATTACTCATTTTTAATGACCCGATGCTAATCATTTAAGAAAATTTAATGAATAAATAACAACCCGATTGGATTGATAAATGCAAAGATGCTTTGACCAATTATTACTGAATTTTTCAACCTACATTTTTCTTTTTTTTGAGAATAAGTGAGAAAATCCTTCAATTTTTTTTAATCCAACAGAAAATCACACTTTGTAAGTTCACTTGCAATCTAAAAGGTGAGTTCCAATAGGCTTACAATTTGAGCCACATCTTAAATATCTTCACATTTCATATCATCTTATGATTAGTGATAAATAATATTAGCATTAGTGACTTAGTATAGTCTGATGCAAGGAAAATGATCAGAACGTTAAGATCAGTGACTTATTCCAGACCATTGCGTACTATTATCTTTTTCTTTTTCTTTTTTAATTGATCTTTTTATATGTGCCAGTATTTGAACAGTTCATTTTTCTTGTAATGCTCACTATTGTTTTTTCTTATCTTATTTTCACATGCGGAGAAGAAGGATGTGGTTGATTTGTGGGAACAGGTAATTGTATGAAGATTGCACTTGTAGAATTTGTCTGTAATGTTTAATTATTGGTAACTGTTGCAGATTGTGTGCTCTTCAGGTTTTTGTCAGAAAAGTGATTGAGCTGCATGACAAATACCTAGCATATGTGAATGATTATCACACTTTTCATAAGGTTTGTGTTAGAAAATGCCCTCAGGGTTTTCATGATCACACACCTATGTTCTTCTACATCTAAATATTCAGTGTTCATTTTAGGCGTTTGAGGAGGCTTTTGAGGTCTTCTGCAACAAGGGTGTTGCTGGAAGCTCAAGTGCAGAACTACTTGCCACTTTTTGTGATAACATTCTTAAGAAAGGTGGAACTGAGAAACTGAGTGATGAAGCCATTGAAGAAACACTTGAAAAGGTCTCCTTCACTCCTGATGAGTTATTCTATTTAGCTTCTAACAGATATCTTAGAACTTAATAATTTCTAATCAACCTGCAGGTAGTTAAGTTGCTTGCTTATATCAGCGATAAAGACCTGTTCGCTGAATTCTATAGGTAAATAGTCTTATTTTCATATATCTGTTGTCTTCAGTCAGATCTTTTGAAAATTCAAACCGCATTGATTATTGCTTTATGTTTACTTTAAAAACAAGAAGTTGTAGATGATTCATTTATGTTGCATAATTTCTTGAAGGAAGAAGCTTGCTCGACGGCTTCTTTTTGACATGAGTGCTAATGATGACCATGAGAGGAGTATTTTGATGAAGCTTAAGCATCAATGTGGTGGTCAGTTCACCTCAAAGATGGAGGGAATGGTCAGTTAACTTATAATCTTTAAAGGACTAAAATTTTAACAGTTAATGAAGTACATTTCTTATAATGATGGATCCCAATATTTCATCACAATTTAATATCCAAAATAATACTCTAGTGGAGACTTTTTCCATTTAATTTTTTCTTTTTTTTCTTCTAGATTACGGACTTAACATTGGCTAGGGAAAACCAGACCAGCTTTGAGGAGTATCTTGGTAATAATTCACATGCAAATTCAAGGATTGACTTGACTGTTACTGTTCTGACTACTGGCTTTTGGCCAAGTTACAAGTCTTTTGACCTCAACCTTCCACCAGAGTTGGTAATTTGGAATTCTTTTGTTGATATGATATAAATTTGCAATGTTAATTATTTTGTGGAAGTCGCTAACATCCTTCTCTTCTATTGCTATTGCTTTAGGTCAAGTGTGTGAAAGTTTTCCAGGAATTCTATCAAACAAAAACAAAGCACAGAAAACTTACGTGGATATACTCTTTGGGTACTTGTAATATCAGTGGGAAATTTGAACCCAAAACTATGGAACTGATTGTGACCACTTATCAGGTGATATGTTCACAAAGTTTTATTTCTATTCTGTGAATGCTTTTATGTGGTTATGAGTGCCACTTCCGAATGGATTTATTTCTTGCTAATATAGAGGGTTAATTCTTCTTCTTGTGGGACAGGCTTCGGCCCTGTTGCTTTTCAATTCCTCAGATAGATTGAGTTACTCAGACATCATGACAGAATTAAACTTGACCGATGATTACGTTGTTAGAATTCTCCACTCCTTGTCATGTGCGAAGTACAATATTCTGACCAAGGTGCCAAACACGAAAACAATATCTCCTACTGATTACTTCGAGTTCAACTCAAAGTTTACTGACAAAATGAGGAGGATCAAGGTACTGAGCCATCTTCTGAATGTCTTGTCCCAGTTTACTTTTCAATTTACTGATTTTTGCTTGGGATGTTTAATCTATTGCTTGGTTTGATGTGCAGATTCCTCTCCCTCCTGTGGATGAGAAGAAGAAAGTAATTGAAGATGTTATTTTGGACAGACGGTATAACATTGACGCCTCGATGGTGCGCATCATGAAGAGCCGTAAAGTTTTAGACCACCAGCAGCTGGTCATGGAGTGTGTTAAGCAGTTGGGTCGCATGTTCAAGGTTTTTATGTCACTATCTTCATTTATGATTTATGACCTGTTTCTTTCAATCAGCTGTAACTCACTGTTGTTGCTTGAAATGTGATTTTGCAGCCCGATTTAAAGGCAATAAAGAAGCGAATTGAAGATCTGATCACACGAGATTATTTGGAAAGAGACAAGGATAAGCCTAATTTGTTGAGGTACTTGGCATGAGGTGGCCTAGTTGAATGTCACCAAATGAATTTGTGACTATTACTGCTGCAAATAACAAAGAAAATAGGCTAAGTTCGTGGTGGAAAGAAAATGGGCAAAGGCATGTACATAAATGCCACCATGTGAGTGCCTCTCTTGGTGATTGCTTAGTAGCAGTACGCGGAGAACGCTTGTAAATTTTTCCTTGGAAGAGAAGTATTGGACAATTACTGTAGATTGAGCACCCATGTTGGAGAAATTGTAATCGATTCCATAAAGTGGTACAGTGCACTAGTTGGATCGGCGCTGTATCTTTGTGTTGTAATTTATTATAACTAGTTATATACCCATGCGTTGCATGTGATAATTTTTTTAGGATGGTCTCATTAAATATGTTAGTAATACTATAATTTTTTTTTTTTTTTTTTTGGATGGCAAGACTGAAAACTTTATTAATTCACTGGAATAGCATTTACATCATGGATAAGAGCATGTTCTAAAAAACAAGGAAACTCTTCAATCCAAGTACAATAATCATCAATGCCTTTGGCATATTTTGCTAAAAGATGAGCTGGTCTATTTCCTTCACACCGAATATGGGAGAATTCAACATAACGAAACTCTGAGCAAGCAGTTTGCACACCAAGAATCACTGCATCAACTGAAGGAGGAGGCGTTGACAAGCCTTGAAGTGCACGGTACACGTTCAAAGAGTCACCTTCCAGGATAATCTCACGCACGCCAATATCTTTTGCAAATTGTACCCCCATCTCCGCAGCCTTTGCTTCAACTTCTGCAGCGCCCAACGGAGCATGGAATTTTCTACTCAAAGCTGCTACTACAACTCCTTTTTCATCCCTGATGATAGCTCCAAAACCCACTGCCTTCAGGTCTGAGAATATTGCCCCATCCACGTTCACCTTATACACCAAACCTTGTGGAGGGGCCCACGTTGACTGTTGAGGTCTTGGCGTGCATGTGCTTGTGTCAGTACCCAGAATCGCATAGTATTCTTCTAGGAATTGTACTGCCTTCTGAAACAGAGTCAGCTCGAATTTGCGTTGCCCACCCACTCTAACCTCATTCTGATTCCCCCATAATGCCCAAGCACACGTCGCAACTTTGGCAGCCATTTCCGGTGTACTATCCTCCTCCATAAGCAAGCCCCACATAATATCCTTGAAACTACAGTCGCAACCCGGTTCAAAAGGCAGAGCTAGCTTAGAACTCTCCCACAACTCACGTGCAAACTTGCATGTCCAGAAACAGTGATTCGAATTTTTCGACGCCAACTTGCAGCCATCACATACATCTTCCATTAACACCCTTCGCCGAACTAAGTTTGCTTTTGTAGGCAATATGTCCCGGCATGCTCTCCAGGTGAAATGTTTGATTTTCGGAGGTGTAGCAAGCTCCCATATCTTTCTCCAGAACTTCCTATTTTGCCTATCATCAGAGCACGACCCACTCCCCACCCCTTTCGTCATTTCCACTGCCACCCAATATGCACTTCGTACCGTAAAGACACCATTAGAACTACATGCCCAAACCTGCTTGTCTGCTGGGAGATGCGCGCTCAGAGGAATACTTTTTATAACCTCTGCTTCATGAGGTAGAAACAGAGCATCAACCACCTCTGTTTTTCGGCTTGCCTTCTCCTTATCTATCAACTCACTCACCATTGTTTGACCATGCAAAAACATTCTAGGAGAGGTGACTTTGTAAGTGGAGGGCGTTGGCAGCCATTTGTCTCCCCAGACCCATACATGCTCCCCATTTCCAATCCTCCATCGCAGACCCTGTTTCACAATTGTCTGTGCTGCCATGATATTGCGCCATGTATAAGATGGATTATTACCTAGAGAGGCCTGAGAAAACTCACAGTGTGGAAAATACTTGGCCTTGAGCACTCTGTATACAAGGGTGTCATGTCTATTTTGAAGCTGCCAACCCTGTTTTGCTAAAAGAGCTAGATTAAATTCTTTTAACTTCTTAAATCCCAGACCCCCTTCTGCCTTAGGAGAACACAGTTTATCCCAGCTCAGCCACGACATCTTCTTCTCATCCTGCTTTTGGCCCCACCAGAAATTCTGAATCAAGCCAGTAAGCTCCGCACAAAGAGAGTCAGGTATTTTAAAGCAACTCATAGTATAAGTTGGTATAGCTTGAGCCACAACTTTGATTAAAACCTCCTTTCCAGCCTTAGACAGCAGTTTTTCTTTCCAACCGGCTAACTTTTTCTTCAGCTTCTCTTTGATGTCATTGAATGTGTTCCTCTTGTGTCTACCTACTAGAGACGACAATCCCAGGTATTTTTCATGCAGCTTAATTACTTGAGCACCAAACTTTATTTTAATCTCATCTTGATCTGACTTGGCGTATTGCTACTAAAAAATAGCGATGTTTTCGCACGGTTCAATT
Source organism: Quercus lobata (assembly GCF_001633185.2). NCBI lineage: Eukaryota > Viridiplantae > Streptophyta > Magnoliopsida > Fagales > Fagaceae > Quercus > Quercus lobata. Next base: position 8,408,102 of record NC_044909.1, on the reverse strand, counting down.
GCTGACCAGATGCACTCTCATAGACCTGTAAAACTCTTTGAAGAGCATTGCACTCCTCTAGAGAAGCTCTACAAAAAATCAAGCTATCATCAGCGAAAAAAAAGATGAGACAATTTAGGGCCATTTCGACAAACCGCTACCCCTCTCAAATGACCACAGTCCACTGTCTTCTTTATAATTGCTGATAATCCCTCTGCACATAAAAGAAAGAGATATGGAGATAGAGGATCTCCTTGTCGGATTCCTCTGCTAGGAGTGACACTCCCACGTGGTTTACCATTAATCTTGAAAGAGTAGGTGACTGACGTAACACATCTCATGATTAAAGCTCTCCATTTGTCATCAAAACCCAGCTTCTGCATTACCTTCTCCAGCCAGCACCACTCAACCCTATCGTAGGCTTTACTCATGTCCAGTTTTAGAGCCATCTCACCAATTTTGCCAGTTTTCTTCTGACTAATATGGCGCATCGTTTCAAAAGCTACAAGAATATTATCAGTGATCAACCTGCCATGCACAAATGCACTTTGGATGTCACTGATAATTGAAGGAAGAATCTTCTTCATCCTGTTGGCAACAGCTTTGGAAGCAATTTTATACACCACATTGCATAAACTAATTGGCCTAAAATCAGTAATTCTTTTTGGCTCTTTACATTTAGGAATAAGCACCACATGAGTTTCATTAAAGTTTGGAGGAACAATACCTGAGTTTAGAAAATCCAAAACTGTCTTTGTGACCTCTTCTCCCACCTTAGGCCAAAAGTGTTGGAAGAACAAAGGAGGCATGCCATCAAGACCAGGCGCTTTCAAGGGGTACATCTGTTTTAGGGCCCACGACACTTCACAAACACTAAAATCTTTAGTGAGGTTTTGATTCATCGTCGGGCTCACCTTGTGTTGAACAACTTCTAAAATTTTAGAAAAATTCATAGGGTTGTTAGATTGAAAAAGGCTTCTGTAATAATCCACCACAATGCTCTCCACCTACGGCTCATCTTCTTGCCACTGCCCATTTTCATCCAATAGGCCCTCAATAAAATTCTTCCTAAAGCGAGATGACGCTTTCTCATGGAAAAATCTTGTGTTCCTATCACCATTTTGTAACCAGTTGATGCGAGATCTTTGCAACCACATGGCGTCCTCCTTTTCTAACCAACAATTTAGTTCAACCCAAGTTGCTTTCATAGACCGTATATTCTCCGGAGACATAGGTTGTCTTTCTAGCCATTCTAAATGCTTTTGCAAATCAACAATAGTTTTTTCCACGTGGCCAAACTCCACCTTATTCCAATCCTCCAATCTAGCCCTACAATGGTCCAAACATGACATCAATGAAAAATCCGAGGCAAAAGCTTTACCTTCATCCCAAGCTTCATGGACAATCTCTTCACATCTAGGTTCCTTTAGCCACATTGACTCTAACCTAAACACCCGGCCCATTTTTCACATTCGCCTCCTCCTTACCATGTGCAATGATAATGGAGAGTGATCCGAGGCCGCAGAGGTAAGGTGAAAGAGTTTAGCCTCCGGAAAGAGATCCGTCCACCCATTCGTAGCAAGTGCTCTATCCAGTCGTTCTCTGATTTGAACTCCAGCAACAATTTGATACAGCCATGTGAACTTTGGACCAGTATAGCCCAAACCTTTAAGACTGCACCAGTTTATTGTGTCCACAAAGTTACCCATTTGTTGCCGTGGCCTGTCACTACTACCTTCTTTCTCAAAAACACTTGTAATCTCATTAAAGTCGCCAATAACTAACCATGGAAAATCTGATGTTTTACTAAGGTGCCTAAGTTTTCTCCATGATTCAGGTCTCTTATTTGTGTCCGGATCACTGTAAAACCTAGTCAGGTGCCACCAGCCTACCTCTCCTCCACCATGAACCAATGCATCTATATGAGATTGAGAATAAGTTTGAACATCCAGTTTTATACCTTCCTTCCAAAATAAAGCCAACCCACCACTTTTCCCTTCACTCGGCACAATGAGACCATTCTTGAACTTGCATCTATCACGAACCATAATCATCCATTCCATGTCTGCTTTTGTCTCCATAAGGAAGACAAAGTTGGGATCTTCTTTGGAAACCATCCTCTCCAAAGCCTTGACTGTCCGAAAGTTCCCAAGCCCTCAGCAGTTCCAGCTTATGAGACTCATTGGACCCGGTGGGGTTGCTCCACAACCTCCGCCGATCCTGAGTGGTTAATCGCAACATTGCTTTGTACAACAAAACTCTCTGCCTTCTTCAACTTCTTTGCATGCGGCACGACCTCAACATCCGTCAACTTATTGTCTTTGCGTTTTGGGCCTATCTCTTCAACCATGCAATCCATCTCACTCGTGGAGTTGGGCCTTAGCATAATTCTGGACCAAGTACCTTTTTTTTGCCCACTACGTTTATCAGGAATAGAATCTAGAGTATTCAGGTTTATTACGTCACCCTTAGATGGACTTTTATTCCTTGCATGTGTCTTATCTTTATTTCTGCCTCCACCACTCTTTTTACCTTTTTTCTCTCCGTCTCCAACTGTCCAACCAACTTGGAACCTGCCCACCGAAATTATCTCCTTTTGAATACCCCCACTTTCATGCAATCTGTCTTCTAGAATCAACTTATTTTTCGCCTGTAACACCGGTACCTCCAAAAGCGTCATCTCCTCCCCTTTTTCCTCACGATGATTAGATATATTCGAATCAGCATTTAAAGTCCCTGGAAAAGCGTTAATTGACTCATCCAAATCCCGCAAAACCTCCTCAAAATCCGGACTAACCGGATTCAGTTTTGTGCCTTCTCTGCTTGCCATCGACCCCTTTTCTGATGTAACCTCGGACACAACCACTGTCATCTGATTCGTAACTTGACCATTACTCACCGGAGATACATCCTTTCCTAGTATCGACCTCTCCGTAACTCTGTGAGACATAATTTTTGTTCTCTGGCTATGCTCCTCGAAACCTTGCACTTCAATTGAAGTTTTCTTCATCTAATTCAGTTGAGTAGCCCGAATCCATGGTCCAAACTGTTGATCCTCCACTGATAAAGTCCCATTACTCTGAAGCCAGAGGATACATTCTTTATCATCATGGCATAAACTTCCACACCAGTAACAGAGGTTTGGTAATCGCTCATATTTGAACGATACCCAGCCATCTGAATCCTGGTCCCATGTGACTCTACGTCCCCTGCACAGCGGCTTCGTGATATCAATAACAACCCTTATACGCATGTAATTACTACCTTTCAACTCTGATGAATCCTTCGTAGGTATTACATCTCCAATGGACTCCCCTATGCTGATAGCAACCTCCATTGACATAAAGGAGAATGGGAGTTCATGTATCTGCACCCAGAAGGACGTTGAACTGAACTTCAAATCTTGAATCGGTACTGAGCTATCATACCGCTCCATGACTACTAGATGCCTATCAAAAGCCCAAGGTTCACCCATCAACACCTTCACAGCATCAACCTCCAGTTCAAAATAAAAAAGAATCACGTTTCCACCCGCATCATTGATCTCAAAATTATCTCTTGTTCTCCATATTGGTCGGAAGGTGCGAGCTACAACCTCAATATTAATATTCCGACGCGTTAGGAATTTTGCTGCCACTACATGACTACCTGCTTTCTTCTTCTTCGATAAATCAACTCTTCTCCCCTCTACGTTAGTGAGAGACAGCTTTTTCCACTTCTGAGCAAGCTCGTCCATACCAAACCACTTCGCAAACCCACTGAGAAAACTTTACTGAAGCCGTACTAGTAACCACAGCTACTATAGGGGACAAACTACCTCCCTCGGGAAGGGACAAAACTATGCTATAGTGAGGAAAGAGAGGGAACCACTCTACCTACCGAGAACCTTCAGAGATAATTCATTAATACTATAATTTTAGTTATTAACCATTGGTTTTTCATTAGTTTTTAAATATACCTTCTTCTTTTTTACCTTCATACACATATATATAGTGAATCTTTATACATATTTTTAAGAAAACTCTATATATTCCACTTTTTTAAATACGTAAAATTATAGACCACTACTCCATAATGATAGTGGCTAATTATTATTATTTTTTTTTTTTAGTGATCTCATTTGTAACACTTCTTACCATTATCATATATTTACTAACTAATGATTTGCATAACAAAGATGATAAATGAGAGGTAGCATTGTTCATTAGATTTTCGAAAGTAATAGTGTATGAAAATTTTATATATATGTATATATAAGGTTAAATGAAATGTCAAAAAATGGATTTTTAAATTTTCTAACTTTATTTCTTAGGTAATTTCTACTACTATCAAAGAACATCTCTTTTTTAGTTATGATTAATATGGTTTCCATAATTAGAGTTTGATTAGTTTTAAATTTAAATTTAGTACTCTGATTGTATTTAATTTTTGATTGTTGATTTAATTTTTTAAGTTTATTTAATGGTTTATGTTACTACACTATAAAGTTTTTAATATTTTTCACACGGTAATCTCTATTTTATTTTTTACTTCTCCAGTTCTCCTTACAACCTCTTTGTTTTCCAATCAACGATTACTAATTGACCTTCTTTTTTTTTTCTTTATCTACTCTTTATTACTTTGTATTGGTTTTTTTCTATACCCTCTCTCTCTCTCTCTCTCTCTCTCTCTCTCTCTCTCTCTCTCTCCATTGGTAACCTATCGTTTTCCAAAATTTGATGATGATTCTATGACATTAAATATGCATTATTAGTTTTTTTTTTTTTTTTTTAATTTAGTGTTTCTAACTTGATTTGTTTTGTATTTCATTCTTCTTTTGATGCATTGGGTGTGAGAATGGGTGTTTTCTTGGCATTACTCCACTTAATGTGGATAATTTTATTTATTTAATTTAGCCAAAATATTATATTTTAAATTTTTTATAATAAAAAAGGAATGGAAATATAAATAATTTAATGATATATATGAGGGATGTGGCAGAATTTAAATGTTAAATAAAATGATATGGAAAAAAAATACAATAAACACTAACTTATCCAAATAATTCTATGTAATATAATAATAGTACATTCTTATATACTATTTTTAATTATTTATAATGCATGATAATATTTAACAATCAAAGTCATAAAAATAAAAACTTAAAACACAAAACTAAATCCCATCAACCAAAATAGAGTTCTAAAGAATACAAAACTTTATCAAGCAAAAATAGAGATGCAAGAAAAATAAAAAAATAAAAATCCACGGGAGAAAGAGTAGGAAATAACCACTTTTTTGTGAGAGAAAATGATGCAAAGAATGGAAGAGTGAATGACAAATTTATACTAAGAGGATGATAATAAAAAGAAACAAAATAAAGGAAGATAAAAGGAAAGAGGAAGAATGATATCAAGGTAAAAATTTTGGGGAGATGAAAAGGTAAAGAGAAGGAGAAAGGTTGGAGAAAGTGTAAATGTTAAAAAAAATTAGTACAATTTGATGAGCACAATTTTCTTTTATTTGAATTTAAGTAAAATATTACATTTTTTATTTTTTTAAAACAAAAGGAGAGAAAATATAAATAATTTAATGATAAGGAGGATGTGGTTGAATTTCAATATTGAGTAAAATAGAAGAGAAGAAAAAAATAAGAAAAATTAAAAGATATAACAATAAACACTAAATTATCCAAATTATGCTATGTAATGGAATACTATTTTATTTTTATCTACTATCTTTAATTTTTTATAATGTAATCAGATAAAAATTAACAATCAAAGAGCAAAATAATAGTAATAATAACTTAAAACACAAAACAAAATCGTATCAACCTAAATTAAAGTTCTTAAAAACACAAAAATTTATCAACCTAAAGCGGAGATGCAATAAAAAATAAAAATCCACCAAAACAGAGAGAGAGAGAGAGAGAGAGAGAGAGAGAGAGAGAGAGAGAGAGAGAGAGAGAGAGAGAGAGAGAACATTTTTGCGGTAGAAAACTAAGCAAAGAATGGAAATGAGTGGCAAATTTATAGTAAGAGGGAAGGGATAAGAAGAGACAAATAAAGGAAGATGAATGGAACGATGAATAGCAATATTATAGTAGAAGGTAGTGAGGAGATGAAAAGATAAGAGAAGAAGAAAGGTTGAAGAAAGTGTAAATATTTAAAAAATAAGTGAATGTAAAAAAAATTATAGGAAAATTGGAAAAAAAAAGAAAAAAAAAAAAATATATATATATATATATATATAGATGTTAAAACCGAAAAAAAAAATATATATATATATATATATATAGATGTTAAAACCGACAAAAATGAATATGTAAAATCAATAATTTATTTATATATATTTTTTTGTAAAAAAATAGGAATAAATAATAATTATGTAGAAAATGACGTGGCGATGAGGTTGCTCAATAGGAGCTCAGCTGCAATAAATGTCACGCTTCAACTTTTAGTAATATATAGATATAGACTAGTTGCAAACCTACGAGATGCATGAGAATAAATAATTATTTTGTATTATAATATAATGTATACTTTTTTCTCTAAAATTTGTTGAAGATAATTTGTTCTCTCTAAAAATTAAACTATTTCTGTTTAGTCTCATTCAATCCAATGTGGTCCAATTAGGTCTACGTCGGTCCAATTTGGTCCACTCTGTTATTTTCGGTCCCTTCAGTCCATTTTAGACTAATTGGGCCTTAAATTGATTTTTTTTTTTTTTTTGTAGGTTGCATTTTCAAGTTTAGCTCAAAAATTATTATTATTTTCTTAATTTTTGGGTTGAAAAGTATAAAATTTTATTATATTTGGGCTAAACTCTTTAGTTTTGAGTTAAAAAATATAAAGAAATTGGACATTAGAAATTAGAAATATAAGCCCTAAAAATGCAATAAAAATGATAAATATTCAAAAGTCTTATTCGTTCCAAATTGGTTCTATTTAGTCCATTTTGTCATCTTTAGTCCAATTTGGTCCTATGCAGTCTATTCGGTCCTATTTATACCATTCTGTCCACTTCACTTCTATTTAGTCCACTTCGGTCCATTCTGTCCACTTCCGTCCTATTCTATCCACATTGGTCCTATTAAGTCTACATTGGTTCTATTTGGTCCACTTTAGTCCTATTCAGTCCATTCTGCCTACTTTGTCCTATTTGGTCCACTCTAATCCTATTTGGTCCATTTTGTCCACTTTGGTTCTATTCGGTCCACATTGGTTTAATTTGATCCATTTTGTCCACCTCGGTCTTATTCAGTCAACATTGGTCCTATTACGGCCACTTCAGTTCAGTCTATCCACTTCAGTCCTATTTAGTCCAATTTGGTCCTGTTCCGTCCATTTGTCCACTTTGGTCCTAATCTGTCCATTGGGTCCACCTTGTTTCTTTCGGTCCTATTATGTCCATTCGGTCCACTTTGTTCCATTCAGACTACTTCAGTCCATTTTGGTCTACTTTGATCTATTTATGTGCACTTACATAATGGGAAAAAAACACGTTTGGGTTAAAACCACCCATTCTAAATCCAAATTTATTATAAAAAATATAAATCTCAAATTCGTAATATCTAAAATCTTAAGCATAGTATTTATTGTTATTATGTTTTTGTTAAGCCACATTATCGTAGCATTTTAGTTCACTTCGAAACGACTAAATTTAAGTGAAAGTCTTTCTAAACATAAAAGTTATGAATATACAAATGTAATTATTAGGGAAGTTATTCATTTATTTTAACATCGTTACTTTAAAATGAATTGCACGAGGTTGATTATACATTTAAACAAAATATATATATGTATGTATCCATAGTTTTTATTTAAATAAATTATTCAAATTATTCATTCTCTTAAAAGAGATTATCGTGATAATCAAAATTCATATCACACTTATACTGAATATGTATAATTTATTCTCTAAATTTTATTAGAGAGAGAGAGAGAGAGAGTACTTGTTATGGAGAACTAAAAATATATAACATCAAAATGTACGAACACAAAATAGAGTTTTAAAAATCACAATGATTCATCAATATAAAGTAGAGTTTGAAGAAAAAATTTAAAAAAAAATTAAGAGAAAGAGAATAACCAATTTTTCAAGAGAGGATGTGAGAGAAAATAATAAGAAATTTATAGAAAATAATACAAGTAGAAAAATAAGTAAAAATGGAAAAAATATAGTAATAAACACCAAATTATCTTAGTCATTTTATGTAATAAAATAGCATTATATTTTCATATACTATCTTTATAATTAAATATGATAAAATCTATAAAATCAAAGAGAGTAAACAACATAACAACTTAAAAATACAAAACTTAATCGCATCAACACAAAGTAGAGTTCCAAATAATACAAAAATTTATCAACCTAAAGTAGAGATGCAAGAAAAATATTTTAAAAAAAATCCACCAAAAATGAAAAATAAAAAATTTGAGAGAGAGAAAGAAAAAAATAACATTTTGTGTGGGAAAACTATGTATAGAATGGGAAAGAGAATTGTAAATTTATAGTAAGAATAGGGGAATAAGGAAAGCAAAAATTAAAAGAAGATAAAAGGATAGATGAAAAGTGATATTAATGTAGATATTAGTGGAGAGATGAAAAGGTAAAGGGCAAATTACAACTTACCCATCTGTGGTTTGGCTAAAATTTAAATTGTCTACCTATGGTTTGAAATTTGACACTTTACCCACCTGAGGTTAGCTTAGGTTTTTTTTTTTTAGTAAACAATAATACTTATTAGAATATACACGAAAATAGTAATATTAGTATTTTAAACCGGGTTTATAATACATTACATAACCAGAGTACAACTACAAAAGGGCCTAACCTTTGTAGTTGTAGACTGGGATTATAAACATAGCTAAATATGTAATTTTACTCAACTTTTATATCTATTTCCTCCAAAAACACAAAAATACATGAAAATACAAGATCAAATCAGATAAAAAAAAAGCCAATGAAACACTTGCATCATGAAATTTCAAACCACAGGTAGGCAACTTAAATTTCAGTCAAACCATAGGTGAGTAAGTTATAATTTATCCAAAGGAAAAAGGAAGAGAAAAAGTTAGAGAAAGTATAACAATAAGTTGGGAAATTAAGGAAAAAAAAAGAGTTTAAAACAAGAGAGAATGTTGAAATGGGTAGATGATGTGGCTCACCATGAGTATAGCAACAATAAATGTTACGCTTCATTTTTTAAATATATTGAAAATAATTTGTTCTCTATAAAAATTGAACTATTTTTAGAAGTATTATCTAAGTCAATGATCCTAAACCTTGCAAGAACCAAATTCCATATTTAGCATTATCAAAATCAGATAAAAATTAAACCCCCAATCATGTTTTGAGATTTTCTATTTCCTCATAATGAAACTTTTGAAATAGACTTTTTATTGTCTATTGGACTGCAAGATCAAATTATTATGTGCTGCACATAATAAGAAAAAGTGTACTAAACGTACGCTTTGTTTGTTTTGCTGGAAAACTTTCTGTAAAGATAGTTTTTCACATTTTCCAGTGTTTGGTAGCACCAAAAAAAAAAAAAAAAACTGTTCAACAGAAAACTATCTTTAGTCAATGGAAAATCCTAATAAAAATAAAACTTATTTTCTATAGGTTGTTTTCCAAAAAAAAAAAATTGGAAAACAATCTCTCTCTCACTCTCTCTCTTCCCTTTTCTTTTTCTTTCCTCACACCCTCTTTGTCACTAACTCTGGTCTGCCCTCTTCCATAGATCTCTCTCTCTCTCTCTCTCTCCATGTTTCTCTTCTCCTTTATAACACAGTTCTCTGATCAGATTTTTTTCCCCCTCATTGCTCAGTAATTATTTCATTCCTCTCTACCAACTTGCAAAGGAGAACATATTTGCAACGGTAATCATTCCTCTCTACCAAAATCTCAATTCTTTACTTTGAATTTCAAACTTGATTTTATTTTTTTCTCTAAGAAATTTTTGGTTTAATGGATTTCAGGTAGTTGTTTTTTGCACATAAAAGTGCTAAAAATATATAAAAAATAAAAAAAGAAGAAGAAAGAATGAATAAAGTAAAAGACGAAAATTTTGAACATAGTGCCTATACGGCTCTAAATTGCTTTTACATAGGATAATATTTACGGTAAATTAATAATATTGTTATATAATGAATGATAATTGTTTAGGGGAATTGTATTTGTTGGTAGATACATTATGCAGATACTATACAGTGATGATATATTATGTAGATACATTATATAAATACATAATTTCAAGTAATATTAAAGACTTGTGGTTGACCATAGTAGACAATTAGTGTACCAACAAAAAGAATAGGCAATTAAAAGTTATTGTTTTTTGTACTTATTAAATATATATTCCCATGTCAATTTTATGTATATAGACAAATGGTTGAAATACATACAGATATAAATATATATATATATATATATATGTATGTATGTATGGACGTTACTGTCCATATATATGAGCAAAAAGAGTGGTAGAGATCATGAAAATTTAACAACTAATTTTGATTGTATCTATTGTCAAAATTTTAGTATGAAAACCAAATTCATTCTTGGTTTTTATTTTATTTTATTTATATTGATTACATTAGATGGTTTACATAATACACATGTTTTAAATTACACAAGAAATATAAAAAATAAAAATAAAAATTTGCGTACCAAACACCAGAAAACATTCTCAAGCTCATTTTCAAAGTCGTTCCCAAACACTGAAAAATGATACAGTTTTCTAGAAAATGCTCTTTGGAAAATGAACCATTTTCTAGAAAACCTTTATGCTAAAACAAACAGAGCGTTAATATTTGTTGAAGCCAAACAGAAATTGAGAAAGGTCCCACAAAAAAAAAAAAAAAGCCATTGAGTCAAAAAACATGAAAGCAATAATTGGAGTATAATACATTAAACTTAGGTTTTCTTTTCTTCTTATTTTTTACATAGAGTTAAACAAATGTCAAATGTAAGAAAACTAAAATATCAAAGATAAACAAATTGAACGGGTAAAACACAAATATAAAATAAAAATTGTAAAGCATGAATATGAAGTAAGAAGTTGTTGTAGAGATTTCTAATTCTTGAAAACCCTTCTCATAATCGACAAACCAATCCTAGCCACCCATAGCCCCAAAGTGATCACATTGTCAACAACCCACAAAAAAGCATATTATCCACAAACTTTAGAAATCCAATGGAAAAACTAAAGCTGGAGGGAAAAGAAAAAATAAAAAGGGAAAGAACACACCTTAAAGGGACTTTCCAAATCTAATGCTACTTTGGCAACTTCTGCAGATGTAGAGAGAGCAACTGGAAATTTATAATGTTAAAAATAACATAGTTAATCACAGGAGTAGTAATTGAAGGGGGAAATGAAGAGTTGAGAATTGGAAGAAGGCCAAATTAATGGTGAGTTGGATTTCATGAGTTAAAGAATGTGTAAGGTTGTTCATAGTAAGTTGGATTTAATGAGTTAGAGAATGTGCAAAGTTGTACTATTTATTTATATATTAATATTGTTTAAAAAATGACGGGAAAATAAAAAATGTAACATGAATCATGATCGATGATGTAGCTCAACTAAAGTGTAACAGCGATAAATACTACGTTTTAGCTTTTAGATATATATATATATATATATATAAATAGATATAGATGTCCAATCTCATGACTTGGTTTATGCTTGTCTGTTAATTGTCTATTAGATGGATGGTACATCACTCCATCTTCATATGCAAATCTTTATTGCTCTGTTGTTTTGTGCATTAGTCTGTACTTCCATAATTTTATTTTCTTAATGTAATTCCCAAGTCACTGAGCTCACGTCGTAAGGTGCTTATGCTTTTATTAAAAGGCTTGGGAGGGACATGAGTTGGATTTACAACTGTAAAATGAGTTTCATATTCTCTCATGGTTATTGAAATCAGTCTGTGTATTCAAATGCTATCTTGATTAATTTCACACTTTATGGGATTTAAAATAACTCCTAATCTCCTTTAAACAGATCATGAGATTTATATGTATGACTTGATTGAAATTACCAGTTCAATCATGCCTCCAATTTTGCAATATACTTTTCATCCCTTATGTGTCTTTTTAAGTCATGAAAGTGTGAGATTGCCATCTTAAACAATGTATTATAATTAAGGGTTAGGATTAGGTCCAATGTCCAGTAGTACTGGACCTGTTAAGATGATGACATGTGTTCACTTTTAGACACATATCATTATCTGATCGAGTCCAGTGCACTGTATACACTGGACCTAAACCAAGTCTTATAATTAAACATTATAAGCATAACTCAAAATATAACACAAACTTACCAAAAGTCTTAGGGTCTCTAACATAGCCTTAAAATCCTGCAAGAAATTGATGTCTTTGGTGGAAACTCTAGGGATCTTAGTATTGCATCAACTAGATCTTTTCTAGAGCATCTTCTTGCTCGCTAAGCTCCATCATGACAACAACAAAGACAAAGATTCGGGTCCAATTTGAAGGTTTATGGTAGATTTGAGTTTGCTTGATTATGGTTATGGGTTATGATACTAGGTTTGCTCGATTTTTACCTCAACTAAATAATTTGCAAGATGCTTGATTTTGTTGCTGAATTTGTTTATTTGTTTGTGTTTTGGGCTTAATTTTTTTTTTTTTTTTTGTTAAATCTTTTTTTACAAATTTTAATTAACAATTTTAAAAATTTTAAAAAGTATTTTATTATTTTTTTAATTTTTTTTAACTTACAAAATTCAAAGAAAACCAAAATTATGTCATTTTCAAAGGCACTAACACCACAATTTTGACAGAGAGGGATGACTCAAATAAAGTTAAAATTTAGAGGACTGAATTAAGTAAAGTTTAAAAAATTAGATAATTAAATTGAGAAAAAAATGAAGTTAAAGGACTAGATTGAATTTTACGCAAACTTAAAACGTACAAAAATTGTAATTTAGCTAAACAAAGAAGGAGCCAAATGAAAAATTGAGAGTATATAACGGCTCCTCCAACTCCAATTTGTAGTTAAAACCCAATTTCACATTGTCTTCCCGCGGGAAAAAACAGAAAAAGGAATTTCGTTTTTGGGTGAGAGAGAATAAGAAGGGACCATCTCCTTCACTTTCGTTCTCAAAAACACAGAGGAAGAGAAGAGAAAGAGAAGGATCAAGAAAGCAACACACAGTAGTCAATGTACTCTTTTCTTTTTCCTAGTCTTTGCCATTTCAAGCAAAGAAAGTCTTTCTAGGAGAATCAAACAAAGAAGGAATTGCCAAATAAAAACTCTTTCTTTTTCTTTTTTTTTTCTTTTTTGGGTTCTACAAAGTTACCAACTTGCACTGAACTTTTGGTTGAATTCTTGTGCATTTTTCTTGTTGCATTCTTGATTCTTGTTACTTTCTTTTGATGGGTTTCTCATATAACAGCTTTTTGTGTTCTTTGAGAGAGAGAACACAACTCTTTTAGAGAGGAAGAAAGAAAGAAAAAAAATTGTTTGAAATTTCCTCTGTAATCTTCATCCTTTTTTTTTTTTTTCAAAAATTAACATTTTGATTCGTTTTATGCTATGTTTTTGTATTGAAAGGTGTTTTTTTTTTTTTTTCTCTAACAAAGATTATCCCAATTTTTATTTTGAGCTCTTTCAGTTGTACTTTCATGCTTCCTCTTCCTCAGCTGAGAAAACAGAGAGCATTAGGGTTTTTGGACTGAGGATAGAGGAAATTTTGTTTAGCTTTCAATTCAAGCATCTGGGAAATTCAATTTGGGGGTTTCTTTCTTGTTCAACAAGTTTTGTGTGAAATTTTGTAATTGAAATAATGGGATGTGAGTGAAAGTTTGATATTGGGTGTTTTATTTTGCAGGTTTTGGTTTTGGGGGTTAAGGAATTATGGCTATAGCAGTATGCCAATGGGTGAGCGAGAGATCATACACTTCGAGCAAGGATGGGAGCTTATGCAGAAGGCGATCACAAAGCTGAAGAACATTCTAGAAGGGTTGCCCGAGCTGCAGTTCAGCAGCGAGGACTACATGATGCTCTACACGTATTGATTTCTTTGCCATTTTGCTTTATTTGCTTTGTTTTATAATTATTATTATTTTTTATGAATTGTGTGTTTTAAAGTTTTAGAGTTTGATGGAAATGATTGTGATGTTGTTTGTTTTGCTTGATGTTATATGCACAGAACCATCTATAACATGTGTACACAGAGTCCTCCTCATGATTATTCCCAACAGATCTACTATAAGTACCGGGAAACATTTGAAGAGTACATAACTTCAATGGTGAGGAATACTACATGTTTTCTTGCGATTTTTTTTTTGAAGTGGCTTGAAGAAATGTGTGTGATAGAACTGCTTGCTGTAGAATATGTGTGGTATAGGATTGAATGGTTACAGAACAGGAAATGCAGTGTGAGTTGTATAAAATCAGGGAAGACGTCAGGCTTCCTTTCATCTTTGGAAGCAACAAATATTTTTAGTTGAATCTTATTCTTGTGTGACATTGGAGAATTGGAGTTCTCCTTACTAGGTTTTATCCTTTATGTTTTTGGGTTGGTTCAGTTGTGGGTTGCGAAGACAATGGTTTATTGCCCTAATTGAAATCTCGCTAGCCCACAAGGGAAGGTTATTACATAGTGAGGCATTGACAGATCTCTGCTAAGAGATGTTTAGTATGCTATTACTGGATATATTATTTTGAACATGAAGAATTAGACTGAGGTCTCTTGATACCATAGTTAGTGAGGAGTTCTTTTTTTATTATTATTAACCTTTGCTTTATTAAAGAGTTAAATGTATCAGGCTCAACCTTTATTTTACTGTCAGCAGAGTTGGCAGTTATTTTTTTTACTTTGAAACACATTTTTTGTTTATAATAAGGGAAGCATTTCTTTAGGGTGTTAGCATTCAACTCTCAAAAACCTAAAATCCATATGCGCTATATGAGCCAATGGGTCGATGATTGAGTAAAGGCACTCTAATGGCAAGCATTGGATTGTTGTGACACTGACACCTAAATTATTACGAAAAAGAATTCCATTTGAAAGGGAGGTTAGTCAGAGTGTTGCTTGATGTGGTGTGATGGAAAGCTTAAATGTTAAGGAGAGATTTGATAGAATAATTACATATGATACTAACACTATTATCAGAGTAAATATTATCACCTGGTCACTACCAACAGATCGAGCCATCAAAATGAGACTTCTTAAGGTGTTATATTCACCCTCACAGATCCAAGATCCCTACATTTGGCCTCTCTGTCAAGACAATTGAGCATCCTTCCCATCTCTGAAGTGGCTGTTATATTTCTTTGAGTTACCTCATTCTCGGATTGGAGAACAATTTTGTTAATTTTCAATAGGTTTCACATTTACTTGTCAATCATTTGATGGCCTCTGCTGCATGTTGATTGGATTTTATGTTCATGCTTTGTTGCCCATTTTTTGCATACAAAAATGAGATTAAGGAAACATTGAAAGGTAATATTACACATCCACTGTAATTTAATATTGTTACTGCTTGTTATACCATTCTCAGAAGCTTTCCGCCTTTCAAGTTATCAATGGTTTGTGATTATGTTAAAAGATGAAGAAAGCGTTCTTATTCTTTTCTTTGGAAAAGAAGTATTACCAGTTATTGTTTGTTTGGTTCTGAGATTAGTATTATCATATCAGCACTTTAGTCTTTAGACTTTAGTTATCTATGAGGAGTGAGGAAAACTGTCTTGAAAGTAATTAACAAGATAAGGACATTTGCTGGATCAGTATCTCACATCTAGCTAAAGCAATGCCATGGATCTTTGCTCTAATATATTGTTTGTGTGCATGTGTATTTATAAATATATATATATATATATATTTGTGTATGTATTTATAATTCTCTTGCCAATGAGTTATAGCTCAATTGGCTCTTCCTTCTCCAATAATAATGGGATTGAGGGTGAGTTTGTGGGTTCAAAACCTACTGGGTGCGTAACTTACCAAGAAATAAAATGTAATTATAGTTCTCTTGCAATCAACTTCTAACGGTTTCTTCTTCTGTACAGGTATTACCATCTTTAAAAGAGAAGCATGATGAATTTATGTTGAGAGAGCTTGTGAAAAGGTGGGCAATCTACAAAGTTCTGGGGAGATGGCTTTCTCATTTCTTCAGTTATCTTGATCGATATTTTATTGCTCGGAGGAACCTTCCGCACCTTAATGAAGTTGGACTTACTTGCTTCCGTGATCTGGTATGTCATGTCTGAACCCCTATGTGATGGTTCCATCTTGATTAATGTTGTATAGGCCATTCTTATTTTTATTGCCTCTTGATAATGGATTAGTTCACATTCCAAATTAAGACCTAACAGTCTTGCATCCAATTTTATGTTCATTTTCCTTCAAAAGAAATATAAATCGTGATACAGAATTACCAGATTTGCTAGATAGCTGTGCTTTTCATGCATCCTAGTTTTTTTTTTGGTTCTAAGCACGCTGCCTGTGTGCTTTGGCTTTTTCATTGTACCTTTTCAATGTTTTTGGAATGAAGTATTATTTACCTATCAAAAAATTTTTAATTCTGATTTCAGGTATTCCAGGAGTTCAATGGAAAAATTAGGGATGTTGTAATTTCTCTGGTATGTTTGTACTTTTGCCTGTTTTATAAACTGCACTTGTATAGCCCTGAAATAAGTCTACTTAAAACAATTCTTTTCAATCAGATCGATAAAGAACGTGAAGGAGAGCAGGTTGATCCAGCTTTACTGAGGAATGTTTTAGATATATTTGTTGCAATTGGAATGGGGCAAATGGATCAGTATGAAAATGATTTTGAGGCAGCGTTTCTTAAAGATACTGTTGCTTACTATTCTCAGAAAGCTTCCAGCTGGATTCTAGAAGATTCTTGTCCAGATTATATGCTCAAAGTAAACTTTATATGCCCTTGTTATTTGGTAAAAAGTGATTTCTTATAAATATAGAATTATTCCTAATGTGTGTTGGGAATTCCAGGCTGAGCAGTGCTTAAGACGAGAGAAAGATGGGGTTTCTCTTTACTTGCATTCTAGTACTGAGGCAAAGCTACTGGAGGTTTGTACCTTTTATATTTTAAAAAAAAAAGTAATCTAGCTATCCTGGTGTAGTAGTCCTGTGAATGATGTTTTATTAGGTTGATGAAAGATTAAATGTTTTAGTGATGCTCATTGATTCTTGCAATGCCTTTCAATATTTTATTACTAAATCTGTAAATCTGGCTGCTACTTTGTTATTATGACTTCTTCTTTCTTCATTTTAGAAAGTTCAACATGAGTTTTTGTCTGTATATGCGACCCAACTGCTTGAAAAAGATGACTCCCAATGCCATGCATTGGTTAGAGACGACAAGGTACTTAGTAATTATATTATTTTTGAAATAGTTTTGTTGAGATTATTTAAAATTTTGGCAGTAATTGCTGCTTTCTTATCACTTTATTATTATTATATTTTTGTGTTTAATGATGTCTAAGGTGGAAGATTTGTCAAGAATGTCCGGGCTTCTTTTTTATTTATCAAAAAATAAAAAAAGGTTCAGGCTTCTTTTTAAAATACCTCAAGGCATAGAACCAGTTTCCAGCATATTTAAGCAGGTTAGTAGCCTCCAGCTTATGCTTTATCCATTTGTCTTCAATTTACAAGGGATCTTATGCGTGGCACATCTTCCTTCTTTCTCATTAAAGCTGTTTTTTCCACTGTAATGCAGCATGTCACTGCTGAAGTAACAGCCTTGGTCAAACAAGCAGAAGATGCAGCAAGCAACAAGAAGGTCTGTGCCTTGATTTCTTTTCAATGATTTTCCAAGAAGGTGTTTTTGGTCACTTAATACCACAGTAGGAATCGAATAAGCAAATACTTTCTTTTCATAACCTTGAGGTGGCAACCATACTTCTTCTTCACATAAGTGTTTTTTTTGTTCTTATATTCATGGAGCCATTCTAAAATCTTGGTGACAACATGCAACACTTTGAATTATTTCAGACATGGTACATTTCCCTGTACAAAATGTAAGATTAGATGCATTTGATTTACTTGACTTTTGTGTTTTGTTTGCACTTAATTGGTAGGCCTTTTTGTTGCCCTATTGCTCGGTAAACTTTTAGAATGTCTGAAGTATCCAATGGGATCTCTGGCAGAAATTTCAGTAATCTGAGGCCATATGCTACATTCTAATTTGTTCCTTGTTTTGAAGATTGATTTTGAGGTTGAGTACTAGTTAGCCAATATGAATATGTTTCAGAGATGTGATAGGTATATATGGAAATATAAAACAAAACTTATAACAGTATAAAAATAAGCGTGTAAAGATCACTTGTTACAACAAAGTGGAATACTGGAATCCAAAGAGTGAGGCATGAAGACGCAGAAAATGTTATATAAAAAAATAATTACATGCAAACAGATTAATTTTAATTTATACAGTCATTATAAGTTCATTATGAATACAGCCATTATAAGTATGAGTCCATAAAGTGTATGGTTACCATAGCCTATATGGGTGAATTGGCTTATGTGTATGATCTTTCAAAATTAAAATTATTTCTAAGTTCTTAATTACTCATTTTTAACGACCCGTTGCTAATCATTTAAGAAAATGTAATGAGTAAATAACAACCTGATTGGATTGATAAATGTAAAGATGACTCAGCCAATTATTACTGAGTTTTTCGACCATTTTTTTTTTTTTTTTGAGAATAAGTGAGAAAATCCTTCAATTTTTTTTTTTAATCCAACAGAAAATCACACTTTGTAAGTTCACTTGCAATCTAAAAGGTGAGTTCCAATAGGCTTACAATTTGAGCCACATCTTAAATACCTTCACATTACATATCATCTTATGATTAGTGATAAATAATATTAGCATTAGTGACTTAGTATAGTCTGATGCAAGAAAAATGATCAGAATGATAAGATCAGTGACTTATTCCAGACCATTGTATCTTGACCATTGCATACTACTCTTTTTTTCTTTTTTTAATTGATCTTTTTTATATGTGCCAGTATTTGAACAGTTCATTTTTCTTGTAATGCTCATTATTGTTTTTTCTTATCTTATTTTCACATGCAGAGAAGAAGGACTTGGTTGGTTTGCAGGAACAGGTAATTGTATGAAGATTGTACTTGTAGAATTTGTCTGGACTGTTTAATTATTGGAAACTGTTATAGATTGTGTGCTCTTCAGGTTTTTGTCAGAAAAGTGATTGAGCTGCATGAAAAATACCTAGCGTATGTGAATGATTATCACACTTTTAGTAAGGTTTGTGTTAGAAAATGCCTTCAGGGTTTTCATGATCACACACATATGTTTCTCTACATCTAAATATTCTGTGTTTCATTTTAGGTGCTCAAGGAGGCTTTTGAGGTCTTCTGCAACATGGGGGTTTCTGGAAGCTCAAGTGCAGAATTGCTTGCTAACTTTTGTGATAACATTCTTAAAAAAGGCAGTAGTGGGAAACTGAGTGATGAAGACATTGAAGAAACACTTGAAAAGGTCTCCTTCACTCCTGATGAGATATACTATTTAGCTTCTAATAGAAATATTTTAGAACTTCATAATTTTCTAATCAACCTGCAGGTAGTAAAGTTGCTTGACTATATCAGCAATATGGACCTGTTCACCAAATTCTATAGGTAAATAGTCATATTTTCAAATATCTGTTGTCTTCAATCAATTCTTTTTAAAATTGAAATTGCATTGATTATTGCTTTATGCTTACTTTAAGAACAAGAAGTTGTAAATGATTAATTTATGGCAGGAAGAAGCTTGCCCGACGGCTTCTTTTTGACGAGAGTGCAAATGATGACCATGAGAGGAGTATTTTGACGAAGATTAAGCAGAAATTTGGTGGCCAGTTCACCTCAAAGATGGAGAGAATGTTTAGTTACCTTAAAATTGTTCAGGAACTAAATTTTAATGTTAATGAAGTACATTTTTTTTATACTGATGGATCCCAATATTTTATCACTATTCAATATCCAAAATAGTACTCTAGTGCAAACTTATTCCATTGAATTTTTTAGGTTACCGACTTAACATTGACCAGGGAAAACCAGACCACCTTTGAGGAGTATCTGAGTAATAATTCACATGCAAATCCAGGGATTGACTTGACTGTTACTGTTCTGACTACTGGCTTTTGGCCAAGTTACAAGTCTTTTGACCTCAACCTTCCACCAGAGTTGGTAATTTGGAATTCTTTTGTTGATATGATATAACTTTGCAAATGTTAATTATTGTGGAAGTCGCTAACATCCTTCTCTTTTACTGCTATTGCTTTAGGTCAAGTGTGTCAAAGTTTTCCAGGAATTCTATCAAACAAAAACAAAGCACAGAAAACTTACGTGGATATACTCTTTGGGTACTTGTAATATCAGTGGGAAATTTGAACCCAAAACTATGGAACTGATTGTGACCACTTCTCAGGTGATATGTTCACAAAGTTTTATTTCTATTCTGTTAATGCTTTTATGTGGTTATGAGTGCCACTTCCGAATGGATTTATTTCTTGCTATTATAGAGGGTTAATTCTTCTTCTTGTGGGACAGACTTCGGCCCTGTTGCTTTTCAATTCCTCAGATAGATTGAGTTACTCAGACATCATGACAGAATTAAACTTGACCGATAATGACATTGTTAGACTTCTCCACTCCTTGTCATGTGCGAAGTACAAGATTCTGAACAAGGAGCCTAACACGAAAACAATATCTCCTACTGATTACTTTGAGTTCAACTCAATGTTTACTGACAAAATGAGGAGAATCAAGGTACTGAGCTATTTTCTGAATGTCTAGTTCCAGTTTGCCTTTTCAATTTACTGATTTTTGCTAGGCATATTTAATCTATTGCTTGGTTTGATGTGCAGATTCCTGTCCCTCCAGTGGATGAGAAGAAGAAAGTAATTGAAGATGTTGACAAAGACAGACGGTATGCCATTGATGCCTCGATTGTGCGCATCATGAAGAGCCGTAAAGTTTTAGACCACCAGCAGCTGGTCATGGAGTGTGTTGAGCAGTTGGGTCGCATGTTCAAGGTTTTTATGGCACCTCTTTTCCTCATATATAATTTATGTCCTGTTTCTTTTAATCAGCTGTATCTCACTGCTATTGCTTGAAATGTGATTATGCAGCCCGATTTGAAGGCAATAAAGAAGCGCATTGATGATCTGATCACTCGAGATTATTTGGAAAGAGACAAGGACAACCCTAATTTGTTCAGATACTTGGCATGAGGTGTCCTAGTTGATTATCACCAAATGAATTGGTGACTATTAATGCTGCAAATAACAAAGAAAGAGGGGTCAGTTCATGGTGGAGAGAGAGGGCAAAGGCTTGTATATAAATGCCACTAAGTGAGTGCCTCTTTTTTTGTTGATTGCTTAGAAGCTGTAAGTGTAGAATGCTTGTAAATTTCACCTTGAAAGCTAGGTAATGGACAACTACTGTAGATTGAGCACCCAGATTGGAGAAATTGTAATTGATTCTTTAAAGTGGTCCAGTGCACCAGTTGGATCCCGCCCTGTATCTTGGTGTTGTAATTTTTTGTAACGTCCATCTCATGACTTAGTTTCTGCCTGCTTGTTAATTGCTTATCTCCACCACCCCCCCACGCGCGGGCAGAAAATGAAAAGTGTATCTTTAATATTACTCATCATTGCCTTTTTATTGTCAATCCTTGAAACTATCAGATGGATGTTCCATATGCAAGCCTTTATTGCTCTGTTGTTTTGTGCATTAGTGTAGACCTTCTATAATTTTATTTGCTTAATATAAATTCCGAGTCCCTGAACCAGAATCATAAGATGCTTATTCTTTAATTGCAAGGCTTGGGACTTATGTTGGATTTACAACAGTTAAATGAGTTTCATATTCTCTCATGGTTTTAGAAATCAGTCTCTGTATTCAAACACGATCAGGATGAATTTCACACTTTATGGGATTTAAATAATTCCTAGCCGTTAGCCCCAAGTATTATTGCCAATCAATTGTCAGTCATGGATTGTGATGTCATGTTGGAGCCATTATTCCTGTCAATTGGTAATTATGTATTGTGATGTATGATTATATAGTATCCAGAAACCATCATATGCAAAGACCCTAATAAATTTGTGGGGAGAGAACTAGTCATTGTTATAAATGTACAGTTTTGATGAGATCTGAACTCATTTGCATTTTTTTTTAAAGATTGAATGAGGGGTTCTAACACAGACACCACAAGCTCCATTCATTTGCATGTGGAGAGAACTAGTCATTGTTATAAATGTACAGTTTTGATGAGATCTGAACTCATTTGCATTTTTTTTTAAAGAGTGAATGAGGGGTTCTAACACAGACACCACAAGCTCCATTCATTTGCATGTCTTTGATGTCATTGTATCAAAATGATTTTTTAGACACAAACAGGCATAGTAGCTGTCTACTTGCTGTAATTGTTCACTGCCTCTTAATTATGTTGTTTGGTCCTGTCTGATTTTGTCGATGCCGATACACTCAGCTGCTACATAGAACCTCTTTACTGTCAGACTGCCCGCTGGCAAATTTAGATGTATCCTAACTTCTTTTCTGTAATGAAAGTAACAATTATAAAACATCAATTTTTCATTTCAATCCTAAAGGTGTTGGGGGTTCTGATAACAGATAGGAAGGTCATAAAGAGTTTTAAGGCTTTGAATCTTTTAACGTTTCTGTTGTGAGAATAATTTCAAGGCCTTACTTACCTTATGAACAAAAACAAATCCAAATTGATATTTGCTCAAATTATGTTGGCAGGCAAAGATGGAGGTAGCTCTCACTCAGATTTGCAATTTTGGTCATGATAATGAAATGTATGAGTGGTAATGTGCTATTTTAACCAATTTGACACGGCATCAACTTCTTAGGCAGGTAAACAGCTCGTGATTAGTCCAAATGTGCGAGACTAACTTCTTGCAACCCAATTGAGGCTAACTGAAAGACCAAACAATGAAAAGAAAATCATTAAAAAAATAATTGACTCACACTGCTGGTGTAGGCCTAACTAGGTTCTACTTATCTTTATGATAGGAAATTCACACCAATTGAGTTTTGTCGGCAAGCTTTTACTGGTTCTTATTTGAACCCACTTTTGACATCACTTTTTTACTTATCACTAATAATCTGTCGCATAAGCCGGGTGTGAAATTTAGAGGCGAAAGTAATTTTATTTTCTTTTTTTAAATAAAGTTTTTTTGTAAAATTTGTCTGAAACTATTTCTAGGATAATAATCACAAGTTGTCCTGTTCTGCACAATTTGTTTTTCTTGCGCAAGCAAACGCCAAAAGAAAATTGCAGAGTTTTCTCCATATTCTAGTGTGAACAATATGAGTGATTTATTTATAATATTTTATAAACTTCGAACTTCAAGGTTGGACTATACATGCATAAAAAGAAGGGTTGCAGTAAGGTTCAATGAATGTGAACAAACAAACAAACGTGCCAAATTCACAATTCACTTATGTAAAACGAAAGCAAAATTAACGGTCCTCTTCACATTCCCCACTCATGAAAAAAGAGACTAAGAATAGCTCCCATGAACACACACAATCTACTACTAGTACTAACACACTTGCTTGTCTTTTTCTTTCTTCCAATGGTTGCACTTTTTGGTTTGCTTTTGTCTTCAACAAATTATTTGTTTAATCATGTTGGGCAATCGCAATTTAAGCTTGTGAATTGAACCAATTTGCTGAGATCACCCTCAAACTCTAACCCCAAAGACAAACACAGAGCTATTATTGGAAAAAGATAGTTTGGAGGAAAGGGAGGTGAAGTTTTCTTTCCTCCAATAACTTGTGGTAATGACATTGGCAAGTAGGCACAGCAAGCAAAGCACACCTTTGCGTGAGCACTAGGTTTCTACTAGTG
This sequence comes from Quercus lobata, assembly GCF_001633185.2. NCBI lineage: Eukaryota > Viridiplantae > Streptophyta > Magnoliopsida > Fagales > Fagaceae > Quercus > Quercus lobata. Next base: position 8,384,255 of record NC_044909.1, on the reverse strand, counting down.
GGTTGTCATTTCCAAAAGTCATGAAATGGGTCCAGCCCTTGTTTTGTTTTGTTTCTCAAACATGGCTGCTAGCCTCTCTGCACTCAACCTTCCAAAGTCAAGACTCAAGATGTTGATTTGTGATTTGATGAATGTTTTTCACTTTTTTTTTTCTTTTTTTTTTTTTTTTTACGTTCTATTTCTTGGGATGTGAATTCCTAAAATATTAGTTCAACATTTTGACTTGTAGTTGAAAAAAAAAAAACTTGGTCCATGTTTCCATGCCCAAAAAATTGTTAAGAGTTACTCTTATATGAATATATATATATATATATATATATATTTTTTTTTTTGATATAGGGGCATTTAATATTCTTGTAATTTTTTCATATCACTAAGTTGAGAAACTAATTGATTAAGCCCTAAATTTTTTTCTCAAATCTCTCTCTCTCTCTCTCTCTCTCTCTCTCTCTCTCTCTCCCCTTTAACCATAATCTCTCATGTTTTACCCCTAAACTTGGTATAAGAGCCAAGTTCCTATCCTAGGACTTTAAATACAAAACATTGACTGAATATCAAATAAATCTTGACTTTAAAGTTTACACACTCTTGAACAATTGATCTTGCTTTTTGAAAAAGTGGTAGGCCAAAACGCAGGATTTGGATTTTCTGCTTAGGAGCTCCATTGCTCAAACACCAAAAATCACCTTTGTTGGACCAAAAAGCACAATTTGAAAATTTTACCAAACACACCCAAAAAAAAATCACGTTTTGAAAATATAATCATTATTTTGACCAAAAATGCGCTAACCAAACGAGCACTTAATTGACCTTATAAGTACCCAAGTCTTTAATAAGTTTCTCTTCCCTGTTTTTTTTAATTCATTTTTGGATAGATCTTTCATGTTAAATCTGTATAGATCTTTAAATAACTAATTTACTCAAAGGGTCTGATCTTACTTGTTACATAATATCTTCAATTACTATTTCAATGACACTAATTTCTCTTTCAATCCCATCCTCCTTGACACCACACCCCTCCATCAAAGTGAATAAAGTTTATTTTGATGTTGGAATCTGATTCAATTTTCTTGTTAAGAAAGGTAGTTCATTTTTTATTTTATTTTTTTACGAATATATACTGGAGAAAAAAATTAAAAATTTTCCAAGTTAGTGTGTAAAAAGATCTGAGATTGCAAAGGGTAAGAAGTTTGTTATAATCAAACAAAATAACTCAGTCTGCTTGGAAGATGAACTACATGCATGTGTATGCCGCTATTATACATTACAAACATATTCCCATTTTTACACATGACAATCTATCAGTGTTAATCAAAAATTCCCATAATATTCTACCTTGATACCATAAAATACAAATGTTTGTGATACATGTTCCTATGGGTTGGAGTAATGGGGGTAGAGGTAATCATTTAGAGTCATATCACCTTCCTCTGCTTTAAATACCGCAAGACTAATTGCAGCATCATTTACTTTGTTAACTATGCTTCTGGAATTGGGTCAACCCAAGACATTATTCTAGTTGCATAGGTCATCGTTGACTGTGCTTGGGTCATTTTTTAACCCATATTTCACAAAGCTCATTGCATCATCAATCACTTTTGCCTATGTGGTCTCTCAACTTGTTGAACTCTTATGTATTATCTATATATATAAAACCGAAACTTTTAGAGCTCCCACAATTTTCCACGTCACCGTTATTTTCTTTTTCTTTTTATTTGCCACATCATTTTTATTTTTTTGCTCCAATTCCAATTAGAACACATCTTTATTTCTCTCTTTACGTAACCCTTCTTTGCCAGCGTCTCCCTCTGCCTCCAAGAAAACATTTATCCATATTGGGTTTTCAAGTCATGTACCTACAGAGCTTATAGTCAAGCTGCTAAGGATCCTATTGTAGCGACAAGAGAGAGTGCAAAAAAATAAACAACTAGGAAGAAAGAAGAAGTTGAGAGAGAATTGGAGGCTAGAAGATCAGCCAAAAGAAAGGTATGTGTGTACCAAAATTATATCTTTATTATTGCATAGACCTTCAATTATATGACTTTTTGAACATGAAAGTCTACATGTTTATTGGTTACATCTTTCATAGTTTATGAATTATGTTTGCTTTAATTATTCGAATTAAGCTCTTCTTAATTGCTTGGACTCGGAGTGACTAAACTTATTGGGAATTTCTATTGAGACCTTGCATTGAAGATAAGAACATTGGCCTGATCCCTTTGTGACATTCAAGGTTTGGTCTTATCAAAATGAAAATTTTTCTAAGCAAGGTATGCTTTAGTTTCCCCACCTATCAACTAAAATCCAACTGAATTTAATTAAGTCTTTTACTATCATTGATGTTAGGGTGTGCTATCAATTAGGGGTTTCATTGTACATTTTTTTTTTCTTTTTTTGCAAAATTATTAATGTACCTTCAAGCAAATTAAATATATATGATTTTAATTATTATTTATTTAAATTATATAAATAATTAATAATCTATATTATTATTATTATTATTATTATTATTATTTATATGAATAAAACCGAAACTTTTAAAACTTCCACAATTTTCCACATCATCATTTTAATTTAAAAAAATTTTAATTTTTAAAACTAAATAGTGAAAGAGTCCTAACAGAAATCTCTTATATATATATATATATATATATATATATATATATATAAGAGACAAAATCTTTGAAAACCCTAAAGCAATCTCCTCTGTCTGTCTCCACTAAAAGAAAAAACCCTAAGTTTCAATTTCTTTGGTACACTTGCTATTGTTTTTTCTCTTTTTTGTGAAGAAGTTTTTTTTTTTTTGCTTTTGTTTTGTGTCTGGTGGAGGTGATCTTGCAGCTGTCTGTTCTTCCAGGCCCCATGGGATTTTACATGACTTTCATTGGCGATGGAGTAGTACTTTACAATATATAGTATAACTACAAGTATTGTAGTAAGTTTGCTAACTTTTTGTGTGGTTCAAAGATGCTATATTCTATATTCTTTTAGATTGAATAATCTTAAGATTTACCTTATGGAGACGTATGTTAGGTTGTCTCACATCAGAAGTAGCTTATTGCATTTGTTGTACAAGTTTTCAATTCCTTTTGTGTGGATATTTTTTCACAGCTGTGGAGTAAGGTATATGTACTATATGTTATCTTATGTTTTCTCTTATAGTGCCATGCTTCTTTGTTTATTAATTAAAGATTATGTTGGAAGCATATATTATTTGCACCTTCAAAGTGTTTGACAATGTTTGAACCAAATTTTTCATCAATTAGGAAGAATTAGATAAAAAAAAAAAAAAACTTAGAAAACCTTTCCATCCTTACTAAAATTGTCTCACAATAATGACTTTTTTTTTTTTTTGTTTTGTTTTTATAATTTTGTAGGTTTTTTTTTTTGAAACCATAATTTGTAGGTTTTGAATCTTTTGATTTTTAATTTTATTGCCTTTTGAAAGTTTGACCATCTAAATTTTTTGGTTCAATTTTTTGCAATATCTGAAACAGTTTAGCAAATTTCAACTATTATAACTATGGATTATTCTCTTGAGGGTAACCTATCTTTCTCTTATATTTCTCTATTTGGTAGTCATATATATTTTATTTTGTTTCAATAATTTCTAGGCAGTGCCAGTAATTTTTTTTTTTTTTTCCTTCCTTTCGGACGTTTTAACATCAGAATTTTTTAGTTATTTTTTTCAATATCTAAATTTGTTAACTAGATTTTTTGCAACCCATTGCATGTTCAAGTAATGGCTTATTCATCAAATTGTAACTCAAAAAGATAGGAGCAATTCACGCAATAGTATAGTTTCATAATCAATTTTAGTCTATTTAAATAAAATTATAAAATTTTATAAAAAATAATTATTTTTAAAATTATTTTTTTAAAACAAACTTAATAAGGAGTAAAACTCTATTTCTCTTATAAATCCAACTTAAACTTAAACTCAAACTCAAATGTTGGTAATTTATCTCTAAATTTGCAAGATTTCATTTAAGAATTAATTTATTTTCTTATAAATATATATATATAACCGAAGCCTTTGAAACTCTCACAATTTTCCACGTCAACACAATATTTAAATAAAATTATAAAATTTTATAAAAAATTATTATTTTTAAACAAACTTAATAAGGAGTAAAACTCTATTTCTCTAACAAATCCAACTTAAACTCAAACTCAAATATTGGTAATTTATCTCTAAATTTGCAAGATTTCATTTAAGAATTAATTTATTTTCTTAAAATTTACAAACCAATTTCTTTTTAAAGGAGAAAACACCAAATTGTAATCACTCAATAGTTCTCAAACTATTTGTAGCCGCCTCCTTTCTTTTTGAAACCCTATGTTATTTTGTTTTTTCTTTCAAGGAGATTGTCTTTATGTCATAATACCACCACAGGAACCTACAGAGAACATCTCATGGACAGACACAACACCAAAGATGCTAAGAAACCTAAGATGGTTACAACAGGTTTGGGTGATGTAGTTCTCTTCACGTAAAGCGATAAGCTAATGTAACAAATAGGTTTGCAACAAACTCTTCTTCTTTTTTTAGACCCATTAAAATTTAAAATTTATTGCTTCATGAGTTCATGTACTTTTTTCTTTTTCTTATATTTCTCTTTTGAATAGTCTTTTTTTTTAAATTGTTTCAATAACTTATTCTGTAATTATATTTCAACATGTTTAGCAGATTTCAATAATTGTACTATGCATTATTCTTTTGAAGGTAATCAATTTTATTTTTTTATTTTTTTATTTCTCTATTGTGTAATCATATATGTCGGGACACAATTTGTAACGACCCATGAATGACGTTAGGCTCGTATGTAAAGGGCCCCAACAATATGATTTGTAGAGAGTGGGCTTGAAAGACATGACCTTGGGCACAGGTGGGCGGTTTAATCATGGCTTCTATGGAAGCTCTTATATGGGTGGGCTTGGCTTGACTAGCTAAGCCCTCCATTAGTACGGGCTGTAGGACTTAAGTCTTTGGACGGCGTCCGAGGAGCCTTGTATCCGTCCTTTTCTCCCTTTTTGCAGGGATCCCTTTTCTTCTGAGGGGTTTCCCTTTTATACTAGTGTTCGTTTCCCCCTTTAGAGTCCACGTGTAAGTTTTACTTTTTGGGGTGCAAACCTGTCCTGTCAACCCATACCTAGAGTGGTTTGGGGTCGTTGGAAAAGTTAAAGGGCATGGTTTAGAGTATGGATTTGTCAGATACAGGGTTTTGTATTATGATGTTGGCAGCTTTTTCCTTTACCCTGCCCCTACACTCAGTTTGCCCCTTTCTTTAAGCATTTCATGAGGTGCCGAGCATGAGGTCGTCCTGGCCAATGGCTCTCCTCGGCTTGGGCCTTGGGCCCTAATGTAGAGTGGGCCTGGGCCGCGAATTCTCTGGCCCCACAAGTATTATATGTAAATTTTAATATACATAAAAATGATTTCAAATGAAATTATAAAGTAGTCTGCGCATCGCACAGGATATCATCTAGGTATTATAAATGCAATCAAGTACCTCGTGCTTTACTGTATAATTGAAACTAGTCGCTAACCCGTGTTATGCACGGGAACTTACCTAATTGTGAAGTAGACTAAAATAATTTAATAAAATCTTAAATTGATTATGAAACTATACCGTTACATGATAATTTGTTCTTGTATGACTTCAATTTATGTTACAATTTGATAAAGAAACCAATATAATAGAAAGATGGGTTATATTCAAAAGAATAATCCATTGTTATAACCATTGAAAGGAATAAAAAGATTCAGAACCTACAAATTATAATATATATATATATGTGTGTGTGTGTGTGTGTGTGCGCTCGCGCGTGTGTGTGATTACACAATAGAGAAATATAAGAAAAAGATGTGTTACCATCAAAAGAATAATTCAAATATTAAAACTTATGAAAGACCAAAAAATATTAAAAAATCATAAGATTTACTTTCTATAAAATTTTGAAACAAAACAAAATGTATATTGTGGGGCCAGAGAATTCGTGGCCCAGGCCCACTCTGCATTAGGGCTCAGGGCCCAAGCCGAGGAGAGCCATTGCCGAGGACGACCTCATGCTCGGCACCCCACGAAATGCTTGAAGAAAGGGGCAAACTGAGTGTAGGGGCAGGGCAAAGGAAAAAGCTGTCAACATCATAATACAAAACCCTGTATCTGACAAACCTATACTCTAAACCATGCCTTTTAACTATCTCAACGACCCCAAACCACTCTAGGTATGGGTTGACAGGACAGGTCTGCACCCCAAAAAGTAAAACTTACACGTGGACTCTAAAGGGGGAAACGAACACTAGTATAAAAGGGAAAGCCCCTCAGAAGAAAAGGGATCCCTGCAAAAAAGGGAGAAAAGGACGGATACAAGGCTCCTCGGACGCCGTCCAAAGACTTAAGTCCTACAGCCCGTACTAATGGAGGGCTTAGCTAGTCAAGCCAAGCCCACCCATATAAGAGCTTCCATAGAAGCCATAATTAAACCGCCCACTTGTGCCCAAGGTCATGTCTTTCAAGCCCACTCTCTACAAATCATATTGTTGGGGCCCTTTGCATACGAACCCAACGTCATTCATGGGTCGTTACAAATTGTGTTCCCACAATTGGCGCCGTCAGTGGGGAGGCTTGCGCATTGGCTCAGTTGGCGGTGGAGTTGAGCTTTTGTCAAGCAAGGGTCTGTGAGGGTGTCTTCATTTCCAACGACATGTTGTTGTTGTTCCAACATAAGTATCCACTAGGAGCTATGCCTGGCAGTGCCAAGGGCACGGGCAGTTCTAGGGGCTTCCAACATCAAGCTAACCCCTCCCCACCTTGGTCAAGGGGCTAACCTTTGGAAAATAAATCAATAAAGAAAAACTACAAGTTTTGGACAGAACCAAGGCCTTGTATGGTCCTCGGACTCAAGCCTCTGGGGAAACCAACTACTTAGAAGAAAAACTACAAGTTTTGGACAGAACCAAGGCCTTGTATGGTCATCGGACTCAAGCCTCTGGGGAAACCAACTACTTAGAAGGAAAACTACAAGTTTTGGACAAAACCAAGGCCTTGTATGGTCCTCGGACTCAAGCCTCTGGGGAAACCAACTACTTAGAAGGAAAACTACAAGTTTTGGACAGAACCAAGGTCTTGTATGGTCCTTAGACTCAAGCCTCTGGGGAAACCAACTACTTAGAAGGAAAACTACAAGTTTTGGACAAAACCAAGGTCTTATATGGTCCTTGGACTCAAGCCTCTGGGGAAACCAACTACTTAGAAGGAAAACTACAAGTTTTGGACAAAACCAAGGCCTCGTATGGTCCTCGGACTCAAGTCTCTGGGGAAACCAACTACTTAGAAGGAAAACTACAAGTTTTGGATAGAACCAAAGCCTTGTATGGTCCTCGGACTCAAGCCTCTGGGGAAACCAACTACTTAGAAGAAAAACTACAAGTTTTGGACAGAACCAAGGCCTTGTATGGTCCTCGGACTCAAGCCTCTGGGGAAACCAACTACTTAGAAGAGACAATACGGGGTTTGCACACAACCTGGACGTTATATGGCCCTTAGAATCTACCTCGGGAAGGAGTTCCCCACTGATAGTTGGGCTAATCCCAAAACTGCATGGATTCCCCAGCCTACCCTCGGATTCTCAATACCAAGGGAATTGGTGCAACTGCAATATAAGGCCATACGTTGTCAAAACACAGTTAAAGTCCCTCACTGCTCGGCTACCCTCTCGGATGAATTATTTAGAGTTTATCGTTCTCGAACGGTCGCCTCGCATGCATTACGAAGTATTCAGCTGTTATCTCGGTTAGTTTCATGAGTTTAATCTGCTGGGAATTATCATTATTATGCCTGGTAATATCGGTAAATTAGAATTAGTAGGGTTCTGTTTCAAGGTTTCCTGCTCTAAGTACCATTGAAGGAAAACACACATGTAGCACACCCATTCACAAAATAGTTGTTGCAGAAAGGAAAAATATTTAAAAAGAAATAAATTCATCTTTTATTAAGACAAAGAAACAGTACAGCGTACAATGAAAGAGCTTAAATAAGCTCACACTTAAACTAACTACACAAGCAAAAAGAAAAGATACAAGGGAATGAAGAAAAGCCGAAGAAGAGGTGTCGAGAAGAGACGAGCTGCCCCTCCAAAATTTTTTCTAAGGAAGCCATTCCTCAATACTTTTACATGCCTATAACTCAGGCAGCAAAAGAGCCCAACTTGGGGCTTGCACTGTTGAAGAAAAGGTGCAGAGAGCCCGACTTCGGGCTAGTGCTGCTAAAGAAAAGGTGCAGGGAACCCAACTTGAGGCCGGCACCGTTGAAGAAAAGGTGTCGGGAGCCGGAAGTTGATGAGCCTCCACGTAACCACGCCTGCAATAAAGCAGACGGCGCTGATAGCGGAAAATCTTACTTCTGACGCACCAAGAATCTGGTGCGACCAGTACCTGTTTCGGATTTTGACTGAAAGAGGGAGAAATTCCATTTCCCCCTTGTCAAGACGGAAGATTATCTTGAATCTGTGCCTCCCCTATCCAGACCACCACGCCACCTTGAGTCTCGGAAGGACCCGGAGCCTCTGTGGCGGATGTAGTTCCTTTACCCCTGTCCGTGTCTCAAACATATTGCACAAAGGGCGGATAGCACTGAATACGAAAACTGTGATTATAGCTGAAGGATTATGATTTTGAAGAGAATCGAAGGGTTTGTGTGTAAGGAAAATAACCTCCTATCCTACTTATATAAGAGGTAAGGTGGGGGCATTCAATTCATGCAGCTTTCCAAGGAATGCTACGGACAAGGTAGAGTTAGCTCAATTTCGACCGCCATTCGCAACCATAGGATCTGAAGATCCTCGTGAAGGCGCGCCTTAAGTATTGAAGCGTCAAAGGACTCCACGTGAGTGGCTAAAGGAATGCCTCTTAATTTGGCACGTCTCCCATGTAAATGGAAAAACACAAATATTAGTAGAGTACAGAATCTGAGCAAGCTATGATGTAAGCCCAATATTACCAAAACTCTCCTCCCCGACTAAAAGTCGGGCAGCAGGATTTTGAAGGGCTATTGTGGGGCCAGAGAATTCACGGTCCAGGCCCACTCTACATTAGGGTCCAGGGCCCAAGCCGAAGAGAGCCATTGCCGAGGTCGACCTCATGCTCGGCACCCCACGAAATGCCTGAAGAAAGGGGCAAACTGAGTGTAGGGGCAGGGCAAAGGAAAAAGCTGCCAACATCATAATACAAAACCCTGTATCTGACAAACCCATACTCTAAACCATGCCCTTTAACTTTCCCAACGACCCCAAACCACTCTAGGTATGGGTTGACAGGACAGGACTGCACCCCAAAAAGAAAAACTTACACGCGGACTCTAAAGGGCGAAACGAACAATAGTATAAAAGGGAAAACCCCTCAGAAGAAAAGGGATCCCTGCAAAAAGGGAGAAAAGGACAGATACAAGGCCCCTCGGACGCCGTCCAAAGACTTAAGTCCTACAGCCCGTACTAATGGAGGGCTTAGCTAGTCAAGCCAAGCCCACCCATATAAGAGCTTCCATAGAAGCAATGATTAAACCGCCCACCTGTGCCCAAGGTCATGTCTTTCAAGCCCACTCTCTACAAATGATATTATTGGGGCTCTTTGCATATGAGCCCAACGTCATTCATGGGTCGTTACAAATTGTGTCCCCACAATTGGCGCCGTCTGTGGGGAGGCTTGCGCGTTGGCTCAGGTGGTGGTGCAGTTGAGCTTTTGTCAAGCAAGGGTCTGCGACGGTGTCTTCATTTCCAGCGACATGTTGTTGTTGTTCCAACAAAAGTTTCCACTAGGAGCTATGCCTGGCAGCGCCAAGGGCACGGGCAATTCTAAGGGCTTCCAACATCAAGCTAACCCCTCCCCACCTTGGTCAAAGGGCTAACCTTTGGAAAATAAATCAATAAAGAAAAACTACAAGTTTTGGACAGAACCAAGGCCTTGTATGGTCCTCGGACTAAAGCCACTGGGGAAACCAACTACTTAGAAGAAAAATTACAAGTTTTAGACAGAACCAAGGACTTGTATGGTCCTCGGACTCAAGCCTCTAGGGAAACCAATTGCTTAGAAGAAAAATAACAAGTTTTGGACAGAACCAAGGCCTTGTATGGTCCTCGGACTCAAGCCTCAGGGGAAACCAACGACTTAGAAGAAAAACTACAAGTTTTGAACAGAACCAAGGTCTTGTATGGTCCTCGGACTCAAGCCTCTGGGGAAACCAACTACTTAGAAGAAAAACTACAAGTTTTTGACAGAACCAAGGCCTTGTATGGTCCTCAGACTCAAGCCTATGGGGAAACCAACTACTTAGAAGAAAAACTACAAGTTTTGGACAGAACCAAGGCCTTGTATGGTCCTCGGACTTAAGCCTTTGGGGAAAACAACTACTTAGAAGAAAAACTACAAGTTTTGGACAGAACCAAGGCCTTGTATGGTCCTCGGACTCAAGCCTCTGGGGAAATCAACTACTTAGAAGAAAAACTACAAGTTTTAGACAGAACCATGGCCTTGTATGGTCCTCGGACTCAAGCCTCTGGGGAAACCAACTTCTTAGAAGAAAAACTACAAGTTTTGGACAAAACCACGGCCTTGTATGGTCCTCAGACTCAAGCCTCTGGGGAAACCAACTACTTAGAAGAAAAACTACAAGTTTTGGACAGAACCAAGGCCTTGTATGGTCCTAGGACTCAAGCCTCTAGGGAAACCAACTACTTAGAAGGAAAACTACAAGTTTTGGACAGAACCAAGGCCTTGTATGGTCCTCGGACTCAAGCCTCTAGGGAAACCAACTACTTAGAAGAAAAACTACAAGTTTTAGACAGAACCAAGGCCTTGTATGGTACTTGGAATCAAGCCTTTGGGGAAACCAACTACTTAGGAGAAAAACTACAAGTTTTGGATAGAACCAAGGCCTTGTATGGTCCTCGGACTCAAGCCTCTGGGGAAACAACCTACTTAGAAGAAAAACTACAAGTTTTGGACAGAACCAAGGCTTTGTATGGTCCTCGGACTTAAGCCTCTAGGGAAACCAACTACTTAGAAGAAAAACTACAAGTTTTGAACAGAACCAAGGCCCTGAATGGTCCTCGGACTCAAGCCTCTGGGGAAACCAACTACTTAGAAGGAAAACTACAAGTTTTGGACAGAACCAAGGACTTGTATGGTCCTCGGACTCAAGCCTCTGGGGAAACCAACTACTTAGAAGAAAAACTACGAGTTTTGGACAGAACCAAGGCCTTGTATGGTCCTCGGACTCAAGCCTCTGGGGAAACAACCTACTTAGAAGAAAAACTATGAGTTTTGGACAGAACCAAGGCCTTGTATGGTCCTCGGACTCAAGCCTCTGGGGAAATCAACTACTTAGAAGAAAAACTACAAGTTTTAGACAGAACCATGGCCTTGTACTCGGACTCAAGCCTCTGGGGAAACCAACTTCTTAGAAGAGAAACTACAAGTTTTGGACAGAACCAAGGCCTTGTATGGTTCTCGGACTAAAGCCACTGGGGAAACCAACTACTTAGAAGAAAAACTACAAGTTTTAGACAGAACCAAGGACTTGTATGGTCCTCGGACTCAAGCCTCTAGGGAAACCAACTGCTTAGAAGAAAAACAACAAGTTTTGGACAGAACCAAGGCCTTGTATGGTTCTCGGACTAAAGCCACTGGGGAAACCAACTACTTAGAAGAAAAACTACAAGTTTTAGACAGAACCAAGGACTTGTATGGTCCTCGGACTCAAGCCTCTAGGGAAACCAACTGCTTAGAAGAAAAACAACAAGTTTTGGACAGAACCAAGGCCTTGTATGGTCCTCGGACTCAAGCCTCTGGGGAAACCAACTACTTAGAAGGAAAACTACAAGTTTTGGACAGAACCAAGGACTTGTATGGTCCTCGGACTCAAGCCTCTGGGGAAACCAACTACTTAGAAGAAAAACTACGAGTTTTCGACAGAACCAAGGCCTTGTATGGTCCTCGGACTCAAGCCTCTGGGGAAACAACCTACTTAGAAGAAAAACTATGAGTTTTGGACAGAACCAAGGCCTTGTATGGTCCTCAGACTCAAGCCTCTGGGGAAATCAACTACTTAGAAGAAAAACTACAAGTTTTAGGTAGAACCATGGCCTTGTACTCGGACTCAAGCCTCTGGGGAAACCAACTTCTTAGAAGAGAAACTACAAGTTTTGGACAGAACCAAGGCCTTGTACGGTTCTCGGACTAAAGCCACTGGGGAAACCAACTACTTAGAAGAAAAACTACAAGTTTTAGACAGAACCAAGGACTTGTATAGTCCTCGGACTCAAGCCTCTAGGGAAACCAACTGCTTAGAAGAAAAACAACAAGTTTTGGACAGAACCAAGGCCTTGTATGGTCCTCGGACTCAAGCCTCTGGGGAAACCAACAACTTAGAAGAAAAACTACAAGTTTTGGACAGAATCAAGGCCTTGTATGGTCCTCGGACTCAAGCCTCTGGGGAAACCAACTACTTAGAAGAAAAACTACAAGTTTTTGACAGAACCAAGGCCTTGTATGGTCCTCAGACTCAAGCCTATGGGGAAACCAACTACTTAGAAGAAAAACTACAAGTTTTGGACAGAACCAAGGCCTTGTATGGTCCTCGGACTCAAGCCTTTGGGGAAAACAACTACTTAGAAGAAAAACTACAAGTTTTGGACAGAACCAAGGCCTTGTATGGTCCTCGGACTCAAGCCTCTGGGGAAATCAACTACTTAGAAGAAAAACTACAAGTTTTAGACAGAACCATGGCCTTGTATGGTCCTCGGACTCAAGCCTCTGGGGAAACCAACTTCTTAGAAGAAAAACTACAAGTTTTGGACAAAACCACGGCCTTGTATGGTCCTCAGACTCAAGCCTCTGGGGAAACCAACTACTTAGAAGAAAAACTACAAGTTTTGGACAGAACCAAGGCCTTGTATGGTCCTCGGACTCAAGCCTCTAGGGAAACCGACTACTTAGAAGAAAAACTACAAGTTTTGGACAGAACCAAGGCCTTGTATAGTCCTCGGACTCAAGCCTCTAGGGAAACCAACTACTTAGAAGAAAAACTACAAGTTTTAGACAGAACCAAGGCCTTGTATGGTCCTTGGACTCAAGCCTTTGGGGAAACCAACTACTTAGGAGAAAAACTACAAGTTTTGGATAGAACCAAGGCCTTGTATGGTCCTCGGACTCAAGCCTCTGGGGAAACAACCTACTTAGAAGAAAAACTACAAGTTTTGGACAGAACCAAGGCTTTGTATGGTTCTCGGACTTAAGCCTCTAGGGAAACCAACTACTTAGAAGAAAAACTACAAGTTCTGAACAGAACCAAGGCCCTGAATGGTCCTCGGACTCAAGTCTCTGGGGAAACCAACTACTTAGAAGGAAAACTACAAGTTTTGGACAGAACCAAGGACTTGTATGGTCCTCGGACTCAAGCCTCTGGGGAAACCAACTACATAGAAGAAAAACTACGAGTTTTGGACAGAACCAAGGCCTTGTATGGTCCTCGGACTCAAGCCTCTGGGGAAACAACCTACTTAGAAGAAAAACTACAAGTTTTGGACAGAACCAAGGCCTTGTATGGTTCTCGGACTCAAACCTCTGTGGAAACCAACTACTTAGAAGAAAAACTAGAAGTTTTGAACAGAACCAAGACCTTGAATGGTCCTCGGACTCAAGCCTCTGGGAAACTAACTACTTAGAAGGAAAACTACAAGATTTGGACAGAACCAAGGACTTTTATGGTCCTCGGAGTCAAGCCTCTGGGGAAACCAACTACTTAGAAGAAAAACTACAAGTTTTGGACAGAACCAAGGTCTTGTATGGTCCTCGGACTCAAGACTCTGGGGAAACCAACTACTTAGAAGAAAAACTACAAGTTTTGGACATAACCAAGGCTTTGTATGGTCCTCGGACTTAAGCCTCTAGGGAAACCAACTACTTAGAAGAAAAACTACAAGTTTTGAACAGAACCAAGGCCCTGAATGGTCCTCGGACTCAAGCCTCTGGGGAAACCAACTACTTAGAAGAAAAACTACAAGTTTTGGACAGAACCAAGGCCTTGTATGGTCCTCGGACTCAAGCCTCTGGGGAAACCAACTCTTAGAAGAAAAACTACAAGTTTTGGACAGAACCAAGGCCTTGTATGGTCCTCAGACTCAAGCCTCTGGGGAAACCAACTACTTAGAAGAAAAACTACAAGTTTTGGACAGAACCAAGGCCTTGTATGGTCCTCGGACTCAAGCCTCTAGGGAAACCAACTACTTAGAGGAAAAACTACAAGTTTTGGACTGAACCAAGGCCTTGTATGGTCCTCGGACTCAAGCCTCTAGGGAAACCAACTACTTAGAAGAAAAACTACAAGTTTTAGACAGAACCAAGGCCTTGTATGGTCCTCGGACTCAAGTCTTTGGGGAAACCAACTACTTAGAAGAAAAACTACAAGTTTTGGACAGAACCAAGGCCTTGTATGGTCCTCGGACTCAAGCCTCTGGGGAAACAACCTACTTAGAAGAAAAACTACAAGTTTTGGACAGAACCATGGCTTTGTATGGTTCTCGGACTCAAGCCTCTAGGGAAACCAACTACTTACAAGAAAAACTACAAGTTTTGAATAGAACCAAGGCCTTGAATGGTCCTCGGACTCAAGCCTCTGGGGAAACCAATTACTTAGAAGAAAAACTACAAGTTTTGAACAGAACCAAGGCCTTGAATGGTCCTCGGACTCAAGCCTCTGGGGAAACCAACTACTTAGAAGGAAAACTACAAGTTTTGGACAGAACCAAGGACTTGTATGGTCCTCGGACTTAAGCCTCTGGGGAAACCAACTACTTAGAAGAAAAAGCACGAGTTTTGGACAGAGCCAAGGCCTTGTATGGTCCTCGGACTCAAGCCTCTGGGGAAACAACCTACTTAGAAGAAAAACTACAAGTTTTGGACAGAACCAAGGCCTTGTATGGTTCTCGGACTCAAACCTCTGGGGAAACCAACTACTTAGAAGAAAAACTACAAGTTTTTAATAGAACCAAGACCTTGAATGTTCCTCGGACTCAAGCCTCTGGGGAAACCAACTACTTAGAAGGAAAACTATAAGTTTTGGACAGAACCAAGGACTTTTATGGTCCTCGGACTCAAGCCTCTGGGGAAACCAACTACTTAGAAGAAAAACTACATGTTTTGGACAGAACCAAGGTCTTGTATGATCCTCGGACTCAAGCCTCTGGGGAAACCAACTACTTAGAAGAAAAACTACAAGTTTTGGACAGAACCAAGGCCTTGTATGGTCCTCGGACTCAAGCCTCTGGGGAAACCAACTACTTAGAAGAAAAACTACAAGTTTTGGACATAACCAAGGCCTTGTATGGTCCTCGGACTCAAGCCTCTGGGAAAACCAACTACTTAGAAGAAAAACTACATGTTTTGGACAGAACCAAGTCCTTGTATGGTCCTCGGACTCAAGCCTCTGGGGAAACCAACTACTTAGAAGAAAAACTACAAATTTTGGACAGAACCAAGGCCTTGTATGGTCCACAGACTCAAGCCTCTGGGGAAACCAGCTACTTAGAAGAGACAATACGGGGTTTGGACACAACCTGGACGTTATATGGCCCTTAGAATCTACCCCGGGAAAGAGTTCCCCATTGATAGTTGGGCTAATCCCAAAACTGCATGGATTCCCCAGCCTACCCTCGGATTCTCAATACCAAGGGAATTGGTGCAACTGCAATATAGGGCCATACGTTGTCAAAACACAGTTAACGTCCCTCACTGCTCGGCTACCCTCTCGGATGAATTATTTAGAGTTTATCGTTCTCGGACGGTCGCCTCGCATGCATTACGGAGTATTCTGCTTTTATCTCGGTTAGTTTCATGAGTTTAATCTGCTGGGAATTATCATTTTTATGCCTGGTAATGTCGGTAAATTAGAATTAGTGGGGTTCTGTTTCAAGGTTTCCTGCTCTAAGTACCATTGAAGGAAAACACACATGTAGCACACCCTTTCACAAAATAGTTGTTGCAAAAAGGAAAAATATTTAAAAAGAAATAAATTCATCTTTTATTAAGACAAAAAAACAGTACAGCGTACAATGAAAGAGCTTAAATAAGCTCACACTGAAACTAACTACACAAGCGAAAAGAAAAGATACAAGGGAATGAAGAAAAGCCGAAGAAGAGGTGCCGAGAAGAGACGAGCTGCCCCTCCAAAATTTTGTCTAAGGAAGCCATTCCTCAATACTTTTACATGCCTATAACTCAGGCAGCAAAAGAGCCCAACTTGGGGCTTGCACCGTTGAAGAAAAGGTGCAGAGAGCCTGACTTCGGGCTAGCGCTGCTGAAGAAAAGGTGCAGGGAACCCAACTTGAGGCCAGCACCGTTGAAGAAAAAGTGTCAGGAGCCGGAAGTTGATGAGCCTCCACGTAACCATACCTGCGATAAAGTAGACGGCGCTGATGGCGGAAAATCTTACTTCTGACGCACCAAGAATCTGGTGCGACCAGTACTTGCTTCGGATTTTGACTGAAAGAGGGAGAAATACCATTTCCCCCTTATCAAGACGGAAGATTATCTTGAATCTGTGCCTCCCCTGTCCAGACCACGCCACCTTGAGTCTCGGAAGGGCCCGACGCCTCTGTGGCGGATGTAGTTCCTTTACCCCTGTCCGTGTCTCAAGCATATTGCACAAAGGGCAGATAGCACTGAATACGAAAACTGTGATTATAGCTGAAGGATTATGATTTTGAAGAGAATCGAAGGGTTTGTGTGTAAGGAAAATAACCTCTTATCCTACTTATATAAGAGTTAAGGTGGGGGCATTCAATTCATGCAGCTTTCCAAGGAATGCTACGGACAAGGTAGAGTTGGCTCAATTTCCAACGCCATTCGCAACCGTAGGATCTGTAGATCCTCGTGAAGGCGCGCCTTGAGTATTGAAGCGTCAAAGGACTCCACGTGAGTGGGTAAAGGAATGCCTCTTAATTTGGCACGTCTCCCATGTAAATGGAAAAACACAAATATTAGTAGAGTACAGAATCTGAGCAAGCTATGATGTAAGCCCAACATTACCAAAACCCTCCTCCCCGACTAAAAGTCGGGCAGCAGGATTTTGAAGGGCTATTGTGGGGCCAGAGAATTCGCAGCCCAGGCCCACTTTACATTAGGGCCCAGGGCCCAAGCCGAGGAGAGCCATTGCTGAGGACGACCTCATGCTCGGCACCCCACGAAATGCCTGAAGAAAGGGGCAAACTGAGTGTAGGGGCAGGGCAAAGGAAAAAGCTGCCAACATCATAATACAAAACCCTGTATCTGACAAACCCATACTCTAAACCATGCCCTTTAACTTTCCCAACAACCCCAAACCACTCTAGGTATGGGTTGACAGGACAGGTCTGCACCCCAAAAAGTAAAACTTAGACGTGGACTCTAAAGGGGGAAATGAACACTAGTATAAAAGGGAAAACCCCTCAGAAGAAAAGGGATCCCTGCAAAAAGGGAGAAAAGGACGGATACAAGGCTCCTCGAACGCCGTCCAAAGACTTAAGTCCTACAGCCCGTACTAATGGAGGGCTTAGCTAGTCAAGCCAAGCCCACCCATATAAGAGCTTCCATAGAAGCCATGATTAAACCGCCCACCTGTGCCCAAGGTCATGTCTTTCAAACCCACTCTCTACAGATCATATTGTTGGGGCCCTTTGCATACGAGCCCAACGTCATTCATGGGTCGTTACAAATTGTGTCCCCACAATTATAATATTTACCGTTAAAAGTAGATTTTATTTTTCAAACTGATTAAATGATTTTGAAAACTACAAAGAAGAATTCAAAATATAAAATACTTTTATATCCTAAAATTACATAAATTTAAACAACCTACCCAACACTTTCTCTACACTCTATTCTCACAACCAAATATGGGGAACTTGACCATAAACACCCAATTAATTATCTCAATGGAATTAAGGAAATCATTTGTAAGTATCAATATAAAGAGAATGTGATTAAACAAAGAGAAATTTGCTAAAAACACATTCATTTATCAAAATTCAGTTGACTTTAGTTGGGCTTCTGTATCCTTTAAAAAAAAGAAAAAAATAATTCTAAGTCACCATGGATTTTTGTTTTTACCACTATGGCTACATACAAAGAAACCTACAAATTATGAATTCTAACACAAAAATTAAAATTTAAAAAAAAAAAAAAAAAAAAAAAAAAAAAAAAGCTAACTTCATAAATAATCAATTAGAATGTTTTTTTTTTTTCTTTTTCTTTAGTTCTAAAATAAAATACATTTATAACTTTCCCAAACCAAAATCTCAAACACCCAAAGACTCCAAACAAATCATAACCTTCACAAAATCTACAATGTTTGACTTTAACATCAAAACCGTAAGCTATCGTCATTGAAAAAAAAACGCAAGCCCTCTTCTTTGGTCATAGCTTACTCATACGGGTTACAATTAAATGATACTGCAAAGTTGGAGTTATGTAGACATCATTGAAAGGTTGAAGCTAAATGACATCATTTTTTTTCTAAGTATATTTGAGATAGGATGATCTGAAAGGTTATGGACATGTGTATATAAAGGAGTAAAAGTGAAAATGATGAATAGAAATGCAAAGAGTTTTTTGTGTGTGAGAGAGATAGAAGGTCTTGAAACATTGAACCAAATAAAATAAATAGTAGTCTTAAAACATTGAATACAAAATGTAACAAAAATTAGTCTTGAAATATTGAACCAGAAGAAATAAAGATTCTCCACTTTTAAATTTGTTCTTATCTCTAATATGGTTTAAGGGTATCTCAATTCTCTTCATAGAGTGCACTACATGACAGAACCTCATGCTCTTTCGCATGAGGTCCCTTCTTTTATATATATATATATATATATATATATATTGATTACCTTATCATGAATGTTGTAGATTTGCTTTGTGCTCTACTTGTTAGCACTCAAATGTCATTTCAGCTCTTAGTGCTTCCCTTCCTCATACCAATAATATGAATAAACAAACATGCAAATATGTGATTTGTGGCCCTCTCCTCTTTCCCACCACTAAGAAAAAGCTCTCTCACCTTAACCAATGGAATGCCCCATGAGATTCTTAAATTTCGGTTTGATTTTTTCAAAATATTGGGTGGAGGTATTGTTGGGTTTCCCCACATGATTTAATGCTTCTTTCCTTATTAGGAATCTGATAGAGAAAACAGTAAGAATAAAATCTGCTTCTGTTTGATCCTTGTTTTCTTCTCTGCTTACAGCTGCTAATTCATGAAAGTCCCCACAACAAACGCAACTTGAAAAGAAAAGATTCCATTAATTCACGGCTAATACAGAAAGGAGATACACATGAACAGTGCAGTCCAATGATCCACACTGATTTTGATATAGAATACCTTTTTTTTTTTTACCAAAAAAGAAAAAGGTATTCTATATCAAAATCAGTGTGGATCATTGATATAGAATACCACTAACTAGTGTTTTGGTCTATATTTTTCTACCAGATATAGAGAACTGATACTTAATCATATTGTGCTCTTTATACAAAGTTTAATAATGGGTATCCCAAGGTAGGGGGGCTAAGTCGGCCTTCCTAGTTCGAGATCTTTGTGTGAATCTTGGCAAAATCCAGGGCTTTTTTACCTTGCAGCTTGCTTGTTACATAATGTTTACTGTACTCTCCATGATTGTACCTTCTATACTTGCATGGGTTGCTTTCATCGACAAATTCTGGCATTGGACCAAGCTCTATTCCATAACTAGGAGCATAAAATGTGACAAGTGAGAGTCTGTCTTTCTCCTTATGAGTCACTGCTCTGTGCTCCACACTCTTGTATTTACCATTTGAAAGAACCTGAAAATTTTTAAAATTTAGAAAGACCCCAGTTGAGATATTGATTTTGACACAGAAGATACACATAAGATTTCAGATCTCTTACTTCTATTGTGTCACCAATGTTGATTACTAGAGCATTTGGGATGGGCTGAACAGGCACCCATGTGTTATCTTTAAGGATTTGCAGTCCTACTGAGCTGCCCTTTCCTTGCTGCAGCACTGTGAGGGCACTTCCATCTGAATGTGGGCTTAGACCTAAAACAAGGTCAGGCCTTGAACATGCTGGGTAGTAGTTCATCCTTATGGCCTGCACAGCCACCCCAAACATCTCTTCAAAGGCTTGTTGTCTCAATCCTAGGCTCATGGCTATATATTTCAACAGATTATTGCAGAGTGCCCTCACTTCTTTTGAGTAAAGCTCTACAGTTTCACTGCAGACACAAAATATAAGTTTAAGTAATTAACCAAAAACATTGGAAATTATTGGAAAAAGGTATAGAACAACTTTTACCTGAACTTGGCTGGCTTTGTTGGCCATAATTTGGGGTTCCTTATGTATTGGGGCTCAACCCCAAGAGCAAACATGTTGCACCAATCCAGCTTTTGGTCCTCTGAGAACACAAATGCCTGCCCATATCCTTGAAGAGTCCCTGGTATCATTGGGTATTTTTGTTTCTCTTCCAGAGGTAGCATGAAGAATTCCTTGGCCAGCTTCTCTATGCTCTCAAGCAAACTAAGCTCAATGTCATGGTTGATTACCTTAACAAAATAACAAAGTATTAGCTTACACTGTAAAATGACCATTTTTAGCACTAACATTAAGATATGCAATTTGTGTACCTGAAAGAATCCCCACTCCTCACAAGCTATTCCAAGCTTCAAAATTTCAATATGGACTTCATCTTTGTCTCCTTTTATAAGCTTGGAGAAATCAATAACTGGAATGTCACTAGTTGATGATAGAGCTGTGGCTAGTGTTGGCCTCTCTGTCATGTCCCTTACAAATCTTTCTGGAATTGTAGTTGGTTTAGCGTTTCTTAGTTCTTGGACATCATCAATGTGCCCAACCCTGACTGGAGAAAGGGGTACGGGGGCCATCGGAATAGAACTTAGAGGTAAGTGAATGCAAAGAGGTTTTACTTGTTAACTCTACTCTTGCACAAAGCTCTATTTATAGAGGAAGGAAAATACAAATCTAAGCACTTTGTTGAGCATTTTTTTTTTTTTATATAACAAAATTTGTATCTAATTCTTTGGGGACCCACATTATGCATTTTATAAAATTGAGGTACATATTTTAAAATCTCATTTTTGCTCGTAACACTAATTGAGTCATACATGTAACCCCTTACATATACCGACTAGATGTCTGGTTGCAATTGGAGCACAAACAAGGCCACTAAATCAACCAAATGATACACATAAGGTACCTCTTGGCTCTTACTGCATCACTTGTTTTTTATGGGGGGAGGAGGGGGTGTCCTTTTATGTATGATATCATCATTTGTATGAAAACATTATACATACATACATATATATGTGCTTTTAAGATCATGGAATCTAATAGTACTGGTACTGATTGTCTCTTGTGGCAGACTTATGCGAGTGGTTGTAAGTTGGGGCCATTCTCAAATTGTGCAAGTAGTAGATGTCTCCATTTCTGCAGACCAAATCTAGTGTTTTTGTTCCCTTTGTCCATACTAGCTCTTACTTAAGGCTCTATGCTTTCTAAGCCCCTCTATTATGTATGTTCCAAGATCCTTTTTGGAAAGCATGAAATAAGAAAAGCACCCACTCAATCTTTAGTGCTAGCAGAGACCCCTACTTGGTCATGCTTTGGGAAAATTGTGTCACCCCCAAGAAAACGTTATTGAGTTCTCAAAACATTTTGGTTTAGTAAATATGAGTTACATCTTAAAGCTTAATAGCTTTTCCCAGTTAGGTACAAGTTTTGGAACTTACTTAAATGGCTGAATCAGTGAGGAAAATGTTGAGACACAAATCAAGCAATAATTGATTCCAAAAGAGGTTTTAGATATTAACCTAGAAACTTATGTGGTGGAAATGAAATCATCTTTTGGTACATGTACCATGTGGCTTCTCCCATAAAGTTAACTGGTTTGTGCTGAGAAGGATAGAAAAAAAAATTTGTCCCCAAAGAAGAAGTAGAAAATCGTACTTGAGAATCTTAGAAAGCAAAAGATCATATTCTTTTTAGAAAAGTGAAGTGCAACAATGAAAAATGTGTTAGTGAGATTCCAAGGCAACTAAATTTTGTGCAGCACTAGGCAGTCCAGTTTTGTACTGTCTAATATTCACCATGCTCAACCTGTGAGCTACCTAGCATTGCATATAGAAGTTGTCTAAACTGAACAATTTATACGCACATATGTATATATGATCCAAAAAGATCTTTCCCACCCAAATGATCTAATGTCAATTAATATTAAGGGGGAAAAAAATTTTAAGTCCCAAAAGTCTGTTACCATTGGACCAATACATTTTTGTAGTAACTTCTAAATAGCAAAAAGAAAGTAGAGGGGTTGATACATAGTCCCCCCAAAGCCTTCTAAATTGTAAGGACAAGTGTCTTGACCAAAAAAAGGGGAATGGGCTTGAATGAAGGTGGACCACTCAACCTTTTCTCTCTCTGTCAGTGGTCTTTTTCACCTTTATCAGTTTGTTGGGCTTTTTTTGCCAAGACCAAGGATATAAAGCATGCTATCAAGAAAACACCAATAATTGGACTATCCAACAAGAACAAATTGTTTATGAATAACACCCACCGTTTGAAGCCATAAAAATCTATGTAGGAAATACTTGGATAATTGCTTCCCCCACCAAAATCTGCAACAACAAATGATGGAGTTACTAATTTTGAACTAAATAATCGAACAAAAAAATTACACAAATCAATGTCTTAAAACAGTAGGTGACCAGCTAAAATAAAAAAGAAAGTGTAAAGGGACCAGATAAGACCAAACAAAACACCAAATAATAGCAAATCTACATGTACACCTTTATTTGTTCCGCATGAAGTCCCCCCCACCCCCCACATTTTAAGGATAAAATTTTCAATCAAACAAGATAGGAGCTCATCAAAACATGAAACAAAGAACAGAAATCTAATGAAATTTTATAAAACACTTTCACACAAAATGAATTGATCAAAATTAGATCATATTCAATAACAATTTGCAACCCTACGAACAAAAATATCCAAAATAAAGAACTCTAAGCCTAAGGTATCCTCTAAATATTGTTATCCCAAACCCACCCCACCAAACATACAAGTTGAAGATCAACTAAGTCAGTTCTCTGTAAGAAATATATATGAGTGGAAAATTGATGGAAAATCTCTATAAAAAATTTGTTGGCGGTTGTGCTCTAAATACCATTACTGAACCAGGAAATTATAAATCAAAAGCAATATTTAAGAAAATGAACACATAAAAATGGATATAAAAAGCAAATTAACAAATGTGGGAAATTAACTTTGTGTTCAAAAGCAAACAATGAGAAAAGCAAATTAACTTTGTATTCAAAGCAACACATATGGGAAATTAATTAAATTAAAATAATAAACAATAAAGAGTGATCGGAGCATTAGTATTGGTGGTGCTAAAAAACTAAATTACTATTTTTAGCACCACAAACTACAAAATTGGTGTTGCATTGGTGGAGCTAAAGCAATAATTTTTTGCTTCTCAACTACAATGCACAGCTATCTTTGGCTATGCACTGCAGCTCAAATGTTTAAAAAAAAAATTATTTTATTTGTGTTCGCACTAGGTCAGATTATCGTGGGTTTGTGTTTTTGCTAGCTTTTTGGTTCTTCTTCCCATAGGAGTTTCACACTTGTGGTGGTGGTAGTGGTGCCATAAGTGCTTTAAAAAGTTTCACACTTGTGGTAGTAGTGGTGGTGGTGGAGGCGGCGACAACAACGGCAATGGCAACATGAGTGGTTGTGGATTGAAAAGAGGGAGAAAGAGAGATAGTGAAGAACAGAAAAAAAATAATAATAAATAAATGAATTATTTATGTAGTAAATATATTATTTTATTATGTTATTTATATTATTTTATTATGTTAAAAACTAAAATAAAACCACTTATGTTGGGTGTTTTGTAAAATAAGGTAATAAAATAGATAAAGTAGTTTTTTGTTGTACAAAATTATTAAATTTATGACTCCACCAACGTGGAGAAATTATACAGTCCTCTGGTGGACCACGTCACTTGTCCACTATTCCATTAAAAAGCTTCCATTTGTTTAAAATTACTGAGTCAATAATCAGTTTCTATTTTTTTTTAAATTTAACTCAATAATTTTAAACAAGTATGAGTCTTTTAGTGAAATGATAGACCACATCATTTGTCCACCATATAGACCTTATAATTTCTCACCAACGTGGATGCTCTAAATAACCGGTACTTACTTGAAGGCTGAAGCTTTTGACACTTTGAACATAAATATTTGGATTAATAATTTTGGAAAGTATTGAAAATTGATGAAATATGTAGGAGACAAGATAAAAGAAAAAGGAAAGGGATTACAATGAGACGTGACTACAAATGACAGCAAGAGTGGAATGTCTTTTTGTGACTCTAAAGGCTTGTCCCTAAACTAAAGCTACTCCCTGAAAGTCTTTTTATAGCCAATTCTTGGAGGGATAAGCGTGTGATCTTGTAGCGCCACGTACTACTCTCATGCAAATGGAGTTTTTTTTTTTTTTTTTTTTTTTGATAAACTTCAATAGCATTAAACTTCAAAAGCAACAAAGGGTGGGTAATCCTCCTTACAAACAAACTCTATAACTGGCGGAATATTACCAGAACTAAAAGAAAAGGACCGAAGGGAGGTTCAAGCAAATTTAGCAACCTCATGAGCTGCTGCATTACATAACCTCCTAACCCTACAAAACTTAACAAAAGGAAAAAAAAGCAGAAAAATGAAAGATGTTGCTGATGGAGTTTGTAGAGTAGTCTTGGACAATTCTTTCTATTTACAGAAAATTACAAAACATTGACAGAGCCCAGCCAAACCTGCTCATTACCTGATTTATACCTGTGGACGTTTTATGTTTTGTTGAGGATGATAGCCACGGTTTCTGTACAAGCAGGGTCTGTCCTGCAGTTTAGTTTTTCTTTAATGAAGTTTCCTTTCTACCAAAAAAAAAAAAAAAAAAACTCCAAACAAAGGAAACAGGAACTGGTTTAACAAAAGGGGTCGAGAACTACATAGATCAAACCCTTTCCCATTGGTTCTCACAAGACCTCTGGTTTACTCTTCAACTACACTAAGTAAGTCCTCCTTCACTCTGCTCTCTCCTCTAATCGCTCAAATTTCTTTACTCTCTTTGAGTTTAAACTTTAAACTGATTTAACAGTTCTAGGGTTTTTTTTTTTTTTTTTTAATTCCCCAAATTGTAAAATGCCTAATTCTTTAAAATTTTCATTTCCCCAAATTGTTATATATATATTTAAATTCTAAATTAGAATCTGGCCACATTATATATATTTTTTTAAATGATATTCTATCTCTCCCATTATTCCATTTTAAGATGTCTTAAAACAAAGTTCTTTTTATCATCGTAAATCACTACAAGGAAAAATATTTATTGCAACAAAAAAAAACCATTACAATAACATTAGAGTTATTGCAATAATTGATACAAGATGTTGCAATAAAATTTGAGATAATAGGTTTATGCAATAAAAAATTTTGTTGCAATAAACTCCAAATATTTTAATAATAACTTTGATGCAATGATATATATATATATATATATTGTTGCAATAAACAATTTACTATTTCGAATATCTTGTAAGTATAGGCTATTACTTCACGAAACTTGTTGTAATAGAACAAAATAAGTCGGATTAAATTACTGCAATGATATCTTCATTGCAATAGATAATTAATTCATTTTGTCACTGCGATTGACTATAAAATAATTGATACAAAGTTATTGCAACGATATATTCATTGCAGTTACATGTTTGTCATTGCAATAGATTGTAAAAAAATTAATATCAAATTATTACAATGGTAACTTTGATACAATAGCTATTAATTCGAAATTTTCGTTGCAATAGATTGCAAAAACAATTGGTATCAATTTATTGCAATGATTTTTTCATTTATTGCAACAATTTTTCCTAACATATTAAAGTTTCTGTTGCAACTAAAAATTATAAGTTATGGCAACTTATTATTGTTGATGTAATAATTTAATACTTTTAAGTTACTATTACAACCATTTTAACTTGTAGATGCGATATTTTGTCTAAAACTACTATATAAATATTTTGTTGTATTAACGCTTGATGTAATAGACATTTTTTGTTGTAATGCATCATTGATGTGATGGTCACTTCATAAGTATAAATACTTGTAAAGTGTGGGGGGCAAAAGCCGGAGTTCAAATTTTCAGGAGAAAATTTCACACACATATACAATTAGATTATATTAAAGTAGAATTTTTATCCTGTATTTAAAAAAATAAATAAATAAATAAAAACAAAGCCATCTTTGAAATGTCAATAACTAAATTTACTAACATACCCTCCACTTAAATAAATAAACCGTACTTCTTCCACTATCATTTTAAAGGGTAAATTGCAATTTACACCCCTGAAGTTTGGGGTTGACTAGATTTTACACCCTAAAGTTTTAAAAACTTGATTTTACACCCTGTAGTTTGATTCTGTTAGCAATTCACACCCTATAGTTAGTTTTTGGTGTTAAGTGACACATATACATGCTGACGTGTTTTATTTTTGCCAAATCAACACCAAAACTACGTCATTTTAATGATGACCAAGCGAAGAGTTAGCATGCATCAAAACTACGTAGTTTTAAGCCTAAACTTAACTCCTTGCACATCTCCATAAACGACACAATTTCAAGCAAAGTTCTAAAATATAAAAAACAAGGACTCACGAACAACTCAAGGATCTCACCATTCTCACGAACCCAAACCCTTCATCCCAAAGCAGCGGCAGTGGCGGCGTTAAAGGCTCCAGGCTGCCTCGTCGGAGACATCTAGACCCCCTAGCTTCAATTGCACATGTGAACCGAAACAAACCGAACCCAAACCCCACAAACCCATCGGCTCTTGTGAACCTAGGCAGCCTCAGCGATTGTGGGTTTCTGGGTTCTCATTATGCTGTATTTTTGTTATTTATGTACTTGGTGAGTAATTTCTCTACCTGGGTTGGTTTTATTTTCATCTTGTTATACTGTTTTGGGATTGACATTGGCCATTGCAGTCTGGGGCGTTGAATTTTTTTCGTTTTGTTGTTCCTTACTATTGACAATATCCATGAGTTTTTTTCGTTTTGTTGTTCCTTACTATTGTCAATATCCATGAATTTAGGAGTCATTTACTGGGTTTGCTAAGTTTCTTCATTATGCTTTCATGATTGTGGGTTTATGGGTTCTCATTATGCTGTATTTTTGTTATTTATGTACTTGGTGAGCAATTTCTCTACTTGGGTTGGTTTTATTTTCATCTTGTTATACTGTTTTGGGATTGACATTGGCCATTGCAGTCGGGGGCGTTGAATTTTTTTCATTTTGTTGTTCCTTACTGTTGTCAATATCCATGAATTTAGGAGTCATTTACTGGGTTTGCTGAATTTCTTCATTATGCTTTCATGATTGTGGGTTTATGGGTTCTCATTATGCTGTATTTTTGTTATTTATGTACTTGGTGAGCAATTTCTCTACTTGGGTTGGTTTTATTTTCATCTTGTTATACTGTTTTGGGATTGACATTGGCCATTGCAGTCTGGGGCGTTGAATTTTTTTCATTTTGTTGTTCCTTACTGTTGTCAATATCCATGAATTTAGGAGTCATTTACTGGGTTTGCTGAGTTTCTTCATTTTATCATCTTCTCACATAACTAAGCTGAGTTAATTCCTAATTGTTCACCATTCTTGTATATGCTTATGATTGAATCAAACAAAAAAGTTTAAAGATTAAGACAAATGAAACATGCATAATTCAGAGGCAACCATCCTTATGTTGGGGTAAAATTATCAGCATTAATCTGACTGCTTTAAGTCTTGCTTCATTTTCTTATTGCCAAATTATATTTATTTCGTCACAGGTAGACAATGTATCTTCCACCCAAAGGAAGACATGTATTTCCCTTCATGAGAATCTCTTAATTCTGCCATTGGTAACATGCATCCAGCAGCATTAGAACAATTGAAGAAGTGAAATTTTCCACTATGCCATAGATTCATTATCAGTTGGTGTTCTCATGTCCAGGACCCTTCAAATTTTCCACAGTTCCATAGATTCATGATCAGCTATACATGTGCCTCTTATCTCTTGCAAACTGACAATCTTGAAATGGGAAGAAGTGAAATTGTAGAGGTAGCAACTTCTCCGAGAGAACCTAAATTGTAGAAATTGGTTTGTTGTTGTGGTGGTCATTTTAGTGTATTTAGTGAATGCAAAAGGCCAATTGTATATAGTTTCTTATCTTATTTAATGTAACGACAATTGTAATAGCCATTGGCTTTATTATATTGTAATGGAAATTGAAATGCATTTCTTGCAAAGGAAATTGTCACTTAATTTTGTCTCTTATTAGAATATTGTTTATTATAAGGTTTTTAAATGTGGCTTTTGCTCTTGACTTAAAACTTAGAAGAAGTCTACCAAAACCACATCTTTTCTGCATCAGTCTATGAGAAATATGCAGAAACATGCAGAAAAATGACTGGAATATGCAGAAATATGAGGAGAGGATTATATTTATATACATATATATATATACTAAAAACTCTGATGAGCACAGCATCAACATGCCTTGTAAAACTTTTAAGCCTATAAATTGCTCTCTCTCTCTCTCTCTCTTCCTACTTTTCAATGATGCTCTTTTTTTTTGGTGATAAGTAAAGAGAACTTTATTAGACTGAGACATAAGATACATAAGGAATGAAAGGGCCTTTAGCATCTTCAGCTTCAGAAAACAAAACAGAGGGAGGGAGATTGGAGATGGGAAAAGGCCCCTCTTAAGAACACTCAAAACCCAAGAAGTTAAGTTATTTGGGGGGGGGGGTAAAATTAGCATCTTGTTTTACAATTGAAAAAGAAAAGGAAAATTCTTAACCCAAAAAAGAATGACTTCAATTATAGGAGGCCAAAAATGAATGTCTTCAATTCTGGAAGCAATCAGCCAGCAAGGGGTAGAAGCAAGTTCCTTGAGGGGCATTAACACATTAGCTGCATCACCTTTGATGATGATTAGGGAATAACCAGCTTCTGAAGCACATGAGATTGCAAACAGGGCAGCCATGACTTCTCCCCACAAAGCATCTCCTTTAGGGAATAACTTGGTCCAAGCTTTGAGGATTTGAGCTTGGTTGTTACAGCTTACTACTACTGCCATTGTACCTTGATTTTTGAAAGTTGCATCAAAATTCAATTTATTCCTATCAAAGGGAGGGTCTGGCTCCATTTGCATGGAAGGGGCAGGGTATTTTAATGTATTCCAAGCTGCCAAGTGAGATAAGAAAGCAGCATTAATCTCCCTGAACAAAGCTATAGTCTATTTGAGCATTTTGAAAAACCAATTTGTTCCTTTCTGCCAATAAGTGATCGTAGAGAATTGGAGAGAATAGTATAAATGCTTTTAATTGTTCTTTGGTGAGCTAGAGGTTTTTTTTTTTCTGAATATATGATGAATCTGATCCGATGAGCCATTGTTGGGAAATCCATTTGAGCAAAGTGGCAGGGACCATAATGAACTTGACCACACCCCACACCTGTGAAGAATGGGGCATTTGAGGAAGAGGTGTATGGTTGATTCACTTGGGTATTGGCATGTGGAATAGTGTTCTTCTATAGCTGGAATTCTAAATTTTTGTATGGACCGGGAGCAATATTTGGAGATGCATTCTTGGATACTTTGTAGATTTTGTGCTTTGGTTTGTGAGAAAATGAATAGATTATCTGCAAATTATGGGTGTATTAAGGATGGGGAGCCACAGTTGATTTTGACCCTTTGATTAATCCAATTTGATCACTTTATTGAAGAAGTCTTGAAGTGGAGTCACTAGCAAGAGTGAAGAGGAAAGAGGATAAAGGATCCCCTTGTCCGATCCCTCGAGTGGGTTTGAAGAAACCAAAAGGGCCACCATTGATTAGTATTGAATATGAGTGAGTGGAGATAGATTGCAGAAACATGCAAAAAAATGACTAGAATATGCAGAAATATGACTAAAATATGCAGAAATATGACTAAAATATGTAGAACATGACTGAAATATGCAGAAATATGCTGCTATATTTTTTTTCTACTCATGTCCAACATGACTAGAATAATAAGCTTATGAAAGCTTTACAAAATAGTGACTATCAAAGTTTGCCAAACCAAAGGGCCTAATAATAAAAGGTCCTAAGACCAACACAAAATAAGCTTATGGGCAGCCTCATAAAACAGTAACCACAAAAGGTTCTAACAATCAAAGGTCCTACAAACTACCAACTCCTGATCCACTTCCAACTCCTTTTCTAGCTCCAGCTCCTTTTCCATATCTACCAACTGCACTGCTTCTAGAAACACTTGTTTGGGTTGAGACCTATAATAATAGATACATTGGACCATATGGTAAGTACACAACAAACTCAATGACCAAATACTGGCAATATGCAAATATTAAGCATAATGTGAAGTATATATATAATATGGCAATTACTATAGTAGATTGGCTTCCAACAACACTTGGTGGGTGATGATCCTCTTCCACTCTTAAGCCCATAAACACATGATCACCTCCAGCTCTCCTAACCTTCAACAAGTTCAAAAAATTTGTAGTTAGCAACTACAATAGGTGAGTAGCACAATAAAAAACTTATTTAGCAATAAGCAAGTATTAATACATGGTTTTGGCTCCTTGTATTCGTTGTTGCTCCTTGTCTTTGCTTAGTCTGGCCCTCACTAGCATCATTAGATTTGGGGGGTAATTTGCATCCTCTTTTGTTGTGACCCAATTGTCCACAATTGCCATTTTTTTGTGCGGCAGATGATTTCTTCAAATTATGTGAAATCCTTGGTGCCTCGTCAGCAGCTTTCTTCCTCTTGTTCTCCTTTAGTCTTCCAGGTTGTACTAGCATCTTTGGAGGCAAAATCTTATCACCTACTGCATTTGGCCAAAAGTCCTCACCATTGGTAGGCTGGATAAGGTGTGAGTATGTTCTAAGGTAAGTCTTAACCTTGTAATAACTATGCACATAGCTTTCTGTCATTTCTTTTTTGTAAGCAATTACTGAAACCGCATGCATGCAAGGGATGCCGGTTATATCCCATCTATAGCAAGCACAAGTATGCTTCTCCAAATCAACTACAAATTGTTTTCCCTTACAATGCACTTCAAACTTCGATCCACCAGACCACGTAGATGTGCAATCCCTAGTTGCTTCCTTGTTAACTTCTAATTTATCTTGAATTTTAGGACAAATTGGGCCAGACTTCTTCAACATTGTATCCCTATTTCTTGGGATCCTTTTCATAAGATACCTCCTAATCATCTGACACATAGTTAATATGGACTTATCCCTAGCATCAACAATCTTAGAGTTAAATGACTCACAAAGATTGTTCAACAGCATGTCACACTTAGGCCATGAACTAAAAGCATGTCTACTCCAATGTGCACAGTCAATGCCCATCAAATGCCCATAAGCATTAACATCTACCTTTCTCATCATCTCCATCTTTGCCTCAAACCCAAGTTTGGTGATCTCTCTTGCTGCTGCCCACATTAAATCCTTCAATAGTTTGCCCTTGTGCTCTTTCTTGAAGTTTGCATATAGATGCCTAACACAGAACCTTGTATGTGCTTCGGGAGCAACTTT
Organism: Quercus lobata; assembly: GCF_001633185.2. Lineage (NCBI taxonomy): Eukaryota > Viridiplantae > Streptophyta > Magnoliopsida > Fagales > Fagaceae > Quercus > Quercus lobata. Next base: position 8,352,522 of record NC_044909.1, on the reverse strand, counting down.
TGCAAGAGCAAGAAGTAAGCCCTATATTAAAAACAAAACAAATAAATTAGTTAATATGTAGATATTAAATAATATGTAAATTATTTCAAGTTAAATATTATACAACAAATGGTAAGATTAAACTTACATAAATAATTACATACCTTCTGTTGATCAGAAATAAAGGTCCAGCCACGTTCCCTCACAGGACCAATATCAGCTAACAACAACTCCAAAAACCATGACCAAGTGTCTTTGTTCTCGCCCTCACAAACAGCAAATGCTATTGGGTACATCCCGTCATTCCCATCAATTCCAACCGCTGCCAATAGTTGCCCTTTCAAAAACCCTCTTAAATGACAAGCAGCTAGACACACATACATTCGTTTGAAGTGCAATGTGGGTGTGTGTAAATTGTTTTACTTTTCATCCTTCCGTTAATGTCCGTTAGTTTATGTCCTATGTAGCCTAATGGAATACTGATGTGGTAACTAACTTGGACTAAACCATTTTATTTAAAAAAAAATATGGACACATGGCTCACAATGATTTGTACATATGGATTAAATACTTTAGTGAGACAAATTTACCCCTTTTAATGATTTTTTCTTCCTTGTTCTCATGACCAACTGCACCTAGCTTCTCTCAGAAGAGATCTCGACACTAGCAACAAAAACAAGATACAGTGGCACTAACTCGTACCCCCGAGCCTAATGAAATCTCAAGCCCTTGATTGAAAAAAATCCTTTCATTCTGTATTTGCTTATAGATTTGAAAAGAAAAGATAACTTGGAGCCCACTACCTTGACTAGTTGATAAGTTTGGATATGCATAAACAACAATTTCTTGAACAGAGCGAAAAATTAAAGTATTTTATAGTTTGGGACTCAAAACTTTTGCCTGATTTGGAGCTATATGTGTGTGGCAATACTTCTTGTATAATGGGTTTGTAGTTGAAGCAGTAGCCCTGGAGTGGATTAAAATAAAATGAAGCTATAAGTACTCTTTCTCTAAGCTTTGGAATTTTTCATCGTTTCTTCTCTTCTATAAGGTGAGCTTCTAGGAGGGCTTGGGCGTTGGGTAATCAGTTTTAACGTTTGGGTAATGGGGTTTCCAGTTGGGGATTTTCTATCAGGATTAACGCACAACTACGGGCTACGGCTAGTGTGAAGAATAAATTTTGTTAGGTTCTAAGACTTTAGGATCTAAATGTATTAGAACTTCAATGTGTAATGTTGGCAAACCATGATCAAAACTTAGAGACTAAAATTAGGCTGCTTAAAGTGTGTTTATGTGTAAAGTTGGAATCGAGTGATTGCAAAATTTATTAGACTAAATCTGTAAGGCTCGATTGATCGAAAATTAGACTCGATCGATCGAAACTCGTGCAAATTGTTTTTTCTACAGAATTTCCAACTCAGCCCAAGCCCATATGACCTATAGGGTTTTATGTTTTGCTTCAAGTATAAAAGAAAAAATCCTAGCCACGTTTTATAGGTTGTTGATATGCTGTGTGTGTGAATATCTTGTGAGATCTAGATGTGTTTATCTTCACACACACTTAGGATTATCAAGATCAAGATTGATGTCAAGAACTTGGTGATCTCTTCAGTTACTGTTTCAAGAGCTTAAAGAAAAACACAAGTAGGAGAACTTGTGGTTGCTGTGAATCAAGGAAAGAAGTAATCTGTGGACTCGGAGCTGTCACGTGGTCGTGGTAGTAAGTTTTCTACTCAAGGTAGTAATAGGATGTTAGTGATCTAAGTCTTATTGCACAAATTTCAATTCTTTCATAGTGGATCTGTTTTACCTTGAGGATTGCTAGGTTAAATCCTCCCCAGGTTTTTTACCAGTTTGGTTTTCCTGAGTCATCATATCATTGTATTCTTTATATTTTCCGCTACTTTACATGATATGATTGTTATTGTTTTATCCTAGATCTGAATAATAAACCTAAGTATTCACTTGGTTAATTAATTAGGTTAAATAATCTAGTTTACAGGGATCTAAAAATGTACAAATTTGTCTCACTAAAATATTTAATCCACACACACGAATTATTATAAGCCACTTGTCCTTTTTTTTTTTTTTTTTTAAATAGTTTAGTCCAAGTCAATTACCACGTCAAATCTCTGTTATGCCACATAGAACATAAATTAAAGGACATTAACGAAAGGATGAAAAGTAGAACGTTTTGTAAAGTTTAGAGATGAAAAACAAACTTTTAAAAATTTAGGGACTAAAAACGAACTTTTGTGATAGTTTAGGGATGAAAATGATATTTTACCCAAAAAAATACTTATATGGGTATTGTTCCCTACATTGTGTGTATCATAATTACAATTATGTGTGTGAATATATATATCAAAATCAATTGCTATGCAAATAATTCGTATGTATCAGCATTGTCCTAACTTTGCCAATGACTTATTGGCCTGATTGTCCCAACTAGTGGGATTCAACTAGGACTCAATTCTCCTCACCCAACTTTTTATAAAATAAGATTTTTATAAATAAATAAATAAATATTGTCCTAACTTTTTGTATCTTGACATATAAAGGGATACTCTACTACTTGGCACTTGCTATTTTCCAACTAGTTTACTAATTACTAGAAATGCTTCTTTTCAAAATAATAATAATAATAATAAAGGAAATAGTGTCGTGTAATTTTATATATTTATATATATATATATATATAAATGTATGTATGTATATAATTAAAAGACAAAACTTACGTACAATACCTTAGGTGTTGGTTTTTTAGGTTCCCCTCTTCAAATTCAGTCATGTGGCTATTTAATTAAAAGATATACTTCATCCCATGAGAAAAAACCCACATGGCAGAATCTTAGAAGGGGAACTTAAGGAACAACACCTAAGTACTATACCTAAGTCTTGCCCAAAATTAAAACAAGAAGCATACTTTAAAAAAATAAATAAATAAAAGAGTAATGCTAGAAATACAAACTTTTCTACAAAAAATTTTACAAACTGTTGATGTGATAAGTGGTTATTAGTAAATGAAAAAGTGATGTTAATGATAGACCTAAATGAAAACCAATAAGAAGTAGGCCACATTATTAGTTTGTAAAATTTTGTAAAATAGTTTGTGAATGTAACATTACTCAAAAAAATTGTAAGTGGTTTAAAACTTTTAAATTAGGAGCCAAAAAAAATTAACTTTATATATATTTACACTATTGAAAAAGGTAAATTATATTTTATAAATGGTTTCAAATTAAACTCTATATTTTAAAAATAAACCATGAAGCTTAAGATTTAAGAATGTTATAAGTTACACCTTATAGTTCCATTAGTTTCAAGTCAAATCTTAAACTTTTCAAATTATATCAATTTAAATCTCTAATTAAACTTGCAAATCAAACCCCTAAACCAAACAAGAAAAGTTCATAATTTAAATTAATACCATTTTAATAATCTAGGGTTTGATTTGAAACTAAGAAACTATAAAGTTTAATTTGTAACAATCATAATTTTTTTTTAAATCTTAAATTCTTTTTTAATTTAAATCATATGAAAATATACAATTTAATTTGAAACCACCTTTAAAATATATTATTAAAATGTAATTTATTAAAAAATATATAAAGTAGACTCACAATATGTTGTTGAACTTCATGGGCCTACAATAACGTGCATTTGGAGAAGATATGCCTGGTTAAACCTGATGGGCTTTTCTAACAATGTCAAAAAAGTGGGTCTAATATTTTTTTCTTTTCTTTTTTTTCTTTTTTCTAGAAAGTTTTAATTTATAATGTCAGTTCTTGGTGATAATTCTTATCATAACTCTTATCATCATACCAAGATATTAATTGATTTTTAGTTTAGGCGAAAATTGAACCTCAGATCTCTTATACAACCATCAGAGACTTAATCAGTTAAGCTAACTGAATATCACTTTGTCTAATCTAATCTCTTTATAATCTTTTTTTTTTCTTCCGAAAAACAAAGAAATTAAAAACAAATAAATAAATCCTTGGACCAAAATGTCCTCATGTTGCTTTGGGTAAGAGTGTAGAACCCAAAACCATAACCAGTTTGTGAGTGCGTTTGAAATTGATGAAGAAGTGGCCTTTGAACGAAAATCTCCTTTTTGCCCTCACCTCCTCACCTCTTTCCCGCCAAACAAAACTGTCAAATTTTCATACAAAAGCTTATCATTGCATTCAACAGCTTCGAAATTGTAAAGATTTCATTTCTGCAACCTTAGCACACTCCAACGTTTTAAAGTGTGGTTTCTTAAACGACACCTTCGCCACCAACCATCTTATAAACTGCTATGTTAGACTCCAAGAAATACAGGATGCACACCAAGTGTTTGATGAAATGCCGGAACCAAATGTCGTGTCGTGGACTTCGCTTATGGCGGGTTATGTTGATGTGGGTCAACCCAAAATGGCTCTTTGGCTCTTTTGGAAAATGCCCGGAAGTTCGGTCATGCCCAATGAATTTACTTTGGCGACTGTGATTAATGCTTGTTCTACCCTTGCTGATGTCAAAGTAGGGAGAAGAATTCATGCGCAAGTTGAAATATTGGGTTTTCGATCTAATCTTGTTGTTTGTTCTTCACTTGTTGATATGTATGGAAAATGTAATGAGGTTGATGAAGCTCGACGGGTTTTTGACATAATGGATTCTAGGAATGTTGTTTCTTGGACTTCAATGATCACAGCATACGCCCAAAATGCACAAGGCCACAATGCACTCCAAATTTTTAGAGAATTCAGTAGCTTAACGTTGGACCATCCAAATCATTTCATGTTGGCTAGCATAATAAATGCTTGTGCGAGCTTGGGTAGACTGGTTTCCGGGAAAGTCACACATGGAGCAGTGATTCGTCGTGGCCATGATTCAAATGATGTGGTTGCAAGTGCACTTGTGGACATGTATGCCAAATGTGGGTCTGTTAGTTATTCAGAAAATGTCTTCATGAGGATTCCAAATCCTTCTGTGATTTCATATACTTCAATGATTGTAGGTGCTGCAAAATATGGGCTTGGGAAGCTATCTCTCAATCTCTTCAAAGAAATGATTGATAGAAGAATAAAACCCAATGATGTCACCTTTGTTGGAGTTTTACATGCTTGTAGTCACTCAGGGCTAATTGATGAAGGCCTTGAACACTTGAAGTCCATGTATATGAAACATGGGGTATTGCCAGATGCCAAGCATTATACTTGCGTTGTTGATATGCTTGGTCGAACTGGTCGTCTTGATGAGGCCTACCAATTAGCAAAATCTATCCAAGTAGAGTCTGATGAAGGGGCTTTGCTGTGGGGTACACTTCTTTCGGCTAGTAGGCTTCATGGAAGGGTAGATATTGCAGTTGAAGCCAGTAAACTGCTAATAGAATCCAATCAACAAGTAGCAGGTGCATATGTAACATTATCAAATGCTTATGCATTGGCTGGGGAGTGGGAGAATGTTCATAGTCTACGGTCTCAAATGAAGCGTACCGGAATTTACAAGGAACCTGGTTGTAGTTGGGTTGAGATTAAGGATTCAACTTATGTGTTCTATGCTGGAGATGTAGCTTCATGTCCACGGGAGAGAGAAGTGATGAGTTTGTTGAGGGAGTTGGAGGAGAGAATGAAGGAAAGAGGGTATGTTGGAGGAAGTATGGGTTTGGTGTTTGTTGATGTGGAACAGGAGGCTAAAGAAGAAATTGTGGGACTGCACAGTGAGAGATTGGCATTAGCTTTTGGACTAATAAACATACCTAAAGGAGTGACAATCAGAGTGATGAAGAACTTGAGAATGTGTAGGGACTGTCATGAGGCTTTCAAGCTTATTAGTGATATTGTTGAAAGGGATTTTGTTGTAAGAGATGTGAACAGATTTCATCATTTTAGAAATGGATCTTGCACATGCAGAGATTTCTGGTAATGATCAGCCGATCATAAAATTTAAAATGTTATGATTATGACTATATAGTCGACCCCAAAATTGAGACTAAGATTTCGTTTGTTGTTCTTATCATAGTTATATTCTAAAACCCTACAATAACACAGTGGGAAAAGCCTCCCAAAAGTTGACAATTGTCCAAATTTCACAACTAGATGATAAGAATTGTACTAGATATGGAACAGGCAATGCTTGTGAAGTCTTGGTCAAATGGCATCCAAGAGAACGGTATCCCCAGAAAAATCTTAGTTTAAGAGATTGTGAACTCAATCTGATCCATGGTATCTACTTTGATGTGTGTGTGCGAGTCTGTGTCAAGGTTCTGGCTACAAGACTATATGATGCGAGATAAATTTTGTGCAGTGACCCATTTTTTTCTTTTATTTATTTTCTTATTTATTTTACTTTTGGACCAGCCAGCGTTGAAGAATTGGACTAAGGGGGGAAGGTTATCTATCAAATACCTCTCCCAAAATTGAGGGTTAGGTTACCTATCAATTACCTCTCCCAACGATGGCCAAGAACCTTGTACACTAGAGATCTCACAGAAACGGGTGCCTTGTTCATTGGATACAATCATGCACAATGTGATGTGACAAATACAAATAAAATTGATGAGTAACTCAACTACAACAATCATCATCCCAAGAACAGAATAAGAACTCTTAATGACCACCTTTTAAACAACAAAGAGTGCCGGAACTCACTTTAAAATGTTGCAAATCAGTATTAATAATGGCTTCTTTAAACGAAGTAATAGCATCTTAGGGTGTCAAAGTAAGTCCAAACTCATTTATCCCCTCAAACCCGTCCACTTTAATTGAACCCTGTGAGAGTGCTTTTTTTTCTTTAGCACACAGGCCCAAGGATCATGAGCCAAATAGTTGTAGTTTGGTGGACTAGGCTTGGTTCACCGTAGCTAAATGGGAGCTGATTACGAACCAAGTTGTGCGCAGGTCACATAAATCTCCTCAAAGCAAAAATGCAATTCCTCCTAAGCAATAAAATACCATTATAAGTGTTTTAGTATCATAAAATGACCCTTTACTCTTACAAAATAAGTAAAATAGATATCCATAATATTCACAATGAGAAAGAGATTGAAATAAAATATTTAAGGCTTATCTTTTATCGTATAAACATTTTAAAGAATTCCTTCACTTGGTACCCCGGGCATACTGTCGTGGGATCCCGGGGCGTATTAGGCCTGTAAGAACCCAGAATACTGATTCTCTGCACTATACAATCTTTCTCTATGCTTGTTATGCAATGGAGTTTTGTCCTTTCCTTTTACCTCTATAAGTCCTACGCAAGAACAACTATACAATGCACATATCTTCAAATAATTGTTAGTTTCTTAGATTATGATATATATATATTAATACATATACATATATGTAAATGAATTTCATGAGAATGATTCAGCCACGAGGATCCTGGCCCCAATTCTCACAGACTTAGTGCTTTTGCACAAGACTTGTGGAATTTGGAACTCAAGTCTAAGTGGCTTTGCTTGGGCAAAGGACTCAGCTTTTGGCTGAGTAAAAGGAAAAATTAACAAGCAAGAATATATGTATTGAGCAATAAGAAGCAGTAAAGGAAGATAATATAATAAAGAAATATGCAAAGTAATTGTTAGAAATCCTCAAATCAATATGAGATATTTCATTATTTTTCTTAATTGTGGATTACAAATGTGCTCACTAAGACGTGATACAAGGTTCAAATAAGCTCAAAAATTACAGATTTCGATGGCTATCTAAGCCTCTAAGACTTACAAAGTTTGAATCCTTTTGAATCCAAGTATGTGCTATAGTGGCTGTTTTTGGGATACCGGGAGACGTTCCTCTGTTTTTCTTAAATTTTACAGAGTTCTAATGGCTCTGTTATGATATTCTTCCTACTGAAAATCCCCCCCAACGTGGGTTTTCTTTTCCTTTTATAGTGTGTTTTCTAGGGCCCCGAGATACTAGTGATTTCTCTCTTTTGCCCCTCAGAGCTCATGCTGTGACAGTTGCCCAAGGGCTGGTCTCTTCCCTTTTTTCTCATAGTTTTCATCTTTTAGTGCTGTTTCTCTAAAAGTCACTTGCTAACTTTCCATTCCGGGCCGCCCTTGGGCAACTAGCCTTCAATCTCTCTTCTTTCAAGGTTTCTCACTTTTCAGACTCAGCTGTCGGTTGTCTTTCCTTGCTATCATTATTCCCAAATAGTTGGAATCTTTTACTGCTGGGTTGAAAGTTCCTTTCCAGTCGGTAAATTGATTAATTTAACTTCTCTCTTTCGGTAAATTTTGTCCTCGTACACCACCTTATATTCTGGATCTTCCTCAAGTCTTTGTACTTTGTTAACTTCTTCAGCTCTATATAGGTCATCATATTTAACTCTCCAATCTGACGTCTTTTTCTCATAATTAAGCGTCATAAGTGACAATACTGGGAATTGAAGTCTCTCTTGAGATGTCAACAGCATCGGATGGTCTCTCAAATGAATAAGTTTGCACCTTTAAAAAGTAAAAGGTAAAAATAATCAGAAAAGAAATTGACTTAGACATTGAAAACATAATTTTATGCACATAAGAAAAACTATTGTTTCAACATAAAATATTTCCATTCAAAAAAAGTTTTCAACTAAATTTTATGAGGAAAATAAGTTATTCTCAAGTGGAAGAAGAGTTCTAGTTGATTTTGTTTGGTTGAAAAATTTTACAACATGAAGATAAAAGATCACCATCTAAAAAAGAAATGCATTACCATTTTCTAAGATTTTATTGGTGTTTTCAATTAATCCTAAAAATGTTTTCGTTGACTATGATTTTCAGTGTACCAAATATTGAAAAATAAGAAAAATATTTTCAAGAAAATACTTTATACAAAGCCAAACGGGTTTAAACGTAAATGAGTACTTACATTTGCATTGTTTTCAAATGAGAGTAGAAATCGATCAACTCCTTATTGTTAGGATCATTTCCCAGTAAGTCTTCTAATAGATTTTGTAGTTGGTCCCTTAGCTTACTCACTCCAAGTTCATTTGAGATTCTCATCAATTTGGCACGACCATTAATAATAGCAATGTCTTGAATCTTTAGTTCTCCCATATATCTTTGATTCACTAATTGAATAACACCAGCAATAAGGTCCCTTCAAACATGAAATTAAAAAAAAAGTAATCAATAAATCATTATATCACATAATAATTTTACAAAGATCATGAAAATAAATTATAAGCTATTTTCATACCTTACAATGATCTTGTATTTCGTGGTACCTCTCTTAAGCTGTCTCAATCCCACATTAGCTGTGCTGCATTACCTAAGGATCCCGAGCCTCTGGGTATCCCAGCCCAGTTCTTTCACTGGATTTTGCTGGATTTTTTAATGGTCTTTTTGTTGGAAATCCGAACATAAATAGGGCCTTAATGTTGATTCTTCTTGCTGCTTGAATTGGGCCTTCTTTACTTTTCATGGAATAGGCTTTCTTGTGAAATTTTGGCCTTCAACAAACCCAAATTCACTCAATTATTAGTTAGGTTAAATGGATATCAATCCAATTAGACTCAATAATTATTAGGTTTTAACTAAAAACCCATTAAACTCCATTTAATCCAAAAATAACGTACCTAAATTCAACCCGCCCTTCTCATAAAAAAATTTAATTTCTCAATTTTAAAATCCGTTCATTTTCCTATCCTTTCTTGCCTTTTCTCGGAAACCACAAAGAAAATTTGTCATTTCCTTTTCCCTCACTTTCTTGGCAACCAAACAACAGCACTCAAATACTCTCTCTAAAAATCCAAAAAAATTCCCAGCAAAACAGAGCAAGTGTCTCAGAAAATCTCGATACATCATTTTATCTTCACCCTCAAGCTAAAATCTAAAACTCCTTTGTAAACCCATACCCATATCAAGCACTCTCTGAAATACTGTCAAAGAATTCATCGCTTGCATCGTCATCAAGCGTACCCACCTTCCCAACACCAATCAGTTCAGCCCGAAGGTCTCCCCTCTCTCTCGATTTCTTAATTTCTTCTTTATTTCAATTAATCTCTATCTCTTTGTCCTGTTTCAATGGCAATGGCAGACAAATCAGTGATACCCACCTCCCCAACACCAAATCCTCCGATGCAAGGGTGTAATGCATGCTAACATTACATTAACAACACGTCAAACTTCACCGACGACTTCGACGAAGCACTCAAGTCAGCTCTCGAGACTTACCAGAAAAACTTCAACCTCAACGTCACCGGCGAGCTCGACGATTTCACCGTACAGCAAATCGTAAGGCCCAGGTGCGGCGACGCCGACATTGTCAACGGTACCTCGACCATGAACTCGGGAAAATCGAACACCTCCTCCACGCGCTTCCACACTGTCTCTCACTACACGCTTTTTCCCAGCGAACGTCGCTGGCCTCAAAGCAAGCGCGACCTAACCTACGCGTTCAACCCAAATATCAACCTCTCCAACGAGGTTAAGAGCATGTTCGCTCTCGCCAGAGACACCATCGCTCAGCTCAGGGAGCGGTGGACTAAGCAAGAGCCTTTGAACTCTGATTCCAATGCTCTCACTAAGGTCAGTGGAAACTCAAAGCTGCTCCTTTTTCTTTGTTTTCTTTTTTTTTTTTTTTGTTATGCTGTGTTTGGTTGCTGAGAAAATGAGGGGAAAAAGAAGTGTGAAGTTTGGGAGAAAAATGAAAATTAACCCTGATTTTCAAACATTATAATTAGTAGGCTACGTTTTTAAATTATATTTTTTACTAGCATCTCAATTATTTAAGACTCGATTTTGGCCTATAAATCGAGTCTCGAAGACTCGATTTCCATGGATTGATCACATCTGATGTGGTATTTTTTTCCATGTGGCATCTACATGAAAATCGAGTCTCTAAGACTCGATTTATAAACCAAAAAAAAATTTCAGTCTCAAGTCTCTTAGTCATTCCCAAAAATACCAAAAAAAAAAAATTAAGAAATCCAAGAAACACAATAGCACAATCAGATCAGAGACACAACAATCACAGCACAATCAGATCAAAGAGAGAAAGATCTAGAGACCCAGATTAGATAGGAGGCAGCACGATCTGGGTCGTGCGACCCTGGGACGCGACGTGGGTCGGCTTGGGTCGACGGTTCCATCTCCATTTCTTCTTCTTCTCTCTCTCTTTCTTTCTGCGTTTTTGTTGTTTCTGCGTCTTCTGATCTGAGTGTGAATGATTGTAATTATAAAATAGGTTATAAATCGAGTCTTAAAGATTCGATTTCCATGTAGACGCCACGTGGAAAAAAGTATCACATCAGATGTGATCAACTCATGTAAATCGAGTCTCAAAAACTCGATTTATAGGCCCTAAATCTAGTCTTTAAGACTCGAAATGCTAATAAAAAATATAGTTTGAAGACGTGACCTATCAATTATAATGTTTGAAAATGAGGGTTAATTACCCTAAAATGTCGTGAAGTTTGACTCTTTTAAGAGTTATGTGTTTGTTGTCCTCTGTTTGGGTGCCAATGGAAGTGTTTATCTGAAAGTAGAAATAATTAACAATTGTCTGAATTTTTATTAATTGAATTTTTGTTTGTTTGGAGTTCTCTTTACCCTTTTGGTAATTTAATTTTGATAATTAGGTAATTTGGTGGGTTGGGATTTACCCATTATAATTGGGTTGGGTTAGGTTTGAGTTAGAAACAATTAGTTACATAGGTTTTAATGGGTGAATGGATTTCATATACCCAACCCAATTATGCCCACCCCAAATCACCCATTTGACACCCCTAGGCATCTTCTACTCTACATAAACAAAGTTCATTTGCAATGGATATTAGACTAGATTTTATTGATTTGATATTTGAGACATCCAAGATCCATCAAGTTGCCAATAGCAAGGGTTCAATCTGAAAAAATAATGTTCATTGTTTTCAGTAAATAATACCTGCTGTCACAATAACACAATCATAGGAAAAGATAGAACGAAAAAGAAAAGAAAAAATGTTTTCAGTAAATAATACCTGCTGTCACAATAACACAATCATAGGAAAAGATAGAAAGATAGGAAAAGATAGAAAGAAAAAGAAAAGAAAAAATGTAGTGACCAAAATGCCTGATTCTTTATTATGTAAGCTACAAGAACAACGGTTTGTGTGCATCTCATTCTGAGAACATCAATGGATATCAACCATGCACTTTTATTACAATCTATACTGAAAAGAATAATACAAAAATTTAGGGGGGAGAAGAATGGAAATAGGAATAGAGTCTATGTGAATGCCATTCATCAGTGTCTGTGCTTGCAGCTGCCTGCCATCAAGTCAATGCCCCATTCACCTACCCAAACATCCTGCTTCTTTAACAATCATATTCATTACATAGATTCCGCTGAGCTACCAGCTAATACGGAAGCATCGATACTCCCATTGCCACAGGACAGATCTATTCGCAATATTTGAGACGAAAAAATCATGATCTCCTCCAACTCCAAGACCTTAATCAAAAAATTGGCAATCCTTCCCTTGGTTCAGAAAATTATGAATATGAGATACAATGTCCACACTAGTAACAATAAAAGCAAGAAACTGAATGACCACCTCCAAAATATTGCAGATACTTGCTAGTCCGTTTTTTTTCCTAGATAAGTACTTGCTAGTCCAAATAAGAGAAAAGAGCAATAACAAAGACAAGCAAAATCTGACTACCAAGTACCACCACTACCAAAATCCCGGAGGTTCTGCTTTTCTACAAGTGGAAGAATCAGTTTAATTTTCTTAACAAAAAACAAGTAACATGAGAGAGAGAGAGAGAGAGAGAGAACAATGTGAGACAAGAATTGGTCACTACAAAGGCAAAAGCTGAAGCACAGTTATCATGGAAGAAACATCTAAACATAGATATGTTTGCTTTTCTAGTAATACAAATTGAAAATAAAATAGAAATAGTGTAACCCACTTATATCCAGCCATATCAGTTCATATACTTCCACCATCATTGTTCCATTTCCCATCTCCTTAATCACAGAATTTGTAATGTAATGACACCTGTCAATATGTAGTTCCTTTGTAAGTGTTGTAATGCCATCTCCAGACATTGAAAATATGCAAGGGAATAAGATCTGCCAAATTTATGCCATGTGGTGAAGAGAAGTATATCTTCTTTATGTTATGCACACACACAATAGTGAACATTTGTTTGCAGTCACAAAGGACATAAATCGGCAAAATATCACCATCACCTATAGTTGACATACATCCCCACTAATATATATATATATGATGATAGTAATAATAGTACAAAACATAACTTTTTTTTATTATTCAAATTTTACAAGTGGGGGAGGGGGGATTCGAACCCTGGTTCCCATAAAGATGACATGAGGCTCTTGGCAATTGTATAAAACTAAACTCAAGTGGAAACACATCATTGACAAAAAACTGAGGTCAGTGAAAGACTGAGCTGTTATGATCATGGTTAAAAAACAGCCTATAAACTTATTTGCTTTGGGTGGAGGGTGGAAGGTAGTTGCAACCACATAGCCTCCGTTTGGATTGAAATGAAAAATGAAAATTATTTTATTATTGAACTTATTTTTGCTACTATTCACAGGTCCCACCGCACTTTTTGATACTATTCATGAGTCTCACTGTACTATTTTAACTAACTTTTACCTTTACCTACAATACTTTCAGCAAAAAGTTTTCAGTTTCAGCAAAATAAACGGTTCTCAAACAGACCCATAATATCCTAGTAAAATTAAAACTGAATAGTAGGAGGGACAAACACTTGCCAGAAGGAAGAATAGATTTCCTTGCATGAAGAGTAAATGGAAAGAAAAAAAAAATTGCAAGTATTGGAATAATGGAAAAATTAGTGAAAGCAAATCACAAACTATATCCTAACTAAAAAAGACAACTTTTTTTTATAGATAATTACACATGCACCCGGTGGGTCTTGAAAGGTGCTATCTGAGCTAGAGTCATTGGACCAACTGAAAAGAACAGATCTATAAGGACTAAGTACATTTGATCTGTTTCATGGGAATCCAGAGTGTTTCAATACCAAAAAGAAATGTAAATTTTGATACAAAAAGAAAGAAAATATAGATGTACCTCTTACATATCTATGCAGCAAAACTGCTTAAGAAATACAAAATTTTGTCTCCTTATCCAAGCATTAATCTACTCAACAGATGCAATGACAAACCAATACCCCTTCCTGCAATTCATGTACAAGTCAGATAAATAAGCATAAATTGAACAACCCAATGAGTAATCAAAAGTAGAAGTTCAACTATATCTTGCAAAAAGTTAAAAAACTTTGCAAACCTTGGTCAAGGTAATTAATTCACATGTGGTGAACACCCAGATCCCAACAGCAGCAGAAGGAGGCCCTAAAAGTAAGACCTACACAGAATCAAACTTAACATTATAAACTGAAAAGAAGAGGACTAAAACAGGAGCTCCTCCGATATACCATGTTGATGAAATGAAATTTTACATACCTGCAGACTCATACTATTTCTTTAACAAGGAAAGCCAGCAGGGTCAGTTAAAACAAGGTGCATGCATGACAATTCTGCAAACAATATAGGAAACCCTCCACAAAAACTTGGATTTCCATTCCATCAAATTTTGATAAATGATAAAAAGAAAAGGGAAGGTGAGGGGAGGGGGAGTACTTAGACAGAAAATTGACCAGCATCACTATATCAGTATTCAGCCTTCTCAAAATGGTTGCTCTTGGAATGGTTGCCTAAACCGTTTCCAATCTCTACAAATATTTTACCCTCAAACCCCGAATCAATGGAGCCAAAAGAATATATATAACTGAACTAATACATAAACTCTGAATTGTGTTGCCGAACAAGAGTTCCATGCCTCTTTTCCCAACCCTTGAAACTTAGGGGTGAGCATGCCTTGCCCTTATCCATGTCAAGAACTAGCTGAACATTCAAAAATACATTACAAAATTTGCTAATCAATCTCACTTTGTACACATGTACAGAGGGGTAACGAACTCTCGGGGACCTGCTTCTTTGCAGGTTTCCATGGGCAGGTCTATGTAGGCATCTTTTACCCATTTCTTTTCCTGATGCCTGCTCACTAGGGGAAACAAAACTGGAAGAAAAAATAAACATTATATGTACAGGGTTGACTTAGTCTCTAGCACCACTGAAATCTGAACGACTTATGGCCTCCATTGCAAGCCGAACCAGACGTATTAGTTCCTCTACATCTTGGAAGCTGAAATCAATGACCCTCTTAACAGAAGTAACACAATCCTTATTTTGTGCCTCTTCTAGGATTACATTGGCAGCTGCAAAAGCATTCTGGGATTTTCTAGAGGCCTCCATTGCAAAATTTACATCCTGTGTCTGCAAAAGAATCAAGCAGTAATTTTTACCCTCCTATGCCAAATATAGCCACAAAGGACAAGATATGCACACAAAGCTAATATAAGCCTACTACAAGTTTACAAATAAAAAAGTTATAGACCACATTAGATTGGACTGTCAAGAATCAAATGTCCAGATATGGAAAACCAGACTAAAGGATTTGGATGACAAAAATACTCCTGAAATTTCAAAAACATGACAGCCTATGCCAAATCCTTTCATGCAATAATATGTTCACTTTACATTTAAACCCCCATTAACACAATCCGTTTGGTACAAGGCATGTACCACAAGGCAAGTGGTAGACCATTCTTATTCACCTTCCCAACACTTCAATCATAGATCCCTGGGCTTTTCTATGCTTCCCTCTATTAAGATAATTCCTCCCGCATCATATGTTACAGGAAATCAAGACTCCAGAACACACAATGACTAAACCCTTGATCAATTAATTGCTTAACAAGTTATATGATATAAGGCAGAGATTGTAGAGAAGATTAAATCAACTTACAAAGTCAAGTAGACGAACAAAATTAGGGCGGTTTCGAGAAACAATGACCTGGTTTCCAGCAACATTATAACCAGTACCCTTGGATAAATTACCCTTATCCACTGTTGCTTGATTGTTTAAGTTATCGACATCTGAAGCAGAAGATGATGGAGATTCACCTAAATAAATGATTTGAGAAAAAGTGTTACATCGGTGATTTTCTTAACCCAAAAAATAATTACATCATTGATGACATCAATTTCAGAAACACAGTGCATCCTTTTACTTGATTCAGTTACCCACAGACCATAAAAGTTTTCAACATTTTGTTTTATAAGTTTAAAAGTTTTCAACATTTAAAATAAGAAAAATTGACATTCTTTGGCAGAAGAAAAGCTACACCACTTCATAGCAGAAGAATGACTAGACAACATCTAAATAAAGAAATGCACACAACTTCGAAAGAAGTTGACAACTTATTGTAAAAACATAAGAACAGAAACAAGCCTGAATGTATAGCTGCACCATGACCAACTTCTATTACCTTGAGGAACCACCTGTAAAGTTGCTTGCAACTCATGCCGATCTCTATTTGTACTAGAATTTTTGCAATAAACCACCCTCATGTATGCCACCTCCAAGCATTTGAAGGCCAAAGCAGCAGCTGCCATCTCTTGGCGACTTTCATATTCATGAGCACAGTGCCTGTGGAAATATAGGGTTCAGCACATGTTAGACCTTAAGAATAGTAGAGTGCAGTAAAATCGTACTTATTATGGGGTTGCACCCATTTTGCTTTTGCAAGAAACTTTCTTGCTAAGAAAAATGTTAAAGCAACCACCTCTAAAAGGCAATGACACCTAACTGAGCTATTATGGTCAGTCAATGGAAATCAATCAAAAACTAATCACCAAAGGCTGAACATTGACCATAACAGTCATTGTCACACACATGGCCAAGCCAAGACAAAGCCAAATAATAGGCTGCTGGTTGCCAGGTTTGTCCAATGTTTTAGACTACAAATGCACTGTCAGAATGTGATCTCCTCAGGCTTGGCTTGAACAATTAACAAGCTCAAGCCAGTCCAAGTAGCTCAGTCCATCTTCTAGTGTCTACAAAGAAGCTTTTGAAACGTGACCTGCTCATGCTTGTCTTGGAAATTTAATAAGGTCAAGCCAGTGCAAGTAGCTCAGTTAGTCTACATTCCAGGTCAGGGAAAAAAAATGTCTACCACATCAAAAAAACATTTGCAAGTCATTCAAAATATTTTGGGACAGACTTCTGGACCAAAGAAAAATAGAGAAGAAATAGTCAAATAGATGACTCAGACATCCTGATAAAGGAGAATCAAAAAGATTCTTGTAAAATGTTTATTTATCATTAAATTTCTTTGCTCCACCATCAAATTCTTGCTTAACAACACCTGATTATAATGGATACCAAAAAGGTAACGCTGTATTTAAGATATGCCTCACTTGAATTGATAGCAAATTATCAACAACAATCAACAAGCTAATTCGTTAGCTATCGAAAAAAAAAAATCAACAAGCTAATTCATAAGAAAGAAAGGTATTTAAGACAGTCTAATTACATCGGACTCCTACTATATATAAAAGCGGAGTCCAAAGAAGCAATGTTTTTCTTCAAAATTGAAAATTTTCACCTACTCGCACAATTTAGCTGCAGTGCCATACGCTTGAATTGGAGTCATCTCCCCATGTCTACCACTATCGCTACCACAAGTTTCTGTAAGTGAAGCTCCATGAAGATACTTTAAGGCAGCTTGGAAATAAGCCTCATTACTTTCGAAAACAAAGCAAGAGCTCTACAAAAGATATTGAATCCATACCAAGAATTAGAATAACAGGAAACACAAAAATATCATAGAAACAGAAGGTAAACAATTAATAAGGGTAACAGATGTACCTTAAGACGATCTGCAGTGTCTCTAAGATCTTTGGCTCCTTTCAGGGTATTGCTAGCAATCTGGCTGGAGGAAATTGTTCTCACAGGACTTGAAGCATTGAGATCTCTGACCCCTTGTCTTTCAGTTACAACATGCCGCAAACTGTTGTTAACTCCATTGGTTTTATCAACATTCCCATTCCCAGAATGTTTTAATGCCTTTGACACATCACTAGGTGCATCAATAGGACGTCCATCTAGCACACCTCCTTTCTGGTGCCCTAGTCCAGGTCCACAACCAATGGATACTTTTTCTTGTTTACCTTCACCATCAGAACGTGAGAACAACTTTAATTTCCCATTTCTTGGCTCTATTTGTATTAGATTAGCTTTATTTTCACCCTCAAAATCTTGAATCAGGCTCTGCTGGGGACCAAGCTTCCCATTTCTGCTACTTGGAGCACCCAATTTCATATCTGAATCATCGTGCTCTTTTTGCTTTAACTTGCTTTCCTTTCGACTCTCACTTGACCATTGTCCCACAGGATCCGCCCTACTGGCATGATTCTTCTCTTCCTTGCTGAATCTAATGCTAGAATTCTTAGGAAAACTGTGTTTAGCATCGGCCACTATTTCATGACCAGGAACTCGGAGATTAGGGTCAATCTCTGAGTCAGTGCTCTGGTTCTTCTTTGTATACTTATTAACTGGATCAGAAATGTTCATTGTATCTCTATCAAACTCAGACTTGGATCTTCTGCTCTTGTCCCTAGATTCCAAAGAGCTATCCTTACCAGATTTTTGCAGAACAGCATGTTCATGGTGGTTCTTCTTAACTCTATCTTCATCATAGATATGTTCTTGGACATGCAGATCGCCAGGGAACTGGACATTTTGCACAACACTGTAAACATCACCATTAAGCATATGGGTATTCCCAACTTCAGAAGAAGGTTTTAATTTAACACCGAATTTGTGACTAGCATCTCCATCTGTACCATACGCTTGTGTAGAAAATTTACGAGATTTAGGATGAATCACTGTCCCAGACAAATTAACCTCAGCATTAATGTTGCATCTTCTAGAATCATCCATCACAGGGAGATCACTAGTCATAGTATCACCTTTCTCTACAATGTTTCCTCCCACCAATGTAAACTTGTCTAAATTAGAGGCCTTCAAAGGAGAAGACGAAACAGATTCCACTGGTGAACCTTTCACTTCTTCAATGTTGGCCCTAGTTTTACGGGATCCTGAAACCTTTGAAGAGCTTGAGGTTGCTGTACCAGATACCAAATCTCTTCTCAGTGAATCTACAACATCCACATTCTGTTTAGATGAAATCTTCTTTTTATGTTTCCTGGGTTGTTGCTCGTCATTTCTCCTGACTTCTTCCATGCTGTCAACGGGATGATCTCTGCTGGACAAGATAATCTTTGACAGCCTACCTCTTTTATTTGACTTATCATCATCATCATTAGTGCTGGACTCCTTCAGCTCGGTCTTTGAATCCCTGAACTTCTTTTGCTTCCTGAATCCACTTTCACTACTTTCCTCTTTCTCGTATACCCCACCATCATGCGCAGTATTTTGAAACATCTCGACCTGACTCTTGTTATCCTCCCAGTTATTTGATTTCCTTTTCTTCAAAGAACCATCCTTTGTACTAAACTTTCTCATATCCAAGGACCCCCCATCTGACATGATCTGAGCTTGGTCTCCCAGTTTCTTAACAGAAACTATTACCTTGTCCTTTACATCAAATTTTGAGTCCTCAGATAAACAGTATTCATCATATTTTCGCATATCCTTCCCACTTCCCTTAGTTGGCAAAACAGCACTTGAACTGATACGCACCCTCACAAGGTCCATTTCAGAAGTCTGATGCTTATCAGAATAGTACAAATCCTCTGTCTTGGACTTCTTAGAGGTTCCACGTCCATGTTCATCAGCCTCTCTCTTGCTTTTCATTTTTATTTGTTTTGCATCACCTGCAGATATTTGATGACCCACAAGAACGCACAAACAAACACACAGTTACCTACTTTCCCAAGAAGTCAATCAGCCACATAAAATTATTTCTTAAGTAAAATACATACCTCCATTAATTGAGCTTTTTATATTAGGCATGTCCTTTTCCACAACCAAGTTGTGTAATCTACTCAAATGTTGAGAACTAGATTTCTTCATTGGAATTGATTCTGCATGACGCTGGTTCATGTCATTTAAGCTCCTGCTTTTTGCAGATTCTTGTAGCTGTTTCTTTGTAGAATTAGAGATCTGAAAGGGGCCACCACTGGTTCCTGCATTTGCTATTTCCTTAGAACTATGTTTCTTCTTTCCTCGATTAAAAATGTCATGGGAACTGGAATTCAGGTGATTCTGATCAAGATGTTGGACATTGCCTGAGGATACCCCCACTGCAGTTCCACTGACATGATTTTGTGGGTTATTCTGACTCTCAGGAACCGGTAATTGATACAATGCACGAAGGGCTTTCGTTGTCTCATCCTCACTGATGTCACAACGATTCATACCAGGCCTGTTAAAACAATGCAATAGCATAATGAGAAGTCACCAATATTTATATATACTCATACTTTGTACACACGCAAAGAAAGAGAGAACACAATGAACAAAGAGTACGAGCATTGCACTCACAACCTCATTTAGTTTTCAGCTGAAGTAATGCCTAAATCCTACATTGATTTAACTGAACATGTTGATTTATTCAGCAATGTGGAACTCCAAAAGGAGAAAGCAAACTTACAGCCAATTTAGCATGCTACACAACCATTTATCAGGGAGTTGGTCTGGCTTTGTACCAATGGGTAGAAGCCTCCATGTCTGACAACGGTCACACTGTACCCAATCTTCTTCTATAACTACAGGAGCTGCCATTGGAGGTGCCATCTCAGAACCGAGTCCATTTTCCATAATAGGAGGACATGCAATTGTAGCATCTTTTATAGAAGCCCCTGATATTGACTTCTTATCAACTTTCTTACCACTTAATCTTCCCTTTGGTTTATCCATGAATGCATTCCTTTGCATTTCAACAGCACCAAGGTTAGCATCCTTCAGCCTATCCTCAGAAGGCCTCCCCAGTGGATCCATTTGATTATCTTTCTGTTCCAAGTTTGTTACCAACAATGACTCTCTACGATCATCTCTGCCTTTATTCTCCTTCTGTGGCTTTATTTTTTGAGTTTTACTATTACTGTCAGTAACAACATAACTAGTACTCTTCTTATCATTTGGTTCTGCAGTTGCACCAAACCTCGAGCTTTCATTTGTTGAAACAGCGACTGCCTTGCCATTATTTTGTGTCCCCTTTGACTTATTTTTGCGCTCAAAGGACGGCTTTTCCAGTTTACAAGGAACATTTGTTTCATCATCTTCATAAGATGTAGCTTTCCAACCAACCTTCTCTTTTTGAGGATTTAGATCTTCCTTACATTTGGACTCATCAGAGTAGCCTTTTAGGGAGGAAGAAGTTTTCTGACCATTGCCATTGTCCTTGCACTCAGTTAAAACATCCTTGTGGGAGTTTACAGCTATGTTTTCACTGACATTTTCCACTAAAATATTCCTAGGATTTCTCTTATCACTCTTACCACAGTCTTGGCCTGATACTGATTCCGAAGACTCCTCTTTCACTATTTCAGAGGAAAGTAATCTACCTTTCCCACCATCGTTGCAGCCTTCCCTGAAAACTTCAGATGCCCCACCAGCATCTTTTATAGAGTTGCGAGCATCACATACCAACTTGGAAACTGGTGTGCATTTCAAGTCACCAGACATAAATTCCTTGCCTTCTGTGGTTTCATTTACTGATATTTTCTTCCCTTGTAATGTCAGGTCATTCTCAGAATCTGCACCATTCCCATGCTTCAATTCTACCCGCCTATCCTTTTTCCCCACAAGTTTCGTTTTCTTTGCCTTTAACAATTTCCCATTTTCCATCATTGATGCTGACTCATCTACTAACATGGCAGAGTGCTCTTGATGACCACTGAGGGATGGCAAGGGTTTACTGACACTAGAATGTTTTTCCTTTCTCATCAAATAAAGCAGACTGTCATTAAGAGGTGATATCAGTCTACCGCCAGGGATGGGGAAGGAAGTCATAACCTGTTTTTAACACAGACAAAAAAAATCAAATGTAAGAAGGTTTTGTTCCATCTAGTGGCAAAGAAACAGATTATTCAGAAAATGCCGAACAAACCATTACCTGAATAATGCTAGTGGGAGACCTATCAGTGGTCTCTTGAGAAATGGGTGATGTCCCTTGACTGTCCACTGGGCTGTCTTCTGGTGATGAAGATGGGGAGTCATCAAGTCCAAGACCACTATAAATTGCTGCATTCTTCCGTTCCGAGTTGTCACAACCCATTTTTATTCGAACCTTCAGTGTTCTTTGGTCAGTCAGATTGCCTGATGGCTCTGATCTGCTTGAAACTTCATCCTTCAAGGTACTCTTAACAGCAACTTGGATTTGCTTGATGGAAGCATCTGCTGAAGGAACGGTTGAATTGTGCAACATGTGGGCCCCGCAGGAAGAAGTCCCAATTTTCAAAGATGGGGTAGTAGTAGAGGGAGCTTTCAAATTCTGAGAGGCACCCTGTATGGTAACATAACCCACAGAGCTCAAATAAACTAGAATTCCCCAAGCTGGCAAGATTTCAGCCAAATATATCTCTTTCCTACCAAATGATCTTTTATGTTAAAAGAAATTGTCCATATACCTCAATGGGTAAATTGTTAGGAGATCTAGGCTGATTGTGGTTTCTTTGTGGAGTCTTTGGATGAGACCAAACAGAAGGAGAGCGTTCATAGGTAGGTAAAAATGAACCGTACCCTCCAAATTTCGCCCCTGCCAAATTAAGCAAAGTTCCATATTATTAATTTCAATGCACAAAGAATGCGCTTATCTCTGTGTTCCACAACTCGCTACCAGGTCACTTACCCAAATTCTCAGCAGACACCCCGCCTTCAAATTCTTTTTGAAAGTGGCCAAGAACATTTTGAAGCTTCTCATCCTTTATGAAAATAAAGTAAACTCTTACAAGTGTCATTTACATACAAACTATAACAAAATATCAAGAAATTTATCTATGAAATATCCATAATGAGTTACTAAAATAGCAGCCATCAAAAAGGCCAACACATTAGAATTGCGGGAAAAGTTAAAGACTGTTCAACAGGTTTTGAAATGGTTCCACTTGTTTAAAGGAAATTTGCACTAATGGTCAACTTGGTAGTATAACCAAACTTCTATTAATCATTCTTTCAGTGCACAAAAGATGATATAATCAACTAAAGCAAGTCTTAAAATTTTATTTAGAGGTTTGAATTCTTTCTTTAAAAAGATAAAAGGTCCCTCAAATATATCTCCAACCAGAACAGGTTAATGATCAGCATAATAGCAAAGAAGTTTGGCCTGGTTCTAAACTCTAATCACCAAAATTTCTAGGAATATAACCTACAGGCTCCCCACAATTGGTTATAACAAATTTGCTGCACGTTATCGGCCATATAATGCAAGCAATCCATCAAGGAGCACTTCCTCACTGATTTGATGAAGCACAAGTCGATTTATCCTCCAAGACATTTTATCCTTATTTGACCCCTCACGACTACAAGTAACGCATTGAGGTTTCCCATAAACAATATAAAATAAAAACAAGATTCCAAAATATGAACCTAAAATCGTCGCTAACCAGTGCAATGCAACTAGTTTAGGTTTATATTATTGTTCTTCACATGTGATGTGATTTGACCATCCTTTGTGTGTGTGTTTGTGTGTGTTTGATTCCCATGAAATTTAAAAGCTCAAAAATTAAACTCCCTTCATTTTCCTACAGTTTCTGGTGAATTCTAAACCAAATTAAAAAATTTAATCACCACAACACAAATGGAAGCTCAAATCAACACATTCACGCATAAAACTAAATTCAATTTCTTCAACAATCACAATTAAATCAAACTCCAAAAAATAATTAAGAGAAAAATAAACAAACAATCATAATAATTAGAACAATTATCTAATGCAAACAGCAAAGAAACCCTTACAATGTAAGACAGACAGGTGAGATCGATGTCAGGGTCAATGTTATTGTTGTTGTAATACGAAGCCTCGCCTTCTTCAAGCTCTGTATTATTCTCTTCCATCTCCTCCACCACCACCAAACCCTAACCCTAACCCTAACCCTAACCCTAGCCCCAAAACCCTAGCCCTCCCTCCTCCTCCCTAAAGTCCAACATCACCAAATCTCTTCGCAAACACCACCAACAATAATCAAAGCTCCCAATCCCAACTCTGACTCCGACCCCACCAAATCACTAACCCTCATTGACAGCGAGATCGATCGGACGGTGCAGATTGATCGGACCCGATCAGCGCCGACTCGGGTTGACTCGGACCGGGAAAAAAAAAAAATCGATTTCTCTCACAAAACAGCAAGAGAAAGAAAAACAAAAAAATATAGATTTTGTGTTTTTCGGTCTTTGGTTTTTATTATTATTTTAAAAAAAAAATTCAAATTTTTTTTCTTCTATTTTTTCCTTATTTAATTTTTTTTCTGTTTTTAGAGGAAACTTTTATTTCTAATTTTCTAAGAGTCCGTTTTAGGAAGTAAAACTCTGTGTGTGAGCTTTTGCTATAGCCAGAGAGATCAAAGTAAAAAAGTACTCTTTATATTTTTTGTGCTTATATTACTGCGTGTTGATGGCGCGTGCAGTTTAAGCGCGTGGATATGTGAATGTGTTTTTTTATATTTTATCTTTGGGAGTGGAGGAGGAGACAGAGTAGCTAAGAAAACGGCGCCGTCTGGTATGTTAAGTAAAGGTGTTTGGTGGTTTTGTAAAACAACAAGTTTTGTTTGGTTTTGTCTAACCTTTGTATAACGAAAGACGATGTGGCAACTTCTTCGTGTCCGTTAGAAAAGCTGTGTTTGGACATGTGTAATTCCATATGCGTGACATGGTTTTTTTAGAGCTACCTAGATTTTCCGTTTGTTTGTCGAGAAAGTCAAAGTGAAAAAACTCAAAGAAAAGTGATAACGATTGAAGATGAGTTTTGTTGTGGTGGACAACCTGTTGCGATCCTCTACAGCAAAACTCTTTTCCTTTTTCTTTTTTTTTTTTTGTCTTTCGTGGGTTTTGCTGCCCCCCACTCATTTCTCCCTGGCTTCTTACTCTTCACATTAATATTTGACATGACAAATCGACTCATGAGCACGACATGAACACGATATAGTTTTTTGTGGGTTAGTGTCAAAAATGAGCAGACACTTTTAAAACAACTAATAAATTGATCAATTTTGTGTTGACTTACTTAACTTGTAAATCAACTCAAAATTACTTGATTAATATAAAAATTGTCATTTTCCTCTAAAATATATTTGAATTCTAAAGATAATTAAGTTAAAAGAACTTTAATGATTATGTTGATAAAATTTTCTTTGAAACTCTGAAGTCTTTGACCTTTTTACCCTAAACAAAGAAAGAAACTCATTTTTTTTACTTCACTTTTCTTAATTGCATATTTAACAGGTTGAAATGGATCGTGTTGTGTCATCCCACCTAATCAATAAATTGTGTTAGGATTAAGGGGAGTTTGACATGATTATTAAATAGGTTACGTTAGGGTTGAGCCATATTTTCAAATGCTCATACCTTGACATGACACGTGCACGAACATAGTTCACTAACACGAATTGTCACCTAATCACCTTGACACAATAGACAAATTTAAATATAAATTCGTCCTTTTTCTTCACACACCCATACCAGGTTGTCAGGAGAAGTTTTTGTTGGTAGTTGATTCTTTTTAATAGCCACTACAGTTTCATGCTCAAACTGAAACAGATGCTGTGGTTTTGGTGATCCCATTAGCCTATTTCAGAATTGATTACTTACTCACCATTGAAGGTGAGTAGTTGAGTGCCAAATGCTTGCTTTCATCTCATCTAATTTAGTTGGGAATAATTTCCTAAGTTCAATTCCGGTCATACTAACCTGAAGTATACAATGGTTCTACAATTTTCACTATTTTAAAGTTCTTGGGGTGCCAAATTAAGGAAATAAAACATTATAGTCACATCTAAATAGAATCTTCATGATTGATTATATATATATATCCCCATTACCTTATCAAGTAAATGATGTAATAATATTAGGCAACATTTTCTTATCACTTATCGGTTTATGAATAATCATAACTGAAGTCGCACATTATGAGTCTATTTGAGATCTGCTTATTTTGCTGGAAGCTTGAAACTGAAAATTTTTTATTGAAAGTACTGTAAATAAAAGTAAAAATTAGCTGAAATAGTACAGTATGACCCATAAATAGTACAAAAAATTGTAATAAGGCCTATAAATAGTAGCAAAGATAAACTAAATAGTAAAATAAGCTAGCAAATTTCATCCATGCCAAATGCACACTATTTATGAAAATACATTATGATAATTTTAGAGAAAAAAAAGTTATACATACATAATGATAACATAAAATTTGTGGGAAAGAGAATCTATTGTAGAAACGCATTCTTTTCTTGCGTGAGGGAATAAATATCATAATGGAACATGGAATGCGTTTTCTTCAGAGTACTTATAGACTTATAGTTATATATACCTCATTCCTGCCTATTTATGTCGTGCTCAAAGATTTCAAGAGAATCCATGTGAATGCAAGCCTTTTTTTAATTTTTCCTTTGATATTCCACTAGGATTATGTGATTTTCAATGTTTTTTCATCACCAACTACATTTGATGTCAACTGCAGAACTAACAGGCAACCATGCAATAATGTTAATACGAACAAACTTCTTTAATGTGGAAATTATTTCCCTCTTCTTTAATGTTAATAAGTAGAGTGCTGTTGGCTTCTCAAAAAAAAAAAAAAAGTAGAGTGTTGTTGAAGGCACTTTCCCATAACTAGGGGCCCATAAAATTACTTATGAGCAAAGCCCATAAGGCCCAACACCAATCAATTAAGAATTTTCGGTCCCACTTATTTTTGTATTTCTATTTGTTATGTGAACCAAGCCCACATGTGATGATGTGAAAGGAAGAACCCAAGTAAAGAAAAACTTAGGAGATATTGAATAGAGGGCAAAAGAGTCATTCCGCATTGGTTTGTGCTCACCGAAAGATCTCTCTATCGCGCTTGGAGCGCTTGTGAGACCAATGAGCCCATACTTGATGCAATGTGCAATACATAGTTAATCGTGGAAGAATCAAACAATCGCTGAACAAGAATGCATGCATTCTCTCACCCAATAAAGGATTCAATCAGCATTTAAGGTGTATTTGTTTGGAAGTGAATAGGGTGGATGAAAAACTTTGGAGATAAAATGAAAATGAAACTTTTGTGGAGTGTGTTTGGTTGGATAGGGATGAAAGAAAGTAAATAGTAGGGCCCGAATGTTTTCCCCCTAGGCCTACTAAAAAGTTTTCTCCCCAAAATGAGGAGAAAACTGAAGGGAAAAAATGAAGCTACTTAATGGACGAAAATGCCCATGTGCACTTGCACATGGGCTTCATCAGTAGCCTTTACTTCTTCTTTTTTTCTTTTTTTTTTTTCTTTTTTTGTCTTCATTTCATCTCGTTGCTTTGTTTAACTTTTTTCTTCTTCTTCTTCTTCATTTTGTCTAGTTGCTTTGTTTACTTTTTTTTCTTTTTTTTTCCTTCATCCATTTGCACATACACAATTTGAAACATTTGTCGTGGCCTTTGGCCAACAAACTACTTGAAATTTAGGAAAATTCAATAACAACCATCCTCCTTTTAAGTATATTCACTACTCAAAGAAAACATGTGCTAATATTTAACAAATACAATAGATTTCCCTCTCGTTCAAAAGATTTTTCTAGTAATTCCAAAAAATCTATATCATAGAGGGGGATCTTAAAACAAAGGGGGCCATACCATAGGAGATCCATAGAGATACAAAAAATTACTTTTGCAATCAAGTATTTCTTACATTTATACATATTTACACTGCCCTACATTTTTTTCCAACACGTTCAAAAAATGGCTCAATACATTTCCATGAGTTTCTGAATGTACTAGTAGCAGTGGCGGCTCCATGAATTTTGTTTAGAGGTCATTGAAAAATTTTAATAAAAAAAGAACTTGAATATATCGAGTTACTGAAAAAAAAAATTAATAAATAAAGTTTTACAATTTCCTTCTACAAGTTTTCAAATTTTGAATTGTTATATGATAGTTCATTATGAGTATCTATTGCCAATATAGGTAACTATGATCCTATGACCATTTTATTTTGTTAAGTTTATCTAAAATTTTTAATTTTATGCAGTTTTTATTATCTATTTGTTATTGTTTTTATAAAAAATATTTTACACTAAATGACTAAACTAAACTCATTGGCTTTGTATTAATTATTGACACACACAACCACACTCATTCGTACATAAAATTATACATTACATGTCTACTTAACCAATCAAATGTTTGGACAATCACGAACTTTACGATTTTTTTTTCTTAAATTTTACTAACTTTATAACAAAAAGTTATTATAACATGATAACAATCCACACACTTATAACAAATCATCTTTATTTTCTAATTATTAAATTATATAAATTTATATTATATTTATATTGTACACATAAACATCCACACACATCATAATTCACATAAATAACATTATAACAAAAAGTAATGCACACAATCAATATTAGACACACTCACACACATAATATAAATTTATAAAAAAGAGTGACACTTACTCTTTACTCTAAGAGTTGAAAATACTTGTAATAAAGGAGTGCAAAATTTAAGTTAGGATGTGAAAAAATATTTTTAAGAATAAATTAAAGTATTAAACCAACAAAAAAAAAAAAAAATTTGTAGGGTATAGGGCCCAAAATAATGTATTGGACATTGGGCCTTGTCCGAAGACACTAACAAGTCCGAGGAGGAGAATACGACTTAGATGGTCCACATTATAAGTCTCATCAGTGGGGGACAAAGGGAAGAAGGTTTGAGGAGGAACTCCTCCTCGGACACGGCAATTGCAGACCAGGTGTGTACTCTAGCAATTGAGATGCGCTCCCTGAACACGTGAAAGGGAAGAAAACTCAAAATATCTAAGGAAAAGCTGCCACCACCACATTAAATACACTACAGCTATTTTTTCTGGCCACAATAATATGGAGAAGACCCCTGAATAGTGCTGCCTTGGCTGCCACAACTCACAGAGGGCTGAAAGGGGTGTCTGATGGGATGGGTACTTAAGTGGGGATTCAGATGATCAACAAGTGTAAGATCCAGATAATCAGAAAAAAGTTATATGATGTAGAAGAGCTCCCACGAGGAAGAGAGGCAGAAAAAAGAGTGAGAGAGAATACTGTAGCATGCTAAACAATTTTAATATTGTGATCTGTATGCGCCAAATTCTGGTCTCCTCGGACCGAATGTCTATTGGCAATAATGGCTTTTATTTGTGTTCGATTGATTTTTAACTCCATGCTAGCCGTTGCCAAACTCATCTAGACCTAGTTCTTTGACCCATACTCTACGAAATTCATTGTATTGGGTTTATTAGATCAGGATTCCATACGTTTGGGCTTGGGTTTCAAATCTTGCCCCTACAATCGGCGCCGTCTATGGGAAGAACTTGTATGCTAGTGAGTGCAACAGTTAAACATGGAAGGATCAGGTCTACACCAGGAAAACCCGCGCCAGGCAAGTCCCTAATGAACATAACCCATGGGATCTCAACGACAGGGTAATTCCCCTGACCATGAACTTGAACGAAATCAGGAAGACGAAAGAAATATAGAGGGCAGTGTGCATTGTCACCCAGACGAACAGAAGCCCTTCTCAAGTGGGCAGTCGCATATCCCAAAGACAAAACAACCATCGAGCCATGCAGAAAGAGATAGACGACTTGAAAAAGAGACTGTGCCTTGCACAACGAAGGCGGTCCCCTTTAGCTCCGACATATCCTCTAATGATGAAGAGGACAACAATTACAGGTGGAGATTAAGAACACCCCCAAGTGAGACCTTCTCTTATGAAGACGAGCACCGCCGTAGACGAAAGCACAAGGGACCATCCAGTAAGGGCCTGGGTAATGATGCCATGAACAAAACCCTGAATCAGGTCTCTAAGTCACCCTTCATGTCATGCCCCAAACCCCAAAGGGTCCAAAGCATGAGAAATACATCCCAAGAGTACTTGTGGATTTTTTTCCTTTTGGCAAATCAAGCTATAGGAGATCTATTTTCCATTCTTTTCCATAGGATAAGAATATATAACCATACTAAAATCTCCCCATTACAAGTCAAAGCTCTATAACACATTTATGAACAATAACTAAAAATCATGTGCCTCCACATAATACATGAATATATTACAAAACTTTGATTAAATTACACAAAGCCACAATCTTATCAAGAATAAGGACCTTAATATCGAGTCTAGGCCTACCACACCAAAGGCTAACAAACCTCAAGCAACCCGCCTCCAATAGAATTAATTAAGGTCTCATTGAACATGACAAGATCGAGTCACCAACTATTTACAGCAGAAGTCTCCAAATTTAACATAGTACTCTAATCATCACCAAAGAATTAAGCTCCATACCCAAGGTATAGCTATTAAATCTGAAAAACTGTTAAAGGATGGGATGAGCTAACGCCCAGTAAGTAGCATAATTAAAGGGGGTGGGGGAAATGCAAGTTTCATCTTCAATAATAATATGACAAGAATGATTAAATAATGAAACACAGTTTCTCAAAGTAAATACCATGAAACTATATACTATAATCTGTGAGCACCAACAATATAATTTCCAAAACCATAATATTTAACGTAAGGTAAATTATCACAAATGTACCAAACTACCACATAGACCGGTCAGGGGATCCACCCATTCACAACTGGCATGATATTGTCCTCTCTGGTATGCAAACTCTTGGCCCCATGGACAGTAACCTCACCCATACCCTCAAGGTTTTTCTCTCCCCCCATGGCCAGCAGAGAGAGCGCGCCAAATAGGACCTCTCTTGCATATGGTCTCTTGACCCCATGGGTAGCAGCCTCACCCACACACAATCAAGGAACCTCTTCCCCCCATGGACAACAGGGAAGAACGCGTCATCCAAAGTGAAAGGGCACTGACCTGGATTTGATTCCATTGTCACAAAGACTACGAAAACCAAATCGGGTGATCGTCGGGAAATCATACATGGCATGGTGTCAAAACCATATAAATCTCACAGGTATACATTTCCTTTCAAAAACATAGTTTATAACCAGGTAGTTTCAGAAAAACCTTAAATAATCTAACTTTCACAAAGTTTGTAAGGTTTTCAACTTCATTCTTGTCAAATGATTTTCTAACAATTTCCCACATAACAAGACAAGATAAGCATCTTTAAATTTTCTAATATACCATAAAATCTAAGAATTCCTTATCAAAGATTAAATAAAAGATACTCAATTTTTCCATATCAACAATTCATGTATTTCCCAAATGCAATACCAAATATGATGCATTTTCATATATAATCATATAAATATATATATATATCTACGTTAAGGTTACGACACAATAATTTTTAGGAAAATATAGTTTCCATAGGTAGTTTCCAAAAGCATGTCTAACCCAAAAACAACATTTATGCAACATGATTATTTTTCAAAATCCCATTAAAAAGCTACTTACCTCGCAACCTCAAAATCCTAATTCTCCAAGCTCCAAGGAGATTAGCTAGAACCTAAATAATATCAAGTAAACCTATCACAATAAGTATAGAGCTTAAAATTGTATCTAGTTTCAATTTAGGAATTGCCAAATAAGCACTTAATTAGGCAAGCCTAGTATTTAACCTCATCAATAATAATATATTCCACTTCCAAAGTTTCTCAACAAATAGATTCATAAGGCATAAACTCCAATTTATAAAGTTAACCCATTTAATATCATCTCCAACATTATGACTAGCTTCCATAAAATTTACGCTACATCATTAAGAGACCCATGAAAGCAAAAATCAATATATCCTCCAAGACAAGAAATTTAGAACTTCAACTAATTCCAAATAAACCCAATGGCAATGGAAAAATTAAATTTACCAACCATCACATGTTGTAACTTAAAACCCCTAAATTTTCCACCATAAATAAACCTTAGGTAGTCATCATTAACACAAACCATATACCCACTCATCAAATAATTCCACCAATGCAAAACCCATACTTATAAACACATAAAGATCACTTATAATGCTCATAAATCACATGGGTATCATTATTAAAGTTTAGATAAAAATAACCTCAAACAAAAGTGCAAAACCCACCAAAAAGATGAGAAATTTTTACCTCAAAAAGATATGAAGGTGTTTATGGGTTCACAACAATTTTCTGTTGATCTTGCCGGAAAAATAATGGTAGAGATGTTGATTTGGAGTGGGTACCGTGGGAGAGGATGAGGGAGTATGAGAGAAATATTTGTGTTGTGTTTAGAGGAAATGAAAAAAAGAAAGAGAACAATTGAAGCAAGTGAGCCAGCCAAAGAGTGAAGAGATAAGTGAATGAGTGGTGGGGAAGGGGGTTAGGTGGGGCACGTGGGAACCCAAAATCTGATCTTGACTTTTACTTTTTCTTTTTTTTTGCTGACTAGGACATTACACTTCACACGCAAGATAGAAGGGGCTAGATTACCTCGACATTTCCATCAACCTACGTTCACCGTTTATAATGGTCGAACGGACCCCGTGGAGCATGTGAGCCAGTTCAATCAAAGAATGGCCATCCATTCTCAAAACGAAATTTTGATGTGCAAGGTTTTCCTGTCCAGCTTAGGACCTGTGACGATGAGGTGGTTCAATAGCTTGAAAATGGACTCCATAGATTCCTACAAGCAGCTCACCCAAGCTTTTGGTTCTCGTTTCATTATGAACAGCAGGGTTCCTCTACCTCTAAGTTCATTATTGTCATTATCCATGCATGAGGGAGAAACTTTAAAAGCATATTCGAACAGATATTGGGAAATGTACAACGAGATGGACGACAACTATGACGACGTCGCCATCAGTACGTTTAAAAGTGGTCTCCCGACCGAGCATGGTTTGAGGAAATCCTTGACTAGTAAGCCTGTTACCAACGTTCATCAACTTATGGACTGAATTGACAAATACAAAAGAGTGGAAGAGGACCAACTGTAAGGGAAAGGAAAGGAGAAGATCATCCCTCAAAAGAGGAATGATTTCAGGTCGGAACGATACAACAATAACCCTCCGAGGAGAGATTTCGCAAGACTACGGACATACTACCGAAGACTGCAAGAACCTATGGAACCACTTGGATCAGTTGGTCCGAGAAGGGAAATTGAGGCACCTTTTACATCCTTCCAGTGGTCATCCAAGTTAGACAAACCAAGAATCCCGGAGAGACATATCTTTAAGACCTCCCATGGACACGATAAATGTCATCCTTGTCGCTCCAAGAAGAATCGGCTCTTTTCCCTCCAGAGTAATGTCTGTGGCTCGGTTCTCCACCAAGGACAACGATCGGGAGTCTAAAAAGTCCAGGAAGGGAGCCTCACCTGTGCTGGGATTCTC
Source organism: Quercus lobata (assembly GCF_001633185.2). Lineage (NCBI taxonomy): Eukaryota > Viridiplantae > Streptophyta > Magnoliopsida > Fagales > Fagaceae > Quercus > Quercus lobata. The sequence continues at coordinate 8,319,235 of NC_044909.1, read as the reverse complement.
GGACAAGGATAAGATCGAAACCATCCAACCCCACAATGATGCTCTGGTAGTTACACTCAGGATTGGGGGGTTTGATGTGAAGAGAGTACTGGTAGACCAGGGTAGTGCTGTGGAAGTAATGTACCCTGACCTGTACAGGGGGCTGAACCTAAAGCCTGAAGACCGAACGTCGTATGATTCCCCTTTAGTGAGTTTCGAAAGGAAAATCGTTACACCAAGGGACCAGATCAGATTGCCCATACAGACCGGTTCGGACGTGGTGGAGGTGGATTTCATTGTGGTCGACGCCTATTCGCCTTACACAGCTATAATGGCTAGACCTTGACTCCATGCATTGGGAGCCATTTCTTCTACACTTCACCAGAAGGTAAAATACCCGTCGAAAGGCCGAGTCGAGGAGATTGTGGGAAATCAGGCCATGGCCAGACAGTGCATGGTGGCTGCCATCTCACGCCAGTTCAATGCAGAGTCCTCGACCTCTATTAGAAAGGACTTATAGCAATCAGCCACCTCGGCAATACCCGTTGATGAGCCAACCGAGGAGGTGAAATGCGAAAATCTAGAAAGGGTGATTGTTGACGCTGATCCAGAGAAATTCTTTCAAGTTGGCTCAAAACTACCCCTCTGAGAGAAAGAAGAACTGATTGGGTTTCTTAGAAAAAATGTGGACGTGTTTGCATGGGACGCCTACGAGGCCCCAGGGATTGATACGAGCTTCATTTACCACCACCTAAACGTTAACCCATCCGCCATTCCCAAAAAGCAACCACCCTGATACCCGTCAAAAGAGCATGCCAACGCTGTTAGGGATGAAGTAACAAAACTCAAAAAGGCAAAGGCTATCAAAGAAGTCTTCTACCCCGAGTGGTTGGCCAATACAGTAGTGGTAAAAAAGAAGAGTGGGAAGTGGTGAGTTTGCGTAGATTTCACAGACTTGAACAGGGCGTGCCCAAAAAAATCCGTTCCCAATGTCTCGAATAGACCAGTTGGTGGATGCAACTATAGGCCATCCTCAAATGAGCTTCTTGGATGGCTTTCAGGGTTATCATCAAATACCACTAGCCCCGGGTGATCAAGAAAAAACGGCATTCATGACTCCTATTGGAAACTACCACTACAAAGTGATGTCTTTCGGTTTGAAGAATGCAGGGTCTACCTACCAAAGGATGATGACCAGAATGTTTGAGCCGCAACTGGGCAGGAGTACTGAAGTCTACATAGACGACATGGTAGTAAAGAGTAAAGTGGTGTCCGAGCATGTGGGAGATCTCGAAGTCATTTTTGGCATCTTAAGAAAACACAAACTACGTCTCAATGCTTCTAAGTGCTCATTTGGTGTCGAGTTTGGCAAATTTTTGGGTTATATGGTAACTCACAGGGGAATTGAAGTGAGTCCAGATCAGATCAAAGCGATTCATAATTTACAAGCTCCTAGGAACCCAAAAGAAATCCAGAAACTTACCGGAATGATCGTGGCCTTGAATCGGTTTATTTCCCAATCTACGGACCGATGCCAGCCCTTCAACCTCCTGATGAACAAATGGAAAGGATTTGAGTGGTCCGAGGACTGTGCCTTAGCCTTCTAGCAACTTAAAGAATACCTGTCGCAGCCACCCATCATATCTAGCCCTGAGGCCAACGAGGTTTTGTTCGCCTACATTGCGGTGGCCTCTCACACTATGAGCTTGGTGTTAATACGGATTGACGATGGCATACAACGACCAGTTTACTATGTGAGTAGATCGTTACATGAGGCCGAGGTGCGTTACTTACCATTGGAGAAGGCAATTTTGGCAGTAGTGCATGCTACGCGAAAACTCCCTCACTACTTCCAAGTGCACACAGTCGTTGTTCTAACTCAGCTTCCCCTCAGGTCGGTACTCCGAAGTGCCGATTACACAAGAAGAATTTCCATGTGGAGCACACTTCTAGGGCCTTTCAATATTAAATATATGCCTCGAACCTCCGTCAAGGGCCAACTTCTCGTTAATTTATTAGTCAAATTTGCCGAACCCCCAATAGAAGCAGTAGTAAAGGAGGAAAACATGGATAGAAAATTGGTTGGCACAATTTCTGCACAAGGAGCCTCACGCTGGAAAGTGTATGTTGATGGCGCAGCAAACCAAAAGAGATTCGAGGTAAGGCTAGTTCTAATATCCCCTGAGAGGATTACCATAGAAAAGTTATTGAGACTAGGATTCTCGGCTACAAACAACGAAGCCGAGTATGAAGTTTTATTGCAAGGAATGGCCATGGTGCAAAAAATGTGAGGGAAGGCATTAGAAGTGTTCTCGGATTTCAGATTGGTTGTAGGCTAAGTAAAGGGTGAGCTGGAAGCCAGAGATGTGAGAATGCAAGAGCACCTTAGTAAGGTCAGGCACTTGCAATCGGACTTTGAATTCTTCAACTTGACACACGTCTCTAGAAGTAGGAACACGCATGCAAATTCATTGGCCACTCTTGCCACATCTTCGGAGCAGGGTTTACCTCGAATCATCCTCGTCGAGGACTTGTACAAGGCAGACGTAGTAAAAAAGGACATGGTTCGAATCCATCAAGTCAGAGTAAGTCTAAGCTGGATGGATCCCATAGTGAGCTTTCTCAAAAATGATGCATTACCAGAAGAGAAATCAGAAGCCGAGAAAATACGAAGAAAAGCTCCTCAGTTCTGGCTGTCTGAGGATCACAAGCTGTACAAGCGCTCCTATTCTGGGTCGTACTTACTATGCGTACACCCCGAAGCGTCAGAGCTATTACTCGAAGAGTTGCATGAGAGAATTTGCGGGAGTCACACAGGAGGAAAATCATTGGTACACAGAGCCCTCACTCAAGGATACTGGTGACTAGGTATGCAGAAAAGGCCCAAGAATACGTCAAGAAGTGTGATCAATGCCAGAGGCTTGCTCCAAATATCCACCAACCGGGAGGGGTCCTTAATCCCCCCTCTAGTCCTTGGCCGTTCGCTCAATGGGGCTTGGATATTGTAGGCCCTTTCCTTAAAGCAACAGGAAACAAAAGATACCTAATGGTCGGTCTAGACTACTTCACCAAATGGGTCGAGGTCGAGCCCCTAGCCAACATCAGGGACATGGATGCAAAGAAATTCATCTTGAGGAACATCGTTACTCAATTCGAAGTCCCTCATACCCTCATCTCGGATAATGGCCTTCAATTTGATAGTAAGACCTTTAGGAGATACTATTGCGACCTGGGAATTACGAACCGATATTCCACTCCGGCCTACCCTCAAGGAAACAGGCAAGCCGAGGCTGTAAATGAGGTCATAGTCAATGCGTTGAAGAAGAGATTGGATGATGCGAAGGGAAGATGGGTGGAAGAGTTGCCACACGTCCTATAGACCTATTGGACTACGCCACGACAGTCAACAGGAGAGACTCCCTTCTCTATGACTTACGGGGCCGAAGCTGTACTCCCCTTGGAGACTAGCTTTCCAACATTGAATACGGGCACCTTCACTCCAAGCAATAACGACAAACTGCTAGGAAGAAGTTTGGATTTAATTGAAGAAAGAAGAGAAAAGACAATGATTCAATTGGCCTATTACCACCAGAAACTCAAGCAGGGGTATGATACCAACGTAAAACTACGGCCGCTAGTGCCAGGAGACCTGGTGCTGAGGAAAATTTTAGGTAACGCCAAGAACCCATCCTGGGGAAAGTTGAGGTCTAACTAGGAAGGTCCATATCGCATCACTTCAATAGCAGGGATAGGTGCATATTATTTGAAAGACTTAGATGAGAAAACTGTACCTCGCCCATGGAATGTAAATAACCTAAGAAGGTATTATTATTAATAAAAACAGTTTTGCCTACACTATGTTTTATTGTAATTGCGCGTCATACGGTTCACTACCATCCAAGTGTTAAACAGAACCTAAGTCCTGCATGGCTCATCGGATCACAGGCTTAGGGAAAATTAATAACTTATGGCATCTATCAAAGTGTTAAACAGAACCTAAACCTTGCATGGCTCCTCAGACCACAGGCTTAGGGGAAATTAATAACTTATGGCATCTATCCAAGTGTTAAACAGAACCTAAGCCCTACATGGCTCCTTAGACCACAAGCTTAGGGGAAATTAATAACTTATGGCATCTATCCAAGTGTTAAACAGAACCTAAACCCTGCATGGCTCCTCGGACCACAGGCTTAGGGGAAATTAATAACTTATGGCATCTATCCAAGTGTTAAACAGAACCTAAACCCTGCATGGTTCCTCGGACCACAGGCTTAGGGGAAATTAATAACTTATGACATTTGTTCGAGTGTTAAACAGAACCTAAGTCCTACATGACTCCTCGGACCATAGGCTTAGGGGAAATTAATAACTTATGACATCTATTCAAGCGTTAAACAACTCAAATGGGTCTTGAAGTGGGTGCATTTCATAATCTTAAATTGCATATATGTTGATTTTTAAACAGGACTTGAAGCCTAAATAGGCCCAAAGCAAATTTAAACCTATACTTACGTGCAGTATACGAACTATCTGCATGTCAACCTTCACTACCTAAGATTCATTGCACAATTTTACTCCTAAGACTTAGTCATATTGGCAAAATATTATTGTAAACTCTAGCTGAAGGCATAATTACATTTACTCAGAACAATGCAATAAAATCCAAACAACATCGAGCAAAAGAATAAAGGATGAAAGAAAGAGCATTCACATTAGGAGATAAAGATAATACAATACTATTGGATGCGACGTCTTTAAAAACAAAAAATAAAATACAATTCTACTTCAAAATGATACTAAAAAAAAAAAAAAAACCTAGGGGCTAAACTTCAGCAGGAGGATCTTCTTTTTGCTATGGGGGTCAACCCTATGACCCACGGCCCCTGCAACCTTCTCCTTGGAGGGATCCTTTGATTTGGAAGAGGGTTTTTTCCCTTTGCCCTTACCTCTACCCTTCTCTCCCTCGACTTCCTCGCCTTGGTCGGTAACTTGGCTAGGTCCCTTTGTAGTTTCGGCTATTGGGATGGCATCTGGGATAGCCGCAGGTTGCTCAAAAGTTTCAGGGGCATCAGCAGGGACCTCCCGGATCTCTAGGGGGTAGAAGACGTTTTCAAGCAGCCTCCAAGAAATATCTGCAGGGGACACCCATAACACTGAGAGCCTTATCCCATGTAACACTGCAGTAGTCTCTGCATACTTCTGATAGTTACTCGGCAAGCCTTACTTGTGTCTCCTCCACGCCAAGTTAATAGGCAGCCCTCTTCTGGCGTTGGTCCTCAGCTTGTTTCTCCGCATTTTTCAGGCTAGCCTCAATGCTCAAACGGCCGGATTGTGCCTCCTTCAACTTCTCAGTCAGCTCATACTACTGCCCTAGTGTTTTCTCTATCTCGACGCGAGAGAGGGCTTCAGCATCAACCAGCTTGCGAGCATCGCGATACCACTCCTTGGCCATAAAAACCTGCTGAGTAATCTGCCCAAAGATCACAAAACGACATGAGTTAGAACAAAATATGATTTAGTATTTATACTTGTAAAGGGATAAGTTGCCATACCATCACAAGGTCCCTCTTCAGGGACAGGAAGAGTTCGTTTTACGAGAAACGCCTATAAGCGTCCATGTCCCTAGGAAGGAGCATGGGTTACTCCAGGGCTTCAGCGATATACCCTACTCAGCCCCTCTAGTATTCCTGGACTGAAGCGTTCCAAGGAATTGGTGCCCCATCCACCTCGAGCCGAAGGCTCCAAGTATGCTGTGCCACGCGCACTTCAGCCCTTTCTAGCTAGTCGCGGCTCTCCACCGATGGGGCCCTCTTGTCCCGAGGTTCCCAGGTCACCTTTTGGTGTTTTGCACCATGATGAGGGCCCACCTTACCTTCCTCAAGCGACTCGGCCGGCCTCTTCTTCTTCAAGTCAGGGTTAACCTACGGGCCGAGGTCGGCGGGGACCTGTGGAGGGGCAAGAGGAAGGTTGAAGGGAGCTTGAGACTTAGTGGGCGCCTTCGAGGTTGACCCTTTGCCCCGAGCAGCCATAAGCTTCCTTAAGCTCTTATTGCCCTTATTCGAAGCCATGTTATCTACCTCTTTGTCAGAGGAATCGTCTGGGCAGGCAATCACAAGGGGAGAGGCGCAAATGCCGGAGTTTCTGTCTGGCTCACCCTCGGCATCCGAGAGGTTAATCAGAGGAGCCTTTGGATTATCTTCCTCAAAATAGAACTCGTCTATCTCCTCCTCTAATGAAAGGCGAGATGATTCAATCTCCTCTTCAACTGATGTTGCGGCTCCGAGATGGTCTTGTGGAGGTGGTGTGCAGCTGGTGGAAGGTTTTGTAGAATGGGCAAGGTAATCGGCGGAAGGTCCCTTCGAGCCAAAAATCCCGGCTTAGAAACGTTAATTCGAGATAACTTTGAACTACCGGCTCTTATTGATTGGCCAACGTCCAGAAAGACGCGGAATAGGGGCTCGTAACCCAAGATCAGATGAGCGGCACTCAATTGTCCATCCTCGCTTACAAAAATCTCCAACCTCAGGAGGTAGTTAAAGGCCTAAACGTTGGTATGGCTGAGCCGCAGAGCAATGTAGGCTTTATCTGCAAAACAGCCGAGAAGGGAATTATGGTCAGATCGCTAAAAGGATATTTTCTACCAAAAAATGAAGTGCCAAGCAAAAGGAATAGAGCTAAAAGGTTAAATCCCCTTCCAAAGGGACTGATCCTAAAGGTACCACACCTGGATCTCCTGCCCGAGTTGGACAATAAAGACTGTCGCTCCATTCCCCCGAGACAATCAGGTAGTCATCCTTCATACCCTTATTGGACTTGGGAAGACAGGATATTAGCCTAACGTCCTCGGACCGAGATTTAAGGTAATACCCCGCGCTAGCAAGCTTGTGACACTCGTACTTGTGAACCACATCGTGCCACATGAGCCCTAAGCCCATTTGCTCGTTCAGGGCATCTATGCAGCCCAAGACCCTAAATAGGTTGGGGGCGCACTAATAAGGGATCAACCTATGGTTAATCAAATAGTCTCGGATAATCCTACGCATAGGGAGCGTCATTCCTCCCTCTATGAAAGTGATCATAGGAATGACGACTTGACCCATATCTCTATCGGTCAGTACTCGGTCTGGAGGGCAATATTCTAAAACCACCCCCTGTGGAATACGGTATCTATCTCTAAAAGCCTCCATAGCGGTTGGTGTATCTACTAAACGCTTGAATTTACCCATCTAGATGAACTAAAAGGCCGAGGAGGAAGGCCGAGAGGAAAAAGGGGTAATATAAAGGAATGAGAACTTACGGGTACTCGTATAATAATCCCTGAAACTTTCAGAGATCTTTTCAAAGAAAAGCTTCTTATAGGAAATGACTACGGAAACTCAAGAATTTGATGCATTTTATGAAGACTGGGCGTTGGAGTTCTCTGAAGTTCTTGAATATTCGTAAAAAAGAAAGGCAAAGGGGGTTCCTTCAAGGCTTTATATAGTCGGAGAAGATGGAAGAGATTACTCCCGCTCAAAATACTAGGAGGAACGACAGCCATTGGATCTGCGCTTCGCCGTTAGATGTGGGGGACACAAAGCCACTTGGAGTAATTAATAGCGCCTCGTAAACTACGATGCGACAGAAGTAATCACTCTCACACGTGTGAACTAAAAGTTAGTTGGTCTTATCTCTTAAAAAATCAAAACCCTGCTTTCCTCCTTGGATGGAAGGGAAAAATCGGACTTTTAAGAGGCTATTGTAGGGGCTAGGGTCCAAAATAATGTATTAGACCTTGGGCCTTGTCCAAGGACACTAACAAGTCTGAGGAGGAGAATACGACTTAAATGATCCACATTACAAGTCTCATCAGTGGGGGACAAAGGGAAGAAGGTCCGAGGAGGAACTCCTTCTTGGACACGGCAAACGCAGACCAGGTGTGTACTTTAGCAATTGAGATGCGCCCCCTGAACACGTGAGAGGGAAGAAAATTCAAAATATCTAAGAAAAAGCTGTCACCATCACATTAAATGCACTACAACTACTTTTCTGGTTGCATTAATGTGGAGAAGACCCCTGAACAGTGCTGTCTTAGCTGCCACAACTCACAGAGGGCTGAAAGGGGTGTCTGATGGGATGGTACTCAAGTGGGGATCCAGATGATCAACAAGTGTAAGGTCCAGATAATCAGAAAATAGCTATATAATGTGGAAGAGCTCCTACGAAGAAGGGAGGCAGAAAAAAGAGTGAGAGAGAATACTGTAGCATGCTAAACAATTTTAATATTGTGATCTGTATGCGTCAAATTCTAGTCTCCTCGAACCAAATGTCCTTTGGCAATAATGGCTTTTATTTGTGTTCAATTGATTTTTAACTTCATGCTAGCCGTTGCCCAACTCATCTAGATCTAGTTCTTTGACCCATACTCTACGAAATTCATTGTATTGGGCTTATTAGACCAGGATTCCATACGTTTGGGATTGGGCTCCAAATCTTGCCCCTACAATTTTATATATATAATTTTTTTTTGAAGTCAGGGGGTTCATTTGAATCCCCTAAATATAGTGTAGTGCCACCCTTGACTAGCAGAACGATACTTAATTATCCTTTATTTGGAAGGAAAATATGATTTCATAAACTATTATGAACTAGTTGAAAGGTTATTCCTCTTCTTTGTGGGTTTTTTCGAGTGGCACACAACCTCAAAACACATCGTTAGCCTTCTTCATCATTTGTGTGGTAGTGAGTAGTGCATTCAACTCCCCAAACTAAAACTGGGTTAGTGAGGAAGTTCAATCAAGTTCAAACACGTGACGAATTGAAAATAAAAAGGCCCTAAACAAGTGTTGCTCTTTACTGTTGCAACTATTTCTTTCAGTGAGACAAGCATAATGACAAAATAAAACTATTGGATCTTGGGCAACACATAATATCACTGTATTTAGAACAACACGAATTTTATGATTTTTAGGGTGGGTTTGGATACCGTTTATTTTGTTGAAACTGAAAACTTATTACTGAAAGTACTGTAGATAAAGGTAAAAGTTAGTTAAAATAATACAATGAGACTCATAAATAGTACCAAAAAGTGCATGAATAGTACCATGGGACCCATCATTTTTTCAACAAAACGCAAAAAACTTTCATCCTCAATGCAATCCAAACGCGCGCTTACAGGGCATGGGGAGAGATGGTAGTGGATTAGCTGAAAACTTAATCAAATTGAATATCGACTCATTCAAAAATGATTGTCACTATTTAAAGTTTTGGAGACACTAAAAAAACATTGACTTCTAAGTGGGGTTCATATGAATAAAAAATTTTCTTTTGGCAAAAGTCTTATATGTAATTTGTCAGGTGACAACTAAACTCGTGATATTAAATTTCAAAACAAACTTTTGAAATGATTCATGTCTCAAGTTTATAATATTTTTGTTTTTAAATATCACCCATATAATCGGGTCTTAGATGCAGTGCCTGAAATGGTATTGGACCAATATACAAAATTCCCAATAAAAATATTAATCACCAGATTCACCACGTTTGATCATAGTTTCATTACTTTTATATAACTTTGCAATATATAAATGTTCACAAATTAATGAAGACACCTATGCGGATTGCGGAGGTTGAATGATTATTTGGACATTTTTTTGCCAAAAACCACCGTGTTTTCGGAGTTTGACCCATGACTCTCAAGCTTCAGCACTTTTAAGCGTCATGGATGGATTGAACTATTATTACTATTTTCCTCATTTCATGAAATATTAATTTTTTGCTAAATATTCTGTTATTGGAAATTATTTCTGTGGGGCCTAATAATTTGTGGCTCTGGCCCATTTTTACATTGGGGCCCAAGGCCCGAACCGAGGAGGGATATAGCCAAGAACGTATAATACAAGTCCAAGTAATCTTGAGACATAGCCGATGATGATTCTGTCCTTGGTATTCCTAAGGTCCTCCTGAAAGGAAGGGCAAGAACGGCATAGAAACAGTTTTGGGAAACACCTAAAATATCTATGTTGATAGAGAAAGGACCGCTGGACAGTATGGTGACCAAGGACAAAGGGAAAGCTGCCATTACTACCATTGAATACTCTGCACCTGACAGAACCATTCTCTTCAGCTTTTACAACCACCCCCAACCACTTTGGGTATGGACTGATAGAACAAGTATCAGTCCTAGAAAATCGAACCTACACGTGGACGTTGGATAAGGGGTACAAGCTAATATAAAAGGGGAAGCAAGCAATCTGGGAAAGGGGCTGGGAAAAAAGGCCAAGAACAAGAGCCTCCCAGACCGCCTCAAGGATAAAGACTCCTCGAGTGAACACGGTTTAATTCTGTATGAACACCACGACTAACCACCGTCTGGTGACCAAGGTCTAGCCTTTCAAACCCACGCTCTACAAATGATATTGTTTGGGTCTTTTTACGTGCGAACCCAATATCATTTTGGATCGTTACAAATTGAGTCCTTATAATTGGCGTCGTTTGTGGGGAGGGCTTGTGTGTTGGCACAGGCGGTGGGTCTAGAAAGTCCCCCCCATCATTTCCAACAGCCTGTTGTGGTGCTCTAACATAAAGTTCCATTAGGGGCTACACTTCGAAGCGCCAGTAGCTCGGATGGTTCTAGGGGCTTGGTCGAGGGGCTAATCCCCCCAAACCAATGTCCCATACCTTGGCCAAGGGGCAAATCTCCCCAAACTTAAAAAGCTAAGTTTTGGACAGAACCAAGGTATTGCATGGTCTTCGGACTCAAACCTATGGGGAAACCAACTACTTAAAAATCAAGTTTTGGACAGAACCAAGGTATTGCATGATCCTCGGACTCAAACCTATGGGGAAACCAACTACTTAAAAAGCTAAGTTTTGGACAGAACCAAGGTATTGCATGGTCCTCGGACTCAAACCTATGGGGAAACCAACTACTTAAAAAGCTAAGTTTTGGACAGAACCAAGGTATTGCATGGTCCTCGGACTCAAACCTATGGGGAAACCAACTACTTAAAAATCAAGTTTTGGACAGAACCAAGGTATTGCATGGTCCTCGGACTCAAACCTATGGGGAAACCAACTACTTAAAAAATAAAGTTTTTGACAGAACCAAGGTATTGCATGGTCCTCGGACTCAAACCTATGAGGAAACCAACTACTTAAAAATCAAGTTTTGGACAGAACCAAAGTATTACATGGTCCTCGGACTCAAACCTATGGGGAAACCAACTACTTAAAAATCAAGTTTTGGACAGAATTAAGGTATTGCATGGTCCTCGAACTCAAACCTATGGGGAAACCAACTACTTAAAAAGCTAAGTTTTGGATAGAACCAAGGTATTGCATGGTCCTCGGACTCAAACCTATGGGGAAACCAATTACTTAAAAAACTAAGTTTTGGACAGAATCAAGGTATTGCATGGTCCTCGGACTCAAACCTATGGGGAAACCAACTACTTAAAAATCAAGTTTTGGACAGAACTAAGGTATTGCATGGTCCTCGGACTCAAACCTATGGGGAAACCAACTACTTAAAAAATCAAGTTTTGGACAGAACCAAGATATTGCATGGTCCTCGGACTCAAACCTATGGGGAAACCAACTACTTAAAAAATCAAGTTTTGGACAGAACCAAGGTATTGCATGGTTCTCGGACTCAAACCTATGGGGAAACCAACTACTTAAAAATCAAGTTTTGGACAGAACCAAGGCATTGCATGGTCCTCGGACTCAAACCTATGGGGAAACCAACTACTTAAAAAATTAAGTTTTGGACAGAACCAAGGTATTGCATGGTCCTCGAACTCAAACCTATGGGGAAACCAACTACTTAAAAATCAAGTTTTGGACAGAACTAAGGTATTGTATGGTCCTCGGACTCAAACCTATGGGGAAACCAACTACTTAAAAATCAAGTTTTGGACAGAACCAAGGCATTGCATGGTCCTCGGACTCAAACTTATGGAAAAACCAACCATTTAAGGAGAATTCTAAATTGCTCAGTCCTACAGGATGATTATCTACTAAAAATTGGATTACGTCCTAGACGGAATGAAGGTCCCAACCTGTCCTCAAATTCTCAGTTCTAAGGGAACCGGTGAAAACGAGCGTTTAAGTTCGGTACGATCGTACCTCGATCCTCGGACCAGATGCCAGAAAGGACTAGGGTTATGAGGGTTGTTAGGAAGGTGGCGAAGCACCCTAGTACTTGGCGACCCGCATGGGTAGTTCGTTTTGGGTTACACATCCTCGGATGATTACCTCCTGCACAGCACCGATCATTCAGCCATCATCTCAGTTAGTTTGGGGTATGCAACCCTTTTTCATGTCGGCATTATTGTGCTGAATAGTTTCAATAAGCTCAGAAATAATATCTTTTTTTAATAAGGGTTTCTGCCCTAGATATCGTTTTTTCATGTCGGCATTATTGTGCCGACTAGTTTCAATAAGCTCAGAAATAATATCTTTTTCTTAATAAGGGTTTCTGCCCTAGATATTGTTTTTTCATTTCGGCATTATTGTGCTAAATAATTTCAATAAGCTCATAAATAATATCTTTTTCTTAATAAGGGTTTCTGCCCTAGATATTGTTTTTTCGTGTCGGCATTATTGTGCCGAATAGTTTCAATAAGCTCAGAGTAATATCTTTTTCTTAATATGGCTTTTTTCCCTAAGCATCGTTTAGAATATAAAAATAAAAAGGAAATCATATGACAACACATCTATTTACGGCATAAACACTGCAGAAAAGAAAGAATACATAGAGTAAAATAATGTCAACTTTTATTGACGTAAAGAAGCAGTACAGCATACAATGAGGGGCTTAAACAAGCTTATACAGGAAGCTAATTACCAAAGCAAAAATAAATAAAAAATATAGTAAAAATAATAAATACAATGAAACGACAAATCTTTCTAAACTCTGCTCCAGTAGCGACTGTGTATGAGAGGGAGACCTCCTTTGATGGATGAGGAGAAGAAGAGGAAGAAGTAAAAGCACCATGATGGATCTGGTGATGAGAAAGAAGAAGAAGGGGAGGCAAAAGGAGGCACCAGTGAAGGAAGAGAGGAAGAAGCAGGGATACTTAGTCCCTACATCAGCCCTGACTCCTAACACGCTAGTGCCATATTAGCTATGCTCTTAGGAGAGCGAATGGTACTGATGATGAGCAACCCCAGCTTAATTGCACCAAAAGCTTGATGCGATTAGCTCCTGCTTCGGATTTTGGCTGAAGGAGGATGAGAAATATCTTGAGTCTCTGCCAACCCTGCCCTGACCGAGCCATCTTAAACTTTGGAAGGACGCGGTGCTTTTGGAAAGGATGTGGTCTCTTCACCCCCGTTTCGACCTCAGACATATCACATTATAAGATTTGACTGTGCAGGTAAGGAAAACTTTGAGCGCAACTTAAGGTTTAAGGCTTTAGAAAGGTTAAAGGGTCTTTATGCAAAGGAAGTACCCTCTTATCTAGTTTCTTATATGGAAGGTAAGTTCAATGGCATTTAATTCGTACGGATTTTCAAGAAGAGCTGCAAACAATATAGTGTCTGTTTAACTCCCCAATGTCATCTATAACTGTCAGATTTGATTGGCCTCGTAAATGAAATTTATTAAAGACGCGCCTTGTACACTAAAACGGCAGGAGCGCATCGTGTGTAAATCTAGAAGAATGTCTCGTAACCCGGCGCATTTCCTAGGCATATGAAGAGACACCAACATTAATGAAGGGCAGAGCTAAACGAATTGTAATAAAGGCTTGGCATTACCAAAACCCTCCTCTCCGACCAAGAGGTCGGACAGCAGGATTTTGAGGGGCTATTGTGGGGCCCAATAATTTGTGGCCCTGGCCCATTTTTACATTGGGGCCCAAGGCCCGAACCGAGGAGGGATATAGCCGAGGACGTATAATACAAGTCAAAGTAATCTTGAGACATAGCCAAGGATGATTCTGTCCTCAGCATTCCCAATGTCCTCCTGAAAGGAAGGGCAAGAACGGCATAGAAACAGTTTTGGGAAACACCTAAAATATCTATGTTGATAGAGAAAGGACCGCTGGACAGTATGGCTACTAAGGACAAAGGGAAAGCTGTCATTACTGCCATTGAATACTCTGCACCTGACAGAACCATTCTCTTCAGTTTTTACAACCACCCCCAAACACTTTGGGTATGGACTGATGGGACAAGTATCAGTCCTGGAAAGTCGAACCTACACGTGGACGTTGGATAAGGGGTACAAGCTAATATAAAAGGGGAAGCAAGCAATCCGAGAAAGAGGCTGGGAAAAAAGGCCAAGAATAAGAGTCTCCCAGACCGCCTCAAGGAGAAAGACTCCTCGAGCGAACACGGTTTAATTCTGTATGAACACCACGACTAACCACCGTCTGGTGACCAAGGCCTAGCCTTTCAAACCCACGCTCTACAAATGATATTGTTTGGGCCTTTTTACGTGCGAACCCAATATCATTTTGGGTCGTTACAAATTGAGTCCTTACAATTTCGTTACAAAACTTTTATTGCAACTTATTTTAGTATGTAGTCTATTTTTTGAACTAGCTTTCTGAAAGTCGAGTTCCACATTGGAACTTGAATTCCCCAAAGTCAAGTTCTTCTATGCAATTTGGTGGAACATGGAACTTGAGTTTAAGAAAATTGAGTTCTATGTTTGCCGCATATCATTGAGTTGCACAAAATTCGACTTTGGCAAAATTGAGTTCTCTTTGAACTCGATTCTAAGAAAGTCAAGTGTTATATAACTAAAAACGTTGCAATAAAAGCTTTTTAACAAACTAATTTTTAAAAATCAAACATTTAGCAAAAAAAAAAAAAAAAAAACACCCATGAAATGTGTTTAAAGCCTAATCTTGTCACTTCATGGAATTGGCTACAAGTTTGAATCTTATTACTTCGTGGACTACCAATATCAAATGGTGGACTCATGGTCCATATCTCTTCTACTTCGAGGATTGAGATTCAAGCCCATGACTTCTCTCATTAAGCTCACCACTCATATTATGTCTCGCCTCTTTATTGTGAGAGGCCATAATTACACAATGGGTTTGAGATGAAAATGCACAATCACAAATCAAAACTCCTAGTCACAAAATGGTTATTTTGCTATAAATTTGAAATCATTTCATCCCACCAAACACCCATACTTCCAAAAAATAATATTTGGAAATTTTTTTATATCAAAACAAACAAAGCCTTAAAAAAAAAATACAACTTCTTAAATTTATTCATAAATGGCAAAATAAAATTTCAAATTTAGTATACAACACATAACTAAAACTAACTTAACTAATCCGCTGAGTCGAAACTATTCAAATTTTCAACCGACCTGTCATTTGTGAGGTTGGTGGATTGGCAACGGTTTAAAAATTTCCCAACGAATAATGTTAGGGACACAAAATTGTATAACTTGTGCCACAACTCGCCCACATGGCAAGTTGGAGTGGTAGAGGTGTGATGTTGGGTCCATGTGGGGTACGCCTCTTACTCACAACTTGCCATGTGGGCAAATTGTAGCACAAGTTGTGTCATTTTATGTGCCCCTAACATTACTCTTTTCTAACACACCAATAGTGGATGAATTGAAATTTTTTCCTTCAACACACCCAATCTGACCCGCGTATAAGTCTTAGCAAAGAGTTTGGCCATGAGATGATGTAGTGATATTTTTTGTTTAGTTACTATTGTTGGTGTGGATAGAAAATTTATTATTAATGGGATGAATTGTAAAATAAAGAATGAACGTAGGTGTATTGCAAAAGTGATTAAGTAAAATAAATAATGTGGCTTTTTGGTAATTTAAAATGTTTTTTTTTTTGGTATAGCCGGATGAGATGTTCTTAACTTGCATTTGCGATATTTCTTCCCCAAAACTCAGTTTCTTGCCACTTAAAAAACTAGGTCAGTTTATTATATTATTAGCTCTTTTTTTTTTTCTTTTTTTTTTCTAAACTATTTTTAACAAATTAGCAAGTAAGCCAATCCAAACATACAAGGATGAAAGAGAATCTCTTTAATTGGTTTGAAAGAATTCGACCTAACAATAAACCAATTGGGCACTTGATCGATTGGAATTTAATCCAAGTGGAAAGATCAAGATTTCTTCAAATCATCATTAAGATAATTTTAATAAAAAAAAAACTTGCATTGCAGCAAGTATTGATATTTTTTTGTGTGGATGGAAAGCATTGATAATTTGATATAAAACTAAAAACTAAGTTTTAAAGGGTTTAAGAGGGTGTTTGGTAATGTTGTTCTAGTAACGTTGTTTGTATTTTTTGGAAATACGTGTGAGTGAAAAAATGTATGGAAATACGTATAATGTTATTTAAACACTGAAAATTGTTATTTTAGTTACACTACCAACAACCCCTAAATGTCTTGAAATTAAATTTTCTAAACTCGTTGATTATTATCCCACCAAAAAAATAGCGATATTGCTCTAAACTTCTAATAAAGTAATAACACAACCGAGTGGGGTTGGCTAAGTAGTTGGGCACTCAGTCCCAAAGTGGTTGTCTTGAGTGGAGGTGAAAGAACCCAAGTTCGAGTCGCAGCACTTTGAAAAAACTCCCTGGGCTAGCGATTTATCTTTGCTCACCCGTCATGAGTCTCGTGACAGTAATTAGTCCTTTGGTTGAAAGCTTTAGGAGTAGACTGAGTCTTAAGACCCAAAAAAATAAAAATAATAATAAGATATATTTTTTTTTTTGAGATTTGGAGGGGGAAGAGAGAAAATCTATGCTATTGTTGTTATTACTTGATATGGTGAGTGGGGAAGAACAAAACAGAGAAAATTGTAGAGAAAGAGGAGAGGTAGAGACCGAAAATAAAGAGGAATAGGGAGAGAGAAAAGAAAAGAGTTTACCATTCTGATATGTGTCAACATGTGGGGTCCACTTGTTCAGTAAAAATAGAGTTGTTTTAGGTTGTGTTTGTTTTGGGTGTAAATGATTTCCGAAAAATATTTTACACCCAGCAACGTGTTTGGGTGCACATGTAAAATAAAGTTTTTCTAAAAATCTTAAACTGTGACCGTAAAATAAGACTTTTGACTCAAAAAATCATTTACGCTTTTGTTTTACCTTCAAATAATTTATGGACTCACACACCCAAAGAGAGAGAGAGAGAGAGAGAAAAAGCAAGAAGAGAGAGAGAGAGCACCAGAGTAATCAGACTGCCATGCAAGCTCCATCCACCATCTGTCGTTTGCCGTGCAAGCTACGTCCATCGTCCCTCTTCTCTTCCTCCCTCGTTCTCTCTCTTTTCCTCTGACCAACCATGGTTGAATCTTCAACTGCATGTCATCGATCTACAACCCACCACCCACCCCTGTCGTCGTTGCCACCTCTAAATCAAACCACTAATCTCGTCGCCTAAAGCCCTAAGCTCGATACCGATCTTGACAACCGACCACAGGCCATACTCCACCAGGCTCTCCAATGCATTGGTTGATTTGGCCGCCACCACTAATTGCTGATCTGGCCGCCACCGATCACCAGCCCACTCCACTCCACCCCCAAACCCACCCGATCTGGCCGCCACTGTCCTCCATTCACTTTGATCCCCTCTTTCCCGATCTATCTCTCTTTCCCTCAATCTCTCACTCTTTCTTCCTCCCCTCACCGAGTTTGTGAATAAGAAAGTTTTTTATTTTGATTTTTGGTTGTGTTAAGTGTATATTTTGAATTTTTCTATTATAAAATTTGTTTGGGAGCTGAGAAAATGTGAAAAATTTGTAAAAAAATAGCACTTTCAGAATATTACCAAACACTGAAAATCGTTATCCGGACTATTTTCCATTGCAGAACTAAACACCCGGATTTCATTTTAGGCAACCTTAGATGAAAACTACACCCGAATTTTTGAACCAAACGCTTATGTGATAGAGTTAAGAAAAATAGAGAACTGAGTTTTGAGATATGAATTAAAGTTTTGAGTGATGAGAAATATTGAGAACTGAGCTTTGTGTCATCTTGAAACCAAACATGGCCTACACTTGGAATGAGACAATTTTGATGGTTCACATATTAGTGGGGTCCACGTGATGGAATCAATGTCTACAAAGTCATTCTCAGATTGTACATCATTCTCAGATTGTACATCAAACGAAATTACAGAATCCTAGGGTTGAAGCTTCCCTCTTATTTATTTTCATTAGAAAATACAATTTCAAAGAATAATGGTAAAAATTGTTTTTTTTTTTTTTAAGTATTCTTTTAGCAGAAAAAAAAAAGGACAACTATTAGCATCCCTCATAACTCTACAATGGCATATGTGAATTTTTATACTATATTGCTTATTTGCATTACATAAAATACCAATAACTTTTTTGATAAAATTAAATATCAATAGCTTTTCCTCTCTAAAAAAAATATCAATAGCTTCATTTTACCTCCATAAAATAAATAAAAATCAATTTACCGTTCTCATGCATCTCGTATTTGGACTGAAAAAGTGTAAAAATTCATGCTAGGCACGACGATTACTGTGCTTTGCTTTGATCTTAAAATAAAAATGAAGAGACCTTATTTGTCACGTGGTCATGCCTTTTAGTGAAACATTGGGATCATCCCACCTTTTCAATAAATAAATTAACTAACAAAATTGTTGGTATGACTTTCAAGTAACGTACAGTCCTTCTCAAAAAAAAAAAAAAAAAATGTAACGTACAGTCAATGTTTGTACTTTTTCAATACATGATTTTTTAATTAGTGTATGCGAGTTAGGTCAATTAATAAAATTTTTTATTTTAAAATAAGAGATATAGAGTTTGATTCCCGCCAACACTAAAAAATCAATTAGTATTTTAGTTTAATAATAAAGAGATATTATCAGAAGCGGACGCTATAAATCGAAACTCTCTTTAAAAAAAAAATACATCATTTTTTTCCTATCCATTTATATTCTTGGAATCCTAAATATTGTCTTAGCGGGGAAAAAAAGAGAAGAAAAAGAAGAAGAAATCCCAAATCAATGCTCGTCAACATATTTAGTTATAAAAGCAAGTGAATATATATAAATTTTATCTCAATATATTAAGAGGATTCATAAAGTTAGTTATGACTTAAAAAAATGCCAAAAATATCCATAATCTAATTAGATAATTTTTATTATTAAAAAATAAAAAATAAGGCTAAAATTGTAATTCAACAAAATTAAAAAAAAAATCAGAGAAACTTAAAAAAAAAAAAAATTAGCACACTCTCTATTTAAATTAAGGAATATTTCATGCATGTTTAATACATTTTTTTTTTCTTAAAAACTAACACACACTAAATCCAGTAGTTTACTCAATTTCAAAATCTAAATTTTAGTTTCAAAATCCTTTTCTGTGTAATCTCACTAAATATAGATAAATTTAAATTAAAAAATTTCATTAAACTCAAAAAAATAAAAAAGTCACATCACACATGTGGAGCGCGTGTAATGAGGTTAGTTATTATTATTGTTTTGGTTCTTAAACAGAATTGATTATTGATTATTAAGCTAAACAAGGAAAGTAATGCTCTTTTTTTGTTTATTCGTTTCTATCATTGTACTAATTGTACTTCAAAGTCCCGTACAAAAGAGAAATTGTACTGCAAAGTTTCTTTATTTCTTTTTTTTTTTTGGAAAAGCAAAGTTTCTTTATTTCTAAAATAAGAGATATGTGGAAGAGTTGAATTGAGTGTAAGTTACTGGCTTGTGGGGGTTGAAATAAAGGCTGTGTTTGTTTTGGGTGAAAATCATTTCCGGAAATGCTTTTTCGGAAATGAGGCTGTTTGGTTGGTCCGAAAAATTCTATTTTCCGGAAATTGAAATCCGTTGACCGAAAAAAAAGGCCTTTGACCACGGAAATCAATTACCACTTCCATTTTCACTTCAAAGGATTTCCGGAAAAAGAGAGAGAGAGAGAGAGTGCGCGCGCATGAGAGGAGAAGACCAGTCCGAGCTCCAGTTGATCGCGATCTCGCCGGATCAAGAGGCGAGATCGCGCCGGATCGAGATCGCGATCGACGGTGCGATCTCGTGAAACGTCGTTCGCGAGATCGCGCCGGCGAGATCGCGATCTCGGATCGCGATCGTTGATGATTTTTTTCTGGGTTGTGGCTTGTGTTTTTCTGGATTTGTGTTTTCTTTCTTCTTTTCTAAACACCAGAAAATATTTTCCGGAAAATTTTTTGAAATGCAACCAAACAAACAGAAATATTTTCCTTTTCCGGAAATTAGCATTTCTGGAAAATATGTATTTTTCGGAAAACGTTTTACAGCAACCAAACACAGCCAAAATGTCAATGGTATTTTTGGACAACTTTTTTTTTTTTTTGAAACTGGTATTTTTAGACAACTGATGAAATATAATTAGATCCGACAATCTCAAATTCGTTGTCCCCATAATCCTCAAAATGTTAACTAGACCACCATATAATATAAAGATTTGGTGATTTTCTTCATACAAAGTTTGATATGGACAACGAAAATTACATCTACATATATACTTTGCGTCAAACAATAAAAAATCCAAGTCGTGCACTTCATTGCGACAACTGTTGTAATATGCTAAGGTTCATGTAAGAATATTCCTTATTAGAAAAGGAAAACTCCCAAAACATATTAACTACAAAAAAAATCCTACAATATAATTTTTTAAGTGTTTGTAATCACTACCATTAGTTTTTAAAATAGAAAGGAAAAAAATACTGTATTAAAGTAATGTAGAGATAGAAGTACAGAAAAAAAAAAAAAAAGAATTAATGAATCAGCCTGACGAACTATGGGTCCGTTTGGATTGAGCTTAGAAACTGAAAACTGAAACTGAAAACACTGTAGCAAAATAATTTTTAAATGTGTGAATAGTATTGTGGGAAATAAAAAAAAAAGTGGAATAAACAGTGATCTGTGCATTCACAGTTGAATTGGAATGCGGCTGCCAAAAAAAAAAAAAAAACAGAAAACGCAGACGCTAGAAAACTCTCAGCCCAAACAGGCACTATATCTATCACAGAAAGCAACAATCACGTCTTTGTTATTTTTTTCCTCAAAAAGAAAATATTTGTTATTTCTTTCCAAAAAAAGAAGAAGTTAAGTAATTAACCCTATGCAAGGAAAATACAAGAATGCATTTAAGTTCGACATGATGATCTAAAACCACAAAATCTATGGTATTACAAAATCTTTATTTTTATTTTTATTTATTTTTTTTTATATAAGATAGAATTTATACTTTAGCCTAATGTAAGTGTATATGTGTGTGAAACTCCCTCATAAATGAGAAATATAAGGTCCACATGGTGGACAAGTGATATGGTCCACCATTCTACTAAAAAACTTCCACTTGTTTAAAATTGTTAGTTATAGAACTTTTTTAAACAGAAATTAATTACTGACTTAGCAATTTTAAACAAGTAGAAGTTTTTTAGTGGAATGATGGACAAATGACATGGTCCACCAAAGGACTTTATAATTTCTCCTCATGGAGACTTGAACTCCGGCTCTTACTCCTCACAAGCACTTATACTTGTGAAGTGACAACTGCACTAAAAGTGCGCAGTGGTAAAACTCATGTTAACATGTCATTATTACAAAAATATAATAATCCTTGATATTTTATAAAAACATGGTCTATATATTAAATACTTAAAACAACCAATTTGGATCATGAATATTAGTTAGTGTGTTAGGAAAGTGAGAGAAGACACAATCTCTAGAGACATAAAAAAATTCATAACTGTTATATAGTAAGTTGTAAATGGTCGATAAAAAAAATTAAAGGAGAAGTAAAAATTTGTTATTTTAATTTTTAACTGTTGTGAATCAGAGTTATTCGAACCTCATTTACACAAAAAATTGATTGGTATCTTAATTTGATAATAAAAACAAAATTATTATAAAATAGTGGCGGTTTGTTAAAATTCAATCCTATTGATAAAAAAATTGTTGTGAAAACTATTATAATTTTTTGTTTTTATATCTATAACATTTACATAAAAGAGGAAAGAAAAAAGAAA
Organism: Quercus lobata; assembly: GCF_001633185.2. NCBI lineage: Eukaryota > Viridiplantae > Streptophyta > Magnoliopsida > Fagales > Fagaceae > Quercus > Quercus lobata. Next base: position 8,297,279 of record NC_044909.1, on the reverse strand, counting down.
AAAAAGAAAATAAAGTGGCCGTAATATATTAGGGTTTGTTTGGATATAGCTGAAAACAGAAACTGAAAATACTATAGTAACATAATTTTTAAATGTGTGAATAATACTGTGTGATATATTTTTAATGAAAAAATTGTTAAAAAATGAAGTTTGTAAATCTCGTAAACAGGACACACGGACCCATTTGTGTGCACTGTTTACACAGAAAAGTCAACAATTATAACTCCAAGAAAAAAGAAGTAGCAAAAAACGCAAATATAGCTCTTAAACGCTGAATACAAATGCCACCTAAATAAATGGATTGAAACATGGGGCGATAAAACCCATTGATTTCTCCCTAGAAAAAAAAAAAAAAGAAAAAAGAAACCCCAATGATTTCCAATTATTAATTAACTTATTATTATCTAATATTTTTCATTGGATTATTTATATAAATATAAAAAAACTAAATAATAATACTTTATCTCTAGTTGGCTCCCACTTGGCAGGCCGCACGTGTTGAAACTTTAGACATATAAGAGCATTAGCATTGGGAAATGCTAATGCTATTCTATTTTACAATTCTAAAAACTCACTTTATCATTATACCATCTTATTTTACAATACCTCCACATCCCAAACTTCTATTTTCCTCTTTCACTCATTAAAATAATATATTTACAAAATAAAATAATATATATCAAAATTATATCTGATCTCTCTCATCTCTCTCCTCTCTTCCATTTTCAGCTCTCTTCCAGACACAGCAACCCAGAAACCTCACAGCAACCCACACAACAACCCAGAAACCTCAGACCCGAAACCCATGGCCACCACCATCACCACGGCAACCCCCCACCTTCACCACCATGAACCCACATGACCCATAATAAAAACCCCACCCCCTTCCACCACGCCACCACCCCACGGCAACCCCAGAAACCCATGGCCACCACCATCTCCACGGCAACCCCAAAAACCATGGCCACCACCATCACCATGGCAACCCCCCACCTTCACCACCATGAACCCACATGACCCATAATAAAAACCCCACCCCCTTCCACCACGCCACCACCCCACGGCAACCCCAGAAACCCATGGCCACCACCATCTCCACGGCAACCCCAGAAACCCATGGCCACCACCATCTCCACGGCAAGCCCCCACCTTCACCACCACGAACCCACATATGAGCCATAATAAAAACCCCACCCCCTTCCACCACCACCACTACCACGGCAACCCCCAACACCACCACCATGAACCCACCAAAAAAAAATCCATCCCAAAATCAAATCAAACCAATAGCAAATTCCAAATCCACAAGATGACTCACAAAAAAAATCAAGTCAAAATTTACACAAACCCAGCTACAAACCGATCTCGCCGCTGCAAACCACACCGAAAACCCAGAAATCGCCGCTGCAAATCAAAAATACCCAGAAATCGCCACCATACCACGCCGATCGGACTTCCCAGTCTCACCTCCACGCCGGACCCACGACCCACGGCAGAAAAGCCCACCGTGAGAGAGAGACGTGATGAGAGAGAGAAGCTGTTGTGGTGAGAGAGAGACGTTATGAGAGAGAGAAGAGAGCCGTTGGGGAGAGGAATGAAAAGAGAAACAAAGGGAGAGAGAGAGTCAGAAGAAAGGAATAGAAAATTAATATAAGTTATACAATTGTGCTACAGTACTATTCTACCTTTAGAATTGTACTGTAGCACAATTCTAAATATTTTTGCAATAGTTCCTTATAGCATTCTCTGATGCAGTGGTTATTTGGTCCATTTATGCTAAAATACCCTTAGATATGGCTTTAGCATCTTCTGATGCTAATGCTCTAACCATAAAAACTCCATCAACGTCTCATGAGCAATTTTTCTCTTTTATTTACCACTCATAATTCATTCCTCACTGTAATAAAAAAAAAAAAAAAAAAGAGTAAAATTTTCCCTACATAAAAAAAACAAGTTTTAGAATTTCTTAGCTTAGCTTTAGACAGTTTGATAGAGTAGACCTCCTTTTTTATTTTATTTATTTATTTTATATCACTTTGGGTTAAAATTTTAATTTTAATAATAATAATAATTTTTTTTATTTTTATTTTTTTATATTTCTCTAAAACATCTCTTTCAAAGTTTCGTCTTTTAGGGTTCCAAATCAGATTCGATCGTATCGCTCCTCTCGATTTTCACACCCACTTTCTTTTTTTGTTCTTCTTCCTTAATTATTATTATTAATTTTTTTGGAAATTTTTTTTTCTCATTTAGGGTTTCGATCTTTTTGTCGTTAACCTCTTTCGCTCTCTGCTTGTTCGAATCCAATTCCTGAAATAGAATTTTAATTTTAATTTTTTTTCAAATTCGAAGTCGTTTTGGGGTGCTCTAAAATCTAAACGGTGAGTTTGTGATTTTTGCCCCAAATTTTTTTTTTTTTTTTTTTTTATCAGGGTTAGGGATTTTTTTGTTTGTTTGTTTGTTCGTACAATTTCATTTCCGAGCTTTGCGTTCTGTTAACTACGAGTTGTAGTGGTAGTAGTAGTTGATAATTGGTAAGCAGTGATTGGGGTTTTTCATTCTTTTGAAAAATTTTGAACTTTTTTAGGGTTTGGTTATTGTATTTTTTAGGGATTGTACTGATTTGCAGCGAATTTGCTTTGATTTTTTTTTTTTTTTTTGGGGTTTTGTTATGGTAAATAGATAAAGCGAGCTGTGTGTTAAAAACAAAAAAAGAAGAAGCAAGAAGAAGAAAGTTGATTTCTTGGAGGGGCATTTCTTCGTAAATTGTTGAGAAATTCAGGGGTAAATGTTTTCGCCGAACATGAATTCTGTGCCGGAAGAAGCCGCAGTTCCGGGCACAGTGTTAATCCCAATGCGGTTCGTTTGGAAACATGGTGGGAACAGTGTTTTTCTTTGTGGCTCTTTCACTCAGTGAGTCTCTGATTTTTTTTTGGTTTCACTTTTTATTTGATTGTTATAGAATGCTGTTAGTTTAGTTTAGTTTAGTTTTTACTTATTGAAAAAGTGCTTAATTGGAAGTTCTTTTGTTTTTGTGAAGGTGGGCTCAGCTTGTGCCGATGTTGCCCGTTGAGAATTGTGATAACGTGTTTCAAACTGTTTATGGCTTATTGCCTGGATACCATCAGGTCAGTTCGTGGGTAATTAGTTTTTTTTTTGGGTACTTTGAAGCAATGCCGTGTGGAATTTGATGTTGGATCACGTTATTAAGATATTTGCATTTATGATATGATGGTTATGTTGGCGAATTCAATTGTCAAGCTTGTGTTAGCAACTTGGGGGTTGTTTTATAGTGGGTCGTGATTTGACTTGTTGACAATGGGTTTGAAGATTTGGGTTAGTGCTGAAGCACTTCTAGGGTGTAGAATGGGAGGCAAAAAGCGATAAGTTATTGAAATGGTTGAAGAAGTAAATAGGCTTGTGGCTAAGAACAGTGAGATCTATATCAGGAGCTGAAGCAGATCGAGAAGATCATCTATATAAGGATGTACCTAATCACTTCGTGGTATTGTTTTTTATTTATTTCTTATGTTGTTATCATCATCGTCAAAGAAATGAAATATTTGGCCGTAATTAGGCGTATTGTTCTGTGGAATTTGGTTGAATGTATTTCTGCCAAGAAGAGAATATTTCGGTTGACAGTTATTGAGGAAAAAAACCAAAAAGGCTGCTAGTTTTGAATTAGAGTTTGTGAACCAGTTCTCCTTCACAGCGATTAAAATGAATGAAAGCAAATTGTTTTATGGCATGTTATTTGAAGAAAAGCCAAGTGGGTGCTACCCAAATACACATGAATGGCCACACGTTCTCAAGTAGATAGAGTTGTATGTAGGCAGGATATGATTTGTTTTTTGGATAACATGGTGAAACTTTCTAAAGAAGAGCCCTTTGGAGTTGCCTCTAGCTAGTAAAACCCACAAGAACTAGTTTCCAAGTAATCCAAGGGTATTCACCCCTGACGAAGTTTCTAGTGTAAGTATTTGTGACAAAATAAATGGATCTAAGCTTTCACAGAGTTAAAGTATTGACATTGATTGGGTTTTCTCAAAATTCTGTTCGAGTGAGTTTTGGTTCATCCTTCTTTTGGACTTTCAGGGTCTTTGATTTTATAGATGTTCAAAACTTTGGGCTTTGATTTTTAGTTCTTTTCTTTTTCAGGTGCCCTTTTGTATACTCATGAGCACTAGAGTTGTGTCCCCATTGATGATTTTTTTACTATGTGTGTGTGTACGAATAATCACGCACCCGTGTGTTATTTAGAATGAGAACATTGAAACTTTGTGCATTTGTAGTGTGGAATTACCTTTTGGGTCTTCTATCAAGTTCTGCATCAAGGTCGTTTGTTTTTAAATCTTGGCAATATAGAAGTGGAATGGATTTCTGGGTGATTCAGATTGTTTATAAAGGTGTAAGAAACAAGACTATAGCATACCAAGCATGGTTAAAGTAGAAAGGAGTGCGTTTGTGGCTGAAAAAACTGATACAATATAAATAAACTCTTTCTTCACCAGTGAAGTTTCTTTTATTTCTTCTAAAATTATATTCTAAGGTTTTAATTATTACTATACTGATATATGGGCTTAAAAGTGCTTGAATCTGTCAAAATAAATTTAAGCCTCAGAAATTCCTTTTGTTTGAACAAAGAATGCTACTATGAGTGAGGAATACACATTTTATGCTCTGATGGTAAAGATGTTTAAATTTTGATTCTTCACAGACATGAATGTCCTTATATGTGGATTATCTTGCATGCAGTACAAGTTCTATGTTGATGGACAATGGCGATATGATGAATCTGAACATCATGTGACTGGTGAATATGGGATTGTGAACACGCTACATCTGTCTACGGATGACATGGATGTCGATACTGAAACCTTTCGGCGTGTGGTGAGTCAGTTATACCATATGTTTGAAATCATGATTACCATGATACTTATGCTCTTCTTGTTGTCTTTTGTTTTGTTTTGATTTTGCTGGAAGTCAGGAGTCTTAGCGATATCTATATGTCTCTGTGGGCTTGACTTGAGGAATTGTTTGAACTTTAGTGTTCTTAACACCCAGCCAAGCTTTGCTTATTTGAAAACCTATGAGCCTATGGAGCAAGTGTTTATTTATTTATTTTTTTAAGTCAATCGTAACTATCAGTAAGTACCACTTCATGTTTCCTGAGTGAGCATCTTTTGGATGGTCTTACCTTGTCATATCCAATGCAACAATAGGTTCACAGTATACTTTTGGTATTCTGTTGCATCTTAACATTTAACTTTGGGTTAAGCTTGTGTTTGTCTAGTGCTCTAGTGCACTAGACCCAACACGATGTGGACACATGGCATATTTTGGACGTGTCCGAATTGTATTGGGTCCAATGCATTGGGGCAGTGGACCCAGGCCAAACCCTTAACTTCATATGGGCTGTATCTTTTCCACTTATATAAAAAAAAGGTTCTTCTGTTATGAATTATATAAGTGGACTGGGGTTCTGATGTACAATGCAGGTCCGAGTTACAGATGGTACACTGACTGAGGTAGTGCCCAGCATATCAGAAACTGATTTACAGGCATCCCGTCAACGTATATCTGCTTTTTTGACTAATCACACTGTTTATGAGTTACTTCCTGAGTCAGGCAAGGTTTGGATGCTTTACCATTAGCCTTCATTTGAGACTCACAATTTACTGTCTATATAATGTTGATCACCGTGAATTAGTCATTTTTGTTCCCAATTTGAAAACATCTAGCTTACAGGTTGTTGCTTTGGATGTTGATTTACCAGTGAAGCAAGCATTCCACATATTACATGAGCAGGTATCTACTTTATTTTCCCCCAAGTTTAGAATTGAGTTAAAGTCAATTCTGCATATTTTGAAAGATTTTTTTCTAAGAAACATGTATTGGATTATTACCAATATCACCTCACTTGCCACTAACCCAAAAAGGGGAAAAGAGGGTTAAAATTTTTCTCACTTTCTCTTGGGTCAATGTACACTGTTAATCTGATATATGTCAGAGAATAATGAACATGCCTGAAATGAATCTACTGTGACTTTTAATTAGCATTTTGGAGGTGCTAAGGTAATTCTGAAAAGTGAATCAGATCATGTCTTTTTAATTCTTTTTTTAGGGGGAGGGGTGGGGGAGATTAAAGCTTTAATGATGAGAAGAGAAACAAATTTCCATAGTAATCTCTTTATTATTGGGGCCCTTGTGCATCCATGTCCATCCTTTATGTAACCTAGCATTGTGCTGATAATGGAGTTAAATGTTCCAGTCAATTCATCAAAGCTATTGTGGGATGAAATTCACCAAGTCTCTGCCTTCACATTTGTAGTTTTTCTCTTGTTTTTGGTATTCTTGAGTATTCACTTATTTTCTAAGAAAGGGCTTGGATATGCATCTCTCTAATTCAAACTAATTTCAGGGAATCCCGATGGCTCCTCTTTGTGACGTCCGCAGGGGGCAGTTTGTTGGAGTTCTTAGTGCATTCGATTTTATTTTAATATTAAGAGAGGTATGTGTTTGTAGGGAATTATGAACATTTTCTGCTAGTGAGTTTTCCAAGTGCAAACTCTTCTTATGGCTATTACGTTTTATGATCTCTTTCACGATAAAACTAATGCATTATTCTTGAAGCTACCAATATGCCATGTATAGGGATTATGGGCTAGGTAAGATAAACCTGTTAGATGTCACCTTGTTTTATTTTTCTTCTAATATCAATTTTTGACAAAACATGAGAAAGTTTTTGCTGAACCTTTTGGGAACATAACCAGTAGGAGAGGAGTGTCCAATTCACCTTATTCAGATCATTTTTATTTTTGACATTATTCCTTTGGGTTTCCTTACCCTGTAATATTTTGAAGGAAAAATCTGAAGCATTAGTTATGATGTCTTAACAGGACATTTAGAGGAATGAGTATTTAATTGTCTCTGTATACTTATATGTATGAGTAACAGGTCTAGTACCATGGTATTTATGAAATTTTCATCTTCAGATGCACAAAATGCTGCATTAGACATATAATTTGAGTGTTTTACCTATAGTAAACGATGTGTACTTGGGCAAAATTTTTCATTGATAAAGTTTTGTTACTTATAAAAGCAAGTGCAGCATTCAACAAATTTAACTTGTGTATGTGTTTCTTTTTTGGTGTCAGCAATATATTTATTGGATTTTTAATATTTGGTGCAATTCATACTAGATAAGATCTTATTGTTTGTGTGTTTCTTGTTAAGTTCAGTTAAATATATACTCATGTATATGTGTACTTGCATGGTTAATGGTTAATAACAATTGTTAAGCATGCTAACTCATGTTTTATTTTTAGCTTGGGAATAATGCGTCAAATCTGACAGAGGAAGAACTTGAAACACATACTATATCTGCTTGGAAAGAGGGAAAGGCGTATCTTAACAGACAGAACGATTGTCATGGGAGAGCATTTCCTAGGCGTTTCATCCATGTAAGTGTAGCATCTGGTGTGATTTTATCTCTAGCATGCAAATGGACCACTTGGGTTTGCTATTTTCATTTTTTAGCTCCCTGTGGATTAATAATGCCCAAGAGATGCTAATGATGCGTACTTTTTTTCTTTATTACAAAAATTAGATATGTTAATGATGTGTATGTGGGGAATGTTTATGTGTCTATATATTTTCATACAACACATGCCTCATATTTTTCAAGATGTACAACAACAACAAAGCCGTAGTCGCAAAATTTTGGGTTTGGCTATGGATCCTCATTAGATTAGTCAGGTCGGCCACATGTATTCTTTTCCTCCTTTCTAAAATTTCTATTCTATTTAAAGTCATATTCTTTGTTATTCTCTTAATTGACGTGTCTTTGTTTTATTACTTCTACTAAAGTGATTTTTGGTTTGCCTCTACCTCTTGTTCCCTCAACTTGGATCAACTCACTCTTTTTTCCCGGTGCATTTCTCTTTTCTTTGAAAATGATCAAAGCATCTCAAGTGGCTCTCCCTTATTTGTTCATCAACAGGGGCTACCCCTATCTTTAAGCAAATTTCCTCATTTTGAATCCTATCTTTCCATGTATTAATTGACTTAGAAACATTGTTTTTGATAAATTAGAAATTCTGACAATTTCAAGAAGGCATAAAACTAAGGTGTTTGACACCTTCTTGAGGTAACATAGAAATTTGAAACCCTTAATTCAATTTTGAAGAGGCCATCATAAAAATTTCTTCCCATAAATCTTAAAAGTGTCAAAGAAAATAGAGACTTTTATTGAAGTTGTTAAAGGTGCCATTGTAAATCTTAAGTATTGTTTGATACATGGCTTTAATCATAATCTATCATGATAGAAAATAGCCTGTCAGCCATGAGCTAGTAAATAAACAATAAATGCAATGACAACAGGAATACTATGGTGCTGTATCTATGGTTTAATTTATACATTAAGCTAGCTTATTTTATTTCTTTAAAATGAGCTATACCAAACACACACACAGACTACATGTGGTGTAACGGCTCTGTTGACACTTATTGTTGTGATGCTTGAGTTGTAACTGCTGTGCCATGGCAAGTTCAAAAGTGCATGTAGAGTTATTATAGCTTTTTGAGGTCAACTATGCAGTTCTTTCCGTAAATTGAACTGCAGGGTTGATTAACTTGCCAATTTTTTTTCTTGTGATTTTATATCACTGAATTTCTCACAGCACTTTCTGTTTTAGAAAGGCAGCATTTTTTACTGTTGTCCACTGTCCTCATCATTTATTAATTGCAGGCTGGTCCAAATGATAATTTGAACGATGTTGCTCTCAAGATACTGCAAAATGAGGTGGCCACAGTTCCCATTATCTATTCATCTTCCGAAGACGGATCGTTTCCACAATTATTACATCTTGCTTCACTTACTGGAATTCTAAAATGTAAGCCTTTTAGTAACTTGCTAATTAATAGTACAAGGTTTGTAAAGCTAGCTCGCTAACTAATGACACATTTAATACTAAACTTGTGGACGGTATTTCAGGTATTTGCCGATATTTTAGACATTCTGCAAGCTCATTACCTATCCTCCAACTGCCAATTTGTTCAATTCCTGTGGGTACATGGGCTCCTAAAATTGGAGAATCAAATCGTCAACCGTTAGCAATGTTGAGACCTAGTGCTTCTCTTCGTTCAGCATTAAATTTGTTAGTTCAAGGTAGGATTCTTGCTTGCATCATATGCAGAGAAAAAGGAAAAAAAAGGGTTGGTGGGGGGGTTTGGGGGGGAAGAGATTTTCTACAGCATACCCATTTACACATTATTATGAATCTGAGGACTGAGGATGTTCATCTGCATGTTTGTATTGTTTAAGTATGTAAACTGCCTGTATGTGTTACTGAAGTTTTGATGGAAACTATATGTAGAATGAATAATTATTAAAGTTTTGTGTGTGTATATATATTTTATATTAAATGTTTACACTTCATTGTGGAATAGAATTTTTTATTGTTTTTGTGCAGTGGTCTCATGCCAAGGAATGTTTGTTTTCTAATTTGACCTTGAAGTCTTATTGAAGTGTGCAGTCACCCATATCTTGAAACATTTATAATGGATAAATTATTGAGTATGGTGCATTTCCCCCATTGGTCACTTTTTTACAGCACTTGTTGCTATGCATCTCTAATGGCTGGTTTCACATGTGGCAGTTGTGTTATTATCGCTATTTGGGATTTGTAGCACACTATTAAGGCAGATAGCCTTAAGTATGTTTTGTTTGAGTTTAGACAGAGTAAAGTGATTTCAATGATGTATGAACTATGAATTTTATGGAGAATAATTAGCAAAATTCATTGAGATTGATGGTGGAAAAGAGTTTCATTTATAATTCTTTAGTGCAAATTTATTATCACCACAATAGATATAAGATAGGTTTGTGAGATTATATTTGCCTCCCTTACCTCATTGAGCCTATGGATAAGCATGGTAGAGGAACTCTTCCTTGACTAATTGAATAAATTTCAGCTTTGGTTCTTTTAGCCATATTTTTGCAAAAATGTGCTTTTGCATTTGTTATCATTCGTGTTATCCTTTCCTTTTGCAGCTCGAGTAAGTTCAATACCAATTGTTGATGACAATGACTCATTACTGGATATATATTGTCGGAGGTTAGTACATGACATATAAGTCTCATTATATTTTTAATTATGGGATGCTTGTTTTTAAGAAGCTTGGAATTAATTCTTAGCTACCTTTTCTTTGACTGTGCGGGATATTGTTCATTATCTGTGCATGTTGTTGACAGTGATATAACAGCATTGGCTAAAGACAGAGCTTATACGCATATTAATCTTGATGAAATGACAGTTCATCAGGTAACGACTGTAACTTATTTATAATGAATTGATCAACTTTCTTATACACCTTTTTCCCCCTGAAGTAAAAATTGTCTTTTTGTGTTATTACTTGTAAAAACAAAATTACAAATGTATATATTGTCAAAGGTTGTACTTAAAATATATCCTTTGCACACGTTCATCAACAGGAAAGTTGTACTCCCTGGTACTTGACTTTGGTTACAGAATCAATTTTTTCTTAGCTTAAGCAGGCAAAATCCTTTTTTTTTCTTCTTTTCTGGAATAGGCTAGAACTCTCCAAGCTTTCCCTTGTGCTTCTATTTTAGATTTGTTAGAGTTCTGTTCTTTGAGATGCTGATGTTGATCTTTCTTTGAATACTTGGAAGTTTTGCTATTTCAATAAAAGTTTTTTACCTATCAAAAAATCTTTTTTCTTTGGACCCTACTATGGTTTCATTTAAATTTCAACTCAATTAAAGCCTTTTACAGAATCTATTTTTGTTAAGCTTTATAGAGGCAAAAATCCTTTTTCTTTGGACCCTATTATGGTTTTATTTAATTTTCAACTCAATTAAAGCCTTAAATCCAACTAATTGCATTGGCTGCATTTATATTTTGAGTTCTGCCTTTTGGTGCTTACTCTCTCTCCCTTTCTCTCTCTCTAGGCATTGCAGCAGTTGGGTCAAGATTTATACTCTGCTTATGAGCTAAGGAGTCAAAGATGTCAGATGTGTTTGCGCTCTGACTCACTCCATAAAGTTATGGAGCGATTGGCAAATCCAGGTAAAAGCTTATTTTGTTAATAATTTTCTATTTAAAGCATGTCCTCTTTGTTTCAACTAAAGATTAAACTTTTGAAAGAACCTGTCTGTTGCTGTTGGATATAGGGTTAAAGGGTGTAGTACTATTATCATATGAACATGCATAATACAGGATTATGAGTTTTATGCATAAGCTTCATAGGGATTTTGGGAAGAGTATATGTTAGAAATGGTGGTTTATGTCCTTATGATTGCAAAGTTGCAAGACAATTAATAGATTGTTGTAATTAGCATCCAAAACTTTTTGAAAAACTATGGTTCTTTCGTCCAATTTTGCTCTTAATTGCACTATTTCAACAGACAAGTTGGATATGGTGTTCTTGTTTTTCTTTTTTGTGTATATATTTGTTTTGTATACCCTGGAATGCCACTCGTGCTCTTATTTTGTTGTGCATGTGGTTTAATACCATTTGCTTGCCAATGTTGCAATTACGTGATGCTGTCATCAAAACAAATGGATACAGTTATACTTGTGATTACTTGGCATGCTAACAAACATGGTCACTTAAAGTTAATTCACTTGAGCATTATTTAGAGTCCGAACTCCGCATAAAGTGTATTGTATGGTCACTATTGTGGAGTCTGTGGGGCCTGATACTTCTAGACAATTACACATGATGGGGAGTTACTGTTTATCAATGTGTTGTAGATGGCATTTTCTTGTGCTCTACACCAATTTTGTATACCACTTGGTTTTGTCAATAGGTCAGTCGCTCCCTCTTGAAATTTCTACATCAGATTAACTGCCATATCTAATATTGGGTTTCAGGTGTTAGACGGCTTGTCATTGTGGAGGCTGGCAGCAAGCGAGTGGAAGGCATTGTTTCACTCAGTGACATTTTCAAGTTCTTGTTTGGCTAATTCAAATCAATGATTGATGATATAATTGAAGAGGCTTGTGCAATCACTTAAGATTTCCAGATGTTTATGGGCATCATCACCTGCTCAACTGTTCCATAGAGACTCAAGTAGTTTACACGATGACTTGATCTCGTTTCGCTAAAATATACAATTGGATTGGCAATTGGATTGGCCTCTTGCTTCAACGCCTGCTTTTTTAGGATTTTAGGCTAAAGAAAGAGGCTGTAAATTGAGAGCATTTGATTCTCTCCCAAATTTGTTCATCATCCCCTGTCCATATTGTTATCAAGTACATTATGTCGTTACCTTTAGATGCATTTTTAATGGGGAGCCTGTCGCCTGTAATATTTCTATTCTGCAATGAAGCAAGTGCAGAAAAGAGTTGGGGAAGATGAATACTAAATGATTAAAGTTATGGTGTTAAGCTTCATTAACCCATTAATATGCATTGCTTTTTCAATTTCTTGTGGTCTAATTTAATAAAAAAGAAAAGAAAGAAATTATCTAAATGGCAGCACCAATCATCCCATCTTTTTGCTATGCTTTAAAGTTTAAGTGCTACCCAAGGCCTTCTCCTCTTATGCTACTATGGGGATGATAAGATTTGAGTATGTTGTCTGCTAGAGTCGCAGCTGTTGTGGTATGGAAAGTGAGTTACTAAACTACTGCCGAAGGTTGCTGCTGGGGAAAATTATTGAAGCAAATCCAGAAAAGGCCTGGTTTTGTTTACCACCTTGAATCAATTTGTTATCTCTTCCCGTACCAGAGCTTTTGTGTTCAGTCAATGGGTTGAAAGGAAAACTTGGAGATTGGCTGAAAGTAATTGTAAGAAGGGTAAGATTTAAGCTCAAAAGGAAAAATAAATAAATAAAGATAGAAGTAACTATAGCTATATTCAACTGATCAGAAAATGCATTTTACATCATCAAAACACAATTTATTTTACACCATCACTTTAACAATATATCTTATGGATCTGTTTGGATATAACTTATTTTTGCTGAAACTGAAAACTGAAAACACTGTAGTAAAATAATTTTCAAAAAAAGAAAAAGCAAGAAATGTCACTTTTCCGTAGACCAAACATCTAATCAAATTCCTATTAAAAAAAAAAAAAAACACCTAATCAAATTAAATAAATAATATCATTTTGGTTTCTGCGTGGTAAACGATGTGCATTGTTGGTACACAGTCAGCTTATGCATACAATAAATAAAATATTTAAAGAATACGGTGCCGTTAGGCATCTACAAAGCCAATATACGACGTCGTTGCCACGTAGGCACCTTCAACAACCGAAAAAAAAAAAAACAAACCCTATATAATCTCAGAAGATCAAATTTGCGTCGCCTCCAAAAAAAAATACAAAAGTGAAAAAAGAAAAAAGGAAACAGTTTTAGAGAGAGAGAGAGAGAGAGAGAGAATGGGGGTATCATCGGAGTTGGAAACACTGAGCGAAGATGAAAGAAGAGCTCTTAGAGGAAGCAAATTCGCACCTCTCCCTTCTTTACCTTCTTCTTCTCACCGTTCCCAACCCAGGTACTAGTACGTACCCCTTTTTTGGTTTTTCTTTGACCTTATTACCCACTCTAGGTTTTTGGTATTGATAGTGGAATTTGATTTTGAATTGAAGGTTGGCGCACCCAGGAGGACCGTTGAGGACGAACAAGGCGGCGGCATTGGCGAAGTTTCTAGAAAGAAAGCTACAGGAGCCTGACGGTTTGGCCTCTATCAATCCCGATCTCGTCGAAATCGCTGTCCAAAATGCCAAACGCACCGTTTTGCCTTCTTGTAATTTCCTTTTCTATACTATTCCTTTTTAGTACTATTTTTTATTCTCTCTTCATTTGGTTCCAGCGTCTTCTACTGATGTAGTAATTTTTGTTTATACGCCGTCGTTTTGGCAAATTAATGAGTTCCAAATTCCCCAAAAAAAAAAAAAAAAAAATCCATAATATCTTTGTATTTTTTGAAAGCATAAGAAAAACTACTTTGTGTGGTTTTATTAAAATATTTAATGTAGCTAATGATTAAATGAGAGAGGAAAAAAAAGTAAACTACGCCATTTAAAACTAGATAAGGAATGATAGGTGATTTTAAATGATGTGACACTGTATTCGTCTTTAGATTTGTTAAATACCAAATACGAACAATGAATTGGATTATATCCCATTTTAAAGCCAATGGAGAGCAGGGGGTGGAGCTCGAATTTTATGAATGGGAGCCAAAATAATAACAAATATAAACCTGATTCAATTTGATAGTGTCATACAAAAAATATGAAGCGTTTGGGGGGCTAACCATATTTCTTTTGAAAATTTTAGGGGTAAAAATCTAATATTTGAGAAGTTTTTTTTTTGGGGGGGGGGGGGGGGGAACCATACATCTCTTGAAAATTTTAGGAAAATTTAGGGGTAATTTTCTAATATTGGAAACCCTTCTAAATGGTTCCACCCCTGATGGAGGGGAACCATTTTGGGATGTGGGAGAGGAGACATAATGACTTTGAAAGAGCGAACCATTTAGCCTTGATACTTGTGGCTTATAAACTATGATTCATGTCTTATTCCTTTTTTTATTTTTTTTTTCAACTTCAAAAATTTTGCAAAACTAAGAACATTTGTCTGAATTAGTGTTTTGTATTATGGTTACATGAATAATTTTTTTTCAACCTAACTGCAGTGGAGACTGATCCTTTAAGTTCTCTTTTTAGCGTCTAGCCATGGAATTTTTTTTTATGCTCGTGTTTTGTAAAGCTTGCTGAATGTGTTTTAAGTTAGATAGAGTGTACTGTGCTGGCTCTGTGTTAATTTTTTTGTGGGTTCTATTTTTGTATACATTCCATGCACTGGGGTTTTTGTGCCCCTTCTTGTACTTTCATAATGAAATTCAAGGCTATATATGTGTGTGTGTGTGCACTTATGGAAGTTTGCTTTGATTTTATTGTTCTCTTTCTTTTGGGTTAACAACGTTTTCAATCATCCCCAGAACAGGGAGACCTAACACCAGGAAGGAACAATTTATTAGGAGTTTTTTTTTTTTTTTTTGGTGTCAATCTGCTTATGTGTCCATGTCCCTGTCCCTGTCTATCTGTGTGTGTGTGTGTGTGTTTCTGCCTATGGAAGTTTGCTTTGATCTTTATTGTTCCCCCTATCATTGGTAAACAACATTTTCAATCATCCCCCCCAAAAGGTAGCTTGACAGAATTCTGTCTGGGAAGGGAACATTTTAGTTGGAGTTATTTTGGTTTTTCTGTCTGTCTACTTACGAGTCCACATCCGTGGTCTAGTTTGCTTCTTTTTTTTTTATGTCATCATATATAATTTATGGCAGAAGTCCTCAAATGGAAATCAGTTCCTAATTCTCTTTTATATCAGGTGGTACGTCAAATTCAGGAACCACTATTCAACATGTAGACTCCTTTGGTGACACTGAGGTGCTTTGATTCTACATCCCTTTAATTGATCCTGTCATAGTAATTGAGATAACTCTACTTAATACTGCCCAAATTGTTGCAAATTTTGCAGGATTCTTTTGAAGAAGGAAAAGAGGAAAAGAAACAAAAGAAGAACAAGAACAAGAACAAGAAAAATAACAAGAAGAACAAAAAAGAGAAGAAAGAAAAGAGGAAAAATAAAAAACGAAAGGTTGTTTGGTAGAGATGTTTTTGTCTTTTTGTGTTTTATGTTTTGACTCTTCATTAATAAGAATTTTGTTTTGCTGCAGTTTGCTGAGGATCCTGGAAATGCTGTAGTCAAGAAGTGCAAACAAAAATTGAAATTGTGATTAGATTGAAGTTATGAAAATTCTATACCTGAAAATTAGTTATAATATGTTTGATTGTGTAAAATATTCTTTGGCTGAGTGCAATCTAGTACCAGTTATTTACCCTCTGATTTTTGGAGGATATGTGTATTAGGAAGTTTTAAGTGCAACTTACCTTGGATTGTAATCCACATGCTCCATTCTTAGTTGCACAATTGAATTTGTGTCTTGTTCCCAGGAAATAATTGTCAAGTTGCAAATGAGGCATTTGGTTGAAGTGATATACTGATATTTACTCTTTTTCCCGTTTCCATTCCGTCCCGTCTACTCTTTGAAACGGAGTGGGATAGGGCCGGGTAGGAGGTATTTTTCCATCTCTTTACTTAATTGAAGTAGGAAAAACCAGGTAGGTGGGTGAAGTGAGATGGATAATTTTTGTCAACCTGGAGATTAGATAGGGTGAAAAGCATGAATTAACAATTTATTTATTTTTTATATTTTTTTAAGTAGCATAAACTAGACTTATTTCATAATGAAAAGACTAATGAGCCATAAGCAGTTATCTTTTTCGTATTACTTTTGTCCCTATTTTCAGTTTTTCACCCAAAATTTGTACTTTTTTATTTTTTTTTGGTTAACTTGAATAGATAAAACAGAAAGACTAGAGAGTTGTGACACTACTACTGCAAAGCCTACAATTGGTAGTACTAATGGCATCAAGCCTAATTTGATTCAAGATACAAGCAAGGGGTAACTCACAAGTAGTATAATCCACAGCCAAGTCAGCTCTTATCACAATGTTGAACCTTGTGATGAGAAATCCTGCTGAGAAGGACCCTACAGTCATCAACCAGAGGAGATAAGGCCTAGAAAAGCTGTTAGCATCATTTAACATATTGATAATCATAGAGGCTAATTCAACAATTAGAAAATCAATGTGCAGCTGATTGCAAAGAGCAAGGCCATCTCCTAAAGCCCACAACTCAGCCACAAAACTGGAGGATGATTCAATAGCACGAGCACAACCTACCACCCGGTTGCCTAGATGGTCTCTAATAATGCCTCCTCCCCTAGCCTTTCCAGGATTATCCAATGAAGAGTCATTAGCATTAAGTTTGTACCAATAAGGGATAGGTTTTTCCCTACTGATCCATCTAATACTACCATGGCTACGGGTAAAATTCGGAGATATGATGAGAAAGTACTCCATGGCCCTATTATGAACCTCCCGAGAGAGATTTGGGTTGGGCCTGACTAAAGATCCAATTTTTTATTATTATTTATTTTAGCCCTAGGAACCAAATGCCATGAAGGAAGTATAATTTCCAGGGATAAGAATCACTGTGATCAATAGAATTAAGGGGCTGAATCTGTGAAGCCAACCTTTTAAATCAGGATAAAAAATTCTGATGAAGGACAAGGTAAAAGGATTCCTGGACCAGAATTTCTTAGCCACAGGACAGTCTCTCAAGACATGAACAATGGATTCTGCGGCTGTGGAGCGAGAATGGCAATTAACACTAATTGACATACCCCTGTGAACAAGGGTGTGGTTAAGTATAAATTTTCCTTTTCCCTTTTTACCACTTTATTAAAATGAGATAGATTATCTGACACGGTTCTCAGGAAGTTACAATATAGAGGCAGGAAGAGTAGTTAATACTCAGTATATTTTTTTAATGAAAATTTTCTTAGTTACTGATTTAATAAAGCTAACATTAACGTGAGAACACCAAAAATCCTTAGATTTTGTTTTGTAAAAAATAAATCCATACAATTGGCTCTATAATCAGTAATCACAACCAAGAATGCAACAGTCACATGACATCTACCAAGAATGCAACAGTCACATGACATCTACCTCATATTGCATAAGGATGCGACATAATAGGAGCTTTCCGTAATCACTTGTATAGTTTAAATTGATCTTAATATAAATATATATATATATATATATATATCGGACTTTGGAAAGGTATTTGACACTGAGGGAGATCGCCATAATTCGTCCAAGATATATTACAGATGCAAATATTGCCCCAAAGAATCACCCACAGTAAAGTTGCCTTTATTAATTTTGAGTTAAGTGCTGTGAATTAAGAGTTACAAGGTGCCAGCATGGCAAATACAACAGTACTTACAGATCAATTTTGGGACTAATAGCAAGTCCCTTGTTACCTTGCCTTTTAAGTAAGCCTGAATCTTGTAAGCGTACATAACTAGCAGATTATTTGTAGTGTGCCAAATATATCTTCTCACGTCTGGAAGAGTTTGCAATGTACAACCAACATGCAGTAGCTTTTAGTATAAAACCCCACTCAGGGAAGTGCTACCAGTTGGAATCTCGTCCTCATACCTTACGGGTGGG
Organism: Quercus lobata; assembly: GCF_001633185.2. NCBI lineage: Eukaryota > Viridiplantae > Streptophyta > Magnoliopsida > Fagales > Fagaceae > Quercus > Quercus lobata. The sequence goes on along the minus strand of NC_044909.1, from coordinate 8,279,157 downwards.
ATCCAAAGGTTTCTCACTCTGCTACATGTATCGGGCGAGCCTCATATGAAACAAGTAACAGTTCGCGATTGGTGAAATTCCGAGAAACGACCTCTTCCACATGAATTTTATTTACATTCCAATGAATTTTTGGTTTGGACCACATGGCATTTTACCTGGTCTCTTCCGAAAGTGATTGATTGTTTGACCTGAGGTGATGCAGCTAGTGGACACACTAGTGAGAAACAAACCCCAATTTATCCTCAACAATCTGATTGAATTATATAATAATAATAGCCTTCTCTCCGCCTAATATCATGGCACTCTCCCTCAGCAGACCTGTCAAATCAGATTCGAATTATGGCATATAAAGGCTCGAGCATTAAAACAGTTCTGCTTAAAGCTTGCAAAAGAAGAAGAAAAAGAAAAAGAGAGGTGCTTCATGTACCGATAACAATTATACACAATTTACTTGAGAGAAAAAAGGGTTTGGTGAAACAGTGCACATCACATTCAAAATGTGACTCAAGGCTGTGCAATTTACAGACTGAGGAACAAGAATGTACCTATGTAGTAGGTACAAGTGCCAATATCTGATTTCTAATAATTCCCATGCATTTCTGTATCTCTGCGTATATTGGAAGATTCTGTGAACAACAGGGCTGTAAACTTTTAACAGCAGAATCAAGTACCTGGGCGACAACAGCTGGTGGAAACTGTCGTTCTGTACACTTCTGCATTTTGTTTAGTGAAGATTATTAGAATCAGAGATTACAAGTTATCAGCCCCTCCAGTACAATAACAAACATAACCATGAATCCAATAATATATGACTAATATCAAATCCAAACATTATAACCAGAAGATACAATGAAGAGCAAGGACTTTAACAAGCAACTCACTATGCACTTTTTTGATCCTTTGCAAATCTGTTCTAAATATATAATATTTCACTTGTATTTGATGGGTAAATACAAAGCAAAAGGCCAAGAAAAAAAAATTAGCATTTTACTGGGGAAGGAAATACCATTGGGCCCAAAGAATTGGCATATCCAAAATGTCTTTCATCTCACAGCAATATATATTTTTAGGGGAAAAAATACGATCATTTGCAACAGAAACTTGTACCAGCGATGTCATAACCAAAGTCAACAAGTGACGTCCTCAGACATAGCATTCAGGAAAAGCAGATATAATGAAGGGAATGTTTTTATAAAATGGTTGATAAGAGACACTGTGCAGGACGGTTTGAATATAGAAACACCACTAAACAAAAGAAAGTTGCAGCATATTCAACCTTTTGGTTTGAAACTAACGGATTCATGATAGTAAACCAAAATTGTTTTGATAAATGAGATCATAAACAGAAAACTATGGCATATATACAAGAAATTACCTGAATCATGAGCAAAGTAGCCACACAATGAACAATAAGTTCTGAAGGGATTTTCACTTCATTTTGGTTGGCCAATCTGTCTAAATTAGGATCAGGTGCATTATTAGTTGCAGATGAAACTGATGAACAGGCAGTCGACTGATCCTGAGATGCTAAAGTAACATGATTTGCATCTGCAGGAGCAGAAGCCCTCCCGACTAACATGCTAGAATCATCTACTGAAAGCTGATTATTTACAAAATCCATAGCCTCCTCAATCCTTTCCATGTTAACTCCCCCCTTTTTAAAAGATGAAACTGCCTGAAATCAGGAGGAAATTTTAGTCAGAAAGAAGCACTGCATTGACAACCAGAGAACTGAAATGGCAAACAAGATGGATTGACCTTGAAAACTAGATCAGGTCTAAAAACAGTTAACAAGAAAAAATACCCGATTTCCATAAAATCTTCTAAAAACTATCCTTTGTGTATTTTTTTAAAAATTGTCTCAAATTCCTATTTTAACTTGGTTACCTATTTAGGTCTTCTTGGTGAAGAATGAAAGTCAATTCTTTGTCAAATAAGTAATTTCATAATCCTGGTCAAAGAAGTAATTTTATAATCCTTGTCAACCAAAGAATAGGAGTTGGAGCCTTCTATCTAGATTGTACTATAAAGGATTTTATGACTTTCACCCAAGAGGTCCTCCCATACAGGGAGAGAAAGAAGACTCCTTGAAGTACATGAGTGGTTCTCTTTGAAAGTAGTTTGGCAGTTCTTTTGGAGTTGAAATATATTTGTGCGTGTTAGTTGAGAGATTGTCTATTGTTTGAGTAAGAGAGCACCACTGGCCGTATTCAGGGTTTTGGGCTTGTGACTATCAATTTATGAGTTAGTATTGAGAGTTTGTTTTGGAAGTAATGGGATATAGATTAGTTTGTGTTTGTGAGAGGTTTTGAGTGTGTTTGTGAGGCTTGGTTAAATATGGTTGTATCCATGTCGTTGAGAGTATATTTTGGTTGGTGTTGCCTATGGATGTAAGCATGGAAGTTGAATCATGTTAAACTTTGTGTCTTGTGTAGATGTTTTTATCTATTGTTCATGTGAATGCACTTATTGATGAAGTCATGGAATATGCTATTACTTTGCAAATTCGCCTATTCAAGAATTATTTTATTGGGTCCTCATTTGAAGTCCAATTAAAGTGAAGTTGTGTGGTTTTGATGGTCCAAGTAGGAGTCTTTTAGGGTTAAAATCGTTTTTAATATGGGATTTTATTTTATTAGTTATGGTCAATTTTATATTCAGGGGCAAATTTGTAAGTTCTGCAATTCCTACAAATCAAGGGTATTTTGGAAATTTGCTCGAGTCTAGAATCTTCTAGGAGATCCTAAGTATCTTATGTTTATTTTCTTTGGGTCCAAGTTATTATTTATTAGGTTAATCAAACTAGTAGTCCTAATAGGCTAATACTACTAGGAGTCCTATTACTACTAGTACAAGAAAGAGTCTTTATATATATATTGTGCTCAATGTATTCAAAAGAGATGGAATCAGTTGATTAATATAATTGAGTGTATTGAGCAACGGGCACATTGGTTTTTGTTGGTTCTTCCTCCTCTCTTCTCTTTCTAAAATTACTGTCTATGGATACTGTTCATACAACACCTGAACAGCCCTAATTTCTCTCTAATTTTATTCTTTCCTAACCCTAAACCCACCGCAACAGCACATAGACAAATTCCCCAATTTGTCCTACATAATGTATGCTGGTCCCAAAACCCACCACAACAGCACATAGACAGATTCCCCAATTTGTCCTACATAATGTATGCTGGTCCCAAATTCTAACAAACTGGTATAAGAAAATAAATTTTAACATATTTGTTGTCTCTAATTTGATAAATTTGGTTCAGCCAAGAATTACTCTCTAGGACATCAACAGAATATGTTTGCATTGAATTTCCCAATTTAGGATCATGTACGCATGTCTCAAATTGTGATCAAAGAAAATGGGAACCCCTTAATGCAATGAGCATTTCAACAATGGAGGTGGAACAATGCCATCAAGTGATCTACTACTAAGTTCTACAATTGTGTGCAAATGCCAATGTTAAAGCATGACATTCCAACCATATGATGAAAAAGGACTAAAATGGAACAAATTGTAATAATCATAAAATTGATCCTAGGGACTATGTATAGCAAGTTACATGAATCACCAGTAATTGCAAAGGGCAACAGGACACAGACTATGTAAAATGACCTTTCCATACCTGCATAGCCACATCAACCATAGTTTTTGCTCTTTTTCTTGAACTTTCAACAATCTCAGAAACATGAGATCCAGATTCTTGGGCATGACCAGCAGAACAATCAAGAGAGCTCAATTGGCCACCAGGGTCACCTAAATTAGCCATGGACTTCAACAACAAATGTGGGGAGCTCTCTTGATATGTGTTGCGTTGCCTCAAGCAAAACAAAGCAGAAGAAACCTGGAAATGAAAGGTGATCTATTAGAAAATAGCGTGTGTGGAAAAATGAACTTGTATTATTGTATGTGTAAATTATATCAATAGCTTCTTTTATATATAAGGGAAAGCACAAGAAAAGTACAAGAAAATACAGCTAAAACTAACTAATTGAAGATTAACAAACTAAGTTAACTAACTAATTACAAAAGCACAAGAAAAGTACAAGAAAATACAACTGAAACTAACTAATTGAAGACTAACAAACTAAGTTAACTAACTAATTACAAAAGCATGTGGCAATTATAAAAGACACGTGGAAATATGTATAGAAAAAATCTAAACTAAAAATACAATCTCTAATATCACTCAAGTAGTTTCTCCATGGTCAAAGCAAAGTAGTGCAATACGCTGGAAAACAAATTAAATATGAAAGTTGGTCAATAAAAATAGTGGAAAAATGAACTTGTATAATTGTGTGTAAATTATATCAATTGCTTCTCTTATATAAACAAGAAAAAGCACAAGAAAATTCAACTGAAACTAACTAACTGAAGACTAACAAACGAACTGATTACAAAAGCACATGGAAATTATGAAAGCACATGTGAAAAATATGTAGAGAAAAATCTAAACTAAAAATTCAATCTCTAATCTAAAGATAAAGTCTCTAATATCACTCAGGCAATTGTTGCATGATCAAAGCAAAGTAGTGGCAATACAATGGAAACGAAATTAAATATGAAAGTTGGTCAATAGAAATTCTTGCCTGCTCATTGACTTCATTTAACTGTAAGAGTACTGCAGCATATTGCTTCTTAAAAGATTCTGACTCCTTGAGAGAGTTATCCCCATCTTTTTGGTTATCAAAAACAGCATCATTCATGCACCTCAGCTCAGCCAGTACAGCTTCCTACAAGTTTTAATATTATCTATCAGCTCACTTTTAACCACCAAGGCTAACTGGACTAGTCATGAAATCTTTAAGGGTAAAATACATTAACTATCCCTAAGGTTTGGGCTAATGCCAACTAGGTCCAAAACTTCCCAAAACTAACCAACTTAATCCCTAAAGACAACTTGGTCCCTAAACAGCTAAACGCCGTTACTTATTCTATTCTCTCTCTCCCTCTCTCCCTAAATCTCCTTTGGTTGTTAGGTTCGGATGATTTGGGTGAGGTTTAGATGATTTGGGTGAGTTTGAAAAATGGGATTTTAGGTACTACTGTTCGTAGATCTATGGGTTTAGTATTTTGATTTGGGTTTTGGGGTTTCCAGTAAATGATGGTTGAATGGATGTCTTCGAGTCTAGCACCTGTGGTTTGGATTTAACTTTTGGTGGGTGTCCTTTCAAATTTATGGTGGCTGTGTGGCTTGGGTGGCTGTGGCTTGCTAGATTTGGTTTGGTTTGCCGTGGGTTTTTGGATTGGTTTGATTTGGGTGGCCGTGAGCATGGGTCTGTGGTGTGTATCAAGAAATGTTTGATGTGGTTGGTGGATATGGGTAAGGGTTTGAGGTGGTGATGGGTTTGGTTTTGGGGTTGCTGGCAAACATCGTTTGAAACATTCAGTAGTTTTTTTTTCTTTTGTTGCTGCACTGGGTAGGAGGTGGTGGCAGCCGTGGGTTGTTGTTGGTGTTACTATTTTTGGGTGGGTAGAAAATAGAGAGAGAGAGAGAGTGAATTGATGCAAAACTGGCCTTGGGCTTCATGTAGCAGTGATGGTTGTTCAATGGAGTTGCTGATGCCGGTGAAGGCTTATGGATTTTATAGGTGGCCAGGTCTGGTGAGAGAGAGAGGGGGACGAGAGAGAAGAGAGGGAGAAGGGAATAAGTAATGGCGTTTAGCTGTTTAGGGACAGGTTAGTCTTTAGGGACCAAATTGGATAGTTTTGAAATGTTTTTGACTTAATTGGCATTAGCTCAAACCTCAAGGTAAGTTAATATATTTTACCCAATCTTTAAATACAATAATATCCAACAGGTAAAAAACATTTACAATGATGCAGAAATAGCAATTAATAAGTAAAACCTTTTTGTCAAGAGTAAGGGTCAACTCAGAGAGAGCTTGTACATCAGCTTCCTTTGCTTGGATCTGAGCAAGAAGTGAAGGCTGAGAATTTGCTGCTTGTTGGGTATTAGCAATATCAGTAGGCCTTACTTTTGCTTGTAAGCTGGAACTTGGTGAACCACCCTGACATAAAACAGTTTCTGCTTAGTTAATATCACGCTCACTTTGTTTCTAGATGATTGCCATATCAAATTCTTCTTAGTGCATGAAATTTTAGTTGAGCCGTAGGTTCCAGCACTCAGAAAAAATACTAATAATAGAATTATTGTATGATTCATAGTTCCATGGGTATGACAACAGCCCAAATATTAGCAAAAAACACAACTTAAATTCCAGAATGTACTGAATTTTACCTGCTTTAATAAATTGCTGATGTGATGAGATGACGGGGAAATATAAGGACCATCTGTGCTCTCCAGATTCTCACTCGGGGCAAATTTAATTTTAAGCTCGTTGAAGTTCTCAAATAATTTATTAACAGAAGCATTGTGCCTAGTTAGAGATGCAGGCATATTTTCCAACGGATTGAAAGGCATGCAATCAATATCCTGTGATGAAAAACAGGTATTACACCGTGCCATCCATAAAAAAATGATAAACAGAATGCCAAACATTGAAATTTGCTGAAATTCAGAGAAATAGTTAATAGCAAAAATCTTCAAATCTCAAACAAACCTGAGAAAGAAAAGACATGCATAGTCTCTCAAAGACATAATATTGCTACACTATTTAATCATAACTAAAATCAATGCAGCACAGTTCAAAGGCATTAAAAAGTAAAAACAAAATAATGCCACAATTGGCTTTTGGTACTTTATATAATTGTCAGGAGCTCAAAGGAAAAATCAAGCCAATCCATCTTTGGCATCTGATTTTTACAATATGGGCAAATAAATTCTTGCATTCTAAAGGTTACACGGTTGTGGAATACCATATTCAACTTCTGAGAAATTTGAACTCTAGATTTTGAATACAGCGATGCAATCAGAATTCATCTCATTAGGAGTATACAAATAAATCTGAGAGGCTAGTCATCAACTATATCACCATGTTTATACTACTATTGTAATGAGAACTGCAAACTATTACCACCTTATATCCAAAAGTTCACACAGGGAATTTCTAAATTTAAAAAGACAATTGAAGTTAAATAGAGCAGAGTTAGCCAACAAGTTGTAAAGGCATTATCAACATTAAATATGAGTGGAACAGAAATTCAAAATTTAAGATAAAATGCATGTAAAATTTTTGTAAGGATATAGAACAATCAAACCAGACATGGGCTACAACTGATGCTATACTTAACAATAAGTTATGGCCATAAAACCAATTAAGAATACAAATTCCAAATGCTCAAACCCCCACCCCACAGACATGGAGCAGCATCAACACAATAAATCCACCAACGAAAATTCCAGTAAAAATTTGTTTTCTCCTAGAAAATGATCCAAGACATTTACACGTGAGAAAGAACGGAGTACAATATGCTGAATCAGTTGTTCACAAATAGCTTAACAACCTGCTACAACTATAAACTCCCACTACTTAAGTGATCCTATGACAAGAAAATTCCACATACATATTAAACATCTATACTTTAGCATTAAGAGGCAAAATAAAATTTCCAAAAAAAAACTTTCCTAGATTAATTACCACCACTCAACTTCTCTGATAATTTTCATGAACTAACACAAGGTTAATAGAAAAGGGCATCAGAGGATATGTAAGATAGCAATGCATTGTGTGTGCGCTACCCCATTTGACATAGTTAAGTCAAATGAGAAACCAAGTCACCACATCAAACAACTTTTTAAAATTTTATCTTCCTATTCTTTTTTTTTTTTTTTTTTGACAAGTAAGAAAGATGTATATTCAGAAAACTACTTTATGCAAAGAAGCACAAAGCATATCAAAGATTAAAAAAAAAAAAAGAAGAGAAAAGCAAAAACAGAGGCATCTTCCTATTCACCTTTCTTATATATGCAAAACAACACTACTTAATTGTGCCAATTTTTAAAGTCGAAACAGCCTTACATCAGACAATATGTAAAACACAATAGAAAATTGTAATGGGAGGGAAGAAAAAGTACCAGGACAAATTCAACCCCTAGTTCAGGCTGGTCAAACTGAATTCGACACCTACAATGGTCAACAGTTAATACACTTCCATTATGAATTTCTCTTGTCCTTGGATGCAGAGCAATAACACGTTGTCCAACTGATAAAGGACGAGCTAAATCAGTTGGAAGTCCTTCCCTGGTACCGGCACGTAGTTCAGCATAATGTCCTCTAACAGATTCCCGGTACTGATTTAGCTTCTCTCTCTCTTCCTTCAGAAATTGCTGAGAAAATCGCCGGGGTCTGCCCAGTGAACTGCATCAACAAGAAATTGTGATTGAAGCATTTGGTAGCTGACACTTTATCAATCATGTGGGAAAGCACAGTATGAACTCTAAATGAAGGTTAAGAATCAAAACCTCCTTATAACACCCCATTCAACACGGGTTAATCTTGGAACAAGACCCAATCCAACGTGATCCAAGTACTCCATGAACTCCCTTTTAGCAAACCAAGGGTAATCTATTGCACTGTAGAACCACTCAAAAGTGCACCATCTCCGTGCTTGATCCGAAGATAGGCAATTAGAAAGCTTTTCCTGTTATACAAAAATATATGAAACGTTAAAAAGAATTTGAAGAAACTCAGTTTTATTGAAACATAAACAATGATATATATTTTACCTTAAGACTGAGTACTCTGTCGTGGGATGAAAGAATCTGTATACTGGGATGGTCATTCAAAATATTTTCAGAAGATTTTGAATCATTCTGTATTACTGGTTTCTGTAGATCCACCTTCCTTCTACTCCTAGCTTTAGTTGGTAGGTTGACCTGGTCTGCTGATGTAACTTGTACAGTTGGTAGAGCTGAATCATTTCCTTCCCCTCTGAGATCAGTACTCAAAGGTGTACGTTCTTTAGGTTTCACCACCCTTCCTTGTTTTGCTTGTGCGGAATTATGAGAAGAGCGTCTACCTTTATTCACCGAGACCACTTCAGCAGTAGCCTACAACCAAACGCAAGGTACTTAGATGCAGAGAACAGAATTGGATTGCAATTACCGTAAATCATACATGATAAAGTGAGACATGCTAACTAATTTCAACTTAAGGTCTATACACCATAAAAAACTTGCAAATACATACATATATATATATATATATACAGTTCCTTAGGTGTAGTACATTATTTTCACCAATGTAATCAAACACATGGATGCATTGATCACCAATACAACAACAAAGCCTTAGTTCCAATATATATATATTGCTTGATATACACTGGCCCATGTCCTAAAATTTTAAAGTGTTTAAAATAGTGGTTCACGAAAATGATAACTGAGTCTCATTGTATATAAGGTCTTTTGGTAAAAAGTCTTGATGACTCCCATTTAGGTGATTCCTCAAGTTTCACATGCTCAAGGCCAACATTTATTTCGGTGGTAATTTAACATGTTGTAGGGAGGGATGCCAGTGGTCTGCTTTATATAAATGCTGGCCTACTTCCTAATAGCTTAAGATGTTGGGACAGACACGAACAGTTTAGTAATTAGTATGACATATGGACCAAAGCATGAATTCCTGAATTATGACCAAAGAAAAGAATTGCAAGAAAGGATATCTACTTCAATCTGCTATGAACAGAGATTATAACATATAGTGCAGTTTTAACATTTGCCCTCCATTCTGGAAAAAAATTTCAGACCAAACATAAGTCTGGTTCCCTTTTGAAGATAAGTGCCATATTCCTTTATGAAGTAACTTGGGTGCAATCCAAACCCCAAAAGCAATTTATGTGATACCAATGCACATTAAAATTGTAGAAGCAGTACACTGAAAACTTCAGAATTGGTAATCTCACTCAACCAGTCATAAGCCATCAACCAAATGCACGCGTGCGCGTGCGCACACACACACATATATATATTAGGATACTACGGTGCAAGATCATGTTAGAAATTTGTTTCTGTTATCAACTTTCAGGGTACAAAGAATTAGTAAATTACGCACCTCGATCTTTTTAGGTTCACTATGAGAATTGGTATGAGCTTCCTTTTCAAAAATCTGCAGCTAACAAGGAATTTGCATATGGTCATTGCTTCATGCCAGGGCCAAATAAAAATTATATCACCAATTAAGAGAAATACAGGCAAACTGGTTTGAGTTAGTTTTATGTTTTCTTACTTTAAATGGCGAGGTTTTCTGTTTCCTTTTCCGTATTCCAGTATTGGACGGGTGAGCTTCCTCCTTTGTTTCAGGAATAGCACCAATGTTGTGAGTAAATCCTTTGCTCAATTTAGATGTCCTCAAAGCACTGACTTCGGCTTCTGGAATAGAATGATTCCCTTTCAATTTAGACTTGTCAAGACTTTCTTCTTTGACCTGTGCAGATGACTCTTAACAGACAGAAAACCAAAGATGATCAGATCTTGAGTAAAATTACCTCCTAATACAGTATTTATTCAAAGCATAACCAAAACCCAAAGGTTTACTGTTCCCATTCTCTGCGTAGCAAAAAGTATATCACAGAAACAAACTAACACAAAGGCACCACAAAAGTACAGAAGTGGTTGAGAAAAAGAAAAACAATCAGCTATCAATCAAGCAATGCAAATTATACATCATCTTGGAAAATAGAATCTCCAGTGATATCAAGAATATTGAAAGGAGCATTAGGGAGACTTTGGACAAGTTGCATTATACAGATAGATTAGATGCTTTGCATATCATGCTAAATTCAATATTAATGTGAGCACTTATATACACTTGCTTGCAAACTGGTGAAAAACCCATGGGGAGAAGCAACTAATTAGGTGGTTAACCACAAGCTACATTTTTAATGCCACAAGTTGCATCTACTGGAGGAAAAAATATATTCTAAAGCATACTTAAGCCCCGCCACTTTACAGAGAAGCAGTCATGTAATTGCATGCATAACAAAAAGCTTCCCTAAGATCAGATTATGTGATTGTCAACTTTGGAGATTACTAGTCAGATTGGGTTTTTGTTTTAAGGAATGATAATTCCTTTAAAAATTTCTATCTATTGACTATTCATAGCAATTTTTTATTATTGTTTTATTGCTGAAACCAACTTCAGTGAAGTACCATATTGTTTAGCATTGAATATGTTAAAATATCAGATAACAATTGTTGCACACTTATATTCAGAAAATATCCAAGTTTGACACATAATGAAGTGTATGCACCATAATCAAAGTTCAAAGATAACCAAAATGAAAGAGATGGCAGGCTAAATCAAGGAAGCACCTCTTGTCATAGATTAGTTTTTGCATGACTTATTATTCAAAAATTATTTGTTGAAGTGCAGATTCTTACCAGTATCTGGCATCATCAAAGACAGATTTGCCAAAGTTTGTAGGGCATCAAATTCAGAGCCATCATCTACATGAAGAGGAGAAACGAATAATAAAAGAATTAGAAACATGCTTCAACAAAATGGAGAGAAACAGGTCAAACTTAAAGGTCAACAAAATAAATAAATTTGTGGGGACCTGGGGAGGAGGTAGGTTCATAAATGATCAAGTTAAACAGATCTCATCCAAATATGCTATTAGCTTTAACAAATTAATTAAACACCAGGTTAAAACCTGGGAAGAAAAATATGATGACTGCATCACATCAAAAAACTATCCTGTTGTAGAGATGAAATTACTTCAGGAGGGGAAAAAAGGGGGGGGGGGGGGGAGGTGGTAAACATACAAGTTACAACTACCAGAATCTTCTTGTCCTAAAAAAATTACAAATGATGTTCTATCACATTCTTACCCACATAATGCAAATAACTAAAACCAAGGAAAATATGTATGAAGCTTGGTCATTTCAGTTCAGTACAAAGGTCTGTAAAGTTCATGACAAGTCATTTATGCTCAATATTCTCTCTCTCTCTTCTTTTTTTTTTTCTTCATAAAATATGTGTTTAGGAAAGAATTAGGATTTTGGATGTTAACTTGTTCTCCTATAAAAAATAAAACCAGCTTCCATCTCCTTAATAAAACAAAGGCAATTACCTGCAAAGATCTTTATAGGAGAAAGAGTATAGTCCCCACATATAATTCAATCAATAAAAGCATACAGAGATCTTATTGTAGAGGAAAAGAGAAGAAAAAAAGAACAATAATATTAATATAAATAAAATCTTGATTTAAGAAAAAAATTATAATATACCTCCTCCAAACAGAACTTTCTTACTTCTCTTCCTCGGACCCTTAAAAGGGGACCTCACAACCTCACTTTCAAGCTTTCCTTTGACAGCACCCGGTTTTTGTCCCTCCTCTGTCCCACTACATGCTTCTTTTATGTCATCCACATCATTGTTTATGCTTTCTTCAACTTCTGGCTTCTTTACATGGTACCTCTTCACCTTCTGTTGACCTACAGTACCAGCACGTTCTCTACCCCTTAAAAACCCTTTATCTCTAGCATAATCTCCATTATCAGCTTCAGTGCTTCCTAAGCTTAATTCACAACCACCCTCATCCACCTGGCTACCACGAAGCTTGGTACAGGTTGTTTCTGATTCAGCATGCTGATTAGCAAAAAGGGTCACAATTGATTAACCAATTATCTTAAAGTAACTTAACAGAAAGCAACAGAAACTGTTAGATAAAATGTTTACTTACCATCCTTTCACCATTCTTAACAGGTGATGGCCTGGCGCCCTTTGCTTTTCTGTTTGGTGTTCGAGAGAGTTGGGGAGAACCACCTCTTTGTGAAGCCTCTGTCAACACTAATGCAATCTCATGAGCAACATCATCATCTTTGGAATCCACCTTTTGTTTTGAACCTTGCCTCGCTGGTGAAAAATACTTCTCTGCATTATCTTTATCGTAATACGAAACTGGGACACGAGGTGTCCTTTTTCCAACAGCATGGGGCTTAATCCCTAAGAGAAATTTCAAAACAACATCAACAAAGAACTCAGGAAAACTAAAATAGTGTAAAATTGACACCCCCCCCACTCCCCCTCTTTCTCTTCCCCCAAAAGGATAAGAGTATTTTTCTCCCAAAGACCAATTGTAAAAAATAAGCAACAAGATATCAAAAGAATCAACATCTTGGCACAGATTCTACGTGTTCCCATGAGGCATGGAAGGCCTAGTTTCAATTCCTAGATTAAATTTAAAACACCTAGAGCCAAACTACCTATACAGAGAGAGAGAGAGAGAGAGAGAGAGAGAGAGCACAAGCAAAATCTTTTTTCCCACCAGAACGCCTCTTCTTCAATAATGATAGGCAGCCATAACTTGATGCAACTGACTGGGACCGCGAAACATCAGGAAAGTTCCCATCTAATCCTTTGGAGGTGTTATTCTGGGTTTTAACACGTGCACGCTTTTGAGGCTTCCGAGATACTTCTGCACCCTCATTGCTTTCTTGTTCACTATCACTTCCTCCCTGACAGCCCACAAAACATTTAATTTAGTCCCAACAGTGCAATCCCTGCAAGCTGGTTGCACTTTCTAGATGCAGATGAACTTAATAGATAAGTCAACATATACATTCAATACTCAAATACGAGGGACACAAACCACCAACTAATGCATCATAAATATAGGAGGGACACAACAACCAGATATTGATTTTTTTTTCTTTTTCTTTTTTAATTGACAAGTTACACACACCGACTAGGTCCCGAACCTATGACCTGACTTACCTCCATGATATTCCTGTAGGAGTAAATACCATGATTACCATCTGAGCTAGAGCTCATTGGCATTTTATTATTTTGAATTTTACTTTAAGCAAATAACAATTCCAGGAAATTTTTCTTAGTTAGATACAATTACCAAAAAAAAAACTCCTTCAGAATATACAAGCTTAGAATTTTACAAGTCAAACCAAATTCCAAGTAATTCTTAATCCAGAAAATTTTACAACCAGCCAATGCCCAAATCCAATTCTATATTCTAGCATCTGCATCCTTGATGATCCTAATTTAAGCTGCAAAAAATTAACAAAATTGACAACTACCACTGAAGAAAATTATAGTGATATGACGAGACAAGATCCCACAGATGGGTAAAGGTTCCCCTCTTGAACAGGAAAACTAGGGTAGGTAAAGAATGAAGAAAACCAAACCCTTTCCCATGAAAAGTAATAGTGAACCACTGCACTATTACCATAGGGATATTTTGGCATTGAGTCAGGTTTTTTGTTTCTGTTTCTCAATTTTTCATCACAAAAAGTAAGGTTTCCTTTCCTCTTGCAGGATTTGTAAAGAGGATAAAACAAAAGGATCATAATTCACAAATATTGAAGGCAAAATCAATTGGAGCACCATAATATTTCCAAAAAAGAAAGATCCATGTGAAAGTCTACAAAACTGGTTTAAAACTGAAATCCACTCTCACCAGTACACAGTAGTGATCAGTCATCATAGCTATTAGTCCAACCACAGAAGCAGTACCCTCTGGCAGAGATAAGTAGGCCTGAAAACAGAGCACAAACCAAAATCACCACAAATTTTTTTTTAAAGCCAGGCTAACCAAAATTCTCCTTAAAGTGTCCCATAATGTGCAAAAAGATCAAACTCTGGCAACCCAAAAAACAAAAAAATAATGGCGGCATCACTTAGAAACAGAAACACTTCAAATTTACAGAAAAAACATAAATCAATAGAAGCAACCCTATTGATGCGATAAGAAGTATTTTGTTAATCATTATAAGCATTAAAACATGAAATATGACAACAAAATCACGGATACTTAGCATCACAAAATAAATAATGAAATAAAGATAAGTTACTGGGTAGATTCAAGTAATTGAAAACCATGAGCACCTTATTCATACTGTAAAGGGCCTCTACCATATCTGTAGATCGGTTGCGCACTGCAGCAGCCACCTAAAGAAACCAGATCACACGGGAACCAGATTTATAAGCATATACTAAGATGGACATGACCCCAACTATGCATTAAAGTAGAATAATCCAAATTCTCAAGCTTGAAGTTGCAAGTTTGATCCCACAAAATTTATTGAAGAGTCCAAGAAACAGTTTGTGGTGAACAGCAAAAAGCTCCATCCAGGTAACAGCACTTATTGTAACCTATATCTAATAAGAATACTATATTGTAGTTATGAAGTTTGTACTGACCTTCTTCCAATCTTTCCCAAATTTACGATATGCTGCATAAAAGCGCTCAAGCTCTTCCTTGCTCCATTGAGCTCCTAACATATCAGACAACTTCCTCTTCTACACATGATTGGAAGAAGTAATGAATTAAAAAAGGCATCCAACTTTTCACAAGTTGCTTCTTACCAGTTTCAATTATATCAATATGATATGAAGATACTACTATTGTTAGCATAAATATACTGGGACAGGTTCATATACAATAACAGTTTTAGAACATGATTACCTTCTGAACAAAGCCAGGACTGCCCCGCTGCCTACTTTTGTTAGCATTTTCTCCATCCTTACTGGATGCAACCTCATTAATATAAGAAAACCGCTTATTGACACTTCTCGATTTTCTTGATGGGGCCATGAGTAACTTCCTCAGTTGTCTGTATCATATTGTAATAAGAAGAAGCAAAGCATGAGTTACCAAAGCAATATCCTTAATGAAAAGAAAAGCTTATAAAGTTAACGCAGTGTTTTAACAATCACTACCCCCACCCCTTTTCCATTTAAAAAAAAAATGTGTTCACCAGAGTTGTCTACATTTTTAACTCCCACCACCCATGTCCCCCTAATGGGTTGGTTTAGGGGGGGGGGGGCGGGGGGAGAATCTGAAGATAGAAATTTGCTCAAATGTATTGGTCAAGAATAAAATCATATTTGAATTGACTAACAATAAACGACTGGGAAATGATACTATTTTACCACCATACCACTGGTGCATCTTGTTGTAAAAATTGAATTGTCAAAAAATAAAAAATAAAATGAAAAAAGATAATTTGGTTCTTCAACCTCAACAACAACAACAATCAAGCCATAGTCCCGAAATTTTGGCATCATATACAGACTCTCAACAGACTAGTTAGGTTCAAAAACATGTACTATTTTTCACTATTTTTATTATATCCAAAGTCGTACTCTCTATTACTCTCTTAATTGACATGTCCTTTTTACTACTTCCATTAATGTTATTTTTGGTCTTCTTCTACATTTTTTTTTGTTCCCTCAAATTGATTCAACTCACTCTTTCTCATTGGTGCATTAATAGTTCTCCTCTAAATATGACCAAACCATCTCAAATGACTCTCCCTCATCTTTTCTCATTAATAGGGACCACCTTAATCTTTAAGAGAATATCTTCATTTCAAATCCTATCTTTCTTTATATTTACACTTATCAATCTTAACATTCTCATTCTCACTACACCTCAACATTTTATGAATATGTTTCTTCTTAATGACTCAACATTTAGTACCATAAAGCACTGTTGACGCTTTTCAACCTCTCTATTTTTATGAATTATTGATTAAAGATATCAAAAACTCTCACGATTTGGTATCTCTTGAACATCAAGTCTTACCTATCAAAAAAAATCTCTTGAACATCAAGTCTTACAGGCCCGCCATCTATATGCTAAATTCCGAACTACTATAATCTCTAATAAGCTACAAAAGTAATTTCAAATCTGTCAACATCCTCATAAATGTTAGATTAGCAACAAGAAGGGAAAGAACATTAATGCTTTTTTTTGCTAATCAAAGCTAAGAAAAGAATGGAAATATTGCAAAGTTTTTGATCCAAGATTTACAAACTGATTCAACAAAGGACAGAAATTTAAAATTGTTTTCTTCTTTTTCTTTCTTTAAGTGTCATAGAAATCCTATGTAAGGTAATGAATCCTAAGAAATGGCTCAAATTGTTGGGCAATACCTTAAAGTAGCAACAGCAAAACAATACCATCAATCAAAGCACATCTATGTTCTAAGCATGAAGAGAAGTGTAAGCAAACAATTAATGCTAAAGAGCAATTAAAAGAGGTTCAGAAAATGTAGGAAAGAAAAGTTTTCGACTCAGCAAAGCCCATATCAAAATATTTGACTTAGTTGATATATAATATATATATACACACACACAAGTATACAACCTTGTCTTTCCCTCATTTTCCTAGGGAACCAAACTGCTGGTCCACACTAACAATTTGCAAGAATAACAAGCAACGAAAAGTGTGTCTGTTCAACACAATGTTTAGAGCAAACAGGTGTTACTCATACCATCAGATCCCCAGATTGCTCATTTTCCCTCAGTTTCTTCCCTCACTTAAATACCCCTCTTACACAAGCATTTCAGAGCCAAATCTACCAAAATTCAAATCCATAGCTCCCTCCACTAACTCAGGAGTAAATAACCTATACACAAGCATTGCAGGCGTAACCTTGGCACGTGACAAGGTTTTACAAAAACCCAGTTGCCAAATCAAGATCAGCAAATGCATCGCATACCCTTCAAGTAGCTAATTAGATTTCCGAGTTCACTCATCGGATCAGAGAAAACAAAAATCCTCCACCTATTCAGCTAACGTAAAGTCCTCCTTCCCATTTTACAAGCTGAAACAATAATAAGCACAACAGTCTATCTCTTTACGCTATTTTCCTAAACTCAGTCTCAGATTTCCCGCCAACCAAACAGAAAGGACGAGAGGAAAAAATTTCAGATTCCACAACTGTATTCACAAAAATCAAAATTCAAACAGCTTCAGAACACAGAAAACGAAAAAGAGCAAAAAACAGCAAAATCAACGATCCAAAACCGTTTGGTTGCTGAGAGAACAAATTGCGAGAAAAGTAAACAGAATCCACAATTCCGAAATCAAATTTCAAAAAAGAAAAAGAAAAAAAGAAATACTCACTGAACTTATAGCAGCAAAACACAACTACATCATAATTCAGACACTTCGATTTGATCTCATTCCAAACCCTCAGTTTTCTCAGAAACCAAACAATTACGAAAACGAAAAAAACCGGTTCGGAATTTCGAAATTGTCTGAACAATTAACCCTAGAAAGTGAGAAATTCAGCAACAAGAAAAATGCGCTCTCACCGATCAAATCGTGTGCCGCTACGAAACCGAGCTTTAAACAGCGACAGAAGAGAACAGAGCCACCGTCCGATCGAGAACGCGAAGCACAGCACCAAGTGAAGAAGATGAAGATGAGGAAGAAGAAGAGAAATGGGAATGAGAATTTGAGGGCATAACCGCGAAACTTTAAAGTGATAATAATAGACCCGGAATGAGAGAGAGAGTTTTGTAATTACAATTTTCTCTCTCTCATCAGTCTCAGATTTTTGTGTTTTTAAATTTCTTTTGGTTTTGGTTTGGTTTTGGAGTTTGATTTTGATTATTTGGGTTTTTGGGTGTGAGTGCTCCTTCGGGGTTTTCCCTGGTCTATCGCATCATCAGCCGTACACGTGGCATTTATGAGAATTGTGGAAGATCGACGTGCGGTTTTGGATAACATCCTCACCGTCAATTTGTTTGGCCTCATCCAAAACACACAAATTTCCACGGGCTTTTTAAAATTGTGTGAAATTACATTTAACCCCTTGATGGTTTTTGTTATGACATTCAACTCCTCTTATGTTTGAATATTTTTTTTTTTAGGTTTTTTGTTTGAAATAAGATACTCACATAACTTCCCTTAAAATATAAAAAAAGAAGAAAAAGTATTTATACATTTTTTTTATAGGAAAAAAAAGTATTTATATTGATTTCTCCTAAATGGTTGAAAAAAGTTATAAAAATCCAAAATAGATAATTCAAGTATTTTATTAATTCCTTTTAAGTCTTTAGGGATGTGTAAATGGTTTACATTTTAGGAAATGTGATTATCTTTTTCTAAACTAAAGGAGATGTGAGTGAATAACGGAAAAATTTAGGGAAAGTCATTGTAATTTTTCCTTTAAAATTAATTAATTTATTGTTTATATATATATATATATATATATATATCTTCATTCAATAGTCCTATCTTACCACCTTGCACTCTTAGCGCGAGATTCAAATTTCGAGGAGAGAGTTTTACACATATATATACACTTAACTTAGACTAGAGTAGAATTTCTAATTTTTTTTTTCTACCATACATCTCAAAAGACCATCAATAAATCTAACCAAAAACTTCAAATTTTTATTTTTTTACAATTGTTGATGTGGCCCAATTATAGTTTTTTTTTGAGAAGGTGGCCCAATTATAGTTAATAATTATAAAATGGTGGAAATATTAGACCTATGTAAAAAGTGATGTAATTCTAATAAAAACTTATAACCTTATCAAGTTATGAAAAAGATTGTGAAAACTTTTGTATCTAATTGTTTGATAGCTAGATTTAAAAACATGTTTGGAGTAAAACCTTTCCTAATGAATATAACAATTGTGCCAAACAAATTTATATATATATATATATATATTTTACACATTCTGACTAAAATCATCGTACCAATCAAAATTTAGTGAAATGGATCAAAACAAGCAAAATAGGCGAGGTGATTCGTAATCATACTAGTTAATCAACCGGAACAGAATTTTTAGTCAGAACGGAACATGTATGATAACAAAGGCAACTTTGAGCATCAAGAGATTTTTTTCCAATTTTGGCTAAAGGGCCTGCAATAGCTAATAGTGAAGAGGTTGAGCTTCTTCCTTGCAGAAAGGCAATGGAATTTGCAATGGATGATGGGTTCAGAGAGTTTATCATTGAGGGGGACAACATTACCATCATGAAGTCTCCATTGATTTCAGGTTCTCATTTGCCTCAGACTGGCCATATTGTGCAGGATGTCCAGTGTCTACTTAGAGGCGTCTGTTGGCTCTCTAAACATACAGTTGATGATGTTATTTGGTTAGAGGATTCTCCTCCCCCAGCTCTAGAGGCTCTGTACTCAGGATTTAATCCATTTTTCACAATGAATGAAACTTTGGTTTTGGCTTCAAAAAAATGCAGAGTCGCCTTAGCTTGAAGGTTCTCTAGTGTCAACATAAGGCCATACATGAAATTTATACACTCACTGGATCATCGAGTAGTGATGACGAAAATCATATATTTTGTAATGAAATTAAGCCATGCAGATCAACAACCTCACATGTATCACATTGTGAAGCTGCTTTATAATTTATATAAACAAGAACGAACTTTTCAAAAAAAAAAAAGGGAAAAAAGAAAAAGAAAAAGAGAATGAACTTGACACGTGAATCGTGATCTCGAATATACTGCTAGTATCTTTAGTCAACATTGCCATGAGTATCTTGGTTTTAAATTCTGAAGTCAACTGAACATTATCAAGGAAGCAATTAGGAGTTTCTACTTTCCCATGCAAAGTTTCTTCTCCTGGCCAATGCAGGTTCTGAGAAAGTACTTGGAATATGGGTGGTGGTGCTACATCTAATAAGTCAACTAGGGAGATGATTATGGATTTTGATGATATTCACTGTGCTTATGGAAGTTTTGGTGTATTGTGAGTGTGGTAAATAATATGCATTTGGGTTACAAAATATGTTTCATTTCTGGGGGTTAGACTTTGGTACAATGCCCTCTATTTAAGTGATATATCGTGAATGCGAGTTTAGGAATCAGCCTCTCTAAGACTGGGTTTAAAGCAGCTTACCAATCGCCTCTCATAAACCTTGCAAAAACAATAGTCTCGCAGAAGTTTCTTTTAAAAAAATGTCATCATCATTAAGTAGAGCTCTCACCCTGTGTTAATTTGCTTTGCCAGGCACCTCCACAACATTACCTGAATATTAGCCCAATTTCATATCTTATTAAGACTTTCTTTTTCAACTTAAACTTTAATTCAGCTTTCTTGAAAGCTGCCAAACCAAAATCTTAAAACACCTCACACTGGAGGACCTGCACAACATACAAAAATGAAAATTCCACAAAGGCCAATGATAAAGTCTTAGTTTTGATTGCAATAAATGTAAAAGTGTACCAACCAAATTCAGAAAGATTTTTCCCTTATACAGCATGAAGCAATTGTGCACTGTCTTTACAAATTTTGGGCCTAATCTCAATCAAATGCAAAAAAGAAAAAGAAAAAAAAGGAGAGTCATGCACACACACAGATAAACACTTAAAGAGGAACTCTGTGTTAGGAGCAATTTATATCATATGGGCAGTACTAAATGGTCATGTCTCTCTATCCCAGTGAGCACCACATTTAAAAGCTCCGCACGTTACCTATAGATTCTGAGCTAAGCCACTAACAAACAAGATCATACCATTTGCAAGACCTAGCAGTAGCTTCCATGTAGAACAGGATTGTGATACAATAAGAATAACTGAAATTACCAAACAATCTCGAGTATCACCAAGAATCAATTTTTATAGCATGGTAGATGGGTTATATATAGGTATATTGTTAAAGCCCAAGCTTCAATCATGACAAGAAACAATAGACAATCAAAAAATACGAATAGCATAACTAGCTTGAATTAATTCCACTCTTGGACATGAACCAAAGCAAGTTCAAGAACAATGGGATTGAGCAACACAATAAAAATAACACAGCATTTCGAATCCATGACATAAATATTTACAGCAGCCGCATGCCTGTATCCAAGCTCCCTCTTACTAATTGCCTGCTTAGCTTGAAAGATCCGGTTTCCCTTTATAGCTTCAATAGCTAAGAAGTTTCCTCCAAATAATTCGTCAATTTCTGCAGGAATAACTTTTCAGGGTCCTCAAACAAACAAGTCACTCTAAAAGTTAATCTTAAATAAAAGTCTCAATAACAAAAATTCCATAAAACCCAGTAATACTTCTCTTCTCCAAGCTTGGTGAAAAAGCACTAGGTGATCATATATGGGAATTAAATTAGTTGTACTCTGGGCGTAAACTAAAGCAAGATTAACACCAAAGGATTCTAGTGGATCAAGTAACTATATAGAAGGAAAATTTGATTCATAATGTGGGTTATAACTGATTCATTTCACTCCTTGCCTGATACATATTCAATTTTGTAGTCATTTTCTAAAGATCCAATTTTTCCTTGTATAGCTTCAAAATGTCAGACGCTTCCTACTTATAACACATCACAAACTTCTGCAGGAACAACTCCTCCGCACACACAAACACCCTAGGCAAGTACATATTCTTCTTAACCAAACCTTTCAATTGTAAAACTTGAATAACTGAAGCCCTTGGAATAAGTCGCTTCTCCAAGCTCAAACTTATAAGTGTTGGGCATTTGACAATAAGGGAAGCCTCCACACCCATCCCGTTGACTAAAAAATCCATCACCCGCATAATCTTATCCTCAGATACTGTAATACACTGGGGGCTCTTTCCAAATGCTACAAGAATCTCTTCCTCAGACAAACCCCACCTCTTATAAGCATTGACCTTCCTCTCCCATGTGGATTTATTCATTCCACTATATGCCAAAACAGCCTGAACAAAACTTAAACGCAAAGGATTGAATCCCATTTCCTTGACTCCCTCAACAATCTCTTTGAATCGAACTGTATCTGTCGTAATAGCTCTAGTCCATTTTTTAATAAAGCCACATATAATTGATTCAGGAACTCCAATTTCTCGCAGAAGATTGACATTAGGAATCACACAAGTGTCAAGTTTAACCACGGGGATAGACCAGAAACGTGTCAAAGCAATAATAGTGTTCTCATTAGTTCCAAGCAAACTCTTAAGGAAAACAAAAGAGGGAATTATGTGGTTTTCCAAGTTTCTTTTCAATATGTGCGGAATTCTAGTTAACACTGTGGCAATGTCAGAGCTTGTAAAGCCATTGGATAGGAAAAACTCAAATTTGGGCAAAGGTTCATTTGAGGATTTGACAGCAGCAGTGGAGGGTATCTTCTGATGATGCTTGAGACTTGGGTTTGCGAGAAACCATGGTTCTTGAAAAAGCTAATGACCAAGTCTGCTTTATCTGGGGTTTCAAAATTAACACTTTTGGAGGCTGATAGAGCAGCTTCCCTTGAGAACCCACATGTGTTTATGAGGTATGAGACTGTGAATGAGTGTTGATTTGAAGTGCTTGAAATGTATCTGTATCTGACAGATGATAATAACAACAACGATGGGAGGGTTTCAACGGTGTATAAATTCTGAGGAGTTCTAATGGTACAACAAAAAGTACCATGGTGAATAGCTTTATAGAGAAACTTCAGCATGTTACATAAGCGGTAGAAAAACTCACCTACTTATTAACGAGTCCATTTCAGAAGAAAATCTCTGCTGTGAATGAATGAGCAAGATTCCGAACCCCCAGAGTCCAAAGCTTATGCACTGCGTTAGGGGTTCTCTTGCTCCCTCCCTCCGTTGTACCGATTTTGATTTCCTCTGTACGTTTACTCTGTTGAAAACTCCCTTTTTTTTTTTCCTTTTTTTATATTATATTATATTATATATATATATATATATATATATATATATAAAAGGAAAATGTTAGAATGGTATGCTTTGACTATAAAAGGAAAATGTTAGAATGGTATGCTTTGACTAAAGAATTCTTTTGAAAGCTTGGGTTTGTTTTTCATTTTTTATTTTTTCCTAATTTTTAAAATCTAATTTATTTATTTTGAGAAACAGTTTTATATTGGCCTTTTCATGCATTTTCTTAGTATCCGGTGCATCCATTTTTTTAGTATAAGGTGCATTAAAGTGGGGGTAATTTGTAGAGTAGCATTTTTGTTAGCAACTATTTTTTTAGTTGGCATGTTTTGGAAACATTCTAACAAACTAGCATTTCGAGCATTAAAGGGTTGAGATTAGTGACAAAAATTGAGTCCTTCAGACTCGAGTTCAAATCCGATGTGAAAGAAAAAAGCCATATGGAAATCAAGTTAGTAAGACTCGAGTTCCACAGAGAGAATAAGAAGAACGAATAAGGAGAAGAAACCCAGTAGAATAAAGAAGAGAAACTCAATAGAAGAATACCAGCAGAACAAAGAAGAAGAAACCCAGCAGAGCTAAGTAGAAGAAACCCAGAACATTACAAACCCACATGAATTTTTTTTTTTTTTTAAGTATCTCCCAAAAAAAAAAAAAAAAAAACCAACCTTAACAATGGAGTTAAGGACTGATTTGGTATGGGATTGGCTAGCCGTTGCCCAAACCGATCAAAAATCAAACAACAAGGGCCTTGAATAAATGGGTCCCGAAACGAAGAAGAAGCCCAGTAGAAGAAGAACAGAACAAAGACGAAGAAGAAGAAACCCAGAACAAAGAAACCCAGTTGAACGGTATATCTTAATGAAGGAACTCGAGTCTAAAGACTTAAGTTCCACATGGATTTTTTCTTCCGCCTCAGATTGAAACTTGAGTTTTATAGACTCGAGTTTCACATTAAACTCGAGTTTCAAAAACTCGAGATGCTAGTTTGTTAAATAGTTTTGCAAATTTGACAACTAGCTAAAATATTTCAAAATTAATGATAAATGCAAAAAAAATTCCATTAAAGTGCCTGATAAATGTACAATCCATTAAGACAGAATTGTGTATATTATTTGAAAAATTATGTTGGTGAAATACAAAATTGCATATATTGTTTGAAAATTTATGTATGTGAAATACAAAATTGTGTATATTAAATATATAGAATTGTATAGTTTGGATTTTTTTTTGATAGGTTTGAAAATTGAATGTACATGCCTTACATTCTTTGTAATTTGTGAATAAAAATGTCCACAAATATTGTGTATGTTGAATATACTGAATTGTGTACATTTTTTGTAAAATTATGTACATTGAATACACAAATTTATGTTCATTCTTTGAAAAATCGTGTACATTATTTAAAAAATTATGTATGTTGAATAAACACAATTGTGTATATTATTTGAATGTTTGATACGCCTGGATAACTTTTTGTAGGAAGAAAAATGTTTATAAATATCGTGTATGTTGAATATACTGAATTGTGTACGTTAAATAATTTTTCAAATAATTTTTCATTATTTGAAAAATTATGTACGTTAAATATATAGAATTGTGCTCATTATTTGAAAAATTATGCACATTGAATATACAAAATTGTGTATACTATGAAAAATTGATAATGTTGAATATACAGAATGGTGTATATTACTTGAATGTTTGGATATTGAATGTACAAACTTTACATTGTTTGCAATTTGTAGAAAAAATGTCCACACAACAAAAAATTGTGTATGTTGAATATACAAAATTGTGCAAATTTTTTTTAAAATTATTTATATTGAATATACAGAATTGTGTATAGAATTTAAGAGATTGTGTATGGTGAATATACAGAATTGTGTACATTCTTTGAAAAATTGGGTGTGTTGAATATACAAAATTGTGTACATTCATTGAAGATTTGTGTACATGGAATATACAGAATTATGTACATTCTTTAAAAATTTGTGTACATTGAATATACATAATTGTGTTCATTCTTTGAAAGCGTGGATATTGAATGTCTAGACTTTACACTCTTTGTAATTTTTTATATAAAAAATGTCAATAAATATTATGCATGTTGAATATCTTCAATTGTGTATATTATTTGAAAAATAATGTATATTGAATATACAGAATTGTGTTCATTTTTTAATAGATTATGTTCGTTAAATATATAGAATTAAGAATTGTGTAAATTCCTTGAAAAATTGTGTACATTGAAAATAAAGAATTGTGTACATTATTTGAAAATTTGTGTACATTGAATATACAGAATTGTATATATTATTTGAAAATTGTGTGTTGAATATACGAAGTACTATACATTCTTTGAAAAATTTTGTATGTTAAACATATCGAATTATGTACATTCTTTGGAAAATTGTGTGCGTTGAATATATAGAATTGTGTACATTCATTGAAAAATTGTATACATTAAATATGTAGAATTGAGTACATGCTTTGAAAAATTGTGTGTGTTGAATATACGAAATTGCGTACATTCTTTGAGGGTTTAAATATTAAATGTACAACCCTTACACTATGTACTTTGTGAAGCAAAATATCCACACATCAAACTGTTAAGTGCCTGATAAGTGTCACCCATTAAGACAGTCACCCAATATAATGCCTAGCGTCACCATATCACTAACATAAATGAATGATTGGGTCAATGTGAAAAGTTGAAAACAAAATCAAACAAGAAGAGTTAAAATAAAATTTTTTAAAATGTGGAGTCAAAATGAAAACAATCCTAAACAGATGTGAGTTCCCTAACGAAAATGCTACACCATTGACTTGGATGTGTTCAAGATTGATGCTTGTGTTTGTATGTGTATGTTTAACCTACTTTTCTTTAAATGATTGTTTTTTTCTTGACCCTTTATATAATTGTTGTGAAAGAGGAGGAAAATTTGGATTGGACTTGGTCTTGAGCCTCAGCGGAAGATCTAGTAAGGACTAGGGAGATTCCACACCATATTTGAGACCCCATAGAAGCTTTCATGTAACATAGAAGGGAAACAATAAGAACTAAGAATAACTGAACCGTTTCATGTAGCATAGAAGGGAAACAGTAAGGACTATGGATAACTGAACTGAACTGCGATTCTTAGTTTAAACACTGAGCTTCTACTAGAGTAACGCAAGATTACTTGCACAATCTATATCTATATATATCTAAAAGTTGAAGCGTAGCATTTACTGTCGCTACGCTCCAGTTAAGCCACATCATGTCATCATAGTGTTGTGTACATGAACAATAGTTAAGTTTTTAGTTTTATATTTTGAATTATGGTATTTTTGCAACAACTTGATTTTCTTTTTAGAACGTTATCCTCTTGAATATCTAGAATACTGTGTACGTGAGTTTTAGATAAAACTTAACAATACTATTTCTTTTGGATTTTACTATTTCTTTCCTTATTAAACACAATATGATACAACTAATGTGATCCAATGAAGGCAGAAGCAACTGCTATTTTTGGGGCATATGTGGAATTCCTTCCATATCCTTTTAGTTCATATAATTTAATGTTCCTGTGAACTTTTTCATGACTGTATTTTTTCGAAAGTCTAACAAAATTCAATTTATAATTCCTCCCATACCCTTTTAGATTATAGATAATATTTGGCTAAATTAGATCCATCGATCCAAATTCCTATCAAAATTTTTTATTGTTTTTCATTAATGAATTTGGAATTTGGCTTAATTTTGTTTTCAAATGTGTTAATTGTTAACTTTATTATTTTTTCATGTGTAATATTAATATATGTGTTCTTAAATGCTAAAGCACAATATAATTAGAGACATTACTCAAGTTGTATAAGTTAGGGTGTTAACCATGTGAATAAAATAAACACTAAAAGAAATTATTTAAATAACAAAATAAGACTTAAAAATGAAATTTATTTTAGGTGTATAAATACAAATGATTTTTTAATCTTAAGTTTGAAATTAATTATTTTAGGATAACCTTATTTATGCAAGTATTAGAAAAGAACTACTTGAGTTCAAATCACCCTCTTCAATAATAAATAAGAAATTATAAAAAAAAATTAGAAAAGTTTTTATTGATCATTTTAATTAGAGATATTATATATAAGGACAAATATACAAAATTGTGCATTTTATATAATAATAATCATTCATTTAGTTAGAAATGAGTTCTAAAATTATGTAATAATAACTCATTTAGTTATTATTTCTTAAAATATATATATATATATATAAAGAAAATTCATGACTAAAGTCATGCAATGTACTGGAATTTCACTAGTATTAGTTAAAAGGAAGAAAAACATAAAGGAAAAAAAAAATGATGGAAGTTCTTGAATTGGGTCAATTTAGAACGACTTATTAAACCAAAAACCTATTAATAGATAAGAGCATACTCCAACTAATTCCCCAAAATTATAGAGTTGACATTACACAAATTTCAGTTTGAATTTAAACTAGTCCAAGACCTAGATCCAACCCGTGGTCCGGCCCATGAAAGCTGAACAATGTTGTTGGGTCTGCTGTTAACCATCCCAAGGTTGGGCCTAATGTTCAGCCCGTGGCAGAGTCCATTACGTAATGAAGTCCAACATAGTGCTTAAACGACAAGTAGTTCATGTGGTGCTTTCCCCCTTGCATGGGAAGATCACAGACCCAGTCTGAATGACAATGTGACCACTCCCAACTCTTGCCAATCGGCAATCGCCACAACTTAGTCGACGACTGTGAGTGGTAGACAATTACTTTTACATAAACCTCTATTTTTTCTTTACAACTTACAATCAACCTTGTTAGGTTTGTGGTACAAAAGTTGTGTCGACAGACTTTTCTTTCTCCCGTGTCTTACATTGTTACACATTCAATGGTCTAGGTGATCAATCATCAATGGCACCTAGTCCCGAGCACACGACAATTGCTATTGTCAAGTATGGTCAGCGTTGGTTTCATGACCTTAACGAATAGATTTCTTTTTGCTATTGTGAATTTTAAACCGATTTGATTGATCTTGCATTCACGTGATAATCGAATCTGTGAATTGAACATTTTAATGAATTCGTTGGCTACATGGTTTTTTTTTTGGGTAGGGGTTGGATTAGCACGGCTCTTACGAATTAAATGTTTGGCACTTTGGCTTTGATTTTTTCCTTAAGACTCTGCACACATTTAAAGCGTTGGTCCCATAGCTTTTGAGTAACTTTGAGTTTCTTAAGTTTGGTGTATGGTGTATGAAATTAATTAACTATTTATTTTTCCTTCACAATTTTGTTATTAAGACATGGAAAATTGGTTCTGAATTCTCTGCAAGTCTGAAAATAAAACCCAATTTTGTTATTAAGATATTGATATTCTTTCTTTCTTCTGGACTCAACTGGTTTAGTCATTGACTTTATACACCAAACTTTTGCTCTAGATGAAACCATAAGTAACTGTATATATATAGAGTTACTGCATCTATATTCTATATATATCTAAGGAAAATTATTGAATACTTCGGAAGTACTAAAAATTGTACTCTCTTATCTCACATGAATTGTGAGTTTCATCATAAATTTAATTAGTGGGACTCACATTTATATGGGAGGAGAGAGTATACATTTATGGTACTCTAGGAATACTCAATAATTACCCTATATCTAAAAGCTGAAGCGTAGCGTTTAATGTTACCGCGCTCCTATTAAGCCACATCAGCGCCACATCATCAACCTATTTTCAATATTTTCTCTATTCTTTTTAATTAATTTGTCACTTTACAATTACAAATTCTCCAACATTTACTTACATTACCTTTCTATCTCCCCACAGGCCACTACTCTATAGCCTAGGCACTACTCTATAGCTTATATCTTAACCTTACAATTTCTCCATCCCTTCATCTTCCTTTTATTTTGACTCTTCTTCTCCTAATTTTTTTATATAAAAATTTGTTATTTTCTTTTCCATTCAATCCATATTTTGCTCACACAAAAAGGTGAATACTCTCTCTCTCTCTCTCTCTCTCTCTCTCTCTATATATATATATATATATATAATGAGAATGCAAATTGTCATATTTTTCTCCCTCAATGTTTAGTTTTTTTATACTTATTTGGTGCCTAAATATACTCATTATTATTATATTTTGATTTAGGATGCAAATGGAGACATTAAGTGCAAAACGTAGTTAATTGGGCGATTTTGAACAACTTTGATATCGCTTCGTAATCTGGGCATAACTCTCTCATCCGAGCTCCGATTGAGATGATTTAAGATGCTATGGAACACCAAGACAAAGCTCTACAACTTTAATGTTTTGAGTTTTGAGAGATACTGGCTGAATCAAGGTTGAAATCTGGCTTGAAGTTGTTGCACCTGCACTGCTGATGTTCTGGAATGTTCCTTTGCCTGAAATTCTAATACTTGATGCGGTTTATTTTCAGAAGCTTCCAGATCTGGTGCACGAAAATTCCAGCTGAAAAAACACTACTTTCCTAGTTATATTAGGACTTTGTTTTATTTTAATATTTTCCTTAATTAGCCAGATTTAGATATTAATATTTAGAATATTTTTAGGAGATTTTGTAGGCTTGGGGAAAGGGGAATTAACGTGTAAAAGAGGGGAGGAGAAATCAGATTGGACACACTCCTCTCTCTTCTCTACTCTGACTTCTCCTTTAAGTTTTCATCATGGCCCTGCTTGGCTAAACTTTTACACTTGGTCGAAGGAAACTAAAGTCTCGGAATCAATAAAACTGTGATATCTAATTTGTTTTTATTGTTCAATTTATGTTTTGAACATCAGATTTTCTTTTGTGCCTATTTTCACGACTGTCTCGTTTAATTACTAGAAGGCCTACTAGTTTATTATTCGTTGCAATCTACTGCTAGGTTAGATATCAAATCCATAATTGTTTGGTCTCTCTAATTTGTGAAGCAACCAAGATTTAATGGTTTGCTATGTCAGAAATTATTAGATCTTAGGAAGAACGCTTGAATAAAGTAAATGCAACCGTTTGTGCTTGTGTTGTTTAGCTTCATCGATCTATCTAATTTTTAAGGCTACTACTAAATTAAACTTTTAGCGCTTGTCTTGGGTTGTTTAGTAGTTAGGGTTAATTAGATCGCTTGTTTTTTAATCAACTGCGACTAAGGAGAAATAGGAAAATAGTTTCAACGGTGAATATTCAAAGTGTGAATTGATATATGCTTGCATTGATGATTAGTTATAATATTCCGATGGTGGATGTTGACTTAGACCAAGGTTTGTTATTTTGATTGATTTCGATATTTTAATTTGAGTTGTTCCTTAGTTAATTTTTTCTTTAAATTGTTTTCATTATACTCAAACCCCCCCTTGTTCATGTAGCATAAAACTAGGCTAGATACTCTCCGTGGGAACGATCCTTACTCGCACTACTACATATAATTTTAGGAGTATAGGTTTTGTTTTTGGTTGCCTGCGACAGCACACCAATATGTATATTCTTTCTTTTGGTGGATGTTTAATTCTTTAAATTGATGAATTTTTATGTTTAATTCTACTTTAGGTTGATATGATTTGGTTTTATTTTAATTTTTATCTTTTTAATTTTATTTTCTTTATTTGTTACGTGCTATCCTATGAAATTATAGAATGATTTAATGTTATTCTATTACTTAGCATGACTTGAATAGTTTGGTGTTTTCAACTATACATTTTCTTTTGAATAATCTTCTACTCATCTTCTTTTATATAATTTTGTTATTTGTCTCAAATTCTCTTCCAAAAAAGGTGATTTTTCTCTCTCTCTCTCTCTCATTAATTCTTTCTTACAACTCTATTTTAGATTGGTGATTTTTTTTTTTTAGTTGTTGTCTCTACTTTTGGATGATACACTTTGGTGGTGAGTTTTTTGAGTTATTTATCATATGTATTCTCTATCCCTCTTATGGTTTTAGTTTGAGTTAATTTTTAGATGTTTTATAAGTGAGATGATTATGTATTTGAATGTCTCTATAAATTATTTGAGTAGTATCAATTGTAAATTTGTGATGAGATTTGGTTATTATAATAATCTTTTTAAGAGAATGAGAAATTCAAATAATTAATTTTGGAACTTAATAATTTTAGTTGTAGAAAAAAAAAAAAAAAACCATAACACACTATACAAAAGTTTGAACGATATAGATCACTTGAAAAAAGAATAGTATTTCTATCTTTTATCTAAAAAAAAAAAAGGAATAAGTGTGTGTTTGGCAAAAATTAAAAAGCAGTTTATTTTACTATTCAGTTTATTTTTGCTACTTTTTATAGGCCTCACTGTACTTTTTGGTACTATTCATGGGTTCTACTATACTATTTCAGCTAACTTTTATTTTTATTTACAGTATTTTCATCAAAAAGTTTTCAGTTTCAGCAAATAAGCAGATTCCAAATAGACTCTAATAGTTGTATATTCTCACACATCACGTGGGTTTGTGACTAGTTTATTTTAAAATTCAAAGAAATTATAGAAAATACAATGAGATATATGGAGACGCATACTTTGTCCACTAGCATTATCATATGGAAAATTTTTCATCCTCTGCCCTCTAAGGGTTCGTTTGAGAACAACTTATTTAGCTGAAATTGAAAACTTTTTGCTGAAAGTACAGTAAATAAAGCTTAAAGTTACCTGAAATAGTATAGTGAGACCTATGAATAGTACCAAAAAATGCAATGGGACCCATGAATAATAGTAAAAATAAGCTAAATAGTAAAAAAAGCTGCCCAATATAAGCTAAAAATAACATACATTTATGTATTTCATCCATTTGAAAAAGTAAAAACAATTTAAAAAAAAATAAAATTTATTCAGAGCTCAAGCAGTTGAAGCACTTGTGTGCAGCGCCACCAAGGAGGCATAGAAGCCATCCTTGATTCTAATAAAATTGTCATGCTTTCCTTTCTCTACAATAAGTCCATTTTTAACCACTGCGATTACATATGCATTCCTGATTGTGGATAATCGATGTGCAACCACAACTGTAGTCCGGTTAACTATAATTCGATCTAATGCATCTTGGACCACCTTCTCAGACTCAGCATCTAGTGCATTGGTAGCTTCATCTAGTAATAATATCTTTGGACTTTCAATAATAGCACGTGCAATGGCTACCCGTTGCTTCTGTCCACCAGACAATTGAACTCCATGTTCTCGTACTATTGTATCGTAACCCTGCATTTTGCATTGTAAGAATGATGGAAAAAGAAATTATAATCTGCTATTTGTACATTAAAATTAACTACCAATAGTTGTAGAAGTCAAAATGATGTTATCCTCTTCAATTCTATAGTTTGTTAATTAACTTAATCACTTGTAACATTAGAAATGACAATGAAACAAATATGGGGAAATGCTTTGCTTTGATCTAACCTGTTGTAAGACACTAATGAACCTGTGAGCATTTGCTAACTCTGCTGTAGCTATGATATCTGCCTCAGTTGCATTTCCTCCCTTTCCATATAAAATACTGGCTCGAATAGTTTCATTAAATAAAACTGGTTCTTAACTCACAAGACCCATTTGTTGCCTCAACCACTTCACTTGAAATTCCTGAATTTCAACTCCATCAAGTGTAATATGACCAGAATCGGGATCATAAAACCTTTGCAATAATGCTATCACTGTGGATTTCCCACTCCCACTTTCTCCAACTAGAGCAATTGTCTGGAAAAAAGAAAAAGAAAATATATAGTATACCAATATGATTAGTTTGTATAATGGTAAGCAAGATTAACTTTTGTGATTACATCTTGTGCTAGTTTCTGGTAATTAGTGATGCAACTTTACCTTGCCAGAATGAATTGTCAAGCTAAGATCTTGAAAAATCTGAATATCTGGCCTACATGGATATTTGAAGCTTACATGAAAAAGCTCAATTTCTCCCTTCAGATTCTCCAATGTCATCCCAGACTCATTACTTGGGTTTATCTTTGACTGTTGTTCTACTATTGCAAATATGGAACCAGAAGCATTCTTGGCTTTGCTAGTATCTGGACCGAAGGAGCTTGTTTGTGAAATTCCCATAGCTGCCATGTTCAAAGCAAAGAAAACCTGCAAGCCAAATATCCATCTTGAGATAAGGTAATTTGGTGTGAAACAGTCTTGTTTGAATATTATTTGTTTAGTATATAGAACTTTTGAAAAGCTTGTCAAATATAGTTATTTAGGAGGAGTTTTTACTTGAAAAACATCTGAGAATGTTGCTTTCCTAGCCTGAACGAGACAAGCTACTGCATAGAAACTTGTAGCATAGACAAGAAACAACAATCCAAAAGAAGTCCCAAATCCAATTCCAGTGATCAAGCCTTGCCTTATCCCGGCCTTCCTTGGGCCTTCACATTTGCTTTTGTACAGCCCCATCACCTTGCCTTCAGCACAGAAAGAAGCAATTGTTCTTATACTTCCAACTGCATCATTAGCAACTTGGCTTGCTTCCTCATACATCAACTGCAACCAGATAGATTTACATCAACTACAAGTAATGAATAATTTTATGCAACCATATTACTTGTGAAATTAATTAGTTGTGTTTAAAGTGGCAACTCAGAGTAGCAGGTTGTTCTTTGCGTGACACTCATCTTCTTTTGTTTGTTTGTTTGTTTTTTTGTTTGTTTGTTTGTTTGTTTGTTTATTTGTTTTTTTTTTTTTTTCTAAACACACAAAACTGTTGTTGTATGTTTAACCAAACAGGCTCCAATTATGATTAAATGGTTGCGTCCATTTTCTCCAATAAATAACAGAATTTTACTTCGTTTTCTCATGACAATCATAATGTATAGTTTTAGAGCTGAAAAGGAAAAAACATGAGGTTGTTAGTTTTAGAGCAAACCTTAGCATCTGCACTGAATCCTTTCACGAACTTTATTTGAATGTATCCATTGACTCTGATGAGAGGAATCAATGCAAGGATAATAAATGCCAACTGCCAACTTGCAATAAATGCAATGACCAAACCTGCAGCTGATGAAGCAATAACATGAACCATTTGACCAAGTGCATCTCCAACAAGGGCACGCACTGTTGCTGCATCTACTGAGAGCCTAGCACCAATTGAGCCACTTGAGTGCACAGGCTCATCAAACCAATCAATCCCCATGTGAACCAGCTTCTCAAAACACATCAATCTAATACGTGCTATTAACTTACACCCAGCCACAGCGAAAAGGTACCCCCTTGCTGGAATTACCAGAAATGATACCACACCAAGGGCCACAAACATTAGTGACCAAAAATTTAAATCCTTTTTCAGTTTAGGAGGTGGTTCATAAAATGATTTGATTGCCCTGGCAAGCAGTATACTAAATATAGAAGTATTAAGCCGGTGATAATTGCAGCTATAGTCCCAAGAAGAAGTACAGGAATCTCTGGCTTGTTGAGGTAGGCAATGCGGCTGATTGGGACCTTGGGATAGTTTTCTTCTATTTCTGCCGGTCGTTTATTAGGGATGGTAACTTCTGTTGGCAAACCAAATGCTGTGACTGAGAAAGAATGGCGGCTGCTTCCTTCTAAAGATGCTCGATTTGAGCTTTGTTGGAATGAAATTCTTTGAATGTTCCTAAGACTTGACTGTCTAAAAGATTCAGTAGAAATTTCATATCTGTTTTGGTCATCTGCACCTTCTTTTGAATCCTTATTTACTTCTTGCAAGCGTATAAGCTGAGAGTATGCTCCACTAGGATCCTTGATTAGTTCTGAGTGTGAGCCTAATAGAATGACAAATAAATTTTTAGGTGATATGAGTCACCCATTCTGGAGTAATCCAAGGTTTGAGAGTTGATCAGAAATTCAAATGGAAGATTTTAATACAAATTTGAGTGGCAATAAGTGTTGGAAGGCACTATCTTTTTCCTTTTGTAAATTGGGACTTTCATTTAGCATCCAAAATATAGACCAGTAAATCGAAAAGTTGCTGAAATTATGCAAAATGATGGATATGTTTAATGAAAATTGCTGATTTAACTGTTCACATAATGTGGGACAATTTGCAAAAATAACATATTTAGGCTATGAAGAAAAGAGTCAGATACCTTTCTCAATCATCTCCCCCTTGTGAATGACTGCAATTGTATCAGCATTCCTCACCATGCTCAAATGGTGGGCAACAATGACAGTTGTTCGGTTGAGCATAATCCTGTCCAATGCTTCCTGCACTACCCTCTCAGACTTTGCATCAAGTGCACTTGTAGCTTCATCTAGAAGTAAGATTCTTGGGTCTTTCAGAATTGCTCTTGCAATGGCAATTCTTTGCTTCTGCCCAACAGACAGTTGTGTTCCACGCTCACTAACCAGAGTATCTAGTCCCTGGAAGTCAAATTCAAATTAGAAAGTAAATTAACAATTTCTGTGGTGATAAAGGAGAAAATAGCCTCTTATATTCCAATGAATGGAGGATAAGACAAAACCTGAGGCAAATTTATCAATAAATTTAAAAGCATTTGCGAGTTTAGATGCAGTTTTGACCTCTTCATACGTTGCTCCAACTTTTCCATATGCAATATTATCCTTAATGCTGGATGAAAACAAAACAGGTTCTTGGCTAACAAGACCAATTTTCTCCCCAATCCATTTAAGCTGGAGGTCTTTCAAATTAATGCCATCTATGAGAACTTCACCAGCCGGTGGGTCATAGAATCTCTCAATTAGACTAATCACTGTTGATTTTTCACTTCCACTTTGTCCAACCAAAGCTGTAGTTGTGCCACTAGGAATATAAAGAGAGAATCCACTGAATATTGGCTCATTTGTTCTAGCTGGATAACTGAAATAAACGTCTCTAAACTCTATATCTCGACAAATATCATCCAAAATTTTTTCCCTAGTTATAAGAATCTATATCTGGCCTCCTCTTGATAGTCTCAAACATCTTATAAGCCGCAGCTTTACCAGCAACAAAGGCGCTCATGCAGGGAGATGCCTCGCCTAGGGACCTAAAACATCCAAAAACGTTACTGATACCTCTTTACATAAGTTTATGAGCGTGCATGTTTCCACCTTAACTAGGGAAGAAAATAGATGAAATTTTCCACATGAAGCATTATGTCTTTAGTAGCACGTTTACATACAATTGGAAGCTAAAAAATTTCAAATTGCAATTTACATAGATCCAATTAATATAGCCGCAATCACCCCCATTGTACTCTCTGTTCAGTATCAATTTTGATCCATACCATATAGCCAAACCATAGCTGTTGAACATGACTAACATAAAAGTGGCAAGACCTAATCCAGATGCCAAACCTTCGTGAACACTAGATTTGTAAGCAGTTATAAGGTGCTTTTCGTAATTATTTATAGCTTGCTTCTCCCAAGTAAATGATGCAACCTAGAACAGAACCAAATGGTGGAAATCATATATTCGCTAGGAAAACCAGCAATGTAAAACACACTGTACTGAGAGCTAAATTACATGTTTTCTCAGGCATGTAGATAGTTTGACAACATGACATACTGTTCTTATTGAGCCAATTGTTTGTTCAACTATGTTTGATGCATTTGCATAAGCATTTTGTCCACGGGATGCTGTCTTGGATATGATGATGGACATAAGACCACCAAATGCTGCAAGAAGGGGAATTGAGGATAGCAGGACAAGGGTAAGAAGCCACCCTTTGAAAAATGCTACAAAAAAAATCCCCCAATGAATGTTGATACTAGCTGCAAAAATTTCCCAACCTGTACAAGCAAACATACTCTTTTATCGCTAGGAACACATTTAGATGCATAGTATGAATATAACTCAGGCTGAATTTTGGCCAGTTGTGAATTTTAATGTTGTTGATGCAACAGTATAGTACCTTCTCACCCGTGGCATCTTGTATGAGAACAGTGTCACCTGACATTCTCCCAACAACCTCTCCAGTGTTTGTTTCCGTATCAAAGAAATCAACATCATGTCTCAAAATTGTCTTCAAATACAAACCCCTTATTCGTGCAGCCTATCGCTCCCCTGTGACCATCCAACAAGCCACCTCTAACAAGAACAAAGACAAGTGTATCATTTCTCAATGCCTGATAGATGAACAGTTTTGTTTTATGTGTTAAAACTGCAGTGATTTTGATCATGGAATGTACTTACGGAGGAATCCTACAACACCTATCCCTGCTGCCATGTAGGGAAGTTTTACACAAACCTAAAACAATACATGGGAACTAAATGTCACCTTCTATCAATAATAGCATATCAGAAAGGAAAAGGAAGGGTTCACATACATCTTTAAAATCAAGATAAATTTTCAATTGAAGAACTAGATGATAACATTAATAGAATTTAGACGGGACTTTTTAACTGTTACGTCAAAAAGAAGTAAAGAATAAAACAAAATGTTCAACTACACTTGCTAGTGATAAAGATTGAAATTGACATCATAAATTAAGCTTTTGGATCAAATTTTTACCTTGGAAACTTCATGAACCATTAATCATCTCCCCAGCGATTATTGTCAACATAGGCATACCTAGCCCATTCCCAATGGCACCTATTGTGCCAACGATTATCAAGAGAACATTAGTGGAATCCGCAAATGAGAACAGCTTGAGAAATGAAATAGTGTTGGTATTCTTCTCTCCTTTATTATCTTGATCATTAATCATGGAAAAGCTTTTCTCTGCTTCTACATTGTTTTTTAATGCAGCATCCTCATGCTTATTTTTATTTCCATTCCAGCCTGTCCTTACCTCCAGTTTATCAACTCCAATATGCTGTTCCAATTGTCAGCTACCTTACTTGGAATATTTAGAACGAAACAGCACCTGCTCAACAAAATGAAGGTAAAGTTAGCAGCTTACAAGCCAAGCAGTCAAAGTTGAACTAGTGGTCAGTTTCAAAAGATACTAGATAAAATCAGGGAGTAACAAAATGATTATTAATGATAAACTGGCTCTCACGGTATCATGAATTATAATTCTATGAGCAGCTAAAAGATGAACATGTGAAAGATGATTGATAAGGACAATTCTTACTATAATAGATTACCCCTCAGAATTCTAAAATTATATTAAAAAATAAAGAAAAGTTTGAGGTGATTTACCATAAGCGTTCCCTATCTTCAATGTATTTTTGAAGCCAAGAGTGACACCCACACAAGCCAGAATGAGAAGGGTGTTGATCTCTGGTACATAAACTTGCCCTTTGTATTTAGTAGATGTGTGCACTACCTTAACCCGTGGGAAACACCCAAGGGCCAAAGATTGTTGGATGATGGAGAAAGAAGTTGAGATTAACGACTGACTAGCAATGATGGCTGTCATTACAACCACAATAAACATTGGCCAGTACAGTGGTTCTGCATAAGAGAGAGTCATGAAAACAAAGATACCACCTCAATATCAATGATAGCAAGAGGAAAAAAAACCATATTATAAGGAATAGTAAACGTACTTGGAACAGAACTATAGAAGGCATTGCTAGCATCCTAATTGTGTTTCCGGAGATATGAAGCTTGACCAAAGTAGGCAAGAACAATCGAGGGAAAAACTATAGTGCATGAGCTTATCTGAATTGAACGAACATTGAAGTGACCAAGATCTGCAAACAATGCTTCAGAACCTAACATTGTTCGATCAAGTTCACCACATAATTAGCAACTATAGGATTAGTCCTAAACAAATAAGTAAAACTAATATTGTTTTAGTTTACAACAATAAAAAAGAACATGAGGTTAAGAAAAGAAAGCTTGGAAAAACCAATAGGTAAATTAAAAGAAAAATTATTTCAAAAGATTCTTCTAATGTGAAATCAACATGCTATAATACCTACTTGGTAGGCAAATTTTAAATAGATCTATTGTACTCTTGGTTTAGTGTTATTGATTCTTAAGATATCAAAAATGACAAAAAAATTGATCCCTTCATCAATTTTGTCAATTGTGACAATGAGACTAATGTTCCTTAGTAGTCAATAACACTAAATTAAAAGTGCAAAGAGACTTGTTTGAACTTAACTTAAACCTCCAATGAGTCTGTTTTGCATATTTCCATAAATTTATTGGATTATGAAAATTCAAACGATATTTAAGACCATAATCATCTGGTAGGACTATTCAAAGTAAGTTCTAGGCTTGGACAAGACACTTATGGAAAATTCAAAGCATGTTCTTAATTAATAAAGGCAACCATTATTTGCAGCAAAAGCTCAATCAGGGATAGTTTGAGATTTGAGATGGAATGATAATGAAGCTGCACTTATTCATTTTACTGGGAGCATTGCGCTTAAATCATCAAGGATTTTTTCTTATCAAAATTTACTACGATTTTAGAAATAATTCCAATCACTACTGTAAGTCGTATGTTTCTAAAC
This sequence comes from Quercus lobata, assembly GCF_001633185.2. Classification (NCBI taxonomy): domain Eukaryota; kingdom Viridiplantae; phylum Streptophyta; class Magnoliopsida; order Fagales; family Fagaceae; genus Quercus; species Quercus lobata. Next base: position 8,239,548 of record NC_044909.1, on the reverse strand, counting down.
CTGAAACCTGAGACAGTAGATATGCAACAGCCCAAGTCCATCACTACATCTCATTTCTATACATTCAAATTTCAAAGTGCTCAAACAATGAGATGAGATTATGATACACACCTGTTAGGCATAGGATGACGCCTCCAAGAGAAATCCATGCATTCTTCTTATTCCTAGTGAGATATTCAACAATATACATTGGATTGACTGCCTCGATAACCCCTGGATCATGCTTCACAAAGTTGTACATGCCAATAGTTCCAATGAAAAGAAACCAAATTGTTAGTACTGGAGAAAAACTATAGCCTATTTATCTGTCCCAAATCTCTGAACTTGGAACAAAATAATCAAGATTCCTATTGAAATCCACATGATTGTATTATCAGTAAGCATAGTAGTAGCTTCCTTAACTCCCCCCACTACTGACAATACTACACCAAGGAGGAAATCATAATGTAAATTATTATTCAGAATATTAGATAGAAAGAGTTCATAAAATGTAAAGTTATAAATAATTGTAACTAAGCTAAATAAATTGAATAAACAGCTTAATTTGTACACCATCTTAACCAACAGTAAAGAAATAAGTAGGACTTAGGAATATCACTCTATTGTACCTGATATGCATGGTGTGAGGATGCCATCTCCAATCACCATGGAGGTACCAAGCATGGTCATGAACAAGATGAAATACTTTAGTATTTGGTTACTCTCAAGTATAGATTTGATAAAGGATGCTCTCTTGAGCTGTCGGTTTGGCACATCTAGTCGGTAGTTAGACATTTATTTGTCTTCAGCCTGCTTTTTGAGCGTCTAGTTGACCTTGGCATAGCGGCATATGAGAGAATATAGAGCAAAAGTTCCTCCTGCAACAATACAATTTCCATTATAAAAAAATGAATAGTTTGATGACAATGCATTCCTTGCTAGCAATTCAATATATAACAAATCAACACCATTCTAAGTTCAAAGCATTATTATTGACACACTGATATAGCATCACCCAATGTCATTTTTATTTTGTATGCAAGTGTTATCATCAAGACATATTAATTTCTTTCTAATTATCATCTAGCAATAAAAATGAGAATCCAAGAACTACAATAACTAATCTATTAAAACAAATTGCTAAGCATGAGAGAAGATTATCAATTACCATTGCCATTATCATTGGCTGTCAGCACAATGAAAACGTACTTGATCAAAGTAATTAACATGAGTGAGTAAAAAATTAGAGACAGCACACCAAGTATATTGTCATTGTGCTTAACCCCAGTAGGAAAAATGCCCAGTAACACATACAAAGTGTTAGAATTATGTGCCTTCAAAAACAATACTATACATTTTTATTTGATAATAAAATTTTATTTTCACATTCATAATTTTTGTAGGTATATTTCATTGTTTAAATGTGGCATGTGATATCATCTCTGTAGAAAAATCATGTTAATGGTTAAGGAATCAAAGACAGGGAGTAATTATTTTTCATAGATTATTAAATTGTTTAGGCTATGGATATTAATTGAATATTACCATTGAAGCTTGCACTTGTTGTGCTGCTATATGATAAGATGATTTACTCCATCGTTGAGGTAGTGACTTTAAGCAGACAAGTGGGTGTAATATAACAAGTACATACACTGAATTGGATCCGATCAAGGACACCTTATGGAGTGATCATTGTTAATTAAAAGGTTGTTCTATTACAATTTTTCTATTGTCCTCAAACATGAGGTGTTTGTGTATATTTATTTATTATGCACATAAATTTGACAATGTCAACTGGTGATGCTAATTTTAAAGGCTATATATAGACATGTTGGATTATGTGTGTAATGAGTAAAATATATAAATGCTCAACAATGAATCCACTAGTCTCTAAAGAAGATAATATAATTAGTTGATTTTCATATTGAAGTTGGACTCAAAACAAAACCTACCGGTGACATTTTTTAAAAATGTTTTTCATATATATAATATTGTATATATATATATATATATATATTTAAAGAGTTTTTCAAAAATATTTTGGAGTCCAATAGAAATTATGAAATCAAGAAATTAAGGGTTACATAAGCTAGGGACATGACAATGATATTAATCTAGTCCTAGTGGCTTGTGGGAATATAGTATGATGGAAGGACATAGATATAAAATTGTAAGTAATGGGACCTCATTTGTAATTCTCTAATCTTTAGGGGTCAATCACAATGTGTTGATGGATATTATTGCAATCTGTAGAAGTTCAAATATTTTTTTGATATGGTTGAGAAAATTAAGGAATAATTTTGAAAGAGTTTCAAAATAAGTCAATAACGTTCAAAAAGTTATTGATGAATCCAATAGCTAAAGATTAGGATCCCTAAGGATCCCACATCCAATCTCTCTCTTGGGTTTTAGAAGTCTTAAATAAAAAATAAGATTTTAAAATATCATATCAATTGTTGGCCATCAGAACTACTAAGTGATACTGCAGTCTTTTGAAAACTAAAAAACAAACAAAGGGAGAGACGTGAATACCTTAGGAGGTAGCAAGCTTGGGTTGCTAAGAGAGGTACGTAATTTTGTTCTATTTAGAATCCATGGTTGTGCGTTACAACGATTTTTAAATGAAGATATAAATTTTTGTTTTATATTGCTTTCGCAAAACTTTCACAAAAGAGACGTGGCCAAATCACCATACACAACCCCAATGCTTTGAAATAGCTTCATTATGCTTCCACAATCCAAGGCCTGCACTCAAACACTTCAAATATCATATTTGAAACGAAATAATAACAACAATAATAATTGGATTAGTTTTTTTTTTTTTTTTTTTTTTTTTTTTTTTTTTTTTTTCTAGATTAACTTATTAGTTTATTGCTTATCTAAAATTATATTATTCCTATAATTTTTAGAATAGGCTATATATATCATAAGAATAACAAGATAAACGAAAAGTTAAAAAGAGAAAACAAAAAATAATACTTGAGAAGATCTAGGGGCTTGATTGGTGGTGAATCTGTCAGCCTCCAAATCAAAAGAATCAAATCTAACAATATTTTTCCAAGAGAGTTTTTTACATTTGAGACCATTGTAAATCCCAGGTTGATCAACTTCATGTTCTTGTTCTTTTTCTTCAACATGATTTTTTTTCTTCTACATGATTTGAAAGCTCGAAAATGTGTTAAAAACATAAGAGCTGTTTACACTCCCAATTAAAATTACGGCTAAATTGCTTTTACTCTAACTTATTTAAGTGCGGAAACAAGAGTAAATGAAGCGCAATAAACTGATACTACTCTAGTGCATAAACATGAACAACAAACATTAAAAGTAAAGCACAAGAGTATGGGATGAGAGAATGCAAACACAAGATAACATGCCGATGTGTTATCGAAGAGGAAACCGAAGAACTCGGCGAAAAACCTTTCCGTCGCCCTCTAAGCGGTAATCAATCTACTAGACAATTAGTTGGTTTACATGGGTTAGCAAGAGACCCTCCAAGCCTAATCTACCCGATGTACCTAAGCCCTCCAAACTCCTACTCTAATAAGGCTTCTCAAAACCGTGTCTTGTTTAGCTCTCCGAATCCTGAAATCCACCCGATTGCATCCGCCAAGCCTCACCGGCTTCTTTTGGCAATTCCCCAAAGCTTCCCAAACTCCAAAACACTCTCTACACTCTGAATAGGTGTGGGTTGTATTTGGGTACAAATCTCCTCTCAAGGTATGACAATGGGAAAGGGATGGAGAAGAGGTTACAATGATTTCTCACTAAGGATGAGTAGCTCTCTCTTAAAAAGATGGGTGTGTGTGTTGTAGAAAACTTATCTAGGGTTTTTCTTTCTGAATGGCCTCTTTTACATTTGTGGGTAATGAGGGTGTATATAGCATAGGTGAAGGGTAAGCAAGTCACACTTAAAAAACCTCCAGGCAAAAAGTTTCGTGACTATCTCGCTGGAAAGCCTTACCCGTGAGACACTCGCGAAAACGACAGCCTGGCATGACTCTTCAACTTCCAATCATATGCTCCTCACTTGGCTCTTTCGCGGGTTAGCTTCTCGCGAGCTTCTCGCAAAATCCACTGATTCTTCATTTAAGCTTGATTCTTCACCAACTTAATACTAAACTCAATACAATAAAATCCCACAAAATACAAGAAACAAAATTAAAACAATTACAACACTTATTGTCATGGAATAAAGCCAACATAAAATATAGTTGTAAATTACAACTTTACATGATTTTTTTCTTGTGAGCTTTCTTCTTCTTTAGCATCAACACCCTCCATCTCACTCAAACTTACAATCTTATGACCTATCTAAACTCAGGAGTTAAAATTGAAATGAGAAAGCCCTTAATTAAGCAAGGTAATTTATAGGCTCTAATTGCCGATTAGTTTCCATCAAAAAAAAAAAAAAATTTTTTAAATTAAAATCTCTATACCGTTGAAAGCTTAAATATATATCCTACTAGTAACTGGTAAGTCCTAGACTTCTAGTCCTACTACTACTAGTAATCTTTGCCTAAAAAATCTACTTTTGAACACGCATCAACTATCTAAATGGAAGGATAAATATTACAATCAAATAATTTCAAAAATTACAAAAGAATAATTAATAGTTTTTTTTTTCTCTCTAATGTAGAGGATTGAATTTCGTATTTTATTTTTTATTTTTTTTATTTACATTTAAGGCTAATCCTATTTCTTTTAGTTGTATTTGCTTTACTTCGTGGAAGGGACTGACAAGAAAGGCCTGGTTATAGATAGAAGTTTATATTTATGGCTTGCATGATGATATCAAGTAGTACGTTTGTGATAAGCCACACTGAATTACTAGGGTCACACACACGGTTTCCACACATAATTTTAATTGGTTCTTGGTTTCATAATCCAAACAACACAATGCCACTCAACTATGTGTTTGAATATAAATTCAACAAGCTGTGTATATATTTGTGTTTTTTGACATATGTATTGAAATGAAGTATTTCGAATTTTTCATCTTTTATGTATATCTTTAATTTGTTAGTATAGTACCTAAATATGGTGTTTGAATTGCAAAACAGGTTAATAAAAAATTATTATTTAAAAAGTGATTTATTTGTTTTTAAATTTAAAAAGTGATTTATTTATTTTTAAATTAAAAAAAAAACATTTTTTAATAAAAAAAATTACCTATTGCAATGAGATTTTCAAAGTAAATCGTTGCAATATATGGAATTTTGAAACGAAAATCTAGTGTTGCATAAACCTATTTTTTTTTTAATAAAAAAATAATCTATTGCAATGAGATTTTCAAAGTAAATGGTTGCAATATATAAATTGTTGCAATATATGGAATTTATTGCAACAAAAATCTAGTGTAGCATAAATCTATTACCTTGAAGTTTATTACAACAGCTTGCATCGACTTTTTGGTCGTTGCAATAACACCTATTTAAGAACTACAGTGGCTGCAGTGGCATCAAACACTACATGGTATTTGAAACATGATGATCAAGTAGATGTTTGTCTTCCATATCATGACCATCACAAGGAGAAAAAACGAAGATGTGATTGTAAATACAAATGCCACTGCAATTCCTATTGAAAGAATATCAAGAAAAAAAGTTGGAAAGACTTGCACATGTAGAATTCAAAAGGAAGTTAACAGAAAATGTTTTCATTCTTCACAACACAACATAGTAAAATAACATATTGATACAAAGAATACAACTTTAAGTGTTCGTTTGAATGAACTGTATGATGGAATTAAGTTGTTTATTATGTTTATTTAGCTTATGTACAACGTTGTGAAGCAACTTTTTCCTAACTTAATTTTAGAACCTAAAAAGTCAATGAAAATAAACTCTCATAAACAAGCACAAAAGACATTTTTTTGACTACTTTAACTTCATTTTAGGACTCTTCATTGCTTTGAAACATCATCATCATCATGGGAAGAGGATTTTGAATAAGGTTCTCTCCAGGTAATGCATGACGCTAAGCCACAAGACTCTTAATATTTTTATGGCTTTTGAGTTTTGACAAGTCTTAATTTATATCAACATCCAAATAAATCCAAAAAATTGTACAATTGTCTTTTACTACCTCTTAGAATTTTAAAATTATATTAAAAAATAAAGAAAAGTTTGAGGTGATTTACCATAAGCGTTCCCTATCTTCAATGTATTTTTGAAGCCAAGAGTGACACCCACACAAGCCAACATTAGAAGGGTGTTGATCTCTGGTACATAAACTTGCCCTTTGTATTTAGTAGATGTGTGCACTACCTTAACCCGTGGGAAACACCCAAGGGCCAAAGATTGTTGGATGATGGAGAAAGAAGCGGAGATTAACGACTGACTAGCAATGATGGCTGCCATTATAGCCACAATAAACATTGGCCAGTACAGTGGTTCTGCATAAGAGAGAGTCATGAAAACAAAGATACCACCTCAATATCAATGATAGCAAGAGGAAAAAAAACCATATTATAAGGAATAGTAAACGTACTTGGAACAGAACTATAGAAGGCATTGCTAGCATCCTAATTGTGTTTCCGGAGATATGAAGCTTGACCAAAGTAGGCAAGAACAATCGAGGGAAAAACTATAGTGCATGAGCTTATCAAAATTGAATGAACACTGAAGTGACCAAGATCTGCAAACAATGCTTCAGAACCTGACATTGTTTGACCAAGTTCACCACATAAGTAGCAGCTATAGGATTAATCCTAAACAAATAAGCAAAACTAATATTTTTTTAGTTTACAATAGTAAAAAAGAGCATGAGGTTTAGGCAAATTTCAAACGGATCCATTATACTCTTGGTTTAGTGCTGTTGGTTCTTAAGATATCAAGAATGACAAAATTGATCCCTTCATCACTTCTGTCAATTGTGACAATGAGACCAATGTTCCTCAGTAGTCAATAACATTAATTTAAAAGTGCAAAGAGACCTGTTTGAACTTAACTTAAACCTCCAATGAGTCTGTTTTGCATATTTCCATAAATTTATTGGTTTATGAAACTTCAAACAATACTTAAGACAACAATCATCTGTTAGGACTATTCAAAGTAAGTTCATAGTCTTGGACAAGACATTTGTAGAAAATTCAAAGCATGTTCTTAATAAAGGAAACCATTATTTGCAGTGAAAGCGCAATCAGAGATTTGAGATGGATTGATAATGAAGCTAAACTTAACCATTTTACTAGGAGCATCGTGCTTAGATCATCAAGGATTTTTTCTATTCAAAATTTACTATGATTTTAGAAATAATTCCAATCTCTACCGTAAATTGAATGTTTCTAAAGCTGAAACCTAAGATAGTAGCTATGCAATAGCCTAAGTCCATCGCTACATCTCATTTCTGTACATTCAAAGTGCTTAAACAATGAGATGAGATTATGATACACACCTGTTAGGCATAGGATGACGCCTCCAAGAGAAATCCATGCATTCTTCTTATTCCTAATGAAATAGTCAACAATATACATTGGATTGATTGCCTTGATAACCCCTGAATCATGTTTCACAAAGTTGTACATGCCAATAGTTCCGATGAAAAGAAACCAAATTGTTAGTACTGGAGCAAAACTTTAGCCAATTTTATCTATCCCAAATCTCTTAACTTGGAACTAAATAATCAAGATTCCTACTGAAATCCACATGATCGTATTATCAGTAAGCGCACTAGTAGCTTCCTTAACTCCCCCCCATTGCTGACAATATTACACCAAGGAGGAAATCATAGTGTAAATTATTATTTAGAATATTAGATACAAAGAGTTCATGAAATGTGAAGTTATAAATAATTGTAACTAAGCTAAATGAATTGAATAAATAGCTTAATTTTTACACCATCTTAACCAACAATAAAGAGATAAGTAGGACTCAGGCATATCACTCTATTGTACCTAATATGCATGGTGTGAGGATGCCATCTCTCCAATCACCATGGAGGTGCCAAGTGTGGTCATGAACAAGATGAAATACTTTAGTATTTGGTTACTCTCAAGCATAGATTTGATAAAGGATGCTCTCTTTAGCCATCAGTTTGGCACATCTAGTCGGTAGTTAGACACTTTTTTGTCTTCAGCCTACTGGTTGGGCGTCAAGCTGACCTTGGCATAGCGGCATATGAGAGACTATAGAGCAAAAGTTCCTCTTGCAACAATACAATTTCCATTATAAAATAATGAATAGTTTGATGACAATGTATTCCTTGATAGCAATTCAATATGTAACATATCAACACCATTCAAAGTTCAAAGCATTATTATTGACACACTAATATAGCATCACCCAATGTCATTTTTATTTTGTGTGCAAGTGTTATCATCCAGAAATATTAATTTCTTTCTAATTATCATCTAGCAATAAAAATGAAAATCCAAGAACTACAATAACTAATCTATTAAAACAAATTGCTAAGCATGAGAGAAGATTATCAATTACCATCGCCGTTATCATTGGCTGTCAACACAATGAAAACATACTTGATCAAAGTAATTAACATGAGTGAGTAAAAGATTAGAGACAACACACCAAGTATATCGTCATTGTGCTTAACCCCAGTAGGAAAAATGTCTGGTAACACATACAAAGGCGACGTGCCCAAATCACCATACACAACCCCAATGCTCTGAAATGCTAGCTTCATTATGCTTCCCCAATCCAAGGCCTACGCTCAAACACTTCAAATAAATAAATGATTTATTTATTTTTAAATTAAAAAAACATTTTTTTAATAAATAAAAAAAAACCTATTGCAACGAGATTTTCAAAGTAAATCGTTGCAATATATGAAATTTTGCAACGAAAATCTAGTGTTGCATAAACTTATTACTTTTTTTTTTTTTAAAAAAAACCTATTGCAATGAGATTTTCATACGAAAATCTAGTGTTGCATAAATCTATTACCTTGGAGTTTATTACAACAACTTGCATCAACTTTTTTGTCGTTGCAATAACACTTATTACAAAGACATTAATTGTTATTGCAACGAATTTTTTCGTTGTATTAAGTCTTTTTTCTTGTAGTGTATTGTAAGAATAATAAAATTTGAGAGAGAGAAATAAAATACTTGAGAAGATCTAGGGACTTGATTGGAGGTGAATCTATCAGCCTCCAAATTGAAAGAGTCAAGTCTAACAAGGTTTTTCCTAGAAAGTTTTCTACATTTGAAATCGTTGTTAGTCCCATGCATTGATCAACTTCATGTTCATGTTCTTCTTCTTCTACATTATTTTCTTCTTGTGACCTTTGTTAGGTTCTAAGACTTTAAGTTTAAATGTATTAGAATTTCATTTTGTAATGTTGGCAAACCATGATCAAAATGTTTAGTCTTGTTTTAGACTTACTCAAAGTATGTTTATGTGTAAAGTTGGAATCGAGTGTACTGTAGGATTTACTGTATAAATCTGCCTGACTCGATTGATAGAGAATTAGACTCGATCGATCGAAACTCGTGTAGATTATTTTTCTGCAAAATTTTCCAACTTAGCCCAAGCCCGTTTGACGTGTAGAGTTTTATGTTTTGCCTTAAGTATAAAAGGAAAATCCCTAGCCACATTTTATAGTTGTTGTTTATGCTGTGTATGTGAATCTCTTGTGAGATCTAGAGGTATTTGCCTTCACATATACTTAGGATTATCAAGAATCAAGATTATGTCAAGAACATGATGATTAGATCGGTTGCTGCATAAAGAGCTTAAAGATACACAAGCGGGAGTGCTTGTACTTGCTGTGAATCCAAGAAAAAAGTAGTCTGTGGATTCGGAGCTGTCATGTGGTCGTGGTAGTAAGTTTCCTACTCGAGATAGCAATAGGATGTTAGTGGTCTAAGTCGCTATTATGTAAACTTAAATTCTTTCATAGTGGATCTGTTTTACCTTGAAGATAGCTAGATTTAATCCTCCCCAAGTTTTTTACTGGTTTGGTTTTCCTGAGTTATCATATTGTTGTGTTATTTATTTTCTGCACTTTACAATGATATGATATATTTGTGTTAACCTAAATTTGAATAATTTAACTAAGTAATCACTTGGCTAATTGAATAAACTTCAATTCTTTCATAGTGGATCTGTTTTACCTTGAGGATAGCTAGATTAAATCCTCCCCAAGTTTTTTACTGGTTTGGTTTTCCTGAGTTATCATATCGTTGTGTTATTTATTTTCTACACTTTACAATGATATGATATATTTGTGTTAACCTAGATTTGAATAATTTAACTAAGTAATCACTTGGCTAATTGACTAGGTTAATCTGGTTGTGTTTTAAAGGGTCTAAAAACGTACAACCTTTCTTCTATGAAGTCACTATCCTCCATCCCAGTCGAAAACACAATATTCTGACCTATCTAAAGCTTCAGGACACAGGACTTTTGATGGAAATGAGAAAGCTCTCAAAGCAAGTTTATTTATGGGCTCAAAAATCCTCCAAGTAATAGCCTATTAATTGATAATTCTATTGCAATTTAGTGATATTTTTTGCTTTTCTTTTTAATCATAATTTCTGTAACTATCAAATTCTTATAAAGAAAAATAGCAACCTTGTTAGATATTTAAATTTTGCACTAGCCTATATGGTAGAGATTTAATTCTGTATGTAGTCTAATATTTGTTACAGTAAATAAAACAATATTATGATTTCCAAAAGCGACTCATTTCTTGTATTCTACTTTAATTGTTTACTTAAATGCAAGGGGTTGAGAAGTTATGGATAGGAGTTTTTATATGGCAAGCATGGTATATATATATCAAGTTGTGCTCCACCAATTGTAAAATGCCATAGGTCCAACTTTTATGGGCAGACAATTTTTATTCCTTTTTCTCAATTTCTCTTTATTTATCAGATGGATTGATAGTGGGAAAGAGGGGTTGAGATTTGAATCATATGCATATGACACCATAACAAATGTCATTATTATTGAACTATAACTTTGTTCAATATTAAATGTTTTACTTTATACTAAACTAATTGTATAATGATATTTTTCTCAACCAAAAAAAATAAAATAAAAATTGCATAATGATATGTATCCGATTTTTTTTTTTTTTTTTTTTTCATTTTATACTTTGTTTATTTTATGAAGAAAGAAAAAATAGTCTGCAACAAGTTTATTGTATAAAGTGGAGTAAAAATTAAATTTTTTAAAAAAGTGGAACATGAAAAATTGGATAGAGAATTTTCATTCTACAATTGACTAGTCATGATAATACAAATTATTTGTATTACTTTTTGTATTTCACTTTATTTTAAAAAAAAAATATTGTATTCCACATCGTACTCCATTTACAACTTTATCATGTATTCTTTTTACTTCCCTTATAAAATAATTGAATTTTAAAATTTAAAAAAATAAACACATGACATACCAAAATTGATACAATATAAAGTAAAACATAAAAAATGGCAAGGTAAATTTGTATTCAATCCCACATACATGGTTTCACTCAAAATTTTTAATTACACCTTGGCACTTTGCTTCCTCATTTTCACCATGCTATTCTTTTTTTCTTGTGCATTTAGATACATTTATCTTTTTATTAAAACTCTCTCAAAAAATGGAAAAAAGAAAAAGAAAAAGAAAAAAAAAAGATACATTTATTTTCATATATAAAATGGCCGAGAAAAAGGGCCCTATGGCCTTTTAAAAAAATCCCCCCTCCTCCTATATTTGTTAATAAAAAATTTAAAATTTTGTTTAAATTTTACTCAATTAACACCCACATATTTTATATAAAAAAAATATTAATTTTTTGTTTTTGCATATTTACCTCATATATGAATGGAATTTTCATCCTTTTTCTCAAAAAAAAAAAAAAAAAAAATCGACCACCTCATTTTTTATATATAAAAAAAAAAATTTAAAAGCTTAGGAGCATGGGTGCGTTTGTTTTGGGGGAAAATGATTTCAGAAAATCATTTTCCCCCAAACCCGCGTGTTTGGCAGCAACGGAAAATGAAATTTTCCGGAAAATCATTTCCTGTTGACCAAAATTTACTCCTTTGACCCGGAAATGTTTTTACACTCTCATTTTCACTTCAAATCATTTCCGGGTCATGCAAAAGAGAGAGAGAGAGCGAGAGAAAGAATGCAAAAGAGAGAGAGAGCGAGAGAAAGAACGAGAGCTCAGCCAAATGCCGATCCAGCCAACGAGCGAGAGAAAGAAAGAAAGCACTCCCTCCGATCCAGCCACCGACACTGATCTACCTCACGCCAGTCACGCCGAGCTCAGCCAGACGATCACCGAGACAAACGCCGTAGACCCACGGTGAGTGAGAGCTCAAACTCACACCGATCCAGACCAACGCACCCGATCCAGCTCAGCCAGTCGATCATCGGTCCAGCCAATCCGATCACCGAGCCAAACACAGACTCACGGTGAGTTTTCCGGAACCGGTTGACCATCCACACACTCACCTCACCTCCGACCCACACACGTCCGATCCACACACTCACCTCACCTTCGATCCACTCACCTCACTGGTCCAACCCATCCTTCCGACCCACCTCCCGATCCGATCTTTGCATTATATATATATATATATAAAAATATATATATATATTTATTTATATAAATATTTATATATTTATTTATATAAATATTTATATAATTATTTACTTTTTTTTATTTATTAATTTTTTTAATTATCCATTTTTTATAAAACTGTGTATTTTTGGGTTATGCATATGAAATTTTGGAGCTTGACTGGTTGTAGGTTATTTAGGATTGGTTTTTGGTTTGATTTTTTTTTAGAATTTTGGAGCTTGACTGGTTATGCATGATTGGTTTTTGCTGTGATTTTTTTAAGAATTTGGCTAGTTGGGTTATATGTAGAACTTTGTTGTGATTTTTTTTTTTTTTTTTTTTTTTTTTTTTTTTTTAATTTGGCTAGTTGGGTTATGTGTAGAAATTTTGGAGCTTGACCCATGCTTGGTGTTATTATGTTCTTGCAATAGAATATGTGTGTGTTTAAACCTTAATTGAAGGTGCTTTGGGTATATAGGTGATTGTAAAATGTAAATAGAATGCAATGTGATGGTATTGTGATATATCAATGTGCAGTTATCAATGTGATGGTATTGTGATAGTATAAATAGAATGCAATGTGATTTGGTACTCGTTATCAATGTGGTTTGGATGTTTTTTGTTTGTGGCTGTTTTTATTTACTGTGTAATCAATAACATGCTTGTTTACATACCTCTTAGACCACAGTGTTTGTGATTTTGTTAGATGAAGAAAAAAACTAAAGCCGTAATTCTTGCCTCAGTTGCATCTGTCCTCCTTGTGGGGGTTGCATTGTTAAGGAAATTGCGACGTAGACGTAGACAACTGCCTAGGGCGCCTTATGTTAACCATGCCGCCGAGAGAGAGGAATACATAAATAGTGTTCTGCATGGAACTGAGAGACATTGTGTGAATCAACTTAGGATGAAGCCTATAGCTTTCCACCACTTATGTCATATCCTCACTGAGGGGGAACACGTACGCCCGACTATTCACATGTCTATTACGGAGCAAGTGTTCATTTTCTTACACATTATTGGTCATAATGTGAGGTTTCGTGTAATGGGTAGTCGAATCTATAGATCAACTGAGATTGTTCATAGATACTTCAAGGTTGTCCTTAGGGGGGTCCTGAAATTATATAGAGCTCTAATAAGACTGCGTAGCGAAGATACACCCCTAGAGATAAGGAATAGCAGAAGGTTTTACCCATATTTTAAGGTAAATATTGCGACTTGTGTATTTTTGTAAATTGTGAAGATTTATGTAATTTTAAATCATTATGTCTGTCGAAAATTAGGATTGTGTTGGAGCAATAGATGGTACATATGTTCGTGCATCTGTGCCACCTGAAATACAAGGAAGATTTCGTGGTCACAAAGATGGAACCACGCAAAATGTGTTAGCTGCCATTAGTTTTGACTTAAAGTTCACTTATGTATTGGCTGGATGGAAAGGCAGTGAACATGATTCACGTGTGTTAAATGATGCATTTGCTAGGCCAGGGGGATTTTCAATTTTTGATGGTATTATACGATTACTTCACCTTTTTGGTTTATTAGTTTAATAAATATTGTGCGTTTTCCTAAGCATAGTAGTGATTTGGTTTTATTTTTTAATATATGTAGGTAAATATTATCTTGGTGATGCTGGATATGGTAATAAAAATGGAATATTGTCACCTTATCGGAGTGTGCGATATCACTTGAAAGAGTTTAGTGATCGTCCTCATGAGAATGCGCAAGAATTGTTCAACCTCTGACACTCTTCATTAAGAACTACCATTGAGCGAGGGTTTGGAGTGTTGAAAAAACGTTTTCGAGTGTTGGATGTAGAACCATTTTGGTCTTTCCCAACCCAAGTGAAAGTAGTGTTAGCGTGTTGTGTGGTTCATAATCACATTATGGGGGTTGAACCAAATGACCATATTATGGAAGATGCAATGAACCAAGTAGAGTCTAGTAACCACCAACAAGAAACACAATCACGTCGGGAGTCCGTCGAAGATAGTAGATCGTGGAATGCTAAGAGAGATGAGATATGCCAAGTCATGTGGTCTGATTATACCAAGAGTGGAGAGTAGTACTTTATTTAGATTTCTATGATTGTAATGTGTTTTTTCTTTTTGTTTTTTGTAAAGACAATGTATTTACTATAGACTTTTGGTGGTGTAATGAAAAAGTATTTTCAGCATTACATTGTTATTTGAAGGTATTACATTGTCATTTCCAGTGTTAGCATGTTTCATTCTGTTGTGCACATTTATAAGCGTGGTTGTATGTGTGTTTGATCTGTTGTTCATGTTCCGAGCGTAATTACTAAATGTTACTCTCATTTTTAAATGCTACTCTTACTATACTATTTTCATATGTAGTAATGTCAAAGAGTAAAGAGAAAGTTAGCAGCAGCAAGCAATTTAGGTGGCTGCCACCTATGCATGAAATGATACTTAGGATACTTACAGAGGAGGCTACAAAGGGCAATAAGCCCTCTAATACTTTCAGGGCTGGCTCCTTTGCTCTTGTAGCGAAGGAGATAACGGCCCAATTCGGGGTTGAGTGCCACCCGTCCTATGTTGACAACTGGATGCGAACTCTAAGGACCATGTGGTCCACTATTCAAACTCTTAGAAAGAAGAGTGGATTTGGTTGGGACGATAATTTGAAAATGATAACTTGCGACGCTAAAACATACCAAGAAGAAGTTATGGTATGGCTTCCAACTATATTTTCTTAATATAGATGATAATATATGTTTTTGCCTTTTATATGAAATTTATAGTGTCATTCTTTTTAGGATTCCATTGCTTTTATAAGGTTTTTCAAATATAACTTTCATGTCACCTTAGCTATGTATTATATCTATACATACCTATATGTTTTCATCTATCTATATGTGTATATGTGTCTGAGCTACAATTTTCTTTGGTTCTTTGTTTGGTTGCTAATAAAATGTTGGAAAAGTAAAGAAAAGATTGATACTTTCTTTTCAAGGTTATTTTTGTAATGGGTTTTTCTCAGCAATGACTTGGGAATAATAGGAAATTAAGGACCCACTGTTTTCTTTGATCTTTCTATTTGGTTGCCAGGAAAAAGTGAAGAAAAGAAAACAAAGTTTTTGACCAAAAGATTTGTGCTTGCTGTTGTAATTTTTTTTTTTTTTTAATTGGGCTCTCTCAGCAGTGAAGTGTGCATAATAGTAACACAATGTATTGACTTGTTCAATCCTTATTTGAGAGTTTTCTTGCATTACTTGTTTGATTACTGAGAAAATGTAGGAAAAAGTATGGAGTCTTTGCTTTAATTGTTATTTTATAGCCTTTTATATTGAATTTATGAGTAAAGTTATTATTGCATTGTTATATACGTTCCTTTCTCCCTTACAGGCGCATCGAAAGCATGCAGAATATCTAAACAAAAAAATTGACTTTTATGATGAATTAGCGATTGTTGTGGGGAAGGACACAGCCATGGGTGGCTTTTCTAAGTCCTATGTGGATATTGAAAATGAGCCAGACAATGGGGATAGTGCGGAGTTTGTTGCAGACAATGTGGAGGAAGGTGTGGTTGAGAAAGGGAAGAATGTAGTTGAGTCATCCACCACTGGGTCGGGAATTTCTGCAAAAGAGGGCGTGCACCTTCTAATGCTGATGATAGTGTGCTGACTGATCTGTCTGATCAGCTGAAGGAAATAGCTGTGGCTCTGAAAGAAATCAATCGGGGCCCGGTGGATTACACAGCTCTGTATAATGAGGTAATGGCTATGATGGAGGATGGATATAGCGAAGATATGCTCGCAACTGCCTTCGACCATCTTTGTGAAAATGAGAAGACAACTCGTGGATTTCTAGCCAGGAATGCTGGGTTGAGGAAGTTGTGGTTAGATGGTTTTTTGTTCGCACAAATTTGATTTGTTTATTTCATGTTGACTGTGATGGTAGATTTAGGAATTAACTTTTGTTGTAGTACTAGTATTGACCTACCATTGTATATATATGTAGTCTTTTGTATTATTGGGACGATACAATTGCCCAAATTATATATTTGTACTGTTCAGATACCACGAATAGGTATCATTTTTGTACACCATGAAGGTGTAATGATTTCAGGTGAACGATTGATGTGGCTGTTTTTATATAAATATTATGGGTATATTCAAATGATTATTTTTGATGTTGAAGTGGATGATTATTTTTGTACTGTTACAGATATGTCTAGGCAATGCAGGTTCTTGAATTTGAATGATTATTTTTGATGTTGAAGTGGATGATTAGTTTTGTATTGTTACAGGTTTGTTTAGATAATGCAGGTGCTTGAATTTGTAACACATTTCATATTTTCCGTAAAATGATCCACAAACCAAACACCGGAATTGATTTTCTGTAAAAAACGAATTTCATTTTTCGTAAAATGTTTGACCGAACCTAACATGGGAATTGATTTTCCGTAAAGCATTTTCCGTAAAATGTTTGGACGAACCAAACACCAGAATTGATTTTCCGTAAAACGATTTCTGAAACAGCCAAACAGCCTGAATACATTTTCCTTTTCCCGAAATTAGCATTTCCGGAAAATATGTATTTTCCAAAAAACATTTTATTGGAACCAAACACACCCTTAATGTCTAATCTTTTTCCTGATAATATTCACTTTTATTCTACCATATATAACTCATTAATTTCATGAGTTTTTAAAGCATGTGTTCATGAAATAGTTTGTGTCTATAGCATTAATCAAAATATATAAGTATTAATGGGCCTCTTTATATATATATATATAAATATAAATATATATATATATATATTTTAAATGTATTAATACTCATTTAAAATTAATTCAATCGTACTTCTACTCATTTAAAGTATTAATATCTCACTAGCTACGTCATTCTGTGACTATCTTCTGTCTTGAGACTACGCATGTAATCAGTGTCTTCCTGTCTTGAGACTGTGCATGTAACCAGTTTCCTCCTAGTACTCCCAGTGACCATCTTTTAATGGACAACAACATCAACGTCAAAGAGTATGGATGGACTGACAGTAATGACTCCAATTTTAGTATTGATTTGTTTGAAGAAGAAATGGAGCCTGATCTACTATCAAGTGATCAAGTGATGAAGATGAGGTGCCTTTTGCAAGGCATGGTCCTTTGGTTATACCTGATGCAGAGGATGTTGCAAGTCAAAGGGAATTCTGGAACTTTTGTGCCATTGGGTTTATAATGGACTATAGAATATTCTCTGTTCATTGTTTACAACACATTATCAACCATGTATGGTGGATCATAGGGAATGTAACTATTGTTGGTAGGGATTCTTACTTCTACATTTTCCATTTTGAGTTTCTGGAGGATCTTCACCACATCTGCCATGAAGGACCTTGGGCTGTGGATGGTGCCCTTTTGGTGGTAGAAAGGTGGAGACCTAATCTAATATTAGGGAATTTGCAAATTAACTTCATTTCCATGTGGGTTCAGTTCCACGAATTGCCTTTGGAGTACCAATACCCTAAGTTAGTGGAGAGAATGGGGCAGATGATGGGCATAGTGGAGCGTGTGGATTGGGAAGATACTCTTCCTAGGAATATTTGTTTCATGAGGATCAAGGTTCGTATTGATCCGTGGCTACCATTGATTGTTGGGTTCATGCTCTGTTTGGATGATGGGTCAAGGGTCTTGATACAGTGTCGTTATGAGCGTCTCCACAAGTTATGTACGAGATGTGGGCTAATCGGGCATACAAGGGGGCATTGCTCTCATAGTTTGGATGATGTGGAGGTAATGTTGTTTAGACAGAGGCTTCGAATACAAGAACTATATCAAGTCCAGTACAGGTTTGATGGGCTTCAACCTCAGTTCACAAATGAACTTCGTGCTTTTCATAATCATCGGAGAAGATGGACTACTCAAGTTCGTTTTGGACAGGTAACCTAAAACCCTCATCAAGCTTATAATCATCATCTCTTTAATGAATACCCTGATCCCAGTACACCTAGCACATCCCATTTCCAACATGCAACCAATTTACCATCTAATCTGATTCAAGCCAATCCCACTTCCATCATACAGACAACAATTAACGTACTAAACCTTAACAGCATGGACCAAAATATCCAACCCTCTCAGAATATACCTATTGAACCACCCATTGTACCCCAAACCCCTGTTAACTCCCCTGCCACAATGGAATCCAACCAAGAGCATTTAAATGACATTTTGGGTAACCATAATACCCCTGTTGACACCAACATACCACCCATCTCAAACAGAACATCCTGGCAACCACCTCCAAATTCTAATTTACAATGGGCTTGGACAACTTCTAACATACCATCCTTTTGGAGTTGACAAGTCATTTGTGCTAAACAACCCACTCATGAAACTGGGCCGTGAAAAGATACTTGTTCTCGGCGTTTGTCAACACTTTGCTCACCCTCTTTTGAGCAACAAAATGTTCTCCTTTTAAGTTGTCCCGTCTTTGCTTGCTTTACAAATTGTTTCCTTACACTAAAGCCAATCTGTTGAGCATATTCTTTGTAAAATTCATAAGCCTATCATCACAATCAAACTTCATGCCAACTTTTGGTACTTCTACATTTTGCTTGTCATGTCTACTTGGAGACTCGGAGTGTTTGATCTGCTTGGACTTCCATGAGTAGGTTCTACTTAATCCTCCTCATGTTGATCAACTATGACAACACTCAATTCATTTTCCAATACAAAGCTTTGGTTAGAATCCATTATCTATAGTCAAGATAGCACATTCAATATTCAGAACCCAATCAAGAAAAGAAAAGAAAAGAAAAAGTACTCCAACTAACAGACAGCGTAATATATAAACAGTAAGAGCTTAACCCGTCAAAAAATACTCTCAATACATTACTTACAAACACTAAGAGTCTTAGAATGTCTGACACCTATTTAGTAAACAAATAAAAATATCATCAGTTAAACACTTAACAGCATGACCATTGGTGAGTTTGGCAGTATTTTCCAGTAGCTGATTTTCTTGATAGGTGAGACCCAAAAAAGAAAAAGAAAAAAAAAAAAGAAGATATATTTATACACACACACAAACGAAAGCTTATTTTAATTTCTTCTTTTTTTTTAAGCTAGTCCTTTTGTTGCTAAAAAATGGATTTAATAAAATATTCTTGCTAAAATAAGAGGATGTCAATCGCATCACACTATATTAAAGGGTCCAACTCTATTTTCACTAGTAAAGACTAGTTACTAAAGGTAGAGCAACTGAGAAAGAATAAACTGTTTTAGCATGATGTTGATACATGAAGAGTTTGACATGCTTTCAAGTTTAAACCCAAGCTTCAATCATGAAAAAAAAAATGATTACTAGCACTCTTGGACAAGAAATAAAGCAATTTTGAAACAATGGGATCAAGTAACACCACACAATCGAGGACCTATAATGCAATTCTGTTCCATTGAATAACATTTTACAATAACTGCTGCATCTACTGATCTCTCCCCCTTATAAATTTCCCCTAGCATCAATATATTTTCAACAGCTAGGAAGCTTCATTGTTACAGTTCCCAGCTTTCTAGAAACTACTTTTCAGGATCCTCAAAAAGATGACTAGCTCAACAAATAAGGGAAAAAAAAAAACCATTCAGCCTAACCAAACCTTGTGATGATTCACTTCTCCAAGCTCAGTGAAACAAGCACTAGGCCTTTACCAACAGTTTGGAATTTGGACCAGTTCCAATTTTGGATCTGATTTGGAGAAAGTTTCAATACCAAAGAGTGTAATTGGATCAAGTAACTCACTCGACAAGTGAAACATTACACACAATATGAGCACTCCACAACTGCTTCATCTCATTTATTGGCTCATATTTATCATCATATGTTCACTAGTCATTCTGGAAAATCCATTATTTCCTTGTATAACTGCAACAACTCAGAAGCTTCCTCCTTATTAGGCAACACAAACCTCTGCAAAAACAACTCCTCCACATACTCAAACGCCGTAGGCAAGTAAAAATTCTTCTTAACCAAACCTTTAGACTGCAAAAATTGAATCGCCGAAACCCTTGGAATAAGTCGCTTCTCCAAGCTCAAACTAATAAATGTAGGGCGTTTGACAATAAGGGAAGCCTCCAAACCCATCTTGTTGACCAAAAAATCCATCACCCTCATAATCTTATCCTCAGATGCCCTGAAACAGCAGGGGTTCTTTGCAAAAGCTACAAGAATCTCATCCTCAGACAAACCATCTCTTATAAGCGTTGACCTTCCTCTCCCATGTGGATTTATTCATTCCCCTAATTGCTAAAACAGCCTGAACAAAACTTACCCTCAGAGGATTGATTCCCATTTCCTTGACTTCCTCTACAATCTCTTTGAATCGAACTTGATCTGTTGTAATAACTCTCGGCCAATTTTTAATTAGGGTACATATATCTGATTCATGAACTCCATTTTCTCTCAGAAGATTGACAGTAGGAACTACATGAGTGTCTTTATCAACAAGAATAGCCGAGAAACGTCTAACAGCAATAACAGTTTTTTCATCAGTTCCAAGCAAATTCTTAAAGAAGTCAAAAGAAGGGATTATTTGGTTTTTCAAGCTTCGTTTCAATAAGTTTGGATTTCTAGTTAAGATCATAACAATGTCAGAGCTTGTAAAGCCTTTGAATTGGAAAAACTCCAATTTGGCCAAAAGGGTCTTTTGAGGATTTGATAGCAGCAGTGGAGGGTATCTTCTGATGATGCTTGAGATTTGGGTTTGTGAGAAACCATGGTGCTTGAAAAAGCTAATGACCAAGTCTGCTTTATCTGGGGTTTCAAAGTTAACACGTTTGGAGGCTGATATAGCACCTTCCCGTGAGAACCCACATGTGTTTATGAGGTATGAGACTGTGAATGAGTGTTGATTTGAAGTGCTTGAAATGTATCTTAATATTAACAATGGGAGGGTTTTAGCAGTGTATAATTTCTGGGGGGCTCTAAGGGTACAATAACTCCCATGGTGAATTGGTTTATAGAGCAAATTCAACATGTTATATAAGCAGTACTGGAAGAAAAACTCACCTACTGTGTGTATGAGTCCGTTTTAGAAGAAAACCTCCGGTGTGGCCTGTGAGTGAATGAGCAGGATTCCGAAACCCGCAAGGCCAAAAGCTGCGCACTGCGTTTGGGATCTCTTTCTCCCTCCTTTCTGCCCAACTGCACTGTTTTGATTTGTTCCGTACTTTCAAAAAAATATTTTTGGTGTACGTTTTTTTCTTTGACTAAGGATGTTTTGGTATCGGCTTATTCTGTTAAATTTTTTTTTTTGGTTGAAAATAATAGACTCGTGAATAGTACAAAAAGTGCATGGAGATATATGAATAGTAGTAAAAATAATTTAAATAGTAAAATAAGTTGGTAAAAATAATTTTTGCCAAACAAATTCTAAAGAATAATTTTCAAGGTTTGAGATTGGTTTCTATGTTTGACACTTTGACCCTTAAAAGTATCTTGACATTTTGTATTTTATTTTTAGAACAAATTATAATTTACCTACCTATGGTTTGGTTGAAATTTAAGTTGTCTATCTGTGGTTTAAAGTTTGACATTTTACCCACTTGAAGTTACTTGCCTATGATTTGAAATCACATGATGTAAATGTTCTGCTGGATTCTTTTTGATTTTATTTGACCTTGTATTTGTATATTTTTTGTGTTTTTAGAGAAAAGAAACATAAAAGTGGAGCAAAATTACATATTAAGCCTTATTTTAAACAGAGTTGAGGTAAAGAAATCTAATTGAGCTAATCTTAGGTAAGCAAAGTGTCAAATTTTAAACCACAGGTAGGTAATTTAAATTTCGGCCAAATCACAAGTGGGTAAATTATAATTTGCCCTTATTTTTGTATTGGCCCTCTTATCCTTTTTTTTTTTTTAATGAAATTTTATTTGGGATCTAATAACCCATTTTAGAAAAATTTTGACACAACTTTCATGAAAGAATAAAAAGTCATCAATTATTTTTTTTTCTTTTCCATAAAAAATTTCTAATATTTTTAAGGAGAAATTGCACTTTACCCACCTGTGGTTTGGCCCGTTTTAACAATGCCCACCTGTGATTTAAAAGTTGTCACTTAACCCACCTAAGGTGGACTCTATTAGACCCCCGTTACCCACCTCTGCCATTTCCGTTAGAAAATCTCATTTACTATATAAGCCAAAATTAGAACACAATTAGAACCCTAAAAAAGGACTGAACTCTCTCCCTTTCTCTACCTTCAAACCCTCAAAAATCCCCAAACCCATTTCCGCTATATCAAGATCCCTAAAAAACTCCAACCCATTTCCCTCTGTACTCCGATTGCCTAAGCTTAATCCCCGAACATGTCTTCTTCAAGTTATTACTCGGGTTCCGGTCACCATTCATGCTTTGCTAACAATTGTGGCTACGGACTGCTCTGACCTTGAACAATTTTGAGAGAAGGTTTTATGGATGCAGATACTATGATGTGGTGAGTAATAGTTGGTTTTCATATTTTTTTCCTTTTTTAGTTTTCATTTATTTTTTGGTTTTGTTGGTTTTGTTGGTTTTATGAATAACCCTAATTTGATTTTGTTTGTAGGATGATGAATCTACTTGTAAATACTTTAGGTGGTTGGATGGCAAAACATGTAAGTGTGGATCTGAAGTTGCACCCATTGTCCTTGCAAGATTCAGCATGTACAAGAATCAAGCAAGAGTTGCAAAGGAAAAGGAAAAGGAGTCTATTGATAGGGAAACAACAGCTATTGAGAGGGAAAACAAAGCCAAGCGAAGGGAAGAAAAAGCTAGGGTGAGAGAGAGGATAGCTAAAGAGAAGTTACAAAAGTACAAATTTGCACTTGTTGAGTCATGGGAGTTTTTTGCTATTTTTTATGTGTTTTCTGGTAGGATGGGAGAATTTGGAACAAAGGCATTGTGTCTGCCTTGAAGGTAAGTTGTTGTAGTTATTGTATAGTTTTGGGTACTACCACTTTTGACAAGTGTATTCCATGTATTTGACACTATGTAATGTTGTTGTTTATTTGAATAGAGTATGCAATTTGTTCTTTATGTGACGTGTTCTTTATGTAATTTGTTGTTGTTTATGTAATACTACCTTGTTTGTGTAATGTGTTCTTTAATGTAATGTGATCTTGTAATTTGAATAGAGCATGCTGCCTTATTTATGTAATGTATAATGCTGCCTTGTAATGTATTCTTTATGTAATGTGATCTTGTAATTTGAATAGAGCATGCTGCCTTGTAATGTGTTATTTATGTAATGTGTTCTTGTAATTTGAATAGGGTATGCAACCTGTTCTTCTTTATAAAGATTGTGTATGTTGTACATCAATTTGGTAGGCAAGGAATGCACCCCACAAGATTCTGTTTACATCAATTGTGTATATTTTCAAGTAAGACCATTCCATACATATATATTAATAAGCATTGTTCAAAAATTGCCAAATTTCATCTAACATTAATGGCTAAACACTGCCAAATTTCATCTAACCAAGAGTACAATTCAATACTATATATAACAAGCATTGTTTAAAAACAAGTGGACTCCACCTAACATTAATGGCTAAACACTGCCAAATTTCATCTACATAATAGGTGGTTCTGTCCCCACTAAGACAATAACCAAATAACTTTACAGTATAAAGTTCTGCACAATAGCAAAAAAACAAAAAAGTGGTGACATGCCACTATCAGACAAGCACAATAACAAAAAAAAGTAAAGTAAAGTTTCTGCTTCCACATTCTCCAATCTTCATTTCCCAAAGACTTTGTCCTTGCCTTTGCCCCTGCCTGTTGAGAACATTGCACCAGATGTCTAAGCTCTTATTCCACCTCCTCTCCCATATAAGAACAGATGACTGCTTTCAACTACCCTTGGTGGTATCAACCCCCTTCGAGGCTACAAAATACATAGAAACTCCATATCAAGGTCTAATCTAGTATTTTATGTAAGTATAAAGGGTGGTGTTTGTGTTTGTGTTTGTGTATATACCTGAGATAGAGGTTTTCTTGTGTCCCATGTTTCCTTAGGAGTACGAGAGATGGACTGGCTGCATAAGAACTATTGAGCTGTGAGTGCTTTACTTGGTGGTGGTTTGCTTGAATCTGCTGCAAATGGTGGTGGTCTGGTTGAAGCTGAAGCAGATGTTTCAGTTGGTTGCCTTAGTGGCTGCTTTTATGGCTAGTTGACTGGTTGACTTGCTTGATGGGTGGTTGGCTTTCTTGTTGAATGGCTAACTACCCCACTTGTTGGTTGACTGGTTGTTTGCTTGACCTTCTTATTTACTGGTTCAGGTGGGTGCTTTGCTTTCTGGTTGGCTGCCTTGTTTGCAAATCTGGGTGGCTGCCTTGTTTGAATGGTGGTTGCCTGGTTGGCCTTCTTGTTTGCTAATCTTGCTGACTGCTTTGCTTGCTCATTGGTTGCCTGGTTAGCTGCCTGAGTGGTTGGCTGCCTTGCAAACCTCATTGGTGGTTGCCTAGGTGGCTGGCTGGTTGGCTGCTTGCCTGCCTGCTTGGTTGGCAAACCAGGGTGGTTGCCTTGCAAACCTCCTTGGTGGTTGCCTAGGTGGCTGTCTGGCTGGCTGGTTGGCTGGCTGACTGGTTGGCTGGTTGGCTACTTGTTCCTTGTCCCTACAAACAGAATTGCATTGCATCAAAAATATCTTTGTAATATAATTGTCATAGTGAACACATTCTTGCTTTACTTACAAATTTTTTTTGCCTCTCAAGTCTCTGCCTCTTTTGCCATGGTGTCTCACCAGTTATTCCAGCCTTACACCTCCTTGAATTATGCCCCTCCTTATGGCAAAATCCACATTTTATAGGTCTATATGACCTAGAAACTTTGTATGGGTTGTTTGGCTCATCTACATCTTTTTTCATTTTCATTGGTGGCCTGCCTGTAGGCTTGTACACAATTGGAGCAACAGGGGCAGGAAGGTTGGTTTCAACCCATTCATCTTAGCCAAGCAGTGGGGTAATCATCTCCTTATATGCAGCCACATAGGCATCTTTTCTAAAGCATGTATGCACATAATCCTTAGGCCTCTCTAGGTTCTTATAGATTGTTGCAACACCATGCTTACATGGGATTCCTGTCAAATCCCAAACTCTACAAGTACAACACTTTCTTATAAGGTTAACCACATGCCTCTCATACTCATTATCAACCTCATATATATAACATCCTGATGGAATAACAAAAAATAACTTAGAATCAACTTTCAACTGCTCAAGCTTCTACACTATGTTTGGACATATGTCATTAGTGAATTTTTCAATCCCAGACCTCTTACTGTACATTCTAGTCATCAACCTAACCCTAATCCACTTTAGCATGGCAATGATAGGCTTATCCCTAACTTCTAGTATCATAGAATTAAATGACTCACTAAGATTGTTCACATAACAATCAGAGATGGCTCTTGGAGTGAAATGTGACTTGGTCCATTAGGTTGGTTGGATGTCTGCTAGATACTCCCATGCTTCTTTGTCCAATTCTTTCATATCTTGCATTCTCTTCTCAAACTCCCTAATTGTTGTTGCTGTAGCACACCTCCATAATGCAACCTTCAATTCTAAACCCTTGAAATTTAACTTAAAGTTGTTGTAAATATGCTTCACACAAAATCTATGTTCAACTGTTGGAAACAACATCTCCATGGCAGGTATCAATCCCTGGTTATCATAAATACAATCAAAAAACATCCGAAGAACAAAAATGAACACCATCTGCCTA
Source organism: Quercus lobata (assembly GCF_001633185.2). Taxonomy (NCBI): domain Eukaryota; kingdom Viridiplantae; phylum Streptophyta; class Magnoliopsida; order Fagales; family Fagaceae; genus Quercus; species Quercus lobata. The sequence continues at coordinate 8,213,323 of NC_044909.1, read as the reverse complement.
AGAAAAAAAACAAAACTTTCAAAAAGCAGAAATGTAATGATTAAGAACAAACAACAGTATCAAAAAACAAGTGAATTGTTGTATTACCTTCTGCCTATTTGAAATGAACACCAGATTCAGCTCATCTGGCCTCCCAATATCATCTGCAAATGTTTGTAAAAACCACACCCAAGAATCCTTGTTTTCTTGCTCAATTACACCTAATACAACAGGGAAAATATTGTCATTCCCATCCCTTGCAATTGCTGATAATATATGTCCACCAAACTTGCCGTTCAAGTGGCAACCATCTAATCCTACAAGTGGCCTACACCCATGGTTTTAAAAACCGAACCGGTCATAGAACCGTTTTTTTTTTAAATTTCCGGTTGGACCCCGGTTTTTGACCGGTTTTGGGCCGGTTTTCCGGTTGTTGACCGGTTATTGACCGGTTTTGGAGCTTTTAACCGGACCGGATTGACTCCCGGTTCCCGGTTGAACCGGTCGGACCGGCCGGTCCGGTCCGGTTTTTAAAACAGTGCCTACACCCCCCAAAAATCCAACTTTCTGTGCATTGTATCTCACATGCATCCTTTTGAACTTGGGTTGTGTGTTAGGCTCAGTAATCTCAATTTGCAGAATCACCTTACTCCCTACATCAGTTACTTTTATCATCTCTGCATAGTCCCTAAGCTTCCTATATTGTAACCTCTCATCACCTAGTATGAACTCTCTAGCTTTCCTCTTAGCTCTGTATACTTGATTTATGCTCAAGTCCACATACACATCCCGCATAACTCGATACTTCACACTAGAAACTACCCAATCAGGGTTTTTGTTGAAATCATCCAAGTATTTCCTAGCCACATATGTAGAAGTGACTTGGTTATGCTTGCATGTCCTTCCACACGTACAAGTTGGAACCATGATCTTTATTTGGAAGGTTAACTCCTCTGCAATCTGTGATGCATATACCCTCCAACCACATTCATACTTGCAGTGGACAGAAACTTTGGTCTTCTCATTAACCTTGAACTTAATGTCCACAGGCTTCCTCACTGCATATTCCCTCAGGGCAGCCCTAAACACCTTCCCATTTGGGAACTTCATAACCTTGCATAACTTTGGGTTACTCGTGCCAGTTTTCTCATTAAACTCTGGATATCTCACCCTTTCATCCTTATCCTCTGAACTATTTATGCTCCTAGTGTCATCATCATCAAGAGCTTTTTCAGCCCAATCATTATTATCACCAGCTTGATCACTTGCAGTAGCTTGATCACTAGCAGCAGCTTCTGGTCTCTCCCTATTATATGTAACTGGCTCTCTCACACTATCTCCCTCGTTTACATTTTCAGTATCTCTTTCATGCTCTCTTATATTGGTCACCTCATTGTTCTGAGCACCAAATATATCATCAGGATAATCTGGTCCTTCATACCCTTCATCTAGCCAATTAGGTTCATCCACATGAGCAGCTTGATCACTACCAACAGTTTGTCCATGGGTAGCATGGTCATCCACATGCACAGCTCCACCAACATTGCCATTCCTTAAACCCTCAACAGGTTCTGCACTAACATCATTTTGGTCAACCATAGATGATCTAACAGTATTGGTCACCTCCTCACAATCAGTATCATCATCTTCATCATTCATTTCCCATGACTGGTCTACTGCAATTGGTTGATCTGGTTCAACTATAGGTTCTTTAATAGCAATTGGTTCAACTTCAGGTTCTACATAAAGTGTGATTTCATTTGTTGGCCATTCAGCATGTAGTTCACACATGTAGGTCACATCATCATCTGAATTAATTAACCTTAACCCTTGCTCTAAGTCACCACCAGATATTAAATAATAAATCATACTGTTAATGGGTTCCCCAACCTCAGCACAAATGTCTTGTATTTCAAAATGATTTAGTAGATCTAGATCAACATTAGCCATTGTAGATACCTCACCACCTACATACTCTAAACCAGGGTTCCACTCAAAATTCCCATTATGGTGAATGGTAAAATCAAAACGAATTTCAGCAGCCATCTGCAGGAGTTAAAACACATGCACAAACAATAGTAACTAAATACATAACCAATACACGCATAAAGAGCAACAATGACAAAAGCAAAATAATTTCAGTTGCACAACAAACACCAAGTAACGTGGGGTCAGAGACAAGAAACACAACCAACTAAACGATTTGTCTCCATGGGACCACAGACAACCTAAAGATGCATCTAACCAAAATATTCCTAGGTACCACAGTCATCAATGTCAACTATAAAAGAACAAAACCCAACAATGGTAAACCACTAATTTTATGACAGAAAAACTTTAATCTGAATCACTTTCATCAATCGTTACACATTGAAAAAGAATAAACACAACAATGGTAAACCCTTGAAACTCATTTCATACCTGATATAGAGGAAAACTTAAGCTTTAGCTTCAGCACACCTCCTCCTTGCTTGCAAGTGTTTGAGGATTAAGCTTTGGCAATCAAAGTAAAGAGAGAAAGGGATTATGGGTTTGGGGATTTTTAAGGGTTCGAAAGTAGAGAGAGGGAGAGAGCTTAGTCCTTTTTTAGGGTTCTAATTGTGTTCTAATTTTGGCTTATATAATAAATGAGATCTTCTAACGGAAAGGGCAGAGGTGGGTAACGAGGGTCTAATGGAGCCCACCTCAAGTAGGTTAAGTGACAACTTTTAAACCACGGGTGGGCATCGTTAAAACGGGCCAAACCACAGGTGGGTAAAGTACAATTTTCCCTATTTTTAAATCAATACTCTCAAAGTATCCGTTAACTTTTTCCTTTTAATTTAAATGTCAGATGACAAATAAATGTCATTAAGATATATCACCCGTTTAAGTCTATTTCTGATAGTATTTTAACCATAAGTGTCATATATAAGTGTTATCAATTAAGACTTTAAGATAACTTATATAGTGTCAAGGGTCACCAAATGACTAATGAAAATGAGCTACAAAATCAAATATGAATGGCGAAAACGAGAATTTTGAAATGTAAATGGTTATAATAAAAATAACAAAGGTGTATGTTTATTAACAACAAAGGTGTGTTTTTATTAACAAAACTGGTACACCGATGACTTAGACATGTTCAAGATCGACCACTGTATCTATATGTGTAGGTTTTATTTAGCATTCTTTAAACAAATGTTGTTGCTTAACGATTTGATTGATGCTAAAAAGGAGGAAAAATCAGCTTTCATTCTAAACAAAAGGTCGGCTCATTGAGGAGATTCCACACCATGTTCAAGACCCCAAAGCAGCTTTCATTTAGCATAGAAGTGATACAGATAGCTGAACTGAACCACCAATCTCACTTAGTCCACTGAACTTCTACTAGATTAACGCAAGATTACATGCACAATTGTAGTAAATACAGAACAAATGAGCCAAAAAAATACAGAACAAATGAGCAAGAAATAAACTGTTTTCCCGTGAGGATGATATATATATATATATATATATATATATATAGTATGATCTATGATGGGTTTGTCAGTGTTTTAAGTTTTAACCCAAGCTTCAATCATGCAAACAAAAATGATTAGTAGTCTTGGACAAGAAATAAAGCAAGTTCTGAAACAATGGGATCAAGTAACACCACACAAATGGGGAAGCAAGACATTTTAAAATAGCTGCTGCAACCACTGAATTCTACCTCTTACAAATTTCCCCTGGCATCAAGATAGTTTCAACAGCCGGGGAGCTACCTCACTTCAGTTTCCAACTTTCCATAGAAACTACTTTTCAGGATCCTCAAAGGGATGAGTAGCTCACCAAACAACAACAACAAAAACAAACGAAAAATAAAATAAAAGAAAAAAGAAAAAGACATATATACACACACACAAAGTTTATTTTAATTTTTTTTTTTAAGCTAGTTCATTTATTGCTAAAAAATGGATTTAATAAAATATTCTTGCTAAAATAAGAGGATGTCAATCGCACACTATATTAAAGGGTCCAACTCTTCAGAATGATGTTGATACATGAAGGGTTTGACACGCTTTCAAGTTTAAACCCAAGCATCAATCATGAAATAAAAAATGATTAGTAGCACTCTTGGACAAGAAATAAAGCAATTTTGAAACAATGGGATCAAGTAACACCACACAATCGAGGACCCATAATGCAATTCTGTTCCATTGAATAACATTTTACTATTTTTGATAGTATTTTAACCATTAAGTGTCATGTAAGTGTTATCAATTAAGACTTTAAGATAACTTATATAGCATCAAGGGTCACCAAATGAATAATGAAAATGAGCTACAAAATCGAATATGAATGGGAAATCGAGAATTTTGAAATGTAAATGGTTATAATAAAAATAACAAAGGTGTATGTTTATTAACAACAAAGGTGTGTTTATTAACAAAGTACACTGATGACTTAGACATGTTCAAGATCGACCTCTGTATCTATATTTGTAGGTTTAATTTAGCTTTCTTTAAACAAATGTTGTTGCTTAACTCTCTATTTGATTGATGCTAAAAAGGAGGAAAAATCAGCCTTCATTTCGCTAAACAAAAGGTCGGCTCATTGAGGAGATTCCACACCATGTGCAAGACCCCACAGCAGCTTTCATTTAGCATAGAAGGGATACAGAATTACAGATAGCTGAACTGAACCACCAATCTCACTTAGACTACCGAGCTTCTATCAGATTAACGCAAGATTATTTGCACAATTGTAGTACATACAGAACAAATGAGCAAGAATAAATTGTTTTATGCCATGACGATGATATATATATATAGAATGATCTATGATGGGTTTGTCAGTGTTTTAAGTTTTAACCCCAAGCTTCAATCATGCAAACAAAAATGATTAGTAGTCTTGGACAAGAAATAAAGCAAGTTCTGAAACAATGGGATCAAGTAACACCACACAAATGGTGAAGCATGACATTTTACAGTAGCTGCTGCATCCACTGAAGTCTACCTCTTACAAATTTCCCCTAGCATCAAGATAGCTTCAACAGCCTGGGAGCTTCCTCACTACAGTTTCCAACTTTCTGTAGAAACTACTTTTCAGGATCCTCAAAGGGATGAGTAGCTCACCAAACAACAACAACAACAACAACACGAGAGAGAGAGAGAGAGAACCTCAGCCTAACCAAACCTCTAAAGGACAGAAATCACAAAACTAAAGCTCTTGTGATGGTTCTCTTCTCCAGGCTCAGTGAAAACAAGCACTAGGCCTTTAGCAACAGTTTGGAATTTTGATCAGTTGCAATCTTGATTGTGATTTAGAGTAAGTTTCAATCCCAAAGGGTGTAATTGGATCAAGTAACTCAACTCAAGTGAAATGTGACACATAATGTGAGCACTCCACAACTGCTTCATCTAATTCTTTGCCTCATGTTTATCAATATATTCATTGATCATTCTGGAAAATTCAATTTTCTCTTGTATAGCTGCAACAATTCAGAAGTTTCCTTCTCATAAGGCATCACAAACTTCTTCAGGAACAACTCTTCCGCACACCCAAACACTGTAGGCAAGTAGAAATCCTTCTTGACCAAACCTTCCGATTGCAAAACTTGAATAACTGAAGCCCTTGGAATAAGTCGCTTCTCCAAGCTATAAGTAAGCAGTCCCGGGCATTTGACAATTAAGGAAGGCTCCAAACCCATCTTGTTGATGAAAAATCCCATTACCTTCATAATCTTATCCTCAGATGCCATAATACAATGTGGGCTTCTTCCAAAAGCAACAAGAATCTCTTCCTCAGACAAACCCCACCTCTTATACGCACTGAACTTCCTCTCCCATGTGGATTTATTCATACCCCTCATTGCAAAAATAGCTTGAATAAAACTCAACCTCAAAGGATTGAATCCCATTTCCTTAACTTCCTCTACAATCTCTTTAAATCGAATGGAATCTGTCATAATAGCTATAGGAGTTTTTTTAATTAAGGCACATATATTTGATTCAGGAACTCCATTTTCTCGCAGAAGATTGACATTAGGAACCACAAAAGTGTCAAGTTTAACAATTAGAATAGCTGAATATCGTTTAATAGCGGTAATAGTGTTCTCATTGGTTCCAAGCAAATTCGTAAAGAAAACAAAAGATGGGATTATCTGGTTTTTCAAGCTTCTTTCCAAGATCCGTGGATTTCTAGATAAGACTGTAGCAATGTCAGAGGTTGTAAAGCCTTTGGACTGGAAAAACTCCAATTTGGGCAAAAGGGTGTTCTGAGGATCAGATAACAGCACTGCAGGGTGTCTTCTTATGATGTTTGAGATTTGGGATTGTGAGAAACCATGGTTCTTGAAAAACCCAATGACTGAGTCTGCTTTATATGGGGTTTCAAAATTAACACTTTTGGAAGCTGATAGAGCAACTTCTGGGAAGAACCCACATGTGTTTATGAGGTATGAGACTGTGAATGAGTGTTGATTTGAAGTGCTCGAAAAGTATCTGAAAGATGATAATAATAACGCTACGTGGGTTCTAACAGTGTATAAATTCTGAGGGGCTCTAATGGTAGAAGTAGAACAACAAGTACCATGGTGAATAGCTTTATAGAGAAAATTCAACATGTTATATATAAGCAGCGCTGGAAGAAAAACTCACCTACTTGACGATTCCATTTCAGAAGAAAACCATCGCTTTGAATCAATGAGCAAACATTCCGAAACCCCAGAGTCTAAACCTTTGTTTCACTCAAAATACCAAAGAAGAAAAAAAAAAAATAAGGAAAGAAAGAAAGAATAAAAAGACCAAAACCAAAACCCTTGCTTTGTACTGCGTTGGGGTTCTCTTTTCTCTCCTATCTGCCCAAGTGCGCCGTTTTGTTTTCCTTCATACTATGTAGCATGTACTATATCGAGGTTTTTATTTTATTTATTAAGCCTTTATTTTTTATTTTTTGGGTCAACAGAGCATATATCATTAAACTTAGGAATTAATAAGTCTATTACAACGTTAATAAGCTTTATCAGAAGCTAAAATATTTTCCACCACAGACGGCGCCAAAAGAGTCTAAGCTACTAGCACCAAGCTTGGCCAACGCATCAGCACATTAATTGGCCTCCTTATAGATGTGAATTATCTGCTTGTTGGGAATCTCTCTCACCAGGTTCTTGCAATTAATAAGCAATGACTCCATTAACAAGTTGGCAATATTATTGTTCATAAGCAAAACAACACTTAAGGCATCCAACTCAATGATGAGATTATTTATCCCCATCTCCTTAGCTATTAGAAGGCTATCTCTTTGGGCCCACAGCTCTGCCATACAACTGTTAGTGCACCCAAGAGGCCTTGCATAGCCTTTCAACTAGTGCCCATCATGGTCCTTGATAACACCGCCTCCACTTACACGTCCAGTATTACCAAGAGCAGATCCATCTGAATTAAGGTTCGCCCATCCCATTGGAGGCTTCTCCTATTAAGCCTTTATTACTCAAACTCAAACCTCTCTTCTTCTTTTATTTTATTTTTATTTTTTATAACTTATTAGCTAGCCTCCTACCCACTCAAACGTATTTTATACTTTTTTAAGGTTAATTGTTAGTACAACAATGGGAGAAGAAGATTCAAACTCTCATTTTTCGCATAATGAAATTTAGACGAGCTCTTAAAATCTTTCGCCTTGAGATGATCGTTGATTCATCTGCATTGCTGCACTAAATTTTAAAGACCCATTTGTTTCCAATGGTCTTATGCCCAAGCGAAAGATCAACAAACTTCCTTACTTGATTCTTTGCCATGGAACCCATCTCATCCCTTAAAGCAACTAGCCATTCATTTGAAGTTGGTGAAGTTAAAGAAACAGACTCATCAAAGTATAATGGTGCACGCATGAAAGATTCCCCTTCAATCTCAAAACGACAATAAAGAATTGTTTCACTACCACTACCACTACACTAGGAGACAAGTTACTCCCACCATCTTTGGCAATTTCAAGATAAGGTTGAAATTCCCCACCTTTGCCTAGAGATGGTGCAACTTCAGTCTCCATAAATGGACTAACTAGAGCCTTAGAAACGACTCTTTTCTATGCTTAGTAAAAGAATGATTTGGCATTTGTCAGAAGACTCTCTCCCTATTCTTGCTTCTTTTGTACGAGTTCAGCTTAAATCATGGGGAAAATAAAATGCTTAATAGCACCCTTGAACAAAAGATACAGCAAGTTATGAAACAAAGGGATCAAGTAACACTACACTAACGGGTAAATAAAAAGCATTTATGTTCCTTTGCATAACATTTTACAATAGCTGTTGCATCCACAGTTCCCTCCCTCACACCACTAATTCATTGGCATGAAAGTTCAACTTCACTGCATATGGCTTCAACGGCCAAGGAGCTTCCTCATTGCAGCAGAAACAACTTTCAGAATCCTCAAAAAGATAAGTCAGATTTGTGAATTGTGATGGTTCTCTTCTCCAAGCTTAATTAGAGAAAACAAGCACCAGGCATTTTGCAACAGTTTGGAATTTGGATCAGTTGCAACCTTGGACCTGATTTAGAGTAAGTTCAATACCAAACAGTGCAAATGGATCAAGTAATTGCCTGGTTAGCTTGAATGATCAGATTTCAATATATAGATTCAATAGCTAAGAAATTTGCTCCAAATAACTTGTTCTGCGTTTTGAGACTTTTGGTCAAGAGGAACTTTGACTAGTTTGTTTGAGAATCCCGAAAACGTATTCCTGCATAAGTTAACTCCAAACAAGGGAAACTTGATTCATGATGTGGACTATAACTGCTTCATCTCACTCCTTGTCTTATATATATATATATATATATATATATTTATATATTCTATTTTGTAGTCATCTTTGAAAAATCCAATTTTCCCTTGTATAGCTTCAACAGGTCAGACACCTCGTCCATATATGGTGTCACAAACTTCTGAAGGAATGAGTTCTCAGAAGTACTAAACACTCTAGCTAAGTGTATATTCTTCTTGATCAAACCTTTTGATTGCAAAACTTCAATAACCGAAGCCCTTGGAATAAGCCGCTTCTCCAAGCTATAAATAATGAGTATCGGGCGATTGACAATAAAGGAAGTCTCGAAACCCGTCTTGTTGACGTAAAAATCCACAACCTGCATAATCTTATCCTCAGATGCGATAATACAGCTGGGGCACTTTCTGAATGCTGCAAGAATCTCTTCTTGAGACAAATCCCACCTCTTATAAACGTTGACCTTCCTCTCCCATGTGGATTTATTCATTCCCACCATTGCAAAAACAGCTTGAATAAAAGAAAACTTCAAAGGATTGAATCCCATTTCCTTGACTTTCTCCACAATCTCTTTAAATCGAACTGGATTTGTCACAGCAGCACTATGCTTCTGTTTAAGTAAGGAACTTATATGCGATTCAGGAACTCCAATTTCTCGCAGAAGATTGACATTTGGAAGCACACAAGTGTTAAATCTACCCACGGGAATAACCCAAAAACGTATAATCGCGTTAATAATGTCCTCATTGGTTCCAAAAAAATTCTTAAGGAAAGAAAAAGATGGGATTATGTAGTTTTTCAAGAGAGAGTGGGAGAGGCGAGGCAATCGAAATCGAGCTAGTTGAAAGGTAGAGAGTGTGACTGATTAATGGTCTTTATGTTTTGTTGTCTTGTTGGTTTATTTATTTATTTTTAATTCTTGGCAAATTAGAACTTACCAACACATGGTTTAGTCAAAAATTTTAGTTATTTATATGTGGTTTGAAATTTAACACTTTATTTACTTGAGGTTAGTTCAGTTAGAATTTTGATACCCCCTTCTGTTAAAAATAAAACTAAATATGTAATTTTTTTTCATTTTTATGTCTCTCTTCTCCAAAAACACAAAAAAATATATAAAAATATAAGATCAAATAAGATCAAAAATAATCTAATAGGACAGTTGTATCATGGATTTCCAATCACATGTAAGAAACTTAAGTTTTCGTTAAATCCTCAAGTGGACGAAGTGTCCAATTTCAAACTACAGGTATGCAACTTAAATTTTGGTCAAACCACATATGAGTAAGTTGTGATTTACCCTTAAATCTATTATATTATAAAGATCCCATAGGAGAGAATATGAAGTTCAACCATGTAGCGTATTTTTTTAGATTTCTTTATTTAGGTTTACACATCAATAGTCGGTTCCAGTTAGCTTAACTGATAAAGTCTTTGATGGTTGAATAAGAAATTTGGGGTTCAATCTCCGCATACACAAGAAATCGATTGAGAATTAACTAATGGAGTAAATACAAATATTAATTATATGTAGTTAATTAGTTATACATCAATTATTTATATTAGATTTATAAAAAAAAAAATTATATTAGAAGAATTTAAATAATTATTTCTTTTGCTAACAATACACTGCCATTGGGCCTCACTAATACACATAATAACACTTTTGCCATTTAAACTCAAAATTCATGATTTGGAAACTCCAAAATCTTGTTCTTAGTTTCATCACTCAAAATCAACTTTTTCGAGTTTTGAGTAATGAGAACATAACTCAAAAATTATGCCAAACAATCATTTCTTGCATTGTCACACATATTTTGGGTGATGAAAACTAAGTTATATAACTCAGTTTTCATTAGTCCAAACACTCATTTTGACAAAAATTGACACAGATGCCATAAAAAAAATTAAATATTTGTGAATTCACTAAAATTAGTTCTAACCATTTTGATTTCTTAACTTCTTTTAGTGATATTATATATATAACCAATATTGTAGTATTTATTCTATGTAATTAAAAATATTATTAATATGATAAATAAACATATTTTTATATTAATTATTTTAAGTGGTTCATTAATTATTTAGGTATAATGAAATTTTGATATCAGTTTTATGAGATTTATAGTAGAAAAAATTGATTAGAAATATGGTACTCTTGCACAAATTTAGTTAGTTTTGCTACCTTGGAAACAAGGTCCAATAAAAGAGAAAATAAATAATAACACACAATCAAAAATGTAAAAACAATTCTATATATATAGACGGGTTCAAGTTAATGAAGTTTCGCTTGGTGTAATTTTACAAAAGTTACACATTTTATCTACTATAGATCTCTAAACAATCTAACGGTTCAAAAAAAAAAAAACCCATTTTACTTAATTAATATAACATATTTTAGTGTTCTCTATTATTTATTACAATAAATTATGAAATTCTATTCTATTTTAGTATTTTCTCCCTCTTGTTGAACAACTATAAATAAAAAAAAAAAAAAAAACTCATGTTTTCTCAATCTGTGGCTTACTCTTGCCATATTTAAAAGAAGAGTAATGCTAGAAAGACAAACAATTTTACAAATTTTTTACCAAGTGTTGATATGGCTTGGTCCACATTAGTTTTTAAAAACAATTATTGAAGGATATTTGTATTTTGATTTATCAAAATGATATTTGCATTTTTTTAGTAGGCATGAATCTGGTTTATCTATATCAGTCACAATATCATGTAATTTTCAAAATTGTAAACACATATAGTATGATCAAATGATTACAACTCTCTTATTGTCTTTCTGATTTATTTATAAAATAAAACAATAAATATTTCAATTTTTTAGAAGTAAAATTTTGAAATATTAGAGGAAACTAACAAAATACGCCGCATATCGTGCAAAAACTCGACTAGTGTGTTAGAATTATAAGACATGTTAGTTGTTTTCATGTGTGGATAGAGAGTGTTCATCCATACCTTATTGATATACTCTTAGCAAACTTTGGCTGATTCCTTTTTATAATAGTATATGTTATTTCTTTTATAAAAAAAAAAAAAAAAGTCTTAGAATTAAGGTTAAGTGATTAAATTTATCATTTTCAAATTTTTAGGAGAATTAGTAATTAAAAAAAATGTTCAAACAAGGAGCGATAGGACAATTTTTATTAGTTATTTTGTTTGTATAGCTTTTTTTTATTTATTTATCAGTTATATATATAGTTTGTATAGTTTTGACAACTGATGGAAACCCGGGTGGGGGGAGAAAGAACAAGGGAGATAACTGATAGGCTTCCTTTCGATGGAGTAATTCACATCGACACTATTGGATATGTAGGTGGGCTTTGGGTGTTGTGAAATTCTTACATGGTTGACATATCCCCGCTATCCAACACAAAGCAAGAAATTCACGTTGTGGTCAAGGTACAATTTTTTAGCACTACCTGGTTATTTCCTGCTATGTATGCTAGTCCTAGAAGTGCTGAAAGGCATGTTTTATGGAATAATCATATGAGAGTTGCAGAGCTCCACAATATGCCCTGGATCATAGCAAGTGATTTTAATGAACCTCTGTTAGAGGATGATAAGTTCAGGGGGAGAGCTATGAGTGTTAATAGATCCTTATTATTCAAGGAGTGCCTAGAAAAGTGTAATATGATAGATATTGGGTTCTCGGGTCCTCGGTTCACTTGAACAAATAAAAGGGAAGTCCAAGCTCTGATACATGAAAGAATAGATAGATTTTTTTTTGTGAATTCTAGTTGGTGTTTGATGTATCCTAAAGCAAGAGTTACCCATCTTACCAGATGTCACTTAGGCCACTGCCTTGTCCTAATGGAGATGCAGCCAAGGGCAAATACTGATAAGAAGCGGCCTTTTAGGTTTTGGACTTGTTGGCTTTTGGATTCAACCTTTCCAAGTATTGTTTCTCAAGCGTGGGGAAGTAGCAATAGATTAGTGGATGCCATAGAGATTTTCTCTAGAAAAGCTGCTGCCTAGAACAAGGACCATATTGGGAACATATTTACTAGAAAGAAGAATCTAATGGTAAGGATTAAGGGTATCCAAAGGGCAATTGCTAATAAACCTTCCAACTCTCTCCTTAATTTGGAAAATGAGCTTCTAAGGGAGCCTGATGTAGTGCTTAATCAGGAGGAGGAGCTTTGGACTTTGTGATAGGCCAAGATGTATTGACCCCTTGTGATAAATTAACCAATTAATTAGCCAAGTTAATTAATTAAGTTAATTGACATGCAATTAGTGTAGTAGCACAAACAAATCACTAACTAAGTTAAATGCAGCAGAAAAGTAATTTGACACAGGTGATTTGTTTACGAATGGGGAAAATCTTCAAGGCAAAAACCCTACTGGGTGATTAAAGGTCACCACTCTCGAGAATCCATTATTATCACAACAAGCGATTACAAGTAAATGAATCTCAGTACTTTATACCAACCTACAATTCAACCCTTACCCCAATATCCAATTGGACTTGTTCTGTAGTAACAATCTCTCTTTTTCAATGCACGGCTCCTAGTACGTGACTAACCAATTGATGCACAGATCCAAGTATGTGACTAACCACTAACTTGAGAAGGATGTTAGCTGCAAAGTTCATTAGTTCATCAACACAATGAAGATCACGAAGCTCCTTGGTTACAAAACCCTACGGCGTACAAACGCAGCAACTTCTTGAAGAGAAAGCTAAACTAGGGCACCTGTCACAATATGCTTGTGAAAAACCTTTGCATCAAGTTGCACTCACTTGCATCAACTGTGACGGCCCTTAAAATAATCCTTATATATGTTTAGGGTTGTGAGAAAAGAAAGCCCAAACATCTATACACTGATTGGAGTGAAATCAAAGCCCAAACATCTATACACTGATTGGAGTGAAATCAGAACTGAAAATCTATAAATCTCGATAGATAGGGTATCTATCGAGCAGCTGTCGAGTATCGGGCAAAAGCTGCCTTTTAAACCTTGATAGATGTTATCTGTTGAGCTAATTGTCGAACTTTAAAATCTAGCACTTCTTTACTTGATTCTTGGACAAATTTGCATGGCTTTAACATTTGGACTTGAAACCTTGTTCCTTGAAGCACTAAACACATCATAGATTTACCCAATTATAAGTAAAGTGCGTTTTTTCAAAGGATTAGCCAATTCTATATTAACATATGTTCCTAACATGATTCGCATATGTCCTAACACTTTGAAATCCCGGGTGAATTGGATGATTCAGGGAGATCGTAACACGACCTTCTATCATATTTCGACGCTGGTCAAGACGAAAAGAAATCAGATTATAGTAATTAAAAATGTTGTGGGGGAATTGATTTATGAAGAAAATGATATTAAAGATTTCATTAGAAGCAGATTTGATGGGATTTATTCGACGTCGTTGTTTTGTGCTTCTAGATCAAATCCCATTATTTCCTAATGGCAACCTAGGCTCTCTAAGGAAGAAAGGACAATATTAGTAGAGGTGCAACTGATGATGAGATTAAAGCTACCTTGTGGTCCTTAAAACCTTTTAAGGCCCTGGGGCCAAATGGTCTTCATGTAGGCTTCTTCCAAAAAATTTGGCCAGTAGTGGGGAGCTTGGTGATAAGAGAGGTAAAGAAGATTTTTGCTAATAGGAAAGTCCCTAAATTTTTAAACAAAACTCACATAATGCTGATTCCTAAGATTCAAGGTTTGGAAACTTTGGGTAATTATAAACTCATAAGTTTATGCAATACTGTGTATAAAGTGGTGACAAAGATTATTGTGACAAGATTGAGGCTCTATTTGGAAAAACTCATATCTCCTCTGCAAACGGCTTTTGTGCCAAGTAGAAAGGGAATTGATAATGTTATTATAGCTTAGGAGATTATTCACTCCCTAGGCAAAAAGAAAGGAAGAGTGGGATATATGGCTCTAAAAATTGATTTGGAGAAGACTTATAACAAGCTAGAGTGGAGTTTCATTAGAGATATTCTTTTTAGGGCAAACTTTCCAGCTGACATAATAGACATCATCATGAGTTGTGTTTCAACGGTCTCTACATCTATTTTGTTCAACAGTGAAGCTCTTGACTTGAGATTTCCATTGAGGGAGATAAGGCAAGGAGACCCTTTGTCTCCTTACCTTTTCATTCTTTGCATGGATTTCCTTGGTCAACTTATTGAGGAGAAATGCAATGCCAAGCTTTGGCAACTATTTAAGGCTTCCCAAAGTGGTCTTGCCTTCTCCCATTTTCTGTTCACAGATGATCTTATCTATTTTGCAAAAGCTGATGGTGCTAATTGTTCAGCCATAAGAGATGTACTTGATGAGTTCTATTGCTTATCCAGGTAGACAGTGAGTGAGTCTAAATCAAGAGTTTACTTCTCCTCAAATGTGAATAAGGACACTAGGGAGTCGTTGTGTGATATCCTTGGGTTTGCTTCCACCCCTTTTCTTGACAAGTATCTTGGTTTTCCCCTTAAGTAACCTAGTTCCTCATCCCAAGACTATAATTTCTTCCTTGATAGAGTGAAGCAAAAGCTTTCGGGGTGGAAAGCTAATATGCTATCCTTGGTTGGATGATCTATTCTCATTCAGGCCTCCTCAGCTACTATATCGTCTTACATTATGCAATGTTCTCACCTCCCTAGCATAATTTTGGATGGTTTAGATAGAGTCAACTGAAATTTCCTTTGGGGGTCTTTAGATATAGTTAAGAAAATCCACTGGGTTGGATGAGACAAGGTGACCAAAACAAAGGAGGAAGGGGGCCTCAGGTTGCAATCAACCAAGGGGAGGAATATTGCCCTTCTTTCTAAGTTGAATTGGAGATTCCACATTGAAAGAGAGGCTCCTTGGGTCCAAGTCTTGAAGATGAGTTACTGTAGCCATAGAAGAAGAATTGCTTCAAATGCAAATAAGCTTCCCTGCTCACCTATATGGGTAGCAATAAAGAGAGGCATGGATACCTTCAATAGGGGTAGCAAGTGGATGATGGGAAAGGATAGCAAATTGAATGTTTGGTCCAACAATTGGACGAAGGAGAGTCCACTTAGGCAACTCATTCAGGGACCCTTTATTAAGGAAGCAGGTATTTTGGAAATCAAGGACATTATGTCAGACATGGGTTGGGATTGGGAAAAAATACCCTTTGAGCTACCCCAAGAAATCAAGATAATGATTCAAGCAACTCCTACTGCCCTCACTAGTAGAGGCTCTGATAGATTGTCCTGGGAAGACTCTCCAAAAGGCACCTTTGATTTAAAAAGTGCTTATAAGATTGCTATAGGTATTAAGGATACCTCTCCTTTCTCGGCTAAGTGGATTTGGAAAGCTGACACTCTCCCTAGAATTAAAACCTTTCTCTAGATGTGTGCTCATAATAGTATTGGGGTCAAGGTGTGTCTTGAGAGAAGAGGTGTAGTTCATGAGAACATATGCCTCATTTGCAAAGGAGGATCAGAGACCATACTACATGCTCTCCACGACTGCCCTTAAATTAAGCATGTGTGGAATCAACTAGGGATTATGTCCTCAAATCAAGCCTTTTAGATAAACAATTTGCAAGAATGGCTATCATCTAATGGTAGAGAAAGTTGCAACTTAATTGCTACAAACCCCCCATGGAAAATTGTCTTCCCGATTGTTGTGTGGAACATTTGGAAAAGTACAAATAGATTTATTTTTAGTAGGAAAAGCAAGAACCTGAACCTGGCTAGGGAGATATTAAACCAAGCTATGGAGTTCATTCACTGTGTGTCTTCCCCTAGAGCCCCAACTTGAAAAGTGATTAAAAGAATTTGTTGGGAGAGACCGCCAGAAGATTGGATGAAACTTAATACGAATGGTTCTACTAATGGTTGAGTCCAGATTAGCTGGCTACGAAAGGGTGATTACAGATGATTGTGGTCGTTGGATTAAAGGTTTTAGTAAAAGAATTGGGATTACAAGCAGCTTTGTTGCTGATTTGTGGGGACTTCGAGAGGGGCACAAAGCTGAATTGTGGGGACTTCTGGAGGGGCTCATGCCATGTTGCACCCTAAATATATCATCCCTTGTTGTTGAATTAGATGCCAAAGCTATTATGGATGTCCTAAGAAACTCTTCTTATGCTAACAATATTATCTCTCCTATCTTGGACGATTGCAAGCTGCTGGCTTCTAGCATTCAGCAAATTTAGATTAAGCATTGCTTCTGCCAAGCAAATTGCTGTGCTAATAGTCTTGCTAAGATGAGTTTCAATCAGGTTGTTGATTTTTCTACTTTTGATAGTCCGCCTATGGACATGGTAGATGTTTTTGAGGATGACCTCAATGAGATGTACTTTAACAAGATATGTCTTAAACCTCTTGGCTTTCTTTAGTTGTTGTTAATGAATCGTCTTTCACCAAATAAAAAAATAAAAAAAAACACTTCCATCCCACAAGAAAAAAACCACACGGATGAATCTTAAGAGGAAAACTAAAGGAACAGCATCTAAATATTGTACTTAAGTTTTGCCCTATTTAAATATATATGCAATATAAAGCTTGGGAATTTTCCAACTTATTAATAATACACAAAAGTACAACACAAGCCCATAATGCAAGCTCCAAATCACCGACTACAACCACACAATATTCTCCGAAAGGTTTATGCAAACAGAGTCCTAAAATATATTGCTCGCATTTTTTTTGCACTAACATTTTCTAACTGAAATTCCTCCCACGCATGACAACAGTCCTCTAGAATTCCTTTCTCCAGTCACTGAGAATTTAGCCTTTTAACATCTACTAATTGGTAAAGATCACCTCGTCCTTGCTTTAACAAGGGGAGACTTGTCCTGAGTATTTTGATCACAGAATTAGGATAAACATTTAGTGATTACAATTTTTTTTTTTATTTATTTAAATCCACATGAAAGAGAGACATTATATTAGATCAGAAGGAACATAACCTCCGGAGCTGAAGTAATGAATAATCAATCTCTACCAAGATTATAGCCTCCTCGTGTTCAGTAGTTGCCAGGACTTCTCCAAACTGTCACGGTTATTCGTTTTTTGTAAGTATTTATGTGGTAAAGGTGATATTACTTACAAAGTTACAAGCGTAAAAATCTCCACTCAGTTTAGAAACGAGAAGTGTGAAATAAACTTTGAAGCAATCATTTTGAACTTCTCATACAATACATATCAATCTGTCAAGGAATGACTGCTGTCCAAAAGAGAGAAACAAAATATCCACTTACTGGTCCAACAAGAGTGGAGTGGCCCCAAGCCACATAACCAGCCCCAGCGTCTCGAGCAGGTGAACAAGTTGCTACATACAACTGTTTATAAAATTTTCAACAAAAATAAGCAACTTTGACATCAATTTATACAGAGAATCCTCACTCATTAAAAGTATAGTAAACATTATTAACAATGAAAAAAAAAACATGTTCGCAATCTTTATGTCTTCCAAGAGATAACCATTCATTTCATTAAAACATGAATCAGTAAGATGCTTTTTCACACTCTAAAGACATGCTGAATAACGTTTATTGGCTAAGACTCAGCTGTAAAGTTGATGAATAACATGTATTGACTACTTAATTCTGACCAAATTTCGGTTGCAAAACTTCCAATTATGACCAAATTTTAAAGAGGAATGTCTAGGAGGCACAATTATTGAATATGTTAACGCTAACACTCCAAAGAGCTCCAATCCTAACTCTCAGGTGTGGGAACCCTAATCGCTACCATTGTCTTTATTAATGTTCATACTTTCATCTAAACAAGTGATTATCTTTACTAATACATAATCAAACATTCTTGACTCTCTTATATGAGAAGATTAATCATTTACAACATCAGAAAAAAAAACATTAAAAAAAGATCATTAAGGATTAGGGTGGCAGAGTCATGAAAAAAGACGCAAACTTCAGAGCAAGGAACGAAGAAAACAACTAACTTTCTATGTACAAGTAATACAAGCTTTTACAAAATGACAATATTTCGTGGTTTATAATCCAAACAAGCAAATCTTCCACGCACTATTGAAACAAATGTAAGATAGAAACACAGAAGTTCTGTCAAGTATTATTACAGATTATGATTTAATAGCATAAGAAGAGGAACACCAGGACCAGATTTATAGCACTTTATTACTGGTAATTCCTAAGCATAGAATTTATCACAAAAATTCCATTTAAAACCATGACATGAGCTCCAAAAAATACCTAAAGATACCAACAATGAGACAAATGTAAACCACAAGACTGATCATATACAACAACAACAAGCCTTAAATCCCAAATTTTTGAGGTCAACTATGGATCCTCAACAGATTAGTTAAGGTCAACCACATGTATTCTTTTCCTCCATTCTATTCTATCTGAAGTCATATTCTCTATTACTCCCTTAATTGATAAGTCCTTTTTTATTACTTCTACTAATGTTATATTGGATCTTCCTCTACATTTTTTTATTTCACTCAACTTAGATCAACTCACTCTTACCAATGCATTAACTGCTCTCCTTTGAACATGGCCAAACCTTCTCAAGCAAATTTCCTCATTTCGGATCCTATCTTTTTGTGTATTTCAACTTATCCAACTTAAAATTCTCATTTCGGCTACACTCATTTTATGAATATATTGTTTCTTAATAACCCAACATTCGGTACCATAGAGCATAGCTCGTCATATAGTAGTCTTATAAAATTTTCCCTTTAACACAATGCTCATCATACACAATAAAAAAAATGAATTTTTGTTAGCATACCTGATTATCTACAGCCCTGCACATGGAAAATGATCAACATATTAATAGAAGAATGATGAAATTATCATCTAAAGCTACAAATAGCATAAATGACAATTTTATACATAAAATTAGAGGAGATTACTAAATAATCAATGGGGGGAATGGACAAAGGTGGGACATTAAAAGGAGAACGAACAAAGTCCAAGAACACAAGTAAATATATTTTCCCTTATGTTAAAATATATATGTGTGTGTATATATATAAAGATCAATTTCCACTGTAGACATCACTGGAAAATCCCACTGGTTTTGGACATTAATTAGTAACTTGAAAGCATTGTTGTAGGTATAAGATCAAATAAACCCCAAAGGATTGGCCTAGTGATTCCTAAGGCCTCATGAGATCCATAAAGTCTTGAATTCAAATTCTCTAGCCAACATCTTGGGGCCACTCCCAAGAGATTCCTTCTTGTAATTTCTTGGTGTGTGTGAGACAGGGAACCGTACAAACCCAAGGGAAAGTCAGGTGTTCAAAAAGCTCTAGGCACCCTCATAAGCAAGCAGATAAAGGGAAAAAAAAAGGAATAATATCAAATAAGTGCCAACTGGGCCATTGAGAAAGAGCCTCGGGATATCAAACTATCATGATGATTACAACACAGAACATTTTGAGGAATATAAATTCTTCCATAAGTGAAATTTGTTGCTACCTTGCCCTCTGCAATAACTCCCAATGCAATGGTCCAGTAGTCATGTTAAATGCCCCAGGATAGCATAGCAAGTGAGCCCCTGATGTAAAAACTTGGATCTGTTAATGTTTAGTACCTTATATTAAGAAGACGATCAACATGCGCAATGACATACAAACTAGACAATTACTACGATGAAAGGGGGCAATAATTTTAAAATCTGCTGAGGCACCAATAGCAAGGTCATGAAAACAAAGAGACTATTACAAATTTCAAATATATCATATGAATCACTAAAACAGCAAAAAAAAGGACTGGATGCTGTACAAGTAAACCATTTTTGTATTTAATCTACTACAATATTGATATTAGAATGCTTATGAGAGACTGAAAAATTTTATGCTAGGAAGAGTACTCACTGATAAAAAACAGTATTTGCAATGATAAATCACAACTTAAAGAATATAGTAATGAACAAAAGAGAAATAAGGATAATAGAAGCCAAACAAAGAAACTATAAAAAGTACGCACTTATATCACAATCTTACAGGAGAAGCTCCATCTTTGTGTAACCTCTTTCACACAATTATGCTAATGACTAGAAACATTTTTTCAATGATTTTTGAAAAATGCAATCGTGGAACTTGAAATTGTGAGGCAAAGAAGAATACTCGTAGCTGATCCTGTGTAGTTGGGATTAGGACTGTACTGTGTTGAATATAAAATCTAGAAATGTCATCTTTTTGCACATATGAATAATTTATAAAACAACAACCAAATCTTAGTCCCAAAGCTTTGAAGTCAGCTAAGGATCCTTCCATACTAATCAAACGTCAACCACATGTACTCTTTTCCGCGATTCTCTACCATCCAAAATCATATTGTCTGTCACATTTTTAATCTTTTAGTAGTAAGTTACACATGCAACCCATAGATCTTGAACCCACAATCCCACCCTCCACCTAAGACTTACAAGGGGAGGAGGAGTTAATACAGCTAAAGCTCATTGGCCTTTATCACATTTTTAACTGATATGTCATTTTTTTACTACTTCAACTAAAGTTATTTTAGGTCTTTCTTTGTCCTCTTTTGTTCCCTAGACTTTAATCAACTCACTCTTCCTCACTAGTACTTTAATCGCTCTCCTCTGCACATAACCAAACCATCTCAAGCAACTCCCCTGCATCTTTTCATTAATAGAGACCACTCTTATCTTCTTCTTTTTTTTTTTTTTTTTTGATAAGTAATAAAAATACATTAAAAAGAAGAAGGGTGTCACCTGAGTATACAGGAAGTATAAATCAAGGACAAAAACAAATCAAATGCATTAAGTACAAAAGTCCATGAAATCATGGACCAAAGAAAAAGAACGAAAGCCTAACACTGCAACCCAATTCAAAAGAGTCTTAAGGAAGAAGAGTTTAAGATCTGAAATTGATCTCTCTAAATCCCCAAAACGCCGGTTATTCCTCTCCCGCCAAATGTACCACATCAAACAATGGGGCATAGCCATCCAAATAGCAACATTCCGATGCCTCCCAAACTTTCCCTATCGACAAGCCAATAGCTCCACCACCAATGAGTGCTAAACAAAGTAAACACCATAGACCACAAATCAAAAGCAATAGGGCAATGGATAAGGAGGTGGTCTATTGATTCCCCATTTCTTTTACACATACTACAACAATCCAAAATTTCCCCATTTCTTTTTCACATACTACACCAATCCAAAATCAAAATCTTCTATTTTCTAAGATTATCAGTAATCAAAATATTCCCCAAAGCTGCGGTCCAAACAAAAAAGCAACTCTAGAAGGGACCTTACTACCTTAAACTTCCAAACAGTCTTCCAAGGGAAAGACTAATAGAAACTTTTTTTCAGAACCTAGTAATAAGAACGAATAGCAAAACCTCTTCCCATAGCAGGTTTCCAACACATCTTATCATCCCTAAGAAAAAGAACAAATGCCTAACATTGCAACCCAATCCAGAAGAGTCTTAAGGAAGAAGAGTTTAAAATCTGAAACTGATCTCTCTAAATCCTCAAAACGCCAGTTATTCCTCTCCCGCCAAATGCACCACATCAAACAATAGAGCACAGCCATCCAAATAGCAACATTCTGATGCCTCCCAAACTTTCCTTGCCGACAAGCCACTAGCTCCACCACTGTTTTTGGCATAACCCAATGAATGCCAAACAAAGTAAACACCATAGACCACAAATCAAAAGCAATTAGGCAATGGATAAGGAGGTGGTCTACTAATTCCCTATTTTTTTTACACATACTACAACAATCCAAAATTTCCCCATTTCTTTTACACATACTACACCAATCCAAAATCAAAATCTTCCGTTTCCTAAGATTATTAGTAGTCAAAATATTCCTCAAAGCTGTAGTCCAAACAAAAAAAGCAACTCTAGAAGGGACCTTGGACTTCCAAACAATCTTCCAAGGGAAAGACTGATAGAAACTTTGTCAGAACCTAGTAATAAGAATGAACAGCAAAACCTCTTCCCATAGCAGGTTTCCAACACATCTTATCATCCCTAACTCCTCTCAAAGAAGCTCCATAAATTCTAGACATTAAACTGTAAAAGGATTCCAATTCCCAATCTTCACTATATCTTCTAAAATTTAGATCCCAGAAAAGAACACCATTTGGGAACTTCATCAAATCAGCCACATAGGCCTCCTAATTTCGACTTAAAGAAAAAAGTCTCAGATAGTGCACACACAAAGAAGTGTCCCACACCAAATGTCCTACCAAAATCTAATAGTAAACCTGGCCCCAACCTCAAATTGGATGTGACGAATAAAAGATGGCCAACCACAGCTAATAGACTTCCACAAACTCACTCCATGAGAGCCAGTAATGGGAAGAGAGCACCAACCTCCCCCTTCACAACCATACTTTGCCCCTATCACTCTCCTCCACAAGGCCTGTCACTTATTCCCAAATCTCCATAACCATTTTCCAAACAAAACTTTATTAAAACTTCTCAAACTTCTAATGGCTAAACCTCCAGAATGAAGAGGAGCGCAAGTCATAGCCCATTTCACTAGGTGAGTTATTTTAACATCCCCCATAATATTTCATCGGGAAGGAGCCTTGCTTGCGCCCTAGCACATCCACCATATCTGCTATATTTGGAACCACACCCACAGGGACCAATTCAAACTTACCCGTATTAATTTTCAGACCAGAAACAAAATTTGACCAAGATCAGCATCACATAAGACCAAGGTATCATCAACGAAGAGAAGATGGGTCACCTACAAGGAGTTACCTATGGGACCCACTCTAATACCAGACATGAGCCCATCCCTCATTGCCTTATCCAACATTTTACTAAAAGCATCCATAACAATGACAAACAATAAAGAGGATAATGGATCATCCTATCTTTTACCTATAGACCTTTCAAAGAATCCACACGAAATTCCGTTAATGAGAATGGAGAGTTTAATAGTAGAGATGCAGAAGAAAACCCATTTTCTCCATTTTTCAGGAAAACCACAACAATCCAACATATAAATGAGGAAGTCCCAATTCACATGATCACATGCCTTCTCCACATCCAGCTTACACAACACCCCAGGAACTCCTGATTTCAGCCTACTATCCACTCTTATCTTTAAGTGACTGTCTTCATTTTGAAACCTATCTATCCTTGTATTTCCACTTATCCATATTAACAATCTTATCACACAATACTTATAGCATAACTAGCCTTATAAAAGCCTAATAAAATTTTCTCTATAACTTAATAGGCATTCTACAGTCACACAACACTTTTGATACGCTTCTCCGCTTCTCCACTTCATCCACCATACTTTTATCCTATGATTCACATCATCTTCAATCTCTCCATCCTAATCAATTATTAATTTAAAATATAGAAAGCAATCACACTTTGGTATCTCTTGATTATCAAGTCTTTTTTTTTTTTGATTGGTAATAAGAAAATTAATATTAATGATAAAAAAAATTAGGGAACAGTACAAGATGTTCATGATGATGAACAACAAGAAAAAAAGAACACATAGCACAACAAAACGAGGGTAATCAGGAAACTAAGCTGAGGGAAGACATAAATTCAGAGAGAGAAGAACAATCAGTAAAACCCCAACAACGAGACCACTCCAAAAGACTGCGTTGGCTTAAAACCTTTAACTCATCCAACGGAGGTAATGTGCAAAACAACAATGCAAAAAAATTGTATATAGTTAGTTAGGCAACGTTTGAAACAATAAAGGAAAGTAGCATCTCGAGTTTTAGAAACTCGAGATCCATATTAGAAAAACACCACATGAATCTCGAGTCTTCAAGACTCGAGTTTCATGTGAAAAAAATTTCACTTATAGTGGCGTTTTTAAGACTTTTAGTGACGTTTTAAAAGCCTATAGCGGCGTTTTCCTGGAAAATTTTTTTCTTAAGTACAGATTTATGGAGGCCTATAGTGGCGTTTTTAACCCCTATAGTGACGTTTTATAGACCTATAGCGGCGTTTTTATTCAATTTATGGAAATCGAGTCTTTAAAACTCGATTTTCAGCTTAATTTTTTCCCACATTACACTGATCCACTTACAAATCGAGACTTAAAAACTCGATTTTTATCTTGGAACTCGAGTTTTAGACACTCGAGATGCTAGTTTTCAACATTGTTTTGAAACGTGACAATTAACTAAATTTTTTAATATTTATTGTTATTTAGAAAAAAAATTCCATCCAACGTCTTCTCCTTGTCCTCGAAAGATCGACAATTACGTTCCAACCACACAATCCACATTAAGCACCCTGGAACCAAATTCCAAATGTCTGAATTATGCTTCCCAAGCCACTGATGCCAACAAGATAACAAACCTGCCACCGAACTTGGCATAACCCAATGAATACCAAAAGCCTGAAGCATAAAACACCATAGGGAATGAGTACCAGGACAATGAAGAAGAAGGTGGTCTACTGACTCCCTATCATGGCAACACATACAACACCAATTAGCCAAGGGGCGACCCTTAAGCATTAGATTATCCAAAGTGAGGATCCGACCATGAGCAGCTATCCACAAAAAGACCGCCACGCACTTAGGAATATTTGGTTTCCAAATCCCCTTCCAAGGAAACAAAGAATTCGAAGCACCTCAAATCGCATGATAGTAAGACCGGGTGTGAAACTTACCATCACCTTTTAGCCACTAGCAAAGAGTATCTCTCCTCTCACCTCGAGGAATACAAGTTTGGATAAGCTGAAACAGAGAATAAGATGCAGCCAACTCCCAATCTTCCAAAGCTCTATAAAATCTTAGATTCCACACTCTAACAATACCCCCTTCTAGAATCCACAAAACCTCAGAGATGCAAGCGTCCTTGACTGTTGAACACACATAGAGCTCAGGATAGAGATCTTTTAGCGTATTATCACCAATCCACCTGTCATGCCAAAAACGGATACAAGTGCCATCGCCCACTACAAAAGACAGATGCTTAGAAAAGCTCTCCCACCCTTCATTAATGCTTCTCCATAGGCAACACCCATGAGTCCTCCTGCAAACTTTAGAACTCCACCCCACTCGACCCTCACCATATTTTGTGGAGATAACTCTGCCAAAGATGGATAACTCTTGATTATCAAGTCTTACAATCCCTTCATCTTTATTTCTACATTTAATAAACTTACATTCCATGTACTATGTTTTCATCCTTCTTAGCCCAAAGGCTTTTAATTCTAAAACACCTCCAAATTTCTAAATTGATATTAACACCGTGGTTAGTTTTATCTGCTAAAACTAAATCATTTGCAAAAATCATACACCAAGGGACTTCATCTTATATCGATTTAATGAACTCATCCATAACCAATATACAGAGATATGGATTAATGTTGATCATTTACATAAACATATAGTGATTAGAAACTCTATTATGATGCCTCCACTTGTTCTCTAGTTCTCTAGTTTTAGCTCCATCATACATATCCTTAATCAACTTAACATACTTTAAAGCAACTCCTTTCTTTTCTAAAACCCACCTAATAACCTCTCTAAGTACTCTATCATATGCTTTGTCTAAATCAATAACCATTTAGAAATCTTCAAAGACTTCACTATGCTTTTCCACTAGATGTCTACATAAGAAATAGCTTCCAATAGATTGCCCTGGAAAAATGGTGCAAGACAAAAGCACAATGCCACAACAATTAATTGAAGAACAGAAAAATAGAGGATTGGAAGCCTAGGAGTCAATCCTCTAGGCTTGCTTGGAGTTAACACCAAGTAAGAGAACCACTAAGAGTTAGCACCTAAGGTTGGTTGGAGTCAAAACCAGACTATTGGAAGAATTATAAGAAAATTATTATTATCAATCAAGCTGTCATCTTGTCTCCATAGGAGTACAATGTGCTTATATAGACTACTAAAAGTAAACCCTAATTCTAAGTGATATTGAACACCCTAACTTTAATTGACTTGGAAAATCCTAATTATTAAATTACAAAAATAACCTTAACTCTGGGAAATAAAATACTAATAACCTTGCCTATGTCTTTGTGATGAGGAAACTATAAATCATCTTCTGCTTCATTGTAAGCTTGCTCATGCTCTGTGTAGTGAAGTTTTTCTGGTCTTTGGAGTTCAATGGGTGATGCCAAATACAGTTGTTTCTCTTCTTTTTGAATGGAGGAATTGGTTAGGGAAATTTTCTTCAAATGTTTGGAATATGGTATCGGCTTGTCCTATGTGGTTAATCTAGAGGGAACGTAATTCACGTATGTTTGAAGATATTGAGAGACTGGTGGATCTTGTGAAGTCTTTGCTGGCTAGGACTTTGTTTGAGTGGTCTCGTATTTGGGGTTTTACGCATTGTACTTCCACATCTGATTTCTTAATTTCTATTAGCTCTTCCCTTTGATTTGTTTGTATTTGCTTCAAGTGCAATGAGTTTACTATCGTAAACACAATGTACTTTTCTTTTCAATAAAACTTCTATATATACCATTGATTTCCAAAAAGAAAATAAACTAAGTTAAAACAAATATTTCTTTGCACTTCCTGCACTCCCTCCCTTGGTTAGAGGAAACTTGACCTCGAGTTTTAAATTGTTGAAGGATAAGAATTTTAGCAATGGATTCTTGCTTCAATTATGGAATCACTAAGAATAAAGAAGCCTTATATTCTACCACATCAATAAATTTGTCTGGAATTATAAAATCTATGTGTAGAATCAGTGATGCAAATGAGACAGCCTTATCTTGATTCATAGAAGGTACCATTGTTCCTTTTTATCAATACATTTTTTAGTTTCAATACTTATCCCAAAAAAAAGAAAAAAAAAAGTACCATTATATCAAGCTTTTCCACTTCATGCACCAAGAAGGGTCAATCGGTAGCACATGCATCAAACTCATTTTCTATATGTGCACCCCATAAGTCTTTGCTCTCTTGTTGAACTTTCTCTTCTTCAAGCAATAGGAGATCTTGTTTCTCAGAGGTAAGCAATATATTTAACTCTTCAACAGGTTGACTTATATGTCCGTTAGATATGGTTCAAATATTTCACCTTACTACTTAGGCTCTAAAGTAGGATCTTCTTGCTGCACAAACATTACAGCAACACTTTTTAGCACTTGTACTTCTATTCCAGTACTAGGTTTTGATGGCTCGGCGCAACTGTATGCCATCTATGAAGCTTTGCCTGCAAAGTTCAATCTGTTTTTGGACTTGTATCTCAAGTTGAGTGTTTAGACATGTCTTAAAAGGCTTTCACTAAATTCTATAATATTGTTTCTTTGGTAGACTGCATTGGAATGGACTTAGGACTGAAAACTACATGAACACTCATCTTGTCTTTTTCAAATTGTGAAACTGAAGGTCTATTCCCTTGCCTCATATTATATCTTCAATCTAGAAAATTATCATAATGAAATTGGGGTAAATATTCTTTCTTAAAGAATTACAATAATATTCATCTCAAAAATTTTAATTTCATCTGTTACCAATCAGTAATGGCAGGTTCATAGCGAAGGTTCTTGACATCATTCCGATAATCCCTAGCTGTACCAACAAGCCTCGTTATTGCCATGGCATCAATCAAATAAGAAGCAACACACAGGTCAATCTCTATTTCAACACCAATAGAGGGTCTGACGTGTTAACACGGGCAGAAACACGTCTTAGGAAATAAGACAATTTCTTGCATGCCTAGATATCAAAGACTTTAGCACTCAGGCCTCCTTTCTTCTGCAAAAATTCCAAAGTCAATTTGGAGAGACAATCAAGGCCACAATCAGGGGCAATCTAGCAACGATCGCAAACATCCTTGAAGAAACCGAGGGCTCATTTTTAGTGCAATTGAAGTTGTTTTTCTTGGTTTGGCAATGATAAATCGACTCTCTAGTGAACTCCTAGTGATGCAGCATGTAGGACTGATGATGAAACCATTGAGGTACTCAGGATTGTGCACCAAGATAATCTTGCAATGATTAATCACAGTGGAGGCTGGATAATGTATCAGAGATCTTGTGGTCTCAAAAACAGGATTTGTGGTGGCTGCTGACTAGGCCTTGGTTTGGCTGAGCAAGCCTGTATTTAGTAGCACGGGGAAGGGTACTAGAGTTGGGTAGGGGGACAAATATGGGTCATGTGGTTTTGAAATACAGCAGGATGGATTATTCAGGTTGTCAGTCAATTGAGTTTGTTGGCTTGGCGGCAATGGCTTTTGATGGGTAGAAAAGTATGATGGAAAAGGATTTTTTTAACGGCTGGTGGCTAATACTAAATTTTGTTGTAGAACAAAACGAAAACAATGCAACAATATATTGAAGAACTGAAAATTAATGGATAGGCTAGCAACCTAAGAGCCAGCACCAAGCAAGAGAGAACCTTTATGAGTCAACACTGGACCATAGGAAGAATTCCAAGAGAAGTTTTATTATCAATCAAGTTTTCATCTGTTCTTATCTCCATAGGAGTACAATGTGCTTATACATACCACTACAAATAACCCCTAATTTTAACTACAAAAGTCTCTTTTTTCCATTTCTCCTATCTTATCAAGTTTATAAATATTATTTACTCCATCTTTCGTCCTCAACTTGCTATATAATTCATCATAAGCCTTAAGAATCTTTTAGCTTCTAGTGTTTCCAATGAAGACGCCCAAGGTTGAAATACCTCACCCCCAACTATCAAATTATTAAAAAATAATAATAATAATTATAAGCCTTAAACTACCCTCTTGGACAAAGTTTTTTTTGCTTCCCATTCACCACTTTAAAAAGTGACATTGTCTCTACATCTAGTTACTCTCTCTATCATTTGCCCACATCCTTTAGATTCTCCAAGTATTTCTTTACAGTGTTTGTTAATATCCATACATCATTGCAAACGCTAGAATAGCATCTCTTGATTCACTTCTTACTTCATACCAATGGCATGCATGAACTCTTTGAAAACCCTCCATTCTAGTTTCCAACATTACCATTCACGTCTCTTCTAATAAAAATATTTTCCCTATTTGGTACCCCTTGAATCAATTCATCAATGTCCTCCCAAAATTTATAAAATACCATAATTACCAAAATTCTATTTGGCTACTAGTCATTAGCGATCAATAGTTAATAACAACATCCACCAGTGTAGCAAGATTTTAACTTTTCACATGTCAAAGGGAGGAACAAACAGACCTCTTGCTGCATATATCATTGCCAGTTCCTGAAACTGAATGTCATAACAGATGCCTATACCAATTCGCCCAACTTCTGCATGAATGAATAACGAATAATGGTTACATTGATTCAAAAATAAATGAGAAATTCCAGAACATATATAAGAGGCAAAGGAAAAGAATGAATATACAGAAAAGGCCCATCATAGAAAGATGGTAAGATAAGAATTGTTAATGCGGGAAGAGAAAAGATGACTTTGTGAGCTGCTTTAATATAATCATTTTTCTTCTTTTCCCATTTACAACTAAAGTAATTCTCTAATATACTTGTAGATTATATGAGTTGCCAACAAATTGTCTAGACAGAACTCAAGTGCATGAAGATTTTATTACACCAACCAACCTACGATTAACTCAAAAACCCAAGAATAAGTAACAGGGCAGTTAATTAGGTCAGTAATATTTAATTTTATGTTTTAGTTGGTTTTTTCTTAAAGTTAAGTGTATTTTTGTAATTCTATAATTATACATTATGGGTCATAGTTAAAGGATGTAATTGGTTCAGTGCAATTGGTAGGGAGGGGATAAGAAATTTAAGATTGGAAGTAGAGTATCCTTTTTCCCATTTCCTTCTCTCTTTTTCTTTTCCCTCGGGTGTATTGTCACATGCATTGTTAACAGTTCATGGTTACTGTTCATACCTTGTGGACAGATATGATCTCATTTTCTTTCCCCTCTTTTGCAGCACTAAATCAAATATTTTCCCTCCCCTACCAAAACTCTAGCCATTCTTGAACCCCACCCCTTCTTTCTAAAGTTCTAAACCTAGATTCACAAATTTTCCCAAGCCAACCACAAACACATGTAGACAGATTCCCCAATTTGTCCCTTGTGAAAACACCCCACATTGAGTAATTTGATTAGTAAATCATGCATGAAAGAAGATGACCTGAAGGATAATTCAGATAATCCATCCTTTTCATTTAGTTCTCAAGAAACTTGACAAGCATGTGACATTATAAAGAGCTTTTCTCTAGGTCATCATAATAATTATCATTATAAATAAACCTGTATCCACAATGGTAGGAGTCTCCCCCGCCGTGAGAGTGTTTGACTCCATAAAGGTAATCTTCCCAGGAATGTCAATATCGAAGAGATGTATCTGAAGCCAGACAGGTACATCAGAAATTATGTAGAAAGCAACAAAAAATTAATTATGCAGTATGAAGCCTACTTATCTACAAGTTTAGTTTATAATAGTCTAGACGTATACAGATGCAAATATTTGGTTTGTCAATACTTAATATTAGACATGTAATAGAAGAAAACTTGAAACCACATTTTATCTTAACACAAAGTAGCAAAGACAATGTAAGGTAGCTCAGTATAATTTATGTAACTTTCTTTGTAATTGTGGTGGCAGTTGTAGTGTAAAATGAAAGTCATTTGACATCAGAATCCTTAAAAAGGGTAGACACTGTATGTACGACTATCCAAGTCCGCAATATCCAAAACAAGAAGAGTATATAACACACACTAACACAGAGCAATAGAAATTGAAAGGAAAGTAGTACCACCTTGCGGTGCTTAGCTTTGAGGTTTCCATCAGTACCAAAGACGCAACAAGTATTAAAAAGTTGATCTCCAGAGCGTTCGGGTATAGAGCCACCAACAATAGTTATGTTGAGATTACGAGAAAGTTGAGAGAGCATGGCTGTGGAAGGAGAAGCATCCCCACCTGCATCAATGTCCTCGGCATAGACAGGGAAGCAATCATTTGAATAAGGACTATTCCATATTTCCTGAGATGAGAAAAAATAAAACAACATTTTGAGTTTGACTGAAGTAGAGTAGTTGTTACTGGAAATAGATTTAGAACATGAATTGTATGTAGCAAATGGGTTTAGTTTTAATATAATCTTAAAAAACAAACACCCTCCTCCTACTACTACTGAATTTGAGAGTATTTTTTTTTTTTTATCATATAATGTGCGTTTGGAATGCACATTTTCGGTGCGTTCCTGCATTTGACTGAAAAACAGTGGATCCCTACACGCAAGTACTTTTTCCTCCAAAAAAAAACTTTAAAATTGGTGGCTATTCATACGAATAAAAATTATTTTATTATTATATTTTTAGTTTTCAGCAATAATTAGTATCCAAAAGAACCTATAATTAAAAAAAAAAAAAAAATTAAAAGAGTTGAGATGGTCCTATCAAAAAAATAAATAAATAAGAGTTGAGATGGTGATACTGACGGGCAAGAGAACAAGCTTGGCGCCCTTAGCGGCAGCCTCCTGGATCTTGCTACGAGCATGGGCGATGTTCCTCTCCTTATCGGGAGTTACCGTTATTTGGCACAACGCAATCTTAAACTACACACCCTTTATAAATAAAATAAATAAAAAAGAAAAAGCACAAATAAAGGAGAGGGAGAGAGAGGAATTGGAGTGATTTGCCTTCTCAACAGGGGGAGTGGGCAAAGGAAGAGCAGGAGGGGCCCTTGCTTGTTCGGCCACGGAGGCGGAGGAGGAAGCCATTATCCTTATACTCCTACTGCCACTGCCGTGGAGGTTTTGATTTTGATGAGTCAAATTATTATTATTATTATTATTATTATTTATTGGTGTTTAGTTTGGGGTAAAATTTTAAAATTGGAGATCTAGATACGGAAACGGAAACGGAAAGGGATGATGATGAGAAGAGGATCGAGCGAGATATAAATACAATACAAGGACGATGAAATGCTAATGCTACTTTCATTTCACTTTTGACTTTACCCTCCTCTCCTCTGCTCTCACATGGCCAAAATTGGGAATTAAGCCCATTTTCCTAACTACACAGATTGTAGGCACGGTTTTAAAAGAATATATTTTACTAACATCTTGAGTCTCAAAAGCTTGATTTTGGACTATAAATCGAGTCTTACAAGACTCGGTTTTCATGATCTGATCACATCTAACGTGGTATTTTTTCCACGTGACATTTTTTTCATGTGGCATCCACTTGGAAATCGAGTCTTAGAGACTCGATTTATAACCCTTAAAACACTATTTACAGCTTCTTATCAGAGAAGAAAGAGAGAGGGGAAAAAAAAAAAAACCAGAAAAAAACAGAAATAGAAACATGGGTTGTAGTGAGATCAGAATGGGTGGCTTCAGATCGGTGTGGGACCATGGGTGGTGGTTTTCAAGTCAGCGTGGGTGGCTTCAGCTCGGCGTGGGCCGTGTGTGGTCGTGGGGTTGATACGGCGAGAACTTGGTTCGCCGCATCTCGAATCTCGCGATGTCGTCCTACAGAGGAGGAGGAGGAGAGCTTGGCTGACGACGGCAAGGAGGAGGAATTGTGGCGGACTTGGCGGAGAGCTTCGACATGCTTTGCTTCGATTTGGATCTCCATCTGATCATCTCGGGTTTTGGATCTGATTTCGGACCTCGCGTCTTGATTTTTCTATGCTTCATTCGCTTCAATTCTTTTTCTTCTATGTTGAAATTCGGGTTTGAGATCGTAGACTCCATTGAAGAAAACAATTTCACAATATACCTCGGATTCTTTCTCTCTCTGATCTAATTTGGGTTTTCTTAAATTTTTTTTTTTGGTATTTCTGGAAATGGCTTGTACATGACTTAGACTTAAATTTTTTTTGGCTTATAAATTGAGTCTTAGAGACTCGATTTCCAAGTAGATGCCACGTGGAAAAAACACCAAATCAATGCACTGAAATCGAGACTTTAAGACTCGATTTATAAGCTCAAAATCGAGTCTTTTAGACTCGAGATGTTAGTAAAAAATATAATTTTATAACAGTGCCTACTAATTATATTGTTTGGAAATTAGTTTTAATTCTCAATTTTGGCCCTTTCACACCGCCACGCAAGATTGTTTTTCAAAATAACACTCATTTTCAAACAATTTTGTTAGTTAGCACTGTTTCTAAAAAAATCTACATGGAACTCGAGTCTTAGAGACTCGAGTTCCCCAAAAATAGAACAGCACAAAACAGTAACCCAGAAAACATAAACAGACCAACCAAAAAAGAAAAAAATCAAAAATATTAACCCAGAAAACACTAACAAACCAACCTAGAAAACACTGAAAATGGACCTTTGGTGCCAAGATCAACAAACCCAAGCCGCTCCAGTGCCGAGATCATCAAACCCATGGCGCTTTGGTGCCGAGATCATGATTTTTGGATTTGGGATTTTGAGAAATGGGTTTGGATGTTTGAGGAAGGAGAAGAAGAAGAAGGTAGAACTGTCTTAGGATGGCAGATGAAAAAAAAAAAAAAAAAAAAAAAAAAGGGAAGAAGATGGTTTACAGGAATTTAAGTCTTAGAGACTTGAGTTCCACATGGATTTTTTGTCCACTTCAGCTTTGCCAACACAGTAATCAAGTCTCTTAGACTCGAGTCTAACAGACTTGAGATGCTAGTTTCCTAAATAGTTTGAAAACGTTGCTAATTAACAAAATTGTTAGCAAAATGGTGTTATTTTGCAAAAAAAAAATCTCACGCACTCTAAACTAATATCCAGGCCAAAATTGGGAATTAACCCTGTTTGCCAAACAATATAATTAGTAGGCACTATTTTGAAAGTATATTTCATACTAACATCTCGAGTTTAAAAGACTCGATTTAGAGCCTATAAATCGAGTATCAAAGACTCGGTTTTCATGTTCTAATCAGATCTGAGCTGGCGCTTTTCCACGTGGCATATATCTGTAAAATATTTACAGTGAAAAGATTTTCAAGTGTTTGGAGTACAAAACATAGATTAGCCACCATCAACCACCACCAAATACAAGCATAGACCAGCCACTATCAACCCACAAATCTGAGCATTAATCCAACAATTCAGCACAAATTAAACCAAATCCACCCCCAACAACCACCTAAAATCCAAATTAAAAAAATAAAAACCCCAAAACCCACAACCCGTTTGGCTTATTGATTAAGGTTCTCTGCAAGAAAATCCAAAAACCCACAACCCTAAAAGTTAGATTGGAACTTGAGAGGAACCCATTGTCATGGAGGCCGATCGGCCATGGAGGCTTCACCGAAAGAGAGAAAACGAGAGAGAGAGAGAGAGAGAGAGAGAGAGAGAGAGAGAGAGAGATATACCGATCATAATAGATGAAGGTGAAGGAAGCCACCATCGCAATAATGGTGATGAGAGGCCATAGGTGGCGATGTGAGGGCTTCAGCTATGGTGGTCATGTCTGATGAGAAGGTGGGGTGGGGTGGGGGGAATGATTTGTACATGAGAGAGCTGAACATATGTGTAAGGAGGCTGAAGATGCAGGCTTAAAACATTTTACTTTTTTTTGTAAAGGGTTGGCTTATAAATTGAGTCTTAGAGACTCGATTTCCAGGTGGACATCACGTGGAAGAAACGCCAAATTAGAGAACACTGAAACCGAGTCTTTGAGACTTGATTTATAAGTCCTAAATCGAGTCTTTTAAACTCGAGATGTTAGTAAAAAATATAGTTTTGTAATAGTGCCTACTAATTATATTGTTTAGAAAACAGTGTTAATTCCCAATTTTGGCCCTAATATCCACTTTACCATTCTTTTCTTTTTCTTTTATCTCCCAATATTTATTTATTTATTTATTATTAAAATGGTAAAATACAAAACTACCTTCCCTTCCCATAATGTCATGTGCTACCAAAATATTTCAAAATATTCCATAAAAAATATCTATTATCTCAAAAATACCTAATTTGCTCCTTAAATAAAGTCATAAACTTAACACCATTTTAATAATATATTGGACAAATTTTAGCTACAAAATTGGTTGTAGCTTAAGGCTACAAACTCACTCAATAAAATAATACTACAACATATTTTGAAAATCTAACCGTTGAATTGCAT
Organism: Quercus lobata; assembly: GCF_001633185.2. Taxonomy (NCBI): domain Eukaryota; kingdom Viridiplantae; phylum Streptophyta; class Magnoliopsida; order Fagales; family Fagaceae; genus Quercus; species Quercus lobata. Next base: position 8,177,675 of record NC_044909.1, on the reverse strand, counting down.
GTTCTTTACGCCCTTAATACACACTTTAAATTTTGTGTCAATCGGTTATCATTTACTATATGATCTATAAGCTTATATTTTGTGCATAATTTTAAATTACAAAAACTTGCAATTTAAAAAATTTATTGATGACATAGCTATTGATCTTTAATTTTCTTGAAATTTTGCAAGCATGGAAAATATAAGAAGAAGATGTAATCCAATGGTGGATTTGTCCAAATTCACATCCAATAAAAAGATATTAAGTAAGTTTGTAACTAAACTTTGTCCTAATATATTCCCCTACTCCTAGTCCCTTTTTTTCATTTTTAGTTATTATTCATTTATCATTACCAACCCAAATGCTCACTGTTAGAGAAATGAAAATCATAATCCATTTTCTTGTTGAGAGTAGTCCCCTTGCGCAAAATTACTTACACCATTGCCATTGCCTAGGACCCCAATAGACATAGCCCTAAAAAATACATTAGGTTAATTATTTTTTACCAACTTATTTTACTATTCAGCTTATTTTTGTTACTATTCATAGGCTCCATTGCACTTTTTGGTAATATTCATAGGTTCTACTATACTATTTCAGCTAACTTTTACCTTTATTTACAGTACTTTAAACAAAAAGTTTTCAATTTCAGCAAAATAAGCAGATCCCAAACAGATCCTAAGGATATGTTGGGATCCGCTTAATTTGCTGAAACTTTTTGCTGAAAACATTATAGATAAATATAAATGTTAGCTGAAATAATATAATAAGACCTATAAATAATACAAAAAGTGCAGTAAGACTCATAAATAGTAGTAAAAATAAACTGATTAGTAAAATAAGTTGGCAAAATAATCTTTGCCAAATGGACACTAAAGAATAATTTTCAAGGTTTGAGGTTAGTTTTTATATTTGACACTTTGACCCTTAAAAGTATCTTGACATTTCGTATTTTATTTTTAGGGTAAATTATAACTTACCCATCTATGGTTTGGTCAAAATTTAAATTGCCTACCTGCGGTTTAAAGTTTGACACTTTACCCACCTGAGATTTGACTGAAATTTAAGTTACCTACATCTGATTTGAAATCCCATGATATAAGTGTTCTGCTGGATTATTTTTGATCTTGTATTTGTGTGTTTTTGGAGAAGATAAATATAAAAGTGGAGCAAAATTGTATATTAAGTCTTGTTTTTAACAAAGTTGGGTTAAGAACATCTAATTGAGATAATCTCGGGCAGGTAAAGTGTCAAATTTTAAACCATAGGTAGGCAACTTAATTTTCGACCAAACCACATATGGGTAAGTTGTAATTTGCCCTTATTTTTATATTTGGCCTTTTATCCTTTTTTTTATGAAATTTTATTTGAGATCTAATAACCAATTTTAGAAAAGTTTTGACACAACTTTTATGAAAATATAAAAAGTCATCAATTATTTTTTTTCTTTTCCATAAAAAATTTCTAATATTTTTTAAATTAATACCCTTAAAGTATCCGTTAACTTTTCCATTTTAATTTAAATGTCAGATGACAAATAAATGTCATTAAGATATATCACTCATTTAAGTCTATTTTTGATAGCATTTTAACCATTAAGTGTCATGTAAGTGTTATCAATTAAGACTTTAAGATAACTTATATAGTGTCAAGGGTTACCAAATGACTAATGAAAATGAGCTACAAAATAAAATATAAATGGCCAAAACGACAATTTTGAAATGTAAATGGTTATAATAAAAATAATAAAGGTGTATATTTATTAACAACAAAGATGTGTGTTTATTAACAAAACTGGTACACCGATGACTTAGACATGTTCAAGATCGACCTCTGTCTCTATAAGTGCAGGTTTTATTTAGTGTTCTTTAAACAAATGTTGTTGCTTAACTCTTGATGCTAAAAAGGAGGAAAAATCAGCTTTCATTTAGCTAAACAAAAGGTCGGGTCATTGAGGAGATTCCACATCATGTTCAAGACCCCACAGCAGCTTTCATTTAGCATAGAAGTGATATAGATAGCTGAACTGAACCACCAATATCACTTAGACCACTGAACTTCTACGAGATTAACGCAAGATTACTTGCACAATTGTAGTAAATACAGAACAAATGAGCAAGAAATAAACTGTTTTCCCATGAGGTTGATATATATATATATATATATATAGTATGATCTATGATGGGTTTGTCAGTGTTTTAAGTTTTAACCCAAGCTTCAATCATGCAAACAAAAATGATTGGTAGTCTCGGACAAGAAATAAAGCAAGTTCTGAAACAATGGGATCAAGTAACACCACGCAAATGGGGAAGCAAGACATTTTACAATAGCTGCTGCATCCACTGAATTCTACCTCTTACAAATTTCCCCTGGCATCAAGATAGTTTCAACAGCCGGGAGCTACCTCACTTCAATTTCCAACTTTCCATAGAAACTACTTTTCAGGATCCCCAAAGGGATGAGTAGCTCACCAAAAAAAAAAATGAAGAAGATATATATATATATATATATCTTTTTTTTTTTTTTTTTAAGCTAGTTCATTTGTTGCTAAAAAATGGACTAATAAAATATTCTTGCTAAAATAAGAGGATGTCAATCAGACACTATAATAGGGTCCAACTCTTTAGAATGATGTTGATACATAAAGGGTTTGACACGCTTTCAAGTTTAAACCCAAGCATCAATCATGAAAACAACAATGATTATTAGCACTCTTGGACAAGAAATACAGCAATTTTGAAACAATGGGATCAAGTAACACCACACAATCGAGGACCCATAATGCAATTCTGTTCCATTGAATAACATTTTACAATAGCTGCTGCATCTACTAATCTCTCCCTCTTATAAATTTTGATCCTCAAAAAGATAACTAGCTCAACAAATAAGGAAAAAAAAAAAAAAACATTCAGCCTAACCAAACCTTCTGATGATTCACTTCTCCAAGCTCAGTGAAACAAGCACTAGGCCTTTACCAACAGTTTGGAATTTGAACCAGTTCCAATCTTGGATCAGATTTGGAGAAAGTTTCAATACCAAAGAGTGTAATTGGATCAAGTGAAACATTACACACAATATGAGCACTCCACAACTGCTTCATCTCATTCGTTGGCTCATTTTTATCATCATATGTTCACTAGTCATTCTGGAAAATCCATTTTTTCCTTGTATAGTTGCAACAACTCAGAAGCTTCCTCCTTATTAGGCAACACAAACCTCTGCAAAAACAACTCCTCCACATACTCAAATGCCGTAGGCAAGTAAAAATTCTTCTTAACCAAACCTTTAGACCGCAAAAATTGAATCGCCAAAGCCCTTGGAATAAGTCGCTTCTCCAAGCTCAAACTAATAAGTGTAGGGCGTTTGACAATAAGGGAAGCCTCCAAACCCATCTTGTTGATCAAAAAATCCATCACCATCATAATCTTATCCTCAGACGCCCTGAAACAGCATGGGTTCTTTGCAAAAGCTACAAGAATCTCATCCTCAGACAAACCCCATCTCTTATAAGCGTTGACCTTCCTCTCCCATGTGGATTTATTCATTCCCCTAATTGCTAAAACAGCCTGAACAAAAATTACCCTCAGAGGATTGATTCCCATTTCCTTGACTTCCTCTACAATCTCTTTGAATCGAACTTGATCTGTCGTAATAACTCTCGGCCAATTTTTAATTAGGGTACATATACCTGATTCATGAACTCCATTTTCTCTCAGAAGATTGACATTAGGAACTACATGAGTGTCTTTATCAACAAGAATGGCCGAGAAACGTCTAACAGCAATAACAGTTTTTTCATCAGTTCCAAGCAAATTCTTAAAGAAGTCAAAAGAAGGGATTATTTGGTTTTTCAAGCTTCGTTTCAATAAGTGTGGATTTCTAGTTAAGATCATAACAATGTCGGAGCTTGTAAAGCCTTTGGATTGGAAAAACTCCAATTTGGGCAAAAGGGTCTTTTGAGGATTTGATAGCAGCAGTGGAGGGTATCTTCTGATGATGCTTGAGATTTGGGTTTGTGAGAAACCATGGTTCTTGAAAAAGCTATGACCAAGTCTGCTTTATCTGGGGTTTCAAAGTTAACACGTTTGGTGGCTGATATAGCACCCTCCCGTGAGAACCCATGTGTTTATGAGGTATGAGACTGTGAATGAGTGTCGATTTGAAGTGCTTGAAATGTATCTTAATGTTAACAATGGGAGGGTTTTAGCAGTGTATAATTTCTGGGGGGCTCTGATAGTACAATAACTCCCATGGTGAATTGGTATATAGAGAAAATTCAACATGTTATATGAATGGAAAATCAAATATGAATGGCCAAAACGAGAATTTTGAAATGTAAATGGTTATAATAAAAATAACGAAGGTGTATGTTTATTAACAAAACTGGTACACCGATGACTTAGACATGTTCAAGATCGACCACTGTATCTATATGTGTAGGTTTTATTTAGCATTCTTTAAACAAATGTTGTTGCTTAACTCTCTATTTGATTGATGCTAAAAAGGAGGAAAAATCAGCTTTCATTCTAGACAAAAGGTCGGCTCATTGAGGAGATTCCACACCATGTTCAAGACCCCACAGCAGCCTTCATTTAGCATAGAAGTGATACAGATAGCTGAACTGAACCACCAATCTCACTTAGACCACTGAACTTCTACTAGATTAACGCAAGATTACTTGCACAATTGTAGTAAATACAGAACAAATGAGCCCAAAAAAAATATATATATATAGAACAAATGAGCAAGAAATAAACTGTTTTCCCATGAGGATGATATATATATAGTATGATCTATGATGGGTTTGTCAGTGTTTTAAGTTTTAACCCAAGCTTCAATCACACAAATGGTGAGGCATGACATTTTACAGTAGCTGCTGCATCCACTGAAGTCTACCTCTTACAAATTTCCCCTAGCTTCAAGATAGCTTCAACAGCCTGGGAGCTTCCTCACTACAGTTTCCAACTTTCTGTAGAAACTACTTTTCAGGATCCTCAAAGGGATGAGTAGCTCACCAAACAACAACAACATGAGAGAGAGAGAGAGAGAGAGAGAGAGAGAGAGAGAGAGAGAACCTCAGCCTAACCAAACCTCTAAAGGACAGAAATCACAAAATTAAAGCTCTTGTGATGGTTCTCTTCTCCAGGCTCAGTGAAAACAAGCACTGGGCCTTTAGCAACAGTTTGGAATTTTGATAAGTTGCAATCTTGATTGTGATTTAGAGTTGTTGGGCTTTGTGCGGGGGCGGAGCCACATAGTGGCTTGGGGGGGCCCGGCCCTGCAAATTTTTTTTTTTTTCCATTAGAGTAGGTAGAAAAAAAAAATTGGACCCCCCAATATTGGACAGCCGGCCCCCCCATGGCCCACTCTCAACTATTCTCCCAAGTCCAATTCAAATATTCTCCCAAGCCCGGCTTTAGTTTTAGGCCTTATCACCTTATGTACTCCAAATAAAACAAGCTGGCCCGCTCAAGTCCAAACACAAAAAACAAAACTTCACTTTCTCTTCATCTCAAAAAATCCATCCACTGACCCACGGAATCCCTTTCTTTACTTCTTATTCTTTTGTTTTGTCTTCTTTGATACACTTTCATTTCCACTGGTACCGTTGCCTACCTACTAGCCCCCAAAACTCCAGTCCTCTGTACTCACAGTTCGAAAAAAAAAAAATATATCTTGACCAATTTTTTCTTTCTTCATCAGCTTTAGTTTTGGAACTTGGTGACTGGTGAGTTTTCTTCTCTTTTTTAAGCATTAGACATTCATCTCTTTTTAGTGTCTTTTTTTTTTATTTTCTCAACTATCTACACCTAAATATTCACATGCTCTTTATATTTTCATAAATTTTTAGAGAAATACATGATTGAAGGTATGGAGAGATTGTTTGTGATGAGTCTTGAAGGGAAGATCTAAAGTTGGAGACAGTCAGGCAGAGGCAGTAGGCATTGCCACACGGATGACCAATCTTTGCACTTTGTGAAGACAAAATTTCTAAGGTAAAATTGTTATGATTTATTACCTATTTTTGATTTGTTAGATATCATATAGCTGTGAATGTAGCTGTGGATGTTGTTAAATTGTTTGGTTTATGTTGTGTACCAATACTTGTGTGTTTAATTTTTTTTTTTTTTTTGAGGGCTTATTATTAATTAAAGCCGTATTAAAAATGGATTGTATGTTTAAATTATAGTGGAAATTTTGTTTTTTCTTGAGTATGAATAACATCCTAAGTAAAAATTTCTAATTAAAATTTTATTTTTTAAACTTCTTTTCAAGTTAATTTTTGAGTCATATTCTGAAAACTAAAAGAATTATAAGCAAACGAAAAACAATTGATGCATTCTTTAAGAAAAAAGATGTTGGCAATTCAAAAATTAAGACACCTATGGCTGTAGAAACAAATGTTGATATTTCAATGCCTGATGAACACCCTGACCCCTCCAAATGTTCAAGAATTCAATCTGAAGAGATAGATCGTGATCCAGGATCACATAAACAAATATGTGAATTCCCTATCAACAAACAAGATGAAATCCAACGAGCTTATCTCAAAGAAGGTCCATATCAACCTAAAAATATAGACTATCCATACAACGATGATACTTATTGTCGTCGGTTTCAACCTTCATGATTCGAATTGGCCCCCCCATGTAAAAATTCCTGGCTACGCCCCTGGCTTTGTGGAGCCTAGTTTTGTTTGATCTGGTTTGACGACTTGACCCAACCTGAATAATATTACGTGGTTTTTAATGGGAGATTTACTGAGACTTAGTCTATGGTTTTTTGGGCCCATCTCATATATATAAACCGACTTTGCCGTGATTAGGGTTTTTAAGATTGTAGGTTGTTGTTGCCGCATTCTAGAGGGTGAGAGAAAAAGGTATTGTAGCCACAATTTTTGTACTCGGTATTCTTCCCTGATAATAGTGAAATCCCTGCAACTCCGTAAACGTAGTCAAATTGCTGAACCACGTAAATACTATATTGTGCGTGTGATTGTTCTTCTTTGACGTGTGTTTTCTCTATTTTTTGTTTCTCACATGTTGGGATTTTGGTTAAATTTCCTTCAAGAGTAAGTTTCAATCCCAAAGGGTGTAATTGGATCAAGTAACTCAACTCAAGTGAAATGTGACAAATAATGTGAGCACTCCACAACTGCTTCATCTAATTCTTTGCCTCATGTTTATCAATATATTCATTGATCATTCTGGAAAATTCAATTTTCTCTTGTATAGCTGTAACAATTCAGAAGCTTCCTTCTCATAAGGCATCACAAACTTCTTCAGGAACAACTCTTCCGCACACCCAAACACTGTAGGCAAGTAGAAATCCTTCTTGACCAAACCTTCTGATTGCAAAACTTGAATAACTGAAGCCCTTGGAATAAGTCGCTTCTCCAAGCTATAAGTAAGCAGTCCCGGGCATTTGACAATTAAGGAAGGCTCCAAACCCATCTTGTTGATGAAAAATCCCATTACCCGCATAATCTTATCCTCAGATGCCGTAATACAATGTGGGCTTCTTCCAAAAGCAACAAGAATCTCTTCCTCAGACAAACCCCACCTCTTATAAGCACTGACCTTCCTCTCCCATGTGGATTTATTCATACCCCTCATTCCAAAAATAGCTTGAATACCATCTTTGGCAATTTCAAGATGAGGTTGAAATTCCCCACCTTTGCCAAGAGATGGTGCAACTTCAGTCTCCATAAATGGACTAACTAGAGCCTTAGAAATGACTCTTTTCTATGCTTAGTAAAAGAATGATTTGGCATTTGTCAGAAGACTCTCTCCCTATTCTTGCTTCTTTTGTATGAGTTCAGCTTCAATCATGGGGAAAATAAAATGCTTAATAGCACCCTTGAACAAAAGATACAGCAAGTTATGAAACAAAGGGATCAAGTAACACTACACTAACGGGTAAATAAAAAGCATTTATGTTCCTTTGCATAACATTTTACAATAGCTGTTGCATCCACAGTTCCCTCCCTCACACTAATTCATTGGCATGAAAGTTCAACTTCACTGCATATGGCTTCAACGGCCAAGGAGCTTACTCATTGCAGTTCACACATTTCTGCAGAAACAACTTTCAGAATCCTCAAAAAGATAAGTCAGATTTGTGATGGATGACAGTAATTGCAAACAATAGCCTTGTGAATTGTGATGGTTCTCTTCTCCAAGCTTAATTAGAGAAAACAAGCACCAGGCATTTTGCAACAGTTTGGAATTTGGATCAGTTGCAACCTGGACCTGATTTAGAGTAAGTTCAATACCAAACAGTGCAAATGGATCAAGTAATTGAGCTTGAATGATCAGATTTCAATATATAGATTCAATAGCTAAGAAATTTGCTCCAAATAACTTGTTCTGCGTTTTGAGACTTTTGGTCAAGAGGAACTTTTAGAGTGACTTGTTTGTTTGAGAATCCCGAAAACGTATTCCTGCATAAGTTAACTCCAAACAAGGGAAACTTGATTCATGATGTGGGCTATAACTGCTTCATCTCAGTCTTATATATATTCTTTTGGTCAAGAGGAACTTTTAGAGTGACTTGTTTGTTTGAGAATCCCGAAAACGTATTCCTTGCATAAGTTAAGCTCTTAGCTATTGAATCTATATATTGAAATCTGATCATTCAAGCTCAATTACTTGATCCATTTGCACTGTTTGGTATTGAACTTACTCTAAATCAGGTGTTGCAACTGATCCAAATTCCAAACTGTTGCAAAATGCTGCTTCATCTCACTCCTTGTCTTATATATATTCTATTTTGTAGTCATCTTTGAAAAATCCAATTTTCCCTTGTATAGCTTCAACAGGTCAGACACCTTGTCCATATATGGTGTCACAAACTTCTGAAGGAATGAGTTCTCAGAAGAACTAAACACTCTAGCTAAGTGTATATTCTTCTTGATCAAACCTTTTGATTGCAAAACTTCAATAACCGAAGCCCTTGGAATAAGCCGCTTCTCCAAGCTATAAATAATGAGTATCGGGCTATGAAGCACGGGTGCGTTTCGGGACTCGGGTGCGGGTGCGGGTGCGGGTGCGGGACTCGGCAATTTTTGAAAAAGGTGGGTGCGGGTGCGGCAGGACTCGGCGATTAAAAAATTATTAAAAATATTTTTATAATATATGTTTAATATATTGCTAAGCATACTTTTACTTTTTCACATTATATAAACAAATATTTTACTAATAATTTATAAACAAATATTTTACTAATATTTAACCAAATATTTATAAACAAATATTTAACCAAATATTTATAAACAAATATTTAACCAAATATTTATAAACAAATATTTAACCAAATATTTATAAACAAATATTTAACCAAATATTTATAAACAAATATTTAACCAAATATTTATAAACAAATATTTTACTAAATATTTATAAACAAATATTTATAAACAAATATTTTACTAATATTTATAAACAAATATTTTACTAATAGTTTATAAACGGTGCGTTTGCACTTTTTTTTTTTTTTTTTTTTTGAATTTCAGCCTGACTCGGCCGTTTCGGCCGATACAGGCCGATACGTACCGAGTCGGCCCGATATTGGCCGCGACGGCGCCGATTTCGGCCGCGTCGGCGCCGATTTTGGCCGCGTTGGCCCGAGTCGGGATCCACCACGTGGCGCGAAGCAGCACGACGCGGGACGGACGCGCGGTCTGCGGCGTCCCTCCCGCGTCGGACACGGGTGCGCCGGCCTGGGAGCCGCGTCCGTGCATCCTTGGTATCGAGCGATTGACAATAAAGGAAGTCTCGAAACCCATCTTGTTGACGTAAAAATCCATAACCTGCATAATCTTATCCTCAGATGCGATAATACAGCTGGGGCACTTTCTGAATGCTGCAAGAATCTCTTCTTGAGACAAATCCCACCTCTTATAAACGTTGACCTTCCTCTCCCATGTGGATTTATTCATTCCCACCATTGCAAAAACAGCTTGAATAAAAGAAATCTTCAAAGGATTGAATCCCATTTCCTTGTTTCTCCACAATCTCTTTAAATCGAACTGGATTTGTCACAGCAATGCTTCTGTTTAAGTAAGGAACTTATATGCGATTCAGGAACTCCAATTTCTCGCAGAAGATTGACATTTGGAAGCACACAATTGGTAAATCTACCCACGGGAATAACCCAAAAACGTATAATCGCGTTAATAATGTCCTCATTGGTTCCAAAAAAATTCTTAAGGAAAGAAAAAGATGGGATTATGTGGTTTTTCAAGCTTCGTCGCAATATTTGTGGATTTCTAGATAAGACTGTAGCAATGTCAGAGCTCGTAAAGGCTTTGGACTGGAAAAACTCCAATTTGGGCAGAAGGGTCTTGTGAGGATTTGATAGCAGCACAGTAGGGAATGCTCTGATGATATTTGAGATTTGGGTTCGTGAGAAACCATATTTCTTGAAAATGCTAATAACCAAGTCAGCTCTATCTGGGGTTTCAAAATTAACATTTTCGGAGACTGTTAGAGCAGTTTCCAGTGAGAACCCACATGAGTTTATGAGGTATGAGACCTTGAATGAGTGTTGATTTGAAGTGCTTGAAATGTATCTAACAGATTTGAACCATAAAAACGCTAGGTGGGTTTCAACAGTGTGAAATTTCTGAGGGGCCCTAATGGTACAACAAGAAGTACAATGGTGAACAGCATTATAGAGAAAATTCAACATACTGTAACTAATATAATGAGCAGTGCTGGAAGAAAAACTCACCCACTCTATGAGTCCATTTTTTGAAGAAAATCTCCGCTGTGAATAAATGAGCAAGGTTCCGAAACTTTAGCGGGAGGGTATCTCTACCTCTCAGTCACAGACAACCAAAAGCCAAAGGCCGGAGCTTCGTTTAAAACCCTTGGACAATCGAGTAGTAGTGGTCCTAGTTACAGATTTTACATTGGCTGAGAGAGCGAGAGAAAGAGTCTGCGGCTGATAGAGAGTGGGAGAGGCAAGGAAATCGAAATCGAGCTAGTTGAAAGGTAAGAAGAGTGTGACTGATAAATGGTCTTTTTGTTTATTTTTTGTTTGTTTGTGTTTTTTTTTTTTTTTTAGTTTTCACCGTGTATCTTCAAAAATCACTGGCCCAGTTAGTTTTTGTCCTTTTGTTTTGTTTTGTTTGTTTATTTATTTTTTATTTTTAAATCTGGATAAATTATAACTTACTCACTTGTTTTTAGTTATTTATATTTGATTTGAAATTTGACATTTTACCTACTTGAGGTTAGCTCAATTAGAATTTTGTAATCCATCTCCGTTAAAAACATAACTAAATATATAATTTTGTTTCACTTTTATGTCTTACTTCTTCAAAAACATATAAATATAAATATATATATATATATATAAATTCAAGATGAAATAATATCAAAAATAATCTAAGAGGACAATTGTATTATAGGATTTCAAACTACATGTAGGTAACTTAAATTTTGGTCAAACCTCAAGTGGGACAAAGTGTCAAATTTCAAACCATGGATAGACAATTTAAATTTCGGTAAAACCACAGATGGGTAAGTTGTAATTTGCCCTTAAATCTATTATATTATAGAAATCTCATAGGAGAGAACATGAAGTTCAACCATGTAACGCATTTTTTTAGATTTCTTTATTTAGGTTTACATATTAATAGTTGGTTCCAATTAGTTCAATTGATAAAGTCTCTGATAATTGAATAAGAAATTTAGAATTCAATCCCCGCCTACACAAAAAACCGATTGAGAATTAACTAATGGAGTAAATATATATATATATATATATATATATATATAAATTGAATGTAGTTAATTAGTTATACATCAATTATTTATATTTAACTTATCAAAAAAAAATTATATTAGAAGAATTTAAATAATTATTTCTTTTGCTATCAACACATTGCCATTGGGCCTCACTAATACACCATAATTACACTTTTGCCACTAAAACTCAAAATTTATGATTTGGAAGCTCCAAATATTGTTCTCAATTTCATCACTCAAAATCAACTTTTTTGAGTTTTGAGTAATGAGAACATGACTCAAAAATTATGCCAAACAATCATTTCTTGCATGGGTCGAACATATTTTAGGTTTTGGGTGATGAAAATTAAATTATATAACTCAGTTTTCATCAATCCGAATACTCATTTTGACAAAAATTGACACAAAAGCCATAAAAAAAATTAAATATTTGTGAATTCACTAAAATTAGTCCTAACCATTTAGATTTCATAACTTCTTTTAGTGATATTATATATGTAGGGACACATTTTGCAGCCCAAGTCCAAGGTGTATGGAATCTTGGATCAGTGAGCCCAGTATAATAAATTTGTAGAGAGTGGGTCAAAGAGTTAGGCTTTAATGCATGGATAACAGTTAATATGGTGTTCATGACAATCAAATAGAAATGAACTGAGTTTATCAAAGAAAGTTTGTTTTCGGCACAATCTGAGGAGCTTTGTTCTAGTTAATATTGAATGATAATGGTTACAGGAGTTCTTGAGATTGCTACAGTACTTTCTTTGTTAATCCTAGGATCCTCTCTCCATGGTGGGTTTCTCCTATTGATTATCTAAGCTTATACTTGGTCTTCCACTTGTTGATTATCCAAGCCTATACTTGAGTCCCTGTCCCATCAGACACTCTTTCTAGCATTATGTGAGTTGTGGTAACCGAGATAACACTGTTCAGGGGTCTTGTCTACATAAATGTGGTGTTAGCAGCTTTCCCTTAGATATTCCTGAGTTCTTATCCTTTAGAACTTCTTTGAAGGTCATTCTGACTATTTAAGACTTATATCTGACAATGCTTTAGCTGGTCCGAGGAGATATTCCTCCTCGAACTCGAACTACCACGCTCTTGGCCAAAGCCCCACGCCCCATTGTATGATTTTGGGCCCATGACCCCACAATATATATAACCAATATTGTAGTATTTATTCTATGTAATTAAAAATATTACTAATATGATATAAACATATTTTTTATATTAATTATTTAAGTAGAATGAAATTTTGATACTAGTTTTCTAAGATTTATATTATAAAAAATTGATTAGAAATATGGTACTCTTGCACAAATTTAGTTAGTTTTGCTATCTTGGAAACAAGGTCCAATAAAAGAAAAAATAATAATAACAAACAATCAAGAATGTAAAAACAATTCTATATATATAGACGGATTCAAGTTAGTGAAGTTACGCTTGGTGTAATTTTACATAAGTTACACATTTTATCTATTATAGATCTCTAAACAATCTAATGGTTCCAAAAAAAAAAAAAAAAAACCATTTTACTTAATTAATATAACATGTTTTAGTGTTCTCTTTTATTTATTACAATAAATTATGAAATTCTATTCTATTTTAGTATTTTCTCCCTATTGATGAACAAGTGAAAAAAAAAAAAAAAAAAAACTCATGTTTTCTCAACCCGTGGCTTATTCTTGCCATACTTAAAAGAAGAGTAATGCTAAAAATACAAACAATTTTACAAATTTTTTACAAAGTGTTGATATGGCTTGGTCCACATTAGCTTTTAAAAACAATTATTGAAGGATATTTGTATTTTGGTTTATCAAAATGATATTTGCATTTTTGTTAGTAGGCATGAAATTGGTTTATCTATATCAGTTACAATATCATGTAATTTTCAAAATTTTAAACACATACAGTATGATCAAATGATTACACCTCTCTTATTGTCTTTCTGATTTGTTTATAAAATAGAACACTAAATATTTCAATTTTTTAGAAGTAAATTATTGAAATATTGGAGGAAACTAACAAAATATACCGCATATCGTGCGAAAACTTGGCTAGTATGTTGGAATTATGAGACATGTTAGTTGTTTTCATGTGTAGATAGAAAGCGTTGTAGGGGCCTTTTTTGTATATGGTATATTGGGCTGCCTCCTGCGGTAATGGGCTGGGTTACCTCCTACGGTGATGGGCCCTAGTGTTTCTGAGTAAGGGAGCTGGGGCCGGTCCAATTGTAACTCAACTTGGGCTGGTTTGTGCACAAACTTATGCCTTGTCTAACAGGAGCAAATTTACGGCAAGCAGAACTGTTGTAGACGAGTTACGGCAGACAGATATAATAATGACTAAAACAGAGTACTTTGACTTATTTAAATAAATGGCTATGTATTCCCTGCTAATAAAGCATGATTACAGTCATAATGATATCAATTACAGAGAAAAAATGAAGAAAATAATGCTGACTAATTTAAATGGGCATAAATTAAGTTTTAAGCTTAGTCTGCCGTAGCAAAACCAAAGAGGAGAGAACGCCTCTTCTTAATACAAATAATCCCCCAGGAAAAAGATCCTGCCATGGGGATTAATGGTTTTGAGGGAGTCGAACCTGAATGGTTATTGCCCAAAAAGAAAGAGTCATTGTTTGCGTTTTGGAAGAAAGTAAGATTTGAAGGGGGAGAGAGGGAAACCGATCTATTGGTGTATGCCCATTGAACTAACTCTCCTTTTTTCTTAGTTTCCTTTCTTTTCTTCTCTGTTTTCTTTCTTTTCTTTTTTCTTTTCTTTTTGCTCTTTTTTGTTTTCTTTTCACTCTGTAAAAAAAAAATATACTCTGTTTTTCCATCCCCTTTACAGGGCACGGCAAAAGCCTTTTTATAGCACCTGCCGTGACTAGTGTTTTACCGTCTTGCCTCTTAACCACCTTTGTCTGGTCTGGGCGTACTTGCCGACCACCAAGACTGTGCGACATCCACCTTTGCCAGACAGAGGCAGGTTTGTTTTGTTCCTCTGTATACCGTAACATTTCTTCCTGCCACGGTATTAATGCTTTCTCTCTCTACTCTCAGAGCATGCACCCAATGGTTCCCCCCTCAAACTTGCCTCTTTTGGGTGGTCTATCATCCCAGTAGTACGTACCTCCCAAAAGAGGCTTGGGCAAGAGCCACAAATAGATCTTTTCCCCTCTCCCCACCACCAAACCATACCCTCTTTACCTTTTACCTCTGGCCCATGGCCCCACCATATCCTATATTGGCTGGGTACAGGCTGGTGGTGTCTGGGGCCTTGCGCGTGCTTCCCTTTCAAATTTGTCTAAAATTCTGCCTGCTGCTCATGCATCTGCCGCTACCGGAGGCTCTCCGTCTGCGTTTCCTGGCCTTTCATATGGGCTTTCCTTTGGTTTTTCGCTCCATTCAGGAGCTGGACTTCATATGATGATGGGCCTTACATTTCTTTGGCCTACTTTTGATTTTCTTTATTGCCTGTCACGTTGAATTGTTATTTTTGGCGTAATAACTTAATCCTGCTGGACCTCTTTTTTGGGCCAACCATTTATCCATTTTCTCAGTGGCCTGTCATGGGCACTGTTTTACTTTTACTCATAGGCTCCTATGTCCCTTTGAGCTTTCCTTTGGACATCCATGGCCCGATTGCTTTCTTTGGGTTTCCTCGACCTGTTTGCTAATTCCACACTCTCATGAGCTTTTTACTAACTTCATTGGGTTTCCCCGGCCCAATAACCTTATCCTTATCTTTGGAGTTCATGAGTCTGCCATAAACCCCTTACTCTCTTAGTTTGCATTACTTTGGGCCTGCGGTGGCTCTTTCTCACTTTTCTACCTCATACTTTGCCCATGGGATGCTATTTATTTCTTTCCTGGCTTTTTTGAGCCCGCTTGCCTCTTCAAGACCCATTTATTATTTGTTGGGCCTGTGATCCATTATTCCTGCCGCTTGGGCCTAATGAGTTTTTTGCTATTTATCTTGTCAATTCTTTGTGGCCCTCATTATTGGGTTTTTCTGTCTGCCTGGGCTTCCACAAATGGCCCTCAACAAGCGTTCTTTCACACCTTATTGATGTACTCTTAGCCAACTTTGGCTGATTCCTTTTTATAATAGTATATGTTATTTCTTCTATAAAAAAAGTCTTAGAATTAAGGTTAAGTGATTAAATTTATCATTTTCAAGTTTTTAGAAGAATAAGTAATTAAAATAAACGCTCAAATGAGGAGTGATAGGATTTTATTTGTATAGTTATTTTTTATTTATTAGTTATATGTATAATTTGTATAGTTTTGACAACTGAGATCTTGGTTTTTGTGATAATTGGGGTTATAAATGCGCTAAGCCAAGTATTAAAGGTTGAAAATTGTTAATTTAATTTAATTTTGAGTGTGAGTTAAGTTTGATTTCATCAACAAACAATTACTTTTTTAAATTTGGATTATTTTCTTATCAAACATTAATATTAAAGTTTTTTACTCTTTCACAAATATATGATAATAATTAATAAAAAAATTATAGTAATTAATAAGTCATATTATTTGAATTATTAGATAGATTGATTGCCATTTAAGAATTTACAAAAATTAGATTCACCTACTTGTATTGTTAAAAACTATATATAATCTTTACAATGAAATGAACTATCTATATTATTGATAAATTATGAATAATATGGAAATTTTATTTACAAACTTAAACAATCAAATACTAAGTCTAAATTAATATATTTTTTAACATGAATACTTATAAACATAATAATATTATATGTATTTAAATTGAGCCTTATACTCACGAACATGTTCACAAAGACAAACAATTTATAATCTATTCTTGTTTAATAGTCGAGTTTAAACTTGTTCTTAGGCTTGACTTGTTTCTTATAAATAAATAAATAAAAGAAAAAAAAGTAGATAAGTATTTTCTTGAACTGAGCTACAATTGCTCAATAAACAACTTGATTCACCTCATGAAGATTCTAAAATAATTCTTGGTAAACTCGGTAAAAAGGTCAGTCTAAAACATATCATAAACAAACAATTTTCTCCATAATCTGACAAACAAGTAATATGCAAATTACAATGAATCTAAAGGTGCTACAAAATGTGGTGTACAACAAAATAAGAAAAATTTACGTCCCTTCATGCGTCACCCATTTTACGACTCTGCAGAAATAACTTTGCCGGATCCTCAAAAAGATAAATCAGCTTTTTTTTTTTTTTTTTTAGTAAAAAAAAAGAGCGCAACCAAACCTATCGTTGGCAGAAATTGCATAACAAACGCCCTTAAGATGGTTCTCTTCTCCAAGCTCAGTGAAACAAACACCAAGCACTTGGCAACAGTTTGGATTGGATCAGCTGCAACCTTGGACCTGATTTGAAGTAAGTTCAATACCAAACAGTGCAATGGAAACAAGTAATTGCTTGGTTAGCTTGAGAGATCCAATTTCACTTTATAGATTCAATAGTTAAGAAGTTTGCTCCAAATAATTTGTGAGTTTATACAAGAATAAGTTTTCAGGATTCTCAAACGAACAAGTCACTCTAAAAGTTCCTCTTGACCAAAAGTCTCAGTAACAGAAATTGAATAAGATAAGACCATGGAATGATTCTATTCTTTAAGCACAGGCTAACAGTGAAAAAGGACCTGGGGTTTAGCAAGATATTGGAATTTTAATTAGTGGCACTCTGGACTTGAACTAAAGCAAGATTAATATTAACGGATTCTAATGGATAAAATAACTCAAAACAAAGGAAACTTGATCCTTAATGTGGGCTATAACAGTATAACTACTTCATATCACTCCTTACTTGATACATATCCTATTCTGTAGTCATTCTGAGAAAACCAATCTTTCCTTGTATAACTGCAACAATTCAGAAGCTTCCTTCTCATAAGGCATCACAAACTTCTGCAGAAACAACTCCTCTGCATCCTCAAACACAGCAGGCAAGTAAAACAATTTCTTAATCAAACCCTTCGATTGCAAAACTTGAATAACCGAAGCCCTTGGAATAAGTCGCTTCTCCAAGCTAAGAGTAAGGAGGTTTGGGCGCTTGACAATAAGGGAAGCCTCCAAGCCCATTTTGTTGACCAAAAAATCCATCACCCGCATAATCTTATCCTCAGATGCCATAATACAATGTGGGCTCCTTCCAAATGCTACAAGAATCTCTTCCTCAGACAAACCCCACCTCTTATAAGCATTGACCTTCCTCTCCCATGTGGATTTTTTCATTCCCCTCATTGCAAAAATAGCCAAAATAAAACTCAACCCCAAAGGATTGAATCCCATTTCCTTGACTTCCTCTACAATCTCTTTAAATCGAATAGCACCTGCCGTAATAAGTCTAGGACATTTTTAATCAAGGCACATATATTTGATTCAGGAACTCCATTTTCTCGCAGAAGATTGATATTAGGAACCACATGAGTGTCGAGTTTAACCGTGAGAATTCCCGGAGAACGTCTAACAGCAGTAATAGTGTTCCCATCAGTTCCAAGAAAATTCTCAAGGAAAACATAAGAAGGGATTATGTGGTTTTTCAAGCTTCGTTTCAATATTGGTGAATTTCTAGATAAGACTGTGGCAATGTCAGAGGTTGTAAAGCCTTTGGAGTGGAAAAACTCGAATTTGGGCAAAAGGGTCTTGTGAGGATTTGATACCAGCACTCCTGGGTGATCTCTGATGACGTTTGCGATTTGGGATTGTGAGAAACCATGGTTCTTGAAAAAGCTAATGACCAAGTCTGCTTTACGTGGGTTTTCAAAATGAACATATTTGGAGGCTGATAGAGCAGCTTCTGGTGAGAACCCACATGAGTTTATGAGGTATGAGACAGTGAATGAGTGTTGATTTGAAGTTGAAGTGCTTGAAATGTATCTTAGTCTGCCAGATGATAATAATAACGCTATGTGGGTTTCAACAGTACAACTCCCATGGTGAATAGCTTTATAGAGAAAATTCAACATGTCATATAAGCGGTACTGGAAGAAAAACTCACCTACTGTATAGAGTCCGTTTCGGAAGAAGACCTCCGCTGTGGCTTGTGAGTGAATGAGCAAGATTCCCAAACTTTGCATTAGGGTTCTCTACTTCTCTCTCTTCTCTCCAAAGTGCACCGTTTTGATATCCTCTGTCCCAAAAATGTACCAGATTGTTTCGATTTGTCCAATCCAATGAAATACTTCGGTACGGTACCAGATTGTTCTGCTATACCATTTTGGGTTATTATTATTTTTATTATATAAAAAATAAAAGATTATTTGAGAACTAAAAATGTATAATATAATTTTTAGTCAAGGGTAAAGACTAAAGACACCTCCTAAGATTCAAATGATATCCCAAGCACATTTGTGATGTGTAACGGTTGAATCTCACTATTTCCTTTTTAAAAAAAAAAAAAAACTACTTATAAGATTTAGTCTAATGCCAAACATTACCAATCAGTCAAACACTTTGATTTTTTTGATAATTTGATATTTGGGAGGAAGAATTTAAGTCTTGAATGTTTTTGTTGCTAATAATACAAAATGACAATTGAGGTACAAAACTTTTGACCAATTATCTGTGATTTCAACAGGCCTTTGGTAAAGAATGAGAAGATTAGACCCCATCCCTTCTAGATATTTGGTATTCTTTAATATCTTGACATCCACTTCAGCTCTTGAGGTGCAAGAGATTATTTGTGTTCCATCTTGAAGTGAGTTAGGAATTGGGTCTATCATTTCAATTTTCAACAAACCTTTCGTAAAAAAATTTGTTGGGCCAATCACGGGTCTTGTGCATCCTATCTATTCATGGGTCAATTCATAGAGTTTTGCTCCCTCCTCTTGATTTCCACCAAGCCAGTTACAGGTTTTTGAGACTTAACGAGCCAATTGACTCCATAGTACCACCATGTATATTTGTGCTTTGGTTTCACAAATTGGATTTAGTTGTCGTCATTAATCAATGAGTTATGTTTATTATACACAAGCGTTTTAAACTGAAATTATGACTTCAAGTCACTTCACGATTTTAGTTTAAAATGTGCGTGTAAGTTTGTGTGTGTAAGAGTCATTTCCCTTAATCAAATGAGATAGTTACCTGCATTTCTCCCCCTCTCACCACCCCAGCAAAGAGAAACAAAAAAAACATAACATGGACATACGCATAGTTGTCAAATCGTGAATCGTATCGTGAATCGATTTTTAATTTTTTTGTATCGTGTATCGTATCGAATCATGTATCGTAAGATATATAAACACCTAATAAAATTATAAAATTATAAAATTATAAAATTATAAAATAATTATAGATATACATATATAAAAGATATATTCATTATAAATTCAAAATATATTCAACTAATGACCAATTTATCATTACTTATGTAATAAAATTTAACAAAGTTAACTAAATAAATCAAATTAACTTATATATGTTTATAACATGCACATTCAAATCGATTAAACTTAGAAGTAATACATGATATATGAACCAAAATAATAATATCTTTTCATCATCTTGTCTAATCAACTCCAAGTCAATGTTATCATCATGTTTAGCATGTTGCAAAATTATTTTTTCATAGACATTTTCTTTATTATTATCAACATTTACTTCTTCTTTTTTTGGTTTTTTTATTCTAATACTTTTTTCTTTATATTTTTTCTTGGCATTCTAGCTTTTTAGACTCAAAATAATAATAACAAAATAAAAAATAATTATATTTTCACTTAATACATTATTAATAACAAAGAAAATAGATTTGCACATTTGAAAGTGAGTGTTATGAGTATAGACTGTATAGTCTAAATTTTATAGAAGAAAGAGAAATGAGGAAAAAAACTCATAGACTTGCTATTTCATTAGACTCAATTAAGTTTCCCAATAATTTTGTGTTAACAAAGTCTAACAACTTGTTTAAATCAAATAAAATCACAAATTTTAACAAAAAAACTCATTTTAAACCCACATATCTATGTATCGTACGATACATATGATTCACCGATACGATACGATTCATACGATACGCACCTATGTATTGGACGATTCATGAGTACTTACGATACGAAACTTTTTGTATATGATACGATACTGACAACTATGGACATACGTACACACAAAGGGATGAACCTCACATTATGAGCA
Organism: Quercus lobata; assembly: GCF_001633185.2. Taxonomy (NCBI): domain Eukaryota; kingdom Viridiplantae; phylum Streptophyta; class Magnoliopsida; order Fagales; family Fagaceae; genus Quercus; species Quercus lobata. The sequence goes on along the minus strand of NC_044909.1, from coordinate 8,156,806 downwards.
ATCCAAATAGCAGCAATATTAGGGAAGAACTATGGCCCAACTAGCACCGTATAGAAGCTCCATAAATCAAAGGAGATGTTACACTTGTAAGAGGGTTCACTCACAAACATGAGAAAACAAAATACTCTCTTATAGAAAGGATTGCACTCCATATACAAGACCTCACAGCATATTCCATACAAAATAGGAGCGTGATACAATTACTTTTACTCAAACGGTATCTCCTTATCTTATAAGATTAAGATCTAAGGTGATGTTGTGACCCACCAAATGCCAGTGTAAGTTACCAACAAAATAAAAAAGAGAGACAAATTGAACAAACAATACACCACTGAGCTTCTACAAGAGTAACTACATAAAATTACAATAGCTGGGATCATTCAACACAATAAGAGCAATGGGAACAAGTAAACAGTCACATAAATTATAACAGGATGTAATTTTTTTTTTTTTTTAAATAAAGGATTTGAACATTAGACTAAAGCTAGTCCAAGAACAATGGGTTCAACCAACAAAATATGAGCAACATAAAACACTTGGATCCATGATTTAACAAATATAACAGCCGCACCCAAGGCTCTTCTCCTCTTTAACAATTGTCTGGATACGAGTTAGCACCTTATTTAGCACCTTACTTTTCTTAGAAACCACTAGCAGGATATATATCACTTGCTCAAGCACAAATAGCACTGTTTCTGTACACGGTAAATTATTAGCACAAATTCTTATCTGAACAACTCATAATACACTGTTTTGTTTTTACCTAAACTACTTCTGGATTGTGTTATAAATGACTTGTGTCACACTTTGTGTTAACAGCTGTAAGTCTTCTCTCTCTCAGCTACACTCAGACTTGGACTAAAGCAAGGAGAGGATGAAAAATTCAAAGGGATTTTAAGTAACAAATAAGGAAATGCAAACAGATTGGGTTTCACTGTGTAATCATTATGCATTTGCTGCATGATGCACATCCCTCTTAACTAGCTCCCACTTTTGTAAAATCCAAGTTCTATCTGTATACATTCTGCAGATGGGAGACTTCCTATTTAATAGTTCACAAACTTGAACAAGAACAGGTCTTCATCACCCTCTAACATAGTAGTCATACTGAAATCTCTATTACTAAAGCATTTGATACCAGAATTAGGATAAAACCAAAGCCCTTAAAATCACTCTCTTCTCTGAGCTGTAGGCTTTTAGCCTCAACCATAGACTCCCATACTCGTTCATTACATACTGTTACAGGTTGCTTGGCATGTCAGAGTTGATACAAGTCCATTTTCAAGTAAAACACAAAGTATTGTTCTAAAAGGATCTCAATTGTGCAGAATTTTTCACTCATAATAAAATTTAGCTGTATATAAAAGATGGGGTTGAAATTTAATTAAAGGGCAAAATGCCAACTTGCTAGCTGCACAGAACCTGCTAAGAGAGTTAAAATAACAACTGTCCAATTGAAAGTCAAAGTAAGATGTGATGGCAGAACATGGTCCAACTAGGCCTCATGATATATTAAGTGACTTGTAAACACAAATTTAAATCCCTCTCCCAACTTACAAGAAAGCTGGTAGCTGGATTTGTCCACTTGGTTGACATGAATTTGACTAAAGCCATTAAGATGAACAGCTTAGAAAGCAAGTATTTTTCCAATTATATTCTTCTGTAGAACAAAAGAAATCCATGTACTTTGTGCTGCTCTTTCTTGTAGCCATCTGTACATGCAGTGCATTCCAGATAGGTGCCATATAAGAGCTTTGCAAATCAAAACAATGTAAAAATTCTGCAAATCCTGAGAGAATTTGCTCACAAACATGCTAAACAAAATATTGTTATGTATGTTGGAATGCACACAATGTGTGAGACTTCACTATGGTATCAATATATAATCAGTATAACTAACTTGAACTAGCAATATCACAGTCTCAAGATTGCATGCACCAACACTGCAACACCATCAAGTAACACATGCAAAGAAAGATCACATAGAGCTAGATGCCCTTTTTATGGCAGCAAGACGAAAGAAATCAAATTTCAGTGACAAAAGTTCCACAGATAAATCATATTTTAGTTACAAAAGTTCAGCAATGGAACTAGTTGCAGGCTTATGCCCATGTATAAAGCAAGAACAGATCACAATAGCCTAGCAGATGATTATGCATCGCATTTTGGAACTCGAGTTTCAATGGTTAAACAAATTAAAGAGAACTCACATTACCAATAAAAAACTATGGACTAATTTCAATCTTGGAGCTCAACTAAAGCAAGTAATCCAACAAGCTATTCTCTTCTCATTTAGAAGAATCCAATTTTCCCCACTATAGCTTCAACAGATCAGAAGCTTCCCCATGAGGCATAACAAACTTCTGCATAAATGTCTTTTCAGAACAAACAAAACACGTATACATTTTAAAATCCTTCTTTACCAAACCTCTTAATAACAAAACTTGAAAAACCAAAACCCTAGTAATCAATCGCTTTTCCAAGTTCCGAGTATTTCATAATGAGGGAAGTCTCCATGCCCATCTTGTTGAAAAGAAAATCCATTACCCTCATAATCTTGTCTTTAACACCATCATACACCACAGATGCCTTCTAAATGCCAATGAAATCTCATGCTCAGCCTCAGACCAACCCCATTTCTTATAAACATCAACCTTCCTTTTCCACGTTGATTTGCTCATTGACCACAAAACATGTACTGCCTTGGCAAACTTCATCATCAAAAGGATTGAATCCTATTTCCTTTACTTTCTCCACAACCTCTCTAAACTGAACAGGATTGACCCTCAATGCTCATGGTTGTGCTTGGGGTTTTCCCACTCCGTGCTTGGATTCTTGCTGCCTTTGGATGTACTTATCTCAACAAGGAAAGTGATGGCAGAAAGATATCAAGGATGTTTGTTGAAATCATAAAAGAAGAACAAAAAGAGGTCCATGTTTCTGAACCAAGCCCTGTGCATTAATACTCATGCCAAATTAGGAAGACCGTTGAAGCAAAGAGGGAGCTAGTCCTCAATTACATGCTGGAAACAGGTGTAATTGTGCATGTGTTCGATTATACTGAGACTAAATAGAAGGTTCTAGATCAAGGCCCTTGGTCATTTAATACAACACAATTATTTTTGAAATGAGCTTGGACAGAAAGGGAGTCATCTGTGCCTACAAGTCGTAAAAGCTGAAGCTTCAGCTGTGGTTAGCTCACTTGTTTATCAAATTTGCTGGTCTATCAGACTGATAATTTTTCTAAGGACAGGCTTCCAGTTTAAAGAATTTCCATTGTGTAGCAGTGGAAGTAATGCTAATCAAAAGGTGGAAAAGTATTGCCATAGGAATGGTAGTTGTCTAGTAGATTGTTGGAAGGACCTTCAGATTTGTGGAGTGGTTTAGTTTCTATTTTATTTTTCGTTTCTCCTTCTCCTTCAGAAGCTATGAGGTTTTTCTGTCTTGGGGTGTTTTCTATTTATTCTTCATCGATCTAAACAAAAAGAATTGAAGGAAAAACTTAAAATTTAAAACTCCTTGATAGCAGTTAATGATTTTGTTCGCCATGTAATAGATACTTCTTGATTATAACCTTCTATGCACACCTTTAAAGATATTTGCGTTTACAATTATCAAATTAAAATATGAAAAGAATAACTTCAAGATTACCAACATTTCCGTTATAGGATTCATTTAGATTTAATTATTACAACTTGTCTTCACTTTTGGCACAAGTTGGGCTTTTACAATTTTTATATTGTCAAAGTGAAAGTTATTACATCTCACTTGTAAGTTTTAGCCCTTAGAGAAATATGCTTAGCAAGAGCTGTTGAGTAAAATAAAATTATTGGTAGAGGCTAGCTTTAACGCTCAACCAATGTTAAGCCAAGGGGTACGAACCACCTTGAGGATTCAAGGTGTTTGTCTCTAATCTAAGACCATTGACACAGATTCAAACACACCCTTGAGATGCAAAGACAGTTTCAATGAGCTAAGTAAGGGCATTACTGTTTCTGTGACTTTGGCAAGTTAGGACAGGATATTATCTCAGTTTGGCAAGCATCAAATAAAATTTATTCATAAATATTATAGCTTTCTGCCCCAAAAGAAGAAAAAGAAAATCTTGTTCAAATCTAGATTACAACCACCACAATTGTATTGGCCAAGAACAAAACTATTAGCAGCTTTTGTGACAAAACAAAAAAAGGTTGGTAAATGATCATTTGTGCCAAGAGTAGTAAAGGCCCTTTATGATCACCTAGCTACCAAAAACTTGTGTCTTGTCACATCACATGCAACATTTTGTCAAAACAATTGCAAATCTGAATTAAATAGACACACACACAAACACAAAAAGAAGAAGAAGAAGAAGTAAGTTTAATAACTTACTTAACAGTTGACAGTCAAAAATAGTCTCCAATTTCCGTCAAATAAACTTGTACTCTTAACTCCACCCGTTTTTGTCTCCAATCCCCATCCAAAAAAGTTGGTTTCTAAACCCAACCTGCTTAGAGTTGTTGCCAATATGGTGCTCTTCTTGGATAATATCAGAAGGTGATGAAACCTACAAATATGCCACCAAACATGTTTATGCATGGAGAGGGGGAGGAGGGGACTAACGCTTAGGTTGTAACAAAAAACATAAGGAATATATATACCTGATTTAAACCATATAAATCTTTTAAGTAGTGTCCAACAACACAATCTTGAGAACTTATATCCTTGTGGGAGTCAAATCCACTATTACCTTGTAATACATTTGCATGAATGGCTTCACCATGGACCTCTACGCGACCTTCCATACTATTAGAATAACATTTCTTTCTCATCTCTTGCAAATCTTTCAATAAATTTTCAAAACATCTTTTGGTATGTTCATACATCTTCTCACTCTTTTTTGCAAGTGTGGAAATTTCACGAAATTTATAACTCAAATGAGAGTAGTGCTTTTCTATCGATTCTTGAGTATTACCTTTAATATAAATGCCACAATAGTCCTTGATAGAACCAATCTTTGCATCTTTTGTCCACCTTTTCAATATATAATGGGCTGGAAGTCTCCTAATATTTTTCTTGTCAAGAACTTTCAAAGCATGGATGCATAGAATTCCTATGAAATTGAACTTCATGCAATTGCATTCCACAATAGTCGTTGAGGCTTCATATTTAACAAGGTGCTCTTGAGTTCTCTCCCTATATGTGACTTTGTATTCTTTGATAGTATCAGATTTATTAACCCAGTAAATTTTACAATCCCCCATCCTCAAATATTCATCTTGAAACATTGGGAATATTTATGGGGTGTAAAACTCTACAGCATGTCCCAACATCTCTAAATCAACTCGTAAAACAGGTTTTGTTCACCTCATTCTGAACTCTATTTGTAGTTCTTGATGTTGCTTATCAGCCAAAACTCTAGAGTATTGTTCTGAAAAAGGCACAAAATCAAGTTTAACATTCAAGTATTTCTTCAACGTGTTGTTCATCGACTCACTGCGTTGGGTGCTTTTCATATCAGCAGTGAACATATGCCGACCATATACCATAGCCCATTTCTCCTTCACATCAAATATCCCACCTAACCATTTATTATCAACAAGAGCATATTTCTCAAGCATATTATCCCATGCAACGAGCCATTCATCTTCATCTTCATCTTCATAACCATACACACAATCACTAAAATCATTTGCAAATTTTTGAAACGAATCAAATACATGACTTAGATGCATAGTGGCCTCCTGATAAATATGCCATACACATAAACGATGATTTGATTCAAGAAATACCTCAGCTATTGCTTTAGCCATTGTAACAAACTGATCTGTAAGTATAGTTCTTGGTTGCTTTCATGACATTGCACTCAAAAAAGTTTCAAACAACCATTTAAATGACTCTATTGTTTCACTATAAAGTAAAGTTGCACCAAAGATAATTGTTTGTTTATGATGATTAACCCCAACAAATGGAGCAAAGTGTCAACCGTATGTATTTTTCCGAGAAGTTGTGTCAAAACATATAACATCTCCAAAATGTCCATAATCAACTATTGATCTAGAATCAGCCCAAAAAATGTTCATGATTTGATTATTATCATCAAGTTGTATTGAATAAAAAAAAGATGGATCTTCTAATTACATCTTACAAAAGTATTCCATCACGGTATGACCATCTCCTTTCTTCAAAGCCGTCCTCCTCTCATTATGTACAGAATTCTTATAGTCAACATTCATAAACTCAAGATTTTCACCACCCCCTACTTCCATGCTCAATGAATCAATGGCTTGTGTAATTGATATTCCAGGCCTCTCTACATCATCTGTAATGGCTTTTTGAGCAGGTGCAATTTCTCTCTTTGATCTTGACATATGCTTTATTGGCAAAGAAGCAAGCTCGTGATTATGTTGTTCATGAAAAGAAACAACATCTAACATACCATCCTTTTGGAGTTGACAAGTCATTTGTGCTAAACAACCCACTCGTGATACTGGGCGGCGAAAAGATACTTGTTCTTGGCGTTTGTCAACACTTCGCTCACCCTCTTTTGAGCAACAAAATGTTCTCCTTTTAAGTTGTCCCTCTTTGCTCGCTTTACAAATTATTTCCTTACACTAAAGCCAATCCGTTGAGCATATTCTTTGTAAAATTCATAAGCGCTATCATCACAATCAAACTTCATGCCAACTTTTGGTACTTCTACATTTTGCTTGTCATGTCTACTCGGAGTGTTTGATCTGCTTGGACTTCCATGAGTAGGTTCTACTTGATCCTCCTCTTGTTGATCAACTATGACAACACTCAATTCATTTTCCAATTCAGAGCTTTTGCTAGAATCCATTATCTATAGTCAAGATAGCACATTCAATATTTAGAAACCAATAAAAAAAATAAAAAAAAAAAATAAAAATAAAAGAAGAGTACTCCAACTAACAGACAGCGTAATATATAAACAGTAAGAGCTTAACCCATCAAAAAATACTCTCAATACATTACTTACAAACACTAGAGATTTAGAATGTCTGAATCCACAAACCAAAAAAAGCACCCATTTAACTACCTGGGTTGCATATATTTTCGAAAATCAAGTCAAAATGAACAACAATATCAAAAACCCACATTCATAATCAAACATGACTCATTCACAAATTTTTTTTTTATGTAACTACAAAATAATTGAAAGAATCATAGTCAAAACTCAAAAGAATAAATCACAAGCCAATACATAACATATGAAAAGTTTTAATGGAAACCAACCTCGGAAAAAAAGGCTGATCTCTCTGTCTTCATCCATGAAAGGCTAATCTCCACACTATGAATGAGCAAAAACTCGAAACCCACAAACCAGTCCAAGGCAGAAACCCATGATAAATTCAAAAGCCCTCTTTTGGATTTTGGTTGTTTTGAACATTGTCTTTTGAAAGACATGAAAACTGCTATTTAAACAAATTTATGTACTGGACTTGGATCAGATGGGCTTGGCCATGATGGACCTTTCACTGACCCAAAAAAAATAATTATTAAAGGATAAAAGTTTAACTACAATTTCTTGGTACGGTCATTTTTAGTTTATCCTAATTATGTGTGTATTTGACATGACTTAATTTTATCAATTTATTTTATTATTTAGTTTATTTTTGTTACTATTTATGGATCTTATTGCATTTTTTGATGTTATTCATGGGTCATATTGTACTATTTCAACTGACTTTTATCTTTATTTACAGTATTTTCAATAAAAAGTTTTCAGTTTTAGTAAAATAAGTAGATTCCAAACAGATTCTAAATTTAATCATTTTGGTAGGATTGTTTTGACTAATAAATTATATAGTTGAATTTAATTCTCTTTTCAAAAAGATGTGCCACATTTATTAATAAATTCACATGATTGAATTTAATTGAGAATCTCATGTGTAAAATACAATATTTAAGAAACTGTAACAAATTTTAGGCAAAAATTAATTTAATATCTTGTTGCATAGACCACTATCCTTTTTTTTTTTTTTTGATAGGCACAGACCACTGCCTTGATGCTCTTGCTCATGTAGGCCATTCAACTGAACATCGGCATTAGTATCTCTCACTAAAAAAGGCTAGTTCTACATAAATAAAACATGATGTTGAGCAACGTAATCTTCCCTAATCCTAGGAAATATTATATGGAATTTTCCGCTTCTTTTATAGTTAACTCACTACCAGTCGAACTCATTTTTAAACTTGAACTTTAGGTTTCACTGCTATTTATGCTTTCATAAAAAATGTTACTAGAAATGTGTTAGGTTCTAAAAGTTTAGAACAACTGGCAAATCATGAACATAAACTTATCTATATATAGATCTTAGAGTCTATAGGTATTATTAGACAATACTCAAGGTGATTCAAGTCAAAATTCAAGGACAAGTAAGCTGCAAAAAGAAGAATTCAGAAACTGCCTGGTTCAACCGATTGAAACACATATCTGCAAAATTCTATTTCAGCCCAAACTCTGATTAAACGTATTGAGTTTCAAGTAAAACACTACTATTATATAAAGGAAACCCTAAGCACATTTTTATAAGGTTTTTTTAGAGAGATTAGAGTGCATCTTGTGCCTCTTTTGTAGATCTAGGGTTTTGTACTCAAAAGCTCTCTAAGGTCTTTGTTGAGTTGTGTGTTGAATCTTTTGTGAGATCTAAAAAGTGTTTACCTTCATACACACACATAGAGCTATCAAGATCAAGATTTGCATCAAGAACTTGATAGTGGTTTCAGTTGCTACATAAGGAACTCTCAAGAAGATCCAAAACCTTTGAGTGGAGTCTCAAAGTCACAAGTAGGAGAACTTGTGGTTGCTGCAAATCAAGGAAAGAAGTAGTTTGTGGATTCGGAGCTATCATGTGGTCGTGGTAGTAAGTTTTCTACTCGAGGTAGCAATAGAATGTTAGTTGTCTAAGTTCTATTGTACAAGCTTCAATTTTTTCATAGTGGATTTGCTTTTTATCTTGAAGATAGCTAGGTTAAATTCTCCCCAGATTTTTTACCGATTTGGTTTTCCTAGGTCATCATATCATTATATGTTCTTTATATTTCTGCTGCTTTGCATGATATGATTGTTTTGTTTTAACCTAGATCTAAATAATAAACCTAAGCATTCACTTGTTTTGTTTTTACATTAAGGATAGCTAAGTTAAATCCTCCCCGAGTTTTTTACCGGTTTGGTTTTTCTATGTCATCATATCATTGTGTTCTTTATATTTTCGTTGCTTTGCATGATATGATTGTTTTGTTTTAACCTAGATCTGAATAATAAACCAAAGTATTCACTTAGTTAATTAATTAAGTTAAACAATCTAGTTTACAGGGATTTAAAAATGTACAAGTGGTATTAAAGCGAGTTAGCTTTTGTGTTAGATCTTTTGATCTAAGAGTTGATCCTTGATCCTTGCTATCATGGATAATTTGAAGTGTCTTTCTGCTCATGTTTGTGATAATTTGAATAAAGAAGATGCTATTGCTTCTGTTGATCTTATTAATGCTTGTGAAACTCTTTGTAAGAAATTATCTAAATCGTTGAAAATTGCTAAGAATTTCAAAGATGAGTTAATATTGGCTAATCTTGAAAAAGAGGAATTGGTTGTTAGATTAGACGAGTCTAATAAAAAGAATGAATTTTTGAGAAATCAAATTTCCTCTCAAGATGAGAAGATGAAAAGCTTGGAACAAGAGTTAGTTAAATCTAAAGCTAAAATTAAAAATTTGACTAATACCAAACTTGCTGTTGATAACAAAAGTGTCTTTGTTTCTCTTAAGCCTAAAACTGAGAAAGTTTATATCCCTCCTTTCAAGAGGAATTATAAAGAAAAAGGCTTATTTTGTTAGGTTAGACAAATATAAAAGTTTTGATGTAGACGCTAAAATTTCTAAACCTATGTCTAAACCTACCGTTAGAGAGTATAATAAGTCTGTTTTTGTGCCTACTTGTCACTTTTGTGGTGTTGTTGGTCATATTAGACCAAATTGTTCTTTGTTGAGGGAAAAACCAAAATTTGAGACTAGATTTGCTGTTAGGAATACTGATGTTCCTAAATTTGTTCTTGTTTGTCACTTTTGTGGTGTCTTTGGTCACATTCATCCTAATTGTCATAAATTGAAATTTAAAAATTTTGTATTCCAATCTAGGATATGTGATGATATTTCTCCTACCATAAGTCCATACAAATTGTTTCATATTCTTTTGAAAAGTTTAAGCTTGTTGCCTTGTGAAAGGAATTTGCCGGATTTCAGTTTTTTTTCAAAAAATTGGTGTAATCCCTCAAATACACTCTGCTTCTCATGGATTTTCACCTATAGAGCCGAAGACTCGTGCTATATGGGTGAGAAAAGACTTGCTAAGGTGAGTGTTACTTACTTGTCCCTGATTTAATTCTTTCAATTATTTGTGGACATGTTTTCTTTTAGTTTTTTGTTGTTTTATTTTCTTAGGTTGTTTTGTTTTTTTTTTTTTTTAAATCCAAAAACATTGAAAATTTTCAAAAAGACAAAAATAATTTATTTTGTGTCTTGTTTTATTTGTTTTAAGGATTACATCAATTATAATATCTCTCTCTTGATTTAAAACGTGCTTGACATTGTGGAGAGACTTGAATAGTATGTGTTATATAAGTGCTAAACTATTTCTAATTTTGTGTGAGTATGTACTAGTTTGTACATGTACTCAAAGGTTAATTAAGAAATTGATCTTTCTTATTTGTATACCCTTTATAGCTTAGTTAAGCACTGTCATGCATTATTTTTGCATTTTATTCATTTAGCATAATGTGTGCTTTAGTTTTGGTCATAAAGATTTTTTGAAACCAAAAAGATTTTTATTTCTTTTGCATTACACATCATGAATATGTAATTGAGGTTGGCCTATTATCTTTGCATAACATGCCTATGTACCTTCTTTAGCTTAAATGAGCTTATTTTTCTGCACTTTACTAGTTTTAGCTATGTAGTGCATGTTGTGTGAGAGTTGTTTATAGTTTTTGATCACATGATCTTGATTTTGAAGTCACATGCTTTTGATTGTAAGGACTAAAAAATCCTAAGAGAAAGGCATAAATAACCATCTCACCACTGTTTACTAGCCAATCATGAATACCTTAATGCATATCATAAGATTTTGTACTCGAGAAAGTGTAGCACATGCACCAAAAAAAAAAAAAAAACATAAGGTGTAGCTTCGGATTAATGCTAAAATTGGTGTGTACATTATGAGGCAAAATAAGAAACTTACATGACTGCAAGCTTGTTTTCTAGGAGATGTAAGAGCTCTATGATGTAACTCTTTAGGTGATAGTAACTTTCAAACTTATGTGATGAATTTTATAGAAATTGTAATTGATCACTATTTACTTATCACCTCATATGTATCTCATGCTTTTACTAGTTGCACACACTACACAAGTTAGTCTTTGCTAAACTTAGTACATGATATTGTGTGTGAATTTGGTTTGGCCATCCAAGATTATGTTTTTTATGGTGTTTGATGCAAAATATGGTTAAGGTTGGCAAAAATTGTGTTTTTGACGATTATAAATCTTTGTTTTGAAGTTTTGGGTAGAAAACTCATATTTTTTTTTGAAAAACTTTTAAACTCATTCTCATGCATTTCATTCATGAAATTATTTAGGTTGAGTGTTTTTTGTATAAACTTCTGCAGTTTTTCAAAAAATCCAATTTTCCAGAATTTTGATTGATCGAATGTGTTTTTTGACCGATTGAAAATCCCTTGATTTTTAATCATTGCTCTCTGCCTAACTTGATTGGTTTTTGATCAATGCTCGACTGATCAAAACTGAAAAATTTTCAGTTTCTAAGTTTTTGACCAAATTTTTTTCATGCATCATTTATTTTTAGGATTCACATGCATTGCATTATTTTTTGTATCCATCTTGCAATTTTGCAATCGTATCTCTCATTGTTTTCACATATAACATGCATACACTTTGCTAAATTATGTACTCAACTTGATTTAAAAATTGATTGATTAATTTTTGAGCCTTTGTACATTTTAGTATATGCTATTTTTCTTGATGTGTGAATGCTGAAAATTGAGGAAATTTTTTTTGAGATATGATGGATAATAATTGTTCAAATATTTTCTCTAATTGATTTGAGTTCAAACACCATCTATTTATGGGTTACATAGTGTCAAGTTTGCATTTATTGAAAGAGAGAATATTTTTCTTTATGTGTATCCTCAACTTATTTTTTTTAAAAGGTTAGGTTTGTGTGTTTTTACTTTTCCCCACCTTCTAAATTTTCCCCAAAACTTGTTTTGTTTTCCTTAACAAGTGTTCATAAGGGAAGTTGTTGGTCTTCATTTGTTTCCTTGATTCTCTATTTTCTCTTGACTTTTGTTGCATATGTTTTTTGCTTACACTTTGTTTGAGTTGGCTTTGTCAATACGTGACAAAAGGGGGGAGAAATAGATGAAATGTGGGAATGTAGGAATCCTATTTGTTTTGTTTAGGGGGAGTTGAAATTGTTTTTCAAATGGGGAGAATATAAAAACTTTTTTATGTATCTAACTTAGGGGAAGAGTTAGAATTTACTTTTATTTTTATATTATGTATCATATTATTTTTTATGTCTTTCTTTCCACACATGCGGTGATGTGTTCTTTTGAGTGTTTTCAGGAAAGACAGGTACATTTTGATCAAGACCTTCTACTTCTTATTGCAACTTCTAGGTTAGGAGTCTTAGATTGGGATTTGTGATGTAATTGGGCATTTTATTGTATTGGGTTGTTCTTGTATTTAAGTATTTCATATTGTGTGTAAGTTTTGTCATGAATTGTCAAAGGGGAAGATTGTTAGGTTCTAAAAGTTTAGAACAATTGGTAAATCGTGAACAAAAACTTGTCTAGATATAGATCTTAGAGTCTATAGGTATTATTAGGCAGTGCTCAAGGTGATTCAAGTCAAGATTCAAGAACAAGTAAGCTGCAGAAAGAAGAATTTAGAAATTGCCTGGTTCGATCGATCGAGAAACAGGCAAACGATCGAAACACGTATCTCTAGAATTCTATTTCAGCCTAAACTCTACTTAAACGTATTAAGTTTCAAGTAAAACACTACTATTATATAAAGGAAACTCTAAACACGTTTTTATAAGGTTTTTCAGAGAGATTAGAGTGCATCTTGTGCCTCTTTTATAGATCTAGGGTTTTGTACCCAAAAGCTCTCTAAGGTCTTTGTTGAGTTGTGTGTTGCATCTTTTGTGAGATTTGAGAGGTGTTTACCTTTATACACACACATAGAGCTATCAAGATCAAGATTTGCATTAAGAACTTGATGGTTGTTTCAGTTGCTACATAAAAAATTTTCAAGAAGATCCAAAACCTTTGAGTGGAGTCTCAAAATCACAAGTAGGAGAACTTGTGGTTGCTATAGATCAAGGAAAGAAGTAGTCCGTTAACTCGAAGCTATCATGGGGTCGTGGTAGTAAGTTTTCTACTTGAGGTAGCAATAGAATGTTAGTGGTTTAAGTTCTATTGTACAAATTTTAATTCTTTCATAGTGAATTTGCTTTTTACCTTGAGGATAGTTAGGTTAAATCCTCCTCAGGTTTTTTACCGGTTTGGTTTTCTTGGGTCATCATATCTTTGTGTTCTTTATATTTCTGCTGCTTTGCATGATATGATTGTTTTGTTTTAACCTATATTTGAATAATAAACCTAAGTATTCACTTGGTTAATTAATTAGGTTAAACAATCTAGTTTATAAGGATCTAAAAAAGTACAAAATGTAATTGTCATTGTAATTGACTTATAATTTCATTATTTCAATTTTTCAAATTCGGGCTTATTTGGTCCATTCCGTCACTTGGGTCATATTTGGTTCCTATTCAATCTACTTCGATCCACTTTGGTCCTGTACGACCCACTTCGGTCTATTCTATTTATTTTGGTCTTATTCAAGTCCTATTCAATTCACTTCAGTCCAATTTGGTCCACTTTGGTTCTATTCGGTCCATTTTGTCCACTTTTAGTCTTATTCAGTTCACTTCAGACTTATTTTGTCCACTTTGGTCTTATTCGGTGCTATTCAATCCACTTTGGTCCACATTAGTTCTATTCGATTCATTCTGTTCACTTTGGTCCTATTCGTTCGTATTTAATTCACTTTGGTCCTATTCGGTCCACTTCAGTCTAAATTATTCATATTCAGTCCATTTGGTCCACTTCAGTCTTATTCAGTTCATTCTGTCCACTTTGGTCTTATTCAGTCCTATTCAATCCACTTTGGTTGTATTTGGTGCACTTTGGTCCTATCTAGTCAATTTTGGTCCTATTCTATCCATTTTGGTCTTATTCGGTTGACTTTGGTTTTAATCGGTTGAATTTGGTCCTATTCTATTCATTTGCTCTTATTCAGTCCACTTCAATGTATTCTATCCACTTTGGTCTTATTCGGTCCACTTTGGTCCTATTCTGCCCACTTTAGTCCTACTCAGACAACTTAAGTCCTATTCGATTCACTTTATGGTGAGTTTGGTTCAGTTTTTTGAAAAAATGCATAATGAAAAAGTGGAGTTTTGTTAAAAGTGCATAATGAAAAAGTGGAATTTCAAAAAACTGAGTATTTGGTAAAAGCTGTTAAAAAGTGCCTAATGAAAAAGTTGAGTGTTTGACTAACACTTATAAAAGTGGTTTTTTGAGGGGTAAATGACCAAAAAGGACAATGTATATATAAGGGAATTTATTTCAAACTTTTTTTTTTTTTTTTTTTTTGGTGGATGTGAGTTTATTTCATACTTATTAAATCATCTATTTCATATACTTACTAAACAATAATAATAATAATAATAATAAATATATTATTGTTATTATTTTAATAATGTTTGGGCAATTTTTCTTTTTTAGTGTCATAATTATTTGTTATTACTATTAATGACTTCTTATTAATATTAATTAAATCTAAATAATTTTTATCATCATGAAGCACAAAATAAAAATGTAAAAAGATGATAAAATATACACCAATAATCCAAGTTTAAATTGTACTACATAAAAATGTAAAAACATATAAAATACATATCAATAATCCAAGTTTAAATTGTACAGCACAAAAATGTAAAAAAGATGATAAAAGATGATTAAATTGATCCCTATCATAGTTTTGACCGGTCTCATCACAAAATTTGGTCACTAGATTGGTCCAACCTTCGGTACTAAAGGCAGCACCTCTTGATCTATTCCCGATTTGAATCTGTTCCACACAAAGATTACAAAAAGTAGTTGTCCAGTTTGGATCATTATCCCATAATGCTCTAGCCGTTTTTGCCTCGGGATTAGAAGTGGTGTTTTTACCCATCTATAAAGTTAACCAGTGAGGTTGAAGCATATTAGCAAAACCATATCAAGCAAACAAAAAAATTAATCATTATTAAACTTTGTCTCTACAATCCTAACCAACTAAGGTATGTCTTAAAGCAACAGAGTTTACACCTGCAAAATTTGTCTCTTTCTCTATGTCTATATCCTCCCCCCACCACCATCACACTCACGCATGCACAAAAAGGTATGTCTTAAAGCAAAGTTGTAGGGGCACAAAAAATTTGTGCAGCAAGTTTCTTCACCTATATTGCAAGCAAATTTCTAAAAACCATATGCTAACCATACACATATATTTGGACAATGCATACAATATAAATTATCTAATCTAATGTCAAGTCTCTATGACCGCTAGACCAAGGAACATTTATATTTTTGTTTCATCATAAAATGGGTTTTGGGCAGCATCAAGCAATAATCCAACACAGGGAATGAGCAGATCACACAAGGCCTGTTAGGCTCTTTGCATGGTTAGTGTATGACACTAAAGAAGATAATTTTCTTAAATCAAACTTGTATAACTTGCTTAATTAATTAACTCAGTGTAACTCATTAACAAGTTAAAAATATTTTGAAAATTAACGAACTAATCATGAATATAAAATTTGCATTCAGTCCTAAGGTCGAGCTCATCTTGAACTCAATAATAAAGTGAATAACCAAACTTAATACCCATAGTATAAACACTGAATCCGTTCTCCAAGGCTTAAACTTAAACAATACCCATTAACCTATTTCTGGGTTGCCGAGAAAACAAAAAAACTAATTCCAATCAACTAAAATTCCAATCAACAAAAACAATACCCATTAATCTATTTCTGGGTTGCGAGAAAACAAATCAAAGAGAGCTGAAGCTGAAGAAAACAAAAGCATGCAAGATCTGAAATTTTTTTTCCCACACTCGGTAAAAAAAAAAAAAAAAACGCTTCTGAATTAGTTGGTACCTGGTCATTTTTGATAGCAGATCAGTGTTGCTTGGTGTTTTGGTAGCAAATCTCTACCTTCAAAACGTATTTCTCAGATCAGATTAGATAGAAATAAAAAAAAAAAAAAAAAAAAAAAAACCAAGATCAGAATCGCGTTGAAGAAGACAAAGAAAGAAAGAAGAAGAAGAGGAAGAAGCTTACCAAAGTCCAAACAAACGCACACTTAGTCCTATGTGGTCCACTTCAGTCCATTTTTGTGCACTTACAAAATGGGAGAAGATGGGTTTGGATTGAGAGCACATATTCTAAATCCAAATTTATTAAAAAATATATATATCAAATTTGTAATATCTAAAATCTTAAGCATAGCATTTATTATTATTACACTCCTATTAAGCCACATTAACATAGCATTTCAGTTCACTTTAGTGTGACTAATTTAAGTAAAAGTCTTCCTAAAAATGGAAGGTATGAATATACAAATGTAATCTTTTGAGCAGTTACTCATTTGTTTTAACGTTATTATTTTTAAATAAATTGCATAAGGTTGATTATACCTTCGTGTGTGTGTGTGTATATATATAAGTTTTATGTAATGAAACATATAACGTATTTTAAATTCACTATTTTTGATTATATAAGTTTTATATAGTCACCATTTAACCTATAAATTTTACATTACATTCTTTTAAAATAGTTATATTACATTTTTCCATGCATAACATAAAATATTTAATACGACAAGCTAATAAATGTATGCACATGAGAGCGTTATCTGCGTTTCTCCACCTCTCTTAACCTGTCAATGAAAAAGAAAATGAATACGTTCACACACAAAGGGATGAATCCGACATAACAATCCAAAATAGCACCAATATCAGGGAACATCTATCCATCCCAACTAGCACCATATAGAAGCTCCATAAATCGAAGTAGATGTTACACTTCTAAGAGAATTCACTCACAAACATGAGCAAACAATTTTTAACAAAATGCTGGCTTTTAGAAAATGAATTGCACGCCATATACGACAGCAGCTTCCATGTAGAATTGGAGCAGAATAGAATAACTTAAGCTCAAATGGCCCCTCCTTACCTAACAAGAGTAAGGCGAAAGATGAGGCCATGACCCACTGAATACAAGTGCAACTTACAAATAAAAAACAGACAGCCAAACAAAAAATTAGTTACAGGGTAGTATTCAAGATAGCAATAATCAGTACGTCTTGTTAAAATGAAAGATCAATCATGAGAAGAAACAATTGAGGATCCATGATGTGAGCATTTACAATAGCTGGGATCATGCAACACAATCACATAAATTAGAATTGGATTTCTCTAGACAAAACAGAAAAGGATTTAAACTTTAGCCTAAACTAGTTGCACCCTTACACATGACTAAATGAAGTTCAAGAACAATGTGTAAACAATAAGAAAAACAGAAAGAACTTACATCCATGATGTAAACAATTATAACAGATGCATTGAAGTCTCTCTCCCTCTTAACAATTGTCTAAATACAAGAAAGCACTTTATTTATTTTAAAACAACTCCACATGATATATGTCACTTGCTCAAGAACACACGATACTGTTTTTGTATTTGCTAAATTATTTATCACAAATTCATATCTGAACAACTTGTAATACACCTTTCTGTTTTCACCTAAACAACTCATGTCACATTGCATTAACAGCAGTAAGTCTTTACTCTAGCCAAAAAAATTCCCCAGCTCCACAACAACCCACCCCTCCCCCCTTTGCATGTGCGCACTCTTTCTCTCTTAACTGCACTCAAACTTGGAACAAGGCAAGTCTAAGGATGAAAAATGTAACTAACAAATAAAAAATGCAAACAAATTAGGTCTCTGTGTGATCATTATGCAATTGCTGCACTATGCACTTCCCTCTTAACCAGCTCCCACTTTTGTAACATCCAAGTTTTATCTGTATATATTCTGCAGATGGGAGGACCTTCTATATGACAGTTCACGAACTTGAACAAGAATGAGTAGCAAAGCCCTTAAAATGAGTCTCTTCTCTGAGCAGTGGCTTCTCGACCACAACCAAAGACTCCAATACTCGTTCATTTCATACAATTTCAGGTCGGTTGGAGTGTTTGAGTTGCATTATGCAGGTCCATTTTCAACTAAAACACAAAGTTTGGTTCCAAAGATCTCAATTGTACACAATTTTTCAGTTATAATAAAATTTGCTTGTATATAAAAGATAGGGTTGAAATAAACAAATGCCAACTTGCCTAGCCACATAAATCCTGGTAAGAGTTAAAATAACAATTGTCCAATCAAAAGTCAGAGTAAGGTGTGATGGTAAAACATGGTCCAACTGGACCTCATGATAGATTTAGTGACTTGCAAACACGAATTCAAAACACTCTCCTAACTTACTTTCACCACAAGAAAGCTGGTTGCTGGATTTGTCCACTTGGCTGACATGAATTTGGCTTGAGCCATTAAGAAAAACAGCTTATAAAGCAAGTACTTTTGCTTTTTTTTAAAAAAATTCTGTAGAACAAAAGAAATCCATGTACCCTGTGCTGCTCTTTCTTGTAGCCATTTGAACATGCAGAGAATTCCAGATAGGCGCCATATGAGAGCTCTGCAAATCAAAACAACAAAAAAATTCTGCAAATTTGCTCACAAACATGTTAAACAGAAAATTGTTAGGTATCTTGGAATGCACACAAATTATGAGACTTCACCATAGTTTCAATATATACTCAGTGTAACCAACTTGAACTAGCAATATCAGTCTCAGAATTGCATGCAGCAACATTACAACACCATCCAGTAATACAATTGCATACAAAGAGCATGTATCAGGGAGCTAGATGTCTTTTTTATAGCTACAAAATGAAAGGAATTAAATTTCTGTGACAAAATTTCCACAGATAAGTTATATTTTAGTTACAAAATTTCAGCCATGTAACCACTTGCTGAATTATGCCCATTTATTAAGCAAGAACAGATCACAATAGCCTAGCAGATGATTATGCATTTTGGAACTTGAGCTAGAATGTTCAAACAAATAAAAGACAACTCACATTAACAATAAAAAATTAATATGGGTTAATTGCAATCTTGGAGCTCAACTAAAGCAAGTAATTTAACAAGGTTATTCTCTTCTCATTTTGAAGAATCCAATGATCCCTTGTATAGCTTCAACAGCTCAGAAGCCTCCTCCTCATGAAGCATAACAAACTTCTGCAAAAATGTCTTTTCAGGGCACTCAAAATACGCATGCATTTTAAAATTCTTCTTCACCAAACCTTTTGATAGCAAAACTTGAAGAACCAAACCCCTAGGAATCAATCTCTTTTCCAAGCTCAAAGAAAAAAGTATCGAGTGTTTCTTAATGAGGGAAGACTCCATACCCATCTTGTTGACAAGAAAATCCATTACCCTCGTAAGCTTTTCCTCAGACACAGTCATACACCATGGATGGCTTCTAAATGCCATAGAAACCTCATCCTCAGTCCAACCCCATTTCTTATAAACATTGAGCTTCCTTTCCCATGTCGATTTGCTCATTGACCGCACAGCATGGACTGCCTTGGCAAACTTCATCGTCGAAGGATTAAATCCCATTTCTTTTACTTCCTCCACAGC
This sequence comes from Quercus lobata, assembly GCF_001633185.2. Taxonomy (NCBI): domain Eukaryota; kingdom Viridiplantae; phylum Streptophyta; class Magnoliopsida; order Fagales; family Fagaceae; genus Quercus; species Quercus lobata. The sequence continues at coordinate 8,136,913 of NC_044909.1, read as the reverse complement.
CTCTCTAAACTGAACAGGATTAACCCTGAATGCTCTTGGCTGTTTTTGAAGTATAGAAATGATAAACGATTCAGGCACTCCGCTCTCTCTCAATGTATTAATATTGGGCACCACATAAGTTTCAAGATAATATGTAAACATACCCGAACATCGCTGTATAGCTTGAAGAGTCTTATCCTCAGACTGAAGCAAACTTTTAAACAAATCAAAGGAAGGGATAATTTGTTTCTCTAAGCTTCTTCTAAAAAGATCAGGGAACCCACTAAACATTTTTGCCAGGTCAGGACTTGGAATCCCTTTAGAGGAAAAGAATTCCATTTTGGGCAAAAGGGTTTTCTCAGGATTACATTTGAGCAGTCCTGGGCGTCTTCTAACAAGGTTCGAGATCTGGGTTTGAGAGAACCCATGGTTCTTCAAAAACTTAACCACAGCATCTGCTTTTTCTGGGGTTTCGAAATGAACATATTTGGAAGCTGATAAAGCAGCTTCTGGTGTGAACCCAAGTGAGTTTATGAGGTAAGCGACAGCAAATGGTTGCTGACTTGAAGTGCTGGAGACATAGTATTTCAAGGATAAAGATGGGTTTTGAAGAAAACCCAGTTTGTGAATTGGTGTTGGAGATCTACTAGTAATGTGTTTCTCACCATTTAGAATGGTTTTGTAGAGACAATTAAACATGGGGATTGAAAAACGCACCTGTTTAGTTGTGTAGAAGCAATGACTTCTGTGCCTGACTGAATTTTTGAACTCCACAGGTAGTAGAAAAACTGAAAAAAATGGAGCTGGGAGTGATTTTAACTAAAACCCTCCTGTGGAATTGAAAAGAGGTTTATGTTTTTTTGACTAAGAACACGCAGAACTGACGTCGTTTGTGACCTATGCCACGTAAAGGCCAAAATTGGGGATTTACACTCATTTCTAAACGATATAATTAGTAAGCACTTTTACATAATTATATTTTTTTACTAATATCTCGAGTTTAAAAAATTCGATTTTAAATTTATAAATTGAGTCTTAGAGCATCCGCAGTTGGAAGGCCAAATGCCAAATGTAAGTTACATTTGGCATTTAGGCCCAAAATGTGCTCAGCAGCTGGAAGGCCAAATGAGAAGAATTGTAAAAAATTTTACAATGTTGCTACAGTGCCATCCTAAATGTAGGATGGCACTGTAGCACTATTGTATCAGTTTTTTATTAACTTTTATTCTCTCTCTCTCCTCTGTCTTCTCTTTCACGGTCTGAGATGGTTTCCCTCTTTCTTCATCTCTCTCTTTCTAGAACATTTCAAGCGCAACATACAAGCACTCATAGCACAAAACAAAAACAAAGTACATTCTCAAATTTTCTGGTAGCAGAGCTTTTTGGTTTGGTGAACTCTCCCCTCACATAGTCAGCCCAATTCAACAAACACCCATTGCACCAAAACTAAAACCCATTTGAGAAATTGAGAGTTTAAGAGAGAGAAAGCTTCAGTTTTAGAGAGAGAGAGAGAAAAATGGCTCAAGTGAGCAAAATATGCAGTGGTGCTCAAAACACCCAAATCTTTCATAGCAATCCCAAAACCCAAAAATCCAAATCTGAGAAGCCATCAACGGTACCGGAGAAGCCACAGCTGAGAAGCTATCGAGTTTGTGATTGATGTGGGCGTGGGTTAGGTAGTGCAGCGGCGGCAAGGGCGTGGGTCAGGTGGTGCAGCGGCGGGGAGTTGTGTGGGTTTGTGACTGGTTTGGATTTTGGATTTTGATTTTGCTATGGATTTTGACTGGATTTGCTATGGATTTTGATTTTGATTTTGATTTTGGCTGGATTTTGCTATGGATTTTAATTTTGATTTTGGCTGGATTTAGTTATGGATTTTGCTCCACGGAGGTGGGTGGTGTGACTGAGATTAGAGAGAAATAGAGATCAGAGAGTGAGAAATATTTTTATATTATTTTAATGTATAAGATGGTAAAATAAAAGTTGGGATGGTGGGTGTATTGTAAAATGGTATTGTATAATTGATAAAGTAGCTTTTTGAGATGGTAAAATAGAATAGGATGGAATTTCCGGCTGTGGATGCTCTTAAAGACTCAATTTCAGTGTTCTAATTTGGCATTTCTTTCACGTAGCATCCACCTAGAAATCAAGTCTTTAAGACTCGATTTATAAGCCAAAAAAATTTTTAAGTCTAGAAGAAGAAGAGTTGAAGCGAATAAAGCGTAGAAAAATTGAGACGCGAGATCCGGAATTGGATCCAAAACCCGAGACGATCAAATGGAGATCCGAATCGGAGCAAAGAAACTACTCCACAAAGCTCGTCGAAGCTCTCCGCCAAGTCCGCCGCAATTCCTCCTCCTCGCTGTCATCAACCAAGCTCTCCTCCTCCTCCTCTGTTGGACAACACCACGAGATTCGAGATGTGACAAACCAAGTTCTCGCCATATCAGCCCCACGACCACACACAGCCCACGCCGAGTTGAAGCCACCCACGCTGACTTGAAACCCACCCACCCATGGTCCCATGCCGATCTGAAGCCACCCACTCCGATCTCCATCTTCGACTTACTACAACCCATGTTTCTATCTCTGGGTTTTTTTTTTTTTTCTCTGGTGTTTTAAGGGTTATAAATCGAGTCTTAAAGACTCGATTTTTAGGTGGACGCCATGTGGAAAAAATGCCTCATCAGACATGATCAAACCATGAAAACCGAGTCTCTGAGACTCGATTTATAGCCCAAAATTGAGTTTTTGAAACTCAAGATGTTAGAAAAATATATACTTTTGAAACTGTGCTTACTAACTATATAGTTAGGAAAATGGGCTTAATTCCCAATTTTGGCCCTACGTAAAGAACTCTCAATCTTGAGTTTGAATGGATTCTCTAATTCTTTTTCTATTTATATAATTTGTTATGTTATTTATAATTAATTGATTTTTTAGACTTTTAAAAGTGGGGAAAAAAAACTATATAGATTTGGGCAGTACACTTGAGTCAAGAGCTATGTAGTCCAACAAATGGGACTAAAATTGTGACATCTAAGGATTTAAATCTCTTCTCCCTCAAATATTAAAACATTTTTAAAAAAAAACTAAAGAATGGAATTGGAAAAAAAAAAACAAAAAACAAAACTTTAAAGGACAAAATTGAAGACATGTTAAACTTAAAGGGTGTAATTAAGTCCTTTTTAAAATAAATAAAAAATTCAAAGAAATACTCAAATTTTCAGTTTTGTATATGAAATTAACACAAAATTTAAAAAAAAAAAAAAAAAAAAAGAGGCAATTCAATATATTCAATGTACACAATTATTCAAAAAAATGTATATAATTATGTACACAATTTTTCAAAAAATATACACAATATAGTACTTTAAACTTACTCAAATTTTCAAATAATGTGTATAATGTTATATATTCAATTTACAAAAAATTTTAAAGAATGTGCACAATTCAATATATAATTTTTCAATTCTATAAATATTATGTACACAGTATTTAATATAACGTACACAATTATAATTAATAGACCCAATTTTTCAAAAATATATACAATTATATAAATTCAATGTACACAATTTTAAATATTTAATTCACATTATTTTTCAAAGAATGCACACAATACTATACATTTTAAGTACTTAAATTTTCAAATAATTTACATCATTTTGTTTTTTCAACGTATATAATATTTCAAAAAATTTCAATATTATATATTCAATATACACATTTTCTCAAAGAATTGACAAAATTTTGTACATTCAACATACTCAAGTTTCAAAAAATATACATAATGTTGTAAATTCAACTTATACATTTTTTTTCATAAAATGTACACAAGTTTTAATTTTCTTACATTTAGTGCATATAATTTTTCAATGAATATTCACAATTTAGTACATTTATTATACATAAATTTTCAAAAAAATTACATGAGTTTGTATATTTGACATAAACAATTTTTCAAAAAATGTACACAATTATGCATATTCAACTACCAAATTTTTTAAAGAATGTACAAAACTTTGTATATTCAATTTTTCAAAGAATGTTACATTCAATGTACATAAGCTTTCAAAGAATGTATACATTTTTTTACAATCAATGTACACAATTTTTAAATAATATAAACAATTCTATATATTCAATGTAAACAAATTTTCGAAAAAAATGTACACAATAGAGATATCAATAATTAGTTGGTCATTACATTGTTAAAAATTAAAGTTCAATCATGAGAAGAAATTGAGGATCCAAAATGTCAGCATTTAGAATAGCTAAGATCATGCAATACAATCAAAACAATTAGACCAAGTAAACAATCACATAAATTAGTTGCATTTGGGAAACATAAAGCACTTGGATCCATGATTTAAACAATTCTTAACAGCTGTATCCAAGGATCTCTCCCTCTTAACAATTGTCTGAATAGAAGTAAGTACTTCATTAGTTCAGAAAAATCACAGCACTGTTTTTGTACATGCTAACTTATTTAGCACAAATTTCTCTCTATTAGCTGCAGTCAGACTTGGACTAAAGCAAGTTGAGGATGAAGAATTCAAAGGGGTTTTTAAGTAACAATAAGTAAATGCAAACAAATTTGGGTTTACTGTGATCATTATGAAATTGTTGCAATATGCACTTCGCTCTTAACTAGCTCCCAATTTTGTAATATCCATGTTCTACATTCTGCAGATGCGGAACTTACTATTTAATAATTCACAAACTTGAACAAGTTTTCATTACCCTCAAACATAGCAGTCATACTGAAATCTTTGGATAAAACCGAAGCCCTTAGAATGACTCTTCTTCGAGCTCTAGGTTTTCAGCCACAACCAAAGACTCCCATGCTCTTCATTACTATTTCAGGCAGATCGGCATGCTTGAGTTGCATTATGCAGGTGTTCCAACAAGGGTTTGAACTGTGCAAAGTTTTCCACTCGAAATAAAATTTAGCTATATAGAAAAGATGGGGTTAATATCTTATAAAAGGGCCAACTAAAAACTTGCCTAGCAGCAATATCTCAGTAAGAGCGTAAGATGGTGTAATTAAAAACTGTCCAATTGAAAGCCAAAGTATGTGATGGCAAAACATGGTCCAGCTAGACCTCTTGAAAGATTGAGTAATTTGCAAATATGAATTTAAAACCCTCTCCCAACTTACTTTCACCCCGAGAAAGCTGGTTGCTGGATTTGTCCACTTGGTTGAGATGGTTTTGACTCTAGGCATTAAGATAAACAGTTTACAAAGCAGGTACTTTTGCAAAACTTTTTTTTCTTCTGTATAACAAAAGAAATCGATGCACTTGGTGCTGCTCTTTCTTGTAGCCATCTGAAAGCAGTGCATTCTAGATCCAGTGGCTTCCGCTGATCAAGCTTCTTTGATTCTTGTTCCAGATCTAGTGGATTCTTCGGATTCTAATGAATTGAATCCTAATCCATACTGCTTGAAGAGTGGTGATAATCCTAGTTCTATTCTGGTCACTGAGCTTTTGATTGGACGTGTCAATTATCCATCCTAGTCACGAGCAATGGTTATTGCTCTCACTACCAAGAACAAAATTGAGTTCATCAATGGTGTTATCAGCAAACTAGAAGCCAATTCTCCACTGTACAAATCTTGGACTCTTGCGAACACAATGGTTCTTTCTTGGATATACAACTCTGTGAACAAGAACATCAAATCTAGTGTGATGTACAACGAGACTGCTAGGCAGGTCTAGTTGGATCTGAAGCACAGATTTGCTCAAGGCAATGCTGCCAGGATCTACTCACTGTAGAAGGCAATTTTTCACAATTCTCAGAACAATATTTTTGGTGAGTGATTACTTCACTAACTTCAAGACACTTTCTGATGAATTGATGAATTGTGATCCTTTGCCTGAATGTTCTTGTGCAGCAATGAGGATTTTGACTGAAAAATTTGAGAAAGATTGTGTGATGAAGTTCTTAATGGGACTGAATGAGAACTATGCTGCAATTCGAACTCAAGTCCTCATGGCTAATCCAATGCCTGATCTGAATAAGGTGTATTCTATGGTTCTTCTTGAGGAAATGCAAAAGAACATTAGTTCATCCTCCTCCTCTGAGATTGAAGTGGTTGCTTTGTATTCTAATGTAAGTGCTAAGCTTAATTCAAGGAATAGGTATAGCAATCGAAAGGAAAGGCCAATTTACAGTCACTGTGGCATTCAAGGGCACATTATTGACAAATGTTACAAGTTACATGGCTATCCGCCTAGATATAAGCCAAAAGGAAAATCATCTTTAGCAAATCAGGTTTCCAATTTCATTGGAAATGATCAATTAGTCATGTCAAATTCTGGTTCCATGTCCACCACTGGTTCACTGGAGCATTAGGCCATGAAGTGCCCTATCACTCAAGAACAATGCCAGCAGCTAATGGCTTTCTTGAACAGTCAGTCTTGGGATGGATCTCAGGTTGGAAGTTCTCATCAGGCAGCCAATGTGGTAGCTACAGGTCTTCACTCTTGGGCCATGGTTCAGCACCCTCTAATGCCAAATTTCACAGGTAAGGTTATAACTTCCTCTTGTGCTTCCATCTTAGACCTTTCACATTCCATTTTTTCTTCCCAGAAAGTTAATAGACTAGCCTTTTCTACTAATACTTGGATATTGGATACTAGAGCTAGTGATCATTTTGTTCATTTTGTTTATGTTCAATTACCTAATGGAGAGACTGCATTAGTAAGTCACATTGGCACTGTCATTATCTCAGAACATTTAATCCTTGAAAATGTCTTGGTTGTTCCTTCTTTTCATTTCAATCTCATTTTTGTTAGTCAATTGGTCAAGTCCTTGACTTGTTGTTTCATCTTTCTTAGTGATATGTGTTTTATCCAGGACCTTCTTCACTGGAAGATGATTGGTCTGGGTAAAGAACTTCAAGGACTTTACTTTCTTCAAGACACTGCAACACAGTGTTCTTCTCAGATTACTGCTTTTTTACCTTCCATTGCAGCAGCTGTTTGAACTGATCTTTGGCCCATCAGATTGAGTCATCCTTCTGATCAGAAATTGTACATATTGAATAAAAATGAGCCTATTTGTTTCTTGTAATAACAATGAACCTTGTATGGTCTGCCCTTTGGCAAAACAAAAGAAATTACCCTTTCCTGCTAGTCAGCATGTTGTGGATTGTGCTTTTGCTTTAATACATGTTGACATTTGGGGTCCTTTTTCTATTCCTATAGTTTATGGTTATAGATTCTTCTTAACAATAGTTGATGATTACACTAGATGTACTTGGCTTTATCTTTTAAGGTTCAAGTCTAAATGTCAATCAATTTTAAGAAATTTTTGTTCTATGATTGAAAACACAATTTGACCTCAAAGTTAAGGTCATTAGATCAGACAATGCAGCTGAATTTGTGATGAAATATTTTTATCAAGAAAAAGGAATTATTCATCAGTTGAGCTGTGTTCAAACTCCACAACAAAATTCTGTTGTTGAGAGGAAGCATCAACACCTCTTAAATGTAGCAAGAGCATTGAGGTTTCAGTCCAATCTGCCTTTAAATTGGGGTGATTGTGTGTTAACAGCAGCTTATCTGATTAATAGGTTACCTTCTTCTCCTTTGAATCACAAAACCCCTTATGAAATGCTTTTCAAAAAACCACCTTCCTATACTCACTTAAAGGTTTTTGGTTGTTTGTGTTTTGCTTCTACTCTTTCTCATAATAGGCACAAATTTGCTCCTAGAGCTAAGAAATGTGTTTTCTTAGGCTATCCATTTGGCATTAAAGGATATAAAGTTCTGGATATTGACACTAATACCTCCTTTATTTCAAGGGATGTTGTTTTTCATGAAACAATTTTTCCCTTTTGCCTCTGCTTCTGTTCAAGTAGATTCAGATTTCCTTGTTTTTCCTAAACCTGTTTTGGATTGTGAATTTGATCCTATATTTGATACTACTGAGCATTTTGAGTATGATGACTCTCCTCCAATTCAGGATTCTACCCCTATTGTTCATCCCGAGACTGATACACCTATTACATCTCCTAATATTGCCTCTACTCCTAATCAACTTCATGATTCTTTTGTTTCTGATATACCTTCTTCTAGTACACAATCAGCTCCTATTTCTAACGATATCATAGCTTAACCATCTAATCCTACTGACATCATAGCTCCACCTTTTAGAAGGTCTACCAGATCTCATAAACCCCCTATTTACCTACAAGACTATTCATGTAAGTCTTCTGCTCTTGTTCCCACTGCTGGCCAGCCTTATGACATTAGGTGTCATCTCACCTATGCCAAACTTTCAACCAAGTACAATCCTTTGCTTTAGCAATTTCCAATCCTAACTCTGAACATGCTTTCTATCATGAAGCTATGAAATTTTCTCATTGGAGGACTACCATGCATGCAGAGATTGAAGCTCTTGAAGCTAACAATACTTGGTCTGTTGTGCCTCTTCCATCTGGTAAGGTTGCTATTGGTTCAAAATGGGTTTACAAAGTGAAATATCACTCTGATGGCACCATTGAAAGATACAAGGCCAGGTTAGTGGCCAAAGGATATACGCAGAAGGCAGGCATTGACTATAATGAGACATTCTCTCTTGTGGTTAAGTTCATTACTATGAGGTTGGTTCTTACTTTAGTTGTTGTGAAACAATGGCACATCCTTCAACTTGATGTCAACTATGCATTTCTACATGGTGACTTTTATGAAGATGTTTATATGTCCCTTCCATTGGGATTTCACAACAAGGGGGAGACAGAAGGTAAGGGGGAGTTTGTTCAGGGTGCTCAAGGTCCTTTAGTTTGCAAACTAAACAAATCTTTGTATGGTTTGAAGCAGGCATCCAGGCAATGGTTTGCCAAACTTTCTAATGCTATCTTGCAATTGGGTTTTGTTCAATCTAAAGCTGACTATTCACTTTTTACCTTTACTAAAGGTTTTGTTTTAGTAGCACTGTTGGTATATGTGGATGACATACTCTTGACAGGAAATGATGAGTCCTATATTACTCATTTGAAGGGCATGCTAGACACTAGGTTCAAGCTCAAGGACCTAGGACCTGTCCAATATTTCTTGGGGATAGAAATAGCTAGAAGCAAGACAGGAATAGCTCTAAACCAAAGGAAGTATGCATTAGAGATTCTGCAAGACACTGGTTTAGCTGGTTCTAATCCTACACAATTTAGAAGACTTATTGGAAGGCTAATGTACCTTACCATGACTAGACCAGACATAACATATGCAGTACACTTGCTCAGCCAATACCTCAGTAAACCAAGAGAGCCACGCTTGAAGGCGGCCTTTAGGATTGTTCAGTACATCAAAGGATCACCAAGGCAAGGTTTTTTTCTTTCCAGCAATACAAAATTGCACTTAAAGGCATTCTGTGATGCGGACTGGGCTGGATGTCCAAACACTCGTAGGTCTATAACAGGCTATTGTGTCTATCTAGGGGAGTCCCTAATCTCTTGGAGGTCAAAGAAGGAAGGTACTGTTTCAAGAAGTTCAGCAGAAGCTGAATATAGGGCCATGGCTTCAACTACTTGTGAGATTGTGTGGCTGAAGCAGCTGTTGAAGGACCTTCATATAGAGCACAAAAGGCCAGCACTATTGTATTGTGATAATCAAGCAGCTCTTCACATAGCTGTCAATCCTGTATTTCATGAGTACAGCAAACATATTGAAACAGATTGTCATTTGGTTAGGGAAAAGATACAGAGAAGCATCATCAAAACTTTCCATATTGCAGGGGTTAATCAAAATGCAGACATATTTACTAAACCCCTAGGATTTCTAGTTTTTTCAAAGTTGGTAGCAAAGTTAGGAATGATAGATATCTACAAACCTGCTGCAGAATCAATAGAGGTGCAAGGTAGTCAATCAAGCAGAGCAGTAGTGGCTACCTTGAGGGGGAGTATGAAGAAGAAAAATAAGAAGAAAAGTGTTGAGGCACGTGAGGTTCACATGGAAGAGGTTAGTAAAGATAAGATGCAGCAAAGTTTAGTTGATAAGGAGCAGCAATATGCAGACACGTGTACATTGAGCATTAACTAATTCTGCATTTGCAACCACTAACTCCTTAATTCACAGATCAATTAGTTTTAGAAATTACTTTTTTCTGTTTTTCTCTTTTATGCTTGCTTGTACATATAAAAGCAAAGCTACTTTGTATATTCTAATTGATTCTGATTCAATGAAATTATAATCTTCTATTTACCTTTTCTTCTAGAGAGAAACAGAGAGAGAGAGAGAGAGAGAGAGAGAGGTAAAGAGAGTGTTTTTCATTGAATGTGATACTATTTTTCAAAGCACCTCGTAAGTGCTCTAAAATCAAAACAATGTAACAGCTCTGTAAATCCTGAGAGAATTTGCTCATAAACATTTAATACAAAATGCAGCTAGGTAATTTGGAATGCACACAATATATAAGACGTGAGACTTCACCATAGTTTTATTATAAACTCAGTATAACCAAATTGAAAAAGCAAAATCTATCTTGCAGTTGCATGCACCAACATTACAACACCATCAAGTAATACGATTGCATAAAAAGATCATGTTCAAGGAGATAGATGCCTTTTTATTGGGAAAAAATGAAAGAAATAAAAATTCACTAACAAGAGCTCCACAGATTATTCATATTTTTAGTTACAAAAGTTCAACAATAGAATTAGTTGCAGAGCTATTCCAATAAATAAAGCAATAACATATCACAATAGCATAGCAGATGATTATGCATCTCGTTCTAGAACTCAAGCTTCAATGGTCAGAAAATAAAAGAGAATTCATATTACAAGTAAAAAGAAAATGGATTAATTGCAATCTTGGAGCTCAACTAAAGTACGTAATCCAACAAGGTTATTCTCTTCTCATTTTGAAGAATCCATTTTTTCCTTGTATAGCTTCAATAGCTCAGAATCTTCCTCCTTATGAGGCATAATATACTTCTACACAAATGTCCTTTCAGGACACTCAAACAATGGATATATATTGAAGTCCTTCTTCACCAAACCTTTTGATAACAAACCTTGAAAAATAAAACTCCTAGGAATCGACCACTTTTCCAAGCTCAATGAAACAAGTCCTGGGCATTTGATAAAGAGGGAAGAATCCATACCCATCTTGCTGACAAGCAAATCCATTACCCGCATAATCGTCTCCTCAGATGCCATCATACACCATGGATGCCTTCCAAATGCCAAAAAAATATCATTCTCAGGCAAACCCCATTTCCTATAAACTTCAACCTTTCTTTCCCATGTTGATTTGCTCATAGCCCGTAATGCAAATACTACCAGAGCAAACTTCAACCTGGAAGGATTGAATCCCATTTCCTATACTTCCTCCACAATCTCTCTAAACCAAACCGGATTGACCACGAATGATCTAGGCTGGTATTGAAGTAGAGTGACAATATTCAACTCAGGCACTCTATTGTGTCAAAACATACATCTCCAAAATGTCCATAATCAACTATTGATCTAGCATCAGCCCAAAAAATGTTCATGATTTGATTATCATCATTAAGTTGTATTGAATTAAAAAAAAAAATGGATCTTCTAATTGCATCTTATGAAAGTACTCCATCACAACATGACCATCTCCTTTCTTCAAAGCCATCCCCCTCATTATGTACAGAATTCTTATAGTCAACATTCACAAACTCAAGATTTTCACCACCCTTAGCTTGCATGCTCAATGAATCAATAGCTTGTGTTACTGATATTCCAGGCCTCTCTACATTGTCTGCAATAGCTTTTTGAGCAGGTTTAATTTCTCTCTAATTATAGAGACATAGAAAAATAGAAAATAAATATAGAAAATAAAAATCAGTGATTTCATTTAGGTAAAGTAAGGTTTGATCTTGACGTATGCTTTATTGGCGAAGAAGCAAGCTCGTGATTATGTTGTTCATGAAAAGAAACAACTTCTAACATACCATCCTTTTGCAGTTGACAAGCCATTTGTGTTAAACAACCCACTCATGAAACTGGGTGGTGAAAAGATGGGTTTTTAAAAAAAATAACAATAAAACACACACTATATTATAAGTTAGCCAACGTTTCAAACTTATTGCATTTCTAACAATTCGAGTCCAGTGGAGTCGATTTGCCCAGAAAGTTGGCCTTAGGAAATCGAGTTTACTGAACTCGATTTCTATACATAGAAATCGAGTTCAGTAAACTCAATTTCTATGTATAGAAACCGATTTGTGTACATAGAAATCGAGTTTAATAAACTCGATTTCTATGTGTTGTCCCAATCAATAAAACTAAGAATCTGCTCATCATTTCTGCTCAAAAAATCTCAACTCAATTCACATTACACCCAAAAAAAGCTCAAAAAATCTCAACTCAATTCACATTACACCCAAAAAAAAAAAAAAAAAAAAAAGAACATAAGAAACAGAAAAAAAAAGATTACAACCTCGGAGCGGAGGGGCTACGGCATCGGAGCGGAGGGACGGCGACGGCGATGGAGTCTCAGCTCCAGTCATTCTCGCTCCGTCGCCGTCCGTCTCTCTCAGATCCGGTCATTCCCGCTCTGTCGTCGTCCGTCTCTCTCACTCTCATTCCCTCTTCTTTCATGTAAAACGTCATCGTCTTTGGCGCCCCAGATGTTGAAACGGGAAGCTTTGATAGAAAGAAGAGAATGAGGGAGTTGGAAAGTGAGTGGCGAAGGAAGGAAAGGAGGTTGTGGGTTTGGAGGAAAGGTGGCATTTGGCAGAGAGGAGAAAGAGAACAGAAAGGGTTTTGGGTTGAAGAAGAGAGGACCCAATGGGTTTTGATGATGAGTCTGTGAGGAGAAGTGGAGGTTTGAAAACTGATGATACTTGGTCGAAGAAGCTGGAGCTGATGGAGGTGATGAGCAGAACTGGGTTTTTATACATAGAAATCGAGTTTATTAAACTCGATTTCTATGTACACAAACCGAGTTTGTTAAACTCGGTTTCTATACATAGAAATTGAGTTTACTGAACTCGATTTCTATGTATAGAAATCGAGTTCAGTAAACTCGATTTCCTAAGGCCAACTTTCTGGGCAAATCGACTCCACTGGACTCGAATTGTTAGAAATGCAATAAGTTTGAAACGTTGGCTAACTTATAATATAGTATGTGTTTTATAGTTATTTTTTAAAAAAACCCTGAAAAGATACATGTTCTCGGTGTTTGTTAACACTTCACTCACCCTCTTTTGAGCAACAAAATGTTCTCCTTTTAAGTTGTCCCGTCCTTGCTTGCTTTACAAATTGTTTCCTTACACTAAAGTCAATCCGTTGAGCATATACTCTGTAAAATTCATATGCACTATCATCACAATCAAACTTCATGCCAACTTTTGGTACTTCTACATTTTGCTTGTCATGTCCTCTCGGAGTGCTTGATTTGCTTGGACTTCCATGAGTAGGTTCTACTTGATCCTCCTCTTGTCGATCAACTATGACAACACTCAATTCAATTATCCAATACACAGTTTTGGCTAGAATCCATTATCTATAGTCAAGATAGACATTCAATTTTCAGAACCCAATCAAGAAAAAAAAAAAAAAAAGTTTCCCAACTAACAGACAGCTTAATATATAAATAGTAAGAGCTTAACCCATCAAAAAATACTCTCAAAACATTACTTACAAACACTTAGGGGGTGTTTGGTACACCATTTCAAACAACAATTATCAATTTTTAAACAACATTACACGTATTTCTACATACTTTTTCACCTACACATATTTCCACACATATTTTCAAACAATAAAACACATGTTTTTAAGTGCATGTACCAAACACCACCTAAGAGTTTTAGAATGTCCGAATCCAAAAACCAAAAAAAGCACCTATTTAACTACCTGGGTAGCTTATATTTTCGAAAATCAAGTAAAAATGAACAACAATATCAAAAACCCACATTAAAGAAAATATGAAAAACCCACATTTATAATCAAACACAACTCATACACACATTTTATTTTATTTTATGGAACTATAAAATAATTGAAAGAATCATAGTGAAAACTCAAAAGAATAAATCACAAGCCAATACATAACATATGAAAAGTTTTAATGGAAAACCAACCTAAAAAAAAAAGGCTAATCTCCACACTATGAATGTGCAGAAACTCGAAACCCACAAACCAGTCCGAAGCAAACTCTTGATAAATTCAAAAGCCCTCGATGCTATGTTGAAATCAAGTCCAATAGGCTCGAGTTCTATGTTTAAATCGAATTCATTGTACTCGATTTAGAACACCGAAATTGAGTTTATTGCGCTCAAGGTGTTAGTTTCCTAAATAGTTTTGAAATCGTGCTAACTAACAAAATTGTTTCAAAATCAATATTATTTTTTTTTAAATCCCACATTTGGATTTTGGTTGTTTTGAACATT